>NC_084668.1:15457992-16924658 GCF_028389875.1 Rhea pennata
GGGGGGGTGTCTTTTTCCTAAATGACTCATGAGAGTCATTGAGCTCCAAGGTCTGTGACCCTGATTGATTCCATCAACTGTAGTTAGCAGTGTAGCTTTCCTATACTCTCTATATAGAAAACGACTTGTACCTCTGGTGAGAAGTTCAGCTGCCTCAGATCCAAACAGCCAGTTTAAAGGTGGCTATCCTTCATTAACAAACACCTACAGAACCGCAGATGATTCAACTCTTACTTCATCCCTAGTTTGACAGGATGAATCTTCACCTACATATTCAGACTGACAGGGCCAGAATTTCTCTTCAAATATTCTGAAGGAATGAGTATTTCAATATTGCCTATTCCGCCTGTTTTAGTGGAATCAACTGAGTTAATGGCAACACAATACCTACAGAATATTGACTGTAGTAACATCATACTGAGAGGGACTATCAACTCATCAGACCTATCTCAGAAACATGCATGGCTTTAGAACAGATATTGAAGGAGAGACTATCTTAAAAAAGAGAGAAACAGAAGCTATGATAAAAAGCACTGTGGGCTGTGGGTAGATTATGTCAAAATAACATACACTTACCTGATAAAGTCCTTTATTTTTCTGGATAGGATAAATATACTGTTTCTTTCTTCTATCTAGAACCCACCATCTCTTTTTTTAATCTAAATTTGGATGAGACATTGTACTTGGTGCTGTAAATATATTTCTAGATAAGGTGAAGAAGGAGAGCTATGACACAGGGAAGGAGCCGATTAAAGAAAAAATTACTCCCCATCTTATGACATCTTATAGGTTCCTAAAGCAAGGAGGAGTGACGTACTAACACAGCCCTGATCCATTTGGGGGGACTGTGTAGGTACATGGCCAATCCACATCACATGATGTGAAAATACAACTGGAGGTGGAGGTGACAGAAAGACACTTTTCCTTTCCTCTTTCCCAGTAAAATCAGCCCTGCATATGCTAACTAAATGTTCTCAAGATCTGAACCTGAGAGGCATTAATATGCTCTGATTGAAATATAATACCATAAAGTGCAAGGTCACACTCATAGGGATTAATAACAGGACTTTCTGATATATGCCAGTGTCTCATCAATTGGAAAAAATAGTAGGGAAAGACCCTATGCGTATTGTCATTCAGAGGATGACAGTGGGCCATTAATCTGATGCGAGTATGAAAAAGGTAAATGCACTCCTAGGAGGTATAAGATAAGGTATTTCCAGTAGTGATACAGGGGTACTAAAGACATAGTACGAGGCCTCCGCCAGAATATTGCACATAATCCTGACCACATGTATTTGAAAGAAATTTGTTCAAATGGTAACAGATGAAAAGTCCAACTACCAAGATACGTGGGAGAAAGTAGAAATCATTGTATGAGTAGCGACTGAAAGAGCTCACCTTGAATAGTTAGAACTAGAACTCTCCTAAGATACACCAAAGGATTGAAAGGTAAAGAACTTTGAAAGATCAGGGTTAGTGCTGGCCAGGGAATAATCCAGCACAGCCTGGTCCTAATGAAAAGCAGACAGAAAATTAGGAAGAAGTCTGTAGCCATCAAAAGGAATGAGGTTCTGCAACAGACTCTTTGAAAAAGCATCAAGGGAAAAAACTCACTCATTTCAAGGTGGAACATAGTCAGTAAAAGGAATTACATGAAGCTGTGAGATCATGATTTTGGGGATAGATCCCACCCAGTCATACAACACTGTGAAGCTTTATATGGTTCTGGCTTCTTCCTATCAAAAACCATTACAGAAGCTGCAGAAGTACCAGCCACATTTGCTTAAGAATCTAGGATAAAAACATTTGTGTGACTCTGAAAAATCTTTCCACAGAGCTCAATATAGGGCAAAATTAATGGAAAGGATACTGTTCATTTGTCTAAGGGTTAGAAACATGATTGATACTCAGAATGGCTAAATTTCACTAAGGTCTCTTATCACAGTGCTGGATATATAACAAACAATGATGCAAGAACTACAATGTATTTTATTAGCTGATCTTAGAACATCTTTTTTTTCTGGTTCCTCCGACAAAAATCTTCTTATAAAAAGGATGGAGAGGGGGAAGGGTGGTAAGTGTTCAAAAACTGGATAAATTAATATTGCTAGGGTCATGATAAGTCAGCGATGTTTCACTTAGTTAATTCTATTTTTAAATACATGATTGAGCATATTATCATATGTTTTTGAAATATATTGTATAGAATTATGCTACTAAATTAGCAATATATTATGCAACTTAGTTATGCAATTAAATCAGCCTTCTTAAGAGAAGAATTTTTTCTTCTTCTTCTGTCTTCTGATAACTTAAAAAGTAACCATGCTTACAGAGGTATGGATTCACAAAAGAGATTAGATGTTACAGCTAGCTACAACAGTAAATATACTGGATTCAGTGACCCAAGAGGTCTCTTCTAGATTTGTATTCCAAGAAGCAAGTGTGTGTGTGGCAACATGGGTTTTGTGCTGTATGAAATCTCTTTGAATTAAAAGTGCTATCTACTATAAAGTAAGTCATAATGAATATAATGAGTTCATTCTTTTTAATAGCTTCTAAAATGCACACATGAAATAACTTGGTTTATATATATATATTTATTATTGTTCAAAGGACTTTTATATTTCCCCCATTAGAGATGTTTCCCTTATCTCCTCCGTAGATTTCATGTCTAAATATAACCAAAGTCTTTTCTTCAGTTCAAACTGCCATCCTTTGCTTAAAGACGAATATGTTTGGTTATTACTAAATTGAGCTTGAATGGTAATAGTGTCCAAAGGTTCTTAAACAAAAAGAGAGAAGAAAAAAAAAGATAGCACCTCCCCCCCCCCAAAAAAAAAGGTTACCTATGTACTATATGCTCTACATTATATCAGCCTAAGTAAAATTATATTTCCTTTAATCAAAACATGACAAAGGGCGCACATTCAAATCTATATACGGAAAATATAATCCTACAAACTGTCAAAATCACAAATAGAGAGCATGAATTTTAATGACAAGAAAGCAAACACACTCAATGTGAGAAAGGTTACTGCTGACAGGACTATGTGGCTTTTTAGAAGAGCATGAAGAAGATATTACATGTTAACCTTAGAGCATGTCACTAATTGTTCTTCAAAAAAAGTGTATTAACTAGTAACACTCTATACTTTTCACCAACAAAACACATCTCAAAACATCCAGCCTGCCAGCTCTGCAACTTTGCCCTTTACGCACTGAGCTCCTAGGTGAATGCGTATGTCGCTGGAGATTTGCTTAGTGCTTCTGGCCAAGAAGTTGACAAGAAATTCAGATTTCCTTAACAGTCTTTTTTCTTTGTAAGGGCAGTAAGACCCATTTTTTCACAGTAGATCTCTATCTTGTTTTGCAATGAGCAAGCAAGATTTTCATCTGCAAAATCAAATTCACAGCAGCAATGCTTTATGATAAGTATCTGACTTGAACATATATAAATAAAATAGATCTATTTTCCCTCTAACAAGTGCAACTAAAAACTTACTCTTAAGCATCAGTATATCTGAAATTACAGCTAGCCTTCAAACAGGAAGTCTATTAAAGGAAAAAACTACAATAAATAGCATCCCAGACAGCTTGCATTCCAGCTGTGTCATCTCTATTTACCAGACCCCATACCTAGTTTCCAGCTTGTACAACATCCTGAGAAATCCACAGACAGAATAAAGAAAAGCAAGTATGTTTATCTTTACAGCTAATCTGTAAAACACAGGTTTACTTTCACAGATACAGATCATTTCTCCCAAAGAGTGTTGTTAAATTGCAGTCTTTCAATTCTAGGAAGAAGAGACTGGGTGACTTGCAATTTAGTTTTCGTTTGCCTAAGCAATGTATCTAATGTTAATTGAAAGAGTAGATATTATTAGACAACACTGCAGGAAATCTGGCAGGATGCCAGGCAAAGAGGAAGGCGATGATAGAGCTGTTTGTTTAGCATTAGCTACTCTGAATAAAGTAACTAGCTTAATCCTGCTGACTCCCTGTTTCACTCAGACTGAATGATAATCCAAAGTTTATGTGAACTATTGCAAACCATTTGAATTTGCAAAGTGACCTGAACATCATGAGGGAAAAAGTCTATATGCTATTTCAGTGTTAACATCTATAATTTCCTTTAATGAAAGTTATTTGAGAGAAATTTTGAATTTCTGTTAAAAAAAAAAAAAAGATACAGCAGTTAATCCTGAAATACCATTTTGTTTCACATCTGACTCATGAATATCCTAGCCCACATCTGCAACAAAGCCCTTACCTATACCATGCAGGAGAGGATTTTTAGAGATCAAATGTGCTCAAAATAGTAATCTAGATCAAAGCAATGATTTTGAGATCAAGTTTTCACATGAAAAAAACTAACCAAACAAAAATACTGTCTTTCGCTCTTCCTTTCACATTTCAGATCATTCCTGTCTAACAGACCAGGATGTTCTCCAGTTACAGTAACAAATATTCAGCACAGGTAAGTGTCCATACATGTCTTATGTTGACTGAGCACCCTCAAGCTCCCTTGCCTCCAAAAATGTAAGTTCCTCCGCTTCTCCAAAGAAGTCAGGGAACTATCCAAGAATAAAACTCCCAGCCCATTCTTACACCACATCATTCCTCTGGAACTGCAGGTGAGAGCTCCAGTCAGCAGCAGAAAAAGGGAGAAGAAATCCATACTTTCTTAAATGGAATAAATGAGAGGAATAGCTTTAGTTCAATACCTGGATGGTTATTTCGGCAATGATTTTCACTGGTAATTGGCTGCTATAGGAAGCCAACGAAGGTAAGGAACCCATGGATGCATATTTCCTCAAACTGTTATAACTTTGTCATCAAAAGAAAACTTTCACACATGCAAGAGCCCCCAAAGAGTGCAGTTTTAGCTGATTAATGCAGTACCTCTCAAACCTACCAAAAAAAAAAAAAAAAAAAAAATAGAGGGAGAGGGGAAAGGAAAAAAAGAAAAAGTAAAAAGAGCCAACCTTGAAATTCCTCTGCTGGGACCAGGGGATATGTGAAAGAACACAGCAGGTCCAAATGGGCATGTAGGGATCTGACACTTTGCCAGAAATGCAGAACAGAGACATCCCAAGAGAAAGACCTGCAAAACATTAAGTTAACCTGGCTAGAAGCTACACTCCTGAAACGTGTGACTTTTCTGTGCCTTTCCATATTGGAAATGATTCCCATATAGGTAAGATGATCTGCAGGAATGGATGATACAACAGCAGCATCAACTCACTTGGACTACATGGTTTTAAAAAAAGTCCTATGTTTATGTTCTTAACTACTTTACAATGCTGACAAAAGCCTCAGGGAAACTGATGTCTATCCCTTGTTAGCTACTCATTCCTATGGTTCTCAGTAATCTGCTATTCAAGCTCCTTTAATGCTCTAGCAAATTTATCCTTGCAATATCCTTGCAGGTAAAAAAAAAAAAAAAAAAAAAAAAAAAAAAAAGCCATTAGCTCTTTTGATACAAAGAAAGCAAGCACAAAACAGCTTGTGAAATAACACTGTGAAATACATTGTGTACCACTGTGAAATAAGGAAACCATGTAGAAGCCAGGAATAAAACCAAATTCTCCCAAGCCAAAATCTAGTGTCTTAACCCCTGAGTAGCTGGCAGGTATAGCAGCATTTTATTGTATTTATCAGAGAAAAGCACCTTGAGGATAAAAATGTAAATACGTTTTCTACCAGCCTACACCAAAACTGCCCCCAGACAATGGGGTATTCTATAGCCACCAGAGATGGACTATTTTAGACCAAGAACACAATGAAAATCATTACATATGGATATAAAATGATAATGAGCAAGAGAAAACCCTCCCAGCAATTTCTATGTTCTAATAATAAATAAAGAAAAAGCAATAAAAACCCCTCTAGCCACATTGATATTTCTAAGATAATCAGTATAAGACTTCTGGAATCTTGTCAGCAAGCACCCTCAGAGAGAACCAGCCAGATGCAGTTTGAACAAAAACATGACTTTGTCAGATGCTGTTGTACAGACTAAAACAATATTCTCAGAGAAAAATGCAAAAAAAAAAAGGATTTGATTCACTTTTTTATTACTAAAAACAACATAAAAATGAAAGTGACTGAAATGCACTTAGGACAGTCCTGGCAATGCTGAAAATTTCCATGGGCTCAAAACTACTGAGACAAATTCATGGGAGAAAAATCAAGTATTACTAAAAATCTCTCACTCAAGAGTCTGTAAGACTAACTGGGAAAGTAAACCAGGATATCAGAAAAAACATCATTTTACAATTGCCTTATTCATATGTTCTTCCCCAAGGTATCCCCTACTGGCTGTTTTTGGAGAGAAGAACTTCAACTAGAGGCACCTTAGGTGTGACCAAGTACTAAATACTTATTATAAACCATTTACCAGACTCATTGGATTGCCTATGTCTGCACTGGAAATGAGTGAATGAATTTCAGGGCCACACTGCCATATGTTAAGTATGACTAGTTTTGGCAGAGATGAGGAATTGAGTTATTGAAGACCTCATTAGAAGGACACACACTGAACTGTAAAGGTTATAAAAAGACACATCTAAACTTGCTAACAGTTGCTTTCATGCAAGATTTCTAGTAAAAAGGTCACTAAAGAGCCCAGCTTCTCCTCGGCTCCAAATTACCATGCAATTGTACGGTACTGTGCTTGAATTACAGGAAGCATTATCAATGAGAGAATTAGAACAGCTAGAGAGAAACGTTGTGAAAATCACAGCAGCAAGGTGATTACTGTATTTATGGCCTTCAGGGCAAGGTTAAATAATGAATACTGGAAAATACTACATATATATCTATTACTATACATTATGTCATATACATGTATGCAGACATGCACACATATATATACACACACATATATATGCACATATATATATATATATGCATACATTATTTGTTCCATTCCTTTTACATTTGGAAAAATAATATTAACAGCCCATTGACTTATAAAAACGATAGCCATGATTTCTCAACCCCACTGCCATAAAACAATTCACACTGATGTAAAACAGGAGCAATATACTGTCTCATCAAGCCTTAGGTTAACTCTGTTATACATAAATCACTACAGCTCGTCCCCTTCCTAGGAGGTAGACGGCTAGAAGATCTAGCCAGTTGAATCTTAAGTATTACACTCAAACTTTCTTTAGCTTATCTCCCTGTAAAAGAAACACCACATTTGACCTTTTCTTCTTTCAGTAGTTTCTCTCAGATCTCCACTAGGATCAGCTCGATTTACATAAGTGGATCTGTAAAACCCCTGGGCTGGTAAAATAGATGGCAATGCCCCTGTGCTCTGCTATGTCCGAGTGTGCCTCGCACAGCGGAGAGTGGAAGCTACAGGTCTCTCATGGTCTGTAGCTGGGAGAGATCAGGCCAGCTAAAAGCCTTTTTAATAAACTACTATCTCATGCTCAGGCTAGGAGAACAGGGTGGGGATTTTTTTTTTCTCCCCAAACTGAATGCCAAACAGGTCTTTGAAACCCTTCCATCACATTGTTAACATCAAGTACAAACTCCTTTCCAAGGAATAAGTACTGTGAAGAGACCAGAAAGCTTTTGAGTCCTGAGGCCACATCACTTGATGTGGAAGCATGTATCACTTGGCCAGGAGTGACAGAGAGCCAAAAAGCCATTAGAGCCTTGCCCTTTCCCCGTTGCTTTGGCTACACTAAATAAAATGAAGTAGCTTTAGGTCATATGAAATGAAGTCACAGGTCCTATCTGGCCTGCAAGTTCCTCACCTTGAGAATAGGTAATGCTATTTGCACCTTTGCTATCTTCAAACTTATTTCTCTCCTCCACACCATGAATATAGGGAGGTCACAGGTGACAGCGTAAAAGATAAGTAAGATTCAGTCATTCACTTCGGCCATGGGAGTCTCTGGCTGATTGGTCTACGGAAAGGTAAGATGGCCAAACAGAGAATTCAAGATCCCTTTTTTCATCATTACCGAATGCATTGAAACTAAACTAAATCAAAGACATCTTACAGCTGAATTGTAAAGTAGAGATAGATGCATCACTGGTATGACTACAAGGAACTGCACAGCCTTATCTTCTGATGGAACAGTATTAACCAAAGCTACTAAGAACGTTCAAGCCATTTGGGGTTTCAATTTAGATGCTTCCTGGTGAGGATGTGTTGTTTCACCTGCCAGTGAGCAGAACTGAGTACTAACACAAGTGCTTGTTGCTGTATTGCCTTCTTGCGGACAGCCTATGAAAAGAATAGATCTCACCCCAGATAGTGATAAATTAAAGGCCTTTAATAAGGTTATACATCAGAGTGGAAGGTCCACACATGAAAAAGAAGGGTTTCAGAGGAAATAGAAAAATCTGTATCTTTTTTTTTTATCGTGTTGTTTGAACAATTTAGTAATAGCTACATTATCCATACTGATCTCCATTTGGTCTTCCAGGTATTCTCAGTAACCTGACCCAGTCTGAGCACTCCAGGCTGGGAGGTCACTCATTTGCTATGGAAGTTGTTTCCAATATTTCCCTCTTGTCTCCCTCCCAGGGATCAGCTTCACTCAGCGATATTGGATGCTGTATTTGTGTCACAGCTCTCTCCATCCAGGTCAGCAAATAGCAAGCTTAGGACTGCATAGGTAGGGCTAAAACAGCTCGCAGTGGGAGTTCAACAGTCCAGGAGCCTGAATCCAAAGCACAACTCCTTACCTAAATACATTTTATCAGGCTCTTCTGCAGTATAGTAGTCATTCTCCTTCCAGTCATTATTCTCTATCATACATCTATCATGCATTTCAAACAGGTCAACGACTTTATGCATACAATTTTCACATTTTCAAGTCCATCTTGAAAATCACTGTAGGTTCAATTCATGCCACATAACTGTATTTGCTTTATTTATACATTATTCTGTCAGCACTGCTTTCCTGTGCACAGATTTCTAGCCCTTTCAAAGAGTGCAGGAATTCTGCTTTTGATTCTACTATCTCACTGCTTAACAGTCATAATCTGAATCTCCCGTTTGATTCAATTTCACAGCGATAATAATGAGCTGACAAACAGATGCTCGCATTTTGCAGGTATCCTAGCTGTACATTAGCCCATATGCTTGTTTTCAAAAATATTTAGGAAAGAGTCCTACGATTTTGCCTCATGTTTACCTGATGTCCTTGTGATCCAGGATCATAACTGCTGCTGTCATCACCGTAGATCTAAGGCACGGGTTGATCTGTTGCTTTTCAGGTTCTTCAGTTGACCACTGAACCTGCAGTAGATCACATCACATTTGCAATGTTCAGTCATGAAATGAAGAACAATTTTTCCAGCTTTGTGGACATTTATTTAAATTTCACTCATGAAGCAAAACTTCATCCTCACAGTGAAGAGCTGCCCAATTTTATGTCACAGTCTAAAGACAATTTAGCTTGTTTCTTTTTTCTCTCTATTATTGCTGTTTTAAGAGCACCAGCCAAAGCATTCTTGCTCATCACAGTAGTAGTGCAACACTGGGATAGAAAATATTGGCCCCTAATACACTTTGACACAAAATAGCAATGTTCAGTCTGAATGTTTCACTTAGCTGCTGTATTTCTCTACAGCCTCTTAAAGGTCAGCTTAGGCTGTATATGCAATTAAAAAATGATCTAATCTTAACTCAGTGCAACTGAACAAAGATTTATTTTCTTATCGGGGGCATATTTCAACTTGAAAATAATCTTGAATTTTAATGTTGAAAGACAACGTAATTATCAGGAGCAAATACTGCAGCTAAGCCAGAACAAATAGCTTTTCTGATGAATACAGCTTGTTTTCCTTTCCCCAAATTTTGTCTTTTCTTATCATTTATTTTTTATCCAAAATTAGTTGACAGTTTTATTATTAGTCATCTTTAAATTTTATCACAGTTTCTCAATATTCCATCCCACAGACTACACATTTCACAAACTATAATCTGTTACAGGTCAGGGAAAAATCTACTTCGGGCAAGTCCCCTATTGGATAGGTAGATGATACTTCCTACATTAATAAATCATGATCAAAGTTTACTGAAGAATGGAAGAGAGAAAAACTGAAATCTAAGAAGATTTTAACAAAATAATTTAATTAAACAAGCCATCTATTTGTAGCTACTTTTAACAATAATCACACATTTAAGAAGTCCTGCTTCTGCAAATACAGTGTTCAGTTTTGACATCCACTTTCTGCTAACTGCTCCCGAAACACTTCATTATATGAACACACGTAGAAAGGAAATAGAAAATAAGTAAAGCTGCGACCCAAACAAATGCATCTCATAGTAAGAACTCCCTCATCTCTATGAAAGATGAAAAGGGTTGCACCACCCTTACTACAGTACTAGAAACTGAACTTCTCTCCAGGTCAGATGGTAGATGCTCCTAGAAAACATCGACCAACCCAAACAAGGTGTACATGTTTACAACAGTTGTCACTTTGCAGTATCTGAATGCACAAAGAATATAAACAAGATGAACTTTTTAGATAGATGTCATAACTTTCATCCATCTACTAGGATAGCTAGAAATATCAAAAAGGCTTCTGCTACAGATATAGGGCCATACTGGCTGCTTTTTTCATATACCTTAAAGTATTAATTAAAGCAAATATCACTTAAAGAATGGAATGTATTAGTCTGACATAGTCACAGTGATTGGCTATACTTATGAAACATAAATCTTGGTTATTCAAAATACCTGTGTAGACAGCTACTGGTCTTCAGGAAGTCTCTTAACTCACTAGGCACTCAGGAATTTCTCACTCCAAAATCAGGTCATCATGCATGTTAATATACTTTCTAGGATCATGCTTTCTTCTTAATTAACCAAGGTATCCAAAAATAAAAGATTTTTAGATGTTAAATCTGCAACCTCCTAAAAATACTTCATATCAAAACCTGCACTGAGCACAAGAAAAAAGCCACTAATTAATTACTTCCAGTTGGCTGAATTAATTACTATTCCAAAAATGCATATGCTTAGGGAAAAAAAGTCAGCTTTTTGACAGTTTGATCTAATACCCTAATACAATATGCACCAATGCCACATGATGAATGGAAAACTAAATCTAAATGGAAAATACATGAGAGAGATGGAAAGAGATTGAAAAGATAAATGATTTTCTTATTTAGACTTCTCATATTAAAAAATGATACCAAAATGCTGCTACTTAAAGTTTGTTGAATTTCTTTGTGTACAGGCAGAGATGAAGCACTACACAAAGTATGCAGTATGTTTTTCACTACACAAAGCATGCAGTATCTTTTTCTCTTGCAAAAGCTGCATATCAACAACATTGTCCACTTCAAAAAGAGAGAGAGGAGAAAAAAAAAAAAAAAAAAAAAAGGAATCCTAAGAGTATTTTAAACATATGTTTAGGTATCACATAGGATGGTGTAAATTTCTTTTACAAGTTTCTGAACACAAATTTTGAATAAAGCTGATGAGTAAAAATAGAAAGGCATTAAATAATTACCTAAATACCTTCTTTAGATACATAGCTGCCTTCTATATGCTTTATCCAAGCTTTGAGATGAAAGAAATAAGGGGAAACAGAGAAATAATCTTCCCTCTGATTCTGAGCAAGTAGAAGTGCGACTCTTGCAGTCCTAGAAATCAGCTGCAGTCTGGTTACTTACCACGAGTCACTCCCTATAGGAACTGATGACCAACTAAGCTGTATGTATTACATAAAGGAGATAGACATTTACTTCCTCATCAGAAGCCAGGCTGATATCTCTTCACAGATCTGTGTATTTGATATCTTTGAGTTTTGTCCCTTGGTGTCTTCCTCCAGCCACTATTTAGCAGTTGCTTTTTCTACTGCCTTCAGATATCTTTTTTCCTCCACAACAGTTTGGTAGAGGTTTTCCTCATTGTATTTGCGTGATTTTTTGATCATGAGGGTTGAAAAGGGCTTTTTTCATGAGAGGTAAGAGCACAAGCCATCTCTCTTCCAGTTTTAGCTTAGCTTGGGACATCACAGTGCATCCAGAGTACATACTGAACCAAAAGAAGCACAACTGAACACCAGTGTCCATCAGTAGCTAGAAATCTTTCCACATATGGATATACCTGTCTCATTTCTATAACATCATATCCTGAATCCCAGAGATCTCCCATGTTCCTCCTATAAAGAAAAAGGAGGAGGGAGTCTTCAATATAAACTTAAATTTGTTCTATAACAAATGAAATATGTTTTAAGGCTGGAAGAAACAGCAGGATGCCCTTCTCTACATATTTCAGGCTAACAAGACAATACAAGCGAAATTTTTCTCACAAAGCTACAGATGCTTACCTCTGAGCTAGTTTTCCAGGTTTCCTTTGCAATCAATAAAAAGAAGTGGACACAGCTAGAGTACAATACACCAGGACATCTCTCCTAGATATCAGAAAGATCCTTTGGGGGTCTATTTTAAAGCAAGATGAATTGCATCCTAGAAGTGCCCATATATTTCGATTAACTAGACCGTGAGCTGTCATATTAAGCCCAGCAGTCAACACCTATCTTGTAAGTGTCACATTTAGGTAGGGATCTGTAAAACTCATCTGCTTATGGATATGAAGAACATCACAGAATACATAGTTAAGGGTTACAGCATTAATCCCAGTAATCGAGAATTTGAGCTGATCTCTATCAGAAGTCAAGAGAAAAGTGTTTTGGGGAGAAGGACTCGCACATCTGCCAGTACAGGCCTCTTTCACCTTACTCTAAATCATGTGTTACTGCTCAACGCTGAAGATAAGATATTGGCCAATATGGAACTTGGACATGATCCAGTCTGCTGATTCCTGCATTAACTCCAAACAAATGTAATGGAAAAAAAGAACAAACAATTTGTTTTAGGATACTTCTCAAGGAGAAAAAGAAACAAATAAGTCTCGGGAAGGCTGATTCGGTGTTGTTGAATCTCATTTGGAATTTATCACTTATTCCAACACCACTGCTATGCAAATTTTCACTAGAGTTGAACGTGTGTTTGATTCATTAGCACATGGTTTTGCATTCACCTTCGGTGAGCAAGAAGTGGGCAGAGTTGGACTGAGTATGCAAAAATCAAATGCTTGTGGACTGCTAATTAGAAGGATTTATTGCATGCCTTTCAGGAGAATGTAGACATAGCTGTTACCAGGGAAATGCTCAGAAAGTGCATATTCCTCTTAAAAAAAAATAGATTCCAAGGGTGGTAACAGGTTACTGAAGCTATCTATTTGTTACTACACAACTACTGATTAAAAAGATCTTTATTGATTTTTTGAATGAAAAATCTGTGATTATATTAGTTGCTACCAGCATTATATGCTAACAGTAAGATACTGTAGGTAAAAGGAGATTTTCCTTTTGAGCTAGGGAAGCAGCTAGTTCCAGCTAGGCTTGCCTAGAAGCCAGTTCCATCTCATGAGGAAGCTCTAAGTTTTTGACATTTGTTTCCAACAAATTTTGTACAAGCTAAAAATTACTGGAATATTAGAGAGAGTAAAGAAAGGTATGGAAAGAAAACTCTACAAAAAACAAGAGCTCAGCTGTGTGCTTACTAGCAACTGTATACAGCCACTATCACATCTTTGCTCAAAGCAGGTGAGTGGACAAACAAAGCTTACATACATGCTCCTTTATTTTTGATCAAAAATTCTATCTAGTGCTTTAGAAATCTTGCCAGAAGTTACATAGAAATAAAATATCCTCAAGGCAATGAAATAGCACTTTTCAGCCTATTTCTTAGCTTTATTTAGGTGGACTTGCTGTAATTTTTTAAACTGAATTTGTGCTGGTAGGCATTCAAATCTTCATCTAAATCTAAAATTTACTGGATGGGTGAAACCAAAAAAAAAAAAAAAAAAGGACAGACAAAGCCAAAATGAGGCCTAAGATACAAAAATGGACAAAGAAATGACTACACAGACAGCTAAATTAAAATACTCAGATAAATACAAAATATATAGGGAAAACCAAGTAAATAAAACAAATGCGTACAAAGCAAAGCAGTCTCAGAACACAGATCATTTGAGAGAGACCTAGTCCTCATGAGGTTTCTTGGATGAACTGAACATTGGTAAGCTGTAATAACATTTAGCCTGTCCTTGTTTCAGGTAGTACTGAAATCTGAAACCACATTTCTCTCTTCTTCCAGATATACAGTAACAATCTGAAATTATAGTTCTTTAATATGTGCTTTTTAAAGAAAAAGCCTTAGGACCTATTGTTTTCATTTTCAGCACATCTCTAACAGATTTGAAAACATCATAGCATTTCATAATCAGTCTCACTATTTCAGTCCGAGATTCTACCCAGTTTACTCCCCCACTGCTAGGGAAGGAGCCCAGATGGACTTCTCCAATGCCATTGATCTGGCAGGACACCCTAAGACTGGTACAATTTCTAGAGTTAATACCTTACAGGTAGTCTCTTTCCTGTTTCTCATGACATAGTTTGACTGATAAGCTGATAAGTTAAGAGAAGGTGAAGAGCCCTGAGCATTGAGGCATTTCAGAAACATTTTAGCCATACTAACCATGACAAGGAAAAGCAAAATATGAGGGAAACTGTGCTTTAAGAGCTTTAAAATGAAATTTAGCTTCTTCAGACGTTCTGGTTGAGATCAGTTATTAGATAAAAAGGCATTGGCAGTCTAGGAGATGGAGACAGCCTCCTTTTCTTCCCATCTCAAGCTTTTCCGTTCAACATTTTCAGTTTATTTACTATATTAAAATCCCTTACTCCCAGGTTCTTGTTAAGAGATCTCATTAATTGAAATGTAGGAACATAACAATAAAAAGAGCAAATAGACTTTGATTCATAGATCTTTAAAGCTGCAAGAGATTGTTCAGACTGTTTATTTTAATGTCTCATATAACAGAATCACTAGCCTGGATTTTATGCAGTAATTCCAGCAGAAGGGGGCCAAAAAAAAAAAAAAAAAAAAAAAAACAAAAAAAAAAACCACCCACACCCACACTTACTCATAAGTAAAGTGTTCTGAGGTTCCCTATTATTCTCTACCCCTACATGCATACATATCCTATATACATATATATACACACGTGTGTGTATATATATATATGATGTGCACACACACACGCATATACTCAGAAAGTCTCACATATAGGCTCAGAAATTAAGTATCTAGAGTATTTAAAATAAGTCAAATGGCCAGAAAGCAAGAAAGAATCAAAGTCAGTGAAGAATTACCAGTAAATAGCACTAGTTTCCCTTCGTGCCTCAGATGCCTACAACACAGACCTAGGGGAAGGATGTTTCAGTGAAAATGACTTTATTACCTATGGATCATAATATTTGTCACATTACTAGTCTTCAGGGAACTTTGCCTGTTCACTGTAAATACTCGTTTAAATAACATAACACCAGATGATGACAAAACTAAGTAAAATTCCCCTACTCTGATTTCTGACACTATCTTATTCTTTCTCTTTCTTCTTTCCAATACCGATTCCTATATGGTCACCTCTCCACACTATTTTAGGAGACTTTCTTGCCAATTTTCATTGGGGACCAGAAAAGATTTAAGTAAATCTCTACCCATGTATCAAACAAACATCGAGGCTAGGGTTCTCTTAGGTACATCGATAATGAAAATAACAGTAAAAGTTATAAAGGAGCTAAAGGCTGCATTTAAAATAGGAATAAGATGCTGTCACGCACACATGCAAATCCTTTTCCAATCATTTATTATTTAAATAGGTTAAAATATGTGTGGGAGCAGAAACACAGACATGCCACAATGGAAGAGTTTAAATTAAGTTTAGACATCATTTTACATCTCAAAGGGAAGCTAGGTCAATTCCAGAGGCACCAATTCTTCCGGGAGATAACTTCATAATGCTCCTTATACAACTGAATTCAGCCTGGGGGCCTAATTTACAAAGGAGATTTTTTTTCATCTTCTTCCTTTCCTTTGAGTAAACGAGTTTTTACGTGGCTTGTCTTGCATAGAAAAGGAGGGAACATTTTCTGTGAACTCTGCTGCTGGAGCTGAGTTCATAAATATCAAAGCAGAAAGAAATGCAGGTGAACGGCAGTAACGGTGAAAATGCTGGAGCAAGGAAGAGATATAGGATAAGATGGAGAAATGCTTGGGAGGATCATTTAAAAGCTGTAAAATAAAGCTATTTGTTTTGTAGCAATGGAAACAAATGAGAAAGCAATTTACAGGCTATTTAGTCTCAAAGCTCTTGTATGATCAAACAAACATGCCTATAGAAAGAGAATACATATGTGTATGTGTGTGTATATCCTTTCATGCTGTAAAGATCCTCTCTTCCTGGTTTCCCAGTTCTCTGAAGAATTAGATATGAGGAACTCGCAGCATTACATTTTCCTGCAAGTGTTTAAACGACTTCTCCAAAACTGGCTACCACTCAGTTTAGAACTCATGGGCCCCATTCCTCAGAAAAACTCAGTACTCATGTTAACTGAAAATTAAAGCAGTGAAATGCACAAGCTCTCCTCACCTTTCTCTTTTTTCCCCCCTCCTATCTACAGGTCTCCTCTTTCCTCGCTATTTTTCCCCTCCTCCTTTTCAAAATATTTTATTGCTTACACTACATAATAGTACATAAGTGGTACTAACCATCCTCACTCAAAGCAGGCATTTGAGGACAGCACAGTCAGAAGACAGTGTATTTATTTCATAGATGGAAAATGAAATTTAAACGGTAAGTAAAGACATAATAAGCTTGTTGGAAGGATTTTGGCCCTCTCCAGTGGGGTTAGCTCAGGCCCCACTGGAAGTGTTACAGATTGCTTTTAAGACCAGGAACTAAACCCAGATTAACCAAATATTTCTTGAATATGTTAACATTGAAAACATTTCTTCTTTTCCTGGTTACAGACTTGCAACACTGAAGGTGTCCTAGAGATGTTTATTGCTGTATCTTCACGGTTGAGGCAATTTCAATTTCACCCATAGTTGCTCTATTCACTGCTGATGGCTACTACCACTTGACAATGATCCCATAGTCTTGCATGGCTATAAGTAGTATTGGAAATTTTTCCGAGAATTTTATCACAATCATTGCCTTCGTTGCTGAGTACATGGTTTAGGCACCTGTCTTCTGTTTCACAGCCTTACATCTTGCAGACATCCAGAGTTTCACCACTGCATTTCTGCTGCTCCAAGAAACTTCTTTGACCTTGCCTTGGTAGGAACATGTACCATGATGGTATGTACCTAACATGTACCTAACTTCTAGTGAACTTACCAAGATTTCAAAGGATAATTCTTTCCTGATGAAATAGGCCAGTTCTCGTACTTCCAGTTTCGTGCTCTTCCAAATCAGAATATCCAGTTAGTGAACTTCAGCAGCATTTCTGAAATGCCTTAATGAACAAAAATATCTTTAATGACTACATGCAATAGCTCTGTGAACATAGTAGCATCACAGGGCATGAGGGAATAAGGAGAACAGTTAAACTCATTTGCAAAAGGACCATAGTTTTGGATCAATTAAAGGTTTTAGAATTTCTCAGTTAAAATTAGAAAGATGTTTACATGTTCTTTATTGCTGTGACCAAAGAGTATAGTGCTGCATTTCTGTTAGGCCAGTAGAAGTTTACCCCAATAAAGGCTAAGACAAGAGAATGAAAATGCTGAAAAAGGTACACAAGTGTTGCTTAAAATTCTTCACTAAGTTACAGCAACACACATCCAAATATCATTTTAGGAGATCAGACGTATGTGACACCAGTCAAATGCAAAACACCATGTCCGTTGAATAGACATGATTTTTGAATTAAAATAAAATATCACCAGGTATATATTTAATGCCATTAAAAAAAACAAACATACTCTGAAAATAGTTTGAAGTAAAATAGATTCAAATTGCACCTGCTTACATGCATCATTTTATCTCATTACAAGTAATAATTTTACCTCTTTGCATTTATTTTTAGCAACTGTTTGTAGTAACAATACAAACTTCTGCCACGTCAAAAAAGAGAGAAATTACTATATCAGATTTTTACGAGTTATCCGTAACAGCAATATGTTGTGAATAACATATCTGAGAAACAAGACAGTAAAGGGCAACAAATAGTATTTGAGTAATTTTCAGTGCTCTGCATGGGGAAAATAAAAATTCTTTTGTCATTTGATAATCAGCTAATGCCCTGAGGCATGAAGGCAGACTAACCCAATCTGGAAGGTAAAGCTAAAAAATTTATGGATGATCATAAAGTTAGCCAGCACCTTTTATAAGTGCAGCTACACTGTTTGATTCTGACCTCCAGCATAATCTAAGCATTCTGTGCAGAAATATTTCATTTGATTCGTTGATATTTATCCATGATTAGCTTCATGTGACCTCACGTGCTTTAATTGTGAAAGAGAGGAAAAGGTTTTTCAAGATACCGTTTATATCTCCAGTATTTCAATTATCTCCAGTATTTCAATTAAAACTATGCTATTTTAAAGCAAGGGAATCCTAAACTTTGCAAAATGTTAGGAGGCAGTTTATTTCCCATACATCATCATGACATGTTTTCCAAAATCCTTCTTGTTGATATGACTGGAATTATTGCTAAATTTGAATAGTAAGTGAACTCCTATTTGATTTTAAGATGTTTTTCATCTTTGCAAGGATTATTTGATTTAGATTTCCATTGACTTCAACAGGAATCTAGTCTTACTTTATACAATGGAGTAAAGTAAGGGTCTAAACAGTTTTCTTCAGGGAGAGGCACTTTCATAACGAGTCCCTGTACAAGATGGGCTACAGGACATCTCGAACTTGAATCTCTCTGGCTCAGATTTGCTGAGCTCCATGGGGAAAAAAAATGCCCTATGTTTTTTTGACTGGCATCCCAACACCCAAACCCAGGCATGCCACACTCAGGAAACACTCCATAACTGGTGCAGGCCTGCTAAATTTTGGACCTTTCAGAAATAGACAAAATTAAAAAGCCCCTTTTAGGATTTAGAGTTAGCGTTCTGTGTAGGAAAGATTAACAAGAAGCCAGTATCTTCAGCGAAAAGGAGATACCAGGCCTTGTTTAGGGTTAGCATTGTCCCAGGCACCACTCAGTGGACTGGAATCGTGGACTTGACTAGTCAAGATTTCAATCTAGTGTTAGAAATACTTGAGGCAGACTGGTAGTGTATCACCTATCACAACCAATTTACAGAAAAGTTTGAGGAGGAAAAAAGAAAAGAAATCTGTGCTGTCACATACCTATCAATCAAAAATATACAGCAAAGGTGCTCATTGTAGAGTCTGATGAGTAAAATTTAATCCTGACAGTACCAGCACAGCACTCTATGCCTTCCAATTGTCATATTATAATTGTCTTTTCTGTTCTATCTTATCTTTCTATTCCAGGTCTCAGCACTAGTTTCAGATCAGCCAAGAGGTGGGTGTCTGAAAAAAAATACACTTCAGAAATAAACACACCACCTCAATAGTTTCTTGAAGTGTCTCAAATAATCATTTTCAATATTTTAAAAAAGAATGGTACACAGAGTTGAAAAAAAGGAAGATAAAGAATAATGCCGGGGCAGAAAAAATAGTCTATCGTATCATGTGGTCATTTCCCCCAGCTGGTGGTACATGTGTAGCAAAATGTACCTGGTTTTATATCATTATCGCAGACAAGCTAGTGTCACTACAGAGCCTAACATTTTGTTCCTTCACTGATTTCAGGACTTAAAATTCCTGCAGGTTTCTTAAATGGCATATGCTCACTCCTATCTGCCTTCTGAGACATCCAGTTAAAGCACAGTTGTATGTGGCCCTAGGAGTATAAAGGAAAAGGACATACGCAAAAGCCACATCCTGAAATTCGTGAATACTTTCAAAAAAAAAAAAAAAAAACCATCACATTAACTTGATAAGGAGGGGCTTGAATAAGACCCTAGCTTTTGTGGCTGGCTGGAGTGTTGCTAAATATTTATTTATATGGATGTAGCAAGATAAAGTTTAGCTGTGCACCAGAGAAGGACCTGGATTAATAATAGCTCACACATTTAATCCCATATTAACCCTGAAATCTTCATATTTGTTTTCAAGAAAATGCTGACATTAAAGTGATCAAAATAAAATTCCCACCAGTTCACAGTCTATGGAAACATTAAAAACGCACTTCAATAGTGTCCGCCCAATAGTAAATGGAAAAAAAAAAAAAAAAAAAAAGGAAAGAAACACAGTGTATGCCAACAGAGAGCTTAAATACAGAGGTAGCAAGATGGAAGTGTTTAGGGACAACAACATTTCATATATAAAATTATCAGTTCAACCTAAATATAACTCTATTATGAACTATTAGTAATCATCTTTATCCTTCAGTAACACTAAGCTTGTCATTTCAGAGACAAACCTCCTTCAGAGCACTTGTTTATTAGAGCAGGTTTAAAAATTAGAGATGAACTGCTTGGCTTGTCAGAGGGCAAAGATGTGATTTGGTCTTTTGTATGGCCAATGCCTGCAGTCTCCATGGAGCAAGGAGTACAGAAACACTCTGGTGGGAAATGAAGGTCCTGATGGGTTAGAGGTAGAAATCTAATTTCACCTCCTCTAGCAGCACTAGTCCAGAGGATTCCTTACATGTTCCAAGGAAGAGACTGCCTTTGTTTCTTTTCTAATGACCATGACCTGTAAAGCCAAGTCCAAGGCAAGGAACAGATGCTTCTTCCATTGCACCAAGTGGCCACATACATGAAGTAATGAAAACAAGCAATAACTCAACGTCTCATGTTGAGGAACAAGGGGCAGGGGAGGAAGAAAGAAGAAAAAATACATTTTTCCCCTCTCTCCTAGAAAGTTCTCCTCTCTCTCTCCTATATTCCTATGCTTTTTGAGACCTGGTAAGAAATAATTTGGGGCATATTTCTCAAGGACCAATCCAGAGAGGAGACATGTTTTAACAAAATGTATTAGTGGACAATAATTTTCACTATCTATCATATTGTACCGTTCATTCATGCATCATCTAACAAGATGACATTTAATAGAAAATAAGAATGATGAAGGTCGCATGAATTTGCGCAATTTATTATTGGTGTCAAGCCAAATTAGTTTAGCCAGTGCTTGACTAAAATTTGTCTAGGATGACTGTCTCTGAGTAAAAGGTTATTATTAGTGGATTTTTTCCTCCTCTCTCATACTTAGCCTTACACTCCAAGAAGTAAACTTATCGTATGGAGTTCTCTAAATCTCCTTGGAAAAGGACTGTTCAGGCGTCTGCCTCTACTTTCAATTACCCTTTCATATTAGAGCTCAACTGTCACTCTCTTCAATGGTCCATCTAAGGACTATAATGGGATGCAGAAACAGGGCTACGCTCTTGGGAAAATCTGCTAGAGAAACACCCTTGGGAGATGAAGATCTCTGTTTGGGGGATATAAGAGAACATGCTATGCAAGAGTAATATCTTTTTCCAGAATACTGCCTACATTTCAGTCCTGGCCTGAATAACAAACTGCAAGAACAAATGGCCTGGCAAATGCAAAATCAAGAGACTTCACTTATCAAATCTTCTGATAGTTCTGGGATCTGCTGCAGTAGAAGGCAAACCATTTTAGTTCTTTGTTTAGTACAAACATGAAGTTGTCATAAATCCCAGTTTTCGTTGAAATCTGATCCATAATAAATCCCTATCACACAGGTCTGAATACAATATTGGTTCAATGCTTTCCAAAAAAAAAAAAAAAAAAAAAAAAAAAAAAAAAGACAAAAAGTTCATGTCACCATTGTTTTTGAAAAGACAGAAATATACTGTTTGTTTTTGCTCTTGTGAAAGATCCAGATACCCCGCCAACCTTTAACCCCAGTACAACTCTGACAACTTCACCAATTAAACCCAAGAGGCACAAAGTTACAGAGTAGAATGGACAGGTATCATAAGTCCTAGATATGTAGATAAACAGTATTCAGAGCCAACAATCACCTCTCATACCATCATATTCCTCCACATACGGGTTACTGTAGCTCTCTCCCCCTCATTATTTGAGGAAATTCTTCAAAATAACTTGACATCAGTTCCTTCTTCATTTGGAATTATGAACATAGTTTATATCATCCAGAGTTTATTGTGTGGTTAAGCTATACCTCTGGGAGGCAAACAAAGCCTTGGATGAGTATCCACAGGTCTCATGAACAAAGCTACAGGTAATATCTTCAAAGGAAACAGAATAGAACCAGCCCTTTGGTCAGAGTAATTTTAAGCCCTAATGCAGCATTCTGGATGAGGAAAGTTGCAAGAGGCCAAGAGAAACCCACAGAAAGAAAAACTCATCCATCTTTACAGCTAAAGCTGAGAAGGACTTTTCCACTTTTTTTATACACACACACACACACACACTTGTATTTGTTCAGGACAATTGATCAACTTCTGAACAACTGAATGTGTTCAGAAGCATAGGAGACTTTTGAAATGCAGGAAGGCATTTATAGTCATAGCTATATCATCAGCAGCTGTGGCTAGCATATTCACCTGGGGTATAGAAAAATTGAAAGTGTGGTTACACTTGCTGCAAAAGATATTACTGCTTTCTCTCTGAGCCACAGGCTATTTCTCTCCTATCTGCTTGCACACATTAGTGCATGTGCAGTCATGTTAAGAGATGGATTACAGAACCAAGCCCTTTGAAAACGAATCTGATCTTTTAAAATGATTTTTCAGCCAGATCAGTCCCATGGCCAGGCTTATACAGTGACCACATCAGTATTAGAGCCAGCACAAGGAGTGTAAGGTGAACAAGAGACTAGGGTGTTTTCTGTGAGACTTCCTTCTAGGTCAGGAGTTTCAGCCTCTCTCTCAAAATGTCTGTGCTGTTGTACTGAGTGCTCTGCCCATCCAGAGAAGCAGCAACACACAGCAAGCCCTCTCATAAAATTGGTTGTGATAGGTTGAGTTAGAAATGAACCAAATGTTAAGAAGTTTTATTGTAATGAACTCAGACTTCCATGAAAGTCTGGTTAGGTTTTAACTATATTTCAGAAGGGAGTATTAGCCTCATACATCCCATGAATAGCAAACTTCACAGGTTGCCAAAGACATTCTCCTTATTCAGCTCTACAAAGCTCTGGAAAAAAATCCCCCAGAGTTACTATGCAAATAATCTAAAAAGACTCAATTACATGATCATAAAACATCCAATGCAAAACACTGGATTCAGTGCAATAGCCACAGAGCTGTCATATGAAAGCTTCTGCTTTATTATTCAATGGCAACATGAGAAACATCATGTAATTTATAGACTTCTGATTTTATTTTTTGAACAGTTCACCTGATAACAGAACTGTCTGATATCAGAGCAAACTTTGATTATTTCTGACTTTGCCAAACAAACTTCTTGGCTACAATTTCTTCACATCTACCTCATGCAAAACATAGTGAGAAACTTTCATAAAAAAATTCTATAATTTCTAAGAACATGCAATATAAAAAAAGGATTTTTTAATTGAAGTAATATAAAACTACCTGGCACTGATCCTTTAAGAAAATTCAGTGCCCCAACGATCTGACATGTGCCAGCTGCATTGAGTATCCTTCAGCTGCCCATCACTCCAAGGGAGGAGCCTGGGCACCTGAGAACCCTAGAAAGCTTGTAAAAATGCCTCAGAGGTGGTAGGGATAAGAGGGTAAAGAAACTGAGCAAGTGTGAACTTGCTGTAGATGTGTAGTAGAGACATGTCATCAATGTTTTCCTGCTATAGTCTGCTGTCATGGCCTCACAAATAATAAACGGAAAGTTCCTATTTTACCTACCAACTTTTATTGGGGTCATATCATGACTGCAGAATGTGTTTAAAACTATTATTTCTACTACGGAATTTTTCCAAGCATCCGTTTTCCTTTGTTAAGGGTACCAGGGATTGTCTGACAACTCTCTGCGTTGGGCTCAGGAAAAAGCTGTTTGTCCTCACAGTTTCCAGCTCCCATCTGAGCTCTTGAGCTAAATCCCAAGAAAGGCAATGGAAAAGCATTCAGTACAAGCTCTGCTGGAATCAGTAAGTCCTGAAGGTCACACTATAGGCTACGTAACATAGACAAGCCCTTTGGTGGACTGCATACCAGGCAACAGCATGTACACAACTCCCAGGCACTAAAAAGGACTTCCACCACTATTTGTCCTCTGCCATGAATGAAGAGGCTGTTCTTCCATCACCTTCACTGAAGGTCAGTATATATTTGTGGTAAAAATGAATTAAATCCTACTTCTAGGAGTCCTAATTTCTACACCGTAACTGCAGTTACTCAGCTACAACTTCTGGGCTTCAGGGTGTTACCCCTTTGATAGATGTTTTTCCCACCTGCAGGTGACCTGAAGGAATGCCACTGCTTCAGGAAAACACAAAAAACCCACAAACAAAACCAAACACCCACACAGACACAACAGTCCTCAGGCACTAGCAGGCATCATTTAGCAGGCATTGCTGCAGTAGTTTCAGACAGGCTGGCTGACCTTGCCCAAGTGAGCAGGGGGAGTGCTCCCATGGTCTCTTCCATCAGCCTTGCTGCATGGGCAGCAGCTGACAGCCAAACAGTCCCAACGCACATCATTATTATGGTTATTTCTACAGAGATGCTCTGACCACAGATGTGCAGAGTAATTTTCACACATACCCATGCCAGTGTCATGTGTTGGAAGTTAGGGGACTGATGCATCTTTCCCCACAAGTAACTCAAATCAGGGAACCTCAGCTTCATCCAACTCCTTGTACCATGCACAAGGAAGTCTGTTCTCAGAGGCGATTTAGTTGAGCTTCTACCTCTTTCCCCACTTCACAAGATAAAAAAAGCGGGAAATCATCCCTGAATGTTCTCTCCCCCCTCAGTCCTGGAGCTAAAATGCCTGCTATGAGTGAAATCAAACCTGCAAGAGCTGTTACTTTTAAATTGTCTATGGGAAAAACACTGTTGCAGAAAAGTCCTCAATATTAAAAATAATCAAAAAAAAAAATGTTTCTAGGGTGAGATTCTGCTACCCTGTTCATTCTCTACCTAGTATAAAGTAGGTGGGATTTTTTTTGTTGCAGCTTCAGCATCTGACAGTTCCCTGGAATCTATGGACTGTTTCAGATCAACTGTTAATAGCCAGGTGCAGCTATGACTTGCCTTTGGTACAAAGACTAATCACACTGTAGAATCGCTAGTTCTGTAAGTAAGGAACAAGTAAAAGTAGGGAGAAAGCAGAGGCTTTTCTGTAGTCTTACTGTTTTATCAGGATATCAGCCATAACAGCAAAGTTGAGGAAGAAAGGAACAAGTACTAGAAGATCAGACCTTCCCCCCCCCACACACACCCCAAGGTGCGGGATAGCCAGGGCACAGACTCACATTGAATTACAAGCTTGTTCCTAAGGAAGCCCTGGGCTAGCATTTCTGCATGCCACTTCTTACCAGCGGATGGGAGCAAATGCACAATTCTCTTTAAAAAAAAAAAAAAAAAAGTGCTACTTAATAAAAAAAAAAAAAAAAAAGGTAGGCAGTGACAGGCTTCAAACTTTAGCTAAAACGAAGCACAGAATTCCTTTCTTTGGTTTACTGCAACCTTAACTGTAAAACTCCTTCAACATTGTTCATTTATATCCAGGAACACATATTTAGTAATGGAAAGAAGCTTTGCTATTGAACGTAAAGGAGGAGGTGAATCTGAGCTGCATCCAAACCCAGGCTCCTTGTTCTCTAAAAAAGGGTCTCATCAGGCTGGGTTTTCCCAACTGCCTACATTCCAGCTGAAATCACATCCTATCAGGGAAATAATCAGAAAAACAGACAACTGGGGGTCTAGGATCTCTACCTTCCCTAAAATAAAAAAAAAAATAAAATCATCGGAATTTATAAATAAAACACTGAGTTCTGAAATGAAATTGTTTTTCCTCACTGTACTGAAAATAAATGAAGTTCATTTTCAAGGGTAAGAGCATTCTTTGAGCCATACACCTGTAACCACTTTTGAATTTGTATTTCCACTACCTTTATGGAGTTTCGTTATTCTATAATATTGTAGCTGCCATTCAAATTTCAAATGAATAATGAATAACAAAATCAATTATCTAGATATAAGTGTACTTAGAAAATTCTACTGAGCTGGAGGAACCTGGCATAATTTTTTCCTCACTCCGATTGCTTGGGAACATTTCTAATCCTCAGGCTCCCAGATATTCTATACCCAGCATCCTACTTAGACTTCATTTAATCAAATAGATCATTGTGAATGATACATTTTCAAATTGCTGAAACACCCAGTCCTGAGGGTTTATGAGATTTTCTAAATGGTTTCTCGAGTATCTCTGGGGGGAAAATTGCTTTTCTTAGCTATAAGCAAGCTATACTCAAAGCATGCTGAAGGAGAATATGTAGCTCACAGATAAGTCTGGATAACGGTCTCTTACAGTAAGCCAGCCATTTTAGCAGTACAACAATAGCTCTGTCAATCGGGGTTGTTGATTTTCATATTTGGATATAGTAATACATTTTTAATTACAGATATGATTGTGTAGCGATGTAGAAATTACATGGTACACCCCAATGAACTTTTCAGGAACATTCACATAATTGTCTGCATACTTCAAGAATAAAATTGTATTTCATTTAACATAACTGTAAACTGTTTTCAGATTTTTCTTCCACATTATATATCGGCATTGCTATTATGCTGTTCCAAATAAAGAGACATCTACATTTGTCATGAGTATTTTTTTCAGCCTGCAAGCAAATCATACAAAGTTGTGGTTGCCTTAAGAGCATACTCTCAGCTGTTCAGCATAATCACCTTGCAGTGCAGGTCTTTGGCAAGATAACGTGTTCAGAAAATTGATAATTTTAAGACCTTACTTTCTGCTTCTGCTAATATACAAAATTGAGCAATTTACCAACATTACTTCAAGTCTTTCAAAGACTACTGATTGTTTCCTGGTGAAACTAAAAGCCTGGATACTTCAAGTTTCCTTTGTGCCTTTTCTATCATTACAGAAGTCAGACTGCATGAAACCCTATGCAGTCCATATGCATGGTGAGAACACTTTTGAGACTGAAAACTGCTGGCCAGGAGGAGGAAGCAATGTCAGTAAATGTCACTAACTTCAGAGCAACAAGCCACTGAAAGGCACCAAAAAGCAGTAAGGCTCGTTCTTCTTGTGTTATAGATGAGAAATACTTATTCTAAGGTTGATAAGATATATCAACCTTATGTCAAACATCCCCAAAATCATATCTCTAGCAACTAGTTCCTATGTCACTAAAATGAGAGCTACAGTTAAAGCAATAGTGTCTGAGAGCCAGGAAACGTAAATTAACTTTTTGGAATATTTCTGTCCTTTTAATCAATCATCTTAAAGAAATTTCATTTTTATGTCCTGAAATCACAACATATTTTTAGTCCTGACCCTGATTTAGTAAGAAGCCTATGGGTCTGCAGAGCTCATGGGTGCATACCTGGCCCATGTGGAAAATCAGCACACTGTGAGGTCCTTTTACAGCATCATTTATTTTTCATAAAAGACATATCTACAATTTCCATTCATGTGTTGAAACCTGCTTTTTTATTTTTTGCCTTTTTGCAAAGTGCGTAAGAGAAGCCACCTACACCTGAACTGTTCATAGCACTGGGGAAAAAGTGTCTGCACATCTTGTACACAAACTACCCTGGTTCTGCACTTTTAGGGACCAGTAGGGCAAGAAGCCTAAGTCACAGAGATATAGGCAGCAAACATCATCAGAGTATGCCTATGGCTGTGATAGGTAAGCCCAAGAACTATGGCCTGCGATGCAAAATTTCTTCACGCAGACAAAAGATATCATTCTTGATCTCAAAGCCTTTTTTCCCCTTCTTTTTAGAATGTTCTGTGGGCATATTGCAAGATTTGTCTTTCATCTCATTCTTGCATACTGGGGTAGAAGATTTCTCTGCGGGACTGGTATCTCATGGCTGATTTCTCATCTTTTCTATTTCCTTCCACAAATGAAATGCTTAAGTGACACCTAATGATTTTAGACAGACTTAATATAAGCTCTCTCTGGCAAGTGTCTGCCATAGTTTGTGCTTGGCAACCTCCGAGGACTTTACAGATGCTACTGTAATATAAATGAATTAAAGGGAAGGAAAAAAAGATAAGTGCCTGATACACAAGTGCAAAGTCCTCACAGACAAGGGTCCTACACTCAGTTTCAGCTTGGTGGTAGCAACTGTGAAGATCTCAACACACAGCTGGCTAACTGTATTCTGAAGCACAACCACTGCTTACCCAATTCTCTTCTGGCACTCTGATCTGAAAATAAAAAAAGGACAAAGTAAAAACAAAACGTGCAAATATCTCAGCAGGCTAAGCTAGGAGGAGTTTCCCGCAGGCCTACCTTCATTCTTCTGAAATGGATAAAGGAAACAGTTGTGAAGTAGCACTAGGCAAATACTGATACCTGTCTAAGGGGACTGAGTGATGTTGACCAAACATTTCGAGACAACCAAAGTTGGTCTCGAAACAAGGAGATGCATTTTTATGTTTATATCCCACATCCTGACTCCTTAATTGCCCTCTGGCAAAACAAAGCGCAGTAAGAGCTGGGCACCTAATAACTTTTCAAAATCCTACCTTTAGATTTTTCACACCCTCTGTATCTTCAGAGAAGACAGAAAAATAAAACAAAAACAGCCAAACAAGCAGGTTCACTGCTTCCCTTAGTGCTACAAGCTTAAATAAGTTATGTTGACAAATTTATGAAAATTTACTAGGTGTTTTAATACCAATAATGTGCCAATATAAAAGACTTGTCTACATGTTAACCCTGGCAAATCACCCTTTATTTGTATGTGAGTATTAGGGTTGCCTAGATATGCAATATATCATTATGTGGGAAATGTTAGGATAAAAAAAATAAAGATCTGATGATTTCCAGTAAAAAGTCTTTTTCCATGGAATTCAGATCCATTTATACAAAATGAAAGGTCAAAACCACATTTTTTGTTAACAAAAAAAGTAATAGTCTGAAAGGTTTGGGGTGTTTCTGAACAGCCTTAACAAGACTTGCTGGCTTTGTAAACTACTCAAGTTCTGGAGATAAATGTTATTTACAATCCTTTGTATGTAAAGATTCTTTGCTAAACAAATCATCCTGAACTATTCTTGAACTCCAAGTTTTCAGTCTCGTAACCCTAGCATACCAAGATACACTGTAAGACATCCATAAAGTACAGTAAAAACATTCACAGTTTGTAATCAATAAACTAGGAGAGTGCTTTCTTTTCAATGACGTGAACAGGATGTTCACATCGAGTCCCACAAAGATTTTCTCATCTAGTTAATATTAAGAGAACAGGCTTTCCTGTCTGCAGAATAAATGAAGAATGAGTATAGTTAATCCTGGATACTATGGAGACTATTAGTTTTGATATTCAACCAAATAGATGCTTTGAAACTTCTATGAGCTCCCAGGGAGAATTAGGATCTCCTCATTCCAAAAGTCAGGATGCAAGCAGCTGGTCCCTAACAAAAAGCATCCATAGCTATTAAGCTTACAATACATCTCTTCCAGCACTCTGACCTGTGCACAGAAATAAATGACAAAACAAAATAGACAAAATAAATGTCTCCATGGGCTAAGCTAGTAGCAGTTTCCCACAGGCCTACCTTTTTTTTTTCCCCTAATAATGTTCAGGAATCACTGATACAAATCACACTTTCCAATTTAATACCAAGTGAAACAAGGATCTTCAGAATCTTTAAGAATGAAAATATTGTTGTTTTCTAAGCTTAACTTTTCCCATCAGCACTATTCCCATTGGATATTTCATTGGATTGCTAACTCAGCTAAAAGTTGGAAGCCAATGAAAACAAGAAATTCATTACATTTCCAGACAAGTTTTTCTAAAGAAAAGGTCTGAATAACCTCATGACACCCGAATTAATATCTATCCCCGAAGAAGCTGATACTCTATAGGAGGTATTGATGGCTCTTCCAGTAGGAAGGAAGATTTTATTGGCCTGCATTGTAGGTCTCAGGGTTTAACCACAAATCTTAATAGGATGGAAACAGCATGAAGACAAGCTGCCTTGGCATTTGACTTGACCGTAAGCCCAAGCACTTGTTCCCAGCTCTCCTGCCAACATGCAATGAGAGGATTATTCTGCGATTTCCTCTCTCTGCTGGTGTTTCTTCTTTGTCTGCCTGTTCTCTCCCTGGGAGAAAACCATGTCCTACTGATGCAGAGGTCTTGTTCAAGTGTAGCATGGATTTTGAGGGATAAGTCTCCTAAATAAAAATCACTTTCTCATCCTTGCCTGCTCATAACAGCAGGAAGGTGCTAATAGCTCAAGACAGACTGTTAAGAGTGTGCATAGTGAGTTGCATAGCCTTCCACCTATGTGTAAAGCAACACTGGCACTAATTAGTACCTTGGCTCAATCTGCTGAAATTACCAGCTAAGAACTGGACAGACAAGAAGGAGTTGCTTATAGGAGCCTACTGGGACTACCCCTGATGGGGTGAATCACAGTCAGGCAGAGGAGACAAATTTTATTTTGTTGTCCATTAAGCTGAATTTTCTGCATAGATAAAACGGTGGTGGTTTGTATCTACAGTTGCCATAACTTTTAACAGACCCTAAATTTGCCCTCCCCAAATCTATATCTAACTTACAGCCTGGTTGCTCAGAACTATAGAGAAATTGTTTCCCTCAAATAATCCAAGTAGAAGTTCGCTTGGAAGCTTCAGAGTGTTTCAAGTCACAATGCTCAGTCTTGAGGTACTAAATAATGCAGTGTAAGAAGAGATTCTCCTGCACAGTGAGGTAAAGGAAGGTATGATGCTTTGAGCTAAAGGAGGCAATTAAGTTAGGGCTGCAAGGAAACCCTTAGGATGAACTTTCAGCATTTTCTGCAAAGTCATTTCCCCCAGTCACCTCTTCACTGACCAATGGCAGCAGAGGAACTGATGGATATAGCTGTGCTTTTCCCCTACTGCTGATGCAGTCATGGGTGGCAGCAAGCAGACAAAGATGAAGGCTAAGGACAGTACTCTTTGGATAAAGGTGTCCAACTGCAAATAAGGTGTCTGATGTTCTTGTCCCTGCTGTTTGTAATCTTTAAGATGAGCATCAACAGCACAGATGTACAGCAATCGATTTCAGAAGCAGCTAATAGGCCAGTCTGCACAGAGCCATCCCCTAGAGCACTGGGGCAATGTGGAGAGACTGGCAAACGTACAAGTACTTAGGGGGCAGGAGGAGTAAAATCATAACTGTTAGTAGTGAGCCTCAGCCAAAATATTCTTGCTCTTCTCTTTCCTCCCCAAGTCATAATCGGCGCTCTGGCCTGATGAGTTTTCAGTGGGTCATTTCTTACTTAAATGCTGAGCTCCAGATTGACAGTAAGACTCCTCTCACCACGTGTTGCCACAAGTAACGAGGGGAAAATCCTATATGACCTATATGGTAGTAAACTCAAGCCACAGCTGGAAAGGGAACAGAGGCCAGAAGTGACTTGCCACAGATTACATAAGTAGCCAGTAGGAAAGTAAAAACTAAAAGGTGACCTCCTCCCTCATGCTTTATTCACCTGACTGCTGTCTTGGTACACCTTCTATATACTACCTACAGGAAGAGCATTTCTCACACACTGGGATTTCTTACAGCTCCCATTAAAAGTACGTACTGGAAATGTCAACATATCAGAAAACGTGGCAAATACTGACTACTATCTTTGAGTGCAGGAGTACATTTCTACACCTCTGTCTTAAACAGTAATTCCAAGGAGAAATAGAGTAATGAGATCATAACCACATTCCACTCTCAGGCAGCCAGAATAAATCTATTGCCTTCTAGATTTTCACAGGAGAGAATAGCGAGCTTTACTTTAAGATCATTATTTCTGTCAGAATCATTGTTCATATGAATGCGGTCTGAGGTTTTACTGGGCTGTAGTACCCAATTTGCATCCTGATTAATTTGCAGTTGCAAGTAGGAATCCATGTCTCAGTGCACTGAGATAAGAACTAGGGTTACATTTCCATGCCAAAATTGCAGAGGAGGAAGTACTCCACTTGCAGACTGGTGTGCAAAGGCTGAAAAGCCCACCGTGCAACTGATCTAACAAACCTACTCAGCTGGTTTATCTTGTTTGTTTATAAGCCTGAACATAAGTCTGGAGAAGTTCCTTAAGCAGCACAACAGAAACTATCCCCTTGATCCATGGTAAGAATTTGAACTAATGATATGTTACACAAAGAACGAGGAGGAGTGGAGCACACTGAAAGTGGCATCCTTTCTTCTCCTGGGCATGTCAAACAACGCCTAAGCAATGCAATTCTACAGCTCTTTGATTAAAATACAAGTTTCTGAAACATACAGAAATAAGCTGAAAAGTCTATACTGTGTGAAACTTTACTTAGAAAGGCAGCATTTGCACTAACAAAAAAAACAGAAGACAACAATAAAAAACACACAGCACTCAAGTACAAAGTCCAGCTTGACTTCACCTGTTTATGCCCCAGGAAAGAACATCATGTGCATCACTATTCATCGTGTGCAGCCTGTGCTGCTAACAAAAACAGTTAGGGGTCCTACACTGCAAAAAACAATTAACACAGCTGTAGAATGTAGAATCAGTGAAGACAAACATGAATTTCCTCATGTAAACCGAGAACTTAGGGTTTTTTTGACTCTCCTTCTAGTACTGATCCTGTGTTTCCACAGATTAAACAGAATGGTTAAATAATTTGGAATTTTAGGTTGATAGGCCAAACCTCTACTCCATCACTTACAGTTCATAGAAGACAGCGAGGGTTGCATGATTTGTAGACATAAGACCAAAGAATTCAGTGTACAATACACTGCAGCTGGCAAAACTGTAAAGCAGAGAGGCTCAGTTTTGGTTTCCGTTTTCCTAGAAGTTTTTGAAGTTTTACTTTTAAAAATTTTAGATTGAAGTTTTACTGTGTTTGTATGCAGTACTTCTACAGCTATTCATTTCCTTACTCTCAGCAGTGGTCTCTGTATGCCAGATACAGTCTAATAAGGCCAGAAATAATCCCTGCTAAAAAGATTTGTTAAGCCAAATCACAATTTTATAAATCATGTTGTAAATCAGCCACAATTCATCACCATCAGTGAAGTCTCTCTGCTGTAGCTCCCATGCCTTCCCTCCTCTATATGTTGCATTAAACAGAGGACAATTCATTATTACTTTTAATTATGTGCCTTGATTTCCGAGTTCTTGTTTAGCATATGGCTATTTACCATAAGCATCACCTGGAAAACAAATTCTAGTAGATGGAAACAGAGCTCAGGCAAACCAAAGCTTCACGTCAGATCACCTAATGAGGGGCTTGCACTTCCTCAAACCTAGTGCTCTTGAAACAAGTAGTACACCATATAGATTTTGATATGCATAGTCCAGAAACAAATGGTTGGTGAGACTGATAGCATAATTACCTGATCTACACCAGATGAAGATCTACTCGTATGAATGAGACTGACAATTTAGGAAATATATTATTTTGGTAAAGTTTCATTGATTTCCAAGACAATGCACTTAAATCAGTAGAACACAAATGAAGATGGATTTCCATAGTTAGAGGCAGAAAATTCTAGTAGAGCTTATTCTCTTGTATTTAAAGAGAAACATACTCTGGTAGAAGCAACTTTCTACCAGTATAAGAGCATTCCTGTCCGGAGAGCCTCTTTGCTTTAAGGAAAGCATTATCAAGCCAACTATTCCTTGAAAAACTAAGTAAAACCACATCCAGACCAGCCACAAGAGAAACGTTACCATACAACAAGGCTGTTTAACATATTCTGTTCCTGGGAACGGTATGTCTTGTTCCTTATGGGAATTGATCCTTAAAGATTTATTTCATCATTTCTAACCTATTTTCTCACTCCCACTCAGTTTGACTCAGGGCTGGTATTTAATAATGTGAAGAACAAAGGTGGGCTACCAGTCCGCCTCTCAACAGCCTCTGCTGACAAAAGGGAAACTTGAGACAGCAGGCTGCAGCTGATTTCACAAAGCTTAGATTTTAATAACCCAGTTCTCTTCTTTATACTTTGAAAGACCGGACTACTCCAAGAAGTAACTGTACGGGTTAGTCTTAGAACTCTGGATAGCCCAGCACTGAACGACCTCTGCAAAGAGCAGTTCCATTTTGCTCTCTGCTGTGCTTTTCTTGCTTCACTCATTATCTTTATGACAATAAAATTGTAGACACCTACTTCTTTTTATTACCCAGCTATTCTGGGCAACACAACTCCCTCTTTCTTTCAGATGACTTTTCTTTAATTATTTTTAAGTTAATATCTACTCCAAACTGTGGGAGTGGAGGTGGGGGGTGTTTTTATAAAACCAACTTTTTCAGATCTCATGATGCACCACTGAAGATGTTACTGGTTTTATTGGAATCAGGTTCCAGGCCTCCTCCTCCAGAATGTTCCTATTTCTCATCTTCAAACATTGGTCTACAACCGTTTTACCATAACCTCCAGCTTCACATATGGAAATATATGCCAATGGATGGGGTAGAATTAATGTTACAGTTTTATCTAGTGATTCTTCTTCTATCCACATCCCCATTTTTCCTGATATAGAAAGAGTCAACTTTCTTAAAATCATAAGCTTTTAAGAATAAGTCATGATCCAGAATTAGCAGATGGTAAAGAGATTTTTCAGCCTTTCATACTTTCCAGGAATTTTGTATAGTTGTTTCATGAAAACCAAAATAAGTACGCCCTGTCCAGATTTCTCAGTCTTATTGTTTCATTTCAAAACCAGAACAAGACTTGAATTGAACCATGAGAAATTTATGAGGAATTCAAATAATTCATTTGGAAATTGAACTTAAAAGATTGAAGCACTTTGAAAGACTAGGACAGCCTAAATGAGAATTTTCTTTATTCAGTCAGAGTCTCTCTGATGTCCAGGGTTAAGAAGTCTTTGCTCAGCTATATTATAGCCATCCATAAACTCTATAGACAAGTAGTCCATGAGTGACTGAGTATAAGAAATGAACATAAATTTTCATAGAGCTGAAACCACCATTTACAAAGTGTTCTCTGAAGTGAATAGAAAGAGTAGCAGTGACTGCAGGAGTGTTTCAGTGGTATAGATCCAACATATGGTACAGTGCTGTCCAAATGGCAAGGTGAAGTTCCTGGTACACAAAATGAGATCTCTGGCTAAGCGTAACCACCCTAAGTTGAGGCTAGTACTTGATATCCCACTGGAGATGTCACATCATAAGACATCACTCTATTGTGATTAGAGTCAAACTAAAAACAAATATTAAATACTATCATTAATATATCTTGAGACAATTCACATGTACACTAATGTCTTCAAAACTACATTAAGGTTTAGAACTACTACACTTCAGATATACTTGGTTGTAACTATAACAAGAAAAAAAACTGCCTGCAGTCAATTGTACCAACAGAATTAAGCAGCAAAGAGAAGCAGCAAGCTGAGTGGGAAATCAAATTGCAAGGGGAAATGGTTAATGAAAGAAGTAAACAGGATAGGGGAGATCCTTCTTGTTCTCTATGAATTACTTAGATGAACGAATTAAACTATGAATCACAGATTTGCCTAAACATTAACATAAGAAGAGAAATTGGGTTCCAAATGCTGTCCCAGCAGCACTATGACACCAAAGCCCAGCAAACAGAACTTAACACAGATAAGTAGACTTTGCATAATGGAAGTTAAATATTAATTGTAACCACAAAGTGAAGAGCAAATAATGCAGACAATGGATATTAAAAGGATTAATGAGGTGTAATAGATCATTCCCCCCCCCCCCCCCGAGCTGCATTGCAAGAGCAAGAAAATAGGAGAGTAAGATGCTTGGCTGACCACAAATCCTATCTAAGTTATGCTATGCAATGAAAAAAAAAAAAAGAATTGAACCACACTAAATTCAGTTTTGTCTCATTATTTACGGGAAAGCATTTACACAAAGAAAGTGTGTAGTGTGTGTTACCACTGTCACTGCCAGATAAGGATTCTCATGAACTTTTGTTTCCTCACTCAATGTTACAGAATACATGCCATTAAATGTATGAGTGGTTAGCAAAAATATATATTATCAACAGGTTTGTTTCCCTCACAGGTGATTATTTATGAAGGTTCTCTTAGGTTGGAGCAAAGCATATTCATTTCCCATATTTCTAAGTACACATGCCTGTGATTATTATTGATGGGAAGAATTATGAGATAGCAATGCAGAGCAGGGATCGTAAACAATAAGACATACCAAGCTGTAAGCAGACACACAAATGCAAGTGATGGTGCTGCTAACAGCTAGCAAGCATATAAATTTAGTGCTCCTGTCATGTTCTATGACATTAGGGTCAAGCATATGAAACAGATTTATATAGCTGATTTAGAAACCCCATACATTTATTTTAATACAGCATTAAAAGGCCTCTAGCAGAGCTCAAAATAAAATATTAATGTAGTAAGCCATTCCATTCACAATGGTGCATTGTCATTTTTAATAGGGACAGAACTACAACTCTAGGAAATTTGTTTTCTTATTAACCTATTTCTTCTCTCAATCTACCTTTTCTTTGCATTGACTATTTTCTGTCCCACTTACTGGCTTCTCAAATGGTTGGTCAAAATGTTTTTAAACTGAACTTCAAAACATATCACTCCATCAATTAAACACATGAATTTTGACAACAAAAGAATTTGACCTCTCCACTGTTTGTCCTGTTAAAGCTCTAGTCTACATTAGGAAGTACTACCTGAACAAGGAATGAAAATAAATCTATTAATACACTAATGTTCTTGTCTTAGACAAAAATTCCTTGCCCCAGCTCACCAAATTTGATTGTTTCAGAGACAAATTCTGTCAAATCCACAAATCTGGTTCACAGAAGAGACCCAATTTTAAATTCCAGCTCCACAAATGATCCGAGAAGCAGCCTTTTCCAAAGTGGATATAGAATCCCTCTGAAGGTTTTGAGGAACCAAATAATCAAATTGAAGAGTTTATTTTCACTCCAGTGTGCAAATAAGTTTCTAGAGTTCTGAGATTCCCTTCCTCCTCTCCCCAAAAAGGAGAAAACAACAAAAAAGGATGCTTTTACAGTCAGTTTCTACACCTAGCTGTTAATAAAGAGCCTGTTAATGCCTTGAATTAGGGATGATCATGTCTAATCTTCAGCCATAATAGCTCTACATAAACCTCTTAGATATCTCCTCTTTTGAAAAGTATGTCATGATATTTACTAGAAGTTCAAGACAGTGGAAAGCTAAGCAATGTAACATGCTTTCTTTTCCATTTATCTTTGCTATAACTGCATGATTCACTCTCTTTTCATACTTTTAAGAAAGAATGTTTCCACATGTTTAGGGATTTAGGTGCTAACTAGGCTTTGTAGATAAAACACCTTGGGTAGTTTCCCCCCTCAAATGATAATGATTCAGTCAGAATCTCCTACAGACAATATTAACAATTAGTAGCAACAATAGACATCTCTATAGACAGGTTCTGACAGCAACAACAACAATAAAAAAATCTGTTTCTCAAAAATTATCCTAATGTGTCATTGTCTGCCAAAAATAGCCACTAATAGGACAGGTCATCTTCCTCTGCAATCTCTCTGATATTATGATGCTTAAAGACAAACAGAATTATTTACAGGATCCGAATTTTACCAGAGAAAATTGAAGTTGCATTGAGTGGCTTTTTTTTATCCAAATTACTTTGATGTTTTGGGATAGTACAGCAGCCTTTGCGTTTCTTTCAAAAGCTTGTTAGGTCAAGACCACAGTTCATAGGAGAGGAAATTTGCAAATGCAAGTGTGTGAGGGCAGCTTTGAAATCACCGTATTTTCTTTATAAAGCAGGGTCATTCCATATTCCACATCATGGCCATACCCTTTGAAGATGAGTCAAGATGTTTTTTTCCAGTTCAAAGAGAAGAATGAGAAACCCACCTATAAGAAAAAAATCTGACATCCACTTAAAGAAAAGTGTCTGTTTTTCCTTTCTTTTCCAAGGCTGGTACTATGGATGGTCCTGAATGGAATTCAGAATGCGCACTCTGTATTTTTGCTAATGAATGACTGAACCAGTAATAGAAATTTTGATAGACAACAGTGAAATAAAGAGTCCTATCCAACTGCAGATTGTATTTGTATCCAACACAGCGCTGTTCACATGATGCATTGCAACCCCGGGCACAGTATATCATCTGAACAACACAAATATGATTACAACTCAGAGTCAAAGAATGACTCTATAGACCACCCTTCAATTTGAAAAGTATTTTTTTTAAAATTCCATTTCTTTGCATTAATTGAGCTTCTAGTTTTTAATCAATAGTTGGGTCACAGCTGCTGGGCCAGATTCATAGCTGATTTAATCAACACAAGGCCCCGGAGTTCCAAAGTACATCAGCAAAGGACTGTTTATGTCAGCAGCAGTGGAGAACGATGAGTGAAAATAGCATAACACCCCAGTTGGTCACTAAATTTTTATCCCAAATAGGGGAGGGGACAGGGAGGAAGAGGAGCTGAGTTTGAAAATAGCTGATTGAGCACAGACTACAAAAAGCCATTGGAAGTCCAATTATGGAATATGCTTCTGAAACTTATCTCTCTTTAACTAGACATCTAAATTTTAGAGGCTTAAACTAATTCTCTGAATATTCTCTCCTGCTAAAGACTGCTAGGGGACAAATAAACCATCTTCTGGATGTACTAATTGTTCTCCAAAGATAATAGGCAAAGTTTATAAGCTAAATCAGGCTAGACACCTAACTTTCAGGGGGCTGAGCTTCGGTTGAATGTCCCTTAACCCTCTGCAAGTAACAGACCTGGTTCCATTTCCCTACTCTTCCCATATTATCCATTACAACCAACTACAAAAACAATGAATTTCTCAATATTGTACATTGAGAAAGTTTAATTTAGCAGCAGAAGTTTGAGAAAGCATTATTTTTCACACTCAAAAAAATCATACACTAGCAAAACCAGAAGGAACACTGTACATCGCAACAGTAATATGAACCCTTCAGACTAAGGAATCGTATTTAAGTCATCTGTAGAAGAGTACTGCAAAGAACAAAATTCCTACATTAACAAACCACACAGCAAAATGCTAATGCCCAGAAATCTGAACTATAGCTAACCAATCCCACTTGTGTGGCTTATAGCAATTAGGTATTAGAAATTGGGCATGAGACTGCAAAACAAATTTATCCAAGATATAATTAAACAGGCATTTGGGTCAGAGAGGAAGTTTTCTCAGAACTAAGCATCTATGCTCAGATAAGGTGCAAGTTTCCCACAAAATCATTTGCAAACTCATTCTAATCTCTGCAAACATCTGTTTCATCCAGAACTTCTCTAGATGAATAATAATCAGCCTCTGTTTTTGTAGGTAGGTTCACTTCTTTCTACGTCTCAGAGGTGCAACAGGTCATTTTAAAAGAAATTCCATTGTTTATGCTTAGCTTCTTTTCTTACTGCAAAGGAACAGCAACTTGACAACCAAGACAGACAGTACTGATGACAAAACTTCCATTCTGATATTAATGCACCTGTACATGTGTTTAGGAGATACTCTGAAATAACAATGAAAAATGAAAAAAACCTGTCCAAGTACTATCAAATAAAATTCAGTTTGTGGGCATACTCGGAATAGAACAAGCAAAAAATACACAAGCGAGTCTGGCTGAATGGATGAGTCATCTCAGATCTACATGAATGTTCAAAGTGTCTTCAAATCCTCCTCCCTGTAGCCATCCTGAATAGAAAAGTTGCACTTTGCAAGCTCAATCTCATGAAATTTTAATTCGTAGAAAAGCTTGATTTGATAACTACAGCACATGTCCCCAAAGGTTTCACCTATCCATATGAATTCCCCATCACATGTCAAGATGAATTATGATCCTATGACAGTTTTCCTATATATTTCCTACATTTTTATATATTCATTTTTTTTAAGATATCGTTCAAATCAAGTAGGAATATAAATGAATCTTGTGTTCAGAGAATGGTAAATATATCCATTTATTTAAAACTTGCTTACATGGCTAAACTTGTTTTTTCCAACAGTCTCTCACAGGACAGGATTAATTCAGCTTTCCCAGGCAAACTTTGTTACATTCCCACCAGTATTGGAAGGCCTGCCCCCTCCCCCCCCCCAGTCAAAACTCAGACTATGCTGAGCCGTTGCAGTTTTGGCTCTGTTCTCATGCTGAAAAGATAAGGGATTATAAAGCTTCTTAAGTCTAAAAATATCTCACTGTCAAAACATTTGATTAAATAAAGAAAACCAGCATACCCCTAAAGAGAGAGTCAATAACTAGGAAGATCTCCAAGCAGCAAGTACCGAATGTATTCTTGTGTGAAGTGCTAGAGAAATCTGTATTTTGTTAATGTCTCAACTCAAGAGGTGATGTAAATAACACATAGGCTTATTTTAGAAAGCAAATTTTACTTGTCAGTGAGACCCCTTTATCTTCTCTTTCCTTTTCCTCCTGCCCTCCCCCAAAAATGCATACTTCCTATTAGAAGAGAAAGAATTAAAACCAACCCCCCACACATTTTGTTCCTATTTCAACTGTCAGCACAGGTTGACCATTCCCCAAACATCCATTCCTCTGTCTTCCAAATGAGAATCAGAGTACTCCATCTGGGGAATATCTTGTTCCACTTCATTAGATAGAATTCACTGTGTGTTTGCTCATGTGAGCTTCAGCTTTAGATTTACATTAACAGTAAACACTCCAATGTGCCACACCAAAATCATCCAGAAAAGAATCCTCCAATAGAATCCTTCAAAGAGTGGAAACTATGTTCCACTGAAATCCCTCCACCAAAATCTCAGTGTACTATAAATGACCTCCCATGGCCTTTTCTTTACGGACATCAAGGGTCTACACTGATTTCACCAAAATATATTGATCAGAGATTAATAGAGAATACAGATTTTAGGACTACAGGAGATCTCCTGACAACACAGGCTCTGCCATGCTCATTCCTTCACTGAAACATTCACTGAACACTGAAACATTCTGCCTGCAGAAAAACTTGAACTTCTTTTATACAGACACTGAAATCTAAGATTTCCAAGAGAAAAAACTGCCATTCAGATGTCTGAGCAGCTCATGTTTAACAGCCTTGGATGTGTCATCAGTTAGTCCAAGTTACTTAACATTGTTTTTTGGACTTAGACTGTAAATAAAAGAATTCCTTATATTAAAGATAGACAAAGTAGAATATTTTTTGTGGTAAGGCTAGATTCAAATTTCACCATATCCCTAGATGACCAGCTACTTCAAAGCACAATAAAGACTAAATGTGAGACTCATCTCTATGGTCTCATACTGATCTCAAAAATAATATATTTTAAAATAGTAATGAATTTTAACCACAAAAATCAAATCCTAGCATTTGCTAGATACACAGACAATATTTATTCTTATCAGCATTCTTGTACCCAATAAACTGTATTTTGCTACCAAAATAACTCTACTGTCCTGAGTGAAGTTAATCTATATAGGTGACACTAAGCAAACAGTATAAACAGAACTCCTCATCCCAGTCATGAGAATCAAGGGTCTTCAGCATGCTCAAACATTACAATTTGGAGTGCCAAAATCTTTATGACCTTAATTTGCTTCCCTCTGTTATAATTATTCATGGGGGAGGTCTTCCAAAATGTAATAAACAGAGCACACTTCTATAAAGGTAAGCCCACAGGACCAAATTTTTGCTTCCCAAACTGAAGAAACAACCAGAATCTCTGGGGGCCTATGCAGAATTCAGGCACACGGAATTCAGCATTAAAGGTCTGTCTCACAGTCAAGGGTTGACTTCATTAGCTGGCATACTGCAGCTGTCATTTTGGATTATCTCTTCATAATTACCCATGTCTACTCATAACAGCTTGAAAAGTCAGAGGATCAAATGATGAGTTTAAAAGATGAGGGCTTACACCGGAGTGCTGATGTCCTCAGCTGCCCTAAAATTTAAGTCAGCTAATCTGCAGAGACAGACCATCCTTAAATAATTAAATGGGGTTTCACCCTTAGTTCAAGGCATTGAAACTGAATATGATAATCTTAGATAAAGGGCATCATTTGGATAATTCATGAAAAAATTGCAAGCTAGTCACAATATTTATCTTTCAGAAATTCAGTTACAAACAATAACTGAATTCATCTGTTTCCTCCTCTAGTGAAATTTCTGGATTTCATGTATTATATAAAATAACTCTAAATGATGAATTCCAGCCATGCTTGCTGGGCATGGTGAGAGAACAGTAAAAAGAAAGATAAGCAACTGTAGTTATGCAAATCTTGTCTGCTTTATCTTTTGCTAAGGTTAACAACAATGCAGTTGCACCAAGTTTTATACTATGAAGTATAAAAAAAAGAAAATGCCTGTGGTAAGCAATCACGATGAAAGGGAGGAGAAAAAAAGAAAAGGAGCTTTATAAGGTTATGTTGTGTGCATAGAAGTATTTCTAAGACATTTGATCTTTCCTCCAAAAAGAGCCTGTGCAATCATAATCTTGAGTTTTCAAACTTAGTTGTAAGCAATTGCAATACCTGGCTTCTTTCTCACAGTTATCTCACATTCAAACATTTAAAAGCTCACTTCCAACCTTCATCATTCCCACTAAGTCTTAGGTTTGCCATAAGAAATGTAGGATCAAATTTTGGCTTAATGGAGTTATTGTAAAACATACTGATTTAAAAATTAAGCAAGGTTTTATTCATAGTCAAAGAAATTATCTTCTTGGTTTGCCAGTACCCCTATTATTGCTAAGGTTCTTTGTTGGCCTCACCTTCATAGCAGGCAAGACACCTTGCCCTCTTCTTTTAGGGTCTGTGTTCATCTAGCCCAACCTCCAAACTCAGTCTAGTTTCATTTCCTCACTTATCCATTCTGCTTCAGTAGAAACTACTGACTCGTAATTTCTTTCACATTAATCCCAAGAGGTCTTCTTGGCTACGCAGTTTTGTGGGTGCTTTATGGGTGTGGGATACAAACCCCACTTCACAGCTGTCTTGGCTATAAGTACTGTCTCATCTGTCTTCATGAAATGGTTACAGAAATAAAAACCCTGTGCTTGAATCCACACACCAAAAACGGCATTGCGTTCCGTCTTCAGCAGCTGAGCTTCTTGTTGTAGTCTGCTTAGGAAGGAATCAAAAACAAACAGAAAACCAACAAAAAAAGAACATATTGATATTGATAAAGACCAGCCTAGGAGCTTCAGAACACTCTGATACTTGGACTAAGATACCAAAGCTATCCCACTATGGTGGGACCTCTACAATTTTTTGACACATTTTGTCTATGCTATGAGTCATCCAAGAAACTAATTCTCACTTTTATTGCTTTTTCTGTAACCAGTTCCTAAGTATCTTTAATCAAAACATTGGCCTGGAACTTTGTAGATAACTTCTATAGAATCATCTATTTCTCTTTCTACATTTTCTCCTACTCCTTAATTTTTTCTAAAAAAAATAGTCTGTCTTTACCAAGAAATTGAGTTTTTTTTCTCAGAAGTTTATTTCATGGCTCCTGGTGGTCTTTCGGCAAGTTCCAAGCCTGATACTCATTTATGTGCTTTAAATCACCTAAGCAAGACAGTAGGAAGGCACAGGCTTCAGGTAGCAATAATACAGGAAAAACTATTTAGCAAGACTGTATAATAAACACTCCAAGTAACTTTATGACACCTACCAGTCTTCAGTTTTGAAAAGGGCTAATGGCTTCTTCCAGTGGTCCTTCAAATATTTAGGTAGGTATTGAGAAGCTGCATGATCTATACTTGGAAGCAGCAAGTAAACATCTTTTGCACCATAGATGAGAAAGTCAAACCCCAACCACTATGAAAGCTACTTTGCCCTAAGTCCTTTTGTTCACAGCAAGCAATAGCTCAGCAGCTATCAAATGCCCACAGATTCCAGTCTCACATACACTTAGTAAATCTCATTTCAGAGAAAAAGCACTTTTGGCATCTTGAAGCTGCTGCTATTGAGGGAAACTAATTTACTGACAAGAACACAGCTAACAGCGTCTCCATCACACACCACCAAGACAACTTCCTCATGTGGCCTCTTTTCTCCTATGCCTTTAGTGCAGGGACTTAAAGGCAGAAAGGTATTGCTTCAGAATGGATTTTTAATAATTTCCCGTTATCAATAGCATCAAAATCTGATCCTTGGCTGGTATAAATCAGCAGTACAGTCATGACTTCAGCAAAACTGTCCTGATTTACAGTGATGCAGGATCTATCAACACACCCACTACACTATGTTTTCACCTCTTGATACGATCCAGCAAAGAAAGAAAACCTCATTTTCACAACACACTGAGAACAAGTACATAAGTAAGCAATCTGCTTAAATTAGAGCTACTCATCACATGCAATATTGTTTACTGATTCAAAGATTAACAAAGTTACACTAAATTGGAGCTCTGCAGATAGGAAAGCACGTTAAAGGGAGCTCTTTTATTCCACCAGAATTCTCCAAGGCATCTTTAAGGCAGTAAATCAAGTTTGGAGTCACACAGAACATTTAGCAAACTTGAGATGCACTGAAAGAGAAGTAAGATATAATTAAGCAATGACATGACAGCTAACAAATGTGTTTCTGGGCAGTTACCGCATGCCTCATGTGGCATTATGAGGCACCAAAGCCAAAAGCTCAGGGTACATTAACTACCAGAAAAGGGCCATAGCTCTTCCCAGATGTGCAACCTGCCATGTTTCATGGCTATTTTGAAATTCAACTTGTAAATTAAAAGAGAGAAAAGGAAAGAGGGGAGGGAAGGAGAGGGGGAAAAAAGAGAAAGACTATTAATCCTGTGCATTGTGAATGAATTTATGGTGCAATTCAGAAAGTACCCCAAACTCCATAACCATCCAACGTATGGTAAACCATACCAAATCAAAACAATACCATATGATAAACACAGAGGACAAATAATGAACCTGAGATCCATTGTTAGACTCAACTTCTCTAGATAAAGGAAAGGTAAGTGCCATTAGTAGTACCTATGATGGAGTTGGGGGGGGGGGGAGAAAAGGGGAAGGAAAAAAAAGCAGAATAGCAACCACCAGCATATTTGGAAGGAATTCCTTCTCTAATAGGTTTCTTCTGTGCTAAGGCAGATTAATACTTGCTCATCTTGAATCATAGCCATGCTGGGAAAAATATACAGCGATGCTGTAGTTCTGGAAAATGTCATTCTATAGCAGTGTATGACTGCAGCACCAGTCACTTAAATTCAGCACCACCAGCTATTTAAATTCAACAGCAGACATTAATGATTTAGCACCTACTGGCAGTTTGTCCCCCCTAGCCAGTAAGTAGGACTGCAAAGGTCTACAGGCCCCATCATACTGATTAGCAGTGATTAACAGTGATTAGCCTGTTTGATTCAGGATTTATACACAGCACAGGCTGTGCTGGAAATCAATCTGCATATCTGGGATTTATATCTGAGCTGCTGGGGAGGATGTCCCTGCTTTACTGGTTGTCAAAGGCAGGCAGCATGCCAAATAAAGAGCAAGAAAACCCTTTCACTGGAGCTTGCAGCATTCTCCCTGAGCCATGCTAACAACAATACCCCAATATATCCAAGAGTAGATTTAAACATGCTAGTAGTGTAAAGCAGCAAAACAAGTCCTATTATGGGCCTTCTCAGAGTTGGCTTTCTGGAGAATACAGTGTCTACAGCCATGAGAGATGTCCTTACACCATAAACCAGCCTGTCACACTCAATATACCAAGCATGGTATTCACACATCTCAATTACAAGCATTTACCTTAGCCAGGCAGGTTAACCTGTTAGTCTCTCCAGATATCTTCTGAACTCAATGAAGACAGGTAACTCAGAGCAGCAGTTTTTCCTTCCACAGATAACAGCCTTGTACTGATACTACAGTAGCTACAGATACTATAGCCACTACAAGAAGCCTGGCATCCCAACTGCTTCTAACTCCCAAGCCTTACCATTTACTGATCCTCTTTCTAGGCAATGTTTCACATAACTATCAGCTCCTCCAGGGCAGTACATGAGTGATGAAGGGATTTTGACTAAGAAATTGAGTCAATCTCAATTGAAGCCTAGATCTCTGGTCAGGTTGAACTTTTCCAGCAAAAAATAAAAACCCCAACCTCACCCCAGTCCCCCTCAAATATAAATGGTTTTAATTTTCCTCAAACTAACTTTGAAAACTTCCTCAATATCCCCATCAGTAAGAGAGAACTTTATTCATTTCTTGTTGAACCATTTCAATTTTATCTGAAGACAATTCTTTTCTTTAATACTTCTTCCAAAGTTTTCCTAGAAAAGTCTATCTTAGTATGTGCTTGAATTTGTAAGATGTTTCATTAATTAGGAAATGACATTTAAATGGCTACTCACTTTTCCTTTAATTTACAGAAATCTGTAGTGTTTGTGCATTTTTTCCCTTAATCTTCCAGTCAAACTGGAAGGGCGGCATGGTGCCTCATCTGAATTTAAATGCTAATGAATGCTCCTAGTCCATTGCTTTCCTGATGCCCAAAGTCACAGTATGCAGAATGAAAAGGCAGCATGCCAGTCAAGATCATTATAACAAATCTAATCTGTTGGTAGAAGTGTATGGGAAGTCTTTCTCTGCAGAGATGAGAAATTACAGCTCCTGCTTTAACTTAAGTGTCCAGCTCTGGACACGTCAGTCCCAGTCTATAAGCCATGATGTATTCCCTATATGACCAATGTCAATCTCCTACATTCATGAGTGATTTTGTTACAAAATCTTCTTGTCTTAGAAATAATTTTAATACATTAGCACTGTATTTAACCAGTTACATTCCCCTATGCAGGCCATCTGGGTAAGCATTTTTTGCCTCTATTCAGAAGACATCAGGACAAGATGGGGAAAATGTGAATTGAGTTTTATCGCACTTTGTTGGAATGCCTTGAAAAGAATTTCAGAAGGTGCTCTATGAGCGCAAAAAAAAAAAAAAAAAAAAAAAAATCGAGTATTCTTCACAAGTCCCCCTCCCCCCCCAAAAAAACCAACAACAACAAGGTTTGCGTTTGCTGTCTGAATGATTGTGAAGTGGCCTGCCCAAATGAAAAGTAATTATAATAAGAGTAGATCTGCATGATAACAGTGAATAGCCAAATCAGAGATATCAACAAATACGCTGTGGAAACAATGAAGAGACATGAAGCAGTACAACTACATCAGATGCCAGATGGAAAAGGCAATATAAGGAGATGAAGCATGTGAAGTACTATAAGAACTTCAATTAAAAGAATAAATTAATGGGTAATTATGGAGTATAATCTTCTGCCACACCAGATGGAGATCATAGATCCCATTAAGGATCTCAGAGGGTCACTACAACTGGCAAGAGCAAAGCCCAGCTATCCTGAGTTAAGGCCAACACCAGCCTTTCATGGGACATGTTGCACATCAATCTCTCCCTAATATCACAGCTAAAGAATAACTTTAGCTTGGCAGCTCCCATATCATTGAAGTCTACTGATCTGATGCTTATTTATATGTGAATTAGCAGGAGCAAATGGCAGAAGACTATGGAGCATTTGGAAATGCCTGCAAAGAAAGGATTAATTCTTGGCACATGTATGAACAGAATATAAGAATGAATTGCTAATTAATAGGAACTCAGAGGAGAGGAAGCACAAATTGAGGCAGGGTTTTCCAGCCTAATATAGAGCATTCTCCATTCAAAAGCAATTGTGAAACTTGTTGCATTACTACTGTGTGGCAGCAGAAGGAATGAGCAATTCTATTGTCTTCTCCTTACATAAATTTGCTCTGTTACTTCCAACCCTTATTGTCCCATGTAGAAAAAACACCTCAAGATTTAAGAAGCATCTGAACATCTTGAGGTCTTCCCAATAGGAAAGACTAGAACCAAGGCTGTCTTTTTTTTTTCTGGACTTAAAGGTGTTCATCTTTTTCTCTCTAATTATACACTTGAGATATGGCAATTCACTGCACAAGACCTCTGCCTAGGTCATGCTTAGATGTGGGTGCTTGGCCCTCTCTCTCTTGGAGAGGCAGCAGGTGCTGGTGGTTGTGAAGGTTTACACAATAACCTTGAGTAACTAAGGTCAGCAACCTGCAGGTAGAAGTCTATTATTAAATAGATTTAAGGTTTAAAAGTAATTTAGTTGAAATGGGGCAATGAGTTCAAAAGTTGTTAGACAGAACTGTCAGGCATATACACAAGTACTACACTATAAGCTTCGTTTTCTCAGTAAAACAGGCTAACTACTTTAAAAACAAAAAACACCATACAGTCACCCGCCACACATGCCCACGAACAAGATATAGGTTTCTTCCTCATGGACAAAAATCTTTACCACTAAAATACAACATGACAACAACACTTTTCCAACTTGCTGGATCTTATCTGACACAGTGTTTAGGAGCTCTCCCCCAGCTTAATCAGCATTATTTTTATTTCTGTTTTAAACAAGCATTTTGGAAGATAGTGTCAAGAAGGAAGGGGAGATTGAGGGATCTAGAAAAGGGAGATTTAAAAAAAAATAAAACAATCTTTTTACTAAACTCCACTGGAAAAGCTCAGCATCCAACAAATTTCAGCTAGAGCACAGGCTCCAAAATCCAAAGTGGATGGCCCAGACACATCACGAATTGTAGCAGAGAAACTCAACTTACCCACAACAGAAATAGCTCCAGAAAGATAAGCAGAATAGCCTGGACAGAGCTGCATTTTCTTACACTAATGAATCCTCCTGAGAGGGCAGCTTGCTCACACCACTTTGGGGACAAGGAGCAGGACTGGGACACAGTACTGCAGTGGATAGTCCTGTAGCAGGCAGGAGCATTTGCCACTCAGAGCGAGTGTGGGGACATCAGCACTAGCCTCCTTTGCACGGCGCAAGGCTGTTCTGATGATACTTCAGTAGCAGCTAAAAGATGCTATGCAGCTGCCTTGTCCCACAGGTCTACATCGTACTTCAACTAATACACATCCGTTCTTGCAGGATTTTGTATAGCAGTCTGTCTGTGTGGACAAGCACTCAGTGATATACCACAAGCTTGGAGAAACAAGATCATCATCTAGAAAGTGCAGGCAACACACAAGCAAGTGAAAATCGCCACTGTTCGCTATTATTATGAGGCTGAGCCTCTTAGCATACAAAAGAAACACACTTTGAGTCAATTGGGCTCTCACAGCACTTAGTGAGGATCCTGGTTTTTCTTTATCAGTCCCACCGTTTCCAGTTTCCACAACAATGATGGTGCTGCTTGTCTGCAGCTAAATTTACCCCAGTCTTGCCACCTATCCTGTATATGGCATGACCTCCCATCATTAGCATCCACTGCACTGTATGAAAGGGAGAGGAAGGAAGGGTGAAGGAGCACGCTTGCACAAAAGCATGACTGTTCTCCAGGAGCATTCATTCATGCTCTTTTTGCTACAATTACGAGAAATAAAGCAACCTGCTGGGGTGTCTTGATTAAAAAAAAAAGGGGGGGGGAAATAGCTAAAATAGCATGTGCTTTTTAATTTAAGCTCGTTATTTATATCACTAGGTGTACGAGACATTATCAGCCAATTAGGAATAATCCAGCAGGTAGGAAGGAGTCAAGCAAAAATTGCTCATCTCCATTTCTTGCTCTGCCTGTGACATAGTAAGCAAAAAAAAAAAAAAACAAAAAAAAAAAAAACAAATCACTTCTCAAAGAGAGGTTCCGATTAAAATTTTTACTCAAACCACTACTGAACAGTGGTTCATTTGGGCCTGTGTTTGGAGCAGGTTAATCCTGGCCAAAGGAGTGAGAGTGCAGAACAGAAAATGATAAAAATAAGTCAGACTGAGATTTTAAAACTCTTTCTCCCCTAAAGCATCCATCATCCTGCCCCCCAAGTATATCACTAGCCTTGCTAAATTCACAACGATACATAATCCATAACTCCTGGCTTGACCACTAAAGCCACTAGTTCTCTGCACCTACCCAACACGTTTTCCCCTCATTCACCTAAGTCCCAGACCAATCCCTGGTGCTCACCTCACCAAGAATTCCAGAGGAAGAAACGTACAGGATCCAAAAGCATCCTGAGGCTGGAGCAGAGATAAAGTCCTCAAGCACAAGAAGCTCTAACCTTGCTGCATTTCCTCCAAAAAGCTTTGCCTCTCTCCCACAGTGCTTTGCAAAAGCCTCCAGCTGAATGCACTTTTTCTTTGAAAAGAGTGTAATTACTGATTTCTTTAACTTTCTGCTGATTCTTGTTTGTGAATAACAGCCAGTCTTCCCCACCTAGTTATCAATTAGCGCCTCTACTGAAAACATGAGAAAAATCTTTTACTAGCTGTGTTGTGATTTTGCTCAGGGCTTTAATGCAGTTTTTACATTATAAGGAGTCATATAGAGAGAATATCATATCCTATATGGAGTGAAAGTGAACTGCTATTCATTATGATTCTGGGGATCCATACTCTAACAGCATGCCTAAACCAATATTGGTTTAGAAACCAATATTGCTTGAAAGCTAGTAGAAAATAACATTTTCCCCTCATTTTTCACTTTTGCCTCCATTTTTGGTGAAAACATCAGATGCGCTGACATTTTGCAATATCTTGCTGTTTTAAATGCTTCTTTTTTTTTCCAAAAAGAAATCCCTACAAAATTGAAATACTTAATTCAATCTTGTTGAAATGAAGTATTTTTAACATTCTGTTGATAATATTTGCCGGTTTAAAAACATAATTATAGTGCCTTCCTTTTTTTAGTTAGAATATTCAAAATAAAAATACTTATGTAACAGCAAGACCAATCATTTTTTTCTATGAGATTTTAGAAATACCGCAAATAGAAAGAATGAACAGGTAAACAATTAACACAAGCATCTCCTGCTAAAAGGTCACTGAAATCAATAATGTTTGCCTTAAATTGATTTGACACCAAACAGGTGTTTAACGTATTCCTGGTAATTGATACGTGAATCAAGATACTCTTATACACAGACAGAGACTGATGTCTCTCTCAAATACAGTATTTTGGAGGGGCTAGAGTAAAACTTCAGAGAATCAGCTTCTGTTTCCTTTGACATTTGCCATTCAAGCACTGCACATTTTTGGACAACCTCTCTACAGTTACCGAGCCTCTCTGTACCTGGCCTGAAAACAGATTGAACAATCACCACATAACGTTTATAAAGCTCAGTAAAAAAAAGTTTCAATAGCTTATAATAGCTTGCATTTGCTGATTTTTTCCCCCCTCGAAGTATTTTGTAAACAGAGGATAGATGTGTCATTTTATAGTTAGGGAAACAGATTCAGAGATGTAATAATTTGTAAGAGAAGTTAATGAGCGAAGAGAGGTATAAAACTCAGTCTTTTAGTTCCTGTTCTCTCCTTTTAGCAGTAGGAGGCAATGCCTTTTGGAGGTCTGTGTTAGAAGTATCGGTGTACTCACAGCCTTCTTAGTCACCTTGATAGAGTACTTTCTTTTTCACTTATTATTATTATTATTATTTTTATTTTTAAGTTTGAGTAGCACCAAGCCTGTCTGCAAAGGACAAAAGGAAAAGTGGTATTTTACAAAACGTCTTATAAGTAATTGGGGAAGTCACTGTGGTTTTTTATCTAATGCAGACTAGAACAGTGAAAACAGTGAGCACAATGTAATGTAAATACTTGTCAGGATGAAGAAGAGGGAAAAGGAGACAACAGCACTGTCTGGCATCATGTCACTCCATCAAGTACCAGAGGGAGGTTGAGCTACCGCAGAGCTCCCCTTTTTAAATCAGGGTTGAATATGGCCTCAGCATTTACCTGTGAGCTTCCGAGACTTCCCTGGAAATTTTAAGCTCTTCAGATCAAACCAGTTGTCTGACAGTGATAAAACTCCCATATGAATCATTTGCACATCATTTGGCTATGCACTTAATGTGAAAAAGAGCTGCTAAAAATGTGAAAAGCTGCAGAGCCAAGGACAAGAACACTTCAAAGAAATCCAAAAAGCTTTGACCGTTATGTCTTGAAGCAGTTTGGAGTCTGGAGTTCTGGCTGACACCGTTACCTTCCCTCAACAAGCCACAGAGAAAATTGTCTCCAAAAATATCAGATCTTCCATATTCCGAACAGACACCAAAAAAGTCCCTTATTTTCCCTACTGTCCTGCCATATTGATTTGCCTTGTCAGAAGCTGATAACAAGTCAAGTAACTATGTTAAGAAATACAAAGACACATATTGTTCTCTTAGCACCTCTGTTTCTAAAATGAATGCTCTTTTAAATTAATTTTACTCTTCCCAATCTATTTAAAACCTTTGTTAATTATGTTGTCTGTAAAAATGTTGTTAGGATTATTCTAGGGACTAGATTTTTTTTTTCCTTCTATAAAAAGTGTTTTTTGCAGGGTCTCTTAAACTAATGTGGGAAGTGATGAGCACTTTGGAGTAATATGTTCCTATTTTCTAGAATGCCAACTTTAGATATGATAAAGGGGAGTCTCCTAAGAGAAAACTAGAATAGCAGATAAATGGATAGAACACTTGTATTTTGGGCCTCATCCAAAATCTCTCAAAACTAACGGAAAGGTGTCTTTAATCTTGGAGGGATTTGCATCTAGCCTTATATGGACTAAGAATGGACTCAGATGATAACTTTTTCCCTCTTTCTTTATCTGTATGTCTGACATTCTTTATTCCCCACTCCATTTAAGGAAATTGACGGCAGCTGATGCATTATGCCAATTCTTTGAAGAGACAATATGGTCCACAGTTCACTCCAGAACAGCTTTAGGTCCTGGGTGGGTGGGGAGGAAGGAAGACTAGCCAAATTGTTACATGATTAAGACAACCAATTCCCATCCAAGAAGTGCACGTCATTGGCTGCGGAGAGATTTGGAAGGTGTAAAAGAGGAGTAAGTGAAAACAAGACGCTCTTGGTAAGGCTTATCCAAAATCATTGGGAATCTCTGAACTTCGATGTGATAAGATAAAGTGAAGTAAAAACTCAGTAATTTGCAACTTTGCAAGTTCTTTTACAAAAATTAAAGCATTTCAGATGTGGTTTGAGGCCAAGAGTGATTTCTTTCCTCTTAGCACTACATGTTAATCTATGCAGGTTCACTAGTTTAGGACTCTTGATATAAATGAAGGCCAGAGCATTCTTCGCAGAGAGCTGCTGCAACTGCCTTGTGTAGAAAACAGAATCATAGGATTTGACATTGGCAAAAAGCCTAAAACAATATTTATCCATGGAAGAAATCTATTAAGCATGAAAGAATTATAGGTGAGAGCAAACCAAGGATCAATGGTGCGGTGTGGGCTTCTTTGAGATTAATATATATGGAGGTTTCATGGGAGGGCTGAAAGACACTCAAGTTGCAGAGAACATGAAGAGAACAGTAGTAATGAAACACTTTAAAGGAAATGTTTACTCAAGGGCATCACAGGATTTGCTGAAATGATCAAAATAAACAGGTGAAGCCAGATGCTTCCCTCTTCTCTGGGAGTTATTTTCATATCCTGCAGGAGACTCCATTAACCCTCAAACATAAAAAGAAAAAAAATGGGGGAAGTGGAAAGTTTATATGAAAAGAAAAAAAGAAATTAATCCTAGATCAACATCATGACGGTGATGCATTCTAACAGAGGATGACAAAAATATTTTTCCCTCAAATTTCACCAGCATAACATTAATAAACATTTTGAAGCATCGAAGCAGCACAAGTATAGGAGAAAACAGCAAGATGAAGAGGATTTTCTATCCAAATTCTACTGTCCATTTAAAAAACTTAGGAAATCTTCATTCATGTCAGGGAATAAAATTACAATAGTAGCCTAATCTCAGTCTCAAGACTGTGGATCACTTTTGTCAGTGAGTCAAGCTGTTTACATGCATGCTTTACAGCTGACCCCTCTACTCCATCCCCTTTGGCATCGCAAACAGTGGGTTGTGTACCTGCAGCTAGAAATGAAACTCTGTGTGCCAATTCTATCCAAATAGCAGCAAGTGGTGGCTGATTCGTGGCAGTCTGGAAGTGAAAGCTTTATAGAAATTGTGTTCTTCTTGGATAAGTAGCACTGACTGTCTCACAATGAAGTCTGTAAAATGAACGGTAATTTTCAAGACTGGGCAATGGCATTTACCCAAATCTTATATCTAGGGGGTAAGTCATTTCCCAAAACATAAAACCTATTTTGTTTTGCTGGGGAAACTTACTGAAAACAAATGTATTGGTGCCACCTGTGTAAGTTAATCTCAAGAACCAATGTTTAATCTACACTCGATAAAGTTTAATTTTACAATGGCACGTGGGATATTCCCAATGCAATCAGTGGAAGGTTGTTCCCTTCCTCTTTCAGTCTGAATCATCCTATATATAGCTACTTGGACATGACAAGGTTAAGGAATTTTCTTTTTATAAATTAAAAAAAAAAAAAAAAAAAAAAGGGATACCAAACGGTCTTGAGAAGTGCTAGAATTAATAAATATTCTCATTTCTAGTAAGAAGACTCAAGTATAAACCTGCCAGTGGTTATCTAAATTACCAATAAAAACCAGACTCTCCTGCTCCAAAATCTGATAACAAACTGGGGACAGCAACTACAAGTGCTACTTTATTTGCACAATTTTGATTACTGGCTAATGTCCGTAACTAATTTCTATTCCAGATACTATGATGTTGAAGGAAATAAAACTGCCATAAATGTAATACAAATTAGTAGTCCACATGTACTGGCACTCTATCTGCTGCAGAAGACTAATGAGGAGTCACAAAATCAGCATCTCCTTGTGATTCAGCAGTTTGCTAATTCTCTGTTTTATATTAAGTTGGACAGCCTGATTTATCCTATGTGATCTGTAAAGGAAAGAGAAGAGGTTAAGCCAGAGCCTGGAGATGTATTATCACGTCTCTTGATGATTCATTGTGGGTGCTGGATAACTTGTGACAAGCATGCTTTCCTAAGTATGAAGAAAACATTTTTCTTTGAAATATTATATAGATCTATTGAATGACTAAAATGCCTCTTGCATGATGATATTAGTGCCAGCAATCTGGTCATCCTACCAACATGATGAGATGTGATAGCAGTAAAACAAATAAACAAATCAAGCTGATGTGTTGCCTTGCTTCCACACTGATTTCAGAATGATGTTGTCACACATCACATCAGTGAATAAAGCAAAAACAGTGTGCTCATACATGAGTCAAATGTGGTGACATAAGCTGACACAAGTCATAGAACTATAACCTAAAATCGATCATCAGGAATTTCATTCTGGCCATTGTAAATACAAATAAATAAATAAATAATTCATGATTTGTTCCAAAATTCCGATTGTCGTAATATGACCTTTTATCTCCTTGCTTTTAAAACTGTTTTCAAGCCCAATCACTATTAATAGAGAGGTTATATATATTTCTCCCAAATATGTGTTGATTGATCACTTGCTTCTCTAAAATAATAATGAAAATAATTATAATGCATCTCCATAACATAACCTCAAATTTCTTGAAATTTTGTTGTCTATAGGACATCAAATATACTGCTTTGGGGGGATTAGTGGCTGATCTAAAGCTGTTAGGAGAATAAGGGAAATACTGGACCATGTGGAACTAGAAATCTTTCATTTTGTTTGGAATAAACCAGCACATTTTATTTCCATTCTTGTTTTGAGCATTTGCAAAACCTTGTGTCAGCATCTTCAATGATAAAATATTTGGTTTCAAAGGTGTCATGGCAAGCTCTTTCACTCTATGGGCATACACGCTAATTTCTATTTTGGCTGCTCTCCCATCTGGAGGTAAAGCTGATTTTGCGAATAGTCCCCATTTTACAAACAGGCTTTCCTGAACACTGCATTATCGTGAGCTTAGCTGTTCACCAAAAGTTTTTGCTCAGTTCTAGCCAGTTTTAGAGCATAACAACTACTACATAACAATAAATAAATAATAAGTAAAATGAGGAGGATTAATGCTCACATTTTACAGGAAGACACAAGAGTTTGAAAAGCTCCAAGTAGGTTTTTGCCTGAGGGTCTATCAGACAGCTCCAGAAAGGATTTGTCTGTCATGTTTTACCTCAAAGTTGGCCTATGGATACAGATACTTTCACACTGAACTATGATCCCATCAGATTATTCTATGCACTATGAACAAAAGAGAACAAATATTCATGTAACAGAAAGACTGTTCTTTAAACTGAGAAATGGCCAAATTCATCATAGATGTTCATTATACCTAATAATCTGCTAACAATACCGATTTGTAAATGTAGGAAATCAGCTAGAAAGACATATGAAAAGGAAGTATGAAAATCTAGGCAGATGAGCATTTGTACAAATGATTTTGGTACAGCTAAGCAACAGAGAAGATAATAGAGGGCAACATTGCTAGGAGGGCTTAAATGACAAAAGCAATAAGCATGAAGCTTTCCAGAAATATGAACACATTTGTCATGGAAAAAGGCTGAGGAGATTACTAAACAGAAGGGTGAAGAAAGAGACTTATGGAAATTGCTGGTGTCTACAGTGGGCTGAACACAATAGGGGGAAACGGATCAGTCACTTAAAATGAGAGCGGTGGGGATTAAGCTCGCAATGAGTCTGATAGATGCATCAGTGGAGTTTGAACAAACATGAATAGAAAGGCTGTAACAAACAGCCAGATTTTGACATCGCTGCAGGTTAAACATTGCCTGGATCTAAGAGTAACTCACCATAGTTGGTGATGCCACACGTAGGATATGTGTGTGAGCAACATTAAGGGACTTTGCCCTGCCTGCAGCCTGAATGCCTCCAGTTCTGTTTCACACTTGTACCTTTCCTGTCTCCAAAAAGAAAGCACAAGTCAACTGGACAACTGGAACGGGCCCAGGACAACTGAAATACAATGTTAGAGGAAATGTTAGTCGGGTATTCAGCAAGGCATTCAGCCCTTTACCCAGGGAAGATAGGTGCAAAGGATGTTGAAATTATATGCATCTCTTTACTCAGTCTTTGGAGGTCTGTGATTCATTCCCAGATGAGGAGATAAATCAAATTAAGGTGCTAAGTGTGTGTGTGTGTGTGTGTGTGTGTAAATACTTTGTAATTCAGAACTGCACAAACATGTTCCTACAGCAGGGGTGAGTGTGGATCTACAGTCATCCTAACTGTGTGCTTTTAGCCCTCAGTAACTGTATTGTAGTTGAGTCCCTTTTCACTGTAAATCCATACTAGCTTATGCTATGGATTCCCACTCAGTGAGCCTTACCTGCAGCTGTCAGTGGTGAATTCCCTGAGGTATAGAGAGCTCCCTCATGTTGGAGCTCATCTCTGTTCTTACATGCAGTGTAGTCATGCCAGGGCAATTCTTGGACCTTAAAGGAAAAGCTTTGATGTGTTAATGCCACGTGAGTCAGATCAGGGACACACACTGTGCAAAGTTTATGTTAAATATCAATGCTGGCGGAAACAGGCCCAGAGTGTATGTGTTTTCACTTGTGCAGTGAATAGACCTAACCTCTTTTCAGGATTTTTCCATCCCAATTTCATCATTTTTTTGTCCTCACAACCTTTAAGGCTTTTGTCAATCATAACAAAAATGTTCCCTGTCTGCCTGTCAGGTAAATGTATTTTCATCCTTCCATGGGCAAAATACTATTTTCCTTTAAGAACATCAGTGATGATAAAAAGAAAGACAATCCCACAAATCATCCTAAATTTACAGACTCATCTCATGGACTCCCTACACAGAAATCATTGAAGGTCACCACAGGATTAATATGGATGGATTAAAATAGGAAATAGCAATGTAAAAATGGATGGAGATATTGCAGAGCTCAGGAGGGAGAGGATGAAGGTTTTAATTATTTTCCGGTTTGAGGAAAAAAGAAGTGCTAGCCATACTATATAGCAATGTTATTTATAGAAAGGAGAGAAAATTGGTTTGTTTTAGATTTTTAACTACTTACATGAAAGGAATTTATGAGTGTGCACAGTGAAGAGTGACCTTCTAGCCTGGTGCACGAAAGCAGTGCACATGCAATTGCTTCCAGCACAGGCGTTTGGCAGTGGGCTGAGGTGGGAAAAGGAGTGTAAGTCCATCCCCCAACTTCTTCAAAACCTCTTAGACATTTTCCCACGAATTTAGGAGAATGTTAAAAATCTCAAAATATCACTATTCTGAAAGAGCTATGAAAACAGCTACTGCCACAGAGATGCTGCTGGTGGCCTTGCAGAGGGGAAGGCCTTCATGCAGAGCCAAACTGTGAGATCCAAAATTCAGACAAAACCAGGCTCCTTTAGCTGCCCTCCTATTCCTGGGAGCCAGTTGCTGGAGCAACGTTTCTGGTGAAATGAACCTATTGGACTAAACTTTAGCAGACTATTGCCATTTTAACCAGGGAATGGACCGCCCCATATTACTTGCTCTTGTAATGTCCTGAAACTAAATGTGATGCCCATCATTCAGAGAGGGATTAATAAGTGATGAAGTGAACAGCTATTTTTTTTTCTCACTTCTACCTTTTATTTGTCATATTAATATTGGAAAATGACTATAAGATTTTAAATTAATCACATTTTGCCAAAAAAAGATGTGACACATCATTGACTTCTAAAACAAAATGAACACTCCTTTAATCCAAGCACTTCTTTTTAAGTACCCTATTACCTACAAAAATAGCTATTCTTCAAATCTCTTATTTGTAGAGGATGTTTTAATTCAGAAAACTCTAAAGATTATCTGTGTTTCTGGCTCTGTAACCATAGAGCAGGTCTGGGATCTAATTGCTGCTGTGATAAGAAGCCCCAGCCTGGATGAGGGTGCTGCTGAATTAGTGGGAATGAACCTCTGCCAAGTCATGGATGAAGGGCAGGTGGAGGGTAATGGGATCATTAGCCATGATCCCATAATGACAGGAGCCAAATCAGGAACAGTCAGTGTCTGTGTAACAAGACAGTCCCTCAGCTGGACCTTATTGCCAATGATAAATTCAAGTCTCGCAATTCCTGCTGTTGGAGGGACCAGGCAGAGCACAGAGGTAAAGCAGCCTGTTGTGGGGAGTGCTAAGAATACAGGAAAGGCATGTCATGGCATCAGTTACTGAAGAGGAATGAAGAACATTTCTTTCTAGGTGGAAAACAAGTTTCACGATAAGAAGGATTTATCTGTTACCAATGTGTCTGTTGCTGAGGCTTGTATCCGTTTGTCAAAATATAAATGTCATGTATTAAGGCATCTTTGCCAACTTCTCTTCTCAGTTTCAGACCTCCAGACCTCGTCACAGAAAAGGTCATCCAAAAAAGGATTTGGTATGCCATAACTGCCTGCTTAGAGAAGAGCTCTGCATTTTTTACCTGCTTCTTCCAATCTTGGAAGGGATAACACATTATCTGCAGCAAGTTTAGTACTGGACTGTGAGGCTGGGATTCCTCTAAGCATAGATATTTACAAAGTGTGTGTTTGTATCAGAGGTTGTTGCCCCAGGCTCCCCCTTAGCTGATTGATCCACTGTGGAGTTCAGGGCATAACTTGAGAAACTTATACATTACTCCTACTTTAAAAGTATTTTTACTAGTGGTTCCCAGAATGCCATCTGCTTTCTGAATTGTGGGTTTGCTTCGGTTTGTTAATGACTTTTTTTCCTTGAGAGTGAGACACTGATCTATATTTGTGCAACTTTTTGGTCAGATTATTGACATTTGCCTTTGCTTGTCTAGTTTTAGTTATGTAACTAGGCCACATTTAAATTTTCATTCATTCCAAATTCACCTATTGCCACATTTTCCCCATTTTGAATACTCTATACTGAATTCTATTAAATACTTCATTGATTTTAAAAATCCTTACTTTAGCATTAAAAGTTTATTTGTTCTTACTTGCTGGGATTCAGCAAAATTTTAATGAATCATGATTCGTGAATCTTGTGAATCATGAATTTCTTTTTTTTATTTTTCCCTGTCTTCTCTTCAGTCCTGAGTCTCTTATTGTCAAGTCTAAATTCCTTGGATTTCTACACCTAACCTTCAGAAATCACCCTCAAAATCTGATAAGGAAATGGAGTCTAGATTAAATATGAAATAAATTTTCCTTTCAAATGCAGGTTCTGATACATCAAGGTACCAGCTTGTAGGTATGGAAGATGTTCCAGTAGAATCAATGGAAGTTTTTGAGTTCTCTACCTTAATAGGTGCCCAAAGACCTACATGCAACCTAAAATGGGAAGTTCAGTGCTACTGAAGAAGATTTTAATGGTAATAAGTCACTGATTCATCTAGATTTATTAAGTTCAAATTGGCAAACAGATACTTTTTCAACATTTCAGCCAAACAGTAGACTCTGTGTGTATGAGCATGGGACATCCCACATCAGACCCTGTCCCTCCACTGTATAAGGCATCGAACAGGTAAGACAGGAGGGATGCTAATGCTGGAGGTATGCATCCCATGCTCTGAAGAGCTCTTCAAAGCCATTCACTCTTCAGTCATAGCTTTGAATAGCATTGTTTGGCTTTGTGCTATGGCCTTATGCACGTGATGTGACCTGCCACTCTCCCACTTTTCCCCTCCCATTGCCTGAGCACAACACTTGGGGTCCCATATGTTGAGAGAAGAAATCTGGAGTTTATTCTGAATGCATTCAGCATGGTAGTCGTTGCTGACTGGTACAGTGCCACGGGTCTATGGGGTAAAACTGAGTTAGTGATGTACCCAAGGGAGATTAAAACTAGAAGAGTAATTACGAGAGTTTATGATTAGTAAAATATTATAGCTCTGTTCTTTGCTTGTATGAATGACCAGTGCTGTACTGAAGTTATTGGTGAGATATACAAAGTAAAGTCATTTGGTTCCAAGATAAGCATGGGGGAAGTATATATGAGTTGGAAATATCAAAAGAGAACAATTCCTTATGCAGAAAAAATAGCTTAAATGTATCCCAGCTAAGAAGAAACACTTAGAAAAAGCCTGGTTGTCTCACATATGAGAGTGTGAAGATGGTAATAGGATAAGGAAATCATAACCAAGGTATTAGAGAGTGTTTCTGTCTTACATATAAAGACTATAGACATTTGCTTAAAGTCAATACTGTATGTTACCACATGGCACAAGTAAGAGAAAAAGAATTTGAAAGATGATGAATAATGTGTGAAAATGCTTATTCTTAACTTGATAAAACATAAGCAGAAAGAGGCAAGTGTGGAAGACAGAAGATAGGAATGAAAACATGAAGGAACAATTTTATAAACTCTCAGTTCCAAGTCAAAAGAGAATTCAGTGAGAACCAAACATGTACCAAATTATGAACCCTGTAGGTCACCACAGGATGCTGCTTTTCTTAGATGGGATAAATAAATCACCTTATGCTGCCGCTGTTGCCATGGGAAGGGATGAACACTCATCAGCTTGTTCATAACCCATTAAATTATTAAGATAATCTAAGGCTTCAGTCAGATTTTTGTCTTGGGAACCTCAACCAGAACAGGGAAACGTTGCACCAGAATCACATAAACAGATAGTCCCAAAGAGCTTCCATGCTGAAAGATAAAACATAACAGGTGCAATAATTCAGGGTAACAAAGAGAATTGGCTGGTGCAAAACACATCTGTGAATAATCCATTACCAAACGGCTATCACATGTGGCCAGTCACCTACACCAGCTAGATGGCTAATAAGCTGTTTTCTCTTGCCCAAAAAGGGAAAAAAAAGGGGTGAGTGAGGGGCAAAAAGGAGAAATAGAGGGAATTATAATTTTGATCTAATAAAATAAAAAGCCTCATTTCATTTCTAAATCTTTAAAATGAAAATGCAAACAACAATAAAAGCCTACCAGAAAACTAAAGAGTATAGTCATCAAATTAATTTCAGCATGTCAAAATGAAGTAAAAAGAAATATTGTTTTTGGAGAGTGTACAAGAATCCTTTTCAACTGCTAAATATCAGGTTGGTTTTTCAGATCAAAATATTTTTGCCAAAATTGTCATGAATTAAACCTTTATTGTTTTAAAATATATATTAAAAAGAAATTTTTAGAAAATGAAATATTAGACCTCAAATACTGCCCATGACCATTCCTTCACAAAAGACAGCCTGATGTCTATATTCAGCTCTACATACTAATACTAACTTCAAACAGGCTACTCTGGCAACCTAATATAAAACAATTCTTTTTTCATGCATTTCAGAGGTAGAGAATGAAGCTATATGCTCAGGTTGACACGCAGGCTAAGCTCAAGTTATTGGCAGAGCTAGAGCTATGAAGTCATCTGCTGTCAAGGTGTAGGCTACAGAAAGAAATGGGGAAAGAAAACTAGTTTTTTTAAGTCATATTCTGACATCTACTCTGTTGGCTATACATTCTGTAAACAGCAAATGAAAGTTTTTGTAAAAGGTAATGGTTAGAGGTGATAGTTTCAGAAGGTTTAGTTTCATTAAACTAAACGGAATTTCAAATGAAAAAAAATCTTTTTACTTTAAAATAACCTTGCCATTGACAACAGAATTCTAAACAGAAAAGCTTACCTGCTTGATTTTTAAGAAGCAAGGTACTTGCAGTTTATAGAGCTTTTAATAAAAACCTCAAAAAATGGAACATAAAACCAAAAACGACATGATTCTCTCAGAAAAAGAAGCATTTTTTTTCATTCAAGTCTTGAAAACATTGTAATATTAAAAATGCTATGGAATTAACATACTATTATATGTCACATCAATAACTAAGATATTCAGTAAAAGACCTTGTTCTTAAAGATTTCCTTTTAAAGGAAAAAAAAAAAGCCACAGTAAAACTTTACTTTATAGTGTTACTATAAACAGTATTTAAGCATGTCACTGGCACTGGTAGTACCCAAATAAGGATTATGCCAGTTCTGAAGAGCCACGTATTTTCTTCCTGTCAGATTCCTTTCTGTTCTTTCTATTTTTAATAGAGAACATTGTATTGTGATAAATGAACTAAAAACACAGATTGATCCTTGCTTGGATTTTTCTGAAATGCTCTTTCTAGAGACCATGAGGATCACTAGCATTGAGTGTATGCTCTGGGTTCCCACTGGAGATGCCTAGCAACCCATGACATCCTACAGTTACTTCTAGTTTATAACTGTAAGAGAATTATTCTATAAGATTTAGACATAGAGGAGGGGAGTCAAGCTAGGAGGTCACTGTTCTCCTCCATTAGTGCCTCACTTGACCAGAACCTAGCAAATACTACAGGATGTGCTCATGTGCAAACATCTTCTTCATCAGCATCCAACACTCGATTTCCTTCAATAACATGGAAGGCAACTCCCTTCCTGACTGTTTTCCAGTGGTTAAAGCCTTCACAAGAGAACATGAGATGTGGGCTTGGATTAGCTCCATGACTCCTGGGTCCCAGGAAGAAGCTCCGGGCACAGGAGCGGTAGTGTAGGTTAGCACGAGATGGAGCACAAGGGCAAAGAAGGCTCCCAGGCTGGACTCCTGGCAATAAATATGAATTTAGTCACAAAGCCATCCTCTTCCATCCTGTCCTGCTTTCAGGGATGCATTAAGTTGAGACTAAAAGTTTATACTATAGTAACTAAGACCCAGAGATCCACTCCCTTCTTTAGCCTGCAACATGGCCAGTGTCTTCTAGCACTCAAGGACAGCTGATACCAAAAGCAGAGTAATGTCTTAAATAATTGTAAGGACCCTCCCTCTGCTCAGCTCAGCTGCCAGAGGTCTGTAATATCTCATCCACAGGATGGAAATTACATTGTCTTTTATAGAAAAACAGTAGTGTGTCTTTCTATACAAAACCCCATGAAGTCTTTCTTCTCATCACACCCCAGAACTATTGCAAAATAATTTAAGATTCCGGTTCAGTGAAGTATCTAAACACACCTTTAAAACATCAAAACAGCCTCTTGCACTGAGAGGGGTCACTAAGATTGGCTTTGCCAATTAAGGCATGAGGTTGCTTTGCATTTGCTGGCAGCTGTTGGCAGGTGGATGGGTCAGCACAGCTGCATGAAGTTTTGTTTTTTTAAACCTCTTTTGCCTCCGATGGTGACATTTTGGGATGGACGTGTTCCTCCCGCAAAAACTTGAAATATGCTCAGCAAAATATCTAGGTATCCAGATTTGGATTCAGTGAAATACTCATGCTCTTGACTACATGAAGTTCCAAAAGCCATAGGAAAGATTTATTAGGGACAGTTCCTTCATTACCTAATTACAACTCCCAATAATTTTGCATCTTTAATAGTCAGGAACAATTGAATTTCTCTTCTGTTTTTTTTCCCCTGATACCTCCAGCACTGCCAAAACCTATGGCATGCATTCAAGAGCTTATTTATTTATGCATACGGCTTGCATATCTCAAGGCTAGATACATAAATTTTTAAGGGCTGACATGCTCTTCAGGGAAAAAAAAAAAAAGTTCCCCTTTGAATTATTCTGTTCACTCTGCAGCTATCCACTGTTACCCCTTGTTTATCTGCTCATTACTGTGACTGAAAATGAGTTTGTCAGGAGAAATATAATTTAAAGAATGAAAACACGAGCACAGAGGGCATCTTGATAACTCAGCAAATACACAAACTTCTTTTTAAACCAAGAGATAAACCTTTTCTCCTAGCATTCTTTTAAAAAGGAACAATTTTCAAAGCTTTTGTGGAAAGAATCAGAATAACTTTTTACATGAATGCTCTGGAAACTGTTTTGCCTTGCCATACATGGACTTTGCCTTTCACATAAAGGAAAAAGGATCATCAGAAAATCTCTCCTGAAGAGGCTCACCATTTTATAATTTTAAGCTGCTGCAGCCCTGAAGTGTGGGTCAAATATTTGTTATTTAGAAGAATGTCTAAGTCACATCACAAATTCTAAGAAATAAAGATCTTTGCACATCCCTGTGCCCACTGTGTGTATGTAAGTGTGTGCGCACATGTGTGCATGGTAGTGAGGGGAGTGTAAGACAGCAGCTCATGTTCTGGATGAATTTTGCTGCCCACACTGCCACTTTAAGAATTTTGATTATTTTGACTGAAATATATTTTAAATTTTGAGGCCTGAGTAGTGTGACAGAATTTATCCTCTCCACAGAACAAAAGGGCAAAAGAGTCCTAGAAAAGAGGCCATAGAGAAGTGGTGGTGGGTCTCAGCCAACAGCAGTCCTGGCCATCTGTTTAGGAAAGTGACTATGCACCAAAGCGGGTGCAAGGAGCTAGTTGGGGGTGGGAGTAGAAAACAAGAGGTGCTGTCATCATACGATGGAAGTTTTATCTAAGTCAATAAAGTTCTATCAGCTAAAAGCCAGCAGCTTGCATCTAGCTACTTTCCCTAGGACATGCCAAGGAATAAGCGCTGGACCTTGGACTTCAGTGGAGTCCTGCCCATCCTCAGGCAACGGACATCTCTGTCCTTGCCTCCAGTCTTCCAGTTTCAAGGGTGTCTTCAGTAGCGAATGTTGAAACAGGACAAAAGGAAGGAAGTACTTTCAAACATAGTCAGGATAAACTGAGAATTTATGTTGAATTGCACTCAGAAGCAGATGGAAGCTAGTGATGTACATTTAATCTGTTCATTGCACCTAGCTTCATCAAGCAGCCAAAGTCACCATCTTCTTCCTCAGCTGAAATTTGCAAATAGTCTTTAGATAGAATCCAAAACAAATCAGCTGTCCCCCACCTGCTGAACCACAAATTAGGAAAGAAATTACCTTATCTTACTCTTGGCTTGGATTTTGTTTCTGATAGTATGTATATTATGGTAGTAGTAGTCCCTGTCAAGATCAATCTGTCCCTTTGTTAAAATCGGAAGGTCCCTGTGTTTTGTTCTACAAACATAGAATGGCATGATGCCAGAATATCATTTTTCCTGCTGCTTTTTTTAGCCAATAAGTAACTGAATATATATATATAAAATATAATACATATGTTATATTTTTATATATATATATATATATAATTTATATATTGATTTCTTGTCTTGACTTTATGTTATAGTCAGTCAAAGACAAAAGATTTTGACGCACTGCTCAGCGGTCTTTCCAACCTGATGTAGCCGGTGGGGGGGCTCTTACATATGTTGCTCTAAGTCTGGATCTAACTAGGAAATAAAATGTTAATTCCTTCTTGTTATATTAGATGCCAAAAAGAATTTAATATTCATACGAATCACAAAAATATTGCTATGACATCAATACTTTAGGATGGATGCTCCGGCTTGTGAATTGCAGACTGCTAGCATAGCTCTGCAAAGCAAAATGTAACAGAATGGGCCATAGTTCTGCTTGGTAATGACTGGAAACAAGAGCAGACAAGACAGAAAGACAGTATGGTCTGTAGGTGAGGCTAGCAACAAAAGTAGTCACTATTCTGGTTGCCAACCAGCCCTTAGGTCCACATATTCAATGCACTTACGTCCATACATTCAATGCCTTCTCCATTCCAGCTGTTTTGCAGCAGTCTCTGGATACCTGCATTTATTCTAATGACTCCATTTTACCATGCAAAATTTGTTAGCCTGTCATAACTGGCTCATGTATGCCAGTAACATATTTCTGTGAATGAGCTGAGAAAAATGTTGGCCATTCTAACTCGTTTAATCCCCTTTCATGGTGACCTAAGCAGCCTAGGTTCATTTTGCCTCACTGGAGGGAAGGTATGGATGGATGCTGTGGGTAAATACATATAATACAATTTAAAAGTTTGCAGTGACTTGTGTGTCTGAGGCTCTTAGAGACAAGACCAGTGCTTGTGACAGATAATCCAAAATCTGTCCACTGCTGAGATTTTACCTCTAAACCAAATGGTCTACAACATGTTGTTGGTCAAGAAGGACTCACGTCTAAACCTGCACGATGATTTCTACTTTCCTAAATTTACAAATACAGAGGAGAACAGCTCCAAAAAAGACTGGTGGATCTGGCTTTGTCAGCCTGAATTGACTTTAAGTATGTGATGTTTTGGAGATTTTTCTGTTCTGTGTTTGTTTGCCGTTATAGCTTTCTGCTACCAACTTCACATCTGATTAGACAAAGCAACAGAAATTTTTAGATGCAAGGCAAAGCAATGCAATCAACAGACAAAGGATCAAGATGAAAATATGTTCTGTATGACACCTCCTTTTACTCATCATTATCCCAGTGATCCCCCTCAGCTTCCAGATCCTGATGTGACTTCAGTGTTGTTCATTTCAAAAACAGACCGTAAAATTGTTTAAGTTAGGACCTTCCTTTCCAACTCTCCATAAACACATCAGCTAGACCAGCAGCACTACATAAATACAATAAAATAATGATGATAATGGATGATAGTTATGATTAAAAATTCATGTCCCCTCCAGACTCTAGATCAGGAGATATTCAGAGCTTCCCAATTTGACTCAGAAGGAACAACATATAGCAATGCCGAAAAGCTCGGTAGAGAGCCATGACTGGGGAAAAAAAGCAGCAACAACAATAAAAAGAAAAACAAAGAGGAGTTCAAGGAATCCCTGGAGAACTCCAGCTTTTGAAGTCCCTTGCAAGCACTCACAGCAAGGAGCCCATGACAGCTGCTGCTGTGTGTTTGATACCCTCCCGGCTTCAGTTCTGTCATTTACCAAGCTGCCCTGTCATCAACCGGTACAGAAATAGAGCGTGTGTTACCCCAGGTCCCATCTTCACTCCTCATAAAGTCAAAGCCTATTCACAGATCAGAGCTGTCTTGAATGCAAGTTGAAGAAACAGAGACACTGTCAGAGTATTATTCAGTTTTTTCCCCTTGCTTTGCTGATACTGTAAAAGTTGGGCAAATATTTCCAGATGAAACATATTTTTAGTTGAAAAAAAAATAAGAAAATAATCAAATAAAAGTACAGATTCTGCAACTTGGGCATATTTAGCAAAACCATTTCATTTTTACTAAGTCAATCAGTTATTTAAAAAGAAAAAAAAAAACTGCAGAAGTGAAAAGTTCCACTATAAGTTTTTGCAAATGCCTTTATGCCTTGTCTGCATTGCTAGTCAAAATAGCTGCTAACAGGATAGAATTATATTTAAACTTGAAAACATCCTCTCAGACCTCACTGGTTGGTTTCCATTTCATGCAGGGATGTGGTCAGAGTTTTCTGACTGATGATTATTTGTTTAGATCTGTTTTTCTTCCTTTCCAAATTTAACAATCATCCCAGCAGGAAGTGACTTTTTTTTCCCCCCAAACACAAGAACAGTCCTGTAAGTCAGAAATGCCTCTTGAAAGGCTGAGGTAACTTCATATATCTTGGACACAGGCAGAATATGCATCTGCTCCAGTTGTCAGTGAAATTCCTAGTTACCAGCAACTAACACTGGTAATTCCCTGTAAATGCTCTGCTGGCAGATAACTGCTCATCACAAGCAAAATTTTATTTTTATTATTTTAGTAGCAATCCTATTTTGGGCTCAGCAACCACAGATTTCCAGAAATTCTTCATTTCAAAGGAATGATTGTATTTTCTGTGCAACAGAATACCAGTGTCAAAGACTCAGGAATTAAAAATAAAATCCGAGCCATCTAATTCCTGCTACAAGTTCTAAAAAATATCCTCTCAAAAATATCTTCTCAGGAAGACATTTTTTTTTTAATTAAAAATGTTAGCAATGCTCAAGAATTTTAAGAGTTTGGTTTGTGGTTTTTACATACCTATGTATATAAGCAGCCCCAGCAGTATAAATCAAGCAAGTGTAACATTAATCAAACCAGGAACTTGTGCTCAACAGTGTTTCACTGAATACACAAGAAAGGACATCTTCCAGGCAAAACAAATATTTTCAAAATGTTTTTCTGTGTATATCTGAGAAATCAGCAGATTAATAAAACAGCAGAGTGTCTAGAGGGCTTATGTCCCCATAAAAAGTATGTTTCAGAGAGTCTAATTTCTTTTGTTATGACAAAAGCAATTGTTATTAAACAATTTCAATCTGATTTTGTGCTTTCAAGAGAAGTACTTATGTACAAAGCTGGTATGCTAGTACACTGCAGAACTATTAACTTTACCAAAGTCTGCATGCATAATATATAGCTGCTGGAAGTGAAACAGAACTGCCAAAACAAACAGGTGGAAAAAAGCTGGAAAAAGAGACAGGAGGGAGAAAAAGACTAAAATGTCTTCAAATGTTGTCAAAGCTATATCAAAACTACGTAATACATATATATACACATACATATGTATACACACACACACACATAAAGTATGAATATAAACATAATACAAATGAAATATAAACATAATATGAATAAAAATGTCCACAGCTGTACCAAAATCTTGTGTTGTCAAAGAGATTTAGAAAAATAAACTTTTTGGTAAAAGTCCATCTTCTTTTCTTTAGGACCCACATTCTAATACTCCATCCTACTCTGCTGCTGTTTCACCAGGATGCCACAGACATCTTCTAGTGAATTTTTCAGGGTGTTAGAAGATGTTACAGCATCCAACTGTCTTCCCTGGAAGTCACCATCTGGAGGAGTCTACCTAAAAACTATACAATTTGCCTAAAGAAATACCTGAAGATGCTTTCCTCCAAGCATGGAAAATGAGAGGGAAAATATGTCCACACCTCAGACTATCCAGGTAACTGCCCTGGGTACTAGTTCAGACCCCCCTCCCCTGTACCTGTAGTCCCTGAGATGGTAGTCCCCAAGAGGAGGACATAGCAGACACATCATTAACAGTCTGAGCAAGACTTGCCAGAGGAAGCTTGCCCAGATATCTCATTCTGGCAGGCCCATGAATGCAATTGCCATGCACAGCCGGTCTTACTGCCGAAGCACTTCAGAAAGCTTTGATTATGCCAAATCCTATGGGCTGGGTTGGCCACAGCTCTACCTTCCTTCATCCAAATGACAGTTTCTGTCATTTGTTCCGTTAAACTATCCAGCCAACAAGGGTTCTAGACCTAATCAGCATCTTTTTAATGGAAATACTGAAGTGTCAGTTTTGATGGATAACCTCTTTTTGAAAAGAAAAACCTGTTCTTTTTTTTTTAAAAAAAACATGGCTTTTTATAGACTGAAACAAGCTGTGTTTCAAAATATAATTTACAATGAACATAAAGAATTAATAAAATATGAAGTGTTTCCTCTTTTTGGTTTATTTGACCTTTGTTTTCTTCTACAATTTCATATTCCCCTTTATTTCTTTCTGTCCTCTGGTATATTTTCTAGTCTCTTGAATAAGCTTCCACACTGTCAAAACCGTTCACGGTGCTTCCCCAGCATACATTTTGGTAATCAGTTTATACTGCTGTAGAGCCACGAAGCTCAGTTTTGTCCTTCTCTATACTACTTTTCTCACTTACCTTCTCTGGAGCTGCAATGAAATGTCAGTGGATTTGGGGAGTTAACAGAGGTTTAGGACCTTGAGAAAGACAGATTCTCCCCCAGAACAGAGAGGAACGGACAAGTGATACCATTCTGGGACAGTGGTGCCACCACCATGGTCTGTACCTGCCTTGCAGAGTGCACAAATAGCATGAAGCCCTTAGAAAGTGGAGGAGAATGGTAATGCAAAGCCTCAACATGCATCTCAGACTTGAAGCCCAGTGGAAAACACTACCTCAATACACACGCTATTTTTCCAGGTACAATGTCTGGGAAAAATGAGGCCATGTAGGAGTCCTGTAGGAGTGCTGAACAGGGCACAACTTCAGCTAGCCCATGGGAATGGCTAAGAAGGGAGCGACTGAAGACATGCCTCATTGATGGAACGAGGGACATAGATCCAAGGAAAGGAGGCAGGACCTTATCTTCTTTCAGGATTCAGAACCAGGAATGAGGATTTTGCATGTCAGTCAGGTTAATTTTTTCTTTCACATGAAACACCTATTAAAAAAATAAGATTATCCATACTGGGACATTCACTAGAAACACATAAACAAACATATGTCCTGTCTGCTGAGAAACAGCAGGTAACAGGCTATGCTGGAATGGATTTGTCTTTTTCCATTAAAGTTTTTCTGCCTTATATAGACATATTCCATAATGTTAATTGGAATGAGGGGAAAAAAAAGTAATCCTCTTATCAAGTGAGTGACTTTGTTGCTGTAAGGAGTTCACTTTTTAATCACCTTTCTGCATGAACTCTAAGGAAGAATGGAATGAATTCTCCCTCGCAACTGGCTGTGGTTGGAAAGGTCTGGTAATTGAAGATTCCTTTGCATTTATTTTAAGCTCTAGAATTCCTTTACTGGCTTCGTAGATTTCCGGATAGCAGGTAATGGCAAAACACTTCTACATGCTTTCTTTTTGGAGGGAGGGGAAAGGTAAGGGAGGAGGGCAAAATCGAGCTAAAGAGTTTTACCATACTAGAAATGTAGGAAAAGAATCAAAAAAAAAAAATCTTCTAAAGATGGAAAAAATATACAACTGTGGGATTCAAAGAGCTCAATCTGCTTAACTGATCAGAAGAAAAGAGTGAGAGGTGGCTTGGTTGAAATATGTAAGTATCTTCACAGAGAAGAAGTATGATACATAAAGGGCACTTTAATCTTTCGGTGAAGGCACGACCAGAGCCTGGAAGCTGAAATCAGATAAGTAAAAGTGAAAAATTTGCTACACACATCCTTTGCAAGGGGAATGACTAAGAAACTCTTGAGTAAAAAGGTAGAGTCTTCATCGCCTCTTTTCTTCAAAGTCACGATTTAACGTCTTTCCTTAAACAAATCTCCAGTATTGCTCTGAAATTGTCTGTGCAAGGAAAATTGTGTGGAATTTAATGCCCTGTGATACGAGAGCCTAGATATACACATCTCCTAGTCTCTTCTATCCTAGATAAATCTAGGACTCATTTCAAAGAGGAGTAAACTAAGCACTGGAAAACACAATTTCACCATGCATTATCAATCCTGTGGATTGGGACAGCTGACATTGTGGAGATCAGTTCCACTGCCCAAGGCCTTGTGAGGACATGGCTGAAAACACAGCAGCTTTACCAGCATGTATCACTTCTTATTCCTTGAACACTCAGGATATAATCAACAGAGATGTCACTTATTGATTTTTTTTAATTATTCATGGTGATAAAGTGAGCTAACTAGAGCACCCTTTAATATTTTTAGGCATAAGAACTACTTTGAAAATTAGATGGCAAAATTTGCAAGTTATGAATGTAAGGCACTACTGATTTACACAACAAACAAAATCAGTGAAAAGTGATTCAGTTTCTTTAAATGACTATAACATGGCTACCTACAGGGTAGAAGAGAGCAGCTGTTTTAACTACTGACATGGAAAAAGATTGTAAAGAACTCAGTGCACAAAAGAATAATATGTCCAGCTGAAAATGGAGGGGGGGAACACGACCAGAGAGAAATGCAGATCCAGGTTGGAGTCATCTGTTATTAAGAAATAAATCAAGATTTTTTCAGGCTTTTTTTCCACAAAATAACAGAGATGAAGAAGAATATAAATTATTTAGACCACCTCCAGGCTACATACAGGGAGCACTAGCTGAAAAGGCTTCAGTTTGTGCTCTGGGACTTTACTGAAAGGACAACATAAAAGCCAGTTCCCTGGCTTGTAGCTCATTAGTTCAGCCCAGGATCTGGGCCATTACCTGGGACCTGAGGATTTATTAGAGAGCACTATGAAAATGCTGGAGACCTGCCATGTGTTTGCAATATAGTGCGGAGTTACCTGCTGCACCCACATCCTTCCCGCCGGGTTCCATCCACCCAAAAACTAATATCAGGCTTTGTGGTAAATAATGCTGGGGCTGCTGCTGAAGTGACACGGAGGAGGGCAGCAATCCAGAGGGCCAAATTAATTTCCCTAGGGATCCCCAGCTTGTAAAATCCCATAAACAAAATGTCAGTTTTCATTCGCTAAACCACTTTGATTGCTAACAGCAAACACATGCCTTACTTTGGCATAAAGCTCGGCACCATCAAATTAAATAATGTTATTTTATTTTTTTTCTAACAATCTGTCTCACACATTCCTTGGCTGCCTTTAAAAGCCACTTGTAAAGTTTCACACTTGCATGCTGCGAACAGTGAAGCTGGAAAGCTGGGTGTCTCCAAGGATCAATAAGCTTTGAGTGCTTTTGGTTCAAATGGGGTGAAGTAAGTCCAGCAATTGACAACTGCCATCTCATGGTGATTGCAGGAAGTGAAAAGGTAGGTCTCCAGATGATTCCTGAGGGGTAACTGAGAGCATCATATGAAGGGCAGATAAAATTAAACATTGATTACTCTTGGGGATATCAGGGATTCAACAAATGAAATTATAGGTGAAATGCTGGTATGATAAGAACTTTGAATCCTAATACACTGTAATACCAGGATGTTGCTTAGTGTGGGGACCTATCTTCAAAAGCATAATCATACTTCCGAGTGAAACTATATATTATGGGGTCTGGTTGATAAAGCCTGAATCTGTACTGAAAGCCCGGTTTACAGAGGAAAAAAGCACAATTTAGACGCTGTTCCAGGGTGAGTCCCCAAAGAAAACAACTGGCTGAAAAAATAGCACTCAAGTCAAAAAAATAAAAGACATCTTAGTATCTGTGATATTGTTGGAAATCAGAAGTTTCTGGGAAAAGAGAACAGGTTTGGAAGAATTTCCTCAAAAAAAAAAAAAAAAAAAAAAAAAACCCTAATAATTTTGGAAGAAAATTCAAAATAAAATGTTTAGATATAAGGTAACATTAATCTGCAATTTCTTCTGTGGATGTCATGGAAAATCTATTTCTGGGACCTTCAGGTCCTTATTATCTCAGAATACTTTGCTCCAAGAAAGGGTAAAATATCGCAAGCTCCAAACGCCTTCTTGTGGGAATGAAACCAGTCTGGAAATACAGTAGTTTCTTTCAGGGCAGAAAACAGATTCTTAAACAGTCCCGGATGTACTTCTTACCAGATCAGAGCTAAAATATATTCTCAGACCAACATGGGGTCTTCCCACATCTCTCTGCCCAAACTCTATCTCCTTCCCAGTTTCTCTTGAAGTGCAGTGAGTGGGAAGTCTATTCTGCACAGTCTCTACCTGAGCTGCTGAACGCCTACCACAGACTTCAGTTCAAACCAAACACATATCCACTCTGCCGCAGCAACTACATGGTGTAACAATTACCAGCAACTATCTGCAGCACACATCCATTCATATTACAGAAGTCATTGGCTGATACTAATCTGCCGTGTCCAAAAAGACACATCTACAATTGTCTTTATGTGTTTTTAGTAGGCTTTTTTTCCCCCTTCTCAATTAAAAAAGAAATTATAATAGAAGTTGAACAGAGGTAGCTGCTGGTATTATTATGTGGACATGAATTACAATGAGTTCTGATTCCAATATCTAGCACTAATTACTACCACTACCTTATCTAGAAATAATTAGGGAACATCCTTCTGAGAATAGTGGATCTGATTCTTCTCTTTCTTACAATAAAATTACCCAGGCTTTACATCAGTGTAACTAAGCAGAGGATTACTATCATTGTCTACATTTTTTAAATTCCTCTAGCCTGCTGAGTGAACATAGTTTTTCAATGCAAGATATCAGGAACTGATTTTCTTGGGAATTACAGAGCATAAAATCTGAAGACAGATACACACTTAGCAGTAAGCTCAAGATTACATGTTTGTACTCATAACAGAGAAGTAATAAAAAGAGGAAACACTTAACTTAAACTCTAAGCATATGGAACAAGTGTGTATGTGGAGGGGGAACTCAATTATTTAGCGAAGCGGTGTTTTCAAAATAGTGTTTCATTTTCATGCTCAGCGGCTTTTTCCTTCCGCTATTTGTTTCACAGGTTAATTTTCTGCTACTGGAGAAGCAGATAGATCTAGTCAGTAGGGATTTAGGATCAGCATGACAAGCTAGAAAACTGGGGTCCTATTCCTGTTGCCTCGTTCTGCTACTATAGACAAATGATCTGCTCTGGTCCTGAATATGGGGGGAAGATTTTACCAGCCTTATTCAGCTTTGTCCTAGAAAATTGTACACTGACTGAAAAAGGGGGGATCACAGACACCTGAAATGCCAGTAAGACACCCAAGTCTGGAATGGAGATCTATCAAACTTCTGTGACTAGTGAGCCCTGAAGTTACCTTTGTAGGTGCTGAATGCCTCTGATGTGTCAATGTCTTTCTAGCAATAGCAAGGGCTTGCGAGTGTTCGAATCCATGTTACCTATATATGTGCTCTAACCACTATCCTAAAGTATATTTCAGTTAAAAGACTTATCAAAGTGGTGTTGATATGCTTGGAACTAGGAAGATGTTAACAGGCAGAAAGAAGATTTTTGCATTAAGCTGAATATAAGTCTCAGAGCTGAATTCCACTTGACATTTTTGGGAAGGTTTGGATTGACAATTTGCCTGTCTCAATAGTGAGTACTGAAATTTGGGCAAGTCATTTCTGTGTTTCCAATCCTGCTGTGTTACAACCTTTACTCAGTTATACTCACACATGCCTTGCAAATGCACATACACGATGTATTCTACATTGTTCCACACCACATGTAGTGAATTCCCCAACTTCCTTCTTTTTCCAGTAAGTGATATCTCCGCATGCCTCAGGGCATCCTCCTCTAAGGGCATCAGGGCATCAAAAGCCAACCTCTCTTCCTTATTTAGTACAAGATAGTTCACAGATCACCTATCAAGCCAATTTACCATGTCTGTGTCCAAGCCCTCAGGCTAATTAATCATTCTTGGGTAACCCTATCACTAAAATCCTCTCCTCGTTCAGTACCACAGTACATAAAACTATGCAAGACAAAAAGATACATGGAGGAGGCTGTTTTCAACCGGCTTTCTGCAGCTGAACAAATCTAAGACGAGGAAGCGTGATCATTCTGAGGAAGATGGTCAGCACATGCACCCTTCCATTTCTGAGAAATATATGTTAAACCAAGACGTATTTTCGAAGGAGGGGGAAGCAAAATACAGTTTGTTCCACAATGCCAGTGAATCCAGCCCTAAAATGTTACATGGAAACAGACCCAGAGAGGAGCCTTTTGATAAAGTGTAATGCATTTTCACTGCTATCTGTAGAAAAGGGTTGTTCCAGCAAATTTCTGAATCCAAAATTTGTGATTTTCTTGCCCCTTTCATTATTCATGCATGCTTTCTTGATATTTTAAAATGAAAAGGGGATGTGCTTTTTGTCTTAGATGACTTTGTTTTGAAATAGAACCAAATGATAAAGATAAAAGGGAAGAAATAGGATATTCTGGAGATGTTGGAACAAGCATTTTTGGTATGTTTGTTTCAAATTGAGCATTTTAAATACCTGAAATGAGGACTCAAAGGTTTTGAGATGGGAAAGCAATTTCCTTTCCTTTTTCCATTGAGTCAGCTGTTAATGAAGAAGCTACTTCACACTTCTCCATTGCATTCCTCCCACACTCAAAAACAAGTAAATAGAATTAGCTTCGAATCTTTCCTCAATGTCAATTATTACCACAAGTGTCAAGCAAAAAGTGGCTTGGAAGGTAGTGTATTCACTTTACTTACCAAACCAGATGAATAACATCAGATACCCCTTTTGCCAAAATCCTCTGACCAGTATCATACACCCAGTGCTCAATAAAAGTACAATTTACATCTAACTCAGACCTCAAAGCACTGCACCACTGACAATCTGGATCTTTTCTTCTTCTCAGTCACATCGTATTTTTGGTGTTGGTCATCATTTTAGAGGATGGGTATGTTTCAGGGATTTCAAGTAACTTTTCTTGCGGTAAGAAAGCAAAAAGTAGTTTTTCCTCTAACAGCTCAGATGAAATCTTCTCCCTCTAACAAGTGGAGAAAGGACACAAAATGTTCCAAACATCTAACCTCAGAGCAAAAATCCAGCAGCTCACCCCAGCAAATATTTGAATATAAGATTTTCAAAACAGTCAGGAGTTTTCAGTACCTAAAAAACTCTAGTTAAACTCAAGAAAGAGAATTTTTAAATAGCCTTTCTCTTAACTGACTCTGTATTTCTCAGCAAGCTTCACCTGGACTTTGAGGACTAAAGCAGTGCAATTAGCTTTTAGCCCCCTATCTTTTATAGCTAATTATCCTTAAGGCAACTCCACTGATTTCCAGGTTTCAACTTTCTGTGATATTTATGCAATTTCCAAAAGGAAACAAGAAAAGGAACTATAACAGAAAAATTCTTCAGCATATATATGTAAAATTGAAGCTTAAAAAGCTAACAAGATCATTTTATTTTTTATGTATATCACATTTACTCACTGAATTATATGATGTGGTAGTATTAAAAGCTGAAGAAACTTCTAAAAGACAAGGATTTAAAAAAATCCTCCAATTTCTGCAACCCCACTATTCCCATTAACTAGTACTTGAAGCCCTTTAGCCTCCAGTTACTTTATATTCCTACAGCCCTCGAGTGTTGTGTTGTGTTTTGTTTTATTTTATTTTTCTCACCCTCAGCATTCTACTAACAAGCCTATGCACTGTTTGCCTGAAAGAGAGGTTGTGCATAGTGCAGGAAACAACTTTCTGCTCATTTGAAGGAAAAAGTTTCCTTTCAAAGCACTGTAGGTGCACTCATCTATTTATGCCATCAGGGAATTTGGTTACAGATTTGGATTCCAACTGAGATTTAAATCTATTGGTTTTGGTTTCTATGCCCCCCCCAAATGGTCTCCCAGTCGAGGGTGATACTGTGGATGCTATACTGCCCCAAAGAATTAGGAATTGAACACTCTGAATCCATGCTACGTTGCAAATCTTACTCATTAACTTCAACCATACTCAAGGACATGATGGTGTGAAGCTTTCACTGTGAACAAAGCTCATATTTCCCAATTAGAGGTACCTTAAAATTCCATAGTGATAATAGGTGTTGGTTAACATGGGTGAATGTGTATGTTTTTAGAAGCTAAGTAGCTTGGACCAGTCTTATATTTCTATGTGAGATGATCTGGAATATCCTGTAGACATAGTCAAAGGTCTCAGACTTGTAAGCATGTGTCTGGAACCCCAATGTTTAGGGCTTCCCACCATTATCCTATCACCTGTCTTCGAGTTTTCTTTGCTGATTACCAAATTAGCTGATTGCCAAAAACACCTGATTACCAAAAGACACGTCTCTCATTCTGCTAGTAGCTCAGAAAAACTATTCAGTCAAAGCATTGATGGTATCTGACCTATGGTGAGATGTCTTTGTGGAAATAGTCATCAGATATGTCAACGGATACCTAAGTTACATGCAGCAATGTGCACAGCATTTCTATATGTGAAGTAAAAACTTGAATTTCTATGGGGAAAAACTGGGGGTGAGGCAAAGTAAAGAAAAAGAGGGATTGAAGATTTGTGATGCTGTTAAAAAGGTAGTTGTTTGTGCATGCTCAGTAGCTTATGAAATCTACTGGTTTCAGACTAATTAGCAATATCTCAGTGGTTCTGAGCATCCTAAGTAGGCAGCAAACAAGAATGCATTATTTTGCTTTGGTACCCATATTTTACGGTGCAGAGTTAATACCTTTTTATTTCTGTTTATTTTTTTGCTTCCTTGTTTTGTTTTATAAGTGTTCAGGGTACTGCACAGCATTATGGTACACTATCATTTTTCAAGCCATTAAATGTTAACTTCATTTTCTTGTGTGAATTATGCTTTGCTCTTTTAGTTTTGTAATGAAAAATAAGTACAGGTTATGCAAGCAATAACCCCTGTGTAAGCAGCAGCTATCTTTTTAAACGGTTTATTATGCCACAGTCTGGTACTCCATTAAATATAGATTACAGACTGTTGAATAAATGAATATCAACTAAGCAGTCCCATCCTTCTGTACATATCAATGCAAATAATGAATCGTGGCACCTCATGAAAATGTATAACCCAGAAGAGTGGGTCAAGAAGTAATTACACATTTGTCTTATCTCATGCTTCTTGCTCTCAAAACAGCAAACTGCATCTGTGATGGTTAGGGGACACTAAGAAAGCTCTTATGACCTGCTTTTCCTGGAAGGTGAAAAAGTATTCTCTCTCATAGGTTTATGTAGATGATTTTAGATTTCCAGGTATATTTCTCATAACACCCTTTGAAAAAAGATACTTTTATAGTTAAGGCACTAGAGCTTAACTGAAAAATCTAGGTTCATTTCTCACTCCAGAGGCCTCTTGTGTGACCTGGCATAGGTCATTTAGGGCAAATACTTGCTTTAAATGTTTAAACCTGTTTTAGATGCTGTGAAAGAATGAGAAGAGACCTCTCACTGTGTCCCATCTTTATGCCAGCTCAGAAAACCATGGTCTATGGGGCCACAGACCAATATACATTAGCAGAAATAAGCACAGAACAAATAAGCCCCTAAATCTCTCCCATCCAGGTAAACAATGCATTTGATTCATGGAAACTAGAACAGGAGCAACAACACTGTGGCAGAACTAGAATAAAACAGCAACTGAATGACTCAACTTTGGAAATCTAGCTAATTGTCAAATTAAATGGGCCAGCCTGAATTTGAGGTTTAAAATATTCCGCCACATACAGAATCCAAGTGCATCTGTGTACGCATTTACAAGCATACAAAACATTTCTTAGTCATGGACAACAAATCTGAGTAGAGAACATGACTATGCTGCTCTTTAATAATGAGTAGGATTAGAACTGATACTGATTAGTGAGAACTAAAACTGAAATTTGGAAACTTGAGTTTAAATTATGTTTGCTCAAAACTGAAATAGAACTAACTTGTTGCATATGGAACAGATTAAGGAATGGAATGCATTAATCATTAGGTTATTAAAATAATACCACTAACGTGAGCCATATGGCAGAAAAGTTATCTTTAGCTGCTCAAGAGGAATTATCTGCTGATCCCAACTTGAATAAATGGACTCAGAGAAAAGACTATAACACTGAAGGGAAAAATAAGCCAAACAATTATCTTGCTTAAATATCTTATGCCCATATTTTCCAAGGCAAATTTTCAGCTGCTGACAACTGTCATAGTTCCCCTGACTTCAATGTTGACATGCCAATTTACATTGCTTTGTGAATAATAATTATATCTGCCTGATAAACACATCTCATATAAATGTTAAAAATCTATTTGTAGCTGCATTCTTCCAGGAATTTCTTAAGCTTCTGTCAGAGATCTGGGAAAAAATGTATGGCTTTTAATTACAGAAGCTGAAGGAATCTTGATTTTTGGTTTGTGAGTCCTTTGTTAATATTTCGTCAAAGGAAAAAGCACCAAGCTTTCCTTTGATTAAAAGAACTCTATTCACACACAAAAAAAGTTAGACAATTACAGCATATATCTTTTCTTTCCTTTCTCCTCCCAACCAACTATAACAGAGTTAATGACAGGAACCGTGCAAGCCCTTAACAGAAAAGATCTGTCCGGTACAGGTCATATTGTGACCCAGTTAAACTAGCACTGAGCACTTTTCAGAGTCTCACTTCCTCTGGAGAACCATGGGGCTAGTGGGGAAAAGGGGAGAACAATACTTGTTGCTAAATGAGACCATGTTTTGATATTTCTTTGCATCACTCGGGCCTTTTATCTTAGTGAATAGTGGAAAAAAAATCCTTTTTTCTGTCTGCCTCAAATCAGAGATCCCACAAATTGCTCAAAATTGGACAAAAAAAGCAAAGAATGAAAGAACAAACAAAGCAAACAAAACATAGAAGCAATTCTATTGTCTGCCTATCAACTACTCCTTGTTATGTGTGGCAGATATATCCCTCTCTAGCCCACACAGATTCATTGTTGTCCTGTGCTGCTCTAAGCTACAGTATTTTATCAACATTACAAATACAGATTGGTATAAAAACACCAGGATTTGACAATTTATGGCTCAAAAACTGAAGCAGAATTCTAGGTCAGTATTGCAAAGTTTAACTTAGCACAAGGTTCTGATCAAGCTGGGGTTTTCTTCCATATAAATATATAGTTTGTAAGATCAAATTTATATATCATGATTTGATTTGTTATCTATCTAGAGATGATCATTGAAAACATAAAACCAGCATTACAAAAGAACAGAGAACCTACCTAATACACTAGTCTTGCTTGTTTTATTAGTAGAAATGCAGAGGTGATTCTGGAAATATTTAAAATTCAAGAGTACAATTATTATAAAATGCAGTGAACAGCAAATCTTCTAATGGGAAGGACGAAACATGAAAAGTATTGTCTAAATCAATAACACAAAGGTCCTGGAGTATGTTTAATGTGTTGTATGTGAAATATCAATAATTATAGTGTGCAAAGATGTCTTAAATGTTCAAAAGATATGCAGAAGAAAAGCTCCACATAGTGAATTACATACTTCGGTACACACAGGTAGTTCAGTTTAGTTTTTAAACTATGCCGTTAAAATTTTCTGCAACAAACTCCACAAACTACTAGTGGTGCCTTCTTTCCAGAGCAGCTCATACTTGGGGCCAGGCACCTGCCTGTCTGGTCGCTAAGCTCAGATGCACAATTCTCACCTCCTGATCTTACCCCCTTGCCGTAACCTGCTCCACCCACACAAGCACAATCTCCCCTGTATTAAGACCTAAATCCAAAGATGTCCAAGTCCAAAGATCCAATTGTGAAGAACATCAGCAGTTCCCCAGCCCTCAGCTCTGCAGGCAGTGCCCAAATACAGATTTTAATCTAGAATTTGCCAGAACTCTCTCAATTTGGCATGTACTCGTTGTAAGAAATACTTATGTTTCCCCTGGTTCATCATCATATCTGAGCAGTCAGATGATCTGCCACCTATCTGCCCCAAAGCAAGTCCTTGATATAATTAACTAACTAACTAACTAAATAAATAAATAAATAAAAGTGGTGATGGTCACTGAGGTTTTGTCAGTCTGTGCACTGTGCTTTTGGAAATCAATAGGAGGGAAGTGCCTGAATAACTTTGTAAATCTGCATCAAAACTATTGTGAGTTTGTCCAGGAATTTCCTAATGTTCCTCTGAAGAAAAAGAAAATACATCACTACTTGAAAATTAGACTAGTCATAACATATGCAATGTAACAAGTATTTCCCATATAATTTTCAGTTCCATATTCCAGAAGTTCCACACTTACATGATAGTAGTGCCCAAAGGCACAAATCATCCTTTAGGCTCTATTGTGCTAAAAGCTATTCAAACACACTCAGAGGGCATTTTCCTACACAGCTTATGAGAATACAAGAACTCTGCTCAGGCTGGAAAAATTTGGCTACAGTCACTTACATAAACACTGATGCATTGATACATCATGTTCTATATCAGTGATAGAAAAATAAACGCAACTGCTTAACTTACAATAAACTTAATTTGTTATTCATCAACTCTTATTTGATGCCTAGTTTTGTAGCAGATGAGACACTGGAGAAGAGATCTGCATTAAAAGAAGCTCATAGTAGCCTCTCTTATCAGCTGAGGAAGCTCTCTGATGTGGTATGTCAGATTGTGCTACTTGTTGACAAAATAAGGGTGTGTAATACAAAATATTAGACATGCTCTGTTCAGTGAAGATTGGTAGTCAGGTCCTAAATTCAAGCTCTCATATAATGATGGAACTTTCTTAAGAAATTACTTCCATACATGGGGCTCCACTAATTAAACGTAACAACACATTCCAGAATGGCTATTGCAGCTCTATTGATGGACCATAGCTGGCTAACCATAATAACCTGACAGAACCATCCAAAACCTGACATCTAGCCACTCTTTTTAGAAATTAACAGAATTTTAGAGCAGAGAGAAAAGTGATATCACCACCATTTCCCCAGTTCCTGCTGGTCATTGTGGACAGTTGTCTATCTAAATGCAGTGAGGAGAGAGAGACTGCTAGTTTCATAAAGCCAACAGGGAGAGCTAAATTCCTCTAGAGAATGAACAAAGCTCTTAAAATACTCTCCTTCCATGATTCACTCTTTGAGGGAGCTTACCACTGACTTTATGAGCCTGGTCAAAAAAATAGATACCACACTGAGGTGCCCAAAGCTGGATGCAGCGAGCACCCTTGAGCCATGGGAAGCACAGGAGTCATCTGGGGAGGAGAGCAGAATGCCATGCAGGGCTGATGCTTGCTGGCAACATAGGAGACCTCCCCTGCGCTCCAGAGCATGATGGCAGGAGTCACATGGGAATACTACTCCTTTGGCTTGATAAGGGACAATTTCCTTAATTTCTATAATCTCCTTTCTATTCTTGCCAGTCCAGGAGTAGAATTTGTTTACTGACTGTGTGTCTACCTGGGTACACATGAATAGCAACACTGCTTACATATAGCTGTCTACTAGCAGTTTCTGGGTGGCAGGGTTCAAATGACCGTGATCCTGAAATGTGAAATCATGGTTAGTGAACTAACAGTTCTGCTACGTAGTTGATGAAACAAGAGAAACAAAACTATCTCAATAAAATTCCATAAAGATAGGACAGAGCTGCTGAAATAATTATTTCAGATGGGTGCAGAAGGGAGAAAAATCCAATTATAAATTGAATGCTATTTGAACCAGTGAACCCAGAAAAGATTTGGTTTTGCATGAAAGGGAAAGCTCAGAACTTTGAAGAAATTTGGTCTTTGTTCTTAGTGTTATATGATTAATTAGAGATAAGACATGTTTCAAAATGCTTCTTCATTTATTTGTAATTCTCAAGAGCTTCTTATTTTAAGTTGTTTCTGTGAGCAAAGTTTAGCCTGTTAAAAAAAGAAACAAAACCCCTTGTATATTAGTTCTTGCTACTGAGGTCCTTTTCTCTATAGGGTTTTTTTTTTTTTTTTTTTTTTTTTGGGGGGGGGGAGGGGTTTGGGGAGGGAGAAGTAGAATATTTAAAGAAGAAAGCTATTTTTCTCTGTTTAATCTGTGATCTGTAAATGACATAATGACATGCTTGCTTATAATTTACAAACAGGATGATATTTATTTTATCTATAATATATATTTCTCTATTAAATTTTCTTATTATTACACTGGAGTGTTCGTACAATCTTTCCAACTTTGTAAGATTCTATTTAGATATCACGGAATGAGCAAGATCCTACTGCTATTCCAGGATCTACAGTCATTAGGAATTTTTGAATCTAAGTTGTCAAAAACTTAATGAATACATTTGTTTATAGTTCATGACTTCTGAGTGTTCCTGAACCAGACTTTCTAAATACAGGATCATTTTAAAATACGCTAATAAGTGTTTACTAAGAACTCTGTTTTGTTGTGTGACTGGACGTGTTATTTTCTTACAGTGTGCGACAACCAAGTGCTTTAATATTGCATACAAAATTAACCCAGTTAAAAGAAAAATTTAATTACACGTGAACTGCTTACATAATTTCAAACTGATTACTCCACAACTACTATTAAATGATTCCTACGTTATCATAAACCCCCCAAAATATAATTTTACTGTTCAGCTGATATTTCATTACCATAAAATACTTTTCTCAATACAACTAAATTAATTTCTGGTAGAAAATACTGCGAGTATGAATACCACTGATTTGTAATTAAAAGGGAAGGCTAATTCATTTAGGCCAATATTTAATACTGAGCTCGTACTGATGTGAAAGGCAACATTCCTAGCTGTCTAGTGACTCTTAGAATCAGATTTAAAGATCCTGGTAGCAGAAACAGGAACCTGAACATTGAAGTTTAGTCCACACACACATTCTGTGCCATCATCAGGAGAGCAAAGGCTAACCACAAAGATTTTCTGGGGCCTGCTGAGACCTTTCATTAGGAACTTTTAAGGGAGCACAGTATTTCTGGACAACAAGCCACTGTAAGATGTCTCATGTTGGACTCATGCTTGTTCAGCAAAAATCATTCATTTCATTTGAAAAGCCTAGTTTTGGAAAGGCAGAAATCTCTAAGGCTGCTAAAATAATATGCCAAAAAAAACTTTCACAGCCATAACAAACTGAAAAATTTTTTAAAGCTGGTGATTTGGATTGATAAAAAAGTACAGCCTAGTCAGGCAAGCATCTGTGAGCATCTGTGACTGGGAATATATTTTATCATAGGTACCTAAGATTGCTTAGAGAGATCTTAGCCAACACTACTTCTTTTTTTCCTTAGGCCTTTCAGTTATTTTTCACAAAATCCCTTCTGTTCCCTAATACTCAGTAGAAAATACATAAGAATAGATGAAAAGAAGCCTGAGAGCTCTTCAGTCAGCCCATCACTTGCCTTGTTTGTCTCCTACCCAAGACAATTTTCCATCTTCTCCCACAATTCAAGCTTTTCTGCTAAATAAGAGCCACTCTCTAGGTCTCTGGCAGAAAGCTCCAGGGAACGTCCTCCGTTACTTATGTTCAAGTTCTCTTTTACTCCATCCATCTCTATCCCAGTCCAACTGTAGCATGTGGCTATTTTCCCCCTCCTGGCTAAAACTACCTCTTCTCTGAGTTATGCTGAGATAGAGGCATGGTGCTGGTCTTCAGCCTCCAATCCCCATTTTCCAAGGTAACAATTTATGGATCAAAATCTGATCTTCACTGCACTACCAATAGCTGCAATCCTTATTTTCCACACAAAGCAAGTTGTGGAGGGTCTGAAAGGGCAGTACATTGATTTATTATTGCCACAGAGTAGACCAGACCTTGGCTGACTTTTCTTTTTTGTTCTTTGTTCATTAGCTTTAGTATCTCCCAGCAAAGTAGCACATGGCCTCCTCTTTTTTCTAGGGACCTTGTTGAACACAGATATATAGCAATTTTTTTTTCAAACCACTTGTCATACAACTTTTCTAGTGAAAACAAGCCTCCGGCCTGCCTCGTTTTCGAAATAGAGGAAATCTTGGAAAAGAGATGCTGTGTCTCTTCATCACTCTCCCACAAAAGCCCTTTCAGGAGCCACCCAAAGAGGAAAAGGCTTAGCCAACTTGTACCCTGACCATGTGACTGAACCGAAGGACTCGCCTTTTCATCCGACATTGTTCTTTTCCCCTTCCTTGATGCCCAGCAGGTACGTGGCAAGTGATGGAGCCCTTTTCCTGAATTATCATCTCAGGAGCAAGGTGGAAGAATTGACATGCATGTTCCCAGGTGAAAAGAACTATCACAGTGGACTGATGCTTAAAGCAGTGTAATTCTTATTCAGATATCACCTCTGCTTCCCTCGTTCTCATCCCTGCCATTTCACTGAGAGGAGAAAGACTATAGTTGTCATTTCCTTCGAACAAGAATTGCAGATGGAGCATTCTTTAACTAACTGCTCTCTCACCTATATCTATATCTAGATATTGTTTATCTAAAATGGCTCAGAGACATTTTATTGTGCTGAGATAGAAGCAGTTAGATTTCTTTCTTTATTATAGTTTTGGATTTCCCCTGCTTCCTCCCACAAAGAAGTAAAACCTGCATGACCACAGCACCCATCCTGAGAGTCACTTCCAAACTGCAAAGGAAGGAAAATTGATCCAAAATGTAACCCTGCTCACACCTCCTAGGATGTTCCCTTGTCTCCCTCTGCCAATTCAAAGAGGACAGGAATTTGCTACAGGTACCAGAACATCAGCCTCTAGCTGTGCACAAGAGGAAGACTACCAAGAGAGGAAAACTACCATGGCCCTGCTGCTTGCTTCATCTGCTTCAAAAACCTTGGAAAAACACAGCCACTGAGATCACTGCTGGGGTGATAAATCCTGCTAAGGGGAACAGAGAGGTTTTCTCAAAAGTCACAGCTGTCACTTCCTCACTATCCCGTTCCCACCAAAGACTGACAAAGTAACCTCACAGATAGCTCCTTTCAAACCAGGCCTTTGACCTTTCACATTTGAGGCTTTTCTTTTTCCTGGAAAAGTTAAAAAAGTAGTGGCAAACTCAGCAGTGGAGAACTCCTTTGTGGTAGTATCTGTGAATTCAGACAGAAAGCACATCCATACCCTACAGAGTCTGCAGTTTAAGTTCATTTTAATTCTTAAAGCTCTCCCTATCTCCTTCCTTAACATCTTTTTTCACGCAAAAGCAGAGACCAATACGAAGATCCTCAGCTGAAATAATCCCTATAGCTCTGCAGCTTAAGATAAAATTGACAGTTTCTATAAGGTTTCATTCTTCAGGACACAAACTCAGGGTCAAAAAGACATTTTCTCTTATGAGATAACGTTGCAAATTTGGATCCCATCAGGAATTTTTCTCTTTCCTTCACCAGCTTTAGCATTACAGAAATAGATTTGGCACAATAGGTTTGTACAAAAGCATTTCTAGGTTTGATTCAACCGAAGTAAATAGAAACCTTTCCTTGACCATGTACCATATATGCTCATCCTCCATCCTGGAGGCCACTCAGAAGAAAAACAGCAAAAACAACAAAAAAAGATGAGTCAGGGCAAAAGCCTTTCCTTCTTCAGTCTATTGTACCTGCTTTCCTCAGAGCATCAAGATTTCTGATAAGGTACACAGGGTACAGAAAGGTAAGGAACCATCAACAGTTATGCTGTGTTTGACTTTATTTTCAAGATGGAATGTATGTATGTGCAAACACCAAAATAAGATATATCATTGGTTTTTCTTTTAGCATTTGGCTTACTAATAATGAAAGAAGTGTGGTTCTTCTCTTACAGCTAATAGCATTCTCTCTCCTTCAGTGCAAATACATTATATGTAGACGGGAGTCTTGTCCCTTGGAAGACAGTTAGGCAGTGCTTAATGTAGTGAAACATTTCAGACTAAAACCAAATCACTGTAGTGTTTATATAAAAGGGTATTTTAAATTTTCTTTTTTATTTAAATTTTCTTTCTTTTTAAATTTTTGAAAGTAGACTGAAGTCCTCCTTTTCAAGTTAAAATTATTGCAACTATTTTTGGAACTGTCAAAACAAGAGAAAAACTGTGGGTCTCACAACCCTAGATAAAGCCTGATCTAGGAATGGAAGGGTAGATTTTCTGCAAGAATGGATCAGCAGTTTCAACTGTTTATATCAACTAAAAATGAATCTGAAATTTCTTGAAGGTATAATAGTCTCAGCGAAGAATTTTCTGTAAATCTCATTTTCATGAGAACCTAATTATTATTCTGCCAGATGTAGCAAGTCATGCAGATGTGACCCCAAATTTTAGATGGATGAAAGCTACTTTCAGTTAAGTATGATTTGTGTTCCTCTTATCAATAGCTCCATCTAGTATCTATCTCTGCATACATTTAAAAGGTGGCTGGACTTCAACCGTGAGCGAGCTTTGAATACCAAAGAGTATTTTCCTTATGGTTTCACTTTTAGTTTATTTTAGGTATATCCTTCTGTACTTTCTCTTTGTTTCTATATGAGACACAAGAAACATGGTTTAATTCCTTCATAACTCAAAAACTTCTCTCATCACAAACTGTGTGTTAATTTGAATTTTAAATGGTTTAAAAATTAATTAGATAGAATTAAAATAATAATTTAATTACGCATAAAAGTTGTGGGTGAACATTTGTCACAGCTGTCAACAGAGAAATCTTTTTCATCTCTTAAATATCCATGACTATGCATTCAGGAGGTTGCAAAAATGAAGAAAAAGTGGGTGGATGATCAGAGATGGAGAGAGTGGAATAACTATTCTTAGCTTTGAAAGAAAGGATGGTACTTAAATAACTGAAGTTTATGGTAGCCAAAAACTGAAAAAGTGGAATAGAAAACACTATCTGCAACAGAATGAGATTTTCTACCCCTAGCATCACTAAAGTACTAGATTCTTGCTAGAAAAGCAGCTTCTTCACTGCAGGCTGCTGTACAAATTCAACTTTCTCTCTCCTTTACCCGGTGACTAGACCATGCCTGCAACAAAGACAAAACACATCTTGTAGCTACTTAATACACTCTGAGCAAAGGTATCTTCAGAAGAAGCGTAAGTACTAAATGTTAAAACAGTAGTGTCAGAATACCAAAATGACACTCTTTAAAAAATAAGGGATTCTGGAAGACTTTATACAGAATGTTCCCAGTACATTACAAGTCTGCAGTCCCTAAAGGAAGAGGGAAAAAGAAAAGTAGTACTTTCCGTCTATCTTCCTTAGATGTGTCTGTTAGACTTCAAAACCTCTTAGTTTCTCACACAGTGGGAGAAGATAGTGAGTTTCCCAAAAGGAAAACTCAGAGAAAAAAAGATATTTAAAAGTATTTAAAGGCATTAAAGATTAAGCTTTTATTTATTGAAATGTGTCTTTGGCATCCAATTGTCTTTAATAATTTAGCTGTGAGTGACTAGCCTTGGGTCATACAGAGACTGTGGCAAAACAAAAAATTAAAATCAAGATTCAGTCGTTTGTATTTTGTCTGCAGAGCAATTCCCATCTGTTTTATTCCTTCTTGACAGCTCCCAACTTGACAGAGCTCCAATACAGAATCGAGATTAGCAAAAAAATTAGAAAGGGTAATACTGAATATCTATGTGAATAGTCAGATTCATAATTCTCCATTCCTGAAGCAGAGCATCAAGGGCTTTTCAATACATGAGGGTTAGGAAGTGGGTGTTAAGAAGTGAATTTGGGTCTGAAATGAAGAAGTGCTAAGAGGGCTGGTATGACCCACTCCTATACCTTAAGCTGTCATGTTATGCTGCCAAGTGTGGATCACGTCAGTTTGTGTCAGTCAAACTGTGTTGTGGCATGTAAAGCAACGTGATAGATTGCCAGCCAGCTGTCCTTAACGTGCAATCGGCTGAACGCCGACAAACTGGAATAACATTAGGGGAAGCTTTAAAGGACAGCTGCACCGATTAGTGTGAAGACTTGAGGCAGTTAAACAGCTATTTACTAATGAGGGCTGGAGCATGACAAACTCCTACCCTGGTTGCCTAGCAGAGTCAGAGAAAATAGATAGTTCCTGGGCTGCATTAGCAAGGGTCACTCAAATCTCGGCTTCAGGGGGCAAGGAGAGAGCAGAGTCTGAGAAATAGATGTTCCTCCAGCAGGATCCACAGCCAGAATATCAATGGACTGGGTAAAAAAGGCAATACTTTGCACATCATTCACTCCATTAATGGTATAATTATAGCATGCCTAGCTGGGGAACAAAATATCTACTTGTTAAACATAGATTTAATTAGATGTTTCATTTGGGGAAAAAAAAAAAAAAGAGTGCATGAGAGAAGACGATGCTTAGAAAAATGCACTGAAGGTAGTCTGGAAACCTACCCTTTAACTAGCTTGAAAATAATAAATTATGTATTTACCTATTTCATCAGCCAGCATTGCCAACTCCAGACATTTTATTATGAAAATTCAGAATTTTTAAAACCTCACCTCCTGTAGTCCTGTGACAAGACTGTAAGCTTTTGGTCTTTTATTTGTATGGAGTTTCTCAAAAAGGAGACTAGGTGGATGTTTGGAACCTCCAGTGCTTTCATACATTAAGAGAATTAAAACAATTTTAATGCATGTAGACTTGTAAGCTTCAAATATCTTGTCAGATTCTAGCCCTTATATTAAAGAAAAGCTAGAAATTACAACTGAAGAGGAAAGGTTTCAGAATGAAAAGACAAATTAAATATCTCATTAAAACTTTTTTGAAATAGATCTCTTCTTGAATGCTAATCTAATTCAGTTTTCAGAACCTCACGTTGAACATTTGTGTAACTGTTATATGGTCTAAAAAAAATTAAACAAAAGAAAATGGACAAAACTGGCATCACATGAGAAAGCATTTTTCTGGAATAAGTCCACATCCTTTAATGGAACTGCTTACAGAGCACAGTGATGACTGGCATATGTTAGAGGTAAAGCAGCTGTCCTATCATCAGTTCAGTATTACTTTAAAATAAGGAATTATATTCATGCACAATATTGCAGTTACACCCACAGAATGAAAGGACATCCCTAATAGATGGGACAGACATATCTGACCTCTCTTTCCATACGCCTGCCGGTCAGACATGACCCGGCTCCAGTCTGGAGACTGCACGGCTGTTAGCGTCACGTGCACCCAGAAGGACTTACGTCTGGCTACCTCAAAGGGAGGCCAGAATCGTTCAATATCTTCTTGTAAGAACATGCTCAGACAAGATATCTCAGCTGCTTACAGTCCAGACAGACAAGCTCAGTGAAAAATGAGAGAAGAAAGCAGCTGTGAAAAGATGTGTCTAGGTCTACAAAAAAATTTTGTGGGAAGCCATAGCACAGAAAAGAGATCTTTAGTGTGCTGATGGCTTATATTTTCATTAACGCTGCCTTCTAAAATTATCGCCCCAGAAAAACGCACGTTTCATACTTAAGCAGTGGCATGAACTCTCGCGTGACTGAGATCAAATAAACTGAAGCCACTGTAGAGACTTACCTGCTTTATCAGCAGTCCTTATAAATCCCCACAACTTGCAGCCAAATTAAGTTACTGTTTTTAAAAAGGCTTGTAATAAATCACTTTCCCTGATACTTCCTGAGACTTACCTTTGCTCTACTTGTACATTACTTGGACTGTCACCATTAAAAAAAAAAAAAAAAAAAAAAAAAAAAAAAAGTACATTTTATTTGATCTTACTTGATTTTTTTTTAAAAAAACTCCAGCTTTCAGCTACTTTATCATTAACTGTCAGATCAAAGGACCCTCTAGTGTCAGAACAAGTTTTGTCTAGGGAGGAATAAAGCTTATGGAAGACGGACACCTATCATCCTCCTTGGCACCTATCTGTTCTACTTCCTTATAGTTTTATTTCTCAGGATAATTGTTAAAACATCACTACATCCCATATAAAAAAAAAAAAAAAAGAGAGAGAGAGAGAGAGAGAGAAAGAAAAAAAAGAAAAAAAAGTAGTGACCTTCCCCCTCCTAGTAAGAACTTGGCAAGAAACTAAGACAATTTAAGCAGCTAATAAATAATAGTCCTCCACCATCTGCACAGTGCTTATGCTATGTTATTCATTTCATCTCCTCTCAGGAGCAGCCCTTAGAAAGAAGCCTAATTCACCCTTCTCTGAACCTAAACCGACTCTGACCAGAACAGTTTTCCAGCTTGAATTTATTATACATGGCCTACTTTTCTAATTGGAATAATGAAGGCATTTTCCTGTCTTTTACTTTGCCTAAAATCTTCCAGTCTTAAGCATGCAATTGCCAGGCCCTTAGTCACATGCATCTCAGATATCCTTGCTAGAAGGGAATGGAGAAACCAACAGACTCACTACTATTTCCATCCAAATCTTTGACTTGCATTAGTGTCAGGGCAAGCCCAGAGCTGGTATTTTGGAGACATGAGTGTAGTCTTATAGCCATTTTCCTCCTGTGTGACCTCAGACAAGCATTTTTCAATTTTTGTATTTGAATTTTCCCTGCTGAAAAATAGTGATAATGAAAGGACTCTGCTTCCTGAAGTGCCTTGAAATCTACTGATCATTTTGTTCTCAAGCAGCAAGAAGTTTCTCTGAGTATTATCCACATTAGTCACTACTTTTAACTAGACTTCACTCAGCAGCTGATTAGCTGGCTGCTGAATGTCTTCCAGCTCTTGAGAACTATTCAGTATTTTTCTTCTCCATGTCTTCCACGTTCCTTACTCCATATGGAAGAGTCCTTATATATTGAGACTATTCTCAAACAGAAGCTGTTCCTCCTGTTTCAGCTTATTCCCCTGAACAATCTTTCTCCATACAGTTGCTGGCTTTGTTACACCCGTTTGGAGATGAGATGACAAACATTATGTCTATAGTGCTGTCTGACAGTAGCAAAACTCAAGAACAACTGAGGAAGTGACATCCATGTTATACACATTTTGGAAGAGGCAAGGGTTACTTCAGACTAGCTCTACTCTAACCCCATAGCCTAATGTCCATTAGCAGCTGGTGCACACGAGCTGCTTTAATTTCACTCGGGAGTAACTCATTTTGTGTGCTCTGAGACTGCTCTGTGCTGCAAGTCAAACCGCAGTAAGTGGAGATGGTCAGGAAGAGCAGAAGTGCACTCCCAACAGGAATTAAAATGCCCATGTGGATAGAGCCATAGTTTTCAAATAGCAGACGAGGCAGAATTATACAATACTATAACTATATCTGGTGCTTCATTTCCTGACAAGCTGATGTTTTCAGAGTAATACCAGTTTCAAGACCTCCTGAGTTGTAAAAGGTCATTTAGCTCCCATTAATGTACACACAGAGCAATTCATTCTGTGGGGTTAGGCCTTTACATTTCTCTGCACTAAATCCCACTACAACCATTTATTGCCCTGTCCCTAAAAATCTTCCTTGTGATCTCTTCATTAAAATGGATCATCATGAATATGTATGTCACCTTAGTTGTATCTTTATTCATCGCTTTATTACATTATTTAAGAAAACAGCAAACAGCTCAGGATTTAGCATGGATAATGGGGGCAAAACAGCAAGACCTTCCATTAAGTGTGAAATTTTTTTCTCTATATTCAGTCTTCCTTGTGTTTTAATCTGTTAACTTGTGACAGGACATTCTCTTATTTCACAACAGATTAGTTTTACTTCTTATTTAGACTCCTTAAGTGTACCACTTATATCCATTGTTTGCTGTCTCTTTGAAAAAACTTCATAAAATTTTAAGGAATAAATTGCCTCCATAAAAACTGCTTCAACTCCTTGCTAGTATATGAGGTTAATCCATGTCCCTAATAAGTCTATTTTTTTTTTTTTTATAGTTGCTACCACTTAGCCCAAAACAATTTCCAGGAGCCATTCCCAGAAATTAGGCCTCACTTTCCATTTCCCCTCATGAAGAGGCCAATTCAGTGAGTGATTATAAACCATAGTAAAATTCAGAAATCTCATAAGTGAGATGAGGTGATGATGATAGGAACCTCATTTTGGCAAACTGTTGGTGTTCAATTATTCTAAGAGCTCTTCAGACAAAAAAAAATCAGTTTTAGAAAAGTCCACAGTCTCTTTTGCCCTTGGGTAATGATTCCTTTTTCCACCTATCTCGCATAATGAACAGCAAAGAAAAATTCATTCAGCTACTCAATCGTGGCCTCATATTTTTGATATTGTCTTTAACCTTTGACTGTTTACCACTTTACTCAGGACTCTAGTAGTTGCTTCTGCTTCTTATGTGTTTGGAAAGGTTCTTAGATGGTTTCTGCAGTTTTAAGATAACAAAAGTCTTCAAGTTCTTAAAATATTTTTCTGTCAATCTTTTATTAGTTTTACTTTTAACTCAGTAGAATTGACGCTCTTTTCAGACTGAGTCTTTGCAGAAAGAAATGAGTGGTCATTATCTGGACAATCTTCAGAACCAAAATTAATTTTTACCACATAGAAGCAACTCACACTGGACAGCAACCTCTATACCACTAGAATTAATTTATAAACCACCTACCTGTAAGAATCCATTTAAAGTTAGTTAAAACACATTCCTTGTCATAGCACAGAAAAATTTCCTGAATGTTTTTAAGTCAGAAAGTTCTGCCTCTAAAATTTATTGGTTTTCTCTTATTATTCAATAAACAACTGGAAGAAAATGGAAATAAAAATAGCAACAAAATTTGCCCAAACATCAACATTTTTATTTCCTGAAAAAAAATGTTAAACAATTTAGTTGGCTTGACTGAACAAAAATAAATGAAAACATAGAACAAATCTGACAATGATTTCAAACGCCAGAAAGATTAAAAGTCCCCCCTTTTTTTTTAATTTAATGCTTGTTTTAGTAATACATTTTGGGTTTGCTGAGCTACATTAAGGAGGGATCATTTCACAAGGAAACTTTTCCTGTCACACACACACTTTAAATATGAAATGTGATGGAAAACATGTTTATACTAAGCATTTCAGAAAGTTAGGTTAGAGAGTAGTATTTTCTCCTTTAAGTAGTTTGTCTGTTCAGCCAATATAGAGCTGAATGAATTTTGCATTAATTTTTGTCAAAGGAGGTTTTCTAATAAGTCCCTATATCTTACGATAATCAGTCTACAAAACAAAGAAAATCGTTTACTAAAGTCATAAAATACTTCTATTAAAAATGAAAATCCTGTCCTAGTTTGAAGTTAAACAGCTGGAAATTCAAGTGTTGTCATAGCTGAGATTCTGCTGTGTTTGCATGAAAACACACTATTAGAATATTATCAATAGTAGTGATGATAATGAATTATAACAATAGATGAACTTATCATATTGGAAAACAAGCTAGTATGGATACTGGTCAGACATTTCGATTTCTAGTAAGTTCTTAGAAGAATTTATCAAATGGTTTATCCACTGGTATTAAGTATATTTTGATTCAAAAAAAACAGAGTAGAGAATTTAAACTTTGTTCTGCTATGTAACACACCACTGGCAGCAGGATTATTACATCCCAGCATTTTAGGAGCTGGTCAGTAAGGATGTAAATGCTGAACAAATCAGAAATTGTAAACTCCTATTTAGCCCCAGTTCTGCTGGTCGCTAAACTGCGACACTGATCTGCCAAGGAGAGACTGAAGTTGAATTTGAAGCAACACGTGAGCTTCCCTTCCTCATTAACGAGCAGGTGACTGCTGCTGGGATCCTGGAATCTCATAAAATACCTGCTGTACTGAGTACCCACTGAGAGAATAGTCAGGGTGAGAAACTTCCTCATGTTAGCATAGCTGGTCTACAGTATTGTATTCATATGCTCCAGCAACTTTATTCTCAGTTTTATTGCATGATGAAATAGTGACAGCTACTCCGATATTGTTCCATTTTGGTGTAAGAAACACTATTAGCATTTTTCACAAATACAGTGAGCCCCCCTGATTGTCCTGAAGGAAGCTGATACCACCAATTGAATATGTTCCTTAATTGCAACAATAATATTAAGTAATGTTGACTTACTCAGGGTTCTTGCTGTATTCTTAGCAGGCACAGTAATACAAAACAAATATTGAAGATAAATATCTGATGGTCAGTTGAATGCCATTTTGTCAGCCTGGCATGCCTGAAAATGTTACAGAAATAACATAAACAGGAAATTGCTTCTGTTCAAATAGTCACAAATATTTACACCATGTGTCTGTTATTAAACCAAATACCCGTAAAAACAGCACATAAAAGTAAAAAAAGGTAACTTTGCCTCCATGGCTTCTTGAGGCTTCCATATGTAAAAACATAAAAGGGCTCAGAGACCAAAAACAAACAAGCAAATAAAAACAAAATTAAAAAAACCTCACCCCACAGACAAGCTCAGAGATAACTAGTTGGCTCATTTATAGTAAGCTTTGGGCTACTGCACCTCTTGACATGAGGTGTTATGTGACATGAGATTTCCTCATGGGATTTATTTCCACCTTCTATTCAAATGCATCTAAGCCATTACAGGGTTTATGTAACTACTAAAAAAACTAGGACACTAAAAATAATCTGAGAATACTATAGCAGCATATAGTAGCATCCATTAAGACCATCCTTCTAGTAGACATTCTTTTTGATGAAGATGCATCAGAAAGCTTAATGTGTTTCAGCCTACCTCTAGAATTCATGAAATCCATTCATTCAGTTAAGCTCCAGAAAAATAAGCTCAGGTTAAAGTTAAGCAGTTAAAGTTCTCTTCTTTATCACCTTCTAAAGGTAAGATTAATCAGTGAACTTCTGCATACAGAAGGAAAATAATATCTGAGAAAATATCCCCTCCAGCAAAGGGGGGAAAAGTTGTGTGTCTTTGGCATTAATTCAGATGAAGGCAATGGTATTACACTGGAGTAAAGCCAGCTGTAAATAAGAAAGGATTCAACACCATTATCAGGAAGTTATTTTGAAGAACTTCGACAGATATGTCATACTTGTCTTTTTCCCAAAATGCATTTAGGAAAGAACGAATACCATTACAGATGGCCTGCATTCCACATGTAATTGGACTGATTTTATGGAGTTAATTTCTGGCTTTTAAACACACAGATTTTTGTTATTTGCTTTTTTTTTTTTTTTTTTTTTTAAAAGCTTTACTTTTGTCATAAGTAGATTTGCCAGTTAAGACAGCTTTAGCATAATGCACTTCATCATGTTACAGGAACAGCTTTGAAAATAATGATGGAGAAAAGCTGAATCTGTTGGAAACATCCTGATGTCAGCATTAAACACTATAAATATTCATCCTGGCACTACCCAAAGAAAGGAATTTAAAAACAGCATAGAAACTCTTACTTTGCTACTGTCCATAACTGTCACTGAAACATCCTATGACCTTCATGTACCTTTATGGGAAACCAGTCCTAGTGCTCAGTTAGCCCCAATAAGGAGGAAAAATGAGCAAAAACTGAATAAACTAAAGACTAAGGGAATTTTTTTTTTTTTTTTTTTTGATGGGAAAGTTATCAAGCTACGGTAAAGTTGCTCAAAGAAGAAAAATCATGTTGCATCTGCAAAAAGAGGTATAGGCTTTGACTAAGTTATAGGATGTGAATTTGATGGCTGTTGGTGTGACTTTTAACTTTGACCCTGTCTTCATATATAGCCCATGCAAAATCCCTGTGGGCTTTACAGCTAGTGATAAGGTTCCCACTGATTTCAGGAGTGTAAGCTTCATCATTTTTCTATGTACAAAAGAGCCTTAATATTCCACCATTTTTCAGGAGATAAAAGGAAAGAAACTCAAGAGATTATTTAATGCATTTGGTCATCTAATTCCATTTATTCAGATCAGTCTGAAAATTTCTAAATATATTTAGAAATGCCTTGTTAGGATTGCCAATGTACCGCTACAAAGAATAGCCAGCCAAGCCATTCTTCGGTTTCCTTACTATTTCTAGTGTTTTCATGGAATATTTACTCTTTACGGTTCATTGTCTGGCCTATTTAAAATGCAAGCTCTTAAGTCATAGACTCACTAATCTGTAGAAACATTGCCCAGTACATTAAAGCTATTAACATCACTGGATATAATATACATTAAGTATACTAATATATACCCAAGTCTATAGGACATTTAAAACAACATAAGATAGCCCTGGAGTATGCATGTTATGAAAATTGTTAATGTTTGTACAATAGGAGATTGCAAAATCCATTAAAAGGGCATATTTCTTTGGTTCTTTTGACATACCATTAGATTACCATCTGCCTACCGAAACAGACCTCACGGGAATTTTTCTAAGTTTATTTAGCTAATGATGGTCAATGATTTGACTAAAGGAAAGGAGGAATCTCACTCATTTTCACACTTGGCATTCTGGGCTGTAATATTCCACAGAGCAAGGTCAGACTTCAGATCACTGCTGTTTGTATACATACTCACACACCCAGATGCATGTTAACAGGTTAAAAGGTGTGGCTTGTTCACAGTGTGCACCCTCCTAGATCCCAGATTAAAGTGACAGGAAAGCAAATGAAATGGTTTTCCAAGAAAGAAGCACCCAAACTTCAGCTAGGATCGAGAGGAAAAGAAAAAAATCACAGAAGTGTTTAATAACTAGAAGACACAACTTGCTCTGAAGCTGAAGAAATGACAGAGTGATTTTCCTGCTTCATTGGAGTCATTCCCTTTCCAGATACTATTAAACTCTTCCTGTCAACTCTACAGTCCATGATAACTGGCATCCTGGCTGAACTATCAGGAATCTCAATAAATCTGCTCACCGATTAGAGGAGTGGGCTCTCCAGCTGAAATCATATTTCATTCTATGAACAGCAGACATCAAAAAGTATGTGTGACACAGACTGATCACTTATCACTTGTCATCACTTGTTTGTCTTAGTTTTAAGAGAGGATGCAAAGAATGAAAACCAATCTGTGGAACAGCAAATTGAATCTTGTTCCAACTTCTCTTCTCTCTCATGTCCTTCTTCTGTCTATGAAATACTTCAGTGACTTACATAGAGGAGTGACAAACCACACCAAACTCAGCTCAAGCCTTCAAAAAGTCTTAAGTCCTTATATCTCAAAAAAAATCTAGAAAATATTCACCTTCCCATCAAAATGATTCTAAGCACTTTTTAATACTCAGCCTCTTCCCAAATTGCACCTGAAAAACAAAGCACTCAAGATGTCCTAGTTTGAAAAATCTGGGCCACATTGCTGATTCACAAGTTGATACTTCCTAGGGCTGCAGACAGGGTAATATCCAATTATTATAAGCTTCGTATGGTAAATAATGAACTATCAGACAGAGCAGGCCACCACTTCTTAATCAGTTCTTATTAAAGGGTCAGTAAAGTTTAATTCCAAACTTCCAAACTTTTAGGCCAAAAATCACAGCCTTAACAACAACTGGAACCCAGCCAAGATCTTTCATCTGATATGTGTCAAGACACAGGTTTTTAATCACAAAATTGCAATACTGCCTCATTTAAAAAAGGGAGCAAGAGAGAGGAGGGGAAAAAATAAAGCCCTTATAACATTGGTAATTTACCTTAACGTAGCCTGATGTGCAATATACGCACCATGCAACTATGACAGGGATACAACATAAGAGCAAAAGCATTTCTTAAGACTAAGTTAAATTTGAATTAGTAGATTACATTATTCCCGATGTCCTCAAACAAACCTCTGCATGTTGAAATTTATCTTGAGATTTCCAATTGCATTAGGGATTTGAACATGACAACTGTAATATATCTTGAATACACCTCAGGAAAGCTACTTGGAATCATGCACACATCTTCATTATTGATTTTGAAACAGTTGTATGAGATGAGCATATTTTATCAGGTTGGCAAAAAGTCATTTTGGCAGGGGTTCTTTCCATTTATTAAGATATTTGGGTCTGATCTAGCTCCTCTTACTTATCCACATGCTCTCTCTCTTGAGCAACTAACTCCTATTCTATAAAAAGGCCAAGTGAACCGTGTTTTGACTTCTTGTACCTTGAGAAAAGGCTGTGCCTGTTGTACTGGACACAGAACTGAAATAACATGAAGTTCAAGACCTGACTATTGTGCAAGTGTACTAATGCGATCTAGCGGACAGCACACTGGAGGGGGCAGTCAGGAAGTTTGGATTTATTCTGTGCTCTGCCAGCAACCTTCATGAAGCCATTTATGTCCCTGTCCGACTTCGCTCTCATCTTGTGTTTTCTGTAGCTTTTTCAACTGTAGTTTCTTCTAGCAAAGAACTTGTTTTTGTGACATGTTCAAAGGACATTTCACCTGGTCACTCCCTGATTAAGTCTTTTGAGTTGTCAGTGTAAAAAAGAAGCAGATTGATAATAAATCTCAGTCAGCCTATGAGTTTATAATATGCTCCATCTAATAAGCATATATAGTATTATTTAGTATTATTATTGCATCATTATTATGTGGTGCAATAGCATTGGTAGGGATGGATAGGGATTTTTATCATATCCCTTCTAGTGAACATCACGGAAACAAGGATTTATATATGAAGAGAAATGTGAAAAGTGGAGAATTTATTGTGCTGATCACTGTCCACAAGGTATTGCATTTTTATGTATTTGTATGTATTATGTATTCCTCTCCACACACCTCAAAACATAGTCCACAGGAATGAACCATGCCTGTGGCACGTGAACCAATATTTTACCTGAACCACTGTTAATGGCACCAAGGGATGTATAATCAGCCCAGTATATTATTTTCTAAACAAATTGATTTTCAGCACAATTACAGCCAGTTCCAGTAGCTTTTATGTAATATACACTACATATACACATACGGTTATGTATTTATAAGCTTTTCCTGCATGATCACTGACAGCTCTCTCAGCTAATGGTTTTCCTGTTTTTCATGACCAGACATAGCTAACCAAGAAGTTCTGTATTGCAGTAATTCTCTTAGCATTTGGTTTAAAGATGTTCATTGTTGTTTAGCTTCAGATATTATAACTGAACTTAGTGACTCTGTAAAGCTCTTTTAATGCTCTTAAAACGATCAAGTGTTCTTATTCTTACTACCATACATTTATTTATGCCCAAATACTTACTAAGTTTCATCTATAAAGATATAAAAAAAAGGGATAAAAGCCATAGGGCTGATTTTCAGTGCTGCTGAGCAGCCAGAATTACCACTGAAATCGGTCTAAACTGTAGTCACTTTGAAAAAAAACAGACCCTTTAAAAGAAATTGAGAGGAGGTCTCATTTAATAAGAATGGTGGGTTAACCTTTGCTGGTGGCCCTGAAGAACAAAATCCTGGATTGGTGGAGTTATGAAGACCCAAGAGAGGAAACCTGGGCCCCACTGAAATAAATAATACCATCATAGATTACAGTGAGAACAGGATTCCTCCTCAGGATAATAATACATCCCTTAGTCACAGGTACTCAGTTTACCAGCAGTATATATGACAAAATGCATTTAGCTGCTTTTTTTGTCAGAGCTATGTAGATTTAGGCCTAAAGCCAACCACTGCTGCCCTAGATGCAGCCCCAGAAAGATGCCCTAGTGCCCTTAACGAAAGCTAAACTAGGTCCATCATCACTGATCAATCTAAATGATCTAGCCACACGTCCTTTCTTGTGAATTTTTATCATTTAGTTGCTAAAGACAAAAAAGACTGTCTGAAAGTTTATCACGTTCACTCTATCTTTGCCTCACTCATTCCTCTCACCTTGCTGTTTTCTTCCATATAATCTACTAAGAGATGGACTTTGAATGACTGTGACAGTAGCATGTATCTGTTGCACACACATTAAATAGTTTGTTATGACCTTTCAACTTACTCCTACTTTTGGTCCAGACTGCCATTTTACTAGATGCTATGAAAAATATAAGAGAAAGGTGATCTTTGCCCCACATAGTTTACAGTAGAAGATGAGACAGAGAGATAAAGTAGCAGCAAGGAAACAGTAAAACATTACAAAGAATTGTGCTAGAAAATACTTTTAGTCTATCTATGTTCCTGATGATTATGTTGTTGCAAGCAGAGCAGCAAATTAGGGCTATGAAGATTAGTCCGGAAAAGAAAAGAAAGGTAGTTCTTCTCATCCCAGTGTGATGGCAGAAAGCCCAAGGTTTAGACTTGTTGTTCATTTTCCCAAAAGTTAGTAGTACACAATTGAGATTAATATGATGAGCTAATTAACAGATGACAGTTCAGTAATGAGAAAAGTAAAATAGCAATTTTGGAGATAGACTGCAAAAAAGCGTTATACTATCCTTGATACTTTAATTCTTCCTTGTGTTTTACCCATACAGCTACTTAAATGGTAGGCAGAAGAAAGGCAGGTCTTGGTTTAGAAACATTGTTCATGCTCCATTTGTGGATGTCCTATCCATTCTGCCATTCTGGAGTACTAGTTAGCTGTAAAGGTTATTTTCTGCTATAACAATATACATTAGTAGCCTCATTAATCTGTCTTCCTAGAAGTTTTTTTTTTTTTTTTTTTTTTTTTTTTTTTTTTTTTTTTAAGACGAAAGCGTACGTTCCTCCGCATAAATCTGCAAGCTCCATTGACTTCAATTGATTGGGACTAAGTTCCTACGATTCATCTTACACCTCATTTTTCTCTAATTTATGGATGGACTTTTTCAAACAAGCTCCATGCTGCCTCTCCTGCAGGCTTGCAATACACTTATACTTTTCATGGTTTCCCCTTCAGCCAATGTAGTAACAATTTCTACCCCCAAACCAAATATCCTTCAATTAGCAAGTAAAAAATTTTTTATACTTCATAAGCTAACATGAAAATGACAGAAGTGTTTAATATTCATTACACATGGTAGGATAGCTCACATGACTGGAATGGGATTCCACATGACATGGTGGGATAGCTCACATGACTGGAACAGTGTCATGGATGGCTATGTGCTTTTTAGGAAAGACAGGCCAGGAAGGCGAGGTGGGGGAGTTGCTCTTCATGTGAGAGAGCAACTGGAATGCGTCGAGCTCTGCCTGGGGGTGGAGGAGGAGGAGGCAGCTGAGAGCTTATGGGTAAAGATCAAAGGGCAGGCCAACACAGGGGGACACTGTTGTGGGTGTCTACTACAGGCCACCTGACCAGGAAGAGAAAGTTGATGAGGCCTTCTATAGGCAGCTGGAAGTAGCCTCAAGACCACAGGCCCTGGTTCTCATGGGGGACTTCAACCACCCTGACATCTGCTGGAAGGACTACACAGTCCAGGAGGCTCCTGCAGCACACTGATGATAACTTCTTGTCACAAATGGTGGAGGAGCCTACAAGGAAGGGTATCCTGCTGGACCTTGTCCTTACCAACAGAGAGGGACTGGTTAGAGATGTGAAGGTTGGGGGCAGCCTTGGCTACAGTGACCATGAGATGGAGTTCAGGATCCTGCAGGAAAGAAGGCAACAAGCAGGATTGCAGCCCTGGGCTTCAGGAGAGTGGACTTTGGGCTCTTCAGAGACCTGATTGGAGGAGTCTCACGGGTTAAGGCCCTAGAAGGAAGCGGGGTCCAGGAGAGCTGGCTACTCTTCAAACATCACTGCCTCCAAGCTCAAGAGCGGTGCATCCGTAGGTGTAAGGAGTGCAGCAAAAGGGGCAGGAGACCTGCATGGGTGAGCAAGGAGCTCTTGGCCAAATTCAGACAGAAGAAGAAAATACACAGAATGTGGAAGAGGGGACAGGCTACTTGGGAGAATTACAGGAATGCAGTCAGAGTATGTAGAGATGCAGCAAGGAAGGCTAAGGCCCAGCTGGAATTGAGTCTGGAAAGGGATGTCAAGGACAACAGGAAGGGCTTCTTCAAATACATCAGCAGCAAGAGGAGGACTAGGGAAAATGTGGGCCCGCTACTGAATGGGGCGGGGGCCCTGGTGACAAGGGATACAGAGGAGGCAGAATTACTGAATGCCTTCTTTGCTTCAGTCTTCACTGCTAAGGGCAGCCCCCAGGAATCCTGCAGCCTGGACATAAGGTGATTCTCCCTCACTGATTCTATGATTAAATCTGTAGTGGAAGAGACAGATAAATGTGATACTAGATTTTTAGCAGTTTGGAGTCTCAAAGATCTGCCTGTTTTCTGTAAAATGGTAACTTCAAAGATTCTCTGCATCCTATTGTATTCAGCAAATGGAGTTCCCACAGAAAAAAAAAAAGTTTGCTTCTGAAAAAAAAAAAAAATCTCATCAAATGACAGGATCTTGAACACATGATTCTTTGCAAATCTGCTTTCTTATGGAGGGGGAAAAAAGTCTAAATTGTGGTTTATGGCCAGGAGATAATCAATAATGATTGAAAGAAAACAACAGTAAGTAGTTCCACAAGGTCTATAATCTAAAGAATTATTAGAACTCAGGGACTCAGGTTTTCAAGTGCCCTTTTGTATGGATTTACCCACGTGGTTTCTCTGGCACCTATCGATACAGTGGAGGTCATGCCTTGGTGTTTTCATTGCTAGAAGCACTAATAATATTTCTCTTCCTTTACTCTCCTGACACCTATTTTCTTAAAACCTGAATGAATTTAAGATCTTTAGGGGGTAAATGTGTCAATACAAACTGGCTAACATCTTTCAACATTTTTGTGGTAATAAACATAACCTAGGAAATATGGAAGACTGAAATACATGAATATCAGTCTTAGGAAACAGATCAAATTTATCCCTTGTTCTGATAACTTCATTATGCATCAAAGCATAAACATAAGTATTATGGTCCAAATTTCTATTTCTCTCATTATTTGAGATGTAGCTGAAGTGACAGAAAGCCATTGAATGTTTGGCATAAGCTTGTCAAACTCACAGCTGAAGAACTAGAACTGAACACCAGGATGGGGAGCAGAGTAACATGACTGGCAGCAGCATAGTGCAGAGCTGGCAAGAATCCAGGCTATCGAGCACCAAAGGTGCAGTCCAGCACTGTGTTGGCTTTCCAGCTTGCACCTGAATGCAGTGCAATCATGGTAGCCCAGGGCTGTCCCAAGTCTGGTGCGAGGATTTATAAATTTAGATGCAGCTCCAAGCACCAAGAGATGGCTTGCATGCAGTCTGCTAAACTTTCTTTCCTCAATGCCCCCTTGTTGTCAGGCCAGCAAGAAAGAGTTTCACCAGCAAAGCCTTGCCAAAAAAAAAAAAAAAAAAAAAAAAAAAGAGAGAGAGAGAGAGAGAGAGAGAGAAATAATAAGAGAGATTCCCCATTTCAGAAGAAAAGTATTGATAGCATTTTCAGATGTGACCAAAGTGTTGACATGAATGTTCACATACAGATTCCTAAGAGAATCCAGGAGAAAATTTTTCATACTTCAAAACCGTTCCTAGAAGTATTCTGGCTACCATTTCAGACAACAGAAATTGGGTTTCCAATAACCTTTAATATCTTAGACTCCTCTCACTCTACGTATATAGAGTTAAGAGTTCCAGGGTCACAATTTTTAAAATTCTTCCTTAATTTCTCTGTGAGGTGAAAACTCAGTCCTGCTATTACTGATGACTTAATGTCAGTAGAAAAAAAAAGTCATGCTTACGTTATGTAACAGAAAATGAATATTCCGTTTTTCCTTTGGTGCTAATTGCCATCTTTTCCCTAACTAGATGGCAAGTGACCTTTATATATTGTTATTGCTAAGTGGTAAGAGAGACTAATAATGTTATTTTAATTGATCAGTGAATTATTGAACAGGGTTACTAACACCAGTCTCTTTCTGACTGGAAGAATTGATTATGCATTCTGTGTTTGCTATTTAGTATTTTGTATTTTTGTCTCTCATGCTCCTGCTTGTACATAGTCATTTTAAAGATATCTCGAAAGAGGAATAACACTGCCAGGAAGATCAGTTTATGTGAAATGTGAACATGAAAACATACTTAGGGGCAACTCCCCACATTTTGCAGCACAAAACTATGGAAAAAGCATCTAAGACTGCTGTACACCCCTGAAAATCATTGGCTTATTAAACTATAACCCAGAAAAGCACCTCAAGTGATCATTCTGCCCCTTCCTGTAAGCCAAGGGGGGATTAGTCATATCTAGGTCATTCCTGACATGTTGGTCTAACAATTCTTAAAGGCCTCCAACATTAAACACTCCATACTCTCCCTCCTTAAATTATTCCAGTGCTTCACTATTCTTACTTGCACATGTTTCTCCAAACTGCTGTTTCGGTCTCCTGTAATTTAATTCCTATACTTCTAAAGAAAACAGAGTCTTCAATAGCTATTCAAAAAAATAAAGAATTTTTTCAAACATTTTTTGCATTCTACTTGCAGAACTTTCATCAGAAAACCATTCCTGTCTTTGAGAAAATAATATGAGAGAATATCAAAAGGTTTCCTGTGGTTAAGATAAGCAACATACAGGTTTTTTTCCAGATATCAGCTATTTGGGAAATCTTACCTACAAAGTAATTGAGCTTACTGAAATTGGGCCTTGCTATTCTTCCCCATCCTCAGCATTATGAACTCTGTCTATTCAGGTTTACTCAGAATATCTTCTGCCCTGTCATTCTTAATTAGTTATTACCAGTTGATTAGAATGACACCTACACAGTCTTTAACAGTTTCTTCCTCTGCTATATAAAATTTTTATACTAAAATATTCAAATACCATGTTAGATTACCTGTCTGTTGAGGCATTCCTTTCACCACAGAAGTCTAGCTAGTTGAAGTCCCTTGTCAATACCAAAACCCAGACTCTGCTTTATTTTTCTAGCTATTCACAAAGATATCTTTTACCTGATCTCCAAGTTTTGGTAGTTCAAAGCAAATAGCCCCCATGATAGTATGCATGGTGTTTTTCTTGTTTCTTACTGCCTGAAGATTTTCCCTAGGTCTGCCTATCACCAAAAAGTGGACAGCAGAACAAGTGTTTTTACTTGCTTGATGCACATAGGTGTACATCCTCCTTATTCTTCCACTTGTCCTTTCTGAATAACCGTTACTCACACTAACTATGCCGGTGACTTCAATTATTCCAACAATTCTCAGCTAAATTAAATATTTTTGTGACATAAGGAATTCCAGGTCCACTCTTTTCCCCTTTATTAGTTTATGGTTAGTTTTGACATATGATAGACTAATCCACAAATCTTTTAATCCCTTACTAAAAAAAAAATACAGGATCTACCAGGAACTTTGCAATCACATGCTTGGCTGAATAATTAGACTACTCTGCTCAGCTAAATTTCTAACCATATGTACACCCCCTAGTAGTTCAACTTCCAGAGCTTCCAGCCAGAAGGACAGGTAGCTGCTTTTTCAGCAGCTTTCATGAAGTAACTGGATTCTAATAAAACAATGTGTCTTTGTTTCAGCCAATAGACTACTTCTGATCAAAACTAAGCCATTTTCGCTTTGTCCTTTTGCCTCTCCTATTTCAATATTAAGTCTTTTTAGAGGAGAAATTAGCCTAGGCTGTGGCTGCACAGTGCCAAGTAGGACAGGATCTTGATTTCACTTGGGGCTACGGCTAAATTTCCTCATAAGAAAGCATCAACTACTCTCCTCGAAATTTGATTGAAATTGAAAGTTCCCAGTGACAGGAGAGAAAAAAACTGGCCCTTACTCAGCTCATTTACACAGTGTACTCTCCTTGCTCTTTTGTCCCTTCACACTCAATATCACTAGAGTTCAGTGTGAAAATTTAGGCAACAAAATGATTTTAAATAACTATGTGAGCATATACTGTCATTTCCTTGGATGTCTGTAAGCAAATTTCAGTGTTCAGTGGAAGCAGCACATCTGTTTTTCAAGACAATTAAGTTATTAGATACAGATTAATTCAATAAGCCTGACAGATGATTTGAGAATCTTTAAGTATAATCAATAAATCTGGAATGTGAGGAATGGAAATTGGATTTGGAAGATTAACAAAGCTTGCCATTGAAAGATTGATTTTTGCATAAATGCTAGGTTTAATCGAAAGTCCCAAGGGCATCATGCAATCACTAACTAATAATATCAGTTAGAAATACAAAGAAAAAAATATTGAGAACCAGGGCTCCCACTTTCCCTTCTAAAGTGCACCAAAAATTATCTGTTTCATGGATCTCAGAAATAAGAGCCATTTCCCTACATCCATACCCCAGGATACTGGATCTATAAATTCTTTATATTTCTTTTTGCCAGAGCTCAAAGCAGGGGAACACACAGATCTGAAGGAAAGCTACAACAACAGTACTACTCTACTAAAGGCTTAGTATTAAAAGCAAAAAGAGACTCTGAAAATTTCTGTGGGAGAGAGCATGGAAAGTCAGAACATAGTTTTCCATCATGTCTTCATATCTTGCAATCTTATGGCCCTTTTACAGCAATTTTCTCCAGTACCACAACAGGTTCAGGCCATAAGTGATTTACGATCAGGCTCTCCAGTCCAAACCTGACTATTGCCCAAATTATAGCCTATTTAGAACTCTTTCTATCATGCTAATCCTGAAAGCTTAATGAATCTCCAATCAAACCTTGTTAACTGTAGCATGCTTCTGTTACCACATCTTCTCCCCTAAGTTGCTTCTATAAATAAACAGCAAACAACAAGTATGCTCTGGAAAGCTCCTGGGTACCGGAATATAATTGTTGATGCTACTAAAGGGTTAGAATATTCCAGTGTGTTTGGCTTCTTGTAACCAAAGTGTTGCAAACTATTCTTTAGCACAGTCTGGCAGTCAGATGTTTTTGAGAATCATCCTTACCAGGCAGTTTGTATGAAGCCCCTAGTTTCAGAGCCTAATGTGCTTAGTTAGCACCGATCTACACTAAAAGAGCTTCAGTGTCCGGCAGAAACATGTTATTCTGTGGTAGACACAGCCTTAGATGTCCAGATTACGCAAGGCTGTAAATTGGAAGAGTTTCATGAGCTGATTCATACGGAGAAATTGCCCTGGATAACTAGCAGGTTCAAGTCATTTCTTGGGTTTTGATAGATCATTATTTAAGCTTCTCCTCACTCACAGTAGCTTTTAAGGAAGAAAACACCTCAACAGCCAAAAAGCCCACCTTTTTATATATATATACACACACAAAATATATGTCATATTGTCCTTTTTGCACTAGATTAAGTAATATTAAGGCTCTTGCCTACACAAAAATACTTTAAGTTAAAAATCATCATCTTCAAGCAGAACTTTGGGAAAAAATAAAGGAAAGATTATATGGTGCAAGTGTGACAGTTTAAATAAGGCAGCTAAAAGAAATTTTCCTTGTTTGTCTAAGGCAAGCAGAAGTGGAATTTTATCCACCAACTCCATAAATAAGCTTTCTGGGAATTTCTTTAAAAGCAAGTTTCCTTTACTCAGCTGCCTTCAGTATCAACAAATGCTACTTTATGCATGGAGGCTGCTATGATATTGTGATATTCACTTTTAGTGACTATTAAAAACAAGAAAAAAATATCAATACAAGTTGCAGTACTAAAAAACAGTGGATAGTCTGGTGATCTGAGAAAGCAGCTAAAGTCATGTTAAAAAAAACTCAGTGTCAGATTTGATTTTGAAGATTAAGTGACCTTATGCTTCAGAAACTTGATTCTTTAAAAATTATTGACCTGTGGTAAAAATTGAAAAAAAAACTTTGAAAAGTTACTTTTATTTTTCTTCCCTTTTATCATTGCAGTCCTATTAACTTTGCCAGTTACCTTATTAGATTCCACATGCTTGTCTCTGCTTTGTAATAGTGGGGATCAGGAATAAAAATTAAAAATACTGCAGAAAGTGTTTCCTTGTTAGAGGTAGGGCACATTTGGGGAACCAAACCCTATCCAGTGTCACAATAGTTAAGTGGCAAAGCACTCTGAGGAATCTAAAAATCATTCTGCACCAGAGACTTCCAAGTCACAGGTCCCAAATCTGTGCCACAATCTCAAAAATGAAGTCCCACAAAGACATAAAAACACATATACTTAGCAAGAAAAGGTCAAAAGGTCCAGCTGGGTCAATGCTCTGTCTCTAGCAGTGACCAATAGAGAGGCTTACTGCAGTCATGTGAGATGCAGCATACACAGCAATATTTCCCAAGGTTTATGTTCCGAGTTGTCAGAGATCCAGTCTTCTCGAGCCAACAATTGCACCTGGACTCCCATTGCTTCTGGTGGGCCTCTGCTCCATTTTTGCTCTGCTTCACTTTTATCTCCTTTCAAATCAATTTTTACTTTGTCCTCCAGACGCACTGAGTCAATGAGTTCCACAATTGAATTAGTCTCTCTGCTGAAGAGGTATTTCATTCTGTTTGATTAAACTTAGTCACCTTATGATGGCATTGGTTCCCCCAAGTTATTGTGTTGTAAAGAAGTGAATAATCATTCACCCTTTCCAATGTGTTTTATAGATTTTTACTGTGCCCCCTGTAATTCTTTTCTGCTTATTCTATTCAGTGTTTTCTCAGTCTGTCTACATATGTAAGCCATTCCATCTTTCTGGTCTACGTTTTTGCCCTTCTCTGAACATTTTCTCATTCTGTTAAATCCTTTGAATACTGAAAACTGTTCTGTCTATCTCATCAAGACATATGCTGTAGATTTATACAATTGCACAATGACATTCTGTGGTTTGTTATCTTATCCTCTCCTAGTAATTTTCAACATTTAATTTGTCAATTTGGTAGACTTTGAGATCTCAGGTCATCAATGAATTATACCCAATGAATGCAATATATCTAAAAAACAAAAAACAAATTTTTCCATATTTTAATAAAATACTCAGCTCAGATTGCTATAGGTTAAACCTAAATTTTTACTATCTATTCATAATTGCTACTATATCTCAACAGAGCTCAATATCCTTATCCATGGAATAACTTAAAAAAACCCAACATTGGCATAAGAGAAATAAAATATTTCACAATCTAGAGTGGAGGGAGATGAACACATTTTTCCCTTCTTGACATTTCTATCTCTAGTTCATTACATACGTGTGTGTGTGTATTCATTCAAATATATTACATAAACCAAGTCAGTAAAAAATTTGGGGAAAAATTTTAGAGAAGATTTAGAAAAGACAGTGGGGTGTTGGAGATGTTAAGGTAACTAGTAAAGTGAAAATCAAGAGAGTATTTTGAAGCGATGACCATGATACTTGTCCATTTGAAATCTTTTAGATTTATTTCAATAAACCTTTAGTTTCTAAAATACACCTTTATGATACTTATGCTTGAACTCACATTTCAAACTCAAATTTCTCTCTCTACGTTCCTTTCCCTCTAAAGTGATACTAGAGAGTTTAGAAGACGGTTGCTGCAAAATTCTGGCATCGTATTGTTAGAGAAATTATAGTAGTATCAAGTAACACTGTGGCTTAAATATGCATACACACATATATATACAAGAGGAAAAAAAGTACTGTTTTGGGCAGTAACAATGCTTTTGGGATTGTATCATATTCAAGATACTGACCTTATGCGCTCTAGTCCCTGTCTAAATCAACATAGTAGCTTTGCTGGAAGTTTCCTTCAGGCTACCTTTGTTTTACTAGTTTATCATTTATTTTCCTAACATTAAGTAATGAACTCAGACTAAGCTCTTTAGCTCTTTTGTCTTAGGTAAGAAACACTGCAGTCAGATCAAGCCTTTGACAGACCAGAGTCTTGGTCAATAAGACTTTAAGAACTTAAAAACATCTCATGCAAATTTTTCTGCTAACCATAATACTAAGCCAAAAGCCCAGAGAAGCCAGTGGATTTCACGGAATTTAGTAGCCTTAATATAGCCTTAAATATTAACATCGATTTAATTAAAAATAGCTCCCTTTGATTATTTGACTTCTATTTCATCTCATACTCTGGCATGACCTTTAGAGGAGACTAGTAGGAGTTCAGCATTAAGGAAGTGTACCCTCTGTGCAACTAAGACTTATCAATCACAAATTTTTCCCCAGAAGCAAGCCAAGAATCAGGTCATAAGTCACAGACCTCATTCCTTCACTCATATTTTAACTGCTTCGGAGCAGCTGAGCTATTCTAAAACTTCTAGGGGGATATTGCTTCTGAAGAGACATCTCGTCTAGAATTTGTTTTTATCTCATCTTTGAATTTTCTTCTTCCCCTTGAATGCAGTATCTATGTATCACAGAGGCTGCTGATCAGAGCATCATGGTGCTTGATTGCACTCTTGGAAGCACATGAAAGGAAGGATCCTCTCATGGATAAGTCAATGGTTGGAGATACTATGGACAAAAATTCTAATTCCAGCATGTGTCATATCTGGCCTCAGGCAAACCTATAGCCTTTTACCTCAATTTCCCAGCATCATAAGAAAGGCTCTGCTTCAAGGCTGTTGTGAAGATTCATTCATTAATCTTGATTGGCAGGTATTATAAAGGTACAAAGCTTTGTTATACCAGTTATGATAATTCTTCTGGCAATAGTGACATATAAAATGACTACACACATGATTCAACAGGTAGCTTAGATGACTACTAAAAGAATGACACAAACATCCTAATTAATTATATACAAATGTAACTTCAAAAAAGCTTTTACAGAAAGGCTCAAAATTAGTAGCAGCATTCTTAATTGGATCTGCTAAGTGCCCAGAAGTTCCCCAAATCCAGTGAACTAAACACACCCAAAACCATGTTAGCAAACCCTTCCTCAAAAGGACCTAAAATCTGTTAATTCTATTCCTTTCCACGAGGAGTGTTAGTGCTTCTCAGGGCTAAGAGTTCAGGGAAACAAATGATGTGGCTGGAAAAGACATGATTGAGCAGGTACAGTGGCTAGCTGTGCTGTAGGTTCAGGCAAACCTGATGAAGAGTGGCAGAGGAGAAGCAGAGATAGTTTGATGGGCTTGGTAATGAACACTGATACCAGTGTGCCATCTCTCTAATACATGCATGTGAGTGCATGTGTGTGTGTCCATCCTAAACATGAAATGTGTACATCTGAAGTTAGATGATAAAGTTGAGGCTGTTACACAAACCTCGGTACTGTAGCACTGAGTGTAGCAAATCTTCATACACACAATTGGTTCCCAAAAAATCCTTACATAAACCAGTAAATTATTTTGTATGAGGGACTGGGAGGGAGTTGAAGTGTTTTTGTTTTTTACCTCCTCTAAAATATGATTCTAGCTAACAAAACCAAAACATAGCTGAAAGAAATGACTTTCACATGGCCTTTGTAACTTGGAAGGAAAGCATGAACACAATGATTAATCCTGTGAAGAACACTCCTCACCCAGCTGGTATAGCAAAAGCAAATAATGAAGAGGTTCTGCCATAGAGCTATCAAGGTCTGAGTGTAACAACTGGATGAGACAGATGAGGTAAACTAAAAAGGGATGGCAGAGCTGATATTTCTCACTGCACACATTGCTCTGTTAAGGATTTGCTTCATAAACAACCATTGGATGCTTAAATCTTCCAATACATATTTATAGCATATGGCAAAAGAGGCATGTTTCTGTTATCACTAGGTCTCTTTGAAGGTGCAGACAGGTTAATTGGTTGGTCAAAAATAGAAAATAATGGAAAAGGTTGTTTTCTTCTTTCATATCATGAAAGCATTGATCCAACATAATGTTTTAATGAACAAGAATAGCACTTACCTTGACATTTGCAAGAATATTAAAGACTATATGAATAAATAGCAGGAAATAAACATAACTTTAACCACTACAGCTGAACTGAAGCATGCCATTTTAATTTCCTTTAGCCTTGGATCTTCTAGTCATTTGCATCCATGACACACCAGAGCCTCTAGGACTCTGTTCTTGGGTTTTTATTTTTCATTGTTATTTTGTTTCTGTGAACTATGCTCCACAGTGTAAGTCATTTGCAAAACTAATCTAATCTGAGATTTTTTCTTCCTCTTGCCAAACAGCACATCATTATGTTGCAGAGTGCTGATTCCTGCAGCAAGCAGGTTGGGAAAGCTTATTGAAAGCCTCAGGATTGGATTCATTCCAAAATATATGTGTATGGATGCATTTATATACTATTCTTATAACATTTCTGTATCTTTCTTGAAGTAGATGCCAGATCAGAGCACGGCCTTATAAAAAGTCTAGACACAGAGAAAAGGTCTCTTCCTTACTTTTAGACAATATTCCCATTTATTACTCTATTCTAATATAACCCTTATAATTACTACACTGGATCCTATGATTCCTCTCAACATGTTTTTGTATTTTACTTTATTTTGGATCGTTCCTCTGTTCTCAGGAGAAAATGGGATTGAGACAATGTTACCTTAGAATGGTTGTATTCTGTGGTTATTCTGAGCTGGTGGAAGTAGTGGGAGGCAATAGAAAGGGGGGTTCTACACATCTATAATCTCTCAGCACAAAGCTATCAGCCTTTGGTAATAAGTAATAGCAATTAACAGTCTGGCTAGTCATTAGGTAGGCATGTACTGCATCAAAAGCTATATATTGCACCAGATAATTGAGGAAGAAGTATATTAAGAGAGTCCATCTCCAAATCACTGATCAAATGCCTTCATTTCAAATCTTGGGAAAATTATATTGTTCCTAACATACGGCTGCATCTTCAATGGCTAATAAAGAGATTTAATGGGATTTTATTTTCTTAGCTTCTAACAGAGCTGATCAGAATATTTGTAGTCTGTGATATTTATTACGGAAAATATGTCCCAATTTCCAATATGATCCTAATAGCTAGGAATTAATTTGTTACTTAGAAAGCCTTCTTAATTTTTGTTACTGAACAGCTTACATGAACACTTTTCAGTCTCAGGATCATTACTCTACCTTTCAGGTATGCAGAAGGTCCAAAGTGGAACTGGTTTCTATCAAGTCTTACCCATTTTAATCAGCCTAGCTGACTACTGCTTATTCAGCCCCATCACTAATTCTAGAAGTGTGATATGGGTCCTTTGCAGGTCCTTCCTATTCCTTGGTTTTGCACAGCACATACATCCTGCTTAGTAGACTTTTGTGCAACAAGCTCTTCCGAGAAGCTGGCTTCAGTTTTGGTGCAGACTCTCCCTTCTGCCAGTATTCCTCTCTCCTTGTCTGCTGAGCAGCAGCTCATTTGTTCAGTTTTCTCTTTCGTTTGAAAGATGACTGTTTCACACTCTTAGTTGTTGAATACTTCAAGACAGCTACCATTTTAAACTATTCAGGGTTATTGTTATTAAAACACAAAAGTCCTCAGTGCATTTACAGCTTATGACCTTTCTACAGTGTTGATACAGGTGTGCAAATAATGTAGCTCTTTGTTTCAAACATTGCTTTTAAGGTCACTTCCAAAGCACTATTATTTGTTGTCCGTAATCTTAACAACCATTTTTGCTTCTCAGAGGATCAGCACCTCTTGCTGAATTTCCTTTCAGTTTAGAAACCAGATAAAAATCTATTCCTTCACAAACAAAAGCATCCAACTCTTCCTATCCTTCATAATATATAAGGTTTATTCCTCAAAGAGCACATACTAAATCTATTCAATTTAGTATTTCACTCAACAGTAAAGATGTCAAAAAATTCCTCCAATAGCTTTCATGACCACAGAAGTTGCTTGAAGTCATCTCACAAATAGCTTTCAAGAAGCTCAGAGCTTTGTTTATGAATCGCTTTGTTTAAAGACTATATTTAAAATTGCAGATCTGATCATGTCTCCTCCCATCCATCAGAACATCCTGTAACCTCCAAGATGAGGAAAGAAAAAGCATCAAATCCTACATGTTTCATTAAACGTTCAAAAGAATTGATCATACAACTGCTGATAGTAACAGCACATGGCAGGAGACTACGAGATAATGTTTCATCATTCTCCCTTCATGCCAGCATAGCTCAGCAGCTTCACATTGCTGAGCACCTTCCTCTGCACACTTGCAGCCTGCCCATTCTTGGCAGAAAAGCACCTGCAGGGGGGAAATGGGATAGGGTGGGGAGACCAGTGCAATAAGGAGCTAAAAATTACCGCTGTACATGTATAAAATCTCTTCCCACCTGGAAGAGGAGACCATTTTCATCCTTTGCCTAGAATGCTTTGTTTTTGATTGTTTTACAGAAAAAAAAAAAATCTTCGATCCTTTTTAGAGCTAACAATATTCTAGCATATATTGAATTTTTTTTCCAGTTAAGGACATATAGATAATTAGGACACCAACTAGTAACACACACATCAAGATGCCCTACTGAACAGCATCTCCCTACACCACTTTAATTGTTTTTAGTTTGTCATGCTCAATTTGTTTAATTGTTTTTCTTTGATGGCTTTAAATCATTTCCAGAAGTGCACAACTCCTTCAGGATTCTCAAGGGATTTAGAAGAGCTGCAGCAATTAGCAGCTTTCAACCCTGTTCCCCATGAAGCTACTGGAATTGATACACAATTGGGCTATGGTTGCTAACAGATACAGAATGAAGCCTGAGATTTCACTGATTTTATTAGGGGATTAGATCAAAGTCATGCTCAGCCAGGACACTCATGAGACTATTGTAACTTTTGCTAACCATGGCTAAGGATACTCTTTTTACTATCGAATGACATCTATTATTTGAAGTCTTTGTCAAAATACTCCCTGACACATTTCTGCTCAGTATTTTATTTGAATCAGCCAAGCCACAGTTCTTTCCTACTCTGCTTGCACATACATTGCCCAGCACAGTAGAGACCCAACAGTTTGGGATATGGGAATATTGTTATAACACTTAAAGCCAAGCAATAATGATGGAAACAACCAAGAGAAAAGTCTGGATCTAGCAGGCAGATTATAGCAGGAAAACATTCTCCCAGCACATTGTAAAAATAGAATCAAACTCTGAACAGGATGCTTTTGGACTAGCAGAGCTAAGAGACAGTAGAGAGCCTATATACACAATTAAAAGGAAGAAAGGAAAAAAGCAGAGAGGAACAGGAAGACGTGATAAAACCAGGCAATAGCTCACTGAAACAAGTCCAGCTGGAATGTGATCAGCATGAGTTGAATACATTAAAACTTGAGTACTGAGGATTCTCAGAACTTCTTCTGACCAGACAGCATTTGTTGATCAGGGCATGATTCTGCATTGCCACAGATCATTCCTACCGTTGTCCATATTTGCTCATTTCTCAGTCCTTTCAAGATTAATTTTCAAAATGGTACAAAATTTAAATGGGGGACAGAAAACTAGTATCATATAAAGATAAAAAGCTTCTGGAAAGTAGCCCCAGCTATTACATCACATTTCAGATTGTTTCCATGAAAATGCCAGAGTGTGAGACTAACATGAAGATGTTGGTATATTTTCTTCAGAAGTTTGTGCCCCACTAAGTGAACAATCCTTGTCTTAAACTCTTTAAAAAAAAAAAAAAAGACCAGACGTGCCATCCTTGCTTTAAGTATTTGATGACTGACTGTAGGATTTTATCAGGTACTTAAAGCCTGTATACCCAAGCTAAACAATGTATTATATACCTGAGTAAGAAAATATAATTCCTACCCTCACACATTCTAATGTAATGCTTTAAATAGTATTACTGGAGGTTGGAGCCTCTAATGGTTGAACATTGATTCTCTGAAGGATGACTGCTGCACAAAGGATCCTTTATAATAGAGTAGTGGGGGTCGCTTGCAGGTAAGCTTGTACTTCAGAGAAGAGTCTCTTTATTCTCCATTGACTCAGTGAACATATGAAGTCACCATCTGTAGTTCTAATATTTCACAGAATGGTCGAGGTTGGAAGGGACCTCTGGAGGTTCAGTCCGACCCGACCCCCCTACTCAAGCAGGGTCACCTAGAGCACATTGCACAGGATCACATCCGGGTGGGTTTTAAACAACTCCGGGGATGGAGACTCCACAACCACCCTGGACAACCTGCTCAGTCACCCCCAAAGGCTGCGACAAGGGATTCTAACCCACACGTGCAGAGCACAATGGATTAGCAGTCCATCGCCTTAACCACTCGGCCACCTCGCCTTTAATATGCCCTATGCTCCCGGGGCTGCCAGTGTTTCAGTACAGGCCAGGTTCTATTTTTCCCTTCATGCCAGAGCAGCATGAAAGAGAAGAGGTCCTCAAGAGCAGACTACTCTTAGAGATAACACATTGCTTGTTTTCTGCCTCATCTATGGGAAGCAATCTGCAGCTGTTAATTAACAGAAGATTACTCTTCCCTTGCTAGGGACACAGGGAGGCAAGCCTGGACTCCACCCATTCCACACCTAGTACAGAGATCCAGGTTCTCACTTTGAAACTACATTGCAACCTATAAACAACAGATGTCAAGCAATACATCCACCTTTAGAGCATATAGGGAAAGCTTGCAACAGGAATGTGTGCAAAGATGCACACAAGTACAGAAAACAGAAGCATTGCTATTTATCACATTTAAATTGCCTTTTCAGTGCAGGTCAGGCCATGGATTTCACCAGATCAGGGTGCAGTGAAGGCTTCTAATGTTTGTCTGTAGCACACTGAATGCGTTATTTAAAACAATGCAACAACTTGGGTTTTCATACAAGGAAAAATGTCTAATGTAATTTGGAATTATGGCTTGGGAGTCCTAGTGGACACAAGATAAAATAATGTGACTGTACAGCACCTTGCACAGCATGTTCTCTGAATTTTTCCAGGTTTTCTTCATATTTCAGTTATAGAAGTAACAGCATGTTTTTCTATACAAGGTAATTTCTCACCTCAAGCAATGTGTGCTAACTTATTACTGCAATGATTTTTCTCTATTAATATCCCCTTTTTATTGCTGCTATTATGCCTCCAACTGCACTAAGGCTATTTTATATACTTTTACCTCAGAAGGGGCCTAAGGACAGCAGCTTCTCTTTCAGAAGAGATTTTTTAAAATGTTTTTTCCAGTTCAGATTTGAAAGCACAGAGTAGATCTGCCATATAAGTAATGAAATATGCATTATCCATTGACCAAGTGATAAATACCATTGTATCTCAAACACTCAACCCAGTCATCAGATTCTGAATGGAAATGCTGACACCTGCTCAAGCAAGCACTGAGACTAGAGCATGTCATTGCACTTGATGACCCTCCCAATACACCTGGCATAGCCTCATCCTGCATAAGCAACCTAGATGATTCAGAGCTGCAGGGACAAAGACATGTTCACAAAATACCTGTAGTTTAAGGGACGTATTACATTCTTTGCAGTTCTTGAGCCTAGCAAACGTGAGTTTGTCTCTCTAGTGGCTGCAGCCACCCTAATCTCAGTATCAGTGCTACACTTCTTGTGCCAAGCATCCAAACTCTGCTGATGAGTAGAGTACCCGCTTAGCTGAGCAAGGACAGCCTGTACTGTTATCAGAAACAATAGATGTATAAAAGGCTTACAAGCAAAGCATCCCACAGTAGAGCAAACAGGCCATACTTTCATACTGCAAAACAAGATCCACAATGCTTACAGCATTTAAATCGTGGAAAATTCTCCTACTTGTGAAGGCAAGGTGTTTATCCTTCTATTTTTAAGGCAGAATTTGATAGGTTTATGAATGGTACTGTAGATAAGATTAGACTTGATGACCCAGGAAATTTTCCAGTCCAGTGTTCCCCTGAGATTAAGGAAATTGTTAATTTAAGGGAATTGTGCAAACCATTATGAGTTTCAAAATCTCATGCTTCTAGCTGTTGCTAGACATTTCCAACTGATTAGGCATTTTTACTCTAGCTGGAGCAAGAATTTAAAAGTCTGCCCTTACCCCCCTTTCTGAGTAAACTTTCATCATTCTCTTTAAAGATAAGACACAAACTACCAGCCTAGTTCACTGAAAGCCTAGAATGTTGTTATAGTTTTTTTTTGTTCCTATGATTAGGAAGTAAACTTGAAGACATGGTTTGACCAGTGCTGGCTCAGTTACGTACCTGAGTCTATAGAGAGTTTAGCCAGCACTCTGTGAGGCACAGACTTGCCATTTCTGCTGACAGGTTTCCTGCACTCAGCTCCATACCATCCCACAAATGGACTCTGGGTATGGGAGAGCCTTTTGCCCCTCTACAAGAGGGAATGGAAGGAGAATGACAACAGAAATCTCTGACACAAAATTCTCTGCTTCAGCAGGATGTCTAGTCTGGGCCATATCAGAAAGCAAAGGAGGCAGGATCTTTTCTAGGAGGAGCCACGCTGGCTCTTCATCTCCCTAGCAGCTGGGTCCCACAGGACATCTTCAGCAGCAGTAGAGACACAGCATAATAACAGCTGACAAACCAAGCACTTTATCCTTTCCCTCCCAACCCTTCTAGTCTGTGTTGATCATCACATCCATCTAGTCTTTCTCAGTGGTAAAACCTTTAGTAACAAATAATGAGTTGTGTGCAAGTGTGTAGCCACTGAGACACATGCCAGTTCATAGCTGGGAAACATGCACAGTTGTTTTCAGTACTATGTCATACAGAATACAGGCAAGTAGTGTATATCCACAACACATTCATCATCTATTTAGATTAATTATTACAAATTTTAATAACATCATAGAATTACAGCTAAAACACAACACTGTACAAACCCCTTTCAGCTTATACTTTATATGAGACCGATGGAGTAGATTATGTAATATGACAGACCAAGTCTTACTGTTCAGACCATGAAACACAGGAACTACTGTTCTCTCCAGACAGTAGCCAGGCAGGCATACTGTGAACAGAGATAATTGTGCTGAACTGCTTATTGATTAGTGACTTTTCAGCCTTCCAAATCAGAAAAAAAAATGGATAATTAGACACCAAGATTGCAAAAAAGGACAGACCAGTTTCATCCAGTTTTAACCCTCTAGAAATCAGGCAACTAGATGAAGTTCATGTGACATGCTTAAACCATTACTGCTAGAGGAAGCCACTATAAACCCAAGTTAGTGATTTATGCTCGTTCAAGGGGGAGAGGTATGCACCTCATCCCACATAGCACATTTACTCTCAGGCACCCCAAGCCTGCAATGGAAAGACTTGTAGAAAGCTGTAATTAATATCTACCTTTCCTGCTCACTTAGGCTTAGGTTTTCTGCTTCCTATTTAAAAGGAGATATTTATTAACAAAATTCTTTAAAGGTGATTTTTATGAAACATCATACTGCACATTTCCCAAAGTTATTTATCTTCCTTTTCCAAAGACTGGGGTATTTCATACTGCCATTTATGGTACAAGCTGAACTGCAGCATACTCTTCAGCCAACATAGTAATATGAGTCCTGTCACAATAGTATCTCACTTCACATTATGACTTTCATTCACATCTGCCAGAGTAGGAAATCTTCTTAAAGAATTTGAAGTCTTTTCCTTCTAGGCTATCTGACCCGTCACTCTCCCTAGACATATTCTGTTTTGTACCAAAGTCTAAAGATTTAGTAGCCCCACAGTACTCACGTATTTTCCTTATGGGGGATGCTCTAGGGGAAAAAAATAAAATAAAGAAATTCAACAACCCAAATCTCCTGTGATGAATTTGCAGTCCAAGTGCAAGTGAAAAGAATCCAAGATAAGAAGCAGCAGGCTCATGCTGTAGCATGGAGGAATCAAGTTGGACACTAATAGAAAATCCCTGAACTAAAGTAGCAAAGTACTGGAATCAGTTTCCTGGGGAAGGTGTTGGCAGCTCTGTCACTGGGAGTTTTTATGAAAATAGACATAGGTAGAACTAGTCCTGCACTGTGACGAGGGACTAAAGGGCTACTGAGATTTCTGTGACTAGTGAAGGACTAGAAGACAATATGGATTGGCATGATCAACAGTCTCGGGGCGGGGGTGGGGGAGAGAATATCTTTAGCTGGCCTTCTCCTGGCATTAAAGCATAACACAATTGCCTGATCTCTTTAGTCTTAATCATGATTCAATATTAAAGCATATGACGGCATGTGCTCAGTGTAGAAAAATATTAAAAAATCCGCAACAATTCTCCCCACTGTGTTCATGAGCATTTTCAGAAATTATACAGGTTTTTGTTTCCCACAGTGAAGACATGCTGTGATTTATGGACTGTAATAGTGAGCTTAATTGGGAAGCAGATATTGTTGACAGCTTTGTCTTCATCTAGTAAATAATGGAATAAGTCTGAAGAGAGCACTTATTCACTTCCCATTTGGGCAGTGGCTTTGCGAAGCCACACACTTTCTAATGTATTTGCAATACAGCCTGCATGCTGAGGCCATTGCCATGGCATCTGCGAAGAGCTGTCCCTGGAGTCCCATTGGTTTCATCAATGAGGGCTCAGGACAAGAACTAGACAACAGAGGGAAAGCATTCTGGACTGTGGTAGAGATATCCATCTACACAGTGCAATGGAGCATCACAGATAGCCCAAACTGACAAACCTTGAATCTACTACAAAGTACAGAAATTCAGATTTATGACTGGTCTAAGGCATTTTGGCCCAGGGCTAAACAGCTTGCATCAAGCACTTCACAAACAGGTCTTAGCAGAATCTGAATTGAATCAGAGGCAATTAACTTGGCTGCCTATCAATCACATGCCTTAGTGATGCTAGTTTGGGGGTTGGGGGAAGGGGAGTTAAATGGGTCCAGCTGGTTTGGCATTTGTTTATTTAGTAACAAAACATTACTTTAGAAAAGACAACATTTAAGCTCTCTCTTGAGCGCATTTTCATTTGCCATTGTTTCTGCCAGTGCTTTTCCCTGCCCCACCAAGTATCATCAATTTCAGTCATTCAGGGTTGAGTTTGCAGATTCAAGGGACCTGAATCAGATGCATCCACATCACCTCTAAGAGCACAGCTCAAGTATATGATGTATAATTTGCATATATACAAACTTCAATGTATAATCAAATATATGATGATGACCAGACAGGTGGTTAAGGACACCAGACTGGAGTCTATCACATTAGGTAAGATAACACACAAGATGTCCCAAATCAGAATTCAGGTTATAGACCAGTCCCAGCAGATTCTTAGGTACAATAGGTCCAGTTGAACTAAGGGAAAAGTCAGGCATGTAAAACTACACTACTGTTTGCAGAATATGAGCCACATAATTCTCAGAGCTAGCCAGCATCCCTTGGGTTGACAAGTGCCCCATAAATACTATAGGATGCGGTAGCAGCCACTGAATGCCACTGTCATTCTGGGCAATACATTCTTGCCAGATTAAGGGCTGTTTGGAACTGCAATTTCTCTTCAGAGAAGAGATTAACATCACAATAATTTCTCCACTCTGTGTCTCACTTTCTCAGAAGCTAGTTCCCATTTATCTGTCTAAGATGATTCAGTTTGCATTGTAAAAGCTGGACTTTATTTTGCAGAGCAAGAGAAGAAGAAAATAAGCAGATTGACTAAAAGGACCAGTCCTTTCTGTAAAGTAATCATGATAGGGCATTCACTTGCCCCAACACCCTGCTCTCCAAACTCTGCCCATAGTCTTCACAGCCCTATAGACAGGAAAGCAATATAATGTCATTGAGCTTAAAATGAAGTATTTATAAGGAAGGAGTTGGTGAATGCTTTTATAGTTATGAATGGTAGCAGCCTGTCAAATGGGCCCCAGAGAGGATCTGTCTCAAAAGAGCACTCCAAGTTTTTCTAATCACCCCTCCCATCATATCCCAGGAAGCAGCATATCCTGCAGTTCTCCTATAGCTGCTCCACTTTGCACTACTCTGTCTTAGAGGGATTCAGCACTTGCAGTGTTTAGTCTTTCAGCAGCCAGATTCACCCTTTCTTAAAACATTCTGCTCTGCTATATATGATACATCTTAACACATCCCTATGCCAAATACTACTTCATCCCAGTACTCTGTGATGCACCCACTTCCAAGTGTCAGAAATTGCTCACTTACTATGATCATCATTTTTACTTAAAAACTGTGCTAATTTGAGGTCATTAGTATTTTGTTAATGTATCAATCTTTCTTCTTCACTCCTTCTGAGAGGAAGGAGAAAAAAAAAAAAACTACTCATCACTCACATATCACCCCCACATAAACCCTTGGGGCTTTTCTACTGTCTTTTGTGTTGTCACAGGTACCTGCTGACAAGTGGGCAAACTACCTGCTGTACACCACAAGATTCCAGGTTGAAATCCTTCACTCCCTGCTGACCACATACCCATATAGATCAGCACAAGGATATGAAATGACAGCCCAAATTCACTGACTTCTCATTTTCAGAACAACCTCAAGTTTAATCATCTGTCGGTGTCCCCCCACCTCCCTTTCAGCAGACAGTATCCAACCATCCAAGGCATAATAGCACAGCATTGTACAAAATTAAAGTCACTTCATTATATTTTAATATTCTCCCTACAGTTATTCAATGTTGTTTCACTCAAAAAAAAAAAATAAAATAAACAAAATAAACCTCTTAAAACTTTTCAGGAAAGCTAGAAGTAGTTTGTGTGAAGATTACATTCACATCATAAAACCAGATGTGGAGTTTGCCTGTAGTTGTTGACTAGGCTGATGTGATTTTCAACAGTTTTTAGATTTACAACTTTTATGTAGACTACTGCATTGCAAGAGGCTTTGTTTTGTTACTATTCACAGATACCCTAGAACGAGCCACTGAATCACAGGGAGAAAACAGTGCCTCACAGCAATACTATTTCTCATAATACTAAATATGAGATTTGAGTTTAATTGAAGGGAAAAAGGCATTGGAGAGGTCAGGTCTGGGAGAAGGGAAGCACGTTACCTCATGTTGCTCTCAGTAAAACAAACTAGTGATATTGAGTTGGCCTAATGTTTGATGCCTGAGGTCAGGTGAAATGGGTCAGACATTGCATAGTTTCTCATAGCAAGGTTTGTGTCAACTTGTAACACTTTTGAGATCACTCTGATCTCAGAAATCATCTGTTGTGCTCCTGGTACTAAATCTCCTATGATTGCTCATTCTTACTTGATATACTTGAGCACAAATTGCATCTGGACAGAACCCTTCAAACTTTGAAAACTGCAGACCCAAAACTACTCAGAGATTAAAACTATAGACCTTTGTTAGGCATGCCTCTTGTCAGTTGAAATCATCACCCTATAAATCCAAGTCTACCTAATCTGCCATCCTTCAGAAGTAGAAAAGCCTACCAGAACAGACCTGCTGATGTCTTTTTACATACCTTCTGCAAATACAGGGCTAGAAAGAATTTAAGTCATTTAAGTAAAATTAATTTCATCTGACTTCCTCATGTGACCCCTTTTATAAACTGAAATACTGTGGACAATGTTTCTTATGATGTGTCTTTACTTCTTTCATCTTTTAAGCAGGAGGCCCTGAAGTTAACAAGGCTGTAAGGCAGCGTATGGTTCGAATAAAATCTTCAGAATTCCAGGTAGATTCCTTCTCCTACGAAGAAATATTCTAAAATAAGCCTTATCTCTAAATCATGCATTATGTTAAAAATATACATAGACCTCAAGATGCTGATTTATTGGTCTTAACTATTGCTTATATACATCTCTCCTCTTTTCTTCCCACATCCATTCAGTAAAACTTTTGATACTTTTCTCTGCCTTTATTTGTGATGTCTTGTCTAACTCCACTCCCCCAGACACTAGTTCTCTGTCAATGACAGCTCACGTACAACCTCTGATCAACTGCAGCCAAAGAAGCAAATACAATATTAGGTTGTATGTCAGATGTGATTGAGAATAAGGAACGATTGAATAAATAAATTGTATAGCCCCATTTATTATGTGCTCACTGTTCTATTCACTCAATTCCTAAGTGATATGGCAGCATTACAAAGGATTTAAAAAAGGAAGACAATAGCAGCTTGCGAAGCAGTCTTAGATGAATAGAGATTTTAAGGTTGAGGACGTTTATTTTAGAAAGGAGACAAATAAGGCAGGGTATAATCAAGAAATATGAAGTAATAATCTGTCATTTCAGTAACTTAAATTTGGAACTCTGTTCTTTTCTCATAATATGAGGATAGGTGCGATCAAGGTAGCTGAGATGCAGTTAAAACATTTCTACCGGACTGTCAACCTCACTGCAACTGAATATCAGAGGCCATTAGAAAGATCCACAAAGAGACTTCATATGCACGAAGATACACAAGACTAGGATATTAGGAGGAATAGAAAATCTAGAACATCAAGACCAAAGGCAGTCCCTCTTCACCTGGGGATTAAGTGAGATATTTAATATGCAGATTAAGGAATATTTCTCATGGTGGAAGTTGTTATACCATCTTCTGAAAATGGTGTCACTCATTACTGCCAAATCCAGAGTATAGATGCTGCAGACCTCAAGTCTGATCTAGTCTGACAATACTTAACTCCACTTTCCCACACAGACACTGCACAGAATCTGCTTGTAATAAAACTAACAACCCAAAGGGTAAATAAGTGACTTCACTGGATACAATTCAGATAATTAGTGTCAATAGAGAGAACTGAATATTTTAAAGCTTTTGGAAATCCTTGTATGAAAAGTGCTCTAAAAATGCAAATATATAGAAATCACAAGTCCCTCTTTACTGTTTGAAAAGTATCTCCCATATCTAGGTGATTTTGGCAACCAGATTACAAGCATGTGGATTAACCAGTTTGATGGCTGAAATGCAACCTTCTTCCTTAAAAAGGGAAAAAATAGAATAAAAGTCAGGACATGGTATTGCGTTTCTACACACCAGTGAGAAATCACAGAATGTCCTAGCTAAATTACATTAGCACAGGGAAGCCTTTAGTGGAATTAAGATATTTCTGCTCTTTCTCCACATCTTCCTATGAGGAGATGCTGCTAGGAAATCATAGAATCAGTAATGTTGGAAGGGACCTCTGGAGATCATCTAGTCCAACCTCCCTGCTCAGCAGGGTCACCTAGAACATGTTAAACAGGGTTGCATCCAGGCGGGCCTTGAATATCTCCAGAGAAGGAGACTCCACAACCTCTCTGGCAACCTGTGCCAGGGCTCCGTCACTCTCACAGGGAAGAAATTCCCCCTCACATTTAGGTGGAACTTCCTGTGCTTCAATTTCTGCCCATTGCCTCTTGTCCTGTCACACGGGACAACTGAAAAGAGTTTGGCCCCGTCCCCTTGACACCCTCCCTTCAGGTACTTGTACACATTGAAAAGATCCCCCCTCAGGCTTCTCTTCCCCAGGCTGAAGAGGCCCAGCTCTTGCAGCCGTTCCTCGTAGGGCAGATGCTCCAGCCCTCTGATCATCTTCAAAGCCCAGTGCTAGACTCTCTCCAGTAGCTCCACGTCTCTCTTGTCCTGGGGAGCCCAGGACTGGACGCAGTACTCGAGATGAGGCCTCCCCAGGGCTGCGTAGAGGAGTAGGATCACCTCCCTCGACCTACTGGCAGCACTTCCTAACGTACATCCACCTATTGGACAGTAAACAGGCAGGGAAATTAACATTCCCTGCATTCATACCAATAACATGAAGAGATCATTAGCCATGATTCAGACCCCACGGCATGTCATCCTAGAAGTGATTTGACAGCTTGCACAGCTAATTATGTACAGATACTCATGTTGCAAGAGAAGATAATCATCCCTTTGATCAGCACCTTTCTAGGATTCACATAGTTAAGTAAGGAAAAAAAAAAAACAGACTGCCCTTTGTCTAGAAAGATTCAATTTCTTGAATTTTTCCCTCCCGTTAATCTTCATTTCAGTGACCTTAACTCTTAAAAAGGTAAGCGACAGGGGCCAGTGCCAATATTTCTTTCTCCACTTTACAATAGCTAATCTCTTGAAATATCAGTTTATCAAGAGGAGGACAATAAGGTGTCATCCAAGAAAAGCACAAGAGAAAAGAATACCCACAAACAGAATTTATTCTGCCTCATAGCTAAAGAACTATAGGAGGGAAAGCCCAAGTCTTTATGTACTTAAGGTACTGTTCCTCCTCTTTTCTGCATCCATCAACCTAATATAATAATACTGTATGGAATTTCTCCCCCTTTAGGTTCTGCTGTTTGAGGTTCAAAAATAGAGCTTCTGGCTACAAAATGGGAGCATCTAGGAGGCTTCTTAGGCTATGGGGAAGAACAGCACTTCTTACTGTAGCATTTCAGTGAGATATGGGCCATTCAGTCTGATTTGACCAACTCAGAAATTTAATATTAAATTCATTAATTTCATTAAAGGAAGCATTTCACATCTGTTATCAAGTGAAAGTTTATACATTTGGGGTGGCTGATCCACTAACAATTCAAGCTTTTGCCCCCACCACTCACTGAGTTAAGTCAACTTACTTTATAGTCTGCACATTTGCATGTTACATAGGATGAACACTTCCGTTTTTGCCATAATTCTCCAAACTGGTGTGGAAATCTCTGCAACTCCAGGAAGTTCTTATGCAGGACATTGAGTCAGTTTACCACAGAGATAAAGTCTAGGTTCTTAATCCAGAAAAGTACTTTTGCCTGAACCATCCTTTCCAAACTGATGTTTTCTTTTATAAATTGAAACTTTGTTTGTCCCACTGGGCATTTTAAAGGTTTATAAATTTAAAGAGAAGATCAATACAATCCTCAGGACTGACTTCTTACATGTCACACAGCAAAGTTTCTCTGAATAAATCAATAAGTTCAAATCACTTGTTGATGATAGGGTACCTAGAAGTTAGAGAATACATATCCTACAGTAAGCTCTGAATCAGTAAATAACCTTCATGGGAGTTTGAGTATTTTCTTGCTTTGATTCGTGCCTTTGTTAACTTATTATGCCTGTCTGCTTGCAAGGTGGACTATGCCTGTCTGCTTGCAAGGTGGACAGACAGAATTCCCTCACCCACCATGTTTTCAATGAATAAGCAACCAGTTAATTCCTATTAATTATTCCTTAATTATTAAATTTAAACTATCTGTAAGTGTTCAGCCATCTTAGAGTGTGAAGTTGAATGCCTTCATTTAATGGTTATTCATTCTAGATCTTGCAGGCTTGATATTAAGTGCTGCTTAAATATCAGCTTGACTTTGAAAGATCACTCTGTCTATGAGTCAGATCTCACTGGACTGACTCCAGAGAGCAAAAGAAACATGTGTGATTACAATCTAAGGAATATTAACATTTAAAGATGACATTCACATCATGTTACTGACATTCAGACAGAAAGCTATAACTGTGCATGCAGATTCCTAATTAATCAATATGCCCTTCATTAGATTCTGATAGATACCATTCCAGCATCCTCATGGTAAGGACTCTGCTGGTGACAGACAGTTGTCATGTTCTTGCCTGATCTCTGCTGCTAGTTGCTGAAGAGAGCTGCAGGGAGTAGTCATCCCACCAGAGCATTTTCCAAATTTACTTTGTACCTGCCTATGTGCACATATCCCAGGGCCCTCAGCATTACATCATCCATCTTCCTCGTGTTTTTTCTTTTGTTTCTTTATCCTTTTTACACTCACCTTGGTGTTTCCTACACAGTTTGCCTGCACCCCCCATTTCCACCCACCCATATTCTCTCTTCTATACAATTATTGTGCACAATACTCCTCTCATCTCTCCTTCAGGCTGCTAGCATCTTCCATCCATTTGTTCTCCCCTTCCTGTGTTCCCTATTAATTTTGATTCCTGGGGTTCTCTCCTCTTCCACACTTGACTGTGACTCAAGCTTCCCCATCAGTAACATCTCAGCAGCCTTTACCTGCTTATTTTTACACTTATGAGCCTTTCTAATGTGCAGACCAGGTTTATATATTATGCAAGGTGTTTACTTGCACTATATACACAATTGTAGAACAGAGGGGAACAAGCAACATGTAGACAATTGTCTTAAGACGCCATCAAATATCACTACCTACTTCCCAGGGGCTAACAGAGAAGACCCAGCTGAGAGTTTGAGGAGGAAAACAGTCTCCCTCACGTACTACAATATGACCTGCAGCTAGAAATTATGTCACAAAATGAAAACTAAAGCACTAAAGATAGTTATATACATACTCAAAAATAATATCTAAAGTGTGTGCAATAACTCCACCTGGTGATTCTCAACATGATATAGGCAGGCTTAAAGCTGTCTCTTACAAGAAACAGGGGAGCAGAGCTGTAACACAAAGTCCTAGTTTGTAACATACATCTGCATATAATAATCCCTATGGTTTTCTGTTAGTGTTTGACTGATAGATTATAGATTGCATTTCAGACTAGAAACATTTCTGTGTTGGGAAGTAATATCAGTCCCTCCCACAGAATACATTTGAAGGGTTGGACAGGATAGTAGGAAGTATCTGCATCGCACAGGAAATTGTTGAACACTTATTTTAATAACTTTCAACACTAGATTATCATACTGATTATCATACATAGAATAGCCTTAACCTTTTTTTTTTTTTTAAGCAGTAAATAAGAGAGCATCTGATATTTAAAATGCGAAGTTGAGGAACAAAGAAATCAAATGTCCCAGACTTAAAGCAGTGATGTCAAGGACTGTCCAACTCGAGCCTTCAGATAAACCACAGACCATTGTGGATTGAAAGGGAGTATATTGATAGAGCTACAGGATCACAATAGCATTTCTCATGCCTTTCAAACTAAAACAAAAGGTGCTGAGTGTTTCTCCTCTAACACATTATCCTTAACAGGAGAGTTTTCCAAAAAACATACAGGTTCTCTCAGGCAGAGGAACTGAAAAAGACAGATCTCATTCTCTACTGCATGTTGTCAGTTTCCTCACTGTAGTCAGAACCAGTCAGAAAAACCATGTGCAGAATACAGGACTTTTGGGTCCAGTATGTCTTTGTTCAGAAATACTGCCCACCTCAGATTTATGAACATTTTCCTGCAATGTGTTGTTTGCAACCCATTCACTACAACTTCACTACTCACAATTAGTAATGCCCATTCCCCCTGCCCCACCAGGGCCACTTCTTAGGACTTCTGCTCTTTCACAGGGAGATAAATTTGTCTCAGCTAAACTCAGCAGTCTTAAAAAGTGTGGTGGGTTACTAGTTCACAATTGGAGAGAAACAGGAGCCTCTAGAGACAGATTAGAGACATATCTTTGAATGAACTGACCTCTGAAAATGCTTACTTCTCTCCACCAATGGCACAGGGAGTCCAGTCATGCAGTTTAGATGAGGCAGCTGTTAAATTGTTGAACATTGCCCAGATGAATCAGCCCTTCTACAGATGAGCCACAATTTTGAAACAAATAGATAAGGAACAGTTACTAACTGATATCACAGTTTCAACATGGCTGTTTGAAATTGCCTAACTTCTCATGTTGGGGATGTCTTCACTAAAAAGCTGGCAGTTGCCAAGACAATAATAAAGACACCAGTGAATAACAGTAAACACATTTCTCATCCACAACAATATTTCTGAATCTTACTGAATTATTCCACAAGATCCATTCATCAAGAACCGTATGCTAAAGAATTCAGTAGTAGCAGTCTCAGGCATAGCAGTGACAATTTCTGAGGCTGTAGTTCCTGAAGCCATTACAGTAGAAATCATATCCATATAAAAAGGCAGATGTAAGCACATTTGTTTTTATTCCTTGCAACAAGTCCAGAATGAGTTCATAAAAAGATGAAAATTACATGCAATGTCATTATATCAAGCATGAAAATGACATTTTCTGTAGTTAACAATAAATTATTCACAATGTTTGCCTGTTTCAAAAAAAGAAAAAAAAGAGCTACTGTCTTCAGTTGCAGATATGAGAGTTCATGGAAAGCATTCTGTGGCAAAGTATATGTATTGAGAAAATTTGTATTACAAGACAGGTTGCATAACCAAGTGAAGAAAAACCTGCACACAACACATGTTACGATCTACTTTATATGAGTTCCTGTACTGTCTTTGCTCCTATACTTCACTGCAGGCCAGTAGGAGTGAATAGGAAGCTCCCAGACTCAAGCAGGTATCATCATCACCCATCAGCATCAGAAGTGATACCAAACCTCATTTTGTTAGCAATTAGTCCCTGCCAGCCAAGTGCCAGGAAAAGCTACAATTTGAGAGGAACTGCCATCACCCACCTGAGTCAGACCCACAGTCAATATAGTCCTACAGTTTTTCAGAGTGATCAGAACCTGTAGTGTAAGTTGTAGCTGTGTAAGAAGTCTTGGAAAATACAGTTAAAGGACTGTTTAATGTCCCAGCTCCCACTGGTACATTTCTTTCTATCCACAGAAGTTTAATAACCCTTAGCAACTTATTATCATTGGCTACAGAGTAGTCAGGACACTGTACAAACTTTCAATCCTATTGAAAAAAAGGAAGCAAAAAACAAACCAAAATGCCAAGAATCAAGCAGTGAGGTGGGGGGTATAAATGGGTAAAGCATTCCACTGGTGAACAGTGCACGCTATGAGAATGTTTCTCAGATTTTAAATAACATGGGTTTTTATTGCAGGAGACAACAGCTCATTGAGCAAGCACCTTCAGTAGCACTTGTCCAGATTTGTAGTATCATAGAGGACAGATGGAAGCTGGAATTGCAGTTTGGAGGGAGAGAGAGTCCCTAAAAGGATGCAGCTCTTGATGCCTACCTCCACCAAGTCATGAAGTCAACAAGCTCTGGGAACTTTGTCCTCCCTAAGAGCTGACATCTGCCTTCTCCTACCAAGTTCGTAGCACCTTGTTTGAACTCTCACTTGGTAAAGAAAAAACAATCTGGTAAATTAATATGATGGCTTGCCTACAACTGTATTATTCTGTATCATAGTCAAGTTTGAAAACAGAAAACAGACTGTTCTTTTATGCTATACATTATCATAGACATGTTTAACCAAGGAAGAAATCAGAATCACAAGGGCATTTTCTTTCAAGTAGTGCATTCAGTTAGTGTTTTATCAAATACAATTGAATCATAGGCAGTTTCATCCAGGTAGGTGACACCATAACTGAGATCAGCATTTTCTCATCCCCCTTTTGGGTCTGATTATTTATAGATGGACATAGAGTACAGCCTATGGTGCTTTATGGAACAATTAAGAGATAAAAGGCCAAATGCAGATCTTCCTTGCAGTAATGAAACTTTCAAAAGTCCCTTGAGTTCAGTGGAATAACCTAAATTCATCCCAAGGTATGGCTAACCCCCAAACACACCCTCATATTCTGGAAACGTAATACTGATTGTCCACATTCTTGTGCAATTACTGCCATGTATAGCTTCTGTGATACATTTGTATACCTTTACCTAGCTTAAAAACATGGTCTTGATCCTGTAACTTGCTTTAGGCAAGTAAACACAAGTACTTGTGACTACTGTAGACTTCCATAGAAAGCTTCAGAGTTTCCCAGCTGAATAAAATTCCACAGTGGACCTGGCTAAAAAAAAAAAAAAAATAGAAAAAAAAGTCTCCTTTCTTCCTACAACCCTCCAGCATTTAAAGTACCAAACTGAACTATATATTCTTCGTCCAGCCCTAGCTACAAGCTCTTTACTTTTGACAGCTTACAACCAAGATAACAAACACTTCTATTACAAGAGTTTGTTGAATCAGCACAAGAGTCACTAGGTGCAAATCTAAGATCTGGTGCACAGTAACAAGCAGCTCTCACCTCTGTTGTAGGTTCAAGGGATTACCAGCAGGCCTGGTATATCAAGGGCTCTAATATGCAAGTGGTTTAAAATGACTGCCCCCCGTTTGTCACGTTCCTCAGAGAGGAAATATCATCTCCACAGCAGTTTGCAGAGAGGAACATGCACCCCTGTGTCATCTATTTAGGGTTCATTGTTCAGAATAGCATGGTTTGTATCACTTGGGATCCACAGCCTGGAGTGGAGCCCTGTGACCCATCCATGTTGTCTGCTCAGTGAATGACAGTCAAAGCCATAACTTCCTAGGAAACATTTTAAGCCTCAATTGACTCCTCTAGGCCAAACAAACAAGGAAGTGAATGGAGCAGGAAGAGATAACACCAATTTGGCATCTTGTGTTATTTAATTGAGGGAAAGTATCTCTACCAATGGTTATTTGGAGGGAAGACAAAAGGAGACTAAGCTGGCTGCTGTCACCCACAGCTGCTAATCTGAGCAGGGAGATGAGAAATATCAACTGCACAGCTAATTTGTATATTATGGAAATTAATCCTCTCATTTTCACAGCAGGAAGCCAAATTACACCATCACATGCACAAACAAATCTGACATTTTGAGAATTTGAAATTGCATGACAGAAAGCTGCTTCCAGCAGTATCTCCCACTTCAGAAGCACCATAAAGCAATCATCTTTGAACAAAGATGGTGAAGAAAGTGTCTGATCCTCAGCTGAGGTCATTTGGCATAACTCTCCTAGTCTGAGGAAAGCAACTGAGATCTAGCTCTGACCAAGAACAAAAATAGAGAAAGACACGTGTGCATAAGGGAGCAGAAAAAATACCTCTCTAAACTAGACCTGCTGTACCCTTCACTTTCTAGCACCTAGTAAATTTGCTGTGTCAGACTGGTGCCCATAACAGAGAATTTTTATCCTAGAAATATAGTATCTCAACATACAACACAAAACTGGAGTAGGAAAGATGGAAAGGGGTCTATTTGCAAAGATGCAGCTACTGAGAATTATACCTGCTGTGGCTGTTAAAGCCACCTGCCTGTCAGTTGACCTGAATGACTGCAAAATGCCTGCAGAACATTATGGTTTGTAAAGGAAACTGTTTTAAAGCCAAACTAACCAAAAACAATTATTTAGGTAAGCTTAATTGTTAATAGAAATGAGGCATCACGTTAATAGTTTAAGAGACCAGCTCTCAAATAAGTGCAGAACTTTCTTCATTTCAGCATGTATGTACACTGCTACACCAGCTCTTAAATGAAAGATTTCAGTTAAGATGCAAAGACCTTCATTTAGATCAGATTTCTTGGGGGCAAAAAAAAAAAAAAAATCTGCCAGCTGATTTTTAGTCACTTCCTGTCCTGACCTCCCCCCCACTCACTTTATGGGCCCAGTTCTCTCACTTTTTATTTCTAAATGGCAACTTTAAGAAGTTGCAAAAAACACCAACTTCCTTTATTAAAAAAAAAAGCCATAAAAACAATCACACTTTTTACTAAGTCAGTGATTAGCAACAGATTCTGAACAAACAGTAGGTATTTTAATAGATACTATGGTCTGAAGAGTTGCTGATAAACAGCCTAACTGAATATAAACATGCAACACTTGCTGCTCATATCCCACAACATGCCTATACATTTCATTAATCTCGTATAAACCAATTAAAATTCAAATTTCACTTAAATGTAATCATAAAGAGGACAGAGATCTTTGGCAGATGCATTTTTTGCTCACTGTGAATTAAAGCCAAGTGAGGTATTGCTCCCCAGATGCTCAGTGGATGCTATTTTGGAAGACATTCACCTCTTACTACCTTGTCAGTCTGAGCCCTGACACAGCCAGCCTTTCCTGATCCATGGACTCACCATGATAAGAACCCAGAGACATGGGTTTCAAAATACTGTGCTCACCTAAGGCTAAAATAGCAAGGAAAAAATCAGTTTTACTTTTATCACTAAATGCAGAGCATTTGCCACTGAAAATTTAGGGTCCTTAAATTTATATTTTTTGAAAGTGGTCATCATCATTTTTTGGAACTCTAAAGTCATAACCTTCCTACAGAGATGAACATCAAGTAACTCCATGGGAGAACCTTCAACTGAGCACTTAAAATAAAAAAGTGGATATTCTTACCTGACTCCAGCAGCAGAGGCTTTAGGATAAGATGCATATATTCTAAAAATGGTAATAAAAAAATTTTTAAAAAAATTGAATTAGCAACATCACCTGAAACCCCATTTAAAAAGCAAGTATTTTGTTCACAGGCATTTTCCTCCTTTTTCATAGAAGTCAGTTAAGTATAGCCTTGTTTGTAGTTTGCTCTTTCATACAGGAACATAATTAAGATCTGATCTGTGACCACATACCTTAAATACAAAGCAGCTGCTCATGACCTGCTCATTAAGCGCTGTATTCCAAGATGCCATACAAAGATGCCATCCTAGCCAGCAAGGCACCAAAAAGCTTTGGAGAGTTGAAGAAACAGTACGAGCTAAGTTGAGCCTCCTCTTTACATTTATAGGACAACAGCTAGAAGCTTACAAATGCATATTTCATTTTTAAAAACCTCTTAGCTCCTCTGGAGGACATTCCAGAATTATTCATTTTCAAAAGATACAATTTAGTTTTCACTTGTGTAGATTCTCAGAAGTCATTTTTAGATTTTCTTAGACCTTTTCCCTCTCCATTCTCTTAAGTTTCAGAACTTCTTGATAATGCTTCATAGAGAAAAATTGAAATTTTCTTAAAAGTTTGAAATTTTACTACATAACAAATCACTATTACATAAACAACCAACTCCAAATATCTATTTTCCTTCTCAGTTTTCTGCCTTGTACTTCAGCCCCAGCTTTCCCAAATCTCTATACCATTACCTTGCACAGAACTAAACTTCTCATTATCAGGTCACTCTATTGCTCCCTATCTCCTCCTCAGACACCTAAGCGGGCATAAAGCTATAACAGCTCAGCTAACAATCCACTTATCTTCTCCTGTGAACTGTACTTACAAGGATCAAAAAGAGCTTTAGCTCACAGGAAGCATCAAGACTTTTCCAGTGCTGTGGATTGCCATAGCCTCCCCCTGCCATCTGAACAGAGAAGATTCATGGGAAGAGTACTTATAACGCACACCTGCATTAAGGGGAAGTACATCTTTTGCCACAGGTGCAATTGATTCCCCTTTAAGAAGCAAGAGAAGATGGTTTCTTACAGGCCTGCTAACTAAGGGCCCTTCCTAGTTTTTACCAGTATCCATTTCTTACTGTGCCTAAAGCTGCATGCTTGGGGTCCTTCATTCTTCTCCATAGCAGGTATCTTCTTCCCTAATTTTCTCCCATGAGATTCTAATACTTTGCAATACAGCTCAAAGCTTGAGTACTTGAGCAAAAAGCGTAAGGAGAGAAATCTTGAAAGGTTTTTCCTGGTACTGGCTGGAAAATATCCATTCTCTTTTTAACAAAACAAAATCAGAAGTAAAATAAAAACTAACCAACGCTTTGGAAAACAGGTAGAGGGGTTGGGTTTTTTACTGTCCCTTACTAGCAGAAAGTTCTGGCTCCCCTGCCACAGAAAGACTTGCGGCAAGCTGATCTGTCCGCACACATCCAGGAGAGCGAGGTATTGAACAAGGGCAGTCTCCAGCCCAGATCAAATCCTTAAGCCAGATCTGAAGTGAGGCTCTGACAGCTAAAAAGGCTCTTTTTGTATGTGATGGCACAAGTCTAACAAGAGAGAGGGACTCTGTAAATCAGTAATTAGTACTCTTCATGAGATACAACAAAAATCTTTCCAGTCTGTTCAAAATCAGATTAAGACCATACTTAAATAAAACTCCTGCACAGTGTAACAGAGATCCTTAGCTCTATAATGTACCAGGTTTTCCTCCAGAAACCCCACCCTGAAGTGCCCACCTAGTACACCAGAACTGAGCAGCATTCTGACCCGTCTGGGGGCAGCTGAGAGCAAAGGAGACCTCTCATCTGCCCCAGCCCTGATCAACCTCTGGCTGTCGCTTCTCTTCCCACGGATGGGTTCTGACTTCACACAGACATCTCACTCAGCTTCCTAAAATTTTAAATTTGCCCTTCAAATTCTTTTAAAATCTATCTGAAATCCCTTTAGCTGAAACCAATGATAAGCATCTCTCTTTCTTTGGAGTCAGGAAGGGAGTACCATATGGAAGGAATATCATAATAGGCCCTCTGTGCAGGTTTTCTTCTTTGTCCTTACTGTTTCTGGTCCTGGAGGCCCTTCAAAGACTGAAATGCGATTCATGGATGCTAACTTTGCTAATTTTTCATTGCGGGGGGGTGGGGGGGGGAGGGGAGAGATGAAAAATAAAATGCCTAACAGGTGTGTCTTCTATATGGAGGAATAATAAATACCAGATATAGATTTTTCTTTCAAACAAAATGAAGGGAACTGGAAATTCATGTTCTTCATTCTTATCAACACTGGATAAAATTTTCTAATCCACAGCACATAATAATAATAAGGATCATGAGGATGGTGATGAATCAATAAATATATATATTATTTTAAGGAAAACATAGAACAAAATCTACACCTAGTCCTGTAAAAGGTGAAACACAGGGAAAAAGAAAACAAATGGGCATTTCACAAAGAACAACAAACAAGTGATAAGTCATCCAGGTGACCACTGAAGTAAGGAAGAATAATGAATTTTAAAAGCAGATTGATTTCCAGGACAAAGTGTAGACAGGCCTGAATGAATCTGCAGAGGGAAGCAACAGTGGTCAGGCAATGACCATTAAAATGTTTAGCAGGTTTTCTAGCAATGCTAAAAACCTAGCGATTTGTGATACTGTTTTCTTAATGCCTGGCCATTGCTTAAATTCCAGTGATTTGTTCAGTGTCTTGCTGTCTCAACTGTCTCTCCGGCATCCTGCAAAGTGCACGCGGCACACGAGGAGCTGTCAGCAGCGAACGGTGGCTGGATTCAGCAGAGGGCACGGGTTTGTGCTGTCAAACAGCAGAAAGCAATGGGATCAGAGCAGCTAGATACATACAACACCAGTCTCCTAGGCTATACATATTTATGCATTAATGCTGGAAGTGGAGATGCAAACTACTGAAATGAAAATTACTTGTCTAGAGTTACTTTGGTTGAAAAGTGCTAGCCTATTTGTCTAATGCTCTGAGATGGCTGGTATGAAGATCATTGAAATTATCTGATTTCATCCACACTCTATAAATGTTCATAGTCATCACTACACTGTTTGGCCCTTACCTCAAAGATCTACCCTCTGCATTATATATAAGGAACTTTGTTGCAGAATGTCCTTCCCCTTGTCAACCACCTTTTGTTCCCAGTGATCTCATCAAAAAAAGAAATATTGTTCTTAAACAAGCATGTTAAGAAATGGAAATGTGCAGGGAAAATAGCTGAGTAATCCAAACTGCTCCTAGGTCATCATGATCGTGATTTTTGTCAGCTCTGATTTGTTTTACACCATTTCTTAAAGATACATTTGATTTGTTTTTTTGGTCTCTTTGGGGTTTTTTATTTGTTTTTTTTTTCTTTTCCACAACAGCTCCTAGATAGAGAACAGCATTACACCACTCACATTAGCAGAACAAGTGCCCCCAGGCCTTCTTATTGCTCCCAATCTCCCCAAAACCTGTTCTCTAGGACTGGAAATCCATTTTTGCTGAGTTTGTGTTTCTGCAGATGGTGCAAACTGCAGTGTTGGTTTTGACATGGGGATACCTCTTTCCTAACAGGTAGAAAATAGACTGAATATGCTCATGACATCTTCTAAAGGCAACTTAATGTTCTCCTGCAACAATTTTTTGTTGTCTCTTTCAAGCAACAACAGAATCAAAGATCTAGAAGGGTGAAAACTTACAAATCCATAGCAATTGTTGAGCCCTCCTGCACTGCTTTATTCTCTCATCACTTCAGTCATTCACTTTTCAGCATCCTCCTTGTCTGGTAGATATTTAAGATCAGAGCAATCAGAAAAAGGTCTCATAATAAAACTGCTGATTGCTAAAGAAAAACAATGTTCTGGCTGATGGGAGCCTAAGACATTCTGGAGCACTGGGTCATCTCCTGCTTTAAACTGTTGTCTCTTGCACTGGATAAAATATGACCTATTTTTATGAGGTTACATACAGTAATATGAGACCCATTTCCTCTGATAGTCCCATGTCTCGTCTTTGCATCAGCAGAAAATCTCATTTCTCACTTCTATATGTCATTCACTTCCATGAACACAGAGATCCTGCAGTTTAAATGTGACAGATTTTTTGCCCATTTCCTCAGAATACGCAACTCTGGTGATTTAATGCTTGGAAACAACCCTGAGAACCTCTCTGCACACCTTCTTGGTAGGCTAGAAAAATATCAGCAAGATACTTGGAAGGATAAATCAAAGTGTGATAGATTTTACTAAAGTAGAGCAATTTTTATAGCATGTAGATGATACTGCAGCAGTGTTAACCAGAGTGTAAATGATCGAACAGGTGATGAATCCCTTAGAGGAAAAAGCCATTAGGCAGTTTTAAATCCATAAAAAACAGTATTATGTGCTATAAAGAGCAACAGGATGTCCTTTTCTTCCATTTCTAATAGAATCCTCATCAGATTACTCCTACATAGTCTTGCCAAGGTATTTTATCAATGCATTCCAAACAACTACTCTGTTGAATTTCAATATGATTTACAAATTAGCATTTGAACTAAAATGCTGCTGATAGGCTCCATTTTCATCCACATGAGGATCTCATCTTAGCCTACCAAGAAAATACAGAAGGAGCTGTTGGCAATTGCATTTGACATATCTTTTACTTCCAGACCAATCATCCAAGTAGATCTGATTTTATAAATCAGTTGAAATGCTTTTCTCACAAGTTATGTCTCCATAACACAGTGGACATTCAATTGCAAAAGACCCTCTCTCTGTCCTCATGCTGCTCAGTATGGACAAGGGACTCCAACATAAGTTTTCTGTCATTCCAGCAGAGTATTCGAGTCAACAGCTTATTAGATCTCCTCAGCTGTGTCCTCTGAAACTGTCCAACTTTGTTTAGCTAATTAAATAACCACTGGAGCAGTAACCTGGTTTTCTTCTTTCACACATGACATCCTTAACCTCTTTCTTGTCCAATGAATATTTAATTACTAAGGTAAAGCAAAGTATGTGCAACAGAAGAGAGGAAGAGAGCTTGCCCACAGCATGCTTGATAGTCTAGTTATTCAGGTAGTCTGATGAGCAAGCAGGTAAGCTGGGTTAAACTTCAAGAAAATTAGGAACCCATTCTCTAAAGTGACCTGCAGCTAATTAAAAGACGCAGTTCAGCTAGCTCTCGCTTCTGAAATTGATGTTAGAATTTAATCCAATAGTTTTCACTCTTGCCATCACCTTCCACACTTCGCATGCAACTGCTTAGACCTTTTGGAGGTCACTTTCTACATTTAATTTCAAGCTCTATACACAAACGTTTTAGAGTCAGGAGACTGACCTCTTTAGGCCTCTATGAAAATGCCAGCATTGATAATACTTTTTCCCTGAAATGTAACTCTTTTTTCATAGCATGCCTGCAAGATTCCAGTGCAAAAACTATTTTCTTTTGCTCTGTATTGTGCAGTTGTAAATAAAAATATGTTGCAACTAATAAAGCAGGTACTGAATGGAAATAGAATCTGGGCAAGTCTAAGGCATAGGTTCATATCTACACCCAGGTTCCACCTATAGAGAGACAATTCCCTCTAGAAAAAAATACAGAGTTTAGGTGAGAAAATGGCATTTTGTTACTTCTCACAGACTCTGCAGGAGTCTGAGACTGTGATCTTGCAGTACAGGGACTCTTAGTTGGAATGAATTTGGATGATAAATCAAAACCCTCTTCAGAAGAATGAAATCAAACCTCACTGTTGGTCCTTAAATCCGAGACAGGTTAAAATGTGAAGAACATTATGAAACTCTGGGTCAATTTATACTAGACATTTGCTGTTAGCAGCTCTGCATGAAAAGTGAACTCATCCTAGGATTAAAAACTGCAGAGGCCAGGGCCTAACAGCATGCGTACAAAAGTAAAAGCATAGCTTTATTTATGCCTGTAGGTCCCTTGAGTTCAACATGTGTTGTTCTGCACTATGGCATTCAGGCAGACCTTAGCACCACAAAGGATGAATGTGCTGGCCTGGACTTGCTTTGACAAAGTGTATATTTTGACAAAGTGCAATTATGATCTCATAAGTTTGCAACCTCTCTAACAACCCCTTACTATGATATTTTCTCCCATATCTATCAAGGTCTTAGAACCATCAGTGTTGGATCATCCTTGTCCAAAGAGAATAAATCCCAGGTGGAGGTTTTCCGGTGCCTCCTGCCCATCACAAAATAATTCCTAAAAGATCAGCAGTGCAGCATATTGCCACTTTGATACTTCAAATTCTACTTTTCTCCTTCTCTCAGAGCAACTATTTCCTCTCTTTCCAGTGAAGTAACCAGCTGTCTGCAGTTTAATTCGCACTCTCAGAACTGCTCTAAGACTTGACTGCTTCAGTAAGCAAGATCTCCCTTCTTAGTGCCCTGCTGAGGCTCCTGCTTCTTTGGCTTGAGGTTTTTGTTTGTCTGTCTTCTTCTCAGTCCACTGCTTCTCAGTGTTTTCTCTCCTGTATGTGTTCTGTATGTGTGTTCTTTTTAGTCTGAAGAGGTGAGAGGTGAGCTGAATTTTCTTTTTCTCATAGGTCTCAGAAGTATTCTCTAAAATAATGCAGGTCAAGGAAACTGAAGCATGCCTATTCTATAGCAGAATTTGAGAAGCAAAGGCTGCTTTAACTCAACCTGCCTGTCATGAATGGAAGTTGTTACAGATCATTCCAAAGGAAAACTGTACATCAGGCTGATATTCTCCTTATCTGTTATGTTAGTTGTCAACAGGAAGCAAAAGGACCTGGTAGAAAGATGACAGCAAAAGAATGATGGTATTAATCCCATGTCAGATTAGGAACAATGTTTACCATGGAAACCAAAATCTATTTTTGATGCTAATTACTGTAGGTTTTAAAGGCAATGTTACCTTCCCTCCACAACATTGTGAGCCACACTTAGTTTGCACGCTGTCCTTCTGGGCTCCTATTCAGCAAAACACCAAAACAGAAGTACTACTGACTTCACTGACGTCAGCAGGTCTATGTTACAGAGTAACGCAAACAGATTAAGTACTTTGCTGAAAAGGGGTTAAGTAACTGTTTTTCTTGTTTTTTAGTGTTGCTAATAAGAATGTGTCCCCATATTTTCTGCTAATTCTTCTCTGATTTCCAATGATACTAGTTCTTCATCTCCAAAGTTGCTATTGCATCTATTGCAGTGAAACAAGAATAATGAATTAGTTTCCTTGGACATTCTTATCACTATCTGCTGAAACAGGGAATAATCCATGCAAGTAAATCATGCTCCACCTCTCAATGGAATACTGTGTTGTGTTTTGAGGGTTTTGAGTATCTGTCTCTATTTGATGTTGTTTCTTACCCAATTTGTACACAAGCCATATTCATGCCAAGCTGGTCAGTGGTGGTACTGGAGATCTGCATATAAAATCGCAGCATGACCATTTCTTTTCTCATAAGTACATGAGATTTGATATTCAGGATAGAAGGGGTAATATAATCATCCCATATTTCTAGCAAACCTGCTGTAAATTTGCAGTTTTCAAGAACTTGCAGGCAGTGTACCCCAGCTAGACTAACAGGTAATTCTTCAGTAGGTACCTTCTCCCCTCCCTACAAGAAAGGGGTACTGAATCATTCCCCTGGTGAAGGATACTGAGTCGAAGGTCCTAAGGCTCCTGTGTGAGAACTTGCATCACACAGCCTGCACATACAAGGATAGCTGTGACCAAGTGTTGTGTCAGAAACTATAGTGTCTGGACTATTACATGTCCTGTGGCTCTCATCCTTCTGAAGATGCTATCATGCAGCTTACTGAATCAGGTACTAGGTTACTGCTGGTGTATGAGGAGGCCTGGAACTGTGGATAGCCTTTTTTCCTTCCAAATATTGTCCCCATACCCCTGGACAATGAAGCTCCTCCCTTCCAGAAGACAGAGTTAATCAGCATTCTGTGCAGTGAAAACCTTGCTTTTCCTTCATTGAGGTTCTCTCTTTTCTTTTCTTATCATAAACAGCTTTTTTTTCTGAAGCCCAGAGCACAATGGAGATATTCCAAAAGGCTAAAAATATGCATATATATGTCCTGGTGAGACGCGTGTAACAGCTCATCATATCTGCCATTCTTAACTGTTTCTCAGGCATGTGGTAGTGCAGCTGCTTGAAAAAAAGAGTACAAGCCAAGTTCAAAGAAATAATTTGTTTTAGTATACTGATCATTTTTACCCTGTCTCCTGTGATACTGAGCTAAAGCAGTAGGAGTAGCAGTAGCAGAAAGATGGTGGCATCGCCATCACCTCCAGTGCCCACACTCCAGCAAGATGTGAGAAACAGAAAATCTCTTGAGGGAGCATGCTTAATGGGGCAACAAGCTAAGTAAATATCTGACATTCAGAATGTTCTCATATTTTGAATGAGGAACATTTTCAATTCTCATAAGAATGAGTTTGCCATAATTTTCAGACACTCTTATATCCCTGTCTGTCTCTCTGTCACAGTTACTGTAGCGGCTAGAATAGAATTATGACAGGCAAAAAGGCAGTACTATAATGAGGGAAAAGAATCTTATAATTCAAAAATCACTGGGTGAACACACTTGCCTGTACTACATATGAGGTGAGGTGATAACTGTAGTGTACTGTAGGCTTAAAACCTTTGGAAATATATAATTGGACACTTATTCTTTCTATAGACCAATTAGATGAAGGACAGACAAGTAATAGTCTGGATCCTGTGCAGGACTGCAGTAGAAAAAAAAAAAAAACCCAAAGTTTCCCCAGTTCTTCTAATCACTGAGCTAATGTCACCTGTGCCTTTAACATGACCGCCTTTTCTCATAGTGTAGCTACTGACCACCTTTTCTTATCTGTCACAAACACGGCATTTCCTTTTAGTCTCACCAAGTTTCTGAGTATTCAGACAGTACAGGCTTAGGCAGTATGTACGATCGTTATGTTCTGCAAGCATCAGTGTAGAAAGCAGCATTTTTAGTTGTAAGGAGACATATCTTTTTGCTTCATCTTTTAAAATCTCCAAACCCTGTTTCAGCTTTGCCTAAAGCTTCTGATTATGACTTTTTTTTTCAATTTTGATCTAAGTTTCCCTGCAACTTCAAAAGTACGTTTTTTAATTTTCTTATCTTGCCATTAATTTACATGTCACACTGGCTTTTGTGTTTCTCCACCATTTCCAAGATTAAAATGTTAACTAAAATGAATGTGTTTAATAACCTTGCTGCAATTTAATAATCAGTTGGAATAAATCTTCATCATTTTTTAACATTTGGAAGCTCCATCAAGAAAAAATTTTTAAAAATAAGCTCAAAGCAAAGGAAATTAGAAACTAGGGATAATTTCTTATTGTTGTTTTTATCTTGTGGTTGTTTGCTTTGGGATTACATTGTTATTTTTTTCCATGTCTTTATTTTTGTTCTATAGGCAAAGCTTTATGAAAATATTAGAAACGGCCTTTTGACAGCTAAATGGAATTCAAGCAAAATTTCCATCTTATTCAAAGCTACCTTCACAAACCATGCAATTTTCCTTATCCACCCAGTTTAAATTCAAGGCTTCTCTAGTGATATCACACTCAGTCAAATCCGACAGCTTATTTCTATTAAAGTTTGGGGTTGAATGGAGACTAACTAGAATGTCGATTCTATTGCTAATATTTCATTCCAGTGGCAGAATGCAGTAGCTTGGATGAATTTAAGATGAAAATATTTATAACATTGCTGGAATCAAAAAACTCTTTGTTGATATAATTCAATTTGTTTAAATAAAATAATACTTCCCTTGATGCTGCTAAATGATATTTTCTCTGTTAATGCTATTAATGCTGGCATGGCCTTAATAATTTGGCACTATAATCATTTTGTCTTTAAAACATTTTGTTGTATCCTTATATCCTGAGCCACAGTTGATAGGATCAATGCTGTTAGCTTACAATTTCATGTTATCTTACTAAAGAATAGCACAGTTTATTGTTTAAACTCATGGGGAAAATACTGTCTATTCAACATCTCCCAGGCATCAGTAGCACTTTAGAACTCACTTAGTTTATTCATTGCTCTTCGGTTTCTTTTCCTTCAACTGATATTTTCTGGCAGGATCATCTCATTACTAGAGAAGAGAAGGGATAAGAAAACACCAGTTATTACAGGTTCTTGATTTTGCTCTTCATTGATAATCTACATCTGAAGAAAGACATGCTGACAAGAGTGCTTTTGTGAACCAAAAGATCTTTCAAATGGAAGGAGTGGGGTTATCATCCAAAACAAAACAAAGTAATTTCTGCAATGAGTGATAAAATTGGAACATTATAAAACTGAGTATGTCCACTACATCCTCATCTGTTCCTATTTAGGTGTGATGGATGCAGACATCACATTAGATATCACCACAGACAGATTGCAACAATGGCTTGTTTCAGCCTATCGTCACAATTTCCTCCTGTACTGGAATTTTCTCACCTAATATCGTAGCCCTGGGAACACAGCAATCTATCTAGTTGTATTGAGTGCACTGGATTTACACAGATCATTTGAAAGATAAAGGTCATATACATGCCAGGCCTCTAGCTCTCATTTATTAGGAATATCCTCCTGACTTTCAACATCAGCAGTGTCATCTAGACCATGCTAGAGTAAATGAAAAGCCGCAGAACACATGGCTAGCGCTGAAGGCAAAGATGTACTTTAGTGATATGCAGAGAGTTTCAATCTTCTTAGTTCCTGAAAAAACACATGGTTCCACAAAGGTGCTAACCAGCATAGCCACTTCCCAGACAGTTGATTTTATAGCACTTTTAATCAAAGGGAGAATAAAAAGGAAACTGCTGTCCTGAAGTTCACACAGTGATATTCAGACAGGAGATACAAGTTCTAGACAGGGGCATGTTTATTACTATTTAATATTCACATTGCAGGACCACACAAAGCCCAAAGTGAAACTGAGACAGATAGTCTCTAGTAAGAATTACTCTACATTTTGGAAATAGCTCTGAATAACTTGTGACTCTTTTGCAGTTGCCTAGAATATGCACGTCTAACTCAATTGTCAGGAATTGCAGAAAATAAGTAGCCCAGTGCAAATGGTTTCTGATTCCAAAATTATTACACTATCTGTGAGACCTATAAAAAGTAGCTCTAATTACAGCCAATGGTGTCACTTTATTACAGCAAGGGTTTCTCTGTAGCTTGTCAGAATTTGCTGATGGTGAATAGGAGTGTTTGGCAAAACTATACTCTTACTCATAAGAAGAACATTTTGGGAGTCATTTTTGTCAACATTCTCCATGGAAAAAAAATTTTCTTAATTTGAAAATTTCATTTGAAAATGTTATCTCAGAACTTGAACATTTTGTTCATTCTCTGCAACAGCCTTAAGAAGATATGAGCCAGGTCTAACTGTAGGTTGGAGAGCACTCCTACACAAACACCAACCTGATTTGCTGTTTAGGCTGCAAGAGTTCCTCAAGGAACAGCTACCTTGGTCTTCCTGCAAAATCACAATCACATAATTGTCAGGACTGAATTTGCTCAGGTAGAGTGTTTAAACTGCTAAATTCACCACTTCCAGATCTGCAGCCTCTGTGGCATTTGCTTCATCCTGTGGTATTCCATGCATGGTCAAGACATATTTTGTCCCTTTGAGGTCTCATCATCCCAGGTTTCTCTGTGGATTTATATTTCCCATGATTCACTACCATGTTCTCCGCTGTTTACCTGCCGTATGTATTATGGGAGTCCTTGCTAGCAAGCAACACAGAAGAAATGATTCAAGTGGGAAGCCCAGGCAATAAAAAGGAAAGGAAAATACAGGATCCAGACTGCATTCAGACTGATACAGACTTTAACTTCCATGAAGTACTGTGAAGGTACTTTCACACTGAGGCTTTCAAGAAAACAGTCTTTTAAGGGGAGAAAAAAACCTTTAAACTTTTTTAAAAAAAAAAAAAAAAAAAAAAAAAAAAGAAGTTCCAGCAAAATTTCCCTCAGTTCAGAAATGAAAATTCCATCCACTTATGCATTCAGGACACAAAGTGCTGAAGAAGAGATCTCCTAGGGAGACTAAATATATGCCAGCAGAGAAAAGCATGCCAGGGAGAATTTGATTTATTATTGAGGCTTCTTCAGATTGTTGGTTTCATAGTACCCATACATGGTACAACTTCTCTCTGAGAGCTTTGTTTAATGCATGCTTCAAAAAGGAGCTTTCAGTATATTTCTGAAAATACAAGATTTTCTTAGAACTTGGTAAAGCTTATCAAATAACATACCACTTATGAAGCTTGAAGTAACATGCTGCCGAAGGGTATGAGGGTGCATAGCTGAGAGTTAGAGACCCTACTCTCCACAACATTCACCTTTTGCTTGCTATAGCTGCATTACATATGGGAACTGAGGCTCACCTCAAATTCCTATATACAGTGTTAGAAGATATTATCCAGCCATAGGTGAGCTGCAGTGAGAAGCCACACTCTTCATCTCTCTTTGTACATTTTTCATTTCAGTAATATCCTTCTGGAGTGAGGTGAAAGAGACCACAGGTGAAGTGTAAAGTGTAAGGTGAAGTGTAAAGCAGAAAAGTAGGCTGGCAAAGCCCTTAAGGAGTTGACTAGTCCTCGTCTCACGGCAGGATGGGCTAGTCTTACACGATTCCTGGCAAGGACTAGTTACTATGATGGAAACTCCAAAGCATCATAGACAAAACAACTCTCATGAGTCAGATTCCTTATTCTTAGAAAGTTGTTTTCCAGATATCTAAACTAACTGTCCCTTGCTGTAATTTAAAATCAGTATTTGTTTCCCCTACAGGGCCCTTAGAGAATAAATTATTCCTTTGTCTTGTGCTGCTGTTTCCTATGTATTTGAAGACTCTTCTGTCTTCCTTCCCACAAATACATTTGCCCTTTCACAGTGTATTGCATTCACTGCTGCGATCAAGACAGATTGCAAGTGACTTGAATGACAGCATATCAGGATACAATACCCAGGGTTGTGTCTGAATGAATAATATGTGAATACATATTTAACATCAGTATTTGCCTATGGTGCATTATAACTTTATCTAATTAATTACTTTATGAAGTGCTTGATTATGATAGCAGTGAATGTCTTTCCTGCCCACTCTTATCACTTGCTAAAAATTATTCTGTTCAGCTGAGATATACATGCATCTGGGAGCTCATTTGGATACTAGGCACCAAACAGTAGATCCTCATTCCTGTATTTTCTCATAACTTATTATCTGGTTATCATAGCTACCAAATAAGGCCTCCTAATCCCTCTAGCAGATCAGATTATTCACAGGTTAAATGAGAGAGAAAAAAAAACAGCCTGTTATATTTATTCATTTCCCCATTTTTAAGATCTCTTTCATCTCTTCTCTCTTTGTGCCAAGCCTTCAAGATGCAATTGGAAATGTTGGATATACTCCTTCAAAAATGTTCTCTGAACAGATTACCAAGTACCATTCTATGAAATGAATGGATTACAAAGAGCAGCACTTCTTAAAAAGAAAGCAGGTAAGCTGATATTCAAGTATTTGGTCTTTTATTGGTTGTTACTCACTTCCTCAGAACATTCCTGAGAGCTGTATTATTTTATTTCTTGGTTGTTTCCCAAGAAAGACTCTTCAGGCATTTTTCCTAATTTCAATGTCAATTTTAATTGAACATTTTCATTCATTTCTGTGGAAAGTTTCATTTTAAAGACATTCACATTTGGGAGATGGCTTGGTCCCTACCAAATGCATTCTCATATCTGCTATTTTGTATACCATTGTTGCTTTAGGATTCCTGTTCATCAATCATACAGCCTACATCTCTCAAAAGTAAAGGCCAAAAGTACAGCGAATAAGTAAAAGGTAAAATCCCCAGCGGATGTAAAAGCCTACCAAAGAAAATTTTTGCTTGTCCAAAATGAGGTACATCATTCACATGTCATTTCCCAGTTTTCTTAGTCAAGTAGTAACAAATTGCTCATGTGTGATCTGTGTTACAGATGATTGTTTATCTATAAACAGGTGGTGGGTTCAGCAAAGGTCTACGAACAGTGTCATCCTTACGTGCTGGAGCCTGTGGATTCTCTTGCAGTGCACTGCAGGGTGATCAGAGCTGTTGTGATCAGCAGGGGTCCAAATAAGCTTAATAATTCAATTTACTACTACCCTTGATAGAGGAGTAGAAAATGGCATTAAGAAGTATATTAGATCTTTATATTGATGATGCTTTTATTGAGCCAGAATCAGAGAAATGAAGTCTTCAGCCCATACTATGTCTATCTCTGAAGTTACTAGATCAGACTCTATAGCTAGTGGGTGTTCAGAATAGCAGATTATGGGGCACCCCTGAAAGACATCCACTCTGGTACTCAGATTCAGAGGCAGAGACCAGGAACTCTTGAGTTGCCTTTGGTTGAGAAGTCTCATTATGGGACATGAATGATGTAGAGGGACTTCCAGAGGACAGCATTTGCCTATAAAGAGACTATTACAGGGCTAAGGCAGCAAGTCGACCATATGAGTCTTTCATTCTGGAAATCACTTTGACATCACTTTAATGGACCGGTTTTACTGGACACTATGTGGACATAAGATGCATCTCATGCCAAGTCTGCAAGGAAACATCTGCAACAGAAGGATGCTTAGAGAAGCAGCAGAGAGCTCATGGTAGTTTCTTAAGGATCACAACTATGAAAATTCAGTGCAGCATAATCTTTTCCAGGATGTGAGTTACTCACAGAGGAATCAGTTCATAACACTTGGCCAAGCTGACACTTGTTGCTGAAGACAGCTCTTCCTGGATGCTAAAGGAATACGATTGCTCCAGATGTCTGTCCACCATAAATGACAGGATATTGACTTGATGATTTAAGGAGAATACATAGCAGCAAATGAACTCAGAACAGTCTGTGCAAGGGGCATGATCCTTTCACTGCTAGTAACCAAGGACAAAAATTGTAGGGGAAAGATTGTCAGACCTCTGACGAAACCCGGTGACTACAATGAGAATTCTCTTCTCCAGGCAGAAGTTACACACAGTTATCATAAAAACAAAATTGGTACATAATTTTTGCTATTGTTTTCCGAATTCCAATGGATGGTAAGGTTGAGTATGAAAGAATAATTAAGTGCTGTAGTAATTAGATTGATTAATACCAGAATCATGCCTGACATTTGAAATATGAACTGAAGGACAACCCACACATGGAAATATGTGTTTATGACATTTCTTTAAGCGCCTTCAGAGATTAAAATCCCTAGATAGATGCAAGTCATTACACAGTTATCCTTATGGTTCTTCCTTTTAAGACATTCTTTGCAGTGACCTGAGAAGTAAGGGAAAGAGATGATGTTTGGAAGCTTTTATGAAAATTCCTTGTTTTTTTTCTGGCTACCTCAGGATCCTAAACAAATAGGACCTTAAAAGACAAACTGTCTGTCTTTTGATTTCAGATGAATGCACAAGTGTGGAATATATTCCACTGCTCAAGTGCAAGGCGCATGCATTGTCATCTTGCAACCTTCAGCTCTGGGGATCAGCACTCTTTAACCCAAGGCCGGGATAGTTCAGCAAAGCTATGTGACCTTGGCTAAGTTTCCCTGAGAAAATTGTTGTTAAGATGTAAGAAAGCCCATGAGCTGAAGTCATGAAAGATAAGCAAAAACACAGACAAACCGTATTTGTTGAGATGCTGATAGTTAAGAGCTCAAGGATTCAAGAGGAAAAAAATATTGACAAGAAAAGCTGTAACTCCTTACAGAAAAAAAATGGGGGAGGAAGGCCAGAATCAGAATACAATTCCTAAGAGTGAGGGAGGTCAGCTTTTTCCCACTTACATTTTACAGTACCATTTAATATGCCTAAAAATCAAATTACAGTTTACAGTTCTTGGATTCTTTTAACTGTTCAGTTCAAGATCTCCACAAACAAAAAAATTAGGTTTGAGCCATCCAAAACAATTTTTGGATTTCTGTGTTTGTTTATCAGCACTGCAGAAGCAGTGGAAAAATAATTATTGCAACAACTCAAATTCTTCTCCACATGGGCAGGATAATACTCCTGTCTGAAACCATTTCTTCTGTATATAGGCCTGCCTCAGATGACCCCTTCCCAAGAATATATCATTAGATAGACACCATTTACTTATGAAAGCACTTCACTGTTCTTAGTCAGACAGTAGATTTGTTACACGATACTTTTTCTCCTAGTAATTTACTTCCTTCTGGATGATGTGCAAATTCTCTTACAGAAGCTGAGAAATGCTCATTTATATACCTTTCAGTCCAAAGGGCATCCTCAGAGGACATTATCTCCAAGTGTGAAGGATGTAACACAATGCTCGCCAGAATAAGTGGATAAATCTGTGCATATTTTATCTGGGGCATATCTGTACAGGCTTGTGAGCACTCTGGACAGAAGTGTCTGTTAAACAAGCATCTACTTCAAAAGTAATATATTTTTTATTTGCTTTGTAGGGTGAAAAAGAATTAGTGCTCCTTATGATAAATATTGCACTTAGTAATTACATTTTCATATTTACAAAGTCCATGTAGTAAAAGTTCTAAATTAAATAAATCTCATTTACATATATTTCAGTCCAAAGGGCATCGTTAGAGGACAGTACCTCCAAGATAATAATGAGCTGTTTTCATTAACGTGTCCTAATGATTACAGCAGGCTTGTACTTCAAGAGTCATGAGAAAGTTACCCAGGCGAGACCAAAGAAATAATTATACATCTTTATCTATCTTCCCTTCCCTGTAAGTCACTCATTTATAAGACTATTTCTTGTTCTTGGGTTGATGTACTCAGAAGCCCCTTGAAAAAGATTTAATTGAACTTGGCTATAGTGTGGGTAAAGGATCAGGATATGAGGTCTGATCTCAGTTATAGCTATGGAAATCTGGAATAGGCAAATGCAGTGTTGTAGTAAGAACAGACTTTCATTTACTATCTCTAAAGTCCTGATCATAATAGGATCCTTTAATCTTCTTTATCCATGTTATTACTGCCAAATAAAATACACTTACAATTTCCAAAAGGATTGACATACTTTTACCTAACCTTTCAAATGTCCATTTATTTTTAAAATATGATTTTTAGATGTAGCTTATCTTCACCATATAAGAACTTTTGACTTCTAATTTGGAAAATTTTTTGTTCAAATGTGACCAGTCTTAGATATTATTTTATTTATTTTGGTATATTTCCATCAAAAAATGGCATATGGTATTTTTTGCTTCTATTAGGTCTAACTGATTTATATCTGACAAACATACATTATCCCCCATACTGCTAAGCAATTATCACTGAATAGGAGAAAACACATCTATAAAAGCCTTCAGACAATCATATTGTTCATCTTTTGCCCACCATATATTAACCAGATCTTCATTATTCCAAATGAGTGTTTGTCCAACCTGGTCTTAAAAGATTTTAATGATAGAGTCTCCACAGCCTCCCCAGACAATCTATTCCAGTACCTAATTATCCCTATTGTTAGGAGTTTTTTTTAATGTATAAGTTAAATTTCCCTTGCCACTATTAAAAAAAAACATTAATTTTTGTACTAGTCTCAGTGGACATGAAGGAAATATTATTCACTTCCTTTTTGCAACAGCTTTTTATGTATTTGAAGATCACTATCATGTTCCTTGTTTTTTTAACAACCTCAATGCCTTTGCAGTGTATTAATAAGCCATTTTTTCAGGGATTCTTCAGATGGTCCATATCTTCGTAGAAGTGCAGTCTCTAAAACTGGACAGTCTTAGAGCTAATATTTTCATAGTATCACACAAATAACATTGGCAGGATTTGGGGAGCTGTAAAAATAAGGATTTTGAGTCTGTGCCTTTCTTTCTCCATTTATAGTTCATCTCTGTATAGCAGACACACTGTTCCCCGAGTTTGAAGCTGTAGAAAACAGAGACAGTTTTGAGCTCTGGTTTATACTAGCTCAGAATCTCTTCAACCTGCTTCACTCAACCATCCAGATGTTCACCAGATGTTCATCCACTTACTAGTTCAGATGGTTTAAACAGCTACATTTTAGTTACAAAATGCTGGTCATGTAAATGGTCATTTACTAAGGCTCAAGACATGAGTGGTAAATTAAGCCCTCTTAATGTAATTTCATTCTGTCACATGCCATGGCCCAGCATCTCCCAACATTATCCAAAATTTGTATAGATGGATCAACTGCTAATATAGCCATGGACCTATATTAAGTTCATTTAAATAACATTCATTAACTTACTATTCATGGCATCTCATTCAAGAAGTGCCAGGATCTTTCTTCCTAGATTAAACTGTAGCTAACACTGCATGAATCATAATTTTCATCAAACTTTCTGTACTGATATTTTCACTTACTGCTTCACGGAACCATAGAGGAGCTGGCTGGAGGGCATCTCTGGAGGGCATCTAACCTAACCTCTCCCCTGAAGCTGAACTATCCTCAGCCAGATAAGTTTAGCCATGAGTTTGTCTAGATATTACTTTCTTCAGTGATGATGTAAAGCCAGTGAGGGTGTTGATTCAATAATCTGACTAAACTTATGGTTAATACAGTTCTGCAGAATTCAGTAAATCTGTTCATGTACTTAAATTCAAACTCATGAGTACACTCTTGGTCCAAATCTAACCTGTGAAAAGTAAAGTTTATACTCAGGTTGAGACCATACTGGGAGAATCACATAACGAGCAAAAACAAAACTGTTCTTTTGGGAACACTGCAAAAATTGAAATAAGCCAGTTGACATATTCTATGATGAATGCATTGTTCTGTATTCAGGAGTTATTCTAGAGGTCTTCTGGCTTATTAAAATGCTTGCACTGAGAAAAATCCAGTCTTAAAGTTCCTGGGTGATCAGGTTACATAAAGGAAGTTTTCCAAGTGTGAGCCATTAGTTCTGCTCTGAAGGGCACAGTTATTAGCTGGAGAGCCCGAGTCCAGTCTCCAACCTGCTAGAGCTCAGTCCTCATCACTTGCCTGTGAGGTCCGCTGTGACAGGCCTTAACTGGATTATAGGAAAGACTAGCTGAGAACTGGAGAAATCATTGTCTGGGCTAAATATGAATAACACTCATTTCCAGAGGAGGCTCCCCTTCCAGGAGGGTGGTCCTCCCTATGCCCAGGTCTCCTGAGTTCTGGCAAACACTTTACCTACTCCCTGAGGACAGAGCACATAGTCATATCATTAATTCCAGCTCAAAACCCCTATCAGAGAAAAAGCACAAAGGCAAAAGTAATAGATTGATGTTCAGTTTGACGCATAACTGCCCTCACTCATCATCACTTTTCCTTTCTTCCTTTTGTCTCTTGCACCAACCTCAGAGTTCAAGTGACTCCCCAGAAATCTGTTGCCCTCCCATGGTCACTAAAAGGTTCATTGGAACGGAGCAATATTATTTAATGAAAGTAGATCTTGTTTTTATCAGAGCTAGGTACAGTCCTGGGATACTGACAAGGATTTTGTAGATTTGTATGGACAAACTCAGGAGTTTGCCTAGCAACCAAGATATTTTTAAAAAGCCTTTTTTGCAATGAAGGAATCTGATCCAGATCATCCTACAAAAATTCAATAGAGAAAAGGCAAATGACCTGAAGCAGGTAGTCCACTGATGACCAAAACTGTGTTAATGTACTCCTAAAACAATAATTGGCTTCATAATCAACAGTTGCTATCAGCTAAGTAAATCAGAACTGACTTTTGTAAAATATAAATAGCTAGAATGTTACCTCTCAGATTCCAGAGAAAGGAATAATTAAAGTACCTGTCTAGCAGTAATATACAATGTAATATATATATATATATATATATATATATATATATATATGCATCATTTTATTTCAGAAACAATATTTGGACAAATTGTACAAATTAAATATAGTCCCTGTAAACAAAGATTAATGATTTCTGTAATTTCCATAAAATTATCCATTAAAATATCAGGAAAAAAAGCTTTGCAAAAAAATCCAATATATGGAAAGAGTTTTAAAATTCAAAATTTTGTTTAAATTTTTTCTGGTCCTTTTACTCCCAGCCCTAATTATGTGCAGTTTTGACTGAGGACGATGAAGGTATCTGTATGCTTAAAACAAATATGCAGGGATATATAACTGACTTGCATGTTCCTTCAGAACAGCTTTATTCTTTACTCTTCCCCATCTGCTTCAGAGATGAAAGGTACGGGAAGGCAGAGTCCACACAATGGCTTAAAAATGTGTGGTTTTTTTCACTTCAATCTTGTTCTTCACCTGATGTCAATTCTTTAATATAAAAACTTAGAAAATAAAACTTTAAAAACCAAGTATTTTCCTTCAATGCATGCTTTTCTCAATAGTTACCTACTGTTATGGAGGTTTTTGTATTAATAAATTATACTTTAATTTATTAAAAATAATTTAATTCTTTTAGACAGGTAAAATCAGACAGAAGAAGTGGAATTGCTCAGAAAATACGATCCAAACTAATATCAGATTTAAGACTGTCTCTAATGTAATTAAATAAAAATCTATTTCCATCCCACTCTGAAGAAACATATAGATGGTATATACATATAAGATTCACAGAAATAACAGAGTAGTAACACCTACTATATTGATCAGTAGCAGTATTCATCTTGACAACGTAAGGGAAAAAAGGAAAAATTCCATTGGTATTGTGGGAGATATTATGGAAAATATGACAAGCAGTTTTGTTTTATGGCATTAATCCTAAACAGTCCAGATGTCCAAAACATAAGAATGGAACAAAGTGCCTGCTGTCCTTTTTGGATGCTTCTTTGGAATTTTAGAAATGACAAAGGTAAATGAAAAACAAAGATCTTGTGGCAGGTTCACGGTGAATATAAATCAGTATAACCTGCTGAAGAAAAGTGAGTTGTCTTGATTTACAGCTGAGGGGACCGTACCAATGAATTACATGTATGGTAAAATAAGTGAAAAGTAAATCAGAGAAAAGAAGATAATTTATTTTTAAAGACAAAAATATGTTAATCAGAAATATTAAGGTTTGACAGTTAAAATTTACAGATCTTCTTCCAGGATTTGGATGGCAATCTATGATTCAGAAAATAGCTATTCTCCATCATTCACTTGCTTCTTAACTGCAATCTAGAGTGCCAATTACCTTTATCATTACTTCAGGAAGGGCCAGATAAAACTCTTCATCATTCACTGATCATGAGTAGTACATGGGCTGTAAAGGCACCACCTAGAAAGTACACTCAGTTATGAGAATAAATATAATGTGGCTCATAAGGCAAAAAAAAATAACAAGGTAAAATACTGCTGCATAAAGCCTAAATAAACAAATGTCATTTCAGACACTTAATCTAGTGCCAAGATAATAACTCCATGGAATCAACTGGTAAACAGGTGTTTAGCCTTAATATTCACTTCAGTGAGACAAAAGGAGGTTTTGTATTTACCAGATTTTCATTGTTTTTCGGTAAATGTGCAACTAAGCGACAAACCACTGACTTATAGTTCAATGGTACTTTATAAATTAGATCCACACATTTTACTTAACTGATTGAAATGGATTTAGAACATCAGAAGTAATAGAGTGCAAAATCCCTGAAACAGGATAATATATTTCATTGCACTATTATTATTGTCACATTGATAATTAGTTTGTGTAAACAATCAGATTTTTTTTTTTATTTTAACAACCAGAATTCTTTTTTATGGAAGGATGATTTGAGCTCTGGGAGAAATTTAATATTTTTAGGAACTTGCAAAAGTTCTCTCTGTTCAGTCTCTGTAGTTTCATATTTTCTGAAGTTTGTTAAGATGACTAAAGACATGATAGGCCCTTGCTAGCTCTACTGCTCACAGCCTCATACTATAGATGAGCAATGAAAGAGGGGATCTTAACTGTTTCTCTCAAAGCTAATTTAGATGATACTCACACTAACTGAAAAGATAAGAATTCAAAAAAAGAGAGCCACACTCAACTACCTTTCTTCTTTTTCTTACAAAGATAATTTCCTAATCACCTATTGCTGCTGTAAAACAAAAGTGACTTCTTAGAAAATTACTGTTTAAGCTGACTCTTGTAAAGAAGGTAGGACACATTTTAAGATCTTCTTTCAGAGATTAAACCTTCTGAGTGGCTGTCAGAGGTCAGGAGGCAGATATTGCTTTAGAGATTTGTGCATTAAAGAAGCATTTAATTTACAATTAAACACAAAGACAGTTCCTAAATGATCTTTAAAACCATGAAAAATGAAAATGCTTCAAAAGAAAGGCAGCAGAAGAAGCAGCCTTCCACTTTGCTTATTGCACAGCTTAGACACATTTTACCTCTCACTCATTCCTGTCTAAGGTTGTATCTAACTTTCCAACAGAGACAAATTATGGAAGGAAAGTCCTAGAAGAGACTTCACCTTATTTGAACTGCAATTTATTAAAGTGCTACTCTATTTGAAAAAAAATCACTTTTCTGCTATATTTTAGCAATTAATGCCAATCAAAAACTTGCTCAAATCTCCGCTGCCTTTTTCATGAACCATGGACAGAGATCACTTTTACCATCATCTTACATGTCTTTGAGTTTCTCAGAATTCAATTAGATTGCAGTTTTTGGTGGAAACTGGAATTGCCTCTATCTTGCACTGAAATAGGTCTGATAAGAACAAACAGTGCAAGAAACAGAAAGTGCAGAGCCGCTCTGTACTTCCAGATACTTCGCTTGTTTGGACAGTGGGCTGTGATTACCATAGTAGGCAAAATTTGATTATATCATGGCTATAAGAAATACGTCTTAGGGGTCCCGGGCACTGAAAAGAAATGGGCAGTGCAAGTGAGAATTTTCAGTAGCTTGAATGGGTTTAGATCAAGTCCCTTTGTTTGCCTTGCCCATAACTAGAACCATACCGGTAACAGTATGTTCCTTCAGCATCTGGTGTGGATTTGTGGCAAGTGCTAGCTTCTACAGGGGCTTTTACTAACTTATGATGTAAGTGGGAAAGCAAAGTAAAGCCAATTTCAAAGACTGACATAATAAAAACAACATCAATAGCAAGTTCTCTTTTTTTTCCCCCTGAAATCTTCTAGATAATCAGTTCTCTCCATCAGCTGTAGCCGGAGGGAAAGGCATCAGCCTGGGGACAATCAGTTCTTTAACAGGGCTGCAGAAAAAAGAGAATTGTGATGCACTCCAGGGAATCCAGGGAATCAGCCCAGCATAAAATCAATGCAATGTGATAAACCAAAGAGAAAGAACTTCTCCATTCTGCTTTTACTTGGTTAAGGGGGTCCTATGACTCTAAGAAAGAGCTTTTGGGTACCAATACATGGAAGAAAGAGGATAGAGACTGAGGAGAACTGACTACGATTCACCAGTTACTTAGACGCAACAACATTTTTAAAAGGCTGAGAAGTCTTCCATAGGCCTTCAATGTAAATTTGTTTTGAGAAAACGAGACTTTTGTGATGTGGTCCATGTAAGGAGAAAAAAGTTCTGTATCTACAACAAGTCATGCTCTTCAATGCTATTGAGGGCTACATCATAGCACACATCAGCATTGCCAGTGGGGAGAACCTCACTGAGCTAAGCCCGGCCCCTGTGGTGCCATTCATTTGCTGTCTAAGGCTCCTGCTTCTGTTGGTCTCCTTATCTAAACAGTTATCATGTCTTCCAACACATTTCTGTAACAATTGATACTATATAAGTCTCTGGCTTCACCTAGTCCTCTAAATATTACTGTAAAATTAATTCGTTAACAATGAGAATAAACCTATATAAAGCAGCAGAGATGCAGCCCTATCCAGGCAGAAATATTACTGAGGGAATGGAAGTTAATAGGGTTACAGGGTGGCATGAAGCATGCGGAGGGGGAGATAAAATGCTTATTATATTTATATATAATTTTTATTTGCTTATTATATTTATATATAATTTTTATTATACAAAAATAGGCCTTCCTTATTGTGTATAGTACAGTCCAGCCTAGCAATGGCTGAGAACAACACACACATAAGTCTGAGTGTTTAATATAGAACTTCTTCTAGGAAAAAAAAGAAAAGACATCCATTTATTTATTTCCTGCTAGCCCATTCCTGTCAGAAGAGATAATACTTGCCTTTAACTGGAGATGAAATTTGCCTGCTGGTTTGTAGGTTATTGAATTGACCTCTGATTTTCAGGGATACATTTTGAAACTTTGCTTCTTAAATGGGATTTCTACTTAAAGAAATAAGAAACCCTCTAAGGATATTTACAGTGGCTGGTTATCTGGTGTTGACATTAATTGTGCTGGCATATTTTGCAGAACTGCCTCAAGTGTAGCATTAGCTGAACTGTAAGCCCCTTCCATATATAACAGTCTAGCTTAATATACTTCTCAGATATATCCCTGCTTTGTACCTATCACTCAGCTGAAAGAATCTAGGCAATTTTATGCAGATGTCTCTTGGGCTGAGCCCTTTAGGTGCATTCATAATGATTAAGAATGTGCTTTTATTTGCTGCATATCTGTATACTACATAGGCTTTTTTTTTCACAAATCTGTTCTCCAAAGACAAGAAATAACCTGTAAATTAAAAAATCTTAAAATCAAACTCTTCAACATCCTATATAGCAGAGCTCAAAGCTTTTCATATTACAGATCACAGTCTTCGTATGGATATATCCCTTCTTCAACTCCTAGTCACATTTATGTACGTTCTTTATGGTAGCTGTCTCAACTGGCAACATTAAGTTAATCATTTAGGGTGTTATCAATGAAAAATACACAGGATGAACTCTGATGCAAAATGATGCAATACTTTGGCTGCATTGCTCCATTTTTCACCAGTTTAATATCTTCTTTTTCCTATGGTGCAGGACTGTAGACATTCAGCTCTTAACTTCTCACTCTAGAGAGCTCATACCATGCCACTGAAAAGAGTAACCTCTAATCTTGATATGGCTAGGAGATGACTGTAGGATCAGCACGGTTCTGCATGACCACAATTGCATTATATAATTTTCAGATCATTTCTGCACTGGCTTGTGTGACAGGATGGTGAGGTACTAGCGTAAAGCAACAGACTGAAAGCTGCAAGCAATGGTGCTTTTCAGCTGGCACTTACAACCAAACGAATTTCTACTTTTGCAGATTCTTATTCTATGATTTCTAAGGATTGACCATATTCTATAATCTGATATTTTGACAGATTTGTAGTTTATTGGTTATGCATTATAAAATTAATGAATTATTGGTTTGATGTTGGCATGCGCATTGTATTGCTTATTCTGAAATCAAGTCAGGAGTTCTCATAGTCAGGGACTCCCTATGAATTGAATGTATCTATTACTTAATTTATCTTTGTTGATTTTAATAACACTCACCAAAAAAGAATGTGGCCATATTTCCTTAGAAAAAATGAAACTGAGACTGCTGAGACTCTTAAGTCTCCAAACAGCTCAATTAGCCCCTTCAGATTAGCTATTGGTTGTCATATAGCGGAAATTTGAGAGGATCAAGAACAGTGAAAAAAATAGTGGAAATAGACCTTTGAAGTTTCTGATTGTTTCAATACATTGCAATACATGTAGTGCATTTACATTCACTGATGCTGCACTGGAGAATGATGAAAGAGAAATTAAGTGATTTTGTACTACAAAATTCAGTGCCAGTAACAAATTATACATCCGTTATTATCAGCAATGTGCATGAAAATGCACAGTTTATGTTTTGCCAAACCCCTAATATTTTGTTGTTCTGTTCTGATACATGTGAAAACTAAAATCATTTCTATTTCTTATAGGAATTGTTTTTCCCTAACATAACTTTGAGGGTTTTTTCCCCAGCATTCAAAATACTGGTACCATGAGGTTCAGAAGTTGAAAACAGAAAGAAATTTAAACAGTTCTGGCATAAATACAGCTGGATAGTTTCTGTAGCAACTTTAATGTAATAATGCCCACCCTGACAAAATCCGGAATTGTCCCTACTGTTTCCACTCACAATATTAAAAATAACATATCTAACATCTCGAACAAAGTGATCAGAATGATTAAGCCATGGCTGTGGAAATAAAATAATAATAAGAAAAGTAACTGTCCAAGGACAAAACACAGACACAGAGCTTGAGAACCACACACTATGCCTGTAGGAAGCACGGGTGAGTTGCAAATGGAAGGAGCCTTTCATAAGCAATCCTTTCGTATTGCTGCCAATATTAAGAGTTTCAGCTCTCATGACACACTGCATTACACTGTATTTTTCTTTATCCATCACCAGTGTAAAAGCCCTTGTTAAAGCTGTCAAGCAGAAGATAGTTCAAGACACAAAAGAGTCCATCAGAAGGCAGATATTTTAAGGAACAAGCCTGAAATCCATAGGATTTCAAAAACTCTTTTAATGTGCTCTTAGACAGCTTCTTTTGTTTTGTTTTGTTTCCCCAGGAACTCAGATAGCAAAATCTATCCAGGAGGACAAGAAATCACTGGAAGTATCTAAAGCACTGGCAATTTTTCAATCGATTTTGATGTCTGAATTCTCCCAGTATAGCCACCCAGTGCTTGAAGGCCAGTTTCGGAAGAGGCAAAGCACGTTACGTCCAAATGGAAGCAGAATTGCAGCCTTATATATGCCACATTATAATAACCGGCAGAAGGATGCAGTTCCAGATGCCCACAGCGCACCCGGCAAAGCCCGCTGGCCTGTGCTGGCTCTCTCACCACACAACACACTGCTGTGCTGAGCCAGTCTCCAAGGTGCCTAGCTCACCCGGGCTTAGTGCCAAGAGCCCAGGTACCTAACTGTGGCCTTGGACACCATTGCAGCGGCATCTAAATATTAGGCACCGCTGTCTTTTACTCCTTTCAGTCTGCTGCCAACATCTTCAGGTCTCTCAGGGTAAGATGCTATTCTGCCAAACACATTCTCAGTGCTAAAGGGTTTCCATCAACTATGACAACTTTGGATCAATTTTGATGAAGAGAATTTAAAGGCCTTCATATGTTGAAACTCTTACAGATGACTGCATCAGAGGGCATTCATAAAATGAATATAGAGCCAAATATGATGAATAGAGTGTTTGCAATCAACAGACTGGCCAGCTACCGCTATCAGGAAAAATGGATCCTCCAGGTTAATAGGAGACCACTGAGATTGTCCAGGTTCTTACGTTCTTTCCCTAAGCATCCACTACTGGTCCTGTGAGGGATACACTGGTAGTGATAAAGATACCTGGGTTTGACACTTCTTCCTCATTTCTTATTAACAGGGAATAGGGAGCAGGACATAACCGACACCAAACATTCTCTATTGTAATCTGTCACTTAAAAAAATAAAAGGCACAGATCACAAAAGTAGATATGAGTGTGTCAGGTCATTAATATCATCTACTGTGCAGCAAATTGCTTGTCATGCTTCCTTTATACTCATTTATGACTAAAGAAGACTACTTGAAATGAGAGGCCATAAATATTTCTCACAAAGCCTCATTTGTTAATAAAGATGAATTCCCTAAGTTTCCTACAGGACTGAGGTGTTGAATCAGAGAGAAGGAAATTAAAGAAACAAAAAAGATCATGTACAAATTTACGATCATGGAAACTTTGGTATTTAAATAACTGACTTAAATAATGTTATAAATTCAGTGTCTTATTTCCATTCAGAATGGAATGAAATCATAACGGGAAATAAGCATAACCATCAATATTGTTTTGGTCTATAGTAGAAAATAACATATGTTTAATGGACTGATTAGGATGTAAGTATTAGGTATTTTTACAACTTCAAAAGCATGAGATCATTGTAAAAACATCAGTGAGCTGTGTAACTCCATTTCATTCCAAACAATCTGGTCTCATTTCTTGGTGGAGATGTTCTCGTTTACATCATCAGTGACTTAAAATGATACCTCAGGAAAGAGACTACTTCCTGTTCTTGTGCTGAAACAGTCTTTCAGCGGTTGAAAGCTGAGGATTAAATCCTGAAAGCCTGGGAGAGGAGGAGAGGTATTTACAGTAACCGGATCATGAGATTTGGATGAGAATGCCTCCTAAAACTGATATCATTACAAATGCAGTTTAACAAACTCTGGATTTCATGAAAAGACAGAGTAATGAAAGCCTAAACTGATTATAAAGTCAGTGAAATAAGTCTGATACTCCAATTAGTATTCTTAGCTGACGCCACCTTTCTATTCTCATCTGGAAGCCCATGCTGGAACAAGCTGAAACATTTATCACTGAGAATTACATCTCACTCATCTCACTTGTTATCTTAGAATTTTTTCCATCTCAGAGTTCAATATTCAGGGATGTCATTAAGCTACCCCATACTCATTTTTCTTCTGCTATTTTTGATTTTCTTTCTTTGTGTGTGCGTGTGTGTGTGTGTGTGGTCCCGAAGAAGCAGGAATTCATCACTTGAATTTTCAGGAAGAATTTAATGACTGGCAAATTTAAGCTACAGAGTCAGGTTTCCTTATTCTGCTGCTGAAAATGAATAAGTGATCACGATAAGGCAGGTGATCATGACAACACAGGCATTCCATGACATGCTGAATATCTGAAACAGCAAGAAAGACCTCAGAATACATAGAGGTTTGATAAGATCATTGTGCTCACTACAGTGAAAATAGAAGAAAATAGTGTACTGAGAATATGCTGAGTAGGTGAAAATATTCATGCTATTTTTAATCAACAGTTGCAATAGTTTCAAGCTAAGTTTACAAATCAAAAAATGGAAAACAATCCAATCTCAGAATCTCTTAGAAGACAGCAAAATTGCGGCCGCAGCTTTTTGCATGATAATGTCTTTTTACTGGTAAATGACGAGATGAAATTGAGTAGTTTACCATGAAAGTGAAGTCAACAGAAAGCTTGAAGATATTCTACAGCCACAGCAGTTGTACCCCTGGATATTCAAACCACAACGCATTTTAGGAGTAGTTATTTTGTCGGTGTGTTGGGATAGTCAAACGATAGTCATATAGAATTCACATTGACGTAAAATAGTATGCCTCATCCCAGTACCTATTTCAGATAATTAGTATTTTTTTCTGTGAAAGCCAACTTTAAGAGTTCTAAAGAGATCTCATGAAGAGATCATGTCTTTATGGCCCGTGTCTCTCTCACTAGCTTTTCATCTTATGTATCACCAAGACATTTTGATGCCACCATCACTGGATGATTATATCACGATCACTAGATCATGTTTTGTTTTGTTTTCTCCAAGAATGGTAATATCTAAGCAGAAGACCAAACTTATATCTTCTAGTTCGTACTCTCACCTTGGTCAAGTCCCTCAACTTCTCTGAATAAATTCCCTAACTGCCAGTACATATTGCCCACATAATGTAGGAGCTTTTAAAAAGCACTTTGAGGATAAAAATTTCTATATGTGCCAGCTCTATCCTTTAAAGATTACCTGATTGCTTTGTTCTATGTAATTGCATGCAAGAATATAGGAAATAAATAAATACATGTTGAGGGATTCCCACAAGTTTCTGTGCTGTGTCTCAGAGCCATTCCAGAGAAGTAATTAAGGCTGCTAATTCTTGACAAAGCTGAACTTTCTTTCTCCTTTCCTTCTCCTCTTCACTTCTTTTTTATCCTTATTTTTCTCGCTTTGCCTAAATCCTTTCCTTCCCTTCCTGCAACAATGTTATTTCTACTTTCATTTCCAAGAGGTTTATCTTTGATGTGAATCTTTTGCAGTACCTGTGAACTTGTTGTGGTCTGTTGTGATGTGAGAATGCTTTTGAAGGCATCTTTAATGGAAAGTCTTAACGCTTAGTTCTTAGGAGGAATCGCTTCTTCCCTCCTGTCCTTGCTGGAGCTTGTTAGCCATCTCTCTAATAAGAAAAAATACTGAAAACTAGAAGGCATGTGGTGATCCATCAACACCTGCCAACTCATAGGGAAAGGAGAATGCATCTCATTAACCAACTCCTCAAGTTTTTAATCCTCAGTCTCCAAAAGTTTCAATCATTTCAAAGTTATATAAATTTTACGTACTTTTTATATACAAGGCCTGATTCATATCTTTATGAAGTTAAAATCCTCTTTGAGTTCAAAGGGAGTATCATGAGTGTGGATGGTAAAGCATCCCAAAATTAATGCACCAAATTCTCTGCTAATGTAAATTGATACTGTTCCATTGATTTCACAGATGATATTCCAGTTATGTGCAGCGAAAAATAGGCATAAGTTGATTCAGTATCTTAGTTAGGTTATAGTCTCCCAGGGATTTGTTGGTTTCTATTAATGTTAATTGGAATTGGTGAGGAAGAATATCAATAATCTAATTCATAGAATTCAGATAAATGATATTCTGTCTTAGCCATACCTTAGTGGATTTTAAAAATAACAACACACTCCCTAGATATGTTTTTATAAATACAGTTCAGAGTGTTGGTGAAAACAAATAAATATAATATTTGTATGTGAATTTCTGAGAGACGATAATGTAGAGTTGCAAGACAAGTTATTAAATTATGTTATGCAAGTATTAAGATATTGAAACCTATTACACCGAAAAAAATCTCCCTGAACCTTAGAGAGATATTGATCTCAAAGTAAAATATACACTTGTTTTAAAAACCATTTCAAAATGTAGATTTTTCAACTGGGTTATCATCCATATAGTACTTAAGTATCATATGAATATAATGGCCCAGACTGAGCAGGAGTGGTATACATTGGATCAGATCCCCTCTACGGTCTTTTTCACAGTAAATGATTTTGTGAGTCTATGATTCTTAGTTTTTCACTTAACTCATTGTTATTAAAAAATTCAGGTTGATGTTACAACATGCTTCTTCCAAAAATGTCTGTCATGTGTAGAAACTTTGTTTTGAATATCTCAAAAATTTTAGTTTTAATTTTAGAAATTTTAATTCAGAAATTGAGGTACACCATGCATTTTGTATCAGCCTCTTCATGGATCATGCAATGTAGTTCTTAACATGTAGGCATAAAATAAGCACGACAAGTGACATTAAGTATCACTTTTGCTGGAAGTGACAGTGTGTGATGGAACACGGACTCTTCTTTTCCAGTGAGAACAGATACTTTTTGAGGAATGGCAGTGGCAGGACAGTTCAGGATGCCATCCACCCTGACATCCACTGAGCAGACGTGATTTAACAGTCACTAATTACCTGAGATTCATCTCCATGGCTCAGTGCAATTCACATTAGAGAAGTATGACCTAGCCCTGGGTGACCTGGCATGTCCACACACAATAGTGCTACACCATACAGGGATAATAACTTATTATAGGACTAATTAGTTTACACTGGAGGTAATTCCTCGCAGCAGGTACAATTAGGACAAGCATAGCACTGCACTCATTCAGCTCTGCTTCTTCCAGTCCTTAAATTAGCTCATTGAGCTCTGATAAGGCTCCACTGGAATAATGTAGACATTCTCCCAAGGGGGAAAAAAAGTCTAAACAGGTGTGTGTGTGTATATATATGTATAGTTATATAGATATATGTATAAATATAAATGCATTTTTATTTAGACATTTCCTTAATTGGTATTACACTGTTCTTAGGAAAAACAGCATAAAATGCTTCACAACTAGTAATAATTCTTTTATTTACCATCAGTTTCCTTGTGTCTGGAAGTGTAGTACTAATATGCTTCTGTCAATAAGATCGTCTAGAAATGAGATCAAAACCCTGCAGGAATTATGTTTAGCATCAGCGCAGCTCACCAGAGTACAGTGATCTGACCTGCTTACAGGTAGTTATCTCGTATTCAGAGTGAAGGTATGGACATTTCTTGATTTATCTGTGTAAGGACAATTAAGTGTGGTATTTTGGAGAAGGGTGGTGGGATATAATGATGAACATGTAGGAAAGGAGGGATGTAAATACTGCTAAGGTTTTACTGTTTTTTTTTTCTTTTATTTATTTTTTAATAAAAAAATTCTGTGAAAGCCAAGATCAGAGCAAAAGAGACAACTTATACTGAGCTTTTCCATTTAAAGCCTTGGCTTTTGAAGAGGTCATATTTCTACATCTACCAGGGTTCTTGTAGAGCACCATAGCCTGTCATCATGAGGATATCATTTGGCAAACCAACTTTTTCCAATTACCTGGAAATACCAGCATCCAAACAAACTTTCCACGAAAATTTAACTACAGATAATCAGGTCTTGAGGAAATATAGTTTCTCCGTATTCACCAAGATGATAATCAAACAGCCTACCACTCCCATAAATGTATATAAATGTACAGAGTTAAAGACTACAAAAAATTTTTTCAATAACAAAAAATAAAGGAATAAATAAAACTGTAAGAGAAGTCATTGATCATGTGTACAGGCTCTGCAAAGGTGGCTTTGCTGTAGACAAATACTGAAAAATGCCTGTTCCTCCTCCCACCACCCGCCTTTGCCCAAAATCAAGGAGCAAAACAAATTTTCTCTCCAGATACAGGTTTGTTAGATGCTTTACTTGCAGTCTTGTGTCATTTGCAGTTTGTTCTTTGGACCATTGTTCACATGCTGGAGGCCTATTAACACAGCCCAGAATCACACAAGGAGACAGTCATAGCCCAGCAGACAAAGCTCACCTGCACTCAACAAACATTAAGATAAATAGACTGAACTCTGGGGAAAAAAGCTCAACTTTGACAGTGGCAATGAAAGAAAATAACCACCTTGATCTAGATTTACAGATATCCTCAGTCAGAGCTTTGACCTTCACAATAATAACTTTTCTCCCATTCCTATTTATCTCATTACTATTCATTCATCCTCCTCTCCCAACAGAGAATTTCAGACTTCAGAGTTAAACCCTTAGATCATAATGCTGACAACTCCTTTCTGTTGGTGATTCTGATAGAGTAGTCAGATTTCCAATCTGAACAGATACCATAAAATTTTGTAAGAGAAAGGGGTAATTGAATATGAGTGGCACCCAAACCTCAAATCTGGCCTTACCAAACTCCACAGTATCTTCAGGCACCTTCAGATGTGAAAATTAAAGGCAGTGAAAATGAAGATAGTTTTTATTCAGCAGGTGCTGATTTTGTAATGAGAGATGTTGCACAGCAGGATAATAGAGTTTGACTGAATGAAAAGGATAATTACAGAATAGAAAAAAAAACCAGATTGAGGATACCACTAAATAGAGACCTTAGAAGAAAAAGTAAAATATATATTTAGTTTAATTTTATTTCTTCCACTTGTTATTTGTCTTACTACATTATCCACCCCAAAACTCAAAATTACAACTTAACTCACCTCCCATTCTTTGTTGTTGAAAAACCCAGTTTTAGCTGATTGGTTAGGCTATGTGTATTTTAGATCACAACAGCAGTGTCTGTTGGCTGTCTTAACCAAAGACAGATGAGATCTCACAAGAGTGGATTGGATCACTCTCTAGATATACATCTATTATTCTTTGACAAAACAGAAAACCTAAACCTAGTCTAGTTTAGATTAAATGTCTCATTCTTACAGGATTAAAGTTATGTGAGATGCATCCTATCCACAATTCTTATTCATGAGCACTCTCTTCTTCATGCCATATGACATTATTTATCCCTGAGGTGAAAAGTCTAACAATCAGGAGCACTAACCTTCCCAGATCTGGATTAGTGCCACCATTAAATATAGCTTTCACAAATCAAGCGTGTTTCTTATATGGAGAGCAGCCATATTATACTCTGTTTTGAGAGAAGGATTACCCTTGAATATGAAGATAGTATTTAATAAGAGTCATCACTATAAATCATTTCACAGATGCTGGGAAAAAACATTCATGAAGCTGATAAACTACGTGTACCTGCTTCTGAACACTCAGAGCAGGCAAATTTCCTACTTTGTATTCACAAAGACAATTAGAGGCAAGAGCTCACTCATCCTTCCCTCACAGGGAACAGACACAAACCTTCTCAAATTCAAAACTGGCTTTAATTGTGTGTTGGAAATACACAATGAGTGTATCTCCTATACAACCTAGAGATTGGAAATTGCTTGCAGAAATTGTTATGTGTGTAATACTGAGAAAATCTAGATTTCTCTTTGTATGGTTTGCAGGCAGAAAAGGGAAGTGAAATACATTAAATAAATGAATTAAACTGTTAAGAATTCTAGTCTCCTAAAGAGACTTGATCTATTTATTGGCTACTACAAGCTCTTATATATGATGGTGCATGTTAATATTTTAGATCTTTATATATTAGCTGTTTTTCTTTGGAGAGTTGAAATGAACTTCAGAACTGACTGCCCTGGCCAGTGTATGTACATGACCAGCTCCAGGACAGTATAGTGTTATTTCTGTTCCTTCTAGTAGATGCAATGGCAAATGAGTGTAGCAAAAGGCTTTCAAACTCCCACTTAATCAAATTGATGTGAACAAAATCCATAGAACAGACCTGAAGAAAAACACGAGCCCCATCCTCAAAGCAGTTTAGCAATATTAGTAGTCTGCTATGCTCATGACTTCATCATATTCCACTGTGTGATGTAGACTGCCCCAGACAGAGATTTCCTAGTCCCGTACATTTAGTGATTGCTAGTCTTTGAAGGTAGAACCTCCTGATCTGTGTTAAATCACACATATTTAGTCCAAGGGTAACATTACATACACTCCAAGTCAATCGCTCAAGAGCACATCAACTCATTTTGAATTGAAGATGAGGCTTTTGAAAAGCTGCGACCACATATTTTTAAATTTTTATTTGCACAGCCTAGACAAAGCACGTCATTTTGTATTGTAACCAATGCCTACCTTTTTCAGAAAAACTCAAATCAACTACACTCCCAATGAAGGGATTCATATTGGTTTTTGTACATATTTCCATTCTTCTTTTGCTACTACCTATCAAAATAAACAACAAGCCAAGAAAAGACCTGGAGAGTTAGAGGACTATAAATGATTCTAAAATTGAAACCTTCATGGAACTCTGTATTTCCACTGTGAATACATCTTCCAAAGGTAAAATACTGATAGACTCTGGAGACAAAAGTCATTCTGAGGTCTCAGCAGAAGTTGTGCAAATTAGTTCCTATTACTTTGTCTTTGTATCACTATCCACAAGCTGGGAGCAAAGGGATAAAACAGCCTGCGTAGACCAGGGCAGACCCAGACTGTCAAAGTCAGGATAAATAGGAGCAATTTGACAGTGCAGTTTGTGACAGTTAAGAGCTCTTGACGGCTGTTGAAAATTGGGCAGGAGGCATGAATTCCCTAGCAGGTCCAGTCCTCTTCTAGAAGAGATGGATGCAAACTACTGTTTATCCTATTACAGGGTAGTTGAGAGGAATCTTTTGGAGGGGAACAGCCACCTCCTTTGACTACAGAGGTTAACTAGTTTAAACTGAATACCTGATTTTCAGAAGACTAGAAGCAGCTGGAATTAAGCCAATGTGTTTATGCTACCAACCCTAAGACAGTACAGGTTACTGTTCATAGTGATGAGATAAAATGAGGAGGAAAAAGGACATGTGACTTCATTAAAACATTTCCATGATAGATTTCAGTTTACAGATGTCCAGTTCATTACATTTATGTTAAAATCTGAGATTTATTATGGCAGTGCTGCTGTGACTCCACACAATGTCCATGCATCTAAAATCTCCACTTGCATTCATCTGCCCAACAGTACCTTTCACACACACACAAAATGACTGAATCATTATCTTGCCATCAAAAGAAGTATTTCAATGACTTTCCTTCAGGTATGAGCTACACTTTGTGAAAGGAATTGTCAAAAGGCCAGGGCCAAATGGCACAATTTGTGAATGAGATTGTCAGTCGGTCCACAAAGTCACAAGAGAATTGCTGCTAACAAATTATTCTCTTTCTGCTCAGCTGTGGCAGCAGTCACTATGAGAAAGGCTCAGGCCAGGGAATTGTGCCACCCATGAGGAACTCTGCCTTTTCTTGTCCCACTTCCCAAGTCCTTCCCTTTTTCTTTCACAAATTTAAAACACTGTTTGTACCCCAGAATCCTTCCCGGCTATTAGATGTGCTGGTAGAAACTGTCTGTATCTGAGATCCAATCACTGAGAAGAGACTCAGAAGTCTCCTCTTAAAGTGAAATATCTTCAGGGACAACTTATTTTTCCAGAGATTCCCCTCTCTCTTTCTCTCTACTAAATATGAAATCATACCTCGTTATGGCTGGGCACATCTGAAAGGCTTGTACTAGCCTATAGGAAAGAAATGTTAGACACAGGAATTAAGGTGAAATTTAGATTTTTTAAGCTGGACCTCACTGGCTTCTCAGCATGCAGCTATCAATCCAAAGCACACCATGTATGGCCAACTTTAGTAAATTCAATAGCCCAGTACTTCAAGCTGTCACCCTATCTTATCCAGGTTGAAATCTCATTCCTCTTAGTGAGGATTAAATCCTGTATCTCTAAAATCCCTGTAATCTTATTTTTTGGGGTCCCCCCCTCAAACTACATGCTTGGAAAAGCCAAAGTTTTATAGCAATTAAAACTAAAGCTAATTTTGAAACCCTGAAAATATTTGGAAACTTGAAATTCTTATTTTCTCTTATATTTTCTTAGTAACAAAACTAGGATTATCAGTTATTTTAGACTAGTACTGAGTCATTGATTCAAGATGATTTTAAAATTATTTGACAACCTTATCTGATGCAGGAATCGAAGTTTCAGACCTAAATATGCATCTTGTTGATTTGATATTTTTATCTATTCCTTTCGTCTTGAAAGTTAACTTTGTTACCTAAGAGAGAAGTGAACAACCCATTATAAATTCCATTTAGAGCGTGTACATCCAAAGAAGGGGAATTATCGAAAGTCACTAGCTATAATAAATGGAAGTTACTGCTACAGGCAAATGCACATACAGCTAAGAGCATAGTGTACATAATCCAGTTATAAATATAAATATGACTTTCTGCTTTATGGTTAAAAAAGCAATGTTGGCATCAATTCTAAAGCACCTTTTTATGCTCATAAAAATATAGCAAGTCTTCAGTAGGATGTAATAAATAATAAACAGACAGCAGTCTAGTGGATGGAGGTGATGAATAACCAAAAGGAAGAGACTAAATACAATATTTGTGTATAATTAAAACACTGAGCTACTGCTGGTTGATTTGATTAATGGCATCTTCTTAATTATAAAATGTCTTTACTTATAATTTAAAGTATGACAGAATGTCGTACTTTTGCTCATCCAGAAGCATGAGACAGTGGAGAGATGGAGTATTTTATTATCTTTCTTGAATAAAGATGAGTTCTAATATAAGGCAAGCATTGCAATGCCCAAGTGCATAGGAGTTAAGAAAGCTACAGGTTAGGATCTGCAGCCAGTAGATGGCACTCATTTTATTTAATTCCATTCTACTATCCTAGAGCAAACTACTTTTCTCTCTTGCAATCGTTTTTTTAAGTGGAGGAGCAAGTATGCTAACGGAAAGTGAAATTTTGGAGAAAATATTCAAAGATTTTTTTCTTATGTTCTATTTCAAAAGGGGAAGGAGGTGGTCAAAGTGTTTCAACATTTGCAAAATTAAACTTTTTAAATACTAAAACAAACAATCAAAGGGATTATGAGGACAGAATAGAGTTAAAAAGATGGAACAGAATCTTTTGTCAAGTTAAATGAAATGTTTCTGGTGGACCCAAATTGAAGTATCATTTTGTTTTGTCAGAAATCACCCCCTTAACATATTTTCCAGTTATTCTAAACCAGTTTCCTTCCACTCTACCTTTTTAACCAGCAGCTCTTTTGGAAACCAGTATTGCTCTTGAGCTGCAGAACTGTCACTTCTCAGTTTAGACTGGCAGCTCTCTGAGGTAGGAACTATCATTTTTTACAGATAATCCCAATCACAGAGAGGATCCCTTTCTTTGACAAAGGTGAAATTTCAGTTTTTCATGTTTCAGGTTCAGCCAGACCTCCTGCAGCAGTAGCACTGCTTCTGGACAATTGCAGTTCTGATTTATAAATCAGAAGTTTTTGTAGAATTTCTACAAGCCAGCAATTAGGTGAGCAAATTCATAAAAGTATCAATAAGCAGTTGCTTCTAGCTCAGATTGTACTGACATCTCTGGAATTACTAGTGCAACTGTTCATTTTCTATAGAGTTCATTCTCAGAACCACTGTATCATTTTTGCTTATACTCAGTGGTGCCTTAACACATGGTAGGTACCACTAGGACTAAGAGGGTTTTTACAAGGTGTGCACTACCACCAGCTGGCATGGCTAAAAGCAGAAGGAAGGGGAATATAACCTCGTTTTATGTTTCATGGGCTGGTTGCACGTTTCCTGGAAAGGGAACAAGCTGGTGCCATGGCAGCTCTGGACACCACTGAGCAACAATAAGCAGAACCAACACAGACAGCTGAGCTGCCAGCTACTCACATCATTTTCTACAGTATGCCAGGTTTCCTAAGTATTAAATGTATCTAAATTTACTTATTAAAACTGCTCGACTGGGAGAAGGGTGGGGGGAGAAAGAGAGAGAGAGAGAAATAAGGACATATGAAGCATTTGAAATAACATCTACCTTTAGGTCTTCACAATACGATCAGTCCAGACTTGCTAGTAGAAGAAAAAGAGAGAGAATGAAGGAGAGGGAGAGAGAGAGTTATCCCAAATTACTTCAACGAACAAATTTTCAAACAAAAACAAAAAAGACCAAATTTTTGCCACGCAAACTTGATGAATAAAATGACCTGTTCTGCAGATAAGATACTGTCTAGCCTTTAATCTCTTCCGCCTGAACAAACTGATCAGTGCCCGTTTGGTGCAGTTCTTACAGCCAATACCATTTCACAGAAGGTGCTTGTGAAACAAGGTTCTTCTTGAAATGCAGCCAAAAAGGTTTGGACTTTTATGGAGTGATCAAATTCTTCTGGCTGCCTCTGGTATAAAAGTGACCTCTAATAAAATTGAGTTTATGTCCCAGCTGTATAGTTGTTTAGGAGGATGCTCATATTACCTTTTTTTTCCCTACCTCTAGGATAGTATGGATTGGATTAGGAATTGAGGAAGTCCCAAAGACTTAACCCTTCTATATTTGAAAGCATTTTTCAATGGATATATGTGCAGGACTTTCAGCTGTGCCCAGCTGAAAGCTAATTTCAAAAACAGAACAGCTCTGAGGATCCAGGATCTGAATTTTAACATTTGGCTATTATATGTATACTGCAGTGAAACAGAACCCAGCATGTCTCCTACTTCAGCATTACCCTGCTGTCCAGAAAGGCAGTGTGCAGAATTCCTGCTTAGAACTATAACTATTTGTTCCTCTGGGAAGGATGCATAAACCATTCCCAAGTGTGCATGGCACTGAGTGCCATAAATAGTGCTGAAGTGGACTGTAAAAAAGTCAGGGCTGGGTTCTGTGACGCAGAGGCTCAGAGAGCAAAACCTTCACCACTGTACTCCCACCCTAACCAAACACTGGACAGTGAATGTTCTGACTGGAGATCCTGGAGACTTGTATGTAGTCTATCTAGGTACGTGAGTTAGGTATGTGAACTTTTCTTTTTTCATTTATCTGCAGTCATGAATGCTCTTCCTTCTCCTTGAAATCCTCTGAAAGCCCAAAGCAATGGTATCTGAACTGTCAGAGGTATCACAGGGAACAGCAAGCTGAGAGATGATGTTTCCTAGAAATACACAAAGGTCTTTGATTAAAGGAAAGAGTCCATAAGTGCATTGCCAATGCATACATCCAGCCAGGAGTGCACTTAGCTGAGTAGTTCAGACATTCCCAGTTTGGAGAGCACTGAGAATTTCAGTTTGAGGATATCAGGTGGCATGGTAGGGCTCGGCCTCTGGATTGCACCATTCTTGGTAAGAGTCAGAGCCTTGCTAAAGAGTTCTCACCTTGGGAGATAATGTTTTTCCTTAAAAAGAATGTTATTCTAGGACAAAAGACAACAGGACTTGGACCGGCTTGTTGTGAGTACAGGGCCACTTAAAGTGAGTAATTCTTAACAGACATCTTGAAAATCAATTAAAAATCTTTAATGTCTCAGGCAGCCTGATTACAGGAACCCAGTACCCTCCGCGGTGTGAATGCTCGTCATGTATCCAGCTAGAGTGGGATGTGACGAGCACTTAGAAAAGAGCAGAGTCATCCACTTTGTAGATCCCTATTCTCCTTATGTCATTCACTTATACATATGTGTGATGCATCAGTAAAGTGGGATTCTGCTTCATTATTACATGGGAAAGTGCAGACATAGGGGGATGAAGTTTTTTTTTCTTTTTCATATCCTAACTTGTAACCTAGCAATTTCAATGACTGATTTGACTGATTACATTAATGCTTAAGTATTTAAGTAAATTCCTTTTGTCCTCTGGTGTTTTGGGTCTTTACAAAAAGCAAGAGGAAGATTAAATTAGCCTCCACAGACAGAATTAACTATTTGGCCACAGACTTGAAGCATTGTATGGGAAAACACCTTGACTGCTACTGCTGCCCATCCTTTTTTTTTCCACTTGACAGAAGACTCTGCATTTCTTTTGGCAAAACTGAGCAAGTGTTTTGATTCTCCCACTAAGGGGGAGAGAAGGAGAAACTACATCTAAAAAGCTATTTGCCAGATGATTTGCTCCACGGTGCTCTCATACCACTACCAAATTGCCATAAGCATGCCAATTTTACTATTTTCAAACAACATTTCTACGCACAGAGTAGAAATTGTCCCATCTACTCAATATTCATATTTTGTGGCTTTTGGCAGATCAGTGCCAAAAGCTAGAGGGGCTTTACCATGAGAGCATTAGAATACAGTTGTCATGACGATAAATATACATAGATATTTATATTTTAGATAGATATATTTTTGGTATCACATGAGCAATAATTATTGATTGTTGAAGGTTTTGTAAACAAGCCCACATATTGTCACTGTGGGTGGCATATTAATTATTAAGTAAACAAGAGAAAATAAATGTGTGCAAAGCATTGTTATTACAAGCAGTAGGAGCAATTTATCATGATGCCATATGAATTCAAACTGAACAGAAGTGATAATTGAATCCCTTAGTTAATACCATTCCTCTGGCAGAGGATCCCTATGAAGCATGATTGTTAATTGAGCTCCTTGCACGATTAAAAATACAAAAACAAACCTCTCAGCAATATTTCACCTATTTCATTTCAGATGACAAAGAATTTAGATTAAGAATGACTTTTGGCCCTGGCTAATAAAATAGGATATTGAGATTTGAATATACATTTTTTCATAATAAAATGTTCTCACTGTTCTAGGCACTGTACCAATACATGACACAAAATGCTCCCATAGTTGTTACCTCTTCTGACTTTTATCATGGGATTTACAACCTGCAGCAATTTTTTTAGAGCTCATTTGCCAGAATCACATTGTTATCAGAGAATCTCAATTTTTATTAAAAAGAAAAAATACTTTCTTAGTCCTCATAACTTCAGTTACTTTTAAAATATCAGTCTGAAGCATTCAATATCAAAGGAAAATAAGAAATGAACTTTTAGGATTTAAGGATGGTGAACGCAAATCCTAATTGTTGAACACTTATATCAGTATTCTTTTACGTTCCACTTCCATGAAGTTATAAATGAAATGGAAAAAAAAAATGTAGAGTAGCACTGTCTCTGCATTTCTGCTAAAAAATGAAGACTCAGAAAAAAATTAAGTCATTTATCTAATGTCTCACAGAGACTCTGTGTCACAGACTAGAAATAAATGCAGCTTCTTTGTCACAAGACTGTCCTCCTTTCTAGATCAACATTACCTAGTGCCAAGTAATGTAAACTAATGGAGTTTATCAAAAAGGTTAGTACTCCACCACCCAAAGAAAGGCTCAGACTAGATCCTCTCAAAGAGTATTGCTAAAAGCTGTAAGCTGAAGATAAATACAGAGTTGTAGTAGTTGCTTTTTAATAATTTTAATCCTGAACAATGTTGCCTTTAATGAATTAACAGTTCAGCTATTATATTTCAAAAAACTGTAACTGAAATTATAGATGCCTTTCAGAGAAAGAATTAGGATAACCAGTTATAAAGACCACATTCAGAAGTTACAAATATGAATAAATAACAACAAACTGCATGAAAACTTTAAAACAAGAACTTGTATTTGCAAACATGAGAATGAGGTTATTTAAACATCTCAATTGCCCTCCATCTGCCTAGATGATCATCAATATAGAAATCTCAATGAGTCAGCTAATATGCAGTGACAAGCTGTCTACTTGATAATGTTTAAAATGGATCTATTTATTCTTCAGACTGTGGAAGAACAAAATGTGCTTTATGGAGGAGAAATAGATGTAAAGGCCCTACATTCCAACCTTAGCTTAGTTGCCCTGTGCAATTGTAACTACTTTTTCAGGGCATGTAACTCTGTAAACCATCACAGTTCATGAGCATGAATGTTAAAGGAATTTTTTCTTCAAAGCTGCATGGGTGAATATCAGAGAAAACTTCATTCCAGAACTGTTGCAAAGCACATCAAATCAGGAAACAGTAATAATGTCATGTGACTTTTCAGAGCAATTCATTGTAATCAATAAAGGTAAATGAAGCTTTTTTTTCACTGTTCTCAATAGTTCTTTCTTCTTGAACCAAGGCTTCCACATTACCCATGCCCTGTAGGGTACTAAATCTTCCCTGGGATCCAAGGTCAGTTGAGAGACTTTTCACAAGCAGCAATGGTCTTTTCATTCAGACTCCCGTCTAATTCTTTGCACATAATATATGTGCTTTTGACCAATGTCATATTTCTCTGCTTCTGAATAATTCTATATTGTAATTTCTTCCTGTTCATTACTTTCCCCCCTCCCACACCCTCTTGGAGTAATTCTACTCTGACCAATAGATAAAACCTGAGCAGGCACATAGATGTTCATTCAACGGCAACTATTCCCACCACTCTCATTCATGACTCTTGACACTGAATTACTTCTCTTTCCACCCCACACTACCTGCTCCTTTTTCAAAATGCTGGCACAGTTTACCTCCCTGAAACTTTTCTTCTAAAAGCCATCACAATTATTGGCTCCCCTGTGTCTCCTCCATTTACTAGCTTTTCCTGAGTATCTTACTTTTCTGCAGAAAAAGACTCCCAAGCCAACCCTTCCTCTTCGAACTTCCAGACCTTCTTCCTGTCTCAAATCCTTCCTTCCTCGTCTTCCTTCCACAGTCTATCCTAAACTGACTTGACTCAAGAAACCATAGGCACTACTTATTTACATGTTCTAGTTAAGTTTTTCAGTTAAACAAATGTATTTATTTCAGGATTACCTGATATTGCTGAAATCCTAATAAATTGCAGGAATCCCACAAACAGAAAAGGAAGAAAATTCTCTAAATCATCAAAATTCTGGACAAAACATTTCTATTGTATGTCCCCCAGAAATTTCTATGAAGTGGATTGTGTAAAAGTATTTATGTGCTTAAGTGCTTAAGTGCTATACTGGACTGAGGGAATAACACAGCAGATGCACTCTTGTGCCAAATTAGTAAAATCTTTTTAAGACCTTAAAAAATACCAATATGAATATTTTCAGCAAAGTTCTACTTTGAAATTTTTGACTTAAATTTAGGCTACAACCCTTCTGACAGATAAAATAGTGGAACAAGATTAGGCTTCAGGCAGCAGAGGAGGGATGTATTATTTGGGCGAAAATCAAAGAATTCTAGGCCATCGCCTATTTTTTTTCTCAAAGCAAATACATTTTGGACCTTTCAGGTAACTTTTCCCTGAAAGCTTTGCATCTGGATCTGAAATTTCAGGGAGGAGAAGGAGGAAGTACATCAAACAAAGTGAAAAGCTTGTGTAAGCTCAGTCTTATATTTCAAAGGACCATTCTATGAACATGAGCCATAATCCTCAGCCTCAGACCCTCTCTGGTGTAAAGGGGAACCATTCTAACTTTTTTATTTATCATGCTTTTTTATTTATCCCTGTCTAAAGTCTGGTTCAAAGTCTTCGAAAACAAACTCACTGCAAGACAAATTAAGTCTATTCAAGAGACCCAAAGTGGTCATCATTACACTCTTTACAAAAGGTCAGCCAAGTTTTACGAACTCTTATTTCAAATTTACCCTGTAGCAAACTTAGTATCTTTTTTAAGCTGATCCAAAGAAAATAAATTACTGGCAATTTGCCAGAATGAAGTGAGAACTACTCACTTCCTCCATCATTTTAATGCCTGCAGTTTATTGCTGGTGTAAATAGGTTTATAACCTTCCGGTATGAAGCACAGACATCTGCTCAGCTCAGCACTAAACATCTGGTTAGTCCAACAAAGCATATAATTATATTTAATGGATGAGAAGTGTTTGATGGATTACAGCCAAGTATCTGAATAAGACAGTTATACATAAAGACTATTTGCATGGATTAGCTTGACAGGATAACAAGACACAGTAGAATGTTCTTTTGTCTGATAGTTATATTGATATCGACCGATGTGTTGCATTACAGAGGCTGCAGACATTTATTTTGGTTGAGATCTCTATTACATTTTTTTCCCCCTCCTTAGGCACAAAATGTGGAAATTTTAATTTTTCTAGGCCATCTTTTTTACGCCCACTAGTATTTCAAGATTCTTCTGTATTGTGTAATGACAGTGGGTCATTTTTTTCCAACTTAACTTTACATATTGAAAGAAAATATCCTTCTACTACTGGCCCTCATAATCTATTGACATCATCTAAAAGTCGGTTCCACCAGGAAGCTTTCTTTACATAGAAAAAAATTGGATGTTTTCCGGTTAATTGATGTGAGCAAGTAGCTACCCAAAGGCGATACAACAGCAGATTGTCTTAAAATGAGAACTATTGTTACAGAAACATTACTAGTGAAATTCCTCCAGCATTAGTTATTTTCATTAAGCAGCTTGACACAAAAGCAGGAGTGCTCTAATCAAGTTGAAAAGCATCATTAATAGAACATGTTCAAAATACCAGACAAGAAGAAACAGATGACCTTGAAAACACTCGCAGAAATGAGATGAAACTCAGTTGTGTAGACCACAAGGCCACAGACTGAGAGGCTATTAACAGGCTATAGGCCATGAATTTAGAAACTGGAAATGACAGGGAATGAGACAGACCTTGGTATAGTGACAGCACATTGAACTGCAATGCATACATGAAAACTTCAGACACAGTCTTGACTGTTAATCAGTAAAATATTTCTATTATGGGCAGAGAAATACTAACAATATTGTATAGGGGACTTAATTCAGAACACTGTGTGCTGTTCTGGTCACTTGCATTCAAGAAAAATAAAATCTAACAGAAGCAGTTGTGGAGAACACTGATGTGTTCCCTGCAGGCATGAGAGCTTATCTTATCACATGCGAATACAAAAGTTTTGTCCTTTCTATTCTAACATAAAACAATATGTGGGATTATAGCATTGTTCTATATGAATATGTCATCAGTAGTCTCCAGGGAAAAAGAGTTAAAAGAGCTATTTAAGTAAAGTAATAATTTGGGATCATTAGTATATTGACATTGACATAAAATTGCCTTGAACAAATCCAAATTGTAAATTAGGCGATAATTTCTATCCACTAGCTTATTAAGATTGTAGAATTGGCTTCCAAGAGTATCAGTAGTTAAAACAGTTTTAAGATAGACCCTAATACACTTGTTAAAAGAATAACATGACATTGCTGTCTATGGTAGCACAGGCTGGGTTCAGTGATGGAGGATGTCTTTTCCAGTCTGGTGTCTTGTGTTCCTGTTAATGCAATAACAAATAGAATTGCATTACTATGGGGTTTACTTAGTTATTAACACTACAGTGGTTCAGCAGGTAGTTCAGTCCAGATATTTGGAAAACGGGACCATCTGTTGAACACTGAATATCACTTCTGGCTAATAGAATGCTTTTACATGCAGAAAACTTCCACAGTAGTCAGCAAAAGGGTTCTCTGAACCAAGGAACAAACAAGTTTGTAGGAGATCTATGGCTCATATATTCTATGGCAAACTAGATCTAAATTTGTCCACGGTCTCCTCAAATAGTGTGAAATTCTAACCCAAAGTCCACAAAGTTCTATCTTGGAAGTTTTTAATTAACTCAAAATAGTGCAGCCCAGTCTCCTCTTTTCCGTATTGTTTTTTTTAATGCTATTCATTTTATCTCATCACACATTTTCACCTTCCAATATATTACACATTTTTGTACTTGCAGTAAAGAAGAACACGGTATATACTCTTCTAAAGGGTAGGATTATTCATATGATTCACACTGTGAGCAAGATCATACTTACCGCATGACACTTTGAACTAGATGTCTGAAAACAACTTCAGCAAATGGTGCCAGTCATAATTGAGAGAGGGACAGTGACTTTCTGAGATTTTTTTTTTCCACTTTTCTTCCTCTGAGATATGGTAGCTACTTGCTGCCCTTTATTCAGAGCACATTTCTGAGCTACATTGGTTCATCTTTTATAGATGAAGGAAGAAACAAAACAAGCTTAAAGAACAGAACCAATCAAAAATAACTTACATAACGTGTTTTCCTTCAGGAATGTTAATTCATCCAAATAGAAACATTAGGTGGGAATGAATCCACGTTGACAAAATTTCTTCCAAAAAACCCCAAACAACCCAAAATGAAATAAAACAAAAACAAATGAAATCCCTCCCAAAACCTAATGTACTTAAAATGCTGCATGGAGCTAAATATGGGTTTGAAAAGTTTTAGTTGATCCTGAAATAGTATTTTATCTATGATAAATTTCAGCATCTGAGTGTTTGATTTGTAGCAAAAGTGGAATTTCTAAATCACAGTTTCCTGCAACATTGAAATTCCAGTTTCCTCATAGGGATCATTTAAAACACAGTGTACATGAAGTTCTGATCTACAATGCCTTCATGGAAAATTCTTGATCTGCTACAAAAACATTCAGTTCTGGCTGGCTCTCCTCTTCTTCTTTGGAAGTAATAGCTTTTCTCATCAAGAATTGCATGTGATAAATGAACAAGTAATCACTTTGCTTTTGGTGACTAACAAAGAGGCCACCCACCATACATTATAAAGTACTCTATAAGTGAGAATTCAATTCTGAGTGATTGTGATACTGAGTGATACAATTCAAGAGCATGCAAATAATATTAATAATTGGTTTTTAGTAAAGAGATTCTTTTGTATTAAAAATCCCTTTGGAAGTGTTAGTATGTAGTTACCATTCGATTTATTTTTAAAAAAAATCTTTTTTCTGCTGAGAATATGTTTTTGTGTCACTTATTTACTTTGTCTTGGTAAATTATGAGGATCCAGTATATTGCACCAAGTAACCTTTAAAACAGGATTTTAACTGAGAAATATTTAGGAAATAATTCAGTAAAATGTTGCTTGTCATTTATTTCATTGTTTTTTCAGTAAACATAATCTAGATAAATATTGGTATTAAATAGTTAAAAGTTACTATTGCCCAAAATTTCTAGTCTAAGTACTTCTGTAGAAATTGAAAACCTTAGATAACAAGGACCAAAGTGCACACACACAGTGAGGACAGAAAAGCCTCAGGTCCAGTGTCTCTGGAAATTGTATTGTTTGAAAGGGGAGCCACCTCATAAAAAATTGAGATGTGAAGCATGCAGTTGGGTCAGGAGAAAGTCATAGCTAGAAGAAACATGCCTGGGGAACATAGAAGTGGAGATCAGAGAGATAGACAGAGTTTGAAGTGCAAGGATCTTTGTCATGAGGGATATAGACTCTTTCAGTGTAAAGGAGAGATATCTCTTCAGCTTGAACTAGAACTTATCTGCACCTGACAAGGGAGTCACTTTAAAGACTCACAACAATATCAGGCACTTTGGGTGGTGGGGGGTAGCAGTTAATAGGAACAGGCAGATTAAAGAACCAGAACTGAACAGCCTGTAGCGATCAACACAGTAGTAACTGTGAGTCATTAACCCTCTAACTCCCTGTGTACCTGAGGCTGTCACGTGAAAATCATTTTGTCCTTTGTAGGCCATCATAACTGCAAAAGTGAGTACACTGTGCTGAGGAAGCAGAAAGTCTTGGAGCTATTAATAGACTTATTATTAATAGACTCCAACATTAAGTACTCAGAGAATAAGACTGGATTCAATATCCTATAAGACAATATATAAATTCGGTAATGTATTCTGCATAGAATACGTAAGATACATGACTTTCAGACAGGAGGGAAACAGTAGGTCTCCAAGAGCTTAACATTAATAATAGTTTTGATAATGTCTATTATAAAATTCTCACTAACATTTTAGGTAAACTTGGACTTGGAAATCAATGAAAACGTGACAAAATATACGATAAAGCAAATATCAATGTTTTCATGTTAAAAGAGAAGAATATAGTAAGTAGGGTTCCCCAAGAGTCTCATAGCCTGAGTTATTATGAGCTTGAGTGATGGAACAAAGAATACAGTTATTTGCAGATGTATACATCTGCAGACAGTGCTGCACTGGAACGGCAACAGTTCCCCTGAACTGGTAACTCTCCTGAAGTTGAACCTTGGAAGCAACGTGGAGAGAATCTATGACAAAATCTTGCCAATTATATTTCTGTATACGTGTATGTGAGGGTGTTTGTCCTCACCTCACAAAGAACATACACTTCAAGAAGTATGATGTCTTTCACGAAGGAGGGGAGAGAAAAGATTTCAAAAGCCAGACTGTATTATACTCAGACTAGGTCTCTGTAAGCTCAGCAAAGCTTACACTGAGAACAGCTTTGCCTTGAGGGAGCAGAGAACACTGAGGAGCTCTGAGGATTCAGTTATGAGCAACAGCTTCAGCAGAGAGAGATCTTCTTCCTCCTGTGCTGTTGCCTGTTCCTATTATTTTTGATGTAAAGATGCACATGTGAGAAGCCACATTTATAAAAAAACAAGACAGAGAGCAAGAAGGTGAGAGGAAAACTACAAAAACAATGACCTGACAAAACAGATGGGAGAAATAACCACTAGATGTTAAGTTCCACTCATTCTCTACTTTTCTGATAAGAATGGGAGCAGGGGGATACATTGCAGGTGCACTGCTACTAGCAACAGCAGATGTACATTCTCAAAATGAGGAAAGCTTCAAGGTTTGTTCATACAGAAATCTTTAAGATGTACAGTAAAAGCCAAACTGACTGGGAGCAGAAGAATGGTACCACAGCTACCATTCAGTATCAGACACTCCATAAGAGTTAAGATACATCCAGGAAGTCCCATTTCAAATACAGTATTGATGGGTAGCAGGGAAATGAGAGCAGCTTGGCAGCTTGGCAGCTCTGTACTTAAATGCCATTCAGGCTGGAGATGGAGCAGTCACCTGAAGGGCCATCTATACTGGGAGGTGAGGCACAGGCTCAACTGGAGGCATACGCACAGTCAGTCCTCCTGCATTCTAGTATTTCCCATCCAAATGTGTGCATAGCTCATGTTCAAACGTGTGCATAGCTCACTGCTACCCTGGGAAGAGCCGAGTGCCAGCTGGAGGACTAACTAGGGTATAGCACATACAGCTCTGCCCATTCCTTTCAGACCTACCACACAAAAATTTAGGACAGTACTAGAATTGGAATAAAAACCTCATGGAGTCCGATTTTAGGAGACAGAAGCTGCTACAGTATTGGCTGAGACCAGAAACCTCAGTCTGGCTTATTACATTTTCCAAATTGTCGAAAGACTTGGAAAGAACTGTAGGATGAAGCATAGGCTAAAGTTCTGATTTGACTAGACTAGAAATCTCACAAAAATCCATTTGAATCAACCAACAGCCTGTAGCTGTACTAGAGGAGCCCAAGGAGTACTCTTTGCTGCGTGGTTTACTGTTTTAGCTTCCATTTGGTGTGATAATAATAACGATGCTAACGGTATGCCATAATATGATAGTGGATTTGAGCCAGCTCATGTCCCAGCAAGAGTCTGAGAAAAATGAGTTCCCTTCACCTCACATTATAATATTTAGACATCTAACCACAAAATGCAAACTGGATTAAGAGACATACAATGCTAGTAGCTTTTTCATCTCTCTATTAATAATTATGCCAACATGGAGGCACTAGGGCTGGGGAGGAGATTTTTGTTTATTTGTTTTGCTTTGAGAATGATTTATTTTAATTTTTCTATTTCATTAGAGTGAAAAAATGATTTGCCTTTTTTGTGGGAAAAATACTTTAATTGTATTTGCAAAAAGCCAGAATCTCAGTTCTCAAAAAAGCAAGGGTAATTATTCAAAAGATTTGCACATAGAACTATAATAGGAAGTATATTCATGTCAAGGGGGAAAAAATCTATCAGCTTATATTTCACTATAATCATGTAATTATTTTTTCCAGAGCCAACATTTCACTATAAGATGTGTGACTGACAGATGAAAAAGAACTAACAATGTTCTCTGTTTCTTTTTCTCCAAAAGGAATAAAAAATGGATGTCAACCCATTGGCTGAAAATGAAGTTGGCCATTTACAGAACAATTTTTTGATGAGAGTAAGGTTTCTGTTGTTTTTTTTGTTGTTGTTTTTGTTAAACTTCATTTAAAAATAAGCCATCCCTAAGTCATACTTCAGGGTGATTTCTTTCAAATTAGAGAGAGTATGGACAGCAAACTTCATTGATTCCTTACAGGCATCTGGTTTAGGTCCTGATCCAAAGCTGATTGAGTGCAAAGGCAAATTTACTTGCCTGCACAGGCTTTGAAAGAACTTCTCATTCTGTTCATTCCCGTTTCTGATCACAAGGCTTTCATCATTTTTTTAAGCTCTGCAACCAAATGTTAGGTCTCTGAGCTAGGGCAACCAAGACACATTAGGCTCTGCCAATTACACTGTGATCCTGGTTGCTGGATGCACAGCTTGGCTGTATCCTGACCGCATGTGATGAAAAAAAATGATGTTTTTCATTCCCTGAATTCCTTTGGAAAGAAATCCTGGCATGGGCATAGAGGGAACCATGGTAGGCTTGTCTGCAAGATTGCAGAGCTGCAGTATAGAAATAGCCACAAAGCCCACATAACTGCCCTCTATATTAGCTAAGTCCTAGCACCATTCAAGCATCCTTGTTTGGCTCTGGGCAAGAAGGTGATATACATCCCTGCTGTCATGAAATAAGGTTTATTAACATCCATCGGTATGAACATGCCCTAAATAGCCATGATCTTAGGAAGATGTTCCTGTGAGCACGATCTTTCCCCTCTGATTTTACACTTCATAGAGGCTACAGGATCAGGTCTGAAAATGTTATTTATATTACTCAGTGGTAGTCCAAATGTTCAGGGCTTGCCAGGAATGTTCTCTGCAAACAGCTCTTGATTCTTCACATTGCGACTTTCTGACCTTTCCTCAGTGTTTCCCTTCATTCTTCTTTGAAGTGCAATTTACATCACAGGCAGCAATGGGAAGCTGAGAAATCACAGATCCCATGGATTTAATATTAGTCTACTTGAGAAAAAGATGGAGCAAAAATCGCCTATAATCTAAATAAGCAATTTCAGATTAATAAATATTAATAGTAAAGCTTTCTACTTATAGAGCAGCTTCCATCTGGAGGTCTTGCCTGCCTTCATAAATATTAAGTATCCAGGTCCCTCAAAATCTATTGGAATATTTCCACTGGGAGTCCTTGCAAATGCGTTTGGGGCTGTTTTTTCTTGGTGATTACTATTTTTTATCCTTTCTTCTGCCTCATAGCAGTTCGATTTCTTCTACGATCTCATCAGATATTGGAGCATGCACTCTAAAGAGAGCTCCATTGGAACATCTCCCCTTGACTTGTGAGTTTAATTAGCAACGAAGTGATTTTTTCAGGAGATGGTGACTCCCTGGGTGTTTGTTTTTTCTCTCCTGTACAAGCACCGAGGGAAGGCTATTTAGAAAAGTGTTATCAGGATCAAGCGTATTTGCTTCATCAAGAAGTGCAGGCTATTCCTGAAAATAGGAGTTCAAAGCCCTGATTCTCTTATTTTGTGAAACTCCTACCTGTTAACCATTGCACTGCTGCCAGCTCTCCCTTGTGTAATGGAAGCGCTCAGATCAGAAGCAGCATTAACAAGAACATGAATCAGATTCTCAGAAAAAGAGTGCTCAAAATGGTGGAAGGTGATGTAACAGCCAGAGTGCCACCATACTTGTCAAAACATCACATATTTTTCCCCAAGATTGACTCATAGAAAATCTGTGAGGAAACAAAATTTTCAGGTGACTCCAGACACTGCAGGGTGGCTTGATGTATGCCTCAGAGCCACAAGCTCCTGCATCCTTCCAAGGTGTCACCAGAGGCAGAGCTACTGCTTTCTATGACTCAAGGTGACACTTGAGTTGTAAAGTCAGCAAGAGCCCAATAGAACCTAACAAAGAACCCAAATTTGGTCATATAAATAATGTATTTTGTTTTCCCATTATGGTACTTTTTTGTTTGCTCATGCAGGTTCTTTGCTTGTTTAATTCTCTCTCTTGCCTTTTTTTCTCCCTTCTTCAAATATTAATTTATTGAGTAATTTCTCTCAGAGTATCCACAATGTCAATAGAAAGAATAGCATAACTCTATGGATAGGGAATTTACTGAAATCAGCTTTGCTGTTGATGAGGACCTTACTTTATTTAGTTTCATATGTTCAACCAATGCTATACACTGTTACACATTTTTGGACACTCTTCAGGTTTTAGAGAGTTTAAAATGGAAAGCAGATATTTTTAAAAGACTTTTTTGGCATTCTTTTAAAATCACATGTCTTTTTATGATTTACTTCATAGAAAAATAAATATTTGAAGTCAGATGTTACTGGGGAAGATTATTTTCCCTTCTCCCATTTCCCTCATTTCTCAATGGACAAAACATGATCCAGTAATGAGTTCATAAGATGAGTTGCCAGTTATTTAGGAAAAGAGGAAAACAATGAAGAAACTTATCTGTTAGGAAAGCCAAACAAATCATAATTCATGCATTCAGAAAGGAATCTAAGATTCAACCTTGGTTTAAAAAAAAACATACAAAACAGCATTTTGAAGTGGTCTGATTTGTGACATTTCTAAAGCAGAAAAATTCAAAGAAATTTAATAAAAGTCTTTAAAAAATCAATTTTCCACCACAAGAGCCCGAATACTGTTCACAAAGAATCCAGTGGCATATATGAGAAGCCAATGACCTTGCTAATAGAGAGAGAGTGGGAGGATCCTTTCAGTTGCCTTGTGCTCGGTGCTTTGTGTTATGATTTTGTCCTGAATAAATGGTTTCACAACTAAGCTGTTGAATTAAATTGACTTTAAATGGCATAATGAATGAATTGTAAGCAACAGGACCTTCACAGTTTAAAGGAGAAATTTTATGTTCAGTTCCTTCCTTCTTACACCTGAAAACCTTAATATCATGTAGAACAACATGCATATAATATAAATGCTGCAGCATCTTTGCTTACTTAGAGAATTTGAAGATCTTTGACTCACTAATAAGTCCATCCATGCTCAGTTGATGTTCCAAAGAGTCCAGAGCAGAAAAGTTCTGAGAACTTCCTGCAGTACTTTCCATGCTGAGTTTTATCTGCAAAATCAAAGCCTTCAGCCATCAAGCTATCTATCAGAAGTGATCTCTTGTACTTTATGAGTAGTATCAAAAACAAGACCCTCTTGGCTACTAGAACTGTCAATATCACATGACTTGCAAAGAGAAATTGAAGGATATGGGTTTGATTCATCTAGCAAAGAGGAGGCTAAGACGTTTGTTGATAGTGGCAGATGGTAAAACAAAAGGTAATGGCCACAAATTCTAGCTTGGGTTGTCCAGCTTGGGCGTAAGGAAAGCCTTTTTAACTAGAGGGGTCCACCTGAGTGGAACTGAGGCACCAGCAAAACTCAGCATTCAACTAAATGCTGAGAAACAAGAGAACACAAAACAAAACGAAAGTGAAGTAACCAAGTGTGTCCCTGGTAGGGGGACAGAACCAGAGACAAACCCTGCTCTCAGAGGAAATGAGAGATGCAGGACTACCTGATTCCTAGGAAGAATCAACCAGAGCAGAAAGCTCCTGCTTGTTTCCTCCTTCCTCTTCCTACTGAAGAAATGTGGGGCCACAGGATCTGGAAATCAGCTCACTACCAAGCACAAAACATAGGCAAATAAGAATAAGGCAATAAATCACAAAGTCAAAATCATCCAGAAGAGGAGACAGAGCACAATGTCAGTAAAAGCAACCATTATGAGCCATAAGATATGTTGTCTTTTTGGAATCATGGGAACAGCAGCACAAATGTATTGGGACTAGGGGCTAGTCCCTCAGGTAAGTCTAAGAGAGTCACAGACAACACAGTTCAGGAAACTTGACCCCTTTATTCCTTCTTTTGACTGAAACTACCAAAATTAATTCACATGAGAGAGCAATTGGAGCAAGGAAATCATTGCACATAGACTGGCCATCAGCTGCCAGGCACTAACAATGCTTGATTCCTACTTGACCAGTCTCATTTACTAGATATGAAAGAGTTTGCACTTCACTGATTCTTCTGTGAGCTGGCTAATCCTGCCTTACAATCCTTAGAAATAAAAATAGCTTAAAAAATATAGTTTTTATTGCTCAAGACTTGACCTCCGCGTGAGAGGAGAGGTAGCCTTACATGAAAGTAAACAGTCTGAACCTTCTGAAAAGGGAATTCACTGCTGAAATTTTGCTGTTCAAATCACACCACAAAACCCACCTCATATACTTCTTTTGGCTCTCAGAAAAACATTCTCTTCATACTTTCTAGGCAAGATTGAGACCTGGAGATTTTGTATGGATTTCTGCCATTTTTCACAAGGATTAAATTTACTTGGCCACTTGCAAGCAGCTGAATCGCATTCAGACCCTAGGACCTCTCCTTTTGTTACCTACTGAGACATTTATGCTCACATTCCTCCCTGGACTTCCTTTTCCTGCACCTCTGCTGGCTCCTTTAAGCCATGACTACTACCTTCTGTCACAAAATAGGGATTTTCAGCCCTTTTGTGGAAGCAGCATTAGCAGAGCAGGAGGGCTCTTGCCTTGATTACCTATGATAGTAAATGCTCCCAAGCAAAGGAGGGTCTGAAGGTATCAGGATCAGGCCATTGCTGGAATGTGTTTTCCTTCCTGTAACATAGTCCCTGAGACCAGGCTTTGTGAGTGTGTAACAAGTGTGGCATGCTCTTCCTGTGCTGTGTTTATGCAGTGCTCACGCAGCCAGCATAGACAAGTAAGCTAAAATCTCCTCTTGCAATCCTTTGCAGTGAGTCATCTACCCACCTAGAGTTAAGATGTGCATTGCAGGTTACCAGAAGTCCCCTAGGTAAGACAGGGTACTTTATCTTTCTATTCTTGCCCTTTTGGCTCCTGAAATGTATCATGTGCTACAATACAGTGTCAGAGAGACATACTTCTCCCAGAGCACTTCTGATTCATGAGAGGACAGCCTTTGCGACAGAAGCTGAGGGCTTAAGCAATCTCTTTTTCCCTTCTGGTGACCAGAGCTCTTGTTCTTAATGCCACTTACAGATATTCATCTCTTGCACAGAACTGTCTTATCTTGCTCACGGAAAGGATGTCCGAGATGCATCTGGGAGTGCTGGAGATGAATGCATGTTTATCTGAGACTGCTCTTTGAGGTTGACTTAGCTTAGAGATAGGGAAAAGGATGCTCGACATTTTGTTTTCTCTTGTGAAGAAAAATCTAGGCTTTGGGAAAGACTGAAAAACTTGAAAAGAGAAATGATGAGGCCAGAAGGAATGGGAAGAGAGTGCTCTCTTATAGGTAAGGATGAGAAGACAGGAATAGAAAGGGGAGGAATTGGGTGAAAAGGAAGAAAGGAAACAGGTATAATAGGCAACGACAAAGTGTTGAGCGTATTTTTGGCTCTCTGTCTAGCCGGTCGCTTAGTGGCTGCTTCCTGGAAATCAGAGGAACAAGCGGAAGGAGCCATGCGGATGCTGAGTCCTCCTTTCTGCATCTGCAGTTGCAAAGCCCCTCTCAGAGGAGTGTGAGAGAAGGAAGCTAGTTCAAGTGGCAGAGCAGCCAGGACATCCGCCAGACCTTCAGCCTCCCCCTCATTCTGTTTCCCATGGAGATGATACCAGCTGCTGTTTTTATTCTGTTTTAATTTCAGGCTCCTGTATTCCGGACTCACTAAGACACAAATTCAGGCTTTGAGTTCAAGTTTAGAAGAAAGAAAAATGGCAAAAAAAAGCAATAAAAAATCTGGAAGATGTTTAATATGCTATAGAGCGAGTCAGAAAGAAGAGAGCTGGAGATGAAGAAAAGGAAGGAAAATATTCTGATGTTCTTTTAAATATCAAGGCCTAAGCTAGCCAGGCCTTTTCCCAAAGTTTTTTGCTATCATTCCATTTTGTTGCAAATGCTCTCAATGCAAATCTCAAATCCAGAGTTGCTGACATGAAGAGAATATTCCAAAAAAAAATGTTAATATGACCTAATTCACCTCCCAGGGACAGGTTTTTGTTTTGTTTTGAACATTTTGGCAGAGTCAATCTAAAAGAGAGCCCAGTTTCACCCTTCTAACCCCAGAAAAAACTAAAGACGTTACAGTCCAGAAGGAGAAACACACATTCCTAAATCAAGGATGTAAAATTACTTACTTTCTACAAGCAGTTAAAAAGAAACATTACTTTTTTAATCATTATTATTATTTAACAGATTCCCAGGGAATCTGATACAGTATGCTATCCTGCCTTGCAATGTTGAAGTCCACCAAACCCTGGAAATTTCAAATTAATTGGAATTAATTAATTCCTTTGATATTAAACCGGTTCGAGAACTGAGGTGTTTTCCTTTTAACCTTCAGACTGGCAGCATGGAGAAATGATTTCTTTTAACCAGGTATGCAAATGGAAAAATGTTCACATAGAAAAAAAAATTCTTAATCTAAGATTATTTAGGCTTCCTCCTCAATTTGTCATTTTTCCTATTGTTACTAGCTTTTCTTTGTAGCATTCAGATCTTAGGATAGAACATGATCATTAGTTCAGGCCCAAATTAGGCCAAAGCAATAAAGTATTTAGTATAGATTCCAGGGGGACTAAGGAGTCCCTTTCTTCCCCATTAACATTGGCTGGGGTAATGTGGGCTCTCATATCACATAGTATTGTCATTATCAAGTGACTATGTATGCCTGTATTTGGACTGAAACTGTATTTTAGTCCTGTTACCTCTTGTCTTGGCACTAGAGCCATGGAAAATAGCAACTTTATATATATATGTGCATATTTGTTATCTTTTCTCCACTCATCTTCTCTTTAGGCTAAATGAATAACCTCCATTCTTTTCTCTCAACCTTTTATCACAGGTCATGTTTTCTCGAACATGGGTTATTTGCTTGTTCTTCCCTGAACTTTCTTCAATTGCTTCACCTCTTTTCTGCACTGTAGAGAGCTGTATACAGAGGCCTTGTCAATGCTCAGACAGCTTTCTACACATTTTAGGTGATACTCCTGCTTGTATGTTTACTTTTGCCACAACATCATGGCCATGGCTTGACTTGTTCAGCTTGCAATCTGTTGTAACTCCCCAACTGTCTGAAGAACTACTACCCTATCCTCTGTCGTTCAGCTGATTTTTCCTTTCTCACTCTGGTGTCTCATATTTCCTATTTTACATGTCATTCTAGATTTTTTCCAGTCATACCTCCAACATACCAGGATTAGTTTGAATTCTAATTTTGGCCTCCAATGTCCTTTCAAGTCCCTCTCAGATTGCACTCCACAGTTTTAATAAACATTATTTCTTAATTATTTCTAAGGCAATTATTAATGAAAAAGATACAAAGAATGATATTCAAGCTACCGCCTTACATAATTACATGCAATACATTTTTTACTTTGGAGGTTAAATGACTGATAACTATTTCTTCACTGCCTTGGTACCTACTGGATATCAGTTTCATTATATCATCCTCCCTTCTTCATCTGCTCTCTCCGGAAGTCCCCTCCAGTAGTGGAGTACTTTCACAACTGAGGACAGAAGAGTAAGACTGGGAGAAACCCTACCAGGTCCCACTTTTCAGTGTTCTGCAATGCCTGCCCACAAGCCTGTTAGGCCCAATTTCTTCTGTCTCTTTACTTTACTTCAGGCTGATACAAAGGGCTCAAAGCATCATCTCATTTTCCCTGGAGCCTGGAAAAGCATGTCTTGCTATAAAAGACTTTAAATAGCTTCCTACTATTGTCTTGCCAATGATGAACCCACTCACTTCCTTCTTCTGGGATGTATAAAGATGTTTCTCCAAAGAGGCCAGATTGCCCCCCTTGCCTATTATTAACATTTTATGGGCACAAATTATGAGTAGTAACTTGAGGGAAAACAAAAACAAAAATCTAGCCTTGATAAATTAATAAAAGGAATCAAAGCCTAGACTATTCAAAGATACCTAATCCAGTAAAATCCATTTTATTGTAATGTGTCAATCACCTAACTCACAAAGTCTTCAGGGTTAACATCCATATCTAAAGTAAGTGTCTAGATTCCTTTTACAGAGAGTAGACAGAAATAGGAATTTTTCAGTTGCAATTTGACACATCCTAAATTAGATGTTTACAATTGAATTAGATGAATCATAGCCTGGAAATACCTATTGCTTTTCCTTGGTCATAAAAGAAATCTAAATGATTGATGTATCTGTTAATATTGCAGATATCCAAACTTGAAAAAAAAAAAAAGAATCTCAGCCAGGCGCTTAGAGCAGACATAATCCATTTGGCCACCAGATAGAAGCAAAGGTTGTGTCCAGGTTATTGAACTCAATTAAGCCAATTGCTCCCTTTCTTTGCTGACCTGATGAGAGTGGGAATTGTAATGGGGCAGCTCTGGATAAACATAGGCCCTGGAAGTGCCACCATTCCCTGGGACCTGGAGGCTGTATTGAACATTTAAGCCTTTCCCCTTTGTGCTGAACATCAGCAGAAGGCCCTGTTGACCCTGCAGGATATCAGAACTATTCCAACTTTCAAAACTGGGTCACAGAGGACAAAACATTAATTATAAGTTCATACATTCTAACTTCTCTCTAAGAAACAACCTTTGAGTTGTTAACTTAAGTGAAATGATATGTCACCAGGAAAGTGAAGGCAATTATCAGGCAGGGATCTTTAGGAATACATCATTTCAAACAAACTTGATTAATGTCTTTGAAGGCATAATAAAAAATACTTGGAAGTGTAGGGGAGTGGATGTGACTTAACATGATTTCAGCAGGATCTTTGATAAGTCACTATGCATAGGCAGGTAGTGAAGGAGATAAATGAAGGCAAGGAAAAGGACGAAGGGTTTAGGTTGCAGAGAAAACCCGAAGAGTTATCACTTAAGTATTGCAGCTACCCAGAAATCAGTGCTGGTAAGGAAAGCATGAGGATCTACCAATAGTAAAGGGCCTGTCACTCATGCATCCATGGTTTTCTTAGGCTTAATTCTAGATCAGCACAATTAATGGCAGCTGTTTGGAAAAGATGGGATTTGGTCAGGATATGCTGGATCAGACCCTCAGTCTGAAGCGGCCAAAACTTAAGAGGATTAATTGTAACAGTTAAAACAGCAGATAAATACAAAGGGTACTGGCTAGCTGTCAGACCAGATGATGAACAAATAGATTTCCAGAGTTTCAGCTTAAGAGTTTCAGAAAGCATATAGCAATATATCAGAAGGAGGACATAGTAAAACAGCAAACAAATAAACATACAAACAAAAACCTTGCAACATCTTTTAAAAAGAATTTAAGTTTGACAAGAGCAGGCAGGGAGCAAAGGGAACTGGTGAGGGTGTGAATAAGCAATAATGTGACTACATCCTATTGGATATTTTTGTGTCATATATACACAAAATCATTGTGTCATTGTGCCAGTCCTCAATAACAAACAGACAATGACCAATGAGTGAAGCTGTTTTAGTGAAAGAGGTGGCTTATGTTCTGAGAAGGGGAAGGGTTTCAAAAAACTCGGGGGGTTAAACATCTTGGACTCAGGAAGGAAACTGCTAGCTCACTTCACTGCCATTTTCAGATACCTTAAGGGAAAAGTGCAGCATGTTATGAGAGTTGCAGGGTTTTCTTAGTATTTGCCCATGTCTTTAGGCATCTAAGACAGCCACGTCAGAGTGACGAAGACAAACCATGAGTCTTGTCTTCCCTTACCTATTCTATCTCCTGTAAACCTGTCTGTCGTTTTTGAAAGGCTTGCTGGCTCATGGAGTTATCTTCTTTTCAAGGCCTCTGCCACCAGGTCTACTTGGTTATCTCATTTGTTTTCAGTCCTATGGAGGGAAGGTATTCCATAAATAGCTCAGACTTTTGTATTCTAATGCCAAAACAGCACCTGCACTACACTAGAAAGGTTCTCTAAAAGCAGTTTGGTTCCAGAGTCTGTAGCTCAGTTCTTGGACCATGGCATTGCTTTGATATAAGCTCCTTCTCGAAACTTAGTAGAATTACAGATTGTATAAACTAGACTGAGTGAATCTGTTTAGAAACAGGTGCCCTCAGCTTTCAAAACAGTGCCTTCATAAATAGCATCCAAGCATTAGAAAACTTGAGGACTTCACGAAGCATAAAAGGAAGGAACATTAATACAGGATTTGGAGGAATCCAATGCCAAAGAAAGAGCGGACATTAAAAGGAAATATCAAAAAGAAATAACATTTTTTTTGAATAATTACTGTAATGTTAGGCATTGGGGAGCTATAAAACTTTCTCAGCTGTTCTCATTGCTATAACTTTCCTATATTGTCACCAGTACCCAAGCTACTGTAGTAACGTAATTTTACTTTATTGTGCTGCTTGTCCAGGTCTTCTAATGAGATAAACATTTCTGACAAGAGTGAAATTTGAGGTGACAACGATTTGCAAGACAGATCAGACACAGAGTGTGAACAGCACAGGTTACAAATAAAAGGAAGGAGATAAAATGCGTGTATTTTGCACTCCTTGGAGCTGGACCAGTGACGCAGCTTCTCATTACTGAGGTGTATTTGAAATAGCGGGCAGTCAGTTCAGCTCATGAACATCTGTAAAATTTCGCTCCAGGGAACCCAAGCCAAAACTGGCTTTCTGATTACATTAAGCAAGAGGATAGCTGCATTTGTGGTGTAGCTACTTAAACAGCTCTCAGAACTGATCAGTTTGAACCTCATGGGTGACCTTTCACCAGTGACATAGAAAATGCCTACACCATTTGAGGATGTGCCATGCAAAGCTAGTTTATGTAGTAACTTTATATCCAGAAGTAATACTGCTGTGGAATTACAGTGCTTTGCTACAGCTGCTTTCCTTTTCAGCAGAGCTCACCACAGTACTAACACAGCTACTCTGCTTGCTGACACTCTGAATGACACAGGCAGACAGACAGACCACCTCATTCAGAGGCAGCTTGGATTACTTTATCCCATCCCTAATCTGGAAAAAAAGTCATAGTCTTTCTCTGCTTCTCCATTTCCTGTTTCCAAAACAATGGATTGTGAGAATTCCTCTCCCACTCCTTTTCTGGGAGTTCTTCCTTGCAACATCTTTGTTCAGTGAGCGGTACTGCAATATTATCTAATCTTATTACTGATCACTGCTCCTCTTGTGATTCCTGTTGTTACTACAACTAGTATTACTGTTGTGTGTTATCTTGTTATTTTTTACCAGATCATACGATTACCTCCTACTTTTCATCTTTATACACCAAACCACCCTTGACCACCTTGTTTGCCATATGTTTTGTCAGCATTGCTTTACTGGAAATGTCATATCTTTCTGCAAACATGTTGGGAAAGAAAGAATAAGGTGGTTATTTTTGGTATAGCACATTTTGTCACACCAGGGAAGAAGAGGTTACATCACAAGGACAAATGTGTCACGATTTCCAGGGTACACCAATCTGTTTAGGAGCCATAACTGGAGGTGCAAGAGAGCTCGTGGCATCACGCTAACATCCACAGTAGGATATTAGAGAAAGCCAGTAGTGAATGACTCTACAGCAAGAAACTTTGATGACTTGGGCTCATGCTGAGAAAAGTAGTTGTGCTGAAGTCATGGAATAAAGTAGAAAGCAACATATCTTCCTACTCAATTGTTCTCTCTGGATAGTTTTTAAGTATTATTAAATCCAGGTTGGAATCACTTCTATTTCCAACAGAGCTCTTATCAATTTACATCAGCAGAGAATTTGGTCTTCTCTCTTAGAGATACCAAATTTCACTCTCAGTTAAGTCAGTGATAAATATGAGGTTACTCGGTTCTTTTGAGCTGAAATACAAATCCAATAGATTTATCCCAGTTTTACAGGGAGATAAAAGAAAATAGGCTGCACCTCAGGACTTAAGGCCCCAAACTAACATACAGTAAAAGGACTAATCTTGTAAATGAATTATTGGAATTGAACAAATATGAGAAATAAAAATCTCTGTAGGCAGGAAGAGAAGAGTTAAGATGCTCTGCCTGCAATTACAATCTATTTTCTTCTCCCAGTAGATGTCCCTGACCTCTAATACCAGCTGCTGTCTCTGATATATGCCCCATACCTCCTCATATGCTCTTTGTATACGCTAGCTTATCACTCTGGAGTCAGCCAGTAGCTTTCAGATCATCACTTTGATAGCTCATCTTGTGACACTCCCCACCCTCTGTGCTTGTGAACCTGAAGTCTCAACTCTACTTAGATACATATAGAGGCAAAACCAAAATGGTACTTTACAGCGACTATTGGACCAGCAGCTATTTCCTGAGCAGCGCTACAACACAGAACTCTGGAATGAGCTAATACAGATGGTTTCATCGGCCCATGGCCTGCAGGGACAGAAGAGATATCATGATCATGTAGTTTGATACTCTGCACTATACACACCATAGATTTTCATCTGATGATTCATAGATTAATATCTTTGAGGCCACTCAGGCCACAGAATGATATTGAACTAATAACTCGTGTTTGACTCATAAATCTTCCAGTAAGGTGTCTACTTTTGGTTAGAAGATTTCAAGAAATAGGAAATTCATACTTTTTCTCAGTGCTCTATTGCAAATCTTGATTATTAAATAGTGCCTTACTCCTCATTTGCACTGTTCTTGTTTAAATGCACCGTTGTTAATTCTCATTACATTTTACTCCACTAGATTCAAAACCCTTTTTATTACTTGTTTTTCTCTCCCTATGGAAATATTTGCAAGCAATAATCATAGTACCTTTTGATTTTCTTTTTGATAAGCTACACGTATTTCTTCAGCAAGGCCTTGGCTCTATATGAATCACAGACCCAATATATTTGAAGATATCTATATTCTACGTTATCAAAACGGAAAAGAAAACATTCCTTCATGATGATGCTTCTTGAATCAACAGTTGGAATTTCTCTGATTCACAGCATCCTCCGAGGCTGTCCTTCAGGTCAGTCAAGGCATGTAATTTAGCTACAAAGATCTGTAACAGAGAATGACCCACCAATTACATGTGGTGTTACATAAAGTTCAGTTTTAGTCAGTGTGAAGTCTTTGTTTTTGCCACAATCTCCATTAGGGAAGACCAATGCCAGAAACACTGAATTTTAGTTACAGCAGTGTAGGATCTGGTAGAGAAGATAATAATCACCAAAACCATACTTTAGATTTGGTGGTCCCATCCTGTGAAGCATTAGATTTTCTCTGTACGAAGGTAAACACAGGCAGCAGATTTCTCTCCTCATATGCTTATCACAGAGCAAAAGAAGATACACTATCTTGCGGGGCATAGAAAAAACAGCATGCATACTTCTTTTCTCAGGGGAAATGGGAAAATGCGAAAAAAAATAGTTGCAGAGAGGGAAGGTCAATGGAGTTTACTGTCCTGAAATGTTGACAAAATTAGCTCAAGCCACCACAATTCTCAGAAGTGAGTTCAGCCATTGGGGGTTCATCTCAGACTTTTACAAAGACCTGTAGTTAATGACATTTCTTTTTTTTAGGTAAAAGGACAAATTTAGTTTTAAGTAGTCATCTGGCATTCCCAGGGAATTCAAACAGTCTAAGTAAGGTGGCAAAAATCCCTGTACAGTCAGTGGAGGAAAATTAAATGACAGGAAATGCAAGCTGGTATGCCGTAAGGGAGATACTCTGCCTCCCTCTATCAACAGGCGATCTACATTCATCTGTAGGGTGGTCAGATTGTCTCCACACTGCGTGGGATCCCCTGTTGATCTCTCATAATACAAACAGGGGACACAGGGAAAGTCCAAACAGGAACCCAAACAAAGCCAATACAGCAAGTGCTCTGGATTCACATTGCCAAATCTTCTTTTGAAAACAGGCACCCACTGGTGAAAGAACAAGGAAAAGGCATAATCATTTAGTGGTCAGAGCACCTATCCCCCAAAAATGGAGTGTTTCTATGCTCTTTTCTTCACCCTGGGAGTGGGTAGTCAGTAATCTCAGTTATCACACAATAGTTGGAGTTGGAAGAAACCTCTGGAGATCATCTGGTCCAGCAGAGATGTCTACCATCACACTATGCCATAATCCAAATAGAAGAGCAATATGAAGAGTGGAAGGTTAAAAACTAAAGGCTTATCAGTGTCTATCTGTGGCAAAGATATCAGTAAAGAATTAAGAGGACATGCACTGACATCTAATTATGCTTGCACAAATTTTGCAGGAAGACTATGCTGATATATTTTCAGTCTGACAAGTTGTGTGCACACTTTTACTTTCACAAATTTAATGACATCAGATTTTTAGCTAATTTAAATTAAACTAGTGCAACTCATATACGGAGAAAAGCCCTTCATATCTTAATACTGTCGGTATGTTTCTATATAATATTTACAGTGCAGGATGCTTTTAAATTGTTTTTTCCCTAGTGAACAAAAAAATCTCAAAATCTCCAACCTTCTCTGTCAGCATCCTGAGGATGTTCTTCTATTCCTCTATGGAATTCAAATAATTATTAGCTCTCTTCCAGGAAATTACGCAATTTTGCAGTATCAGCTCACTAGCAGAGTATAGAGAATTCCTTGAAATACTTGCTCTTTCCTCTGCTATTAGGACAAGCCCATGAATAGAATTACTGAGTCTCCCCACAAACCTCCCAAAGCTTGAAAGACACTGACCTGACACTGCTACAAAGTTGTGCATATACATATACATACATATATATATATATATATATATATTTGTAACAGATGTGTGTAATTAATATGCATATATTGTCCATTGAATTCACTGGAAGTTAATATTGAATTTAGTGGACAATACATACATACTAATTGATAACAACAGGGTTAGCTGTTCGCATAAATGCACAGCTCATTCGTTATGAGGTACAACTAACTGGATGCAGCTGTTAAACCACTCAATTTTTAAGCCAGAGTGACAGCATGATGGTTGTGCTGGATGCTCAGAGATTTAAGAGAAGTTGAATGGGAAGATAAAGAGGTCAGGTAATACTGAGCTGGGGCTAGCAGCAAAAGAAGTATTGGGTAAAATGAGAGAGAAAAAGGACAATATTAGTTGGTGGAGATATTTCCTATATTTTCAGGGATGAGTTGTGGGTTCTGAATGTCTTAGAAGGACAAAACATCAGCCCCTATAGCATGCACAAAGCAGGATGAATTTATGAATAGACAATATCCAGGTACTTTATTCAGCGAGATTAGATATCAGCAAGATGCTATCATTTATTTTTCCTTTTTAAATTTTAACTGAGATATTCTAAGCTAGATCATTCACATGGGAACTGTGTTCAGATTCCCTAGCTATCTTTGAGCACTTTTTTTCTCTTCTTTATTTCCACATCTGCAAAAAGTATACAGCAATATTTTCTCAGATATCAAATGTGTGATCTCACAGCCCAAAGATTAATTATTTTAGATACAGCAAAATCCTGCAGCTTTGAAGATACTACAAAAAAATATATATTATTTAATGGTAGCTAGTGAAATTCAGTTACCTGGGATTTTTTTCCAGTTCTAAGCTTGAAAGATGGTCTGATATCTGATACATGATAAACAGAGGGATAACTTATTAAGTATTTGCAATTACACTTTAGTTAAGGTTAACTACTTCCTTTGACATATTTCTAGTCTTTAGGCTAGAACTTGTATACCTTCATTTCACTATCAAAAAGCATATCTAAAGTCATATTCTAAATACTCTACTAACGCAATAGTAATAAAATATTGCTGAGTAAATTTCTGAACACATTTGAGCTGAGAGGAACCAGTCTCACTCATGTGAATATTAACAAGGATTACAGTGACTAGAAATCAGTAGATGTTTTCAGAGAAAGGTCAGGATTTAAATTAATGTCAAAAAAAATTAAGAATCAGTAAAAGAAATAAAATAAATTAAAATATATTCAGCTGTAATTAATATAGTCTTCAAGTAATTAAATTTTTAAGTAATTATGTATAATATGCAATAACAATACTTCAATTAAACTACAGGCAAGACATTTCAGAAGATTTCTGACAATCTCTGAAGTCAAAAAGAACAACTGAAGATAATGGCAGGTAAAATTTCGAACTATGGAATACTGAAGTGCCCCCTAATATAGAGTGTTTAATCATACTACATGGTGCATATAATTCCTTAATAAATCCTATTAATAAATAGGATTTGACTATCCAGCATTCCAAAGCAAATCAGCATTTTTACATGGTAAAGGCAGCGACTCTATTTGTATTTGCGAAGTACAAGAAGGATGTCCTCTGTGAAGAATTTGAAAAGTTATCAAATACACATAGAAAATTTAAATATTACTAGAAATGCAGGAGCACCCTTTATCTCAGCAAAGAATTCTGTTTTCTTTGGAGGGAGACAAAACTGTTGGATGTGATGTAGTTCATCATACCTAATTTTAGCTATAGAACAAATCATCTTCTGGAAATCTCTATCTTCTCCTTTAATGCTAGAGGGAATGCAGAGGAGTAGAATAGACTACATGGCTAATATGTCAGTGACCAAACTTACGTAAGATGAGACTAACTCCGTACATTTAAAACATATTCTTCAATAGATTCACTCATTGTGGGATCTGACAGTAATCAGGAAATTTAATTTCAGTGATATGGTTGAGGAAAGGTTCATATCTGAATATTTATACGAAGCATTAAATAATCAGTAAAATCCTCAAGCATGCTTTCAACTTGGAAAGAGACCTAAGTACGTGCTTAAAATCACAAATGTGTTTGTGTTTTCTTAAATCGAGGTAGCCATAATGACACACTTAACTGCTTTCCTAACACTGGTTTGAACTTCCAGAGACAAACAGGCCATGAAGCTCTTCTGTTTACATAGAATTTCTCTAGTTTTCATCTGAGTGTTTGAAAAAAACTGACAGGACCCAGTAATCTAAAAGATTTCTAAACTAAGATCTTTTCCAAAATATCCCGATCTAAACTAATTCCACTCCTAAACCCTCCCTGTCACAGCCAGCTCATTTTTCAGCTCGACTTCACAAGTAGAAATTCATATTAATCTTCTTGGTAGAGAAAAGATATGTTTAGATTATTCAGATATTTTTTCCTGCAGTTATGTTTATTGACCTGATTTATAACTTCCTAGGCAGCTTTTTGATTTAATAAGGAAAAAAGTTATTTCTACATAAAGCATTGCAGATTTTACAATGAAGTATCTATGCATCAGTTGAGTTTGCTGTAACTCACAAGAAGAAAGGAAGCTGGCAGAGTTTCACTGTACCAGCAGAAGTAATCTCTACATCATATTCTCTTTCAGCATCTCCCCCTCCTTTCCTTGAAGTTTAGTGCCTTCCATGTCCAATAGGAATGTAGAGATAGTAAAAATAGATCTGTGGGAGTTTAATATGAATGTGATGCAGAAACAATCACTAAAATTTGCAATCTTACTTACACATGTCATTTAAATGAGTTTCAAGGAAGCCTGTGACATTATATATAGAGAAACATTTGGACTCTGAATTAAAAACAAAATAAAACTCAGTTAGAGCATAATTTGGTCAGCAAAAGCATTCACTGTGTTTCCCAGAGCCTGATCAGCTGTGATTGGGTCTGGTAGGTTGTTGCAGTTGGGCTTGTTGCAGTTCTGGCTTGTGCAATTTGAGAGTTTTTCACTTTATTTTAGTTTTTGCAGCTGTATATTCTCCTGCTGAACATCAAAAATTTTGAAGTAGAGCCAATCTGATACAGCTGAACTGTCTTTGCTGCAGTAAAAAAAGATCAGTGTGCAATTTATTATTAGAATAGACCACTCTAAATCTTTACTCACATTACAGCAGAACTATACCCACTTTTATACAAAAAAATATTTAACTCTTTCACAAGTAAAAGGCACAAGACCAACAGATTAGCTGGTTTTAAAACTATGTACTCCTTTAGTTGGACCTGAGGACAGTCATATCCAGTGCATTCAGACATACTTTGGGGAACTCTTTTTCTCTCCCTACACAAAATTTGTAGAACGAATTTATCATCAGTGGCTTAACAATCTCACTTAAGTAAGATGAATACTATTTGAGCAAAACTACAGTAAATCAATTGAGCAGGGTGGATGAAAGGGCTTTTAAAATTCAAAGGACAATAAGGTACCCACTTGCCTATAAAAGGCAGTGGGGATCACATGTCTAATTCTTGGTTTTGGCATTTAACATCCTCCTGGAGCTCTGGTTTTACAGTTGCTTTCTCATTCGCTTGCATTTTGTTCATGTGAATAGTCTTTTGAAAGCAATGGCATCAACTGTTTGCAGGATGTTAGGAAGTCTAGTCACATGAATGAGATGGGAAGACATGTGCATTCACTTGGTGATGGTGAAAACACGTATTTGTTTTTTTTCCTGAGCACACACCGGGACCAGATCAGGAAAAAGTATTTCTGTGCTGTAATGGCTGTAATGTTAAATTTGCGCCAAGAATCCTATGTCTATTGATTTAGCACTTGTTTAGAATAAGATAAAAAAAATAATAAAAAAAACAGCATAGAAGTGTTCATTGCTTTTTGAGCTCCCATACTTCATGTTTGTGGTCCTAAAAGAATGCTCTGCCTGCATGAATACGAGTGACCACTCACCCTTTTGGAAGTGGTCTCTGAGAGTCTATGGATTCACAAACATTATAGCCAGCGATCACAGGGAAATGCAGCCTGAGGAAGCCTGAGAAGAAAGACTCCAATCTGAGCTGATAGTTTATAAGCCTTTTCTTCCCACTGCAGTGCTGAGCTATTGGAGCAATTCTAATGAACTCCATTAGGATTGCTGAATACATCTCCTAGGTACTTACTTCATCACTTTACAAAGGAAGTGACTTGACCAAAGTAAGCAAACCCAAACATTTTCGTAATTGCTCAGGTAAGTAGCAAAATGAAGGAAAAAAGCTATCCAAGTTTAAAGTTGTTCTAAAGCAAAAACGGTTAAAATCACGAGTCATGAGAAAAAATTCAAGCCTCCCTTGTTCTAGGAATTCTGTGGAGCTATTTTTAAAACAGTGATAGAAGCAGTGCTCAGCGACAGGGTCTTGGGGTCATCACACACATCCTCATGGTGCTGCATTTTCATTCAGTGTAACTATGTCTTTATCACATGCCAGCCTTATGCTCAGATAGCAGGTTGAGACACTGAAGTATCGCTGCTTTTATAATTAATCCAAAGCCATGGAAAACAGTCCAATGACAACACTGAAGTCAGAGAATTTCAATATCACTACAATGAGGACTCTCTCAAGCACAATTATAATAAATGTGTACTTTCAAAAATTATAAGGACAGCATTAATTCGGTAGGATAATCATCTTTGAGCAAATTCAGCCTGCAGTCCTGCTTAGACACAACCACTTGTGGAATTCACACGAGGTACACAAGAGAAGGGAAGGGAAGCAAGAGCCTTTTTCTTTTGCACTTACAGAAGGAAGAAGTCATAATTTCATGTCCTTTTCTCAAGAAAAAAAAATTGGCAAAAATTTACCTGGCAAACTAAAAATGACTGCAAATGCCTTACTGCTAATACTTCAGGAAATATCATCTGCCATCTGACTGGATTTAACTAGCAGTGAAAGTATAATTTAAGACTTAGGTAACAAAACATGTCAGATTTTATGAGTGTCATGACTCCAGACTTTCGCTCTTTCAGCCATTTTTTAGTTTTGCAATGACCTAGAAAGAAACAATTTGTTGATATTATTATACTGATAATATAGTTCAAACTGTGTAAAAAAGGAATTCAGTCAAACTGAAGGTCTAACTAAGCTCTACCTTGTCTTTTCCAGGAGCCAGTAATAGATGCTTAAATAAAGTTTACAAGGCCCAGAGAATTTTACAGTGAAACTGCTCCTGGTACAAGCTTCCAGCTACTGAACCTTAATCTCTTTTCTCAGAGACTGTGCATCTTCATACCAAGGAGGTAGGAATGCTCCTGATAGAGATTTCTGTTATAAATTTGTCTTTGGAATTCATTTATCTTTTTGGCATTCAGAACCTCTAGGAACAATAACTTTCACTGTTTAATTCTGTATTGTGTGAGAAAGTCCTTCCTTTTGTTTGCTTTAAAGTTCAGTATGATAACTTTATTTTATTTATCTTTCAATACTTTTGTTATGAGAAATCCATGTACCAAAATTTGCTCTCAGATATTCTGAAGTCAGTAAATGTTGATATTATGATGCACCACCTCCACATCTACCCAATTTGCTCTGTTGTACTAGGCACTATCAAACAACCTGCCAACATCCTGTTCATACAGCACAAGTAGATGATGGGGTCTTCCATGGTGCTGGGCATTAAAGGGGAATAGAGGCAGGAATTCGGTGGCTTTGAGGTACTTTTTCTGATCTTTGGACATAACAGATGATCATAAAGAATCTGTGATGCTTTGTCCACTGAGCTCATGACCCTACCTTTTTCCCTCCATAGTGTCATTAAATGAACTGCTGTTCACATAAAGGCAGGCATGGTGCTATACAGAATGCAGAGTCTACTTATATACCCGTTTTACTGACTATGTCTTACACAGTGATGGCATGTGTTCAGAAGGATACATATTGTAGTTACACTGGGAAGTTTATTCAAAAAAACAGATGCTTTACGAACATTATAAAAGAATTTGCCCCAAATAAGTTTTACAGCATAAGTGGAGGTGCACTAAACACTAAATACTTTAACAGCAAAATAATTTCAAAGTAGTGGATGTGCTGTGCTCAAAGGATATGAATAAATCCTGAAGGTTCAAGTAGAAGTCAGAGGGTGGTAAAAGAATTCTGTATGCCTGAGATGCAATATAGGAAGGACAGCTGATTTCCTATCATCTGTCTCCAGAGTAAATCCTAACATATTGGCCTTATGTGAGGGTCAAGAGTTTGTTCAGTAATAGTTGCTGTTATGACTGCAAAGGGAAAATCCTGTTCTGTGCCCCAAGGATTTCACAGTCTAATTGCACTTACAATCACCGACAGCTTAGGCACTACGTAAAATGGATTATGCATGCACCCTAGCCCATACCGGGAAATAGATCCACTTCGATCCTTTTGCATGGTCACAGAGGTTTCATTCTCTGTTACATTACATCAGACCTGAGTTTGGCCTACTACAGGGATCAGGAGTCTATGGCCAAAACTCCCCACCCTTCTGGCACAAAAATGAGTTGGAAACAGAAAGGAAACAAAACCGCTGAAGTCAAGGGGAAGACCCTACAATATCACGTAAGGCATAAATAGACTACTGTTCTACTGTGAGATTGGCCAACAGCTTTCCTGATGTATCTCTCATATGAAGTATCCTTCATTCATTATTCAGTGTAGCTCTGGCTGCACCACAGCTGTAGCTCTCCTTGACCTACAGTAAGTCTTCGATGTTTGGGAACCACCCCAGCTGCACAACACTCACTAGCCCAAGGTGTTTAAGACACCCAAAATGTGTAGCCAACAGGGGACTGGAGAAAGCTGACACCACCACTCTCACCAGCAGCCCTTGGGGACTGCACCACATGGACCGAGTGGGACATACGACTGGTCCACATAAGCACAGCCTGTGGTAGAGGCATGAAGCACATCTTGAACTCATGGCTGGGAAAGAACCATCTTAACCACTTCAAGAACTGTTACACCCTGAGCAGCAACTCAGGTGAAACAACGCTGAAACACCATCTCTTTCTCCTCAAACGTCCATGTGGTGGATTCAAATATCCTCTCTGAAGACAGCAGATGCTGGGCTGGGTGGACAGTGAGATATTCCTGGGAACTTTCCCCTCAGCCTATCTCAATCTAATCGTGATTTTTGCAGGCTGAGATTATAGATTTAACATTATGTCTTCTCATGAAAAGCCAGCAAAGACAAGGATTTCTTGTTTTATTTCCTACTTTTGGCAGGCAAAACTTCCAGGACAGAGACTTTTTACTTCAACTTATTTATTTATTTTCCTTCAAGTGCAACCTAAACCCTTCCTTCCTGTGGGAACAACAGCTGCAGCAAACAGCATCAGCTTGCCAAGCTTGAGAGACTGTGAAATATCATTTACCTTGGAGCAAGATGATATCAAAAAGAACAATCATGTGGGCCTGACTATGAGTTCATTACATAGCTGTACTTAAGAGAAGGAGGATAAGTTGCAGTATCAGCGGCAAAAAAGGTCCCACTTTTAAGCTAACACTTCTGGACCTGAAAGGACTGTCACATCTGAAAGCATTACTGAGACAAAAAGCAAAATTTGGTTTCCTTGCTCAGAAAAGCACTCTGAGTTTTCAAAGGTTGCAGATACAAAAGTATTCACTAGGGCAGGAAACTGATACTTCTTCTGTAGGTTAATGGGGACATGGAGGCCCCAGAAGACTAAGTAATTGGCTGATGAAAGCCACAAGGCTGACACACAGACTTCCCAACTTATCTGCATTATCCCACAAATCTGTAGGAACCTGTATAAATTCCACAGGCTACAGATAAAAAATACTTTCAGTTACTCTTTTGTTGCCTTCACCATTTGGCCTTTTTTGTTTTGTTTTTGATAGAAGAAAATGCTGTATCTAGAGATTAGGAGAGAGTTCATGCAAGCTTGAAATTAAAGATTAATCACATTTTTTGTTCCTCCCTGCTTTCACTCCCAGTTCTGTTTCTGCCTCTTCTCCCCTATGGGTGGTGGGATGAGGGGTCAAAGGGAGGCAGAGCGCACTATGCTGCTCTTTGTTTGCTGCCCTCATCTCAGACTCTTCAGGAAGTGTTTGGGACCGTGTGGAGCTAGACATGCTCTCTTCTCTTTCAAACCTCACATATTTCCCATTAATGATGAGTGGGAAAGGTCAGCGAGAGCCTCTTTCATGGCCTGCTTGAGAGCAAGCAAAAATCTTGTGAAATGGGTCCCAGGCTCTCCAATTTTGGGGGGTTTCCAGACTGTTGAAAAATCAAGGAGAAAAGTCCTAAGAAAAGTGAAGTCACCAAGATGTTAAAGGGGATTTTGCAGTCTGTGCTTTGTTCTGCCAGAACATTAAATCTCCTGTGTAACCTTGCTATATCATTCCCATTAATTTTAGTGCTAGGAAAACAGCCTACAGAAGAACAAAGAAGACAGGTGCAGAAACATTACAAATTATTGTCATGCTGAATGTTGCCAAGACAAACCTTGGTGTCTCACCCTCCCCCAAAGCGGGGGGAGTTTTAACAGCCGGGGCGCTCAGGGCGGCCCTCCTTGCCGGCTGCACGACCATATTCCCTCTTGCTAAGCCTCTGCAGCTCTGTAAGTCTTGCAGGAGAGGACATTTGCTGCCTGGTGACCCAGTTTCACAGGAGGACTGTTGACGGCCCTCCCAGCATTTTCTTGAGCATGGCAGAGCCTCACCTAAGCATGGATTTGAGGCTTCTCAGGTTAGGAAGGATGGTGACCACACTAAGTGTCCTAGCAAGTAGGCAGGAGCCATTTCACACAACAGCCATTTCTTCAATAAACTGACTTGTTTTCTGACCTTAGGCTGCGTATAGCTGTGCTCCAGGTGTTTAGAGCACCCTTGCCAGATAAACCCCCTGAAAAACCCCAAGACCGAGGCTGCCTAGTCCAAGTGTCCTCAGGTACCCAGCTGCCCGCCTCGGCGAGGAGGCAGCTCCTCCGGGCCTGCCCAGAGGCAGGATTTCAGGCAAAGGAACCGATCCTCACCTCAAAATTCACACGCCTGTGACCTCACCACCAGTTTTGTCCTGAGGCAATACTTTGTGTGAGCACTTACATACTTAGAGGTAACTAAATTATTTGTGTGGGGGGTGCTTTCGCGCTCGTACCTGTGGGCTCCTGACCGCCAAGTTTCGCTGGTTGTTTGGAAAAGGCCAGGGAGCAGCCGTCTTCTCCCTGCCGCCCATCTGGACCCCCGTCAAAGCCAGGGAGGACTCGAAGGCAATCCCACCGCGAGATGCCGGCCGGTTTCCCACGCGCAGGGCAGGCCGGGGCTCGGGGCCCGTGGCGGAGCCGGAGCGAGGGCCGCGCCGAGCTGCGCCGCTGGCTGCACAGCGGTGATCCCGCGCGGGTGAACAAGGCACCGCGCTCCCTCCATCCTACGGCTGATAAATAAATTCTGCGAACTAAGGCCACGGCATTGATTTCTTGCGGGAGGTCACTGGGATGATTTCGCAGAAATATCCTGCGTCGGCTTTGAAAAACAGGATGAGCCTTGGCCCGAATTTCACGACTCTGTTTTTCTTCCGCTTCCATTCCAATAGCTGTGGTGTTTTTGCTGTCACCAGCAGCCAGTTAATTCATCCTGACACCCCCCCCCAAAAAAAAAATAAAAAATAAAAACGGGGAAGTGAAAACTTCGCCCACTCTTCGTAGTCCCTGAGATGTGCTGGTTACAAACTGCTTGCATTTTGGCAGGCCCGACAAGCCGCCGCGCGTGCCCGCCGCAGCCGGCCTGGGTGGGCAGCCCAGCGCACAGCAGTGCGAGTGGAGCCGGGAGCCCGTCCGCGCTGGAAAGCTTTCCCGAGAGTATGAATAAATTACCCCCTGCTGAGCTCCAGCTAAATATATCCTACCTATAAACAACACCTGCTTCCAGATTAAAAGAAAAAGAAAAATACCAAGGCTTGGAGGAAAGAAGTATGATCTTTATTCTACAGATTGCCAGCTGACATAGAAAAAAGATTAAATGCCTTGCCCGAGACACCACAGGAAGCCTGTGAGGGAGTCCGGACTGGAGTTACCTGCACCTCAGCCAGTGCCTTAGCCACAAGTGCTTCCTTTCCCTAAATGCAGTTCAAATTCACACTATACACTGGCATAACTGCTCTGACCCAGTAAATGTCATTCTCAATTTACACCCATTAAAGGACAGAGTCGTTTAGACTGAGCGTGCGGATGCTTCTGGTCAATGAAAATTGAAAGCACTGCTTTTCAGCTTATCTGTTCTTTGCTGATGACAGGCATTTTTGGAAGGGACTTGCTCAGCATTGAGTTTTGCACTGAAAAGAAGTAATATCAACAGTCCTGAGTCCTGGCTTGGGAGGCGAATCTAAGAGGTGCGTCTGGATTTGGCTAGGAGTGAAAAGAGTATTTTCTTTCCACTAGTTGCTGGCTAGTAAAAAGCAAAGGGGTGGAATACACCCAGCTCGCAAAACTCGAATACGGTTAGTGCTATCTGCAAATGAGTGCCCCTCCCCGCTCATGTGAGCTGCACAGGCAAAAGAGAATGACACATGTGCTGTTTCCTTTTCCAGTTGTAAAGGGGTCAGGAGCCCGGCAAGGAGAGTCTGCACAAGAGCAGCATTTTCCCGGGCTCTTCCAGCTGTTCTGCTCAATCCCGCCGTCCGTTCTGAGCAGGGAAGAGAGACTGTCAACACAAATAAGGCATTTTTCAAAGGCGTAAATTATGAGTTACCAAAACAATACGACATCTCTACCACGTGAGTACCCTTAACCTCCCCCCCCTTACAGTAAGAGTGGATTTACAAGTCTGTCGCTTAAGCAAAAGATTGTCAAATGCATTTCATGTGCAGTGGGGGAAAAAGAGGAAAAAAAGAGGATTGAGACATATCCTAAAGAAAAAAGTTGTGATGAAACTGTTTTCCTCTTTTCTCTTGTGTGTGTGTGCACGCGGGTGTGCAGAACTGAAACAGTGTGTGCAAACTCTGGAACAGAGCGAAGTTGGTAACATTTCCATCTATATCTTGGGTTAGAAAAAGTTTCATTTAAATGTTTTTTTCCCTCCCCCCTTGCCTTCAGGAATGAAAATATGGAGCATTTCGAAAGCTTACTGCCTCTTTTCTAAGTTATTAATGGTGCTGCCCAGCTTGTGTTTAGAGTCTCAAGCTGTCTGTGTGTAATATGAGACACAAGCCACAAACTGACAGTCTATATTTAAAGTCACAATGCGTTTCTGCTCCTGGAAATTTAGAAATGTGGGCTTAAGGACAAGCAAATTAGTTTCTTAGCAAGAGAGGGTACAGGAGGGCAAGTCCTCTGCTGGCGTGACTCTGCATATTTCAATATATTTGGGAAAAGAGAATTTGACCTGAGCAGTTCAAGTGATCACAAACACTTAGCTGTGCCACAGTAGCATTCATTTTGGTATAGTCCTAAATAGAAAGTGAGGGGGGGAGTGAAGGGGGTGGAGAGAAGCGATGGATTCTGATTTGATAAACTGAGAGAAGTCAATGGAAAAACTCTTATGTTTTCAGTGCTGCAATAGCAGGATGTGGCTCCATATCTATTTTATGAATTGAGTATATAATTTTTCCTGTTTTAATTCAGAGACAGTAGTTTTAGTAAACAAACTGCCAATAGCAGAATTGTTTATCATACCATGGTATCAGTAATGAAGGCAGAAAGTACAGACAGGATTGCTGAGAGCTGCCTGTGGTTCAGAGCTTGAGCCGATGATTGCTCTAAGAATATTTGGTCTGTATGGATGTTGACACTGACGATGTTTTCCAAGCTCTGAATGAGGTAGGCTGATCCAGCAGAAATGGTGCACTGAACAGGATCTCTGCAATTCTAGCCAGCAATTTCTATTTTCCCTTTGGTCTTTTTTGCAAGTTCAAACAAACCTGAAAGATTAGATGCTAGCTTTATCTCTTCTTTTGTTTTGTTTTATTCAGCAGTTTAACAGATTAAGGCTTGTTTTCTATTATTAATAGAAAAGAAATATCTAGAGTAGTTCAGGATTCTGCAAGTTTGGGTTTAGATGTGTCGGTTACTGCCATTGGTCCACTGAAAATTTGTATGCAAGAGGGTAGTAGCAACTCATTGGGGTACATTTTGCTCATTGGGCAATATTAGCAAGGGCCCAGACTCGGGCTTGGATCCTTTAGTGACAGGCTTGTCCAGCTGAAGAGTTCAGGCCTGGTTCAATGGTCCTGAGTGTATTACACCTCTCAGACAGACTCAGGTTGTCAGAAAACCCTAATGAAGGCCCTAGGTGTATCTAGCTAAAGTGTTACTTCTCATGGGAGAATATCACTGTAGTTTTTGTCTTTGTGCAGAATGCAAAATGGCTGTTGAGTCAGGTTTTCTTATAATTTCCAAAATGTAGGCAAGAATTTTGAGCTTGAACCATTTCAAGATCATATGATTGCCAGTAAAAATAAGTGGTTTGCAGTCTAGCTAGAATTCTGGTTGAAATAAAGTCACCATCTATTCTCTGCTTGCCCTCATAATTTCCCTTATTGTTTCAGACAGGATGTTTCTATATCTTGTTTCAGTTTGCATCTCTTTGTTTTTTAAATCACATGTAGATCAAATTTACAGTTCAAGAACAAATTAAATTAAAGGCAAGTTTGATAGTACTGTATGCCTACAGAATGCAAGTTTAATGCATTGTTTTGTAATGGTTAAGGTTTTGGGGGGTAGAGTTTAGGAAAAAGTCTCATTTTTGTTGTAAAATTCCAGTAATTTTGGTGAGTTAGAAGAATTTGAAAGATCAGTGTATTGACAGGCACTGCACAGCATGGACAGCAGATGTTTGGCAGAGAAGGAGAGTATTTGGGAAGACGAATTTGTTCATAACCATGGTGAAAATCTTTGAAATGGGTGTGAAAATTCATGAAGTGTCAGCAAAGCCTTTGTTTATATTGAACATATTAATTCTTTGCTGGGTGCCTGTGAGTGAGACCACTGAGCAGCTCCCTACAGATGTAAACAGAACAGTGTTAAGTTACCTAATTGCTCATGTTCTTTGCTTATCTTCTTGTATTCACTCACAGCTGATAAGGGATTTTTAATCATTCTATAAATACAGTATGGTCCTGACAAACCAAGTGAGAGCAGAGTAGAAAGATTACTGTTTCAGGTCTGATGTGTTCACATCTGTGAACCCTGCAAATGTATTCTGCCTCTACAGGGGTGCCACACCATCCAGCCTCAGGCAGTTTCCATGCCCAGCTCAAGTATCCTGTCTCAGTCAATGGGCTCTCCATATACTCACTATAGAGGCAGGCTAGTCAGTAATTCAGCGTGCCTGTGTCAGGCTATGTGCAGTATATTTATTGTGTCATTCATTGTTCCTGGACATTTGTATGTGGCTGGAATAAAATGGAATACCTGACTAAGAAGTCTTCTACCAAAGCCAAAAAATAGAATTTGGGCTTCAGTTTCATTGGCTGGTATTCAACACAGTATTGTCAATAACCCTCTATTTTCACTTTGTATTATGATGATGATGATGATGATACAATATGGACCTATCCTCCTTGTGGGAATGGGAACTTTCTGGAGTGATACTTTTAAATGCATCTCCTGCTGGTGTTATTCTACTCTTGTCTGTCAGGATGCACAGGTAGTAGCTGCCTGTAGTATTAAAAAATCTGAGGAATTCTGCAAATCTGGCAGGCCGTATTTGGACTGCAATTTTTGCCCTCTTATTTTTGAGTGCAGTGGCCTTAGTTTCTGAGTCATTTCAGAATCCATTTCCAAGGCAATGGGACAGCACAAGTGAGGTGAATAATGCACCCAAATATACATCACCAGAGCAAAGATTCAGTCTGGGGATGCACTGAGCTATGCAAAGCCGTCTTTGGGTGTCAAAGGTGTTCATCCCTTTGGAGAAGGTGTTCTGCACCCTACCTATTAATTTTTATGAGGCTTTCTAGAACCATTTTATTTAGGGCCTCTTATGCTCAATGTGCTAGCTGTCAAAGGAATTCAGGGGTGAGGAGAGGGCTGCTATTCCCGATCACCTAGTGGCAGATACAGTCTTCCTTCAGGTTTGGGAGGGAAGCAATGTAGTCTCGTACTGTGCGGAGGAATTGGACTAAAAGGAAGACAAGAGGCCAGAATGAATCTCAGGACATGTCTTAGCTGCAAGGAGAAGAGGAGGGACAGGAGTACAGCAAAGCAAAGTAAGCCTGGTGACCTGCATGGTTTCCCTCTGCATTGCCCGCTGTGGCTCAGCAGCAGCCCAGGAGCAAAGCCCATGCACCGTGCTGCGGAGGGAGAGCAGAGGCCCCTCACTGCCTCTGCCCAGGGGCAGCAGGTCTCAATGCCCCACTGCCCAGCTTCTCCAGCCTGCAGAAATGACAGCTGGGACTTCTGCCAAGTAAGTGTGGACTGTCTCTTCCAGAGAAGTTGAGAGTTTGGCAAAGGCAGCCTCCGTAAGGGCAAAATGACTTATAGCTGTGAATGCCAAGAGCCTGATTCTGAGAGCAGACTTAGCCCTATCTTTAATTCACAATGACGCATTGCATGTCCCTTGCATGTTCCTGAAGCGATACCACTACCATTCACTCAGAGCTTGTGAAAAACCACAAACGATCCTCACAGACTTTTAACCATGTTATTCGCTCCCTTGGAAAGAGATTTGATTTTACTGCCTTTAATCAATGGAAGCACTTGTCTGTGATGGTAACTAATAAACAAAAATGGAAGCTGCTAATTATGGAAAAGTTGGTCTTCACTGTTAATCTGTGAGCATTTATAAGTGAGGAATTCTGTGGATTTTAATAACCTCTCATTTTTAGCACAGAATGCTCTAAATATGTCTCACAAGCATTTATGTAAATGGATACCTCTGCTTGTATATATGTCTCTCACCACTGTGCATATGAATTGGAAAATTCATCTTTTTATGCCAGGGGCTTCTCCCAGACACCCTCACTGCCTGAGATATGAATGTGAAAGTTTGCAAATTGAAAGGCTAACAATGCACCTGAATTTTCAGTAATTAGCAGCAGAAATTTTGGCAAACTGCTAAGCTGGGGAGAGAGGGCAGAGAGTCTGTCCAAACAGGAGTCTGCTTTTTAAAAAATACACTGTTCTCAGCATTTCCAGGAACTGCTCCTCACAAAAAAAAAGCAAACAATTTAGACAGTAGATGTTAAAGATTCAGGTTATAGCTGGTTACATGCTTAAGCCTATTAGTATTACTGAATTGTTCAGTGCCTGCATCTCATTGCTGATGCTGCTGCACCTTTCTTTCTAGGCTCTTGTGGAATATGCCGTGTATCCATCACTGTTCAAATGACTGAGTCCAATCAGCAAAGCCTTTTGAAAAACAGGCTTTTGGGACTGCATTCTCTAATGAAAGTCTGTTTGTGTGTCTGCTCTGTGGAGTGCCTGTCTCTATTGTTACTGAGGGATTAGTATTCCTAGAGCATAGAGAAATTCCAGCCAACAAAGGGATCTGATTGTGCTAGGTGCTGTACAGATACCTTTCTTCAAAAGGCTAATAGACTACATAGAGACAACAGATTACAGGTAGGAGAGAAATGACTGATTTCCAGGGCCACAGCTGGAGAGGCAGCTTTTGGCTGTGAGAAGTTGCTTATAGCAGCCAGGAGGTAGGAATTAGTATTGATTCCAGTAGATCCACTGGGACAATTGCTCTTTGCTTCCCAGTCTTTATTTTTTTAATATATGCAATGTAAAAATGTAGCTCAGCTGGCTTGTTTGTTTCTTACAGAAAAATGAGCAAACTTTTAAGTAGAGTGTCACTAGTAGAATCTTAATTTAGATTTTAGATTTTTTGCTTCGTATTTGAGTTGTGATAGTAAATACGTGAAAAATTGAGAGATGCCCAGATGCTGCAGCAATAAGAATACATAAGCACCTTAGCTGGGCAGGTATTTGAATAGCAGACTGACTGTGCTCTACTCGATTTTGAAAGACTTAAGTTCCTAAGTCAAATGAATTTGACAGTGTTATCCCCAGTAATGAGCTCATGAAAAATCCACCAACTGCTAAGTGTTCTGAAAAACTACTTGGCAAGTAAATAAAAGTGGCACTTGGAGAAATCAGGTTTGGTTTGCCAAAAATTTATGAACGGGAAAAGAAAAAAGAACCGTCTTTGCTGGATAATTTATTTCTAACCTATAACTCAACTACATTCAGTAACAATACTGCAACATAATAACAACAGGCACGAAGCTCATAATTTGTAGCTGAAGTAAGATCCTTGGTTTCTCCAAGAGTGAGCATGATCTAATCCACTTCAGATTCCTCTCTCTCCAATGTTGGCATGGAAATCAAGTGCCAAGTCTATGCTATGCTGCTCTCTTTACTGCAGATGCACCTCGCACACTTAGTTTCACCAATGAGACATCTGGCTAAGTGATACTCCTCTTAAATAATCTTCTCATCTGCAGAGGAGACCAGCTTCTCATACCCTCTTCTCTTCTGATATATGTTTCATCATAGGGTTCTTCCTGGTGAAGCAGCAAACTTCACTTAAAATCTCTAAGAGTTAAACTTGTTCTGCATTTAAGTTTTAAAGTGATTTTTTCACTTCTCTCTCCCCCCCCCTCTCTCTCTCTCTCTCTTTTTTTTTTTTTTTTTTTTTTTTTAATCTTAGGAAAAAAAAGAAAAAAAAAACTCAGTTATTTCATCGGGGTGTACCTCTTTCTTCTTCAGATAAGCCCTGAAATGGAGTTAAGCTTTTAATCTGTAGGTTGCAGGGGGGATTTGAACACACCCTGAGACAGCTCCATGTCATCATGAGTGATAAATGACTGTTTTACTAGGGACTGCACGTTTAAAATGTCTTGTTTTATGAGGCAGTTCACATTATGAAGAGCACGTGTGACAAGCTCATAGCACTGCAGAATCAAACACAAGTTATACATATGTGTGGGGTTTTAGGTCTGGAAACTGAGGGAGTTTTTGTAACAGCAAATGTACCAAATGGATTTGATTATTTATACATATAATAAACATATGTGTGTGTGTGTATAGTGTATCTATATGGATACATATATACACACATGTATGCATGCACACACACACCCCTTCTGACCGTGTATATACTTCTTCACTTCTCAGATTTCCATTGGTGGAGAATTTTGCTACCCTGACTGCATCTCTGTTTAGAGACAAATATTCCTAAGCTCATCTTTCCCCTTTTATATTAGACATGACTTCAAAAATAGCACAAAAAATGACCAAGTTTTTGAAGGCTTAGCAGAGGCATAAACTCAGTAACAAGAAAGGAAGTGAGACGATAGCTTGGGCTATATATAAGGAGTTATAAAATATTACAAAATATCCTTTTTATATGATACAGTAAAACATCAGCTAAAGGGCCTATCGTCAAACTTTCTCTTGCAGATACCAGATTCAGGTGTCTCTCCATTGACTGTATATGGGGCAAGAGCCTGGCAGCTCTGGATGGTATATACACTCAATCACTCCCTATTTTTAATTTAGCCATCACAATAGTGCCTAAATCCATCTTGGACACTACTATAGGACACATGTCCCGGTAGGTAAAGATTCAGAAAAAAAGCAATGAAAATGATTTAAGAAATGAGGAGGAAATACATGTTCCATATGGACCAAGCTACTTAAAAGGGCAGAACCATGGGTTAGAAAAGGCCAATTCTGTACTGTTCTTGGGGTTGGAACTGATGCAGGTTTAAAACTCAGGCAGCCAGATGTTTCAATCAGGAGTATGTTCCTTCAGGAGCCTCACTGTGCTGGGAGAATTTAACAGGTGTATCTCTTCAGAATACCCCTTCCTGGAGAGTTTTCTAGGAAAACTGATCATTTTAACATGGTCAAGCCAAAATAAAAGTAATTTCTTTACAAAATAACTACTGTTCTTTGGAAGTGGAATATTCACTGAAGAATCAGTTCAGTTTTATTCTGTAGTTTTATGTCCACCTCAAAGAGATATTGGAAACATGAATTTATGTTGGAACAGCTTTCACAAAATTTTTACTATAGGATCCTTCTATGCAGAATTCTGTCCAAGAATTCAGGTATCATGAGTAAGTATTTTTGAAAATACTGAAGCAGCTTTGAAATTATCTATTTGAGATTTTTATCTTTTATTTCTATCTTCTGGGGTCTGTATGTGTATATCATTGAATTCCATTTTCAAGGTTTTCTTAGCATCTATTAGGCTCAGAAATTTGACAATTTCTAATGAAATCTAAACATTGTCAGGAGTTTCCATTATGTTATTTCCTGAGGCATTAAGGCACTTTAAAAACCAGAGCTTGCTAGCTATCAGTTTTTCTTCTAACTGTAAGACAGCTCTTTCAAGGGCCATTGAGCATGAATTCCTTGATACATCCCTTATGCAAAGATGCTGTCACAGAGTGGACCAATCTCTGATCATTATTTCTTTCACACACCTGCCTTCTCAGGTTGTCTGGTCAGCTCAGATCAGCTCACAGATATCCTCTGCAGCTCCTATTCCTTCATGCCTGTCCCCTTCTCAGCCGGCAAGCAAGTTCTCATATCTCATCAAAGGAAATACAGGGTAGGTCCCAGTTGTTAAATGTCATTTCCTCTCTTCTTTCAAGGACATTCCACAAGTCCTGGCAGTGGAAGGAAGAGAAGCTGTAATTACAGGCAAGGAAGACATAATTCTTCCATTGTCAGCCTCTAGTCTGGAGCCTTGTTTCCTCTCTCTTACCCTCTCTTCCATCTTCATCCTTGTTCTGTTCTCCATTGGTTTCTCTCTGCTTTCTCATCTTTGCAGATTGCTGTGAAACAACACCTCCTCCTCTCCAGATCTTTCCTGTCATCACACAAGAATTTTTATTTATGATCTGGGACACTTTTTTTAAATTCTGGATCCCATGATTGGGAGAGTTTATTGTTGTCCGTCTCCCTGGAATTTCCATAATTACGTCAGTGGAGTTTGCTTTTTTGGAGTCTCTCTTGCACATAAAGCCAATTTTCCGTTCAGTGAACTCATCAGGACTTTTTTATATTAAGAACAAACCAAGCCTGGTCTACCAGTTTGTAGCAGTAATTCAGCCCTTGTTGGTGACCATGAAGATGCAGAGGAACTCTACAGGAAAACCTGCATAGGAGGTTGAGCAGAGCAGAGTGAGGAAAAATAAAACTTCCATTCAGAAACTTTCCAAATTCCCCTTTGCTTTGGAAAAAGAGGAAGTCATTTTTTTTTTCATATTCCTTTTCATATTCACTTAATAGGCTCTGAGCACTGAGTTGCTTTCTCCCATTACCCATCCTATCCATGCCCCAGTAATGAAGAACAGTGGAGTGAATGGGAGAAATTGAAGTTACTTCAGCCTTTAAGAAAGTGGTCTTTCCAGTGATATAGACACACCATGAGATAAAAGTCTCCTGATCTCCCACCCCAATCCATAGCCACAAAGCCAGTGATCTGTGGTGGTGAGAAATGGAACAGATGGGCTTGCCCATAAGAGGGTGAGTTGGTTTGCTCATAGCTTGGGCTCGATCTGTCTTTCTGTGTTTCAAGCTCTCCACTGAACATCTCCTTCCTTCTCATTAATAACAAACTCTCACCATTCTTCCCCTGACATTCTTCCCATTTTCTGTCAATAAAATCCAGTCTTCTCCCTTATAGAAATGTATCTGTTTTGTTTTGCTGTGATTATTCTGTAAATCCCTCAGGACATAAATCATCTCTCTTTCTATCGCCTCTCTAAACAAAAATCACCAAAAAATTACTTGCCAGTTCAGCACTTATCATAGGCAACATTGACCACTTTTGTCTTCAAAAGTTACCTCATCAAGTTGCTCATTCTAGACAGATTGAGGCCTCCTGAAGTATAAAGATAAAATGTAAAAACAACCTTCAGCATGACATCATCTGGCAAAGCATATTGAGCTGGAAGCATTTTAGGTTTTCTCCTTGAAAATGTTTTTCCCCTAAACATAGTCATTTGTATTCTCTGAGATAGTCTCTAAACTGTGGAGATCAAAGCAAACTGGATATCCAGCAGAGTTTTTAAGTGTATTAAAGGTAGCATGTTTCAAAAACACTTGTCTGAACATTAAAGTACCATGGAAGAAATGAAGTAGCAGGTGGTAATACAAGTTAACATGATTGTTCTAATCTTCACATTTTCAACTTGGCAAAACCTAACTCTGTGACACAATATGTGACAAAGAGCAAAAATAAGGGATGCTGTGCACACATGCACACACTCACATAAGGGATCATAAAACCCAAGGAAGCGACTTAGCTTCAGATTTTTTTCTAAGCCCCATTTCCTACCTTGTACGTCATTTTCAGCAATGAGGATGTGGCTTTACCAGGTTTATGTGCAACCTAGTAAACCTAGGCATAGATGAGAAGTTCTTGGGATATGTGAATACAGCAACGTAACTCTCTGCTGCCTTACAATTTTTGCAAGTATGTTTTGCCAAAATGGAATATGAAATGCCATCCATTATAGACTAGTGGTGTTTTAGTTAATGCATATAGTTAATGGAGATAACCAGACCTTAAGGTTCCTCTTAGCAACTGACGCATTGTGGAACTATTCTCAGGTGGTTTCTGAAAGTCTAAAGGAGACAAGAAATTTGTAGGAAAGTAGAACAGCAAAATAGTAGGCATTTTTGTTTCTGAGTACGAGTTCTTCATGATATTTCAGAAGTCCCATTTTGACCAGTGCATATATAAAAAACAGGATGACCCATTTTTCTTTTTCTTACCTGTCAAGAAATGAGACGATAATAACAAGAGGTGTCCACCACATGTACTCTTTTTCCTACCATAACTTTTAGTGCATGTTGCTGTAAACATACAGCTTCATCACGGGAGAATCTGGCATATAAATAAATATTTGTCTATTTCTATCTCCTTCAGGTTTGTGCAGAGATTCTCACAACCTTACTCACAAGTTATCATTGCATTGCCAAAACCAATGGCATTGAGATAATTGTACCCTAGAATGTGAGATTACTTGTATTGATTTCATCGGACTTTGGATCAGAATTTGCTGATTGCAAATCTTCACTTTTTAATATTAGTCTACTCTGAATGCCTTGATTTATCTTGAGGCAGGCTCATTTTCTACCAGCACAGATCTTAATGAAGGTAAAATGACTTATCAGTGCTAACCAGAGCTCTTATGGGAGCCAGCATTGAAGGCAAGGGGGAAGGAGGAAGGAGGGGAGCAAAGATAAACTGATTCTGTATGTTCCCAAAGAAGAATATTTCCAGTATATTCAAGGTGCTTGCTCATTAAGAAAAGATATCTGTGGCTCCTGAGCTTATTTGCCGTGTGGATTAATGATCCATAAGGAACTCCTTGTACCAAGGAGGAGTAAATCACCCCTCCTGCCTTCAATAGGCAAGAATGTGACTATGGAGATAAATGCTTTTGCATTTCTCCTAAACTTTGCTATCACTCCTCAGTAAAAGACTTCCCCTTCTGGAATCCATTAAAATCTGTGAATCTCAGACAAAGACTCTTCTTCTTCCTGCTACACTCTTTGTGAGATGCTTAATCTCTGCATCATGAGGACATAACTGTTTGTGAGCTGGAAACAGTGTGACCCAAGCCCTTCTCCTCTTGGGTTACCTCTACTGATTACTTTCACTTGGGATGAATGAAACCTTTCATTTCAGTAACATCTGACTTGTATCAGAAGGTTCATGACTGATTGGAGCAAGAATAGGGTGACAGAGATAGATGAAGCTGTCTGTTTTAAAAGTGTCTTTCCTAAAAAAGTAAACAACAGCTCTAAACACTGGGTGAGAAATCGAGAGGAAGTACCACTGCATGACACTGCTTTTAAGATAAAATGCAGCCTAAGGCAGTGGACATTTTCCCCCTGCTCCTCTTCATGACTTACATTTCCTTTAAGGAAAAGGTCATGCCTTCTCTCCTGGGTTGTTAAGAGTGCTCCCTAGGCAGGAAGTGTATCCTGTGTCCTATTTTCTCCAGAGGCCGGTAGCAAAGCAGATGGCAGCATGAATTCCACATTCCTGCTTCCACTGTGCCATTTTTAACTAATCTGTGCACTGAATCACAGAGTAGATCTCCCTTCTTTTTAAATGTCGTGCAGCTGAGCCCTGGGATCTTGCAAAGTCCAGCAGCTGCTGGAGGTGACCAATTGTAGAGGCACATAGAGGGTAATGCAAGCTATTGCTTTTTGAAGGACTGGGCACCTATTTTTGTCAGATACGAAAATTCAGCAATGACTGGGAGGGAAGAGTGCATGTCCTGTTGTTAAAATTATATCTGTTATTCATTACAGAGAAGGGGGCATATTTTCCTTATAAGACACAATCTTGGGGAACTGGAATGGCAAAGCATGAAGAGGAGGCAATCATATTCAGGGATGCCCTTCAAGGCCATTAGACCTTAGGGGATAAAAACTTGTAGCAATGAAATGAGAAAGGAGAAACTCCCAGGTTCAGCAGAGGCTGAGACTCCACAGCTGTGACATCTTTTCTCACCCCATTTGTCTGCTTTGAAGATGATTGCTGGGTGAGCAGGACATGAAACTACATTGTCATGGGTGCATCATTAACAGTAGCCAAAGGACCTAGCTCAGGTTTTGTCTTCACAAGCTGCGAGCAAGTGTCCATTTGCTAGAAGTGCTGCTGTTCACAATGCACTGGCCTCCCTTCTCTCTTTGCCTTCCCTACATCCAACACTTTTAGCACAAAAAAACAAAAGTAGCAGAAGCAACTGAGTGCCACTGGAAGAAAGGAAGAGAGATCTAGACTGTTAGTAATATGCCCATGCCCTGCAACAGCAAGGCAATTTCTTTCATAAAAATGATCACATGATCATAGAAAAAAGACTATAACTGATTCTAAAGACTAGCATAAATTCAAATAGATCCTGCTACTGAGACATGGAGGAAAGTAGGGAGATGGGATGAGAAATATTCCCAAGCTCAGATGTGGTGAGTAGTGTAAGCCTGACAGGGTGAGCAAGGCATCAGCCACCCACATAAGAAATTCAGATACCACAAGAGGCACCAGTCTAGGTGTAATGTCAGTGGACTTTGGATCAGGAGCCTGTGCATCAGTGATAAGTTGCTTAAAGCTGCTGCAGAGCTTTGAGTGTCTTTTCACATGTTTGACTGGAAAAATAAGTTCCCAGATTACACAGACAGCTGTGGAAGCATCAGCCTGGATGTATAACTCCTTGAGGTTTAGAGGAATATATTTCCCAAGTGCTGAGTCGCTTCAGTAAGCACTGCATCTCACACTCAACCCACTTGATTTTTAAGAAGTGCACCTCAGCACAGATTTATTATAATAAATTCTAATCTAGATCTTCCAAAGCAGAGGGCATTCTGGCAGAAGTGACAGCAGATCTAACACATGCTATTTTCCACCCAAGTGAATTCCTTTACAGCTCACACCTGAGAAGATGCTCTTGAATCCTAAGAGATGTGAGCTTACGCTCTTGCCCTCTTGCCTCAGCAGCAGCAGGCAGGATCAGGGCTTATGGGTGGCCGATGGAAGTCTGCTGAGGAGGTGGTGTCCAGCTTAGCAATTTATTTTGTTTACCACTATTTGGCATATTAAGTTAACAGCTTAGTGCCTGAGGGTACAAGCATCTATACTTTTAAGAGGACATACACATCTCCTCCTCCACAGAACACAATTATTTTGGGGAGACATATAGAGAGGCATGCAAAATTTGTCTCATGGCACTCCAGCTGTGGCCAAGGGTGCATCGTCTCTCTGAGCACCCATAGTATGCATCCCACTGCTGTTGAAGGAAAGCCTTTTGATGAATTCCTCTAATAAGAGGTGTAGAAGGCCTCAAGGCTGTAATAGCTGCCATGGTACATAATAGCTCCGCAATCACAGGTGATTATACATGCCAAGGTGTCTTGCAGAACAGGGATGAGAGGGAAGGCTGCCTGCATATTCTCTCACCCCTGACTGGATGTCCCCATCTCTCTGTCATGTCCAGTTCCCCTCAAAGCCCCTTGCCCAGGTGCTCCACTTGACTGTGTCTGAGGTCTCTTCCCAGTACCAAGCAGAATACCTCAAAGGAATCAGGATGGATACAGCTCTCCAAAGGTTTCACAGTGAAAGACAGAGAGGGCAGCTTATCTACATCATCTGTATGTAAGCAGGGTGGCCTTGCTGTGGGCTGTGGAGATGCCTTTTAAAAGAGCCAGTGACTTTGTCCTTGATACAACATCACACAGCCCTCAAAGGTCTTGCTGGATCACCTCTTTTTAGGGCCTGCTGCCTGTGAGAGACGGAATCTTAAGGTAACAAGGGGAGAAAACATAGGTTACTTAGCCTATACCCTGCCTCACGGCAAACCTCAGGAAATCAAGGAAAAGAATTGCCTCTTTCACATTCCACATCCTTGCTGGGTTGTTTTCAATCTGTCTTCTACATAATGTGATTTGACACCTATTTTTCCTGTCCAGCTCCTTTGTTTCACTAGCATTGCCCCTCAAGCCATACTGTGGCATTACCAAACCTGCACCTCTATTTCTCTTGGCTCCCACCAACTGGCTGTTGGTCACATCAGCACTGAGGAAAAGAGACTGTCTTTCCCAGGGACAGTGCCATTCCTTCAAGTCTGCTACAATATCTGTGGAAAATGCTCTCCAAGACAGGTTTGATCCTAATGTTCCTGGGCATTCTTACCTGACCGGGACTTAAATACTTGTTCAGCACTACCCATGAAAGTAGTGTTAGAACACAAGCATGGAGCTATAGGTACATCTTCCACATTAGAACTAGAAGCAGATGACTAAGGGAGAAGAGAAACAGGGTGAGCATCTGGGGATCTGAGGCACAGGAACTACTTGAGCTGGAGTTAGTATTTTAGTAGTAGTTAGTCCTTAAGGGGACCCCCTTTTCAGACATAAAGGCTTTTTGCATTTACCAGAATTCTTTGTATGATAAATATTAAGCTCCTGCTCACATCCAGACTCAATACTTGGCAGGACTGAGCCTTACTCCCCACTCTGCTCTCCTCTTGAGTGATTTTTTTTAACTTAAATTTGAAAGAATTCAGCCTTGGGAGTTAAGTATTGCTAAAGGCACAGCTTGTGACAAGGAACTTGTGTCATGGAGCAAGACATCCCTCTACCTTGTTCCCTCAGGTAACCACAGTGCCTCCAGGAGCCGTACAGAAATGTGGCCATTGCTTTATCCACTCATCCACTGTAACAGCCAGCTATGCAGCAGGAGCCAGCCCCAGCAACGTATAAGGCTGTTGCCTGAAGCAATCCATGCAGTTCAGCACAGCGCAAGGGTTGCCGTCATGCCTAGCCTCTGTCTGGGAATGCTTGGGAGTGAGAAGAATGGGGAAAGTCTCTGCCACTCCTTCTTCCCTTGTCATTCAGTGGAGCTCCTAGCTGTCACAAAAAAATGTTTAGTGGAAGGCTTCAGGGCAGTAATGCCAGACTACTGCATGTCTCTTGCTTTGCAAAGCATGCACATATCCCCAGTTCTTGCTAACTCTCTCAATAAGGGACTCCCAAGAGCAAAGAAACTAGAAAGACAAACCTTATTAGTTTCTGTCTGTGTGCTTAACTCTCATGGGGTGGTGTTGGGGGATGGGGAAAAACTACTGAATATCATGAAAGTACTTTAGTGGATTCAAAACACAGGCATTCAGGTCTGATGGAGGAGGGAATTAAAGTTGACAGAGAAGCCCTGTGAAGGGCTGTTTTATCCAATTCCTTCAGGTTTCTGTTCTTTCTATGCAGAGGGAACCAAAAAATGTAAAAGGGATGTGGGCTTTCCTCCTCTTTGACTTGAAACAGATATATACTTGTGTGCGAACCTTGCCCTAACATGAAGTGCAGCACAACTCTCTCAAATAAACTGTAGTTCACACATATCTCAGGGTGGAACTTGGCTCTTAAACAAGGTTTCACTGGAGTCTGCTCTGGCTGAACTCTGCTTATGACTTCATATTTTCCAGGGCTATGCTGGTGCTGTTGATTTGATGTTTTTGTGTGTGTGTGTGTGTGTGTGTGTGTGTGTGTGTGCATATGTGTGTGTGTGTGTGTTCTCTTTTTATTAATAGGTGTTTCAGTGGGATAACTTGACCTCATGATACTGTTCCAAAGCAGACTTCTTTGCAGGCGATGGTAAATAGTTTGGGAATGTTATGAAAGAGCTTTGAGAAATATGCAAGCTCTTTCATGATTGTTTGAGAAGACAGATTTTTGCAGTCCTGCTAGGCAGCATCAACGGGTGAATTAATCTGAGAAGTGGTAAGACACAGAGGGCAAACAGAGGCTGTATCTGGTGATCTTGACAATGAATCCTTGATTCTGTCCTGTTTCTAATAAATGGAGAAGCAGGAATTTAAAAGCTTTCACCACTGGCCCAACTGTGCACTTGGAATGCATGAGAGATTTGCCACTGACTTCAAAGGGAAGAGAAGTAGCTTAACAAAGAGTGCTTTTCCAAACCCCACCTTGCATGTATACCACTTGGTATTTCACTTTGTCTGTTGGAATGGTGCTCTGTTTTGATATTAGTATAAATGGGTCAGCAATGATTACTGTAGCTATTCAGCTGCAGAGCATGGTTACAGCTGATTCAGCTATAGAATAGCAACATTCCTCCAGGCAGGGAGGGAGGTGCAGACTAACGGCCCTAGGATCCCTGTTCGACAGCTGAGAGCCCTTACTTCTTAGTGCATTGCAATGTATATGCTTATGAAGAGAATACCATGCTCTCAACTTTTGCCCTGGCCTTCTGGAGCTTCTGTATTTCAGAGGAGCCACTTGGATATGAAAAGCAGAAGTTTTCCATTCTGTTCAGAGAGACGTAGTGAGGTCCAGATGTTTTCTCCCTTCTATTTCTCTTTGTGGAGACCTGTTTATTCCGGGTGCAGATTAATAATACACTTCTTCCCTCCCCAAAAGAGCATTTCTGCACCTTGCCACCACCCTCCCTATTAACAGATCAACTAGTGAAACCATACGGTGACTTAGATCAGCCTGCCAATAAATAAATATGCCCCCTTGTTTTTTGGTGGATTAGTTTTCTACTGGATCAGCTTGAGTGGAAAGGGGCTTCCTTTGGAGTGGAAAGGGCTTCCTGCCACTTCCTTAAGTGGAAAAGGGAACAAGACTTCCCTTTTCAGCTGTAATGTGGCAGCTAGGTCAAATCACAAGAATTCACTGTCAGCTTTCCTGCATGTATGTTTCATGCATTTAGGAAATAAGCAGCCTAAAGGCTTTAAATACAGTAAGCCAAAAACATACTGATCAGAGAAGTGACTGAGCAAGCGCTTATTGCTATTGAAAAGTACTAGACCATATTTCTTTGCTTAATGACACAAATTAATCCTCCATTGAAATTGCCAGGGCTGTCCAAGCTGAATCTGGATTTAAAGGTTTAAAATATAGTCCAAACTATTAAAATGTAGCATTTTTGACCAAAAAGGAGCAAACAAATCTCAACAATGTCCTTTTGGCTTTTGTTTTGCTGTTTAAACCACTAAAGACATGGTCTACGTGTTTTGAAATGGTCCCAAAAACTGTCATTTTCAATTGGTGACCAAAACATGAATATTATTTAAGTATTTCCACTGCTCCTTTTGTTTTCACATCATTTTTCTAATGAAATGAGGCTTACGTATTCCTTGTGTCTATGTTTCTGCTTCATCGTATGTTCATCCATCTGTAAATTTCCATCAATAATTTTTGGATCCACTGACTGATGTCAACCAAATTTGAAAGAGAAGCAGAAGCCTCAGAGGTGATTGTGGTCCTGCAAGTTGTGTGAAAGACAATACCTGGATTCAAAGAGCCATTCAAGGAAAGACACATGGAGCCTCTCCTGTCTGGCAGCACACATGCTGAGCTCTAGAGTAGCCACAATGCTTAGAGCTTGGACTGCTGATCCAGGCTGGGGTTATTGTTGCATGGGTGGATTAACATTCCTAAATAACAAAGGACAGAAATCCTTAAGGATGCTAGTCTTAAACAGTTAGTTCATTGTTCCTCAGCTGCAGCACATATGTATCCACTGATTCACCTCAGAGTACAGGACCTGCAAATACGCGTGTGAGCAGCAACAAAGAAAGTATTCATTCTTAAGAGACTAAACTAAGGAGATTTCTTTCCTAATTAGAAATATGCTAGCATCTAACTTTGGCAAGATAAGGTTGCTTCCATGAACATGACTGCAACTTCATAGACCAAATGCAGAGAAGTAAAACACTATTTTAGCACCTCCTGGAGAGATCTAGTCCTGCTGATCAGGATGTTATCTCTGTGAAAAGGCTCTGACTGCCTTTTAGAAAGGTCAAGTCCTCAGCACAATCTTTGAAAGAGGACTGTTAAGTAATGCCAACAGTTATGGTTCATTTTCCTTAATTGTAGACGCCTAAAACCTAGGCCTTTAATCTAAGCTAGTCTTAAGTTTGCTATCTGGTTAATGGGAAAAGAAATTCCCACCTTCTCCCCCAAGATCCATTACACCTTCATGGAGCTGAATAGATCTTCTTTCGAGTAGGAATGTCCTCTCTGCAGCATCTGCAGAGGCAGCACAGATCACTTAGGTTCCTTTCTAGTGCTCAGACATCTCACCAAGCTGGTTATTAGCTCCCCAGCAACATGATACTGTTCACTTTTCATTATGAGAGAGTAACATTCCTAATGACTTATTAATGAATCTCATAATAATAAAAGTACCTCACTAAAAAACATTCAGTTTATGGCATCAATGCAGGATTTTTATGTTCAGCTCTGTTAATATAGTCAATATGCTCTTTTTGTCAAATAATGCCAGACAACTGTCCAAAAATAAGAGACAAGCAAGACTTTTTTATCTTTAACAATTATTGCACAATCTGGCTAGAATTGTTCAGAGGAATGATAGATGGTTAAAATGTTTTGCTAAAATTGCTCAACGCAATTCAGACAGCTTGGACTGGTATGTGAAAGTTTTTCAGATAATAAAGCAAGCTTTATTTTGTATTTTTAAATGGAGAAGATATGTAAAAGAAATTATATATTTATTGCAGAAGCCTTGGAAAATGAGAAGCTTTGTTACTCTAAGCTATTATTTGCCTTGCAAGTTTCTAAGGTGTTTCAATATGTCTTATTTTCTTTGTTTAATATGCTCGATATCAAAACATTTGGAAGATTGCTTCCACTACACATATCTCCATTAATAATATTAACCTCATCAGTGCTCCAGGACAGAACTCTGTGTCCCGAAAGAGCATATGCTAAACATGCTGACAATTTCCACTTGCAATGCTTAGTAGACAGGGCCTTAGGCAAGCAGCGATATATGAGCTGGGTGAAGCTAGGTACAATTCATATCAAATAAGGAAGGGGACAGAGAAGAGAAAGCTCCTATTTCCAAGAGTTATCACCATTAGGACTGCTTTACTAAAAAAATGCCACTGTTGAGGAAGAGAGAAAAAGCAGAAACCTGTCTATGTTAGAAAAGTTGTTACACTATTCTAAGAAGAACAGCCTGGCACTAAGTTCTTCAAACTGTCAGGAAAATATCCTTATCCATAACTACACGCTTTCACTTCTAGGGAATTTCTAGGTTTCATTACTTATAGTTTAAGCACAAGGTCAAGCCTTTTCATCTTAGGACTATAAACAGACACTTATCAGCTTTAATAAAAAAAACTGCCGTGTTTCTTTCCTTGCGTGGCAATATTTATTAAAACAAATTGTCTGCAACAAAACCAGTGAAATACTATTTGAACTTATGTCTCTGTCACAGAATCACAGGACAGTTGAGGTTGGAAGGGACCTCTGGAGATCGCCTAGTCCAACCCCCCTGCTCAAACAGGGTCATCTAGAGCATGTTGCACAGGATCGCATCCAGGCGGGTTTTGAATATCTCCAGAGAAGGAGACTCCACAACCTCTCTGGGCAACCTGTTCCAGTGCCCTGTCGCTCACAGAGTAAAGAAGTTTCTCCGTATATTCAGGTGGAACTTTCTGTTTCAGTTTGTGCCCATTGCCTCTTGTCCTGTCGCAGGGCACCGCTGAAAAGAGTCCGGTCTTATCCTCTTGACGTCCTCCCTTAAGATACTTATAGACATAGATAAGATCCTCTCTGTCTTCTCTTCTCCAGGCTGAACAGGCCCAGCTCTTGCAGCCTTTCCTCACAGGGCAGATGCTGCAGTCCCCTAATCTTTTTCATAGCCTTACGCTGGACTCTCCAGTAGCTCCATGTCTCTCTTGTACTGGGGACCCCAGAATTGCACACAGAACTCTGGATGTGGCCTCATCACAGCTGAGTAGAGGGGCAGGATCACCTCCCTCATCTTCTAACAACACTCTTCCTAATGCACCCCGTGATACCATTGGTATTCTTGGCTACCAAGGCACATTGCTGGCTCATGGTTGACTTGTTGTCCACCAGGACTCCCAGGTCCTTCTTCACAGAGTTGCTTTCTAGCAGGTCAGCTTCAAGCCTGTACTGGTGCATAGGGTTATTCCTCCCTAGGTGCAGAACTCTACAGTTGTCTTTGTTGAACTTGTCCCCTATATTGTCCCCCAAAGTATAAATTTGTCCCCTTTATCCTGCCATGGTCAAACATAGGCTCCCTCCTACAACAGTGCCACTGGGCAAGAACAGTGAGTCACTGCAGCTCCTCTGAATCTATGTGCATGATGACTGGAAAGCACATGATGACTGGAAATCTGCTGGCTGCTGAACACAACATATAATTGCTGAGTTCTTGCTGCCTTTTCTTCACTGCTGAACTAATCTGGTCTCCCTTTTCTCTTCAGCTTACAGTTTTCATGAAAATTGAGGCAAAGTACTTATCTTTGCCTGTTCTGCCGTTAAACACAGTTGGAGCTGAATAATAGAGTCAAAACTTATAAAGGTTGGAAGGATAGACAGTCAGGCACACAGCAGGAACACCTAAACTTCCTATTGAAAATCAGCCTAAAAATATTGTCAAACGTGTTTGATGGTAATATTTGAGATATTAACAAACAATTCAATCAGTCTTAGTCAGAGGAACTAATTTTAAACAGGGTTTGTCTTGAATCACACCACATCCAAAAAAAGGGTGTATTTCAAACAAAAACTAAAACCTGCATGTTTAAAAGTTGTTAGTATTACAAAATCAAGCATTGCAACATTAAGAAATGCAGAGATCATCTTATCTTCTGATGATGTGGTCTAAAAGCCTGAGATTTGGGACTCAGGCTTTTAGACTGTTAGATACAAATTAAAAGAACATGTTGTTAAATAATTACAGGTCGTTAAGCAGTAAATTATCTTGTTAGAGCATATAACCATTTAGACAGAGTTTAAGAAGAAGTTATCAATACACTGCATGTCATCTAAGAGCCCTTGGCCTCTGACTTTCTGCTGAAAGGTTCTGGCTTAAATTTTTATGCTTATGTTTCTAACATGCAAAGTTTTGTTCACTGAGGTGTGCTTTTTCATGGATTGTTTCTCAAGAATTTTACAAGTTAAGTACTGTTGTGGATTGTGAAATGGTCTTTTTCTATTTCTGTGGTCAGCTGCTTTGATTACCTGTGTTCATTTGCAACATTTGCCATGGTTAATCAATTAAGTCAGTGACTCTTCCATTGAGTGGATTTCTTTGATACCCACAAATAAGCAAATGGCTGTTTTGTGTGTGATTTGACTCAGCAAATGACAAGAGCTTCAAACTGTTGCCTTTGGAGGAAAGTCAGGTAGAAATTATGTGGCAGATTCTCTGGATATTTAGTATTTCTTTCAAAATCCTTCATATTAAAAAGGCTTCAGAAGAAGTTCTCTGTTTCTGATGAACAGGGAAAAGATAGGAAGAGGAAGGACATATACAGGAAGACTGCCTGATCATGGACTGTACCTTCTGGATTGATTCATACCCCATTTGTCATTCCTGATTTAATGAAGCAATAACAGGTCAATTTATCTTCCCCAGTAAGATGTTGTACATTTGGAGTGTGAGCCAACTTTGACAGTTGTGGGGAAAAGATGTAAATGATGACCTGGTTACATTAACATATCTCCATGGAAATGTGAGGAATTCTCTTTGCTCAGATATGAGTTTAATCATCAGGCAGACAAAACAGGGTACAACTAGCAAGTTATCACATGCAGCATTTTTTGAAAGAGATTAGACCTTCTTCCAGTTCCACACGTCTCACACATCATCTGCTGGTAAGAAGGCAGTGTTTGATCTGGAGACCTCAAGCAGCATTTCTTGTAGGAAAACACAGGGAAACCCTACCACAATATATTGGCAGCCAGACAGCCACTGGGTGGACCTTATTGGCTTCCTAAAGACCATCTCTAAAGACAAGTTTTCCATAGCATCCTTTTGAAAGCTCCATTGCCAGCTCGTGCAGGAGCTCCATTGCCATTGAAGGCAGCTATTTTCACTTCTCCACTGCTGTGGGCTTCTTCTACCTGGCCTGAAATCTTCTCATCCTTCCGAGTATTGTAAGCAGCAGAGAGCCTCATCTGAATTTCTCAGTTAATTTTTTAGTGTACATGCTCACGTTTTAGTGTACATACCTGTGACATGTAGTCACATACATGTGCCACATTAAATATGTTTGACCACAGGGGACCTGCCCACCTAGAATTAATTCTATCTCAAGTACTTTGCTGTATGGGCGCTTTAAGGTTATAGTATATGTGGTATTTCTAAGGAGGGAGTGCCATTTTAATGTTTTTACTGGATGCACTTTGTTTAATTGCTGTCAGAATCAATGGTTGAAATTCAGCCAACCTAAACTGAAGAGCTAAATTACTTTAATGTGTGCCTCTAGTAAAATGCAAGTGGAAAAAAAAAAAGAATATTTGGTTCAAATTGAAATAAGAATGGGGGGGGCGTTCTTTTTCGGAATAAACAGAAATGTCTGATTTAACTCAAATGTTTTTGTCTGGATTATATAAACCTTTAAAACAGAGTCTTCTCTTTAATAATTTATGCCAGTTGAAATTTTTATTTCAAAATGCAGAATATCTGTTCAGTTTTAAAAAATCCCTAGTAGTTTTCTCCCAAAATAATTTCCCAAATTTCATGAACATTTTCCCCTTTCTTCCTCTTGGAGCTGTATATCATTATTTTGGGGAAAACTAACTTTTAGCATTTCTCTCCATCTCTGATTTTCATGAAGAACCAAGTGTATTTCATCTTCACAAAAGAAAGAGAAGCTATATAGATGATGTTTTTTCTCCCTGAAAGGTTGGAAATTTTTGTTTTGTCATATTTGTTTTATAACATTCCAGAATTGTCCAAAAGGGGTAAGACTCTGACAGCATAAACAAGAATCAAATGTGAATTGCTGAAATTATGTGCCAACTCTGATCTAATTAAATTAATTTGATAATGCCTTGTTATCCTTATTGTATTGCAGAAGTATCAAAAGTCTTCCATAGACCTTTATTTTAATTGCATCAAAGAGGATTTTGTCTTCTCAGAATTAAAGACAAAGTACTTGCTAGCTAGCATAGCAAGAGGATTGGGCCCAGTGTATTTTAATTTTGTGGATACTTTTAACCTACATGATTTACCTTACATTTGGAGTACAGGCCATTTACTTACCCAAACAATCATGTGGTTTGGTGTTGTATCCTACCATTATTGTCATTATGATAATTTGGTGTATAAATGGAAGCCAAATTATTCTGTCTCTTGTCCAGATTGACAGATGAGAAACTATCCCTTAATTTCGGAAGAGCAACTTTGATGTATTTCAGTATCTATTGGGAAATAGTGACGGATTTTTCAGCAAAATGTGTCAGATTGATGGGTTCAGGTTGATGACCCTTCAAGATAAGAGATACTAGCTCTGGTGGGGCACAACCACTTACTGCCAAATATTAAAATAGATAATGATATTTTTTTAAAAACTCCAGAAAGGCCTCAGTTCAATGCAATAGACACTCTACCACAGGCCAGAGAGCAGCTTGAACAATTACCACATTTTTAACATGAAGTTTCTAAGTTTGTTCAACTCATTTTTACACAAGCAGCTGCAGTGAGTCAGTTCTAACTATAGCTTGTAAATTAAATCAGTATGCTAAGGTTAATAGATTAATGATTTTCTCATGAATGCGATGTGTTGGCAAGGCACAAACATAAACCAAAGGGCAAGCAGGACATACCACAGTTGCATAAACAATGGAGATGTTGAGACTTCATTAGTCCTTCAATACTAAATATGTGGTAAGAAAAATCTTGCATCGGTGTTGGCGACAGGGACACATTAAGACCTGCTTTTGGAGTGAAAAGGAATGCTGAATTTCTGATGGCAGGAAAAAGAACAATTTTAGGAGCAATTGTAAAATATTATAATTATATATAATTTTATTAAATTGTATATATAATATTAAAAATTTTTAAAATGTAAAAACTACAATAAGGGTTTTTTAAAATTACATAAACTTCCTAAAGGAGTCTGAATGTTTCTCAGTGCTTTTAGAAATCTCTAATGTTGCACTGAACTCAGTCAAATACTTTACTGTTCTCTTCAGTGTAAGCAATTAGATCAGTGATGAATGTTTTTGAAACCCTACTCAAATCCTTTACATCAAGAGGGATCTTCCTTTAAAATTAAGACATTATTAAATAAATAAAATTAAATGAAGCCAGGTTTGTAAAATATCTTGTCTTAGGGCAATTGATAGAGCCAAAAAAATGGACAATAATCTACTAAATTCTTTGGAAGTATTGCTAAGTAAATTGTGTATAATTGGTCTTCAAGTTATACTTAAAACTCTCTTTCATATCTATGAATGTATGAAAGCAAAACAAATAAAAAGAGGTACAATCCCTGTCTGAATTACATTTGTATCTGACTGAATTATGAACTGGATGTAATTCTGTTTGAATATGTCCCTTGTCCAAGGACACCCATGGATAGATGGTAGAAAACATGCAATAGATGCATTCTAAGGGTACATTCAGCCTGAGGACTGCTTACACACTACTTGCTGCAGCACAAATACTGTAGTCAGTATTTGTGGTGGTTCGACAGAGAGCGTTGGTGGACACTCAGCTCAGGCTGGGTAGTTCCTCACTTGGAGAAGTGCCACCAGAGGCATTATTTTTCATAAGTTAGTTAGGTGAGCTGATCAAAGATGAAATTTTGCAGTGTGTTTTCTCGTTTGCATGCATAGGAAAGCCCTAGTAAGGAAAGAACAGTTCTAAAGAGCTCAGCTCATCATGCAGATGTATAATCCATGAATTTCAGGAATTTATGCAATGACCAGACATATGAAGACAGAAAATGAGTTGCCCAGGAAAGCACTTAAAGACACACTTGAGTTTAATTTAGCAACCAAGGCTTCCGAGATCATAACCACAAGCACGCAGCAATGGGGCTTCATAGTAAGGGTTAGCTTAGATTGCTATGAAGGAAAAATGCAAGCTTATAGGTAGGCATATCAGGATATGCCTGAAGGACAAGAGCAGGAGCAGCACTGCCTGGCTGGTGTTGAGTGGCTTGCAAACTGTGTAGTATAAGCTGCTTATCATTCATAGTTATCTATATGCTCACTCAGCTTGACTCACCTGCCCCAAAACAGCAGTATTGCTGACAACTGCAAGAGATTGATGACGATAACAATACTGCCTAAACACATTCAGGACCAGACTGTGGCTCTGAACAAGGGCCAGTTTAACAGTGAGGGGAAATTTTCCAGGATAATGTAGCTGCCATTAATAAAAAATATGTCCTTGAAACAAAGAAAACAACCAAAACAGGTACAACAGTTAATGAAACACAGTGCTTTGAGTGCTCCGCACACTAAGATGAACAGAACGAAGGTATGAAAGGGTCAAAACTTACAGCTATTGCTCAACTAAAAATTCCTCCAGTACGACTCCATCCTACAATAATGCAGTATATTTCTCATGTAGACTCAGCTGAACTTCTGATACTAGATGCTGAGGTTATTGACCAAGTATGTTCTTGTCTGAATGGTGGCTGTTATCTCTCATCCATGTTCCAAGAAGATGGCCTCGTTTCATGAGTGCATGCCTTACATTTTCCTCAGTCATATTTAATGAAGGGTGACACTGCTTGAGTCTTGAATGACACTGATACCTTCCCCCCGCCTCAAAATATCACAATATTCCATGTACCACACAGTTATTTTTGGACAAAGTGAAATTTCAAGGACTGTGGGTGACAGGCAGTGGGGGTCGGCTCTCCCTTCTATAACCCTTGCTTCTTAACTGATCTGGCGAGTGCTGCAGTGGGAACTGGCAGTAACTGCCCTGTCCTGGCACTCTCTGCATTCTCCACTCTCTCCATCTCTAATCCCAAATGCACGTGTTCTCCTAGCAGATCCCTCTCCTCCAATGACTCCACCAGCACTCCTCAGCCCCACCAATCCCCCCACTGCAGGCACCAACTATGCTCCACTTGAAAGAGGGAGGAGCAGCACTGCTAGCTGGAAAGCAGCCTTCCTTGTGCTCTTCCTCCTTGCCAGGACTGGAGTAGAGGCCAGGCCTGCAGCACTGCATTCCCTCTTGGGGCTGGGACCTGTTTAGGCACAAAACGGGGCAAAAAGTTTCTGTGAGTGGGGTTGTGCCAGCATGTCAGACAGCACAGAAAGCTGTGCAGTGCTGTTATAAGAGCCCCAACGTTTGATCATTTCAAATATTAGTTAGAATATCCTTAGAGCAATGATACTACCTCTTCTTGATCCCTGGACCATTATGCGGTGTTTGTTCTGTCAAAAGAGCACACCTGGTACTTCTCCCTGTGCACGCTGCTTCAGTCACTTTTCAGGCAAGTTTCTCAACACACTACAAATTTACTGGGCTTGGTCTTGACATACATTTGTGTGTGCAAGAAGTAAAGCAGAAGCAGAGCTGTGCAACTCCAGTTTCTGACTCCCTACTAAATTCTGGTTCCTTCCTAGTTGCCTCCAGAGGAGACAACAAAAGGGAAAAAAAAAACAGTGTTACACCAGCTGGAAAGATAACAGGCCCATTTTATGGTAAAACGTGGACACAGAGGAGAAGTTGGACTCTCCTGCTTGCAGTGAGATGAGAACTGTGGTAACTGATGCCACATTACGGTGCTAACTGGGGGCTGAATAGCAGAGCATTATCAACTTAACAAGGCAGTGCCATCTACCTGATAGCTCAAGACTGGGCCATCACTCTTCCAAAAACTTAGTAAGTATAGTATTGAAATTAAACTTTTCTACAAAATGATGATACTGTAATCCACTATCAAAAAGCATTACTGTGGCAAGTACTAGAGATAAAGCACCTGCTTGTTATCTGAATCTGAAGGGCACCTGGGAGTGACAGAAAAGAGTAGGGAGATACTCACATACCTTCTTATAATTAAAAGGATGATGATTTGATCTGAAATTAATATTTGGAAGCAAGCTGTGTGGCTAGGGAAGCACTTTAGAACTCACACCTTTAAGTTTTTGATTGCTGTATAGGCTCTTTCTTTTTTGCCATGCAGTGTATATTTGGTGCATAAAGAAATACAGAACAGTTTGACCTTGAAGGAATTAATCTCTTCTGAGGCACATGGGTTTTGAATGGACCTAGACATAATTAGTTTTTTTTAAATTGCACAGGGCGTGCTCAATCTTTCCATCAGCACATAACTGGAAGAAGATGTAGGAAGGATCTCTAGGGGAGAGGGGAAGGAATTCTGCTCTTCAGTAAAAGTATCTCCCGTGATCAGGAAGAGAGGGTCCTTTGAATCTCAGCTCTTCTCAGGTTATTGAAGTTTGATATAAGAGACCAGCCACAAGTAACAAGAAAGCTTCTGATAGTTTCTTGCCTTTGCATCGTCTATTACTGATTTAGCAGGTGAAGAGCCAGGTATCAGCCACAGTGGCACCATAGAATTTATAGGAGGATTTGGAATTAGCATTTTACCTTTTCCACAGAATTTTTCTATCCAGTGTATTTATCAACAGAAAAAATTACCTCATATAAAACTATTTGTCTTTTTAGGATACCAGTAGATCTTATAATTATATAAACACTGCAATAATAAACAAGGTGTGGAAAGTCACCTGTCATAAACCCCACATGGAAAACTTCAAGAGTTCATCACCTTCTCAGACATCCACATAATTCAGGATTAAATGGGCTGATGCCAATGGCATTAGATGCAGAGTTGGAAACCAGTTCAGAATTATACCCTTATAAACTAAAGAGAAAGCAGTAGAGAAAAATGGTCTGTATAAATTTACTTTCACTTAGGGTCTATCAGATTAGATAACAAGAAGAGAAAAATCCTCACTGATTTGGGGAGTTTTCTCCCTTCTCTCTCTCTAAAATGCTCTGGCTATTCATCAGTTGTTTGGGGTATTTTTGTTAAGTGCTATAATTAATATCAGAATGTAATTTCTATTCTAATTGCTCTTTCAGCAGCTTGTAACTTTTCAGACCATTTCGTATCTCTTAAAAGGTCTTGGTCAAGTAGTTCTCTTTTGCTTTTAGATTGCAAAATTTCCTTTTTTGAGAAGTTATAATCCAGTGAAGAATGTTATTTGACTTATTGGAGCAAATTCAGACTTGCTCTAAGCAAGGACTGTGTTTTACATCACACACATAACAGGCTTGTCTTGATTCCAAATGTGGGTTTAAAAGAAAATAAATACTAAGATTAAAAAAAGATATTGCAGAGAAATAAATACTAATTGAAATCAATGGAGCCAGATTAATTTGCATCAAATCTGAATACAGAGTACTCTGAAGAGCCATAAACCGGAATATAAATGGGCACCAATATTCTTTTCCCCAAAAACTACCTTTCTGAGAATAATCAGACTACCCAAACACTCTTAATTTAATCATTTACTGGAAGATGTTACAGGTAAGTGCTCATAATAAACAGTAGGTGTTCCCCCGAGGGCCAAGATAGTTTGCATAATGTGCTAGCTATTTATTTTTCAGTGTTGTGGTGACAGAAAACTGCTACAGTACAGCCAGTTCTAATGAGATGTTTTATAAATGTCTTTTGCTAACAAGAGATATTGTTTAAGTTCTGAGTTGCAGAGGTTAACATAATACAGCACCATCAGTACAGTCACTGCTGCTAGATATGATCCAACTCTTTTTTTTTTTTAATTAACTTTTGTATATTCTGATCTATTTATAGATGGAGAGATCGAGAGCTCTTCGGTTGGAGCAGATGTGGCTGTTATCGGAGGTAAGGAGAAGACCACTCTTAGATGCACCATTAGAATTAAAAGAGCAGGTTGATTCGTTGCATTCTACAAAGCTCCTACTTTGCTGACAAGACAACAGGAGCAGCACAATTAGAGTTAATTAGGCCAGTGCGAAATCTACTCCCAGCGGGGAACTATTGACAAGATAACAAGATGAGATAATGAGCATAAACCATATAGGGAACAGTACCACCCGTACCCATTCCCTGTTTTAGGGTAAAGTATCTAAGGGCCCAACACCAAAGTCAACCTGTTATATTTCTCATCATTCACTGGGCCAAGATTGTCAGCTAATGCAAAACTTTGTTGTTTTGAACCATGCTAGCTCACACCAGCTGGCTCTTTATTTTTACAGAATATACCACAGTGCATTTCCTGATGTTCTATTAAAGTTCTCTCATGCATTTAAACTAAATACAGTTGTCAGAATAAATGAGCAAAGCTATGTTCATGGAGAGAACACTGTCTTTTTATTTTTATTGTGTTTGTTCATTTCCATGCTAACGCACTAATTTCAGTCATTCACAAGGGGGTATACCAATCATTAGTGCAAATTGGTGAGGTTCTGCTATATTTCCCTCAGGTCCCATCTCCCGTAACTTTAATTTCAGCTTTCTACGAACAAGTAGCAGGTAAATTGATTTGTACTTAGTCCCTTAGGCTTATTAATATTGTGCTACATCTAAAGCCTATTAAAGTCTCTCGTGTCAAGGGATGCCATTGAGGTCCTAAAAATTGATGAAGACCCCATCACAGCTATGTTATTATTGTAAACCTCAAGTTCTTTATACAAGTAATTTTATTTCTGCTAGCAGTAACTTCACTTTCCAGAATCAGGCACCATAAAATCTGTGGGAGAGCATTACAGGCATATTTTATAAGATAGAGTAACAATTTCTATTAAGTCTACTAATGGTTAACAAGGGCCCAAGTCCCCATTTTCATGCCAATATTTTATCCCCACTTAGTTTACTGATGCTGATAAATCTAAAGCTTTGGAGATAGCCACTCCGGCCCCACATCTTGAGTAGAAGAAAAATATTCTGTACATTCCCCTCATTGTCACTGCAGAACAGTAGCATTTCCAGGGAGCAATTCCTATGACTACATGTAGTCACTCAATTCTGGAAGAAGAGGAATTACACTCTCCAGTCTACTGAATATTGAGGTAGCCCAAGGCGACTAAGTCTGATGGAGCCTTCTGTATGGTAAAAGCCTACAGTTAGTCAAATGAATTTCTACCTATTGCACCTTCACAGCAGCCTCACACTTCACATATGGGATTTTCCCAGGAATGTCCTCTTTCCCAGTGTTGGCTCTTCTGGTGCTTCCTTTGTGTATTTCTTTAATGTTTGGTTTACTGCCTTACCCCCTAACTCCTGGAGTCATTTGAATATATGGGCGGCTCAATTTCATATACCTGTACAGAATCACAGCTAAGGAAGAAAACTTATAAGCACGTTGTATCCAAAAGGTGTAAAAAAAAAGATCACACAAGTTGAATAATTAAATTCAAAATACTTCCTTTATTTTCAGAGTTCCTAAATGAACTATTTAATCTGAGAGAAAAGAGATACAGCTCTTAATTTCTGAAATGTGGACTTGGCAGTGATAGCTGTCTTTTCTTTAATTCCACATTCCACTGTAGACACACAGTTTTTGCTGCACAACCTTCCCCAGAGCTTGACTTTACATTCCTTCAGTAGGAGTGCTTCCGTTCACAGTTTGGTCATATGCACACTTGGGTTACCTGCAAAAATTTTTATCCAGTTGACACATTGCTAATTATGAGCTTAGGCCATGAGACAGACAAGATCTACCCAGAATCCCTTCCTCCTCCAAGGTGTCACTTCCACATTCATTACAATTCAGCTTTCTTAATTAGAGCACAGTATGCTATAGCAGGTTGGAAATATAGAGCAGTGCTGTAGGCAGATGACAGGGCTCCTGCTACTTGTTGAAAGTCTCCAAAGAAATATTCAGTGCCTTCTCCTCCTCCTGAAATTGAGTGTACTCAGTGGGACAGGATCAGGTAACCTGCAGACTCCTCTGGGTAAACATTACCAGCAAAAAACATGTGAGGTTTTATATTATGTGCTCTTATTTCTTCTCATTTTGGAATGAACTTGTAGCTTCAATTAGGTCAATCAAATCCAGACATTAATTGAAAGAAAGCTTGCAAGAATTTGTCCTGCATTTCTGCAGTATTTGTACCTAGTCTTGATTCTAGCAGCATCAACTCATCAGTCTGTTTCTTCAGGAATCTGTTCTGACCCTGAAATTCACAACATGTGAATATCTTATGCACATGGACTTTTACCTGTTGAATAGTTCAAGTTGTGCTTCCTGTCTGTAAAACACAGTGTGATACTCCTGACAAGGCATTAAACTGGTTCCTTTCCTCTAGGTGTGATTGCTGCAGTGGTATTTGTCCTCATTTGCCTGTTGGTTGTGATGCTCCGATACATGTACAGGCATAAGGGCACCTACCACACCAACGAGGCAAAAGGAACTGAGTTTGCCGAAAGCGCAGACGCCGCTTTGAAAAATGACCCTGCTCTCCAGGAAGCAGTGGATGACAGCAAAAAGGAATATTTTATCTGAGAGGCAAGGATTTCCATGGAGATTTCCCCAAGGGAGTCAGTCAGAAATACTACATCAACACAAGTGCTGAGAAGGATAATATGAGGACAGAGGCAAGCATCCTAATTGAAAAATACCTCTTTTCTTTTTTTGACATTGGGTTGTTTCTTTTCCTCCACCCATGAAGAACTGAATGCCAGATACTTGCCTGCTGATTTTATTAGCAACACAGCTGGTCTCAGTTGAAATCGATATCAGATAAGAAACAAAATCTCAGTATGAGTGATACACCAAAACCAGATAATGATAGCAAATGTCAAGCCTTGACATTTGGTGAAAATAGCAGATGCCAATGGAAAACATCCTCTTAGAGTTAATGATGCAGCCTATGCTGATATTATACAGAACTACCTGAAATTGAATTTCAAATGGTCACAGAACAAACAGTAAACTAGATAAAGCTGAGACAGCTGGAACAAAAACAGCTTTGTAGTCCAGGTATCTCTCCCTTCCCCTTAAATGTGCAATTTTATGGGCACAGGGGAGTTTGTTTTGTTTTTTGAGGGATTTAGATAGAGATTTTCTTCTTGAATTTTTAGAAGTCTATATATATAAAAGTCAAAGACACTTCAAAGAAAAAAACTATTGAAAAATATGGAAAATCTAAGAATGAAGGATTTATTTCTAACTTGCTCTGCATGGCAACTTGTGAAGACAAAACGTTGGAATTTATCACATAGATTATAATAGTCAGTAGACTTTCAAATTTGATTTCAATTAGTTGTTAGTTTTCCTACAAGCATGCATGAATAGATAGATATTAAAAGGTAAAGCATCTTGTTTTGAGCAGGCCTTTTGAAACGATGGAGCTCAGCTAGACTTTTTTCAAGTAAGATATTTTTGCCTGAGTATTTATTTATTTATTTTGCATTGGAAAACTCTTTTGAACACCTGCCAATAAGATTTTGGATTTTTACAGCTCTAGCACAGATAGCAATAAATCTTTTACAAATTAAATGACAAAATGGCACTAGAAGGATTCATCTGAATCCCAATGGATTAAATTGATATCTCCCTCTGTATGGCCTTTATATATCCTTTGCATTGCACTAGATATGAGAATTACACTGACTACCAGTGCTTTAATTTAAATAAACAAACAAATTAATCATGGTGGGTCACAGGAAAAGATTTTGTTCCTTGCCTAAGAATCAACAGAGATGAGTTTCTTTGCCCCAGTAAGCTGTCTTCCTAATTTAAGCCCACAGTTAGCTCCAGAAATAGGATAATTGTTCGGTGCACCTGTTCTTCCCCAGCTGCAATGGTGCCCTGGACTACTGAAAACAGAAGAGGAGAATACGTGATAACAAATAGGATGCTGATGAGCTCTGCTCAACCTGATATGTTTTTTCCTGTGTTTTGATCTATGTGTGTGTGTATATATACATACATACATACATATATATATATATATAGTCACCTATAACTGTGCTTTCAAGACATTGTTGCTGATCATATATACTCACTTCTTGGCACCAAAAACTTGGAAAGCTCCTGGACTCCAGCATATCCAATGCAATGCTGGCCACATAAATGCTACAGGGAAGACAGATCTGAACCAGAGAAGACACTGAGGACTCAAGTTGGTGAAGAAATGGGACATTTTTGTGTGTTCAATCACAGTCTCAGTCTTTTCTCAGTACCTGCAGGAGGTGGACTCTGAACTATTCTTTGAATCCTAATAGCTTAAATCTTGGCTAATTCTATAAGTTTGCATTTTAATCAAATAATAACAAAATCATGCCAAATTTACTTGCTTAACATATTTTTCATAATATGCTGTTGCACAAGCACATTGTATTTTGTGGCTAGTTCAGTATAAAATGCACATAACCCAACACTATTAGAGCTCATATATTTTGATATTATGCACTTGATTATTTCCTTCTAAATTACATTACTATTTTAATGTTTTACTACTTTTGAAAAAGGAATCTGGCTTTATTTTTCTGGAACAAATTTTGGAAGAAATTTACTAATCTTAGCTATAAGACTAAGTCTGTAAAACGGAAGATTTATCCCTGACCTTCCAATCAAATAAAAAAGTAGTATTTCCCCTGATGAGAGGAGAGGGTAAATGGGATGACTTGATCTCTGTCACATCTCTTAGATAAGGCACAGAAACACCCAAAAACTTTGCCTGAATGCTAGCAGGACCTACAGAGGTTACTAGTCCTTCAGCACCTTCTGTCCCTTTACATATATCCAGACCCACATGATCTAGGTTTGGCTGTTGAAGAATATTTGCTTAATTGAATTTTATTTGATACCATCCAGGTGATAGGCTGGAACAATTTTCTTTCTAAGTTCTCCTAAGGTGACCTAGGGCAATGTGTGAGGAACATTGGCAATAAATTCCTTCCTATCTCCCCAGTCATGAAATTCTCTGTTTTTTACAGCATGAGCCTGTTGATTAGAATTAGAGAACTGTGAACTGTGAACAGAAGCAGAAGAACCTGCATCTTTCTCTTTTTTCTTTCCTCTTTTTTTTTTTTTTTTTTCTTTTTTTTTTGGTGGATTGTTTTTTTAAATTTATAGTGTGGACAGAGCCAAACAAGTCATGTTCACTAATGGCATCTGAACTATAGAGTCCAGATTTTCTGGTGATATAAAACAAATTCAGTGGAGTTTAGCCAATTCTTACCAGTTCAGTCAGCCCCAGACTTTGTGTTATTGCCTTCCCAAAATCTGAACTGAATGCAACTCCTGGGCTCGACCATTTTCCTACTTAGTAGCTTAATTAAATCTCTTTATCCAGGCAAACAAACTGTCTAAGCATACAGCAACAGCTTCGCAATTAGTCATGAGCCACTTTGAATGTTTGCAGAGCAGTGACTCTGGCAAAAAACGATAGTTTCAGTTAGTTTATTTTTCCTAGTGTCCCATTTGGTTCCAGGACTTTGTGAGTTTAGGAATGACTAAGGCACACTGAACAGAGAGAAGAGCTGGTTTGTGAGGATTTTTTTTGTTTATTTGTCTTTTTCAGGACAAATTTTGCTTTGTAATGGAGAGAATTCATGACATCTGATGACTGGCAGAGCTCTGATGGCCTGATCCTGCTATTTTTTACTCATACAATAACTCTAGTATCTTGAGTCATTCAATTTAGCTGTAAAAGTGTGCATTATAAACTTCCTACAACTTTTAGGGCTAATTAGCAAACCCTCCTTTTGTAAGCCCCATGCTGTGCTAGAACAAACACTGGGTATATGTCTCAGGTGGCTGCCATAGGTTTTAATCCACAATGAATAATTGCTTTTTATCAATTTCCTTAACAAACAAGAGAATTAAGGAAATTGGTTCTTCCTCCTCACCAGGCTTTTAGCCTCGGTGCCTCCAGTGCTGTCTCCCCAATTCTTCTGCAGCTCTCAGGTGACCCATCTGCTCAACAGCTCCTGCCCCAATACCTAGGCAGGCTCCCCAACTGCCTTTGCGTGGCATGCCCCTGGCAGTTCCTTCAACGGCCCCCACGCCTGCTGCACACACTTTCCCTATCACCACACTCCCTGTCACCACCGTGATGTCTTCAGCTGCTCCCACACTTCTCCTTTGCCGCCTTACTTTTTTCATGGAAACATGCTGCAGTTGGATTGATACATATACCGACTGTACAATCAATCATATCTCTGTAGTGAAATGCATCCAGGATAAAAAGATAAATTTGACTAGTTTTTTTTTTTTTTTGAATCAGTGTAGGCACTAACTTTGTCCCTCTCCACCACACAAGATCTAAGAAGAGGTTCAGACCTCCAGTTCTGTGCCAGATTTGATCAAAACTAACCAGTGAGTTGAACAAGGACTGATTTATAGAGTCATCATATAGGCTATATTTTCACAGAAAACAGCTAAAAATAGTACTGCAAGCTCTCTAGTTAGTTAACTTTAGTGTTATAAACCCCTAGTGTTTGGTAAACAAGGGAGCAGAATGACGGTCTCTCAAACAAATCAGTTTTGTCCTGATGCCCTAGTGCTCTTGAATACCACTTTGCAGAGAAAGCCACATGCTTTCTTGCACCACTTTGCATCAAATTTACCAATATTTGCTGAGCTTGGAAGGGAGAGGATTAATATGGTATTTTAGGAACACAGAACGTTTTAAAAAATACTTGTGGAAATGATGAGAGTTAAATGTAACATTTCTGATGATACTGGTAAGCTTTAAGAGTGGTGCCTTGAAGCTTTCAGATTCTCTCACTCAAAAAAATTTGTTGTTTACAAAGGGAAATTAATCTGCTTTTAAACTGTCTCTTCTAAACAACATTAAATAAGTCTTGAAAACAGATTACAAATACTTAAATATTCTTCTGCTGTGCCTTAGCCTCAGGAGTGGTATTTCTGCTAATTTTTGGAGGAGTCCTGTATGTTCCTCCTCTGCACATAAAAACTGGTGCCAGCTTCTGTGGCAGCAGGACAGCTCAGCAGAGTAATCCTGTCCAAAAGCAGTCAGTCCCTACAGTGTATCTGACTACCCATTTTTGGACCTGGTACTCATTTATTTCTAAGGCTGGGCCACTATCATTCCAGATGTTCCTGGGGGCCAATCTGCCACTGCACATTAATGTAGTCCTGGGAAGGATTTAAACAGTTACTAGTCGAAGTAACTATATATATATATATGTTTTCTTTTTAGAAAAAACAGGACCAAATCACTTTCAGGGACTATTAAAAATAATACCATAGGATCTCTTAGAACCATCAATGTTGATTTTTCTTTTAAATCAAATCTAGGGTCTGTGGGAACAGCAGGAAGGGAGAAAAATAACACTCTTCCTTCCCTTTCAGCAGGGAATGCAGAAAAGGTGCTGAAACATTTATAGAAGGATAAGTAGGAAAAAAATGCTAGCTAGGGACTGCCAAGCCTGCAAGGATTCCTCACAGAATAGTGGAAAGGCTGAGACAAGATGTAAATCAGTAAAAAGATAAAGAAGGAGGGAAGGTAATTAAAGGCCAATAGAGATGGAGAGCAGTTTTTTGCAGCAAGCAAAACAGATATTGCTGCTTGGAGAAATCAAAGGGTATTTGCTGAAGGTAACTGCAGACATCATATTTCTTTGAATTATATGAGGTGTTTGAATTCCTTGCATGTGCCAGTCCAATCAGAAAATGCTAAATACATGCCAAAAGAGTACCCATGTTAAATGAATTAAGAGCTGTTTATAGCGTTTTCTAAAAATCTCAGTTCTGCACATAAAAAAGCTTTGTGTGCTTACAAAATGCACAAGCATCACAGCAATAGTTTAAATAAGAAAAATAATCCTGAACAAGTAGTGAACAGACATCTGAGGTCTAGGAATTCAGGTAGTGGATAAAGGAAGCTAAAGGTATCAGAGAAAAAGGGTCAATAGTGAGTGAAAATTCTAATTATACTAGAAAGAAATGAAATCTTTGTAGTAGTAGAGGTCCTTCGCTAATTCAGGATGATAATACTGTCAGTGACTGGAAATAAGAAATCTTCATTCTGTGCAACTGTTCCCTGTGCAGCTGGGATAAACCCCCGCTAAATTCAGTGGGACATGAATTTCAGTGACTGCATTTATCCTTCCTGCAAAGATTATATTCCTGCCTATTTCAGAAAGAAGCATACTAATCAATGCAGAAGTCTTTACAAGAGATAATCTTTCAGCATAGTCTCATGTTTTCACACCTTTTTCTTTTGTTTCAAACTGTGTATATTACGGGAAGTATCTGATGAGATACTGTATTAAAGTCTGTTTGAATGGCTTGAATGGCAGCACTGCTCTGACAAAAGGAGAGAGCACAGAGCATTCAAAGCTTACTGATGTTGCATGTTAAAGCTCACTACGGTGTTTTTATTTACTAAAGCTATTAATATACTGCTGGAATAAATCTACTATATTTTGAATTGGTAAAAAAGCTAAAATATGAAGAAGCAAATAACTTTATAATTAAAGTTGTCATTTGCAGCATTTAAAAGACTGTTCGCGTATTTTTGTTCTCTTTTAAAATACTTTGAACTTTTAGAATTGCCAATTATGTTGTTTTCTTAAGAGTGTAGATCAAAAAGGAATTAGTAGGCAGGAATTTTTATTAATAGAGCCTGAAAACCCCAAAAGATATGCTGCTGGTATTTCTGTTTAAAAGAGAAGAGAAGCTTTTGATAGATCTAAGAAGGAGTCAAACTTCAAATAAGAAATCAAAGAATAATTCTCTCTAAAAGAACATTATGCTGTGGATGCCAATGTGGACCTGCACACTGGCCTGTTATATGAGGCATGGTATTCTGAAAATGTCTAGGCAGGCTCATAAAACATCTAATGGATATTTACTGATGGATGGTCTGCCTTACACCCAACTGCTGCCAAGTACGAATACTTCTGGTTTTTCTTTATGCTTTCCATACAGTTTCTATTTTATCATGATATATGCCTAATTTAAGAATAAATCTTTTCAAAGATTACTGCAATTGGTGGGGAAAAAAACAAAAGGGGATTTTTAGGTGATATATGATCGCACCAAAATGATACTTTAAAAATGGTGACATCACATTCCCTGGAGGTGGTGGACTACCTGTTTTAATATCCACATGTGGAGAAGTTGCAGTAAGAGTAGCTTTTGCCACGGAGCTTTTAAGTGCCACAGGGCTTTGATGTGTAGGACTGTTGTGAAACCAGCAATGGCCATATGGCTCATTAGCAATGTTCTTGCTGAGATGACAAGCTGTAGGCTAAGACGGCTGAAGAATACCCACCAGCTCCTCCACTATTAGCTAGCACATTATGGAAATTCAGCCTTGACTACATAACACATCTAACAATGGGACTCAGTGTTATTGGAGGTGCTTCAGCAGCCAAAATGTGGGTTGAGTGGTACTGATATCAATGGCAATACATGGTGTGTAATTACATGGAGTTTGGTCATTGGCTTGCTGTTTGTTTGCCAAGAATTAATTTCTGCTTATGGCAGAAACAAAGAACCGAGGGGAAAAAAAAAGAAAGAAAGAAATACATGAAAAGAATAGTGTTCAGCAATATGTGTCACTACATAGCTATATAATTCAACTCTCAAGAAGTATATAAGACACCGAATTATATTGCACCCATCAGGATTTCCACCAGCGCATGGCTAATTCAGAAACAACAACTTACACATATATGTGATTCGCTTCACACCTTTTCTGTGATCTCTACTGGATCTCTACTCTACTTGAATAAAAGCCTCAGTGCAGAATGTTATGATGTCACCAGCTAAGAAAGAGGTCCAAACCTTGCAAGGGTGAATCTGCCTCCCAACAAAGCTTTCAACTAACATTTAATTCCAGTTTTAAAAAAAAAAGAAAGGAGTAACAACCAAATCTTCTGCAGTCAGTCTTCCCAGGGCTGCACACACAGAGAGGCTTTCTAGTTCCTGATGTTTGGCTAACAGCCAGGAAGTCTTGAGTAGTCTCTCATTCTCCAATATCTTGGAAAGAAACTATCTAATCTCCCAGGAGGAACACTAGCAGATTCACTTGAAAGCCCTTCTCAATTTGACGTATGGATATGCTGATAAAATGCAACTCAACACCATATTCTCAGTTACTGGAAACAATCATCTTTATCTGTTTTAACATCTAATAGAATGATCAATAGCATTTTAATAAAGCTTGCTGTAAGTCATATTTAACTCAAGTAAGATTTTGTATTGTATTTCTATTAAATTACAGTTTCTGCCATTCTTTAGTGTCCATTTCTGCTTTCCTTTCCATTCATGAATTTTTGTTTCATGAAAGCATGTGTGATTATCAGGGCTATCCATACCTTTTCCAATATCCCTGTAATGCTATGCATTAGCACAGCCTTGTGCTCAGAAATTCTTCTACTGAACTGACAAGTCTCCCTTCCCTTCTGTTCAGCAGCCGCACAACGTACCTACCAATAGAGAAGTGGAGAATCAGAGATATTGTTACATCTCTCAGTTATCTGGGAAAGGGACAAAGACCATTGTTCCATGAAGGGAGCCCAGAACTCTCACAGTCTTTGTTCCTTCATGACATGAGTGATGCTTCTGACACGAAGATGTAAGAAAGCAATTTCCCAAGTGAAAAATGAAAGGCGCTGCATAGAATCAGGAACAAGCTGATTCCCCTGAACAGCAAGGTGCTGGGCACATGCCAAAAGTTAAGCCATAACAATTAGTCATACAGACTCCCACCCCAATAATTATTTTTCATAGTCTTCCCATTCAGTTCCTCTCCTCCCTCCTCCTCCCAGAAAACATCTGGCAGCTGCCTTTAAGTTTAACCAGACCTTTCATCTCTTAGCTCCATTGACTGCAATGAAAAATGAATTACAGGCCCAAGTAGGAGAGCAAACACTTCAGTGCCAGATTACTTTAAATTTTTTATCTGATTGTTCAGGTCAGCTTACTAATCGTCTCACTCCAAGGTATAAGTTACACAGGTTTTAAAAGCCTGTTCCAATTTGTTCATTTTGTCCCAGCCCTCCCAGTCCAGTTCTTGTCCTTTCCTAATGTCAGATCAGGAAGTTTCTTCCTGTATTCTGACTGACCATTGCATAGATCCAGTCTTCACAAGGAGGGAGTGTTCTCCAAAAAAAACTTGTAACTTGAAAAAACAGTTTGGTCAAACCCCTCAAATCATGAGTTTTCAGTAAGGAAGAGCATAGTATAGTCCTAAAATGAAGGTCACATTCCCACAGAATCCCCTACCCAAAGCAAAGGAACACTGAAGATTTAAAAGAAAACATTACCAGAATGTTGTTTTAACATGGGCCAAACAATACATTTTCTAAAAACCAGTTTCATGACCAGAGCTGAATTGTTTCTGATAGAATTTCACCCTTTAATGAAATTCTCCTCCCTGCAATCAAGAGTAAATAAATAATAAGTCTAAGGGAAAAAAGAAACATCATTTTTAACCAAACAAATGACGAAGAGATCATTCTTCATTAAGACTATTTTGTTTCCAGCAGTTCTGTGCTATATAGTAAATTTTTTTGACATTGAACAGAGACTGAAGTAGTATTTTTGTTTGATCTTTCCTCTGCAGTAACATTTGTGGAACATGTTTGTGTCATTTCATCTAATATTCATTCTTCCTGTGCAATACCTTCCAGGTTCTTGCTCTTGCTCTCTACATGCAATGGATTGATGCGGAGTTGGAAAAATATATATAATCATTAATTTCCCTCCTTGCCTAACTCTGAGTCTAAGCAGGACTTCACACCTTCCAAGGGATCTGTTTCATTTTATTAGTATTATTAGGGAAAATTAAACCTCTGTGAAAATACCATATAGTTTCTTTAAATTATACATTTTACATATATCTCTGTCGTCGCTATCCAGAGCATTTGCAAGAACGTTTTATTTCATAAAAGTATGGGCACATTTTTCAACATAGCATTCTTCATCCTGTTGCTGGGAATGCAAGTTAAAGATTGAATTTCTTCAGTCCATTCTAAACTCTCAGATAATATTCTTCCAGAAAGCCTGAGAGAGTTATAGCATCATCTATCAGAGCTTTGCTGCAGGAGGATGCATTTGGGTAATGACACATTCTATTGCTACTACTAGGTTTCTGTGATGTTGTTAAGACCTTCATATCATTTTTAATGACATAATCAAAGCTGAGTTCAGATTTCCTTTTGGAATTCCTAGAAATTTCTGAAGTCTGTTCTGAAGAGAATGAGAAAATTCTTCGGATTCTGCAAGTAAACCAAAATCTGCTGCATCTCAAGTAAAGCTGAACCATTCGTAGCAACAGCATTTAGTGTTCTATTGACCATCACCAAGGTGAAGACGTCTTTTGCAGTTATGCATGCTGGTACCTATTGGTCATCACGAGAACTGAGAGTTTGACTGTTACAGCTAAAAGGAGAAGCTTCTCCAGGTTTAGCTAAGCAATTAATTTCTTCCAGAAAGACTGATGTCCCTCTTACATCCTTAGATAGGCAGGAACACTTAAAACACAAAGTGTATTGATAAAAGAATATGGTGAGATAGCAAGTAAAAAATACAAGTAGCTTCCTGCAAGTTTCTATCCACCAGAGCACAACGTACATTCAACAAGTATTCATTTTCAATAGCCTATATTAAAACACAAATTTTAGTTCCATTTGTTCTAATGAGAAATTAGCATAAATATTTTGTCCCACTGCAGCTAGAAAATCACTTTTGAGAAGGCTCCACTCAGCTGCACAATATCATATAGACAATATAGGGGCACCAAAGGCTTCTATGAGTTAACAAGTGTGAAAACAATTACTTACCCAGCAGAGTAGTAAACTTTGCCCTTTGCAGTTTATTTGCTTTTAAAGCCCTTCAGAATGAAAGTGATGTATTTCCTGATAAATATACGGAAAAGGAAGATTATTTGAAATCTCATTAAGAGATCCATCTGCACCAAGTCAACAATAAAATAATTAGGCCTTAGGTTAATTTTCTACTGTCTTCTGGAGTACCAGGAAGCCAGAACTCCTAATAAAAATATTTCCTATATGGAAAAAAAAGTTAGTTGAAAGTAGGTGACATGCACTGTCAGTACTGCAAAGCTAAGGAGAAAAGAAACCTTGCCAAAGTGAACAACCTTCTATCACTTGTTTTTCTTTATCACTTTTATCACTTCTATCATTTATCACTTGTTAAATGCTTAGGGCCATAAAACCTACTGACTACTGACTTTTAAGCAAAGGGGGATTGTAAGGAGTCCCCATGTCCTTCCAATTAAGGATAGTGGAATGAAAGTAATCTATAAAGAAATTTAGGACAAAAATAAGTAGCCAACCCAAGAAATCTATGAAGTGAGTAATCCCAGGTGACTTGGCCAAGTTGGCCTTCCTAGACAAAGAAAGTGACAGGGTTTATGAGGAGCTACAAACACAGAAACAAGAGCCTCCAGTCGTTCCACGAGCAAGGCCTCTGACTGTGCCCAGATTTACACTGAAATTTCATTAAAGTGTACTATTTTTTTTTCTCCTACATCAGTATAACTTAGTTAGTGAAATTCCTCATAGGGAAAAATAAAATAATCTTTCCAAAGAGGTATATCCTCTGTTTTAGAAGGGTGTATGTAGCTGTTTGGGTGCATAGCATTTACATGCCTTTTAAATTGTCATATCATGGTTGCTGTGGCTGGACCAATTTACTAAACTAGTTTAATCAGAACAGCACAATTTCCTACATACAGGCAAGATCTGGATGCAAAAAAAAGCAGAAGTAAAAAGAACTCTGTATCTTGGAAGAAGGACAGTCTTTCCGCTTTTTTGTTTCTGGCTATGTTTTCTAGGTTGCTACTGATGCTCAGGAAAACTGCAATACCTTTCACATATTTATTAACATATTTACTAACAACGTGCCCTGACTGCATGTCACCTGACTGAAATGATCTTGCAAACTGTATAATTTCATTATTTCTTCTAGCTCACACGACAAGATACCAATACAAATCCCATTTCTTAATCTCTTTTGCTAAATCTGTACGACTGTTACACTTCTCCCCACTGTACCTATCAACCCAAGCAGGAACAAGATCAGGGAATGATTTGTGTCCCCAGATGTGTATGTCCTAATTTTGTATGGATCATTTGACAGAGATGTAAGCAAATGCCTTGCTTTACTTCACAGAAGAGGAAAAGCATCTCAAGTCACTCTGGTCACCTCCGACTTACATGACTGTAAGTCACTCCTGTCACTGTGGCTCTGTTTCAGAACAGCTGCTTCATTCCATGGTGATTACGAGCAGCTCTGTTAGCACAGGTCTCTCTGATCTGCATGCAACCTCAATAATCTCTGCATCAACATCTGCCGCTGGCTTGTGAGCGCCATCAGCTACAAACAAAATACTTTCCAGAGGATCTTATAACCTCCGATTGCACCAGTGAAAATGGACTTTTCAATAACTTTAACAGCATCTGAAAGAGGCTACAGATGCTGAGTAGAATCTATAACTTGGAACAGCAGCTGGATCAGATGCTGTAAGACCAGAGCAATCTGTGGGGTAGAAAGGCTGTGCTGGTGGGCTAATGCACAAACATGCAGACCCAGGAAGGCAGATGATCTTTTCCACAGTACCCTGGGAACTTTGGAAAGTAAGCCCATAAATCCTAGCATCTGCACTATGAAAATACCGCTATAATTTCTGATTCAAGAACAGCTTAGCCACAAAGACAGGCTTAATTAACCCAGCACCTATTTGTGTTTGTTAAAACTTAATTACAATATAGTCTGAGAGGAATCTATTCTGAGAGCTGAGTCAGATGGGAGTAGGAATTGCTGTAGGCACTCACTATGAAGACCAAGCTGTGGAGCTCAGAAATGTTTTATTACCATACAGCAAAGAAAACCTCTCCTTGAATTTCTCTGTACTTGCACATGGACAGGCAAAGTCCAGGTAGGGTTTGCCTGCAAAAGACTGTGGTTTCTTGTTGTTTGGATCCAGGATTTTAGCTTAGCCCACAGGCAGGTGATATAAGTTAGTACAGATCCCTTGACTTCAGTGCAGCTACTTTGACTTTAAAAGAATGGGGTAATGTAAATGAGTCAAGGATCTGATCCATGAACTGGTTGCAAATTCAGTTCCAGATAAGAAACAGTTCCAAAAAAGCTGGATCCAAGACTTATGGCTGGGTATGATTTTAGTTATGTTTCCTACAATAATTCATGTTGCAGTAGGTAAATTGGAGGATTAAACTGACCTCAAACACAGCAAACAAATAGCATCTTTGAAAGCAAAGGGAGCTGATCCTTTCTAAATTATATTGGCAGAATCTTAATTTTGCAGAACTGATGGTTTTTGTTTTATCTCCTCAGCACAGTTAATCTGACAATGTGCTACTGTAATTATGAGCGAAGGCAAACTTGCAGGCATTCTAGGGAGAGTATTCTTTTAGCAGAAAAAAAATGAAGAAATCTGCTATTGTGCATTAATGACTTCATTAAACAAATTTCTCCGGATTTTGTGAGGGGGACTGAAATGATGGGCAAGAATTATCTTCTTCAAACATCTGGGAGCAGAGCACAGCTGGCGCCGTATTGGAGCTTGGCAAGCAGAGAGCTATGAGACATACTCGAGTACATAAGAGAGGCTCTTATAAAGCTGAATCATTTGGGCAATTAACACTCAAAGCAATTTTCACACAAGCCCTTGATATATGAAATCTGAGTTTTACATAAGTGACAGGAAGGCTTCTGTACGCAGACAGCTCCAGCACTGCTGTGGGACTTCAAGGTTTATGAAGGGGAAAATGCTTTCCAAGATAGGAGGTACCTTAAACAATTTTTTCTGCTTATTTGAAATGGAAGGCTTGCTGACAATGTTTTACTACTAACAGCCTGTCCAAATTTACTTAATTCACAGAAGTATTCAGATCAAGGACAAAAATTTAGAAGTTCTGCATCACAAACATATGATGTCTTAAAGGACTAAAGAAATAACATTTAATTGATTCTTATCTCTTGCACAACAGAGGCCCTAAGACCTAAGAAAGGGTTTGAGCTGGGAAGTCTCTCTTAAAAAGGTGCACTGTGCAATTTTCCTCACATTTTCTGCAGAAAGCAACAGCTTAAAGCAATGGCAGGAAACCTGAACAACAGAGAAGAAAAATACAGATTTCAGAAGACTGCATTCGATTAATCCAACGTCCTGAAAAGTAATTGATGTAAAAAAACAAACACCATTAAAGAGTGTCAAAATTAAACTTACCTCTTTAATGTTAAAAGGCTACATGTAAAGCAGTTCACTGGCTCAGAATTCCCCCAAATCTAGAAGCTAGATCCTGCTGGATCTGTAATATTTAGAATCTGTAATCCTGCTCATACGGCAGCCAGAAATTATGATAGGCAGGTAAAGAGGTAAAATGTGAAGTTAGTCACAGACAAGAAGATTAGAAATAGAAAACAGAATTTGTTCTGCCATCATCCATAACCAAAGTACTTTGCAGAGTAAAGGTATGACTCTTAAATCTAAAATATAAGCTAAGAGTCTGAACAACTTTCTTCTCCCACAGACTTCTCTCAGTTTGTGAATTGGTGAGAAAAGGTTTGATGTTCACAAAATTAATTTTCCTTCTTTTTGAATGTTTAGGTTATTTTCCCCATTTTTTACTTATTTACAAGACTGAATAATATAGAAGTCAGAAGAAGAATACTCCAAATTAGACTGCTCCATTGCTTCTGCAGGAAAGTGATTTCAGATACTCTTTGGAAAGGAATATTGTGATTTAATAGCAACACAAGGAAGGTTATTTAGAAGACAAAGTTACACAGAGCATACACTGCCTACAGTTCTGCTCTTATGCTATCAGCTGGTTTTGATAAAGCTACTCAATTTCCACAGAGATAACTGAGAACAGAATCAGCCTCAAGACCCCTGGATTTATTAGGGTTTTTAAAGTCAGAATTGAACCCTATCTTCAAAAGCAGCCTTCCTATCAGTAAGTGCTTCATAGCAAGAAATAGAGTTACACAGTGAGATACTTTAGACCTAGCAAAAAAATTGAACAGAGATGCCTTCAAGAGGCAGACCTATGTATCTGAGGCATGCCAGAAAGCCTATCTTTACTACCTAATAAGGTCAATAACGTAGACTTTATTTATGCATTGCTACTAAACCACACAATAGCACTTCAGCACTAAGTGCCACAAACTCATTTCAGCCTAAACCTATATTCTACCAAAGCTATTTTGGAATTCAATAACCAGGAACTTTTTATCAGAGATTCTAAACTCCCAACATATCTTGCTTTTTAACACTGACTCAATCTCTGCACACCTGGGTTTCGTTACCAAGAATATTGGTATTATCCATGAAGCACAAATCTTGCTAATCACCTGGGGTTTGAAATAAACAGAGTAACTGGATGTAGTTAACTGTCTGTAGTAGCTTCCACTAAGAAGCTAATCTTCCTGCCTGGTGGCCTCTTAGGTTGCAAATATTCTCTTATTTACTAAATAGCTATAGCTGGGGAGAAGCTTTTATAAGGAAGTTTTTCAGTCAACCCCCTTTTACCTAGAGGGGTGTAAAATAGGGTGTGTTTTTTGCTTGGTGTTTCAGAATGTATTTGTAGTCATAGATGGAGTGAATTTTGAAAGGGGGGGGGAATTGGCATTTGTTATTATAGTAAGAAAATGCAACAGTCTTCAGTGAAGGGTGCCTGAAAATACAGAAATTCTCTTTTCTGTCAAGAATAGGACAGTATGAACTAGGGAAGAAGGTTTATATTTCTGTATGATGCTGTGTGACTATTCTACCTAAGGCTGATTTTCTAGGGGAGCAGGATCCTTAGTGTGATGTAATTTTCTTTCACTTTCCCCCTTCCCTACCTTCTGCTTGGAATGACTTGTGCTTCTCAGTCAGATGCCACCCTTGCACCGCTCTCTCGTTCAGACACAAGCTACGTCTAACCTGTCAGGAGCTACACCCAGCACAGCTTGTTCTCTCCTCCATGCAGCACCGCTCTGCTCTGCTCTCCTGCTGTCCCTCTGCTATCCAAAATCTTGACTGCATAGAGCCCTTATTTCTTTACTAGTAGAGCACTTGCTTCCCACCAGTTAATACTAAGTCTAGTTTCCTGCGCAGTGAGCTTTACTTTGAGCTTATTTTGTCTCTAGTTGATTCAGGCCAACAACTCTTCCCCCTTCCTCATACTGGCATCCCAGTAAACTGTGCAGATGCAATTAGAGGTTGGCTTTGGTATCCCAAGGAATAGTGTAGCTCTCTCTCTAAGGTAAATATAGCATAAAAACTTCACTGGATCAGCAAAAGGCTCGTGTAGCCTTTTACCTTGCCTCCAGTTCTTACCAACTGCAGATACATAAGGGAAGAATACAAGATCAATGCAAATTTACAATGCAATTTTCCTGGATTATTCTCCAGACATATGGTATAGGGATTTCCTATATCAGAAGAAGGTCTTTGCAGTCCTCAGAATGTAATGGATTTTTCTTTCATTAATTTATAGGCTAATGTTTTGAGTTCATATAAACCTTTTTGTGTATAAGACATCCTGAAGCAAGGAGATGCACAGCTCAACAGCACATGTGATAAACCAATACTTCCCTTTCTTTGCTCTGAATCTGCCCCTGATGTTTTCTTAGGATAGTCTGCTAGTCTTTGTATTAGAACAGATGACGACCATCCTTGGTGGTCCCCTTGCTTCTTGGAAGCCCAGTCCACTTCCTGAGTAGCTACTTGAGGCAGCAAAAGTAACATGACCTGTCTTATAGGAGGAAAGCTGCTGCAGCACTTTCAAATAAAGTGAGAGTAAATTAGCTGGAAAATGGCATCCTTTAGATATTTTCCTTTGTGCTCTCAAACTTCTGTAAACTTTTAAAGCCTTTGGCTTTTAATTTTTGAAAAATCTATTCTATTGATAATGAACAGTTGTTTCAAAATTCATTGGACTGAATGAGGACTAATTTACAAGGCAATATCCTTCACAGACTTGAGCCCAAAGTTTGCCTTATCTTAGAACGACTGGCTTATGGAACCCAGATAAACTGGTGGAAGGAATCTTTGCTAGCATAAAGCAGCTGCAAACTGGGAGACAGGATAAATTCTAGTCATGGAGGTGACATATTTCACACTAGCTGACAGCATGGAAAATTATCAGGATGTTTCACCTACACCTCACTCCTGTTTGTTTTTGCAATCATAAAGATATTCTTTACCAAGGTTAAATAAGACTTCATTTGTCTTTTCTTGAAACATGAAACATCTCTGCGTTAGAACCAGGGAATTACAAGCCTAAACTTTAGAGTACCTAGCTTGTCTTGCTATGGGTTATCCCTAGTGAGCTGGAGGTAGATACAGAATTGTTCCTCATCAGAGAGGGTGGCATGGTGAACAGAAGTCAGTAAGGGCAGTCACGGGTTTTGCTTTGAAAGTTTGATCTACCCAAACAAAATGTGTCTTAGCTAAGAGAAATGGAGTATTTCTGATATAAAGATAGTAAGTGAGGAACTGCACCCTGGTAACCAGTGAATCATATTTAGAGTTCACAACAAAAGAACAATTCAACATACTTCACCAGGGAGATATGATGACTGAACAAACCCAGTTCTTGGATAAACCAGCAGGCAAACACTGCAGAAAAGGGGAGAGATGATTTTAATTCCCCGTCTGGTATACTGTTCACCTGGAATGCTTCCTGCATACTGGAATGGCATATCAAGTTCTGGTGTTGACATTTTAAAGAGGATGTTGAAAAACTACAGGGTGTGCAGGGAGGAGACACAAACATAGCTCAAGGGATGGAGAAAAATATTTACAGGGAGAGAATTTGATCTTATCTCAAAGAAGACCGAAACAGCCATGATTAGTGCGTTAGTAACCTTCCTGGGGAGAAAATAGCATATACAAAATGATCCTTTAATCTTGCAGAGAAAAGCGTAACAGACAATTTATGGAAATTGAAATTGGGCAAATTCATATTAAACATTTTTTAATGAGTGTGATTAACCATTGAAATATACAGAAACACAACATAACAGATTCTTGTTCTCCACAGCTATATCCGTACTAATACGTAAAAGAATCCAAGGCTCTCACCCACCACACCAGAATCTTTCTCTCTACATAAATATGGGCCAAATGGCCCATATGCTTTCATGGCTTCAGGTCAAAACTGCATGTGTTATCTAAGCCAAAACACAATGCAGATTTTTGGGCTCTATCCAAGAGTAATAGTGTGAGACTGAATGGCTGAGAACTTGGACTTTTTCATCTAAGGGTCGCATTTTAGCCAGCAGATCTACAAATCTACACAGCTTGTTTACAAAATATCTGGAATACCCAGATATTTTGGGTAAATAAGGATTTGACCAAAGCAAACTTGCTTACAAAAATCTTTTACCTGCATAGAGGGCAAGCACTGCCTGAGGTAGTAAAACCACCGTTACAACTCTGCCTCACGCGTGACTAAAGCCAGTAGATTCTGCTCCTGCAAATAACGGTGCAGGAGGCCTGTCAGCTGCTCCAGCACTGTTTAACCTGCAGGCATTGTTGCTTGTGTTGCTGTATACAAAAATGTGTTACAATGTTATCGCTCACTCCAGCAGATATAGTGCTGCTAATTATCCCATCATGTAGTCAGTTTGCAGTGATATAAATAGCCCAGTTAGTGTCACTTTACATTATCCAGCAGAGAACCTCCCAAGCCCGGATAGGGCACAAAAATTGCTTAGAAAGGAAAGCAGATCACTTTAAAGACAGATGCTGTGAATTTCCCATACATGCATTTCAGATACTGCTGTTTGCTTGAATCAAATCAGTAAAGAAGGGAAATTGGAACTGATTAATTGTGGGAAGAAAGAGATGTATTAGTAAAAAATCATATTGCTGAGAACTCACCAAAAGCAGAGATGTAGAGGTTGATGTCAACAAACCTAGTCGATATGCTTCACACTTCCCCCTTCCAAATGAACTCCATCACTTGCATCGCTTTTTGCTCCCTGCAAAGGGCCGTATCCCCGTGTTGCCGACACAACAGCTTCCTCTACTGCCATGCCGTAAGGGCTTTACTGATCACATTTGAGGTCCATCCTCCTGCTGGGAAATGCTGCTAAACTGGAGCCAGACCGCCTATTCAAGCAAGTGGTTCAACACAATGGCAAATTAAATGTGGGAGATGATGCCTGATAAAAAGGATTCCCAAATTTCAAACCAAGATTTTCAGGCCGTAAATAAGCAAAATCAGGAGGGTGTTGTGACACGCAGGCTGTGTTGGACCATTTTTATATGTGCATATGCCTGGAATAGCTAGAGATTCTGGTCCAAAATCCTCAAATTCCAGATGGTAAATGTATCTAAAATAGGGAAAAATAATATGCATGGAAGAATATTATTATTATAAGCCTCTATAAGGAAAGTTTAGTAAAAGCTGAGAAGTACAGACCATTCTAACTGTTGGAGAGGGAGTTGACAGAACAGGCTATTAAGATCAAGCAGAGCAAAAGAAAATTTAGGCTCTGTTAATGAAAATTTGCTGGCACTGTGAAACTGTACTAAGCAGCAGAATGCCCAAAAGGAAGCAAAGTGACTTCATTTCACCTCTGAAGAATAAAGAGAATAGTCCTGCTTAATTCTGAAAAGGAGGTGACACAGGGGTCTGAAACAACTTTCTTACTCCCCAAATTCTGTGATCGTTACTGGCATTGTAGTCCTTTCATCTGCACTACGTGATACACTCGCACTTGCCTTCTGTATTGCTTGTGCTGTCTCTCTGGCGTACAGACAAGATATATATACTAGGAGTAACACAGTTCTTTATCATGCCCTATTTGATTCCAGGAGCAGCATTTGGCTTCCTTGGGGCTGAAGACTGGAAGTTCTTCTACCAGCAGGTTGCCACATATATGCATATGCATATGCATATGCATATAAGCATAGACAGCTCTGGCTATCAAAATGAGGTCTGGGATCTGCTGAGGATGCTTAGTTCTGAGAGCCTGACTTGTTATGCAGGAAGCTTATTTTACTTTCATTCACCTAAAGAATAAATGTTTTCCCAGAGATTTTTTTCCAGTTGCCATTCAGGCTGCCATAGGGACAGTACTTGATTGGCAGTAGGAGGAAAGACGGTCCACCTCAGAGTGCACCAGAAGAGGGTTTCTCTTCTCAGATGTGGTCCACATTTTGGAAAATTGAGACTCCCATCCAATTTTGAGGGATTTAGACAGACAGAATGAAATAAGGGGATCTCAGCAAGGATGTGGGGAATGTCACCTCTACTGTCACTAACTAACCAAGGCGAATCTGAATGAACCCCTCAAGCAAAGGACAGCACCTCCATGAAAGTATCCTCTTCCCTGCAGGTTGCGTTTATTCACACAGCATGGTCGTTTAAAATATGGAAAGCCAGAAGAACATGATCTGGGACACTAAAGAAATGATTTTGTACAAGCAAAGATTTGCACAGCCTCTGTGGATAGATGAAAAACATGATTTCTACAGCCTTGAACTTGAAGTACTTCTCCCCAAAATATGCACTGAACTCATACACATTTTGGGTCATAAATTCTCAAAGGTGAGGAAGTGATTTGTAAGCTCCAAAGCAAGTTTAGGATGTTATTTTCTGAGAAAACACCTCTAAAATGAATGTTGTAAATCTCATCCATTCCTTGAGACAACAAGTCACCTGTATGTCTCAAGGCAGAACCAAAGTTTTAAAAAGATTGCATACAGTTGCCAAAGGAATTATTTATGCATATCTCAGGTTCTGTTTGCTATGCAAATTGGACAGGGACATACCTAAAATAAGTTACATGTCTGTCTCTCTATTTACAAATTGAAGTATGTAAGCTAATAAACAGCAGAAGACTGGGCTCCCATGGCAAAGTACATAGATTTACAGTTGGAATGGCACTTATCTATTTTATAAATCAGAAGACCTCTCTATCACTGCCCCATAACTCAGTTATCCAGTGAAATTACCTCCGATCATGCATACCTCTGGCAAAAACTGTTTTTCTTCTGATAGTCTTTCTAACATCACCTTTAGTAAATATGCCACTACTCTATAGGACAGTTCCAGAGACCATTGAAGTCAATGGAAAAACCTCTCATTAGTTTTCACAGGCTTTGCAGTAGGAAAAAACTAAATAGACATATTGTATACGTTGGTCTTTAGAGACTTTTCTTCGTACCAAATTACTCAAGGTACATTTGTATAGAATTTGGAAGTGTTTTGATGAAAATTAACATGTCCCACAAAGTCTAGGGAGCTGGAGTTGGAGCCCAAGAACTGAGAACATAGTCAATAATGTGTGGTTTTATTGACATTTTGACATTTTTGCAAAGACTAATTCATAGCACCTTTTATGGGACTCAGCTTAAGTAGTCATGATAGAATAGACACGGTAACACTTTTTATGTACATTCCCTCCCCTTTTGCATTTCATCGGTAACAACACTGCTCTGACACTTATCTCCTTAAGCTTTTTGTTTTAAAAAGAGTTGAAAATTCTATTAAACAAGCATTTTTCCTTTAAAAGAAAAATATGCTGCTTTCTTTGGAAATAAAACTTTTAGCAGGAATTTGTCCATCTAGATGACTCCCTTATATGAAAAACATTTGTGGTTAAAAAAAATAAAAAATGCTGAAACAACCTATTTTGATATGCTGTGACAAAAACTTAAATTTTTCACTCCATCATTCCTGATTTTCAAATTTATATTAGCAAAATAAATAAAAATGAAATCCCCACCAAATATTTTGAAATGATCGTAATTACATGTTTTGCTCACACCAGTTCTCATTATCGTAATTATTGCTGCGAATACATTTCAAGATTCCTCTCCCTCTTGATTTGTGAATGAAAATAAGACAAGATTATCCCTTCCTCCCCTCGTCCTGACCAATTTGCTGGGACTGGGAAAACTGTTTTTTCACCCTTCATGTTAGCAGCTCGTCACTGACACCTTCTGTTATTTTGTTTGTGTCTGTGCAGACTGCTGCATTTTTAAATCCTTTAGCCAAGCAGCCTTCTTACGCATCCTAGATCAATGTTGCTTACAGGACTACTGCAATCGATTCCTGCCCTTTTCTTGAATGAAGTGCTCAATGCAGCACTGGCGACTCTGTTTTAAATATGGACAACACATCAGGCACAAAGCACACTAAGCATTTTGCAACCCTAAACTTAACGGCTGCTGGGCTCTGAGCCCAGTCCGATGGGCACTACATGGCAGGCTTCCTTTGCGAGCCCTGTAACACTACTAGGAACCCACACCCTGAGACTCCAGTATGCATAAGTCAAGAAAAAGGGATTTTGACACCTCTTTTAGGTAGCTGTGCAGAGGCTTTTGTTTCATGCTAGCTGTGAATACAAACAGAAGGCCACAGAGTCCAGGGTGACTTTTGCAGCCACCCTGCCTCACCACCCAGGAAAAAAATATATATACATATATATATTCCTTTTTTGTGTGGTTTTCAGAATATTGGATTACTAACAGTATGATAAGTGATGGCATGAGTGATGAGTGATGAGTGACAGAAAAAGCATAGGCCATGTATATCAAACTAACCCATTTTAAGACTTGCAGACCTTGGGAGACATCTATATTTGAAGCCATATGTAGTTGCAAGGGAGTTATATGCTGTTCTCTGATACTCAGTCATAAGGTTTGGTCAAGGGCAGCAGCATTCCTTCCATTTATTCTGCATAAAGTGTGCGCATGGGATGTTTGGTAAAATACAGATGAACTGTTCTGCTCTGCAGTAGGCACCTGCAAACAGCTGGATTTTGGAAAGGCACAGGGAGTCTTACCTCTCTCCCTGAAAACTCTTACTCTGTCTTTTCAATAGCATCTGGAAAGATGAGTAAAAGGAGTGAGCTTTCAGACACCCCCAGCCTAAATCAGCATCTCTCCAACTGCTGCTGGGAGCTCATGTTGTGACAGGTCATTGCAAGATCCATAAACACAAAGATGAAAGCAATTGAACCTCCTGAGGGAAAGGCAGAGAGGATAAAGCTGGAGGTAGCAGCAGGATACTGCATGGTGAGAGGGGAAATCTGGAAAGAAACCGTGAGATTTAGTCTTCCCTGCCTGGCAGGGCTTGAGCTGTTCTTGTCTCCCTTAAGTAGGCGTGCTGTTCCTGTAATGGGGTTGTTATCACTTGAAGGCTAATTATCCTTCCTAGCAAAACAGACAAAAAAGGAGGTGTTAGGAGAGGGTGAAGTTCTAATGAGGTGAAAGCTAGCAGGGATATACAACAGGGCCTCTCCTCATCCTGTCCTAAAATACCTATCTGAAGAGATCCTCCTACTCTACCAGAGAAGGGAGAAAAATACACCACTATCCTATACTATTGTACCTTATCCTATCCCACAGATAACTACTTCCTACCTCTCAGTGTTCTCTAGAGATGGCTCTTATTCTTCACAGCATCTGAGCTCCGGATGGGTATGTCCAGAATGAACACACAAGGAGACGGCCATAGCTCTTTGGCTCTCGAAGTTCGAGCTTTACTGTAAATCCAAACAGGAGGGGCTCAGGTAAGGGGAGATTAATTTTAGTTCTCTTATCTGTGATGAAGCATAACCAATACAGGGAAAATGTTCCATTCAAAAATCTCTCAGAACGAAAATAATGTTTTTTCTTAAATATAAATTTGGAGGGTTTTGACCAAAAAAAATCTCAAATGCCAATTTTATCCCTTTCCATTAAAAATGGCTTTGAATTACTACTGTGGTGCTTGTGGAGGATAATAATTCTTTCGTGTAATGCCTCTGTCCTCTCATCTAGTGCAGAGTGTCATAGCATGATTTCATCTCTATCATTGCACTAAGGTAGCACCTCATGCCATCACCATGATACACATCTCTGCAGGCAGAAGAGTTACTCCATTGAATTTTGCAAGCTATTTTTAGCTTTCATCATTTGCTCTGCATTAGAATTAGATAAATGTAGCTGAAATTGAAGTTTAGTAATGCAGCACTATTTAGTCCCTATAATTACAATATATGGACACAACTCACTATTGGGAACTTTGAAACTTGTGCTGCTGTTTCTTTGGAATACTCCCCTAGCTACCATGAATAAGACCTGTAAGTCAAGCAGGCAAACTCTGTCAAGCACAGGGAGACTATACCCTTGGCTCTTTGATCTATAATATTCATTAGTATCCTGCACATTCCCAAGAAATTGTTCCTTTGATTTTCATCTGGTTTTGTTTAAGTGTGTTTGAGTTCATGGGATGTTTTGATTGTCTCTTCAATATTTTTACACACAAACCCTCTATAGGCAGCTATAAAGCTGCCATCTGTGTCTGAAATATATACCAAGCATGCTGGGGTTTTCCTCCCTAGAGAGATCCTGTTTTCTATGAAACACTGAATAAAATTCATGTTAGAGTTTCAAAGCCAAATAATAATAAAAAAAAAGAAATGGCTTTTGCAGGATCAAGAGAGTCAAATCTAACTATCTTTACCAGCATTAAGTCATCCAAGCAATGTTCTCCGTACGACAATAAAAATAACGTTGCTGTTAGCCTGTACAATTCATCCTCAGATTACACGACAAATATCAGAGAGGTTTGCATTATATGCAAGGCTTACCCACTCTGGACCTAAAGAGGCATAGAGCAGGAATTGTCTTGTACAACAGAATGGCAATAAACACTGAATAGAGCTTATAAGCACCACTGCATGAGTGATGAAGAACATTTTTGGTGGCTATAATTACTATCCTATCATTGCCTCTGGGCCAACCTAAATCTCTGATTCCAGACTAGGGACCAGTGCCATTGCTTTATTACTACTGATGTCCTTTGAGGGAACCCCAAGGATCGTCTTCAAGATGAGAATGACCACTAGCTTGAGCAGCAATACCATAGCATGTAGGTCTGATGTACGCATGACACTGGAAAGCATTTTCATTGCCTCTGGTAGGGCCAACAATTGCCCCATGGAGAGTAGGTGGCCCCTTGAGTTTTCCAGTGTCCTTAGCAGGTGACCTAGATGACCTGTCAAACCTCTAGTAAGATTTTGTCATTACCTGAGCAGGCAGCATTGTGTGAGGAAAGTGGGCAAAAGCCATTTATGCTGTATCACCTCTCTGCTTTGATACACAACCTAGAACTTTCCCCTTGGGAAATCATGTTTTCATCAGTGATTTAGACTACAGAAGTGCTCAGATGCACTTTTGAAGATCCACCCACCATTATAGAAGGATGCAGTGATAACCGCTTATCATGGGTTGGACAGGCTGCCATCTTCTGTAAACTCCATTACAAAAAGAATTAGCTCCAGACTGTGGATTTTCTCCTCCCTGATGCCCCCCCCCCCCCCCCCCCACCAAAGATCTGGGTATCCAGACAGGATAATTCAGGACACATGCAGCAACAGTATGTTAAAGGCAATCCATGCCCCCAGGATTTTCCAGAGGTTTGCATTAGAGACCAATAAAGTGTGCTGCTGTGAAGTGACTTACTTCTGTCTTCTGATGATGGATGAAATGAAAGGTTCAGCTCTTGCTGAAGAGCAAAATTTTAGACGTGTGCTGCACAATGCTGCCCTAACCAGCTACACTGGAAGGATTTTCTGATGCACTTGTGGGGACCTGCTGCATCAAGCAATTTATTCACTACTAAAAGCAGCAATATTCTGTTACAGATATACAGATTTCAGGCACTATACTGTGTGTATGCTGGCATTTAGGTGTTAATGAAGAATACAGCTGCTGTTGTCATGACATGGTGCAGTTACTCACAGTTATTTGAGATCCTTGCAAAATGAGAACAAATGCTCAGACTTTGGAAGATGTGCCATCATTATTTAGTTTATAATATACAGTAGACAGAACTTTAAGAACTGCAGAAAAGTCAGTTCTCTATCACAGGCTTTGACAGAATAAAATTCAGACGAGGAATTGCCCATAGGGAGCAGGTATAGGATTTCTCAGCAGAGATTCCTGAAGAAAGGAATTAAAATATGTTATTTGTTGACTCCATCTGTCCCAGCTCTGGCACATGACATTGAACATTGGTCAACGTGGAGCAGGGAGCATAACTAGCTTTCTCTGAGCCATGTAAGGATACTGAGGCTCAATTAGGGGAAGAAGTTGGGAGTCCTCATTTTTCACACCCTCCTCTTCTAGCAGGATATAACCCAGACATTTGCCACCTTTTTATAATTCAAGCAGAGAATTCTTTCACTTTAAACAGTGTTACAGCTTTGGTGCAAGTCATTTATTTTTGTGGTCTGTCATCTTTGAGGCAATAGAGAAAAGGTTGTTACTCTTTCCAAAAATGGCCTCCATCACTGGAATCAAATACTGTGCGCCATCCTCGTGATAACACGGGACACAGATGAAGATCCATAGCTGAATCAAGGGGATTTTTTCCAATGACTTCCTTGAGAACTGGCTAAGGCCTTTTTTTTAGCCGCTTTATGAATGCTCAGGATTAAATGTTTCTTTTTTATGGGGTTATTAGTGTGTAGGTCTGATGTGCACAGGACAGTGGAAAGCATCTGTACTGCCAGCCCTTCATTTGGACCAAATGTAGTTTGGCAGTTAGTCCTAGGCTGGAGAAGGTTGTCTGAGCTGTAATCAAAACAGTTTAAACACTGAACTGAAGAAGGAATAGGGCTGTACAGTCCTTTATGAGAGATATAGGGGGCTACTTACCCTCTGCATGCCAGCGACTCTCATGTAGAAGGATGAACCAGATAGAGCTCAGCACATGTATCTTACTTGAGGACTAAACTTTACGTAAACTCTTAAAGCTCTTAATGAACTTTTTAGGCCAGCGAGCAGGAGATTCCCTCCAGGCTGGTAAGCATTGCATTTACTGTCTCTGTTTTCACCAACATCGTTTGGGGAAAGCTGCATCTTTTTGCCAGCAGCATCGCTGGAGGGAAAGGCAAGAACCTGCACTTCCCAACAGGTTCCCAGCAGCTTTCAAATGGCTCCATCACATTGCATTTTGCAACTTTATTGATCCGTCACTAACAAACAAGTGAAGAAACCTTAAGCTAAGAGAATGGCATTAGGTAGCCCCGCGATACACAGTTTTGGTTTGTACTTTTTCCTAGCTGGTGATTTTAAAAGCTGGCATGGCTTTAACAAGGGATTTGAATAATAAATGGGAAAAGAAGCCACTTGGGGTGCCTAATATGAAAATAACAGCAATGGAGTTTGGGAGAACATCCTCTGTCACTGTAGGTTATAGCATCCTTTCTTAGCATCAACTATTGGCAAAACTGGTGGGACAGGATCCCATCCCAGGTTACCTCTACCAGTCATACTTGGTGCAGAAACTGCAGGTGCAGTTCTTCTGTGAGAAAACAGAAAAAATATTAAGGCTTCCTGGCACAGGAGCATATCAGCAATACAACTAAAGAGTGAAGCTCTATAAATATTTTGCTTCCTTTGAAATCAAAGAGAATTTCACAACTGGCCAGTCTACACACTTTTGCAAATCTCACTTCTGCAATGGTATAGTTAATAAATAATTGTATGGGGTTTTTTTTAACTTCTGATTTGAGAATGGCAGGTCTTTATACACTTTAAAAGATTTCAGCAGGACTTTTTTAAATAAATAATGGGGTAGAAGCCTTATATCTTGAGCTGAAGCTCCCAAAATATATTTTTCAAAAGATAGATTTGTATGTAGTTGGATATCTTCCAGAGTACTCTGCCTGCTTTGCTCTGGAGAGGGTCTAACCAGGTAGCGGGCAGCCAAGCACCCTAGAGGGATCTTTGTCACTAATGAGATTTTTCTGCTGCTCTTTTCTAAGAGCAGAGAGGTAGGAGGGAAGCCCATGTTTCTGATAGGCTGTGAAGCCCAGGCAAGGCCTCTTTTCTGAAATATGAGCAAAACTGAGTATGTTCAACCCAGTAGACCACTACAGCTGAGCCATTCTTGCTGTGGAAAGGAGAGGGGGACAACTGAGACAAGGGAGAAAGAGTGGGGACAAGGGGTGCAAGGGGTGCAAAGAGTGGCATGAAGGTAGTGAGCCAACGCTCTATCTTCAGATGCTCCTTCTTCTTCCTCAGAAATGGCAACAGCAGCCAGCTGGTGCTCCAAGATTTGCCATGGGCTTCCTCCAAGGGCTGGTACTACAGCCTCTTAGTATACAGCAATCTGCAGATTTACCCAAAAGCACTCCTGCAAAACTGGCAAGAGCCATTAAGCTTTCAGGAATAGTGGTTCCCGCTGTGGGTAAGGGAACAGCATAGATGATTGTAAATACAGCATGTTCCACCAGCTCTGCTGTAGTCTGTAGGAACAAGTAGTCATTTTGTCATCGTTTGAATTCAGTAAGTGTTCCTGGGCTCTTATTATGCCCTTAAAGGGGGATACTTTTAAGATGCTATATACCCGTTATTTTCTGCTGCATCATCGGACGCTATCTTTCATGTTCGCTCTTCTTGCAGTGACTTGTGCTTGCCACTGTGAACAGGTGAAAAAAACAGATACCTTTTGCAAATTGATTTAAGACACACTAGGGAATAAAAGAAAATCAATTACAGTTAAAATATCTGAAAATCAAAAATCAAACTCAAATTCACTTTAATGACTCCTTCTATCATCCCTTTTAATTCAAAGAGAGCTTCTTTAGTTGAAAAGGCTATTATCATCAACAAGTGTCTTTCTTTTTTAAAAAAGAAACCGTTAAGTGCTGAATGTTAGCCAGTTTAATTGGCCGAGATTAAACATGCTTTTATGGAAATGTAACAACTACCCAGAAGGGAGAGAAAGAAAGAAGAAAAAAAAACAAAAGCAATTTCTGCCTATGAGATCTGTTTTATGTGTTGAAACACAGTAAGCAGTATCACTAAATCATTCTGCTCCTGTGTCTCAGTAGCTTAGTTTGAGACCATTTTCCTGCATTCCCACTGGTTCCCTGTTACAGCCTTGGATTATTTTGACCCAAACCAAGGGTGAATTAGTCCCTAAATGGAAAGTGATAAAAGGTCAGGTGCTTGGTATTTGACATGAAGGCCCATGAAAGAGAGGAGAAAGCAGGACCAAAATACGAAGATCCAAGTTCATCCTAGTAGTACTACATTAACTAGTTGCCTGCTTCCAGTCCACAGCAAATGTGATGTTCAAGAGGAAAATCCCCACTGAAGTGCTTTAAGCCAAAACCTCATATTTACAATGAACTAAAAGTGGCTGGTTACTGCTGTTCATCTTATGAGCTCACAGGACACAGTACATCCTGTGTCATTGCTCATTTTCCATGGCTCCTAGTTGATGCCCTCATCTCTTTGCCATGCTTCCTGGCTGGACATGAAGCACCCAGCAGAGGTAATAGATAGTTGCAGAAGGATAGTGCAATGTGCCAGTTCTCAATATCCACTCCTTTGACTACAGATCTTTCCCAGCTGGAGCTATTCATAGAGACCCTCGAAAGTCCAGCTGGAAACTGATGGTGACTCTGACTGTGCAGGTGTGTGCTGCTGTGACTCTGGGAAGCCTCCTGCAGACAAATTGGAGTCTCTTGATTCTGCACACACTGACCCTCAGCACCTGCCTCTAGCCTGTTTCCTTGCTGAGTTGTGACGTTAGCTAATGTGTTCTTGATTGCTGCTGCACTTAAGCAAATGAACTAATGAAAAGTTGCTAAACACAGAGCAAACAGTTAATTAAACACTTTATTTTCATGCTTATAAAAGGAAAATATGCCAAAATGTGACTTTCTTTCTCTGCCCAATTTGCCACCTCTCACACATTTTCATCAGGAAGGCACCTGCTCTAATAATGACCTGCCTTTCATAACATATAGACTTAATGGCTCAATAAACGCTATTGTGTGACAAATACGTTCAGTTAGTTTTTCAGTCTCGCATTACCTGTTAAAAAATTTTTGTTGGGGCTCTGTTTTACAGAAATATAACTCCTGGACTTAGCACATGCTAGAAGATAACTCCCCTGCTCATGTCTATAAGGTCAAAATATTCTTCCTAGCACAGTCTTCCTAATGACAGGAGTTGATAGGGCTTGGAATTCATTCACCTTTAGCTTCTATACTCTTTGAACTATCCAGAATTGTCATGAGAACATTTTTCCTAGTATTAAAATTTGTATCCTAAGAACTATGTTTCAGAAGTGTATAAATGCCTTAGTGAGAATCAGAGACCCTGTGTCTATGTAGTCTATGCTACAAATGAGCAGCAAGGAAATTCAGCTCCATTTAGGACGTGAGAAACTGAGGTGCAAGAAGAGGGAGGGACTACAGGTTGCCTAAGTTTTGAAATTAGAGTTCCTAATCACATAAACATTCTTTCTCAAGGATGTATTCTGTAAATCCCTCTTCAACAACCCTTAATTTTCAGGAGGCATCAAAGTCAGTAGGAACATTGCTTCTAGGCAAAAGCTTATACTAATGCTTTTAGGCAGAAAGCAATTTTGTTTTACATACTTTGAAGAAAAAATCTGGTGAGTCATCTCAAGCCTGCAAAGTTTAAAACAAAAGGAAAAAAAAGAAAAAAACAAATTGAAGTTAGTTTTCCTGAAGATGCTCTTTAGTATTTACATAATGGATTTGTATTTCTAAAAAGAAAATTTTGCAGACCACTGAACCACAGCAGAGAGACTAAGTGAGTTTGCTACTAAATCATTCAAAACAAGAGTTATTTAGCTTTTAGAAGAAGCAAAGCATATTGTTGCATAAGGCACTAAGAAGACTATTACAGTTTTTGTGCATCATTAAAGCAAAGCCCCAAAATAATCCCTTAGTACATAGGTCGGGAAACCGTAGCCTGTAATGAAGTTATGAATATTTATTACAGCAGAACTACAGCAAGTGAGAAGTAGTTTGGGCCTAATAGCCTATAATACAGTTGGGTGGATAATCTGAATACCAAAAAGTCAAGAATCTACCAAAGCTAAATAGCAGAAAGCTACTATGCAAGTAAGACAGCTAAGAATACGAAAACTTATAAAACATGTAAATATCCCCACTGAGTTGGCCCAATTAGGAGGTCAGCAGCAAGTAGTGAAATGCCATCACCATCCTCTGACATTCACCATCCACTTCTCGAGGTCAAGCTAGTCTTGTGAAAGGTAGTCCTTGCTGGTCCTTCTCTCCTGACCTTCCTCAGACCATCTTTCAGCCCATCTCCTACAGGCCTCAGTTGTTCCAGCACAAAACTTGAGCAGGCTGATCCTGTTGCCATCCATATACCAAAACTATGATCCCTATGTTCATGTATTGGAGATATGGGCACAGCCCACACTTATGCTGTTATCTGCCCTAATGGCATTAATGGTGTTTTCTGCCTTGTTCTTATAACATTGCTCATAATTTCTTATGGACATTTTTGATTGTCTGATTCAACTGACATTTTTTACTCTAATTTGATTTGATATTTTTCACCCTTGCTGAGCACAGGGACAATGTTGTCAGGGAAATCTGTAATGATTAATTTAGAACCTATACTGCATTGATAACTGGAGTTATTTCTCCTCTTGTGTCTTACTTTGCACTTAAAAAAACTGAATTTCATTTGCCATTTTGTTACTCAGCCATTGTGTTTCATCCATCTGCAACTATCTGTACCATTAACTTCAGGACTGTCGAACCTAAATAAGTTTGTGTTACTGCAAACACTGTCATTTCACTACTCTCTACTTTTCAAGATCATTTGTGAATGTCTTTAAGTCCCATGGGTAAGGGGTGTGTTTGGGGTTTTTGTTTGTTTTATTTTTTTTTTTTGTTGTTGTTTTTTTTTTTTGTTTTTTTTTGAACTTTACAGGTCACCCTTCTGCATTGCGTAAAATGACATTTTATCACTTTTAATAATCAGATGTTAATTTATGGGAAGATTTTCTATCTTATCTCACAATGACTTAATTTTTAACCCCATTTACTAAGGGACCTTTCCCAAAATTCGTGAAAATCTAAGCACATTTTATCAGCCTAAGGCATCCTTTTCAATCTCGCTCTTCTTCAGAGAGCTCTAACATGCATAACTTTCTCTTCCACTGATACTTCAATTTTAGACCTTTTTTTCCAGACTCATTCCCTGTTTGGGAATCTGTTGATTTCCCCCAGAATGAACACCAAGGTAAATAATTCATTTAGCTTTTTTGCTGCATCCTCTCTTCACTGAGTGCTCAGTAACATTCTAATGCTACTACAGTTTGGAAGCTGCCAATAACTCTCAAAAGGTATTAAATGGAGAACTATATTCATCTCTTGTTGCTTCCAGAGGGAGCAATCTAATCAGTCTGTCTGCATATTTATAAGTTAACCACGCCAACTCCTCACTCAGGACAGAAGTCCAGATCTGCAGAGTACTCTTAACCTTGAAGTCCTCGTGACTGAGCTGTCATTTAGTCACATCAGGTTATTTGTTTCTACATCACATGAATGGGTATTTTTATTTCATTTCTTCTATAGAGTTAGTGTTAAAAGACTTGTTCTTTTTGAAAAATTCAGAAGGCTTAACGTGTGTCACATCATAGCAACACTTAACCAATTTGTTAGGTTTTGATTTTTACCTTACTTCAGTCCTGTCACACGTGTTTGTCTTACTTGTTTCGTGGGAGCACTGTGAAATACAAAGCTGCGGCTTATGCTGCTGCCGCAAAGCACAGGTGCCTCTGGGTGACTTGGAGCTTTGAGCCCTAATGCTGTGCAGCTCTGACCTCAGCGACTCAGAGGACCCAAAGGCGACTCAGGACAGCAGCCACAACTGGTTGCAATTACATTGGTTAAAGACGTAACGAAGAGACTTTCAAGGTCTGCCTCGCACTTGTGGTTGCACTGCTTCTTCTGTAGCACAGCACCACTGGTGACACAGACGTTGCCTGGGCTGTTCTGTGCTGACTCTTTTTACATTGGGACAGTCCTCCCCAAGCAGGTTCAGATGGCATGAGAGTAACAGCAGACATTGACATACGGCAGGTCAGCCCCTGCTAGATCTCATCCTTTTCTCTTTTTGCCCAGGAATCGTACACAACAGAGTCCGTAAATCATATCCTTATGGAGGACAAACTGATATAGTTCTGCAATGCCATATCCTAATTAATGCTAGTTGAAAAGCATTTATACCATATATGATCTGAATCTCTAGGTTTCAAGCTAGTAGATCATCTTTTGAAGTAGACCTGTATACACAAACCACTTTTCACTGTAGAAAGTAGACCTTGGTGATAGTACTTTAACCGCATCTGCCCAAGGCTGCATTTCCTTAGTATTGGTCTTTGAAACTCAGCAGGGTCTTTTAAATTTAATAAAGTAAAATATTCCATCTTCTGGTGGAGCAGATGGTTGGATATGGGGCCTTTTTTTGGGGGGGGGAGGTAGAGTTAGAAAGAAACATACTTATTTTCTTATCCCTTAAGGACTATACAAACTGCCTTGATCTAAATAATATAACCTTCTTGCTAACATTAATTAATCCTCTGTTATAGAAGCATGTTCTCCCAGAGTATTTCTTCTTCCCTCTGGCAATACAGACAATCAGAAAAAGCAAAAGAAAAAAATCACCTCCGTCACACAAGTGTGTGCACACACACATACAGGGACACCCCCATAAGAGTCTAGGAGAACCAGGAGCATGCAGACACCAGAGGTCTGCCACACTTCTCCTCTGAATAAAATTGTCTATTACCCACTGAGGATTCTGCAAGCCTGACTGCAAGATATGACACAGAAGTTAGGCTCCCTCTAGTCTGCAGCAGAGATAAAATCAATGGCTCATAGCTACTCACATTTATCAGTAGAAGTGGTCAAATTCTTTATCATATGTGACCAATTTAAAAGGATTTACTTCTGCTTGATTTCTCTATATTTTCTACTCTCAAGACAATGAGCAGATCATAGATTTTTGAAAAGCAATCGCTATTTAAACATTTTGTGGTATATTTTCTTCTCATAGTGAGGACATATGTACCAGGGATGAATGATCTGAACAACTGACAGGAAGCCTGCATTTGGTTTTCCACTATAATTTGCTTAGCATTTATCATTAGGTGGTCCAGGGAAAAATAAGGAGTTTTTTCAGGTGTAACGAGTTACTGCACATCAGCTAACCAACAGTAAATGACCATGTAAGCTCTGCTATCTCATGTCAAATGTATGGTAAATGGTGTACTTCTGCTCCAAGGAGGTTTCTGACGGCAACAGAACTGGGTCCAGCAGCATCTCCTCTACTCCCTCCAGCCCCAGGGCAGCATCTTCCCACCCCACTTCACCTCTCGTCAGCGCGGAGCAGTGTGTGGGGCCACCTGGTGAACTTGTACAGAGGGACCCCAGCTAACCCCGCCGGAGGAAATATCCATACTGCTGCAGCCCTGAGCAGCAGATCTACAGCAGCCTGAGGTGAATTAATGGCATGCTAAACCAGCAGAAAATTAATCCAGCAGAAAAGTGGAAGCAGTTAATTGTTTTCCCGCTGGCTTAATGAGTTGTAATGGCTCAGCAATAGCCCTGAGGAGAGCTAGAATTAACAGGAGGGAGAGACCTGTGCCTGGGACAGGGGGAAGGATGGGGTGACCAGTGATTACATTGGGGAAAGGGTACCATGTGATAAAAGTTTTAATGAAAGACTTATGTTAATACAATTTTCCCCATATGTGAGCCTCCTACCTTTGGATGTTGATCATAGCTTGGCTGATGTGCAGTAACACATCAGACCATGATAATCTTGTGTTGGTGTCCCAGGTTTTCAGATAGGTCACCTGAATTACCTAGCATTGTACCTTGGCTAAACTTACGACACCGATGAACTACAAATAATACACAGAGATAAACAGACCAGGATGAAAACAGTGCTTCCAAATGCAGCAAAAACTGTTCTACAGACTTTTTTTATCCCCATAGTTCCCAACCAGGATCCCTGGTGACACAGACAAGCACATCAATGTCATAGTAAGTTTTGACTGTTTTTAGAAAGGGAAGGGAAAGGGAAAGGGAAAGGGAGTTTGGATCAGCATCAAACAAACTTTCCAAGTCCTTGCAATATCCTTCATGAAGCCTTTCTAAATGCTCCCCAAGGACAAGTTCCTGACCTCTCGCCCGTCCTCACAGGTGAGGATTCACTTGACTATCTCACGATATTCTACACCTTCCACCGCTGCACTGTGTCGCCTCAGGTACCAGTGTGACAGCCCTTCCCCGTCTCGGGAGGCAGCAGCAACCAGGCTGAAACCACAGAGCTGGATGAAGCAGGCTCAGGCTCTGGATGGGCTTATCATGCCTCATTTTTGATTGATAACCTTGCACAGGATTGTGGAAGGCTTTATTTCTGTTATGAGCCTCTCATCAGAAATCACTCTTGCAGACTCTGAGACCAATCTCGATCTCCCATTTTCAGGCAGAAGACAGTACTTTTTTAAATCTGGTTAAATGGTTTAATGTGTTAACTGTGACCTCAACACTAACTAAATTTGACTAGCACTTTGCATTAGTAACTAAACAAAATATTTCAAACGCTTCTGAAAGATGCCTCTGTCCTGCGGAAGGTGCAGCCAAGCGTAGCAGTAGCTTGAGATAGGCAACTCTGGATGCTAACTTCCCCTCCCTGCCTGCCCTCACCTGCACTGCACATCCTTGAGATGAGTACAGTACAGAGTAATGAATAAGATGGAATCCAAATTAGCAATATGAGAAGGCAGAAGATTTAAACCCTTTCTTGAAGCAACCTTGTAATCTGAGGCTAATAATACGCTAAAACTGTCACCCTCTTTGTTCCCCTCAGTGCTAGGTGCAGCATCCAGTGGTACTGTTTTCCTATACTGTTTTTTCTTTTGTACCTAGGACTTCATCTGGTGCTGAATAGGGCAGTAGAGTTTTTTTCTTTAAAAGGTCTAATTCATGTCTTTGACAATGTTTCTTTCTTATGATGAGTGAAGCTGTATAACAGGAAAACAAAACAAACCAAAACAAACCAAAAAAAAAAAAAAAACACTGCCGTGACAATATGCCATAACAGAAGTTAATATGCTAAGCCCTTTGGCATTACCTGGCACACAATGTTGGATTAGCAATGTATCCCTAAGCCAGAGCGTGTTAAGCAATTTGGTAATCACCATTGATTGTGCTCTTTTAGCAGGCTATTTAATGTTGCAATAAAACACAATATGACAGGTCAGACTCCAAATTAGAGCTCAATTTTCAGTACAATACCTTAAGGGAAGGGTTGTCCCATTTTCAAGACTAGGATAATTCTGCAGAAGCCAACAGGGCAGCATTGCTTCTTACCAGCTCAGGCTGGGGTCATCTTCCAGCATAGACCTTCACTGAATGATTCTCAAAATCACTAGGCAAACCACAAGACCTGGAGATCCTGCAAGCACGTTCCCCCCTGCACATAGCCCTGTCACCCTCACTGCCGTGGCATCACCAGACCTACCCTGCCAGTTCACCCCAGTACTTCCAGTACTGTTCCAGTGCATCTCAGCTTTTATGCCTTTGCTGATATTTCTCCACTTGGTTTTAAACAGACTCTAGCAGGCCTGTATTTTGCCATAATCATTTCCCACTGGGACCAAGGGAAGGATAAGGTTGCCAGCTGGAGACAAATGTATCCAGGGTCTTTTATCAATGTTGTAACTGTTCCACATGTGCTTGGTTTTCATCTGTGCTCCTGAGCGCTCAGCACTGGTCTTTGATACCTCTTTTCCTACTATCTCAGCATATTCCTGCTTTTGCCCTTCAGTGTGTTGTAAGGATTGAAAGGGCACTTCTTCTTACAAACCTGTGCACTGGACATGGCTTCAACACTCGAAATAGGGCACACTGAGATGCTATAAACAGATCCCCTTACTCCCTTCCCTAAAGAAATATAATTTATACATTTAAGGATTCCCTTGTAAAATCCTTAGGCTAGCTTCACCTTTACCTCCTGCCTCCCTTCATACACACATGTGCATGTACGTGAACACAGATACATTTATATCTTGTCCATGCCTACTAATAACATCATCTGGCTTCTCTTAATTAAAGTGTTTGGGAAGAGATGGAAGAAAAGAGCATGAAAATGCTACTGCAACATCAAGTGACACTTAACAGTCAGGACATAAAAGTTTTCCAGGGAGGAGAGAAAAGGCTGACAGAAAAAAATTCTAATTTCAACTGGACATTTTTAAACTCAATCCTACCCCTAAGACAGAGAGATTTAAATACAATCAATTATCTAATGAGTACATTAATATTAACCTACTTTGGAAGTTATTCCTTAAGAAATGGAGAAAGCAATTAGAGTGTAATTGCAGAAGCTGCAACAATTAACCCTTTTCAATGGATGAGAATAGTCTACTTCACTGTAACCACAGCCTGTGCTGAGAACATTTTATATGATCACACTAGGTATTTCTTTCTGAAGAATTCTTATGTCCTAAATAATTTGTTTTCCCCAATCTCCTTGCCCTGGTTTTGTCTCTGGTATGTTTGCATTTGTACCACTGGCCATGCTTGTGACTCAGCCTTTTCCATCTTTCTCACCTTGGTCTTGCCAGAGTATGGACAATGGTCCATTCTCCTTCTTCGGTTTATGAACCAAAACATCTCCCAATTCCCTCAGTTTTCTGACCTTGGCTTGCCTATATTGCACCTTCCCCTCTGCACACCAGATACATGACCTTATTTATTAGAAGAAGCTGGCCAGCCTAGTTGGGTATGTGGCGTGTTTCTGTACCACTTGGCAGGGCTTTACACCTAAACAAGCTCCCTTGGAGGATGTGCTCAAAGCCTTGGCTTTGCCTCAGAGGGTTACACATCAGATTTTGAGGACCTGTCTTTTGGAGTAGGCACCTAAACAGTTAGAAAATCTGCATCTCTCCATGTCTCTGGTCCCTGCTAAAGTCTGACTCATTAGAAGCATTAGATTTACCTCTGCTAGCAGTGAAAGAACCCAAAGAGAGCTCAACTCCTTGCTGAAGTTTAGATGGGGAGCAGTACTACAACTCCCCATCTGTACAATGGGGATAACAGTCCTTCTTTACCTCATAGGTGCAGTCAGATAAAGTGTAATGAAGATTATGAGATCTCAGTATATTAGCTTGCCATAGGAAGCAGAGCCATAGTAAATAGGATTGGAAAGGACCTTGAAAAATCCTCTGATCCATTATCTAAGACAAAAAGGTTGGCAAACAGAACTTTCTCCCTTCCTTGGCTTTCTATCTATCTTGTCTTTCCTTCACCTTTTTGCTTCCTCTGTCCCTTTATTCTTAGCTCTGTAGCCAGCTTCTTTAACCCTCTGAAGCAGCTGGGAATACAGTCTGACTGCAAGGTGCTACTACTGGGGATAAAACTGATTGTAATAAATAAGGAGGCAGAAAACTGCTGCAGATGAAATAAAATGCAACGCATGAGTCATTAAATATTGAACCAAATTCAGGCTGCATAGCCAGCCTCAATCTGTTTTTACTGATGGTAAATGATGGGCTTATATAATTTCCAGCATCCTGATGGATGATACGACATCAGTTGTTTAGGTTGAGGAAGACAGAATGAAAAGGGTGTCTTTTAGTTTTCTTATTAAAAGGTCAATTCCTGCACAGTGCTGAGGACTCAGGAAGGATCAGTACCTTTCCAGATGGACCCTCAGTTTCTCCAGTATTAATGAAAGCTGCAGAATTTTGGAGCCCTTTGGTCTAGGCAGTTCGTAAAAGGTCCCCAAACGCAAGCTTGAGGATTGATTACACTTGTCTGGGTTTAATGAAAATGAACAATGTGGGTGGGTGCAGATTTTTATAATTACCAGGCCACTGAAATTGAAAATAGAGGACACATTCCCCAAACCTCTGAGACACAACTTCTCACCAGCCAGGTTCACCACCTCATGGTGTCTAAAGGGAGACATTTAACTGAAGAACCGCAGATCTGCTGTGCAGAAGAGAAAATAAAAATTAACCTCTGATCTACAAAATCACTGGAGCCACTGGCAATTAAGATGTTATTTAATAAGGTGACATGCTTTGAATCACTAAAATGAAGGGCTGGAGGAATCTCTCTGCCACATTGTTCCTTTCACCGATCTCAGAATAAGACATTGCAAGCCACATAAGGAGGTTAGAGAGATGTAATTAAATTAATAAAGCATGGCCTAGCTACTAGAGAGAAACACAGAGAGACAGAAAGAAAAGTGATTGTAGGTAATTACTGGACACACTGCTGTCATTTTTTTTCCTGCACTTGAGGCTGGTAATTTTTCACTACTCTTGTACTTGACAGGATCTTCAGTGTGAGATCACCAGCCAAGCCATAATTTTTCATCAGAAGTTAAAAAGAGGTTGGGAAGACACAGAAGTGTCAGCTTCCCTCAAAAATTAATCCTTTTTTTTTTTTGCTAAACAACTGGAAATAACTTTTTTCTGATACCTTTGTTGAGAAAAAAATACCGTTTTCTGCAAAAATTCAAATTAAAAACAAAAAATAAGTTAATCAACCCCTTCCTTTAACAAACAGAAATTTGTAAAACAGCTTTGTTTCAGGTGTTCTTTTTTGAATGATAATATGAGGATACCCTGCCTCTCAGTTCAGAAAGTGGTTACCTGAGATGCTTCAACAATAGCTGATGTTTGAACTGTGTGTGTTTTGACTGGTTTCTTGGCAGCTCCTTTTAATTCTTCCTTGCTGCAACCTGTATTCCTCTTTCCAAATCTGTGAAGATTGTTAGTGGCCACTGGCAAGGCATTTTTACCTACTTATGTTTGAACTTTGCATAGCTCTACGGCAAAAGTCCTGATTTAAAGCCACTGGTGCCTGTGAAACTTCTCCCCTGGGCAGTGGATCAGCCCTTTGCTCCAGGTTTGACAGTCTAAGTCAGAAATATATGTTTGGATCTAAGCTTGGATATTCTGTGACTAGAATAACACCCTTTTCACAGCCTGCTCTCCCCACCCTCCTCAAATCCATGATGTTAGTCTCAGCTTGTTCAACACCTTAAAGGGAAACTGATCTTGTAACTCGTGGTCTGCTAGATGAGCTCTCAGGGCAATGATGTGCACCTTTTCACAATAAGCATGTCCAATGGTTACACAGGACACAAACCCAAGTTCAGGTAGCACAGTTAAATGTGGTCTTTGTAGGGAAGTAAAATACTCATATGTCTTTGGCTGGATCCCAGCTCTCACCATAGAATTCAGATCTGTGCTCAGACTCAGGGAATTTGAAAAATGTGAGAACTTTAGATCTAGGGATTTGGTTGAGTTTATCAGAAAAAGAAAAGCAACCTGAAAGATTTGGATCTATATCCTCATAATTGCCTTTTGAATTTCCCCAGAAGCAGGGTTTTTGATTCAGGCTCACCTATGTTCGCTCATCAGGTTTGCTTTCCTTCCCATTTAGAGCACGCATCTCATAACTTGAACTCCCTGACCTTGCTTTCAGAAGCTCTAGGGTGAATTACAACTCCTCCTAAGTTAAAAGTGCAGACAAAGTGAGGGAGTCTGTTTCTGACTTTGGTAAAACTTTCTTAGAAAGCGGGCCTTAAAATAGCACTGCTCTCTCTAGTCTAGTAAGATGGTTGTCAGTGCAGACTTGGAGTAAAATGTTAAAGTAGTCTGCAAAAAATTGTGTTTATACTACATGATTTGTGGAAAGCAGACTTCAGTCTGCTGGGTCTATTTATAGCAGCACCCTAGGCCTCCCAGGTGAGAGAAGTCTCAACCTATGCTAGCTGTTACAGAGACAGAGAGATGGCTGCTTCTCTAGACAGCTCAGTTTTTTTTTCTCAGGAGGATATATGGGGAAACAGAGGCACGATGACCCATCAGAGAGGAATCCAGTTTTCCTGATTCCCAGCCTTGAACACCACATGATTCCATCAGAAATGAGAGATTAAAAACAGCAGGCAGAACTTAACTCGAACTTTTCCTAGGGAACTGCTGCTATTTCCTATTCTGTGACTGCCTTCTCCAGAAGCTAGTATTAAGAGGACGATGCTGATTTTTCACTCTCACAGCAGAATGGCAGCAGGCAGGAATAGCAGGTCATTTCTATCCTTTGCAGATATTCAGATCTTACTCAGACAGATAGCCACACTGGGAAACAGCAGGAATTGTGGAAGACTGACCTTAGCATTTCTTTTGTCCAATTGCTACCCATTAACTGGGTTAACGTGCCCTCTCTGTCTCTCTCTGTCTCTCTCTCTCCCTATGCAGTTGAAGCAACATAGCCTTCTGGAAGAAAACAGGCATGCATATTCATGGGACACCTTGTGATGAATGCTATAATCAACCTCGTGCTTTGAGGTTTTGTTAGAAGTGGGAATTTTACTGTCATAACAAACCCCCTATAAGCTCAAATTTGGGTTAAGAAAAAGTATTTGACTTTCCCTTGATTTAGTGCAGAACAAGAATGCTGTTCACTTGAGCAGTCGCACTAGGACTTTTTCTGCCTGTGGTTCTGAAAAGGAAACTCTTTGAGTATATTACACAGTTGAGTAAACAAAAGGAAGTACTGCAGCAGATCTGGAATAAAAAGCCCTGAGGCTGAGAGAGAACAAAAGGAAGAGGATACGTTTAAAGTCCTCGCATTTAAGAGAATTGCAGATAACCTGTGACTGCTAATGTTTTTATTGAAAGTCGTTTTCTGAGCACACTGTGTGGATGGATCCTGGATTTCTTGGGAACTGAGGGCTGGTTTACAGCATCCTTATGATAACACTCAGTACCTCACAACACTGGCACAGATTCGTATAACCCTTGGTCAGAAGCAGTCTGAGGTGTGTAAGGCCGTATAGCAAACAACAAACAGGACTGCAGTCCCAACAGCTTCCACAGATGCCCAGCTACATTTTCAGGTGACTCTTGTCCTGAGACGCACAAAGGGGTGAAACTCTCACAAAGATGAGCAGTTGTGCCTAAGCCTAAGGTCTGAAAATGTATCGGTGGGAGGAGCAAGACAGATTCTCAGTATTCTTTAAACTACTTAATTAGAGATCCCCAATCAAATCAGCAAGGTCCAGATCTGAACCAGAAGCTGGGTTTGGAACCGTTTGGAGAAATTTTCCTATCATGAGCTGGGGACTCCATCTCCAGAGTTCAGGCTAAGATCCATTCCTATGAAGATGCTCTTCCAGCTCTACCAGGCTCTCAAAACCTCCCATCTACTCCTGGTGCACCTCTGGCACAGGCACTTACACCAAGGCATAGCCCCTAAGCATGTGCCCTCTCACAGGCTTTGAACTGTTTCTACTTCTTTTTACAAGGGTAATGAGGGAAGCGTGTGGCTAGAAAGAGCACAGCTGTGCTTTCAAAACTGTATATTGCACCGGTGTAATAAATCTGCGGATTCCAGTACTGTAAGAGAGGTAAAACCTAAACATTTGCCTGCATTAAGAGTTTCAGTCACTGATCAGCTGCAGAGACAGTCTATGTTTTGTAGTATGAGGGAGTTGCCAGTTGGACCAAGCTCTCCCAGGAGGATGAACAGGGCGACGTTTGGTTCCCAGGTGTCCCTGTGGAGCCGTCTGCCGAGCTGCTGCTCAGCACTGTGAGATACAGGCAGTTGTGCTCATGCCTGGAAGCTGACAAAAAAAGCAACCGGCGAAGCTCTGTCACTGCTGCCCGGGGGAACTACAGGTGCATCCATGGTCAGACTCTCATTTCTGGACTGGAGTGGATGTTTGTGTGGGCTTTGGTAAATCCCTTGGTTAAAAAGGAGAGAATTGCCACGCAGAGGATGCAAAGCAGGTTGGAAAGCACATAACTTTGACAAATTCTTTCCCGCCCCCCCCTTCCTATATAGTTTGGTTAAAATCCTGGCTAATTTCCCAGTTACTCTATTGGGCCAAAAATGCTGCTGTCGTGGTTAGCAAGGCATGACCTGTGGGGACAGGACGTATCCCCTAGCGGAAGAGAAAGCAGGCAAGCCTTTAGGCACACAGTTCCTTCATCAGCCCCAGCAAAGAAGCAGGGATGTCACGCTGTGTCACAGGTTAGAAACAGTGCCCTCGGGTTAGCCTCATTACGCTGATCAATTAGGCATTTTAGAGGAAAGGGAAGTTGGTACCCAAGAGGAGTAGAAAGGCTATTAACAAGGGGAAAAAAATTACAGGAGCTGAGAGAGACCAACAGTTAGTATCTGCGAATCAGCGAGAGGTTAGTGGAGGGCAAAGTGAGAAGGAATTTGTCACAAGACATAAAATCAATGTATCTGTTGATTTTCCTTTGTGTTTATGTAGCTGTGCATCCGTGCAATACCCTGGCACGGAAGAAACCTCTGTCAAGAGAAGATCCTGCCTTATCTCCACTCTCAGGAAGCGCTGCACCCTTTTCCGCAAGCAAAGCCCAGATGCACGATATCAAGCTGATCTGCATTTCAGTCGAAATTTTGCAATGCATTCCCCAGCTGTTAAATTTCAGCCTTAGGGATTCACATTTGGGGTGAATGGCAGCTCTTCACTATACTTGCTCTCCTCTGAAGGGGGTATTTGTTTGAGCATTCACTACATTTGGCTTTCTTGTTTGTGCCTTTGGTTTGAATAATTGCCTTAATCTGAATTTCAAGGCTGATACTCTGCCTGATCCTCTTCTGTTCACTTTTGTATAGTGTATTGCAGTCAGCTTTCTGACTTTTTGTTTTAATTAAAAAGTACAGATCCTTAACAAGTCACTTCTAGATCAAATTTATTTCCCAAAACATAGATGACAGAGGTTTATGTATCGCAGAATTTAACTTTTGATTTCCTGTGTACTGCTGCATACATTTACATTAGAAAGATTTATGTATAGTAACTTAAAAAAAATACATACTTTAGTTAAAAGTGTTTCTCCTAAAAGCATTGCAGCACTTACTGTTTTTTTCACTACTGTGTCTGATTCTCACTCTTTTTTACTCTCCAGATGCTATCACTGAAGTAGACTGTCCTGGCCTGGATAACAGTGATTTGATATCCAGGTGCATACACATATGTGCAGATGCAGCAGGTTTAATTACTGTTTGCTTTGCAATTTAAGGCTCTTTAATTTTCCATTTTTTAAATGAGGAACATGCAGCATTTTGCGCAATTAATTTGCTCAAATATTTCAGCAATTAAGCTCACCAGTTTAGGATCTGTTTCTGAGGCCACCTGAGAGCAGCCTCCCTGGCTACTGAAGTCCTGGAAGAATTCTTCCTCCCCTGCTGTGCATCACTGCTTTCTCCAACAAGAGCATGTTGACCTTGTTGAACTTTCTCTCATACCTACCTGCCTAACTAATTTTTACCTGAACTGTCTGATCCTGAAATCTCATTACCTTTCACCTCCTCCCACATCCATTCATTCTCCCATTTCTGCTTGCACCTGACCTGTCTACCCATCACTACCCTGCTCTGCTCTGGCTATTCTTAGCCAGCTATTGAGTACCAGCCTTCTCCCACGCATGTTTAGACTGGACTTTTGTCCTCAAATCCCACTGTAGAACCACAATGTCAACTGAACACATGATTCAAGAATTATGAAGGTGATTATGATCCTTTCATGCGTAAATAAAGCAAGAGGAGAGAGGTTATAGTATACAGAAATACCACATCAAGCCCTGACATTCTCATCGCACACACACAAAAAAAATGTTGCAAGATGGGAGAGTCTAGACAAGATCTGCAAAATATATTTTACCTTGGTATAGAAAAGAAAAATAGACAGACAGAATGAAAAAGGAAAAAAAAGGAAAAGGAGAGGAGAGGAGAGGAGAGGAGAGGAGAGGAGAGGAGAGGAGAGGAGAGGAGAGGAGAGGAGAGGAGAGGAGAGGAGAGGAGAGGAGAGGAGAGGAAAGGAGAGGAGAGGAGAGGAGAAGGGAGAGGAGGGGAGGGAAAGAGAGAAGGAATCAGTCTGCTTCAATCAAAAGAATACCCAGAAGAGGGATTCTTTGCTGTCTCCCCTTGCTTGCTAGAAGAGCTTTCCGCTAGTGAAAATAATCTAGAAAAGGTATGACAAGGCCAAAGTTCAATTTGAAAGCAAAATTCATAAATGAGGAGATACTTTGAAATAATCAAGTTAATTAACTGTTGGAATATTATTACATAGTGACTTCTTTATTTGTTGTTATTACATCAGTAATGGATATATTCATAACAGATAAGCTGTAGTTTTGTCTGAAGTTTGGTTATCCAGAAAACAGGAATAGAAGACAATGAAACTCCTTCCTGGTCCAGAATCTTTGAATTATGTATAGTAGTGTATGTATCAACATGTATAATGACCTCCAGAACAAATATACAACTGAACATTCATATGTCTCTCAAGCACTAAGATTTGTGTGTGCCTGTGGTGTTAGTGACAAGAGCGCTGGGAGGAGGAGAGGGTCACCTAGCGCAGTCTTGTCATTTGAGGCGCTTGAGGATTTGTGTCATGATATCAGGCATTCATATCAGTTAATAGATAAAATATGTGCATAAAAATGCTGCCAACTTGATAAAATTATGTGGTTGCTTACAGAAAAGGGATTTTTTTTCAATTTCACCTGTTTTTAATTTCCTGGACAAGGAAACAAAAAAATGTTCCTTTTATAATTATTGATTTGTGGGAGACGGGGAGAGTTGTTTTTTTTCTATCAGTTAATCCATTAGAATTTTTTCTTATTGAATCAAAATTAATCATGACTGTTCTTTGGCTGGCAAGCCAGTTAATCATTTAATCTTTCCTTTCTTTCTTTGCTTTTTTCTTTTGGGGGGCGGTGGATTTAATAAAAGATATTCCTAGGATGCAAATGTGTTTAAGTCATGCATTTTCTCACTCTTAAAAAAGTGCTAATGTAATGCATAATTTCCACTAAGAAACTTCAGCTCCAGGCTTTGCCCTGTTTGCTTAGCAGAGCCCACAGCCAGCCCTAACTGCACGTATCACACAGAGCCATCTACCGGTTCAGCAGCACATGTCTACCAAACCTTAAACTGCAAACATTTCCTTTTCCAAATATTTCCTGGTCTGGTAAAACCCCCAAATTAAGGCCAACTTCTTTCTATGATTGTTCAAGTTGTTCTAGTAGACTCGGTGTATTAGAGTATGGGGCATCAATATAGGGTTTTTCCCCCGTAATTTTTCATTTTATGCAATCCAGGAAATGGTTTCAGGGTTTATATGTCATAAACTGGTTGATGTAAGCAATATACTGAGGTTTGGGGAAAAAAAAAAAAAAAAAAAAAAAAAAAAAAAAAAAAGAACATGTTCACCATCTGAGTTGATTTACTTTAAGAACATTTTAGTTTCTTTGCTGAGCTAAATTAAAAAAGAAATATGAGTTCTTGCCACTGAGATTCACTGTGAATCACTTGAAAAATGAATATAGCAAATAAAATGCTCTGGGTCCTGAACTGACTGCCTTGTGAAGCCTGGATGTTCAACATGCAGTTCTGCGTTGTACATCCTTACACTTTCTTCATATTTTTATTTCAAGAACAGATGTGAGTAGTTCTAATAATTTATCCATTCTGCACCTTTCTCACAGAAAGCAAAGCATACTCAATCTTACGTTTGTGTAAAATGATCCCTGCCAAGGTGATAACCTTGTATTTTCCCTGCTTTTGTCCTAATTTGTTAATAATAGAGATAATGAATTACTGCTGATGAAGCCCCTAATGATAGTCACAACAAAAATACCTAGTAGTTCACCAGTGTTTTGAATTTTCAAAGGAGATTATATATATCAATTATCTTCAGAGCATGCCTTGGAGTAAAGTAAGTATTAATACCCTCATTACAGATCCCCATTATAATTCCCACCGTAGTAATCAGGAGATGGCAATGAAGCATTGCACGAGCACTCTGAAGTCCAAGGGCTGGCATTTGCAATGTGGTACGGCTTCTGGAGCCCACAGGCCAGAAAAACAAACCAGGTGAATCTGATGCTGTGGTGCCAGGAGGACTTCATGCCAGCAGAAGAGGTAAGAGTTCTTACCTCTAGAAAGAAGTATCCCTGCAGGTATCCCTCCCAGCTAGTCCCTCCTGCCCCCTCAAAAAAGTTAATTTTAGCCTGAACTTGTTCTCCATGAAGTTCCTTAATAGCCATGCAAAGCTAAAAAGTGTTTTTATGAAGATGGGAGAAAACAGAGTAGTTCTCCTCTTGTGACTGAGAATAACAAAGCTGATTTAACCAAAGAGTGGAATTAAATGCCATACCTTCTATAGTTACCATGCACAAAAGGGGCCGCACCACTGCAAAAGAGACAAAGCTCTTTTGGACAGCAATATTGTCCAGGTCAAAACAAGGGTCTTTATTTTCTTCAGTGGGTGCGATTTTGAAACCAGGACATTAAACACATTACTTACTTGTCAGTGGATTAAATGCTCAGCCTTAGAGTAAAACAACAGAAAAAATCTGTCAAAAGTTTTTATGTTCAAATAGCATCTGGATGTTGATTTTCAAACCTGCTATTTGCTCTGTCAGAGAGAGGTGGTCTCTATTCAGCTTCATGGGCAACCACAATAAGAAAATCTTTATCGCAATGTCTCAAAGTTTAAAAGTAGTCTAGGATGATTTTCAGATCCCATGCGTGGCAATAGAGCCATTCCTTATGAATATTGTCTTGCAGACTAAGGAAAATTCCATTGAGGATGTAGAAAAATATTTCAGATACACCTGGAAAAGCAATATTGGCAGAATCAGAAGCTCTAGGTAGAGATTAGAGTAGAAATGTAATCTTGCCTTGTGATCAACCAGTGCTACTTTTGACAGCGTAGAGCTATCCATTTGTCTACTTGTATGCCGTATGTTTAGAGCAGAATGTCGCTTAGCTTTGCAAATGGAATGTGAATAAATTATTCTAATTGTCATTAAAATGTTTCCATTTAAATATCAGCTTCTGCCAGCTGTAACCCTGCAATGGTCTGTGGATGGTACCTAAAATGGCATGTGCAATGTCAGCTTCTGTAACTTGATAAATGTACGCTGCATGAATGGATGCTCTCTGAACAGGGAAGGTTCTAGGGAATTAAAGAAACCAGGAGTTTCTCCCTTTAGTAGACTTCGTGCAATTTTACTTTGGTTACATTAATCACTTTGGGGGAAAAATATAAACAACATTAGTTATTTTTCTCTTGAGTAACCTCAGGATTCTTGGTACTATTATTCTGCAAGCAGCGCTCGTGATGATTTCTCCCTTTCTCTCTTTCCCTCTTTCCCTTTCTCTTTCAGAGTGTATTTTCTGAGGGTTATCAGACATTTTATTATGAAAGACTTTTAAAATGAGAACTATGGAGGGTACAATGCAGCTTTGTTATTACAATATAACCTTGATTTATCTGCCTCTCAATTGTCTGAAACTTACTATTATCCAAAACATGGCCATGTCCCCCGATATCTATTAATTACACTGACAATTCCTTTGAATGTGTGAAACCTCTGTTATCCAGGCTTATTCAGCTTTCCCCATGGCATCTGGATAATCAGAGCTCTACTGTATTCATTATTTTTCATAATGCTTTCTACTTTTCAGAGGGCAGAAGCAGTCGCTCTTTCTCTCCCCTTTGCAGAATGCATTTGACTAGCCAAACAAATGGAAGTGGCCAGATGGGAAATGCAACCTCTCGCTGTCTCAAAAATCATTTTATTTGTTCTGTAATGCCAATGCTATGGATCTGGCTGCAGACTACAGAGTCAACACATTCAGTAAGAGTAAGATGAGATTTTTCTACTCAGTTCACCTCATTTAAAAAAAGAAAAATCTGATAATCAGAAGATGATAAAAAAATCAACAAAACCCAATTCATCATCACTGAATGCCCAGTTCTCTCACCAGTCCCGTCTCGGTAGTGTCATTGTACTTTTCAGAAATTCAACTGTTTATTCTCATAGCCCATGTTGGAGGTGAAGAATTTACCATTTTGCACGCAGGAAGGTGAGCACAGAGAGTTTGAGTTGAGTTGGAGTTTGAGTTGGAGTATTACAGATGGAGCCTGTGATACAGCTGCAAATGTAACTCTGCTTTCCAGCATCAAGGGGTCAACCTCTAGCTACAGACTGTCCTCAACAAAGCAGGGACGAGACCTGAGCAAAAGCTAGTGTCAAAGCAGCCAACCGTCTGGGGGCTGCTGTGACCCTTGCAAGGCATATCAGAAAGTACTGCTCTAAAGGAGTTCTGTAACGAACCATTAAGTAGCCATACCGCTAACAGACCTGCTAATATAAGACCACCTAGAAGCTTTCAAATGCTTTCCATTCACCTTGAATTAAACTAACATAACCAGAAAAATGCCAACAAACTGGGGCTGCACAGTGGATTAATACTTTCTATGTGCTCCAGGGTCCTGGCACAAGAGTATCTGAATGACCTGAATGCCCCCTAGGCCAGGGTCCTATGTCTGCTAGTGATCATGGTTCGAAGATTAAACATGGATTAAAGGGACAGAGCAACATACCTCTAAGGTGTTGCTCACTGCAGTGCAAGACTCAGAGACTGTTCCTGAGCCTCCAGTTGTCTCTTTGTGCATAAAACACATTTTCAGGTTTTTCTTCCTAGAATTTGTTGAATTTCTTCTTGAACTGATCTGTTTGAATACATCCCGAGTTCAATAGTTTAATTATGCACTCATCAGGGAATAAAGCATTTCTTTGGATTTGCTTTCTGTCTGCTGCCTCACAGTTTCGTGAGATGCCTCCATATTTCCTGTATCATGCAAAATATATGTAATATTTTTTTATTCCTGTTCTCCATCCAAATTAAGATTTTACTGACCTCTGTCAAGGCATCATGGGGTCAAGGTAGACAAGGCCAAGTAGATGAGCTTTAAACTAAATAATGGGATGGGTACCTGGGCCACAAAATATAGGACCTGGAACAACTGATGCTACATGTAAAATTAGACATTACTGGGGTGGCAGAAACATATAGAAATAATGAATGTAGTTACAATGGTTTTGGAAACAGAAATAAAGGTAAAAATGGGTGAATGGCCTGGCTTGATGCAATAGAATAGAGAAATAAGAAGGGGTAGGATAGACAGAACAGACCACATCTGTGTAAAATTGCTTTTGGGAAGGATAATAAGAGATTCTATTGAGTAGTGCTGAAAGTTTGTTATATTTCCTCCCCCCTCCAGGTTCAGCTTTGGATATGAATAGCAATTTCTGTGATGTTATTAGAGGGAGAGAGAGACTAGTGAGAATTGTGTCATTAAAGTAGACTAGCTCCCAGACACATACTGAAAAATAAACGCAACCAATAACCCTAAGGCCCAGATATTCCTTCAGATGGCACGCAACAGACTGGGCCACTAAGTAGCAAGGATAGAGCAGAGATGAAGAATGATCTCAGTATGGTCATGCGTACTTCGTCTCACTTTTTAATACGTATCTGACAAGTGATATCAGATACGAGGACAAAGGCAGGATGAGGACAAGAGAGCAGAAAAAGCATGACCACATCTGAGATAGAAGGAAAAATCAGAGCTAAGTGAGCTGAAGCTGAGGAAATCAGACTGTGTTCACCCCACTATTTTTAAATTGCTGGTACAAGGATTTTTAATAAATTTGTCAAGTTTTTATGAATGGGACTATATGCTTGGACAATAGCAAATGTAATACCTGTATTGAGGAAACAGGGTTAAGAGGAAAAATAGAAAGTGATCTTGGCAGTTTCAAGCCTCTGAATCTGACCTTAATAATATGTAAATATTGTAGCTTCTCCAGGAAAACCTTTAGGCTGAAAACAGAAAATCATTCCTGTCTGTTGGAGCAGTTAAACTAGAAGGAATCATAGAATCGTAAGGTTGGAAGGGACCTCTGGAGATCATCTTATCCAACCCTCAGCGTAGCCCATACGGGGATTGAATCCATGACCTTGGCATTAGCAGCACCACGCTCTAACCAACTAAGCTAAAGAACAGCCTGCCATAGGGATGGCTAAATTCCTAACTGCAGTTAAGAGGAAAGACAATTCAGCATATGAAAGAAATGATATGAAATAGTTGCCTACAGTACCAGGGAGCTGGACACAGTAACAGTAGTGGTTCTTCCCGTTCCTATCACTGTATTTCTTTCTGAATCCTTGATTTTTCAAGGGAATTAAGCGTACATATATGACTTTAAGAGCAGGACTTACTCTACTGATGCCAATAGACAGATTTTCAAAAACGTACTGCTCAAATTACCAAGTGGATCACTCTAATTTTGATAGCCAAAATTCCTGGTTGCCCTTTGAACACCTCAGTCTCAAATCTCTGTTGGATCTATTTATATATTTAAAATGTGTCACATACTGTAATAGCTTCTTTAAATAGGAGCTTAGTCAACATAGCATCCTCTTTCACAACTCTTATTCCATGTACTGCTAGTTAGGAGAATTTCCCAGCCATATGCTCATGGAGTATTTTTTTCAGGAATCTTCCAAGCCCTTCACTTCCATCGCTACTATTCCTCCTTTCACATTCCCCAGTTTGCTTCAATAGCCAGTAGAAGGTAACATGGCAGCCTTGTTGGAGATTTTAGTGATCAGACATAAGTACTAACAGTTATTTCTGGATGAACCTCCACAGGGATGTCAAATGGCTGTTGATATTTTATGTACTTTATTTTCTCAGCAAGGCTTCCTAAGAAGAAATTAATACAAAGATAATCTTTGGCATTCTTCCTGGGATATAACAGCGTAAGACTATATTTTGTACCCAAGTCTTTATCTGAAAGGAAAATTCAATAAATATGAACCTCTCTAGAATCCAAATAATGGCAACTCCTTGAGAAAAAATGCTACGCAAACCTCTTAGTAGTCAGACAGGTAATAACACATAAAAAGCCTGTAGAGACATGGCTGGTGCCAAGTGTCCCAGTAGCCCTAGGCTAAAGTGCGTCACCTCAGCTCATAAAACCACACCTCTAACCAGAATTTGCTTGTACAATGGCTGAATCACTGCTTTTCGGGAGTGTATGTTGTGTGTATGTTAGTATGTGTATGTGCGAGGAGCTGGAAACAAAAGAATAAATGTAGCCATTACTTCAGCAAATACAAAGTATTTTCCTTTCCCATCCTTGCACTCCAGTCCTCACACTAAACAAGGTCCCTAATTTCACTGCCACTATTCTCTGCAAAATTAGCCTCTGTTTGTGTTAAGGAGCTGGCACATTTTAGCAACCCCATTCCCACACCCTTTATACCAATGGAAAGTGACTTTTCCCTCTTAAAATAACATCTACCTGTACACCCTCTAAAAAGGCCATAGAGCTCCCATTGTTCAAGAAAGATATCTGCACATATGCAAATAGCTGACTGATTAAGGAGGTGTCAGTAGATGGGTGTCAAGAATATGTGGCCTAGTTACTAGGTTTTGTGAGACCAATTAAAATAGGGCATCACTGTTCTGCATGACAAATGGCTTCCTCTGGCTGTTCTTTACCTCAGTTCTTGGCATATGTTATCACTGACTGTCTTTATCTCAAAGAGAGTCTGAAATACTTTTTTCTTATTCTGCAAGCATGAGGTTTTTTGCTTCTTGTGAAATGAACATTCTGAGAGCTATATGACACATGCTATAAAGCTTCTCCCTGCCCTCTTTGCATTATTTTTGGTAAAATGGAGTATATTCATGTCAAATGAAGTATATTCAGGTTCATGAATATACTCCTCCAAGCCCGGAAGGATTCCTAACACAGGTGAGGAAGTGACTGAAAGTGAAGCAGAAATAGGGATGTGAATTTTTTTTCAAGAAGAAATTGGGGGCAAAGATAGAAAACGCATTTGAGGTGCGAAGAGATGCTTAGGTTACCTACAGGGCATATCTTGCCTAGATTGACCAACATCTTGTTTCTTGCCCCGTAACTCTGTACATCCCACTGAAGCTTAAACTGCCTGTAGCAGAGAATGAAGGAGAGGAATTAGGATCAGAGTCCAGAGCTTCCTGAAGCCTTAACAGGCCTCATGCCTCTCCAGGTGAACACATCAGCCCTTCCCCAGTGACTCCTGATATGGACAATACACACTCCTCCGGCTTCCTGCTCCCTTTCTTGAGAGGTCTGTCAGTGCCTCTGTTTGACCTACCTCCAAAACAAAGGTCTCATGCTGGAGTTCTTGGTCTTAGAAAAGTCAAAAATAAGATTTTTAACCCTCTGCATGATGAAGAGGGAATAGTAAAACAGAAGTTTTGAGAGAACCTCAAAGCTTGTGGAGGGGGCCAAATTGCCGTGAGAAAATAAAGATCTCAGAAAGTACTAGGACACAGGGAGGAGGTGTCAGATTGCAGCTGGCTAAAGATTAGTGGGAGATTAAACTAAAGGAGAGTATGCTAAGGGTTCTGGTGAAAACAATCAAGTTGTCAATAAATTTCTCAGATGACAGAATAAATCAGATTGTGAAAGGGAGAGAGAGGAAATAGAAGTGCTCTGGAGCAAGGGAGCAGCTTGTCTTGCTATTATGAGATCTGGTAGTTTGCAATTAGCAGAGCTGCCTGCCCTACTGGCACCTTCCTGCTCTGCTCTCTGCACAGATAACGGTTTGTTAGCTTTGCAGTAATACTGTGCACTCCAAGTTAATTAGGAAAGGGGACCATTTTTTAGGGCAAGGCAGGTGGCAAAAAGCTACAGCCACAGATGTCATCAGGATACAGCAGTGACTGCGGAAGCAATCTAAGGTAGTTCCCCTTCCCGTTTAAATGAGAGGGTTATATTTGGCCCTTGAGGTTCAGAGAAGTCCTGCCTTGGGGTGATTTCCTTCAAGGTCCACAGCATAGCAGCCCAGACTCCTGACTCTGCCAGCCCCCTACAGCTAGCCATCTAATAACTGGAGGCAACAAGGCATGTGCCACAAAACCTGGAGAGCCATTGGGAAGGGGAATGCAAATCAGCAATATCGCCCTTACTCACTTTTGCTTCCCCACTTGCACTCTCTGGGTTCAGTTTACGCAGATACAGCCACACTGTCGCTCACATCTCACAGGAAGTCTGGGCTGCGTGTCTCAGGCACGCAACAAAGCAAGGGCGAGCAAAAGCAGCTCAGCTAAGCTGTCACCCTACCCACAGTGCTGGTCAAAAAGTCAGTGGTGGCTTTGACATCTTGAGATATGGCGGGTCATAGGCTACTCTTTTTTAGTAGCTGAAGAGGGAAAACTATCTGTTTCTTATTAGCTCATTCACCTCCCAGCTACTTTTCCACATCTAAGGAGCTAGAATTGTCCATGTCATCAGGAAGACTGCTGAATCAAATGAATAGAGAAAAGAAGGGAAAAATCAAACTGAGAAGTAGAACCTGAAAAAAAAGGGGAGGTCAAAATGAAAGAGTAAGGAAAGAATGCTAATGTAAGCTAGAAATTACCATATTGAGTTATGCTTAACATTAAAACAGAGTAATAGCAGGCAAGAACAAATAGTGTAAATGAACCATAGAAGCAGATGAAATCTATTGTGAATGAAAGCATAAGCCCTGATATCACTTGTCCTTGCTCGTCCTGGCACCAGGAACATTTCCACCTATGAGGGAGTTAATACAAAGTTATTTGGGTATGGACATGTGCATATGTTATGTAGGCTTAGGCCAGGATAGGAACAATCTCAGAATCTATTGCTGTTAATACCTATGTAGTGTAATGAAAAGTATGGTCAGACGAGCAAGATTTCTTAAGTACAGTAGAAAATTACATATGCAGCAAGCTTAAGCCAAAAAAAAAAAAAAAAAAAAGGGACAGTGATCAGATTTGTAGTTAATAAAGAAAAACTGGATAATCAGAAGAGAAATGAATTAAATTACAAGATTAAATTACAAGAGGCAGAGATAGCAAAGAGAGTCAAATGTTCTAGGTAAATGGAAGGGAGGTTTGTTTTATTATTTTTTGTTTATCCTAAGGAGAAGCAGATTTGAGCTGATGAAAGCACTTCAGGAATATATGTTGAATTGTTAAAAGCCTAAAAATGCATCAGCAAATAATAATCACTAAAAAAAGAAATCAGAAAAATAATCATGATATTTTCTAAATGAAACATTTTTAACAGCTGATGTCAGGTGTTACATCTTGTGGATTAAAGGTATGTAATCAGCCCATAAACGTATTTCAACAAAACAAACTCTATTTTTGGTGGAGCCAGAAAAAACATTCTCATTAGCCCAGATCAGAGTTGCTTAGGAGGTTTTTGCCTTTTAAATTTCCAAACACTGAAAATTTCCAAAGTGCTTTTCTTCTGGTTGAACTGAAACTAATATTCATTTAGTTTGAATTATCATAGGGTGCCAAACAATTATTTACTAGATGATTCTAAACAGAATCATGAAAATGAAAAGCCTTATAGACTGTTTTGTTTCAATTATTTTACAGTGAACCCAGAAGAGTTACTATCTTTTACGAATTATGCTAACATGGCTGTGCAGGGAAGGGTATGATATTCTCCACAATATCAGCGGGTGCAACAAAATTCAGTCACAGGCATTTTGATGCAAAGGTAATCGAGATGTGATCCAACAACCTTTAGGAGTGAGGGAGATTTTACATACGAAAGCTAGCAAAGACCAGTAGAAAATAAACCAGAAGCAAGGGGAAGAAAAGGAAAGAGCAATACATTCATATTAGCCAAATCTTCCCTTCTCCTAACCTCCACACAGTTTGGTTAAATGCATCTGTGATTCTGTTGCTGATAATTATTACTAATAATTAACAAGCCTTTGCACAAATTATCATGCTCCTCATCTGCAGGGCTAATTATGAAAAACAAAGGAAAGTGTCTAACTCAGTGGAACTAAATGATTAAACAGAGTGAAACATGCTTGTAAAATAAGATGAGGGTTGTGGTTTCATTTTTTAATGGTAAATATATATTTGCTGAGATATTTAACACAGATGACAACTCACTGGTTTAAAGACAAAGGAATAACTGCTAAATAATGCCAGAAGTAAAAAGATGTAGTATTTCAGATTTATTTCTATTTAATAGGTTGTTGTTATTCACTCACTGACATCCAGCCCTTTCCTTATGTCTTTTCATAACGAGCATATCTACTTTCATAGTAGAAAAGTAGGTGTATAAACACACAGGAAGCTGCCTGCTCCAGCCTATGGGTCCCAGGAGGGGCAAGAAGAAAGACACACAAGCAAACGTCTAAACCCGGGTAGAGAATTCAGTTCAAGTTGAGAAAGTCCAAAGACCTTTTCCTCCCTTCATTACAAATACTAACATTAAGTAGAGCATGTGGTTATTTTTAAAAACATCTGTCGGAGTCAGGGGAAATACAGCGTGAAGGTTGATATTCAACCCCACCCCTTCAAACCTTCCCAAAGTGTGGCAGCTCCCAGTGGAAGCACACATATCTCTGCCAAGAGCATACCTGACTTAGGAGCTCTTCTGTGGTAGCTGGGGAGACATCAGGCAGCAGCACAGCTGGTAAGGTTGCAGGCAAGCTGTGATTTTACCTATTTATTTTAAAAACTCACAGCTTTGCCAGTTCCAGTAATAGAATAATATTTTAAAGGCAATTGCCACAAGAAAAAGGGCCAGAAATGTATTATTTTAAAATAAAAATAAGGTTTCAAGTTGTTATTTGAGACATTTACACATCTCTTGTACTCGTGATGCATCCTTAGGGTACCCAGATCACTGGAGAGCAACTTGTCAAATGCTCCTTTCCCTGCTAGGACAGTAAAAACCACGTACTGATCAGCAAAGTCTATTCACTTCCTAGTGAATCTAGTGAATCTTACGATCTTGGAGCTTCTAGGGCAACTTACTTTGGAGATCACATACGAAAGTGGACAAGGCATTCCAAAACTGCTCAAAGACATTAATATCCTCCTTTTTGCTTTCATCTTTATTTTATTCCTAGGATTCATATCTCAAAAATGGCAGACACAAATCAGTTCAGGTTTTGGCTAGTGATTCTCTGCTCAACATGATCTACTTCCTTTAGACAGCAGATGACTGTGATTTAAGTGAATGCCATGAAACAGGAAAAAGAAAACAGTTTTGAAGTAGAAAATTAGCAAGAAATTCACCATCCTTCTGGAGAAAAAGTATTACCCACAGTATCATGGACATATGTCTTTATTAACTATGTTTAATGCATTATGATAGGTTTACAGATGCTCATGGACTGTATCCAGAGCCCCAGTGAAAGAGAATTCATCCAGAACCAATTTGCTGGAGCTCTATTGTCTCACGAGACAGAAAATGAGGCCACAGGAATGCCATGATTTAGAGAGGGTTTTTTATTTATTCCTAAATGTAATGTGTTTGTGTAACAAACAATTCTTCTGCAGAGAAAAGCTGTACAAGCACTTGAATCTAACAGTACATTAAGCTGACTGTTACTGGAATCCTGCTGGCTCTTCCTGCTGTATGTATAATAACTTGACAAATACATTCAGATGTGCTGTGGGTTTAACACTCATTCCATGTCTGCTCTCTTTCTGCTAGCTTGGTCTAATCCACTTAAGAGAGGATAATGAAAAAAGGCCTGATAAATCCCTGCCCAGAGTTTATAATTAGTATGAGTTTTTGAAGCACCCAATCAAGTTAGTTTAAAGCTAACTCAGGCATCTCACCATAAGTTGCAGCCAGTGTTCTCCATATGGTTCCAGATGCACTGGAGATGAAGTTAACTTTCCATTAAATAAGATGACTTCCAACAAGACTTTTCTGTATCTTTTCCAGATACTTCTGCTAGAGAGATGAAGGTGACAGGTAGAAAACATCCAGTTTAAATCCATGATGCTTGAGCAAGTTGTGGTGGGGCTGCTAGGTTTCTTGATAAAGGCCTCTGATGAGTTTTGATGCCTGACTACAGTAGCCATGACCACTAAGAAAAGATAACCCTTGAAGGTCACTAGCCATTTCTAAGTAAATCCATTTTTTCCCCTGAGCTTATTTTCCTGCTTATATTTGAACCAGTAGTGGCAGAAATTCCTGCATATATCCCGGAGCCAAGCCCGCCTCTATCTCCAGGTCAGCAGATCAGTCCAAAGCAAATCATCCTTCCAGCTGGTCCAAATCTTTCTTATTATGATTGGCAACTATCTTTGGCTATTTGCTGCACTCTCACTCTGTCACCCTAAAATCTTGATATGCTCTCGCTTTATCAAGGCAGTTATATTTTCTAGTTGAAAAGGAAAATGAGCAAAGTGCTCGGCAAGGTCTACATGGACACCATTCTTGTCAGGGCATTACTAATTAAGTGGAGGATTTAGCAGAAGAAGAAGGCAAAGTTAATTGTTTACTTACTCATGGGGCTCTGTTAGGAGGGAGCAGTGTTCATTTCTTCTCTTCTACTGTTAATGCAGTGACTATCCAGGTCCCAGCCCAGCAGCAGACAGACCTTAAGGTTTAACATCCACCTTAACCTCATCAAAGCACATAACAAGTGCCTCATTGCCCTTCAATGCAAGTTAGGAATATTTTGTTTTTTTCTAGACATGCCTCCAGAAGATTTGCAGGATGCTGAAGGACCCTCTTTGGGCCCCACCTCTGTGTCCTTGTCCCCAAGCTTTACCCTCTTCCTGTCTCTCCAGCATCATTTTTTTTGCAGTGTGTGAGAATGTCACATTTGCCTTGACTAGATGTTAACCTTGGGTGGCATATTCTGAGCTGAGCTCCCTTGATCTGAATTTCTCAGAAGTACAATAAGTCTCAAGGGTCTGAGGCAGATGAGCAGAGCACGAGTGCATGGCAGAGAGAGAAGAAAAGGAAAGGCAACACGATATGTATACACATCCACACTGTAAGATGCCATTTCTGCCCTCTGCAAAGCCTCTCTGTGCACCAAGTCACCCCTGGTGAAAGCCTGGCAGTGGAGACATCTGGACAGGCAGGAAATAAGAATATAAAGTGAGGGTTTGTGTTTTGCTGCCTGCCGTATGGCAGGGGGCCGTCACTTGTCCTGGCCGGCTTTTCTCTGCTCCCAGGTGTCCAGCCACAGCCATTATGTGAGTCTCCATGGGATGTGCTGGGGAGATCGCTGTGACAGTGACCTGCAGGAGAGGAAGTTTCCAACCACGGGGAGGGATTCACGCCAGCTCGACAGCAAAAAGTTGCTGCTGCCTTTTCCTCTGCCCGTCCCCAGCCCGCATCCCCACGTCATGCCCGGGGCCTGACCAGCCTGTCTTGCAAAATAAAGCCACGACAAGACCCAGCTCTCACAGAAAGAAGGGGCAATTCTCCCAGAGCATTTGTTTCACATCAGGGAAATAAAAAACAGCCACTTCTGAAGCGACTATCAATGACGGCAGAACTGAGACCAAGCGAAAGAAAGGTAATCGTCAGCGAGTGGCAGAGAACGCTGGAGCAGTTCCCTTCAGCCTCTCTTGTTCTCTCCCAGCTGAGGTTTCTTCTATCAGAAAATCTCTCCAGACATGGTGATTTCTTTCAGACTCCAGTGTAGCTACAGCATGGACAGCAAGGCCAAAGCCCTCTTTTGGGCCCATACCAGCACGTACCTGCCAGCAGAACCACGTGGGACAGAAGGGGAGACCTTCTCCTTGTTACCCCCCACGTGAATCCCTGCCTGTCTCGCCAGATGTTCACAGCTCTCAGCACCACAGAGCCCTCAGAAGAGGTGGAAGAGCCCTCTCTCTCCTAGCCCCCATGCCAGGCACACATCCTGCCTGCCCATGCACCACACCACTGTCCGTCTGTCCAGGGCAGGTCCCCACCATAAGCAGTGCTGTCATGTAGGGAAGGATTTGAAATGGCGCCATCCTGGCAAGGTGATCCAGACCAGGGGTTCTCACACAGAAGAAATGTGTTTCACCCTGATTAGCCTTGGAAACTCAAACTTCTGCATCTAGGATTTGGGGTTGAACAAATACTGTGGATTCCACATCCTTTTTCCTGGCTGGCTATGTTATATATGAATATAGGTTTTTGTAGCATGGCAAAAAGCCCTGCAGGAAAAGAAAGAAAAAACACATCAAAAAAAGAAAGTGATTTTTTTGCACTTTCTCAGCAACATGTTGAGAAAACCCTTCCCAACTCCAGGCAGCAGGAAGAAAAGATAAATTGTTTGTAGAGGACAATTCAAGGCTGGAGTACAGAACCAGTGTGTGATTTAATTCAGTTTGTCATTGTCTGTCTCTCTCCGTCTGCTCTTCTCCCCGGGATGCTGCTTAACTTCTTTGGGGGATGCATGAGGGAGATTTATCCCACGGGTTGCTTCAGCTCAGGCCTCTCCATTCACGTCTTCGGTTCAAAAGCACCGAACTTTTGCAGGGTGCTGGCCTGCAGCTTCCATTGATTTCAGAACACAAGTCAGTGACTGCAAACTCTGACAGTTTTTCAGAGGGCAAAAGGTTCATGGATGAAGAGCTGGGACATAAACCCTTCCTCCTAGGAGCTTTAAAAGGCCAGGATGGGATTAAAATTGAGTGAGATCAGCTGATCCAGAGGCACCCATATATCAGAATTTCCTGAGAGCAAGTGCTGGTAGTGAGAGTCATATCTCTTTTCCCCATCTTCCCAGAGAGAATAGCGAATGTGGCAGTGCAGTTTACCTACCATTTTTTGGCGCTCATTGTTCCCAATAGCTGATAAAGAAGAGAGATGCTTCATCAGCCCTGTGGGGTAAATCTCTGCATCGCCATTTCATTGGTACCACGTCCAGCTGATTGATGCTGCATGGGCCTGCAGCTCATTCATGGTGCCAAGCAAAAACTGCTCTATAAAACCAAACTGGACTAAACGTTTCAGGGGAAAATGTTTCACTAGAGGCTTCTAATCAGTCCCAAATCACAAGCAGCTGAAATACAACACACAGCACAGGAACAATTCTGTGTTTATCCAGAAGAGTGAATCAAAGGTGCATCGGCTCTATCTGGGCTAAGAAGGTCAGCATGCTCCCAGCTCCTGGCCTGCGTTAGGGATGCATGCCACACTTCTTTTCACTGTGCCACTGTGACTAGAAACTGAGGCACCTTTTTGGCCATGTGGAGTCAGATCTCAAGTTTCTACCAGCCTGCAGTAGAAAGCCAATCACTTCCTTGAGTGTTCAGCACCTCCTGAATTTGCACTTCGCCTACATGGGTTGATTTAGTACACAAGCTTTCTGAAAAATGCTCTAGATGCCAGCTCCACAGACTTAACCAAACCAGTTAAAGGTGAGCTCTTGTATTCTCCACCCCTCCACACACTTGTGTCAGAGGCAGATTGATGTGTCAAGCCCCTCAGAGAAGAATTGCTTTGTAGATGGAGAGGTGGATTTGTCCAGATATCAAGCTTTGTTGCAGAAGAGCATTAGGAGCAGGAGATAGTCCAACAGTTTTATGGAATTTCAGGACCAGGATAGTACTGTGAACAAGACCCTTTTTTTTTTTGGTGGGGGGAGGGAGGAGAGAAGAAGATTTGACCATAATGCAATGGTATTTTTCCCCTAGGGTTAGAGAACAGGTCATTTCTCTCCTTTTTGTTTTTTGTTTTGTTTTGTAAAAACGTAGCCCTGTGAGTCCAGCTGGTTTCACTAGACTCTGGACAACGTCCTCCTTCACATATATTTGCCCAATTGGAAGAACTGTCTGGCCTCAGCCATCTCCTGGTCACCATCCCTGTGAAGAAAGTTACCAGGTGCTGAGATCAGCCAGCTGAGCAGCCCATGCTGTCAATCCTTAATCCACTTTGGTTACAATAAACTGGGTCAGCAAAGACTTGCTACTGAAACCAATTAAAGTGGTTGACTGCAATTGAATCAGGTTACAGAGTTCCCTTGAGCAGCTCAGATGGCAAATCTGAGGGGACAGTAGCCTCCAGCCACTCTGATGAGCAGCTGGAGATGGTGTTGGAGCCATTATGTTTTCCAGAAGCCTTTATTTAGAGTGAAGCTGTCAATCTACATCCTTAATTGGTAGTAACAAATCTCATCACAGGTTGGTGTTTCAAAAAGCCACCTTCTGTGTCAGGAAAAGCTGTCATGGGGGAGGCTTGGAAGCACTGGAGAATAGATAACATGTAAAGATCCCTTTTGATGGGCTCAGGGTTAACCACCATTACTATCAATTATTCATGGTTTCCGTGCGGATTTAAGGCAAAGAAGGTATTAAAAATTTACATTTTTTCTTCCTTCTCACGCCTCCTAGGCATTATCACCTCTTAAATATGGTTGCTGTATGTGAGTATTTGCTGTTAATTAGCTGTAATGATAATTACAAGGAAAGCACATATGCCTTAACTTTGGAGATGCAATGCATTTCATGTTAAACCAGACTAACAGAAAATTCTTCACCCTCTCTTTTATTCCAGAATCCTCAATTGCACTTTTATTTAGTATTTATTATAACTGAAGATCTAGCTCTAGATATTGGTCTGCCTTACAGCTCTGAAGGCCTCGATGATTATGTGATTTATGCCTTTTTAAGACTGTTAATTATTTTGTGGATACTCTGCTCTCTCAAAAAAGTTTTATCATTTGTTAATAAAAATGATATTTAGATATGAATAAATTTTAGCTATACAATATGTAATTTAAATAAACAGTTCCCATCACCACTGTTGGCTTCTGTTTTGCCCTTCCTGAGGCTCAGAAGAGTAGACTCAAACTAGTCTATCTCAGTTTCTGTTATTACCTAGTTTCACTTTCTGGTTTTTATTGGTGTAAGCTGCTCTGGTATAGCCTAAGCTCATAGGACACTGTGAGCTCCTGGACACTCTTCCAACTCAAAGATTTGAGTCTGTTACAGTTTAGACTAAAACCTCGTTCTTTTTGCTCTAGAAATGCCCAGCTCGGTGAGAGGCATGTTACACAATGTGATAGAACCACAGTGCTGTTTCTTCTAATTCTTACTTCCTTACAAAACGTCACATGCATTGCATACCTATAATAGAGTTGATAAAAAATTTTCCATGATATTTCTTTTTTTGTTGCAAAAGGCCTACCGGATCAAAGCCAAAACGCTTTATGGCAATTTTCTCAGATCGTACTCAGAATAGCCAATACTCCTGTGATAAAGCTACTCACCCGGGCTGCCTCATACCCAGTGGAGCCCCGCAGGTTATAAATCCTGTCTCTTTCTGTGGCTCACTGAATATTTCATTATTTATACTAACTGGAATAGCTTTAGGAGGAGAGATGGAAAATGCATTCCATGCCAGAATGACAAATAGGCCACTAATTCACTTTAGGCTTTGCTAAATTTTTTTCAAAACAAAACTTGGGCTTTTGCATTTAGATAATGTCCCAGTCAGGGTACCCCAGCAGTCAGAAAGAAGGGAAATAAAATATTCCTCTCGAAGTGAACCTGGCTGGCTGCTGTCACATGCTGCACTATAAATCGATCGGTATTACTGAGTTGTTACCTTTATTCCAATCACATCTAACTCAAACATGAGCAATGTTAAAGCCGCATATTCTCAGATAGGTAATTGGAAATAGACTGGCTGAGCTTATTTGCAGTTCACACACCTTCCTGAGAGAGGGCTGGATTGAGATTGCTTTGCATTTATCCCTTGGAAAAAGGGTAGTGTCAAGGATTACTCCTTTCTCCTGCTAGCCTCCAAACTGCACTGGCAAATTGCAGAAGCTGTCACACTCACCAGTCCAGGGATTTCACTGAGAACTGGGTAAATTGGTAAGGTGGAAAATGGACTGAGCTCAAAGCATAAAAGTTACCATGATTGCCAAAAAGAGGAATCAGTGTATATAACCCATGAAAAGGTATTTTTAACTTTGGTTTATGGCAAGTGGCCATTGTCAAGAAATCCAAGTGAATCCTTTGACATCATTTTCTTGATTATTGGACAAAATGTCGTAATAGTGTGCCAGAATCAGTGGTTGCATGTCGAGGTGATTCTGTCTGCTTTCTGGAAGCACTGGACACAGCATCTGCTGCCTGTTTGATCAGGGCTGGGAGAAACACAGAGCGGAAGCAGCAGCCTCCCAGAACAAGGGCCCTATTCACACATTAGCACCTATTACAGCACTTAAGAGACACTAAGGCACTTACACAGTGGAAGTGATGAGTCAGTCAGGTTTCCCTTTGCTAAAGCTGCAGCTCGGCTCCCGTTCAGTGCCATATTCAGATCCTCCTCCTAAGTGGCTGAGAAGGGATGCCAGCTTCTCTCTATTGACCGCCTTAGGAGTAAGTGTCTGGCTGTCCTGCAGCCCATGCAGTCTAAATCACTTGTGACTCCCTTGAATGCAAACATTAGTCTGATATCCACCCTAGGCACACATATGGCCTGGGAGCCATGGGAACTATCACACTTTTCCATCCTTCTCTTGCACATATTTATCAGCTCAGGAAGGAAACATGCTGCAAGTTCTATATTGTCTCTGCAGATTCCAGCTCTGCCTCCAACACAGGTAACAGGGAAATAAGAATGATTACAGCACACAGAAATGATATTCAAGTGAGATAACAAAATCTATAAAGTAATACTGTGTAAGCTGTACTGCCTCCAACTCACAGACTATTCTTTCCAAGAAGGGTAGATGAACCCACAATAAACCAAAAACATCAATTAGAACTAATTAATCTGTCTATTACTTTCCCTCTCAGCTTTTTAAAAGTCAAAGGCAAGTTTATTTTCCCAAGTGATACGTTAGCCTCACCTGCCAGGTATTCTTGGTTCAAAGCAAGCCTTAAGAGTCACCTTGTACTACCATATTACAGGAGACATAATAGAGCAGAAAGAGAAGTAAAGAGAAGAGTGTATTTCTCCAGAGAACGTAGGTATATACTACATAATCATAAGCAATATATGATGACAAACTCCACCATAAATATTCTCATATGTAGCGTTCTTTAATCATGATGAAAGGAGAAACCTGGGCTTCCTTGGGGGGTGGTATGTTCTCATTTGTAATCATATCTGTCTTCTCACCATGAAGTGTTTTAAGTTTCAGTCAGTTTTGTGATTTTGCAAAGGCTTTAAAAAAAAGTCCTAAAGGTGGAAAGAATTAGAAATATGTTTGAACCTAGTGGATTTTAACCACAGAAAATGCAGAATCCCATGTCTGTTCTACAGGTCATATAAGGACCAGTATTTCTATCTGACATTCTTAGAAGTGCCACTGCACTTATCCAGGCACGTAATGACCAGTGATTGTACTCCAGAGACTCATTTGTTTCAGTGGAGCTATGCTGGTCTGCACTGGCTGCAGGGCTGCCTTCAATTCTCAGCCGTAACATAAAGCAAGGGAGGCAGTAAACAGCCCACAAACACAAGAATGTCTTTTGCCTAAAAATGACGTGTTAATTTAACTGGAAAGCAATGTCTACCACAAAGAAAAGAGAGCTCTGCTTTAATTGAAGAGGCCAACAAGCAGCATCTTCAGGAAGCCCATAAGGGGAATAGTTAAAACCCAGGGCAAAATTCTGCCTAAAGTAAATGCTGTTTAATAGCCCTAGCTATAATTACTACCTGTGACTGTGTCCCTTATTAATAATAGCATTTATTGCAGTAGAAATCCAAGTCTGCTTTGGGACACAGTTTTTCACATTTACAGATAAAATTTTTAAAATTTTTTAGTATATGATATTTTAAATGCATTGTTGCCTCTTGTTTCAAAATATCCCAAAGCTCTTGGTAAAACTTGCATCTAGTTCTGTAAGAACAGTCTGCCTCTGTGATCTCTTTCTGATCTGTGCTGAGGAACGAGTATATATACACAACACCCCCAAAGATAGAAGGAGCTGGGAAAAGTTCCCCATTCAAGCTTACCATTCAACAAATATGGAAAAAAAAAAAAAAAAGACTTAGTCACTATTTAGATTCAAGGTTCACTTGAAGCCAGGTGACTCAGAGATTGGCAGGGTTAGGGTAAACTAGTTTCTAAAACCAGTGATGTAAAACATCACTGCAACACATCTGCAACACATTCAGCTGCCTTTGATTCCTGTTCCTGAACAAGCTGGTGTGCAGCCGAATCTAACAGGAAGATTGCCCCAATTGCAAAACCAGAGTCCTGTGGATCTGTAGTCAAAAACTTACTACTGGCTCCTGAAATTGTTCAATAGCCTAATCTGAAAGCCAAGTCCATACTATAACATTCAGGTATGCTGAGAAATTGCAGGAGAAAGAAAATTGCATCACATGTAGACAGTCTGTTGGCAAACCCCCTCTGTGTAAATGAAGTTCCACTGGCAAAGTAAACATTTTGATGGAAAAGCATCTGTCCTTCAGACAGGTAATTTATCTATAAATGCAAAAGTCCTTTGCCAGAATAAATCAGACCTCCACTAGAGGCCTTAGCCAACATCTCTCTCCCAGTGTGACCTTTGTAGTGCAAACTAGCCCTAGGAGGATCTTTAAAAACCACTCATAAAAAATGATGGATTTAAGATTAGCAGAGATCAGGATCAGATTTAGAGGGAACTTTTCTCTTTGAAGAACTTGAAGGGAAATGCAGTGAGCTCAGTATTAAAAGCAGTGAGCATGTCCTTGAAATGTCTGTATTGCTGGCTGAAACCACATTTCATCGAAACACGAAAGAATAAAAGAAAAATGATACTAGTTTTGAAAACTTCGTAGACCATGTTCTGTGAAGTATGCAAGCACTTGCTTAATTTTATGCAAGTAAATGACTTTCTTGAAAGCATCAGTATTTAACCACACACTCAACTATTTGCTATATGATACTTCTAAGAAATGGCATCTGCTTCCGTTGGTGAAGATTTTTAATGGATGGAAGAAGGACACCTGAATGATATCAAGCTGTCTTCATTCTCTCTTACAGAAAGGCCCTGAAGCTGTGCACTTTGAAATAATCAGTATCATTTTTGTCAGAAGAGCAGGAAGATGGGTGCTTTCTCCATGCAGAAGTCGAAGACCTCTCTGGTAGGGCAAGGAAATAGAAGAGTAGTAGTGCAAAGAGGGCAAGCGTGAGGTCAGTCAGACAGAACAGAGAGGGAGATATTTAAACTGGTAAACCAAAAGAGGAGAAGCAACAAAGATACAGATTCTCAAAGCGATTTAGGCCCCCAGTTCCTATTTAAGCATATAAAATCCTTTTGGTTTCTTAGGAAATGCCTAAGGAACTGTTACAGAGACAGTTGGACTGTTTGACTTTTTTACTACTGTTTTTTATCACCTATGGATTAAAAACTATGAATATCAGGAAATCAAGGGGAAAGTGAATAATTAAAGAGAAATTAGATTCCTAAATAATTTTGGAAATCTTTCCTGGGCAACTCAGTAAGCTCCCGAATAGTCCAAGATGGCTAGTGGTAGCCCTGCAGAGATGTGACTCCCTACCTTGCATAAGCAGGCAGTTGTGATAAAAGACCATTTTTATATCGCTTGTAAAGAAAAGTCAATGTTCATTTGTTTGGGAGGCCTCCTTGACAGAAAGCTTTATCAGCCATGAAATTAGCCCTTCATGCTCTTTTAAGCCAATAGGCCAGGACAGGGATGCCTGCTTCACCTGGTGCTTGCAGTTAGTTCTGATTAGCAGCCCCTCATGGATTTCAAACAGCAGCCTCCTTAAATGCAGGCTGTAAAACTTCACTGGCTGCACTAAATCAATAGGGAGGCAAGAGATGGGGTTGGGGAAGAGAGAGGAGAAATAAACAGACACTAAAGCTACAACATTATTATCTGCTTTGGCAAATGGCCACCAAAATTGCTCAATATATTGTATACACAAACACACACTCACATACACACATATATTCTGCCTGGCAAAGCAAAAAAGAAAATAGCCCTTAAACAATATGTTCAGTTCTCTTGGGCAAATAAGAAGCAAGCAGCTATATTTAGCAACAAAATAAAACTGCACTGTAAAGCCCTGGAGACCTATTATGGCAATGCTCTCTGCACTTCCAATGTTTAGAGGATACTTATTTACTTGAGTATGAGAAGATAGCTAGGGACTCATAAAACGCCACCAGGAAGTGCAGGTGAGCCTACAATCTATTGGTTACTATGGGATGTGACTGTTAGCTGGCCAAAACATTGCAGTGGTACCATCACAAGGATCACAGCCATGTTCTGACATCTGAGACTCCAAGGATGCCTAAGCAATTTATAAACATAGCAGTACAGGCACTGGCGTTGGAAACGGAATGCTCCTGCAGGGGAGCAGGTCTTTGAAACTGGAAAGAACAAGCCTAGAGCAAATGTGTGTGAAGGGCTTGCTGAGGCTAATACTAAAGGCCTGATACAGAGCCCATGGAACTGTTGACACTGACTGGATCAACCTCTGATATTACACAGGAAATCAGCAAAGTAGTTTAATGCAGGTTAAATTTCATCTCATCTAGTTTGCCATATAGACACCTCCATCTGTTCCTCTTACTGTCCCAGGAGAGAAATAGGACTCTCTTTAAGCTGCAATTCTCCCAACTTATTTTTGGATTAAATTATGTGTTCTCTGAAAATGCCTGTTTCTATCTGCTAACTGTAAAGAAAACAGGGCAAATTCCACCCAGAGAGGCCATTGAAAACGGCAAAGAGAGACCCATCCAAATTCCTCTATCGAGAAGAGTTGCTAGAAAGTGTGATATTTCTTAGAGCTTGCTTTAGATAATCATGCTGAGTAGAACAGAATGAATTTGTTTCTCATATTTTATAAAATAGACCTTGAAATCCCCCTCTCTCCATCTTTGGTATCTTTAAAGGGAATTTCCTTTAACTGATTTCATTTCTCCTCCATACCACAAAAGTCTTCATTAGAGGCAGTTCAGAACCTGAGACTTTACCAAAAACGATCTGCATATAGTTTGGCTGTACACTAATAGGATTGCATTTATAACTATAATGAAGTCAGCTGGATAGGATGAAATATGATGCACTATGGATGGACTGAAATTTGGAAAGATTGAGTGATTCTCAGAACGACTGAACAGTTCCACATTTGTGGACTGCAGCAGAGGCTTAGAGCAAGGTCAGTAGCTTGAAAACCCAGTGGATAGCTAACTACTTATAATATATACATACATACACATACACATACATATACATACACATATATATACATACACATATATACATATACATATATATATACATATATATATATACAGATCCCGTGTTAAAGAAGAGCTGGGGTAGGCTCCCTGTGAGAGTGAGAGCCTAGCACTTTAACACTAGTTCAGCATCCCCTCTGCTTCTATGCCCCCATGTGTTAAATTAGGATAATAATATTGCTTTGATCTTCCTCACCATGATGTTGTGCCTTTTAATTAGTTAGCATGTGCAGAGACCTGGATAAATGCTAAGTTTTAATCAGAACTTGATGAGCTTGGGGAATGCAACAAGGTCTGAGCAGAGGATGGAAGAGTGAGACGTATTGATCCAGTCTGCCTGGCGCAGGATGATGCAGATGGCATTGCCTCATGACAGTCACTTCTGGATGGCAGCCGTAGCCCTCAGTGGTGTGACGCTGGCTGATTCAGGACATCTCCAGCCACCCTAGCTGATGTGGCTCACCTCTGCAAAAGGGCTGTTCCACATTTCTTCCACGAGGAAGTGTACAATTTAATGCAGCCTTCACCAACTACTCTTGTTGTGCCCACAACCTCAGAAAATTTCTTGCCGCCTAATGTTCGCAGGGACTGAAACTGGCATTCAGTTTTACCCAGTGTTTCGGAAAAATATGAAATCAGAGGGCTAGTATCTCTTCTGTGCCAAGTAATGGGAGTGAGAGCAATGCTGTGAGTGGAACAGTGCCCACAGCAACCTTTCTCTCCCTCTTTCAGGGTGGTTGGGTTTTTGTTGGTAGTGATTGATTGGGGTTTTTTTGTTTTATTTTGGTTTAAGTTTTTTTGCCAGTAAAGAATATTTACAACTTTGTGCTGATTAGCTCCATTTGAACTGAACCAAATGTTTGTATTCCCTGTATTTTATTCAGGACCCCCAATTATATAAGCTACTCTTCCAGGTTGTGTTTTTGTTGCTACTCTTTTGCCCAGGTCTAATATTCTGGGATCAGAGATGTTGCATAGGGGAAAGTTCCTCCAAATATGGTTTAATTCTTTATGAAGCACAAAACTCAGTTCCACAGGAAACCAAGCAAAATATCCAAAGGTGGAAACTGGGAAATATATATAAAACAAGTGGCTTCTGTTTGTGGGTAGAATAGAGAACACAGAAAAAAGGCAGAAGCATAACCCCCTGAGTTAGTAATATATCCCATCACTCAGAGATGTGTCTTTTAAACAACCTTTGATAATTGGTCTCTCCGTAGCATGTAGTGCACATCCTGAAATAATGGGATGGAAATCAGCATCAATCAACACAGCATGAAGCTCTTTCTTCTCCAGCAAAAACATATCCTTGCTAAACACTGGTGGGTGTTTGTCCTAAATTTAACACCAATTAGGGCCTGATCCTCAGTTCTGCCTGAAGGGATGAATGTCCTCCACAGCCATCCAAGTCTATCAAGAAACACACAAATATCTTGGCACCTCTTTGAAGACATGCTGTAGAATCAGATCCTTAATAGTTTGATAGCCTCAGTGCTAACATTGCCCAGAGCATTAAATCTGATAAACCATCAAAGACATCCCTCTACATCTATATAGAACAAAACAATGGCAACAACAACAGGAAAGAAAAAAAAAAAGATAGTATTGCTGTGCTTCTTGTGTATACCTCCAGAGCCAGGAAATCTGCAGCTGAGATAAGAGGGGCTAATAAGAGGAAAGAGATGTCACTGGGGTGGGGTGGGGGGGAAGCCTAAATACTGTTTAGATTCACTTCATGTCAGAAAGACAAACTGAGCTAATTTTCTATGAACCTCCCAGAGAGGAATTGAGTCTCATTTTATTCCTGTTTGTTCAGCAATGAAAAAAGAGCAGAGCATTCTGATATCTTCATACTTCTCTGGTGTAAAACAGAAAGATTCTCATATCCCACCAAGCCACCAACTTCCCTGGGCTGAAAATGCAGGAGGAAGACTCAGCTTTCCAAAAACATACAGCATACTCTTTCCTCTGTCTCTATCCCAAGCAGCAGACAAAACTTTGCCAAGTCTCTTTAGCTGCTGGCAAAGAGATCCAAGCTCTCTTTGCATCTATGACTCTTCACGTTTAGCCCTTTCTCTCCAACGTAATTTGAAATGACATTGGTAAAAGGCAACACCAGTAATAGGGATGACCAGCTGCTCTAACTTTACTCCGGTCCTCTTCTACTCAGAGCAACCTATTACACTAATGAGGAGGGTGGACCATGGATCCAGCTGGTGGAGCCAAGGAAACACCAGTGTGCAAGTCATACACAGTGAATAAAGCACAGACAGCGAGATTGCCATCAAGACATTAGGTAAAATCAGCTCCTCTGACTGGAGCTGGAATATGTGAACGTGCAATAGTGTAAAGGGACGAGAAAGCCCTCCAGCCCCCCAGATGGTGAAGCGTTGTGGTGAAAACTAGGCATACCAGGGAGGGCTCAGCTGTCATGGAGGAGAAGGTCCTTCAAAATACAAGGTCTTCTCAGATGCCTTGCTCTCCTCACTCTGAAAAAGAGTGAGAAATGGCTGTTAGTAGCAGTTCATTATCTTGGCTACTGATAAGGAGGCTGAGCGTATGCTCGAACCTCATCTCTGCCCTCTTAGTGATGACAGACCTGAGAGCAGCATGTCTGGCCTGCTGCTGCTAGCATCCACCAGGGATTGCCAGGTCTCATATGAATTTTGCAGGTGAAGGATATAAGAAGTTCATCACTTTTGAGAGGCAGCCAAAGCAAATCCCTTGAGGTCACAAACAGGGCATTTCTTCCCTTGTCAAAACTGATACAGAGAACTTGGTTGAATTCCACTTAAAGCTATGAATTATTATAGTTATTCCAGAGCAACTGAAAACACAGAGTATTTCCCTCATTTCTTATCCTTTCCTAGGATATTGTCATAGATTTGGAATGTATACATTTCAAATGCTTTTATTTTCTTAGGAATTAGAATACTCAGTACAAATGAGGAAATTGGATGAAAACTTCCCAATAAAATAACAGTCCGTCAGAAAATGCTGACGTAGCGAAATGCAAAGTTTCACAGTAACTGGTCGGGAAGTTTCACTGGAAAATTTTTGCCTAGATAAGGTCAAATGTCTAATTTTCAGTATGTCTGAAAGCTTCTCAATTGGTTTTCTATGTAATAGTAGTATTTGAAATAATACTATTGAAGATAATGGATTTCTTTTCTTTTTGCTATGGTCAACGTTTATCTAAATTAAACATTTGGACAAGCTTGAAGTGAAACCTCCCTGGAATGTGCTTTGCAGAGCATGAGAAAAAATATCTGTAATGTCAATCACAAAACTTTAATATATACGATGATATTAACAAAAGGATAGCAGTAATATTACTTCGGTCTTAGAAGCTATTTGCCTGTCTCAAGGGCAAAAGGGACAGGAGACCGTTGTCAGACAAGGAACACACAATACTGTTCACCGGGTTCTACTTCTTGAAATATTAGCTCTGCTAACTGACTGTATTAAATGTTCATGTTTATGTCGCACTATCGGATGAAAGCTTTACAAGGGAGCTGACTGCCAGTCACAAAATAAAAATCAACATATGCAATTAACTTTCTCTCTCTTTTTCCTTTCCTCCTGATGCTTCCTGCCAAATCAAAGTTTCGTTGGAGATTTTCCTCCAAACAGCCATGTCCTGATGGAGCTTTCCTTCTCAAGGATTAAATAATCAGTGTAATTCACAATCAACACCTGAAATAGTAACCGCACTCTGTGCAGTCCCTGCTGGACAGATTCTAAGCACACTCAACAACATACCACCATTCTGGTTTACCTTTTAATTTCAGAGGAACTGGTCCTCAATCATCTCTTTCTTCTCCTAGAGTATATCTATGTAACTCAGCCTCAGAGTGGTTTTACTTCTCTAGAGGCTTTCAAAGACTTCCCAAGAATTGGTCAAGGGGACTGAAATCCTCGCAGTCTATGTTTCCCCAATGAGGCTGCTCGGATGAAAAACAGGAGCTAGTATCTGCAGCACTACCTGTTCGGTGTTTGCAACAGACGACTGATTATTAAGGATTAATGCAGAGCCCAGATTTAGGAGACTGGTAGAGAGGCCCATGGAAATCAAAATAATAAATTATAAAAAGTAATGAAAGCAAAAAAGTAACAAACGTCTCACTTTATAGCTGTGCATTAAACTCACTCCATCCTGTGTTCAAATATCTTTTAAAAATGTAGCTGGAAGTAGTCTGAACTTCATCCACTCTCCTGTACACACAGCCCATGGTTGGCTGGCATAGGTGTACAAAGTCCTGATGTATGTAGAGTATGATCCAGCTGTGACTGTCTGTAAGGCATGTGTATCTCCCAAAGGCTAAAAGAGCAATGTCCTTGGGCTGAAACATAGAAAAAAACATTGTTTTTCAGGTTAGGTTATACCTCAGGTACTTATAAAATAATAAATTACCTAAACAAGTCAGGAAAGGAAGAAAAAAACAATGCAAACAGCTTGAATTGCAATTTACAAAGTTGCTCAGCACAGCAATATTTAAAGCTGTTCTTCATGATGTCATTTTCAGATAAGTTAATAAAGAAATATAGGAGAGAATCAATTTTTAGTAATCATTTCCATGTACAGTAGAGAAACCTCCAGGCTATTCAATTAATTCCAGACCGTAATTATGACCCAAGAACAAATTGTATAAATCAGCATTTTTTTATTTAACTATACAAATCAGATTGTGATCTTGAGTGCAAATCAAGAATTGTATATTTCTCAGCTCTCGCTGTCCCAGAAAATAGGCTCTCCAAGGATTCAAGCCAAGCCCCTTGAGACATAAACTGCACACACTTCAAATTCCAAAGAGATCACAATAATTACAGTAATTTTTAACTCAACATGTCACAGTCCCCTAAAGACATTCAGTTTCCTTAATAGAATGCAGAAAAGAAAAGGTTATATTTACCAACTAAGTCATCAAATTCTAGATGGGAGATGGAAAAACACATTTAAAAAACCAAAAACTCAAACCAACTATTCCAGTCTGGAATCAAATTGAAGAAAGCTACCTGAAAGAAAACTACAGCTGGAGAAAGCTACAACAAAGAGAGATGCTGAGTTTCGTCCGCTGTGCAATGCTTTGTGTTACTGGTGCGGTTATCCTCTGTGCATCTCAGAGCACTCTCTGGTTGCAACATTACAGTTGCTACTTTAGTCTCGCAGGGTCTATTTGTATCTTAGCAAACAGTCCAAGGCTCAGAAGTGAAGCCACGTGCCTACGAGTGTACACTCAGCAATCTTCAAAAGTCACAAGCTGATTTCAGGGGTCCAAGAGGTCTCCACACTTCATAGTTAGGTGCAGACATGAAGGGATGCAAGTGATTCACAGACCCTTCCACTGAACAAAATCACAAGACCCTTTCCAAAGTCAGTAACTTTTCATTTTGGGACCAAAGAAGTCATTGCTCTGTTGGGAACCCTGAAACTGGCCATCTGGTTGGCTTACTGCTTCCCTCCAGGGCATGGGCCACCTTATCTTTCATGCTGCATACATGTTTGCTCAATCTCCAGTTTCAGTTCAGAAGGTGTAAACATAGCCTTTGGTGCGTGCTCCTGAGAGCAAGATAAACGCACTGTGTGCCAGATGATCACATCCCAGATCTCCAGGCCTGCGAGGCTCAGAGCTGTCACTTCAGACAGGTAAAAGGGAAGTAAGCACGGCAGCTCAATATGTGAATTCACTGCCCCAAATAAGGACTCACTGCTTCTGTTATTAACCAAAGGGGGAATAAAACACATGAAAAGCCATAGTTATTTTCTTTCCTCCATTCTGTTTGACTGCACCCTGGATTTCAGCAGCTTCCAACAGTCCAACTAGGCACTGGAGTGATAAAAGTGATCATATTAAGTGATTGTTTCCCATCACTTTTTTACTTACTGACTGACTCTAAATCATTGCTAATATTTGGGTTTCTAAACTTTCAGGAGAATATTTTAAACAGTATTTATTTGAAATCAAAAGACACATAACTATTACTATTGACATGTAGTTTATTGTTTTGTTTTTTGCAGACTAAGGTTTGGACCTAAATTGCCTTTAGACACCGATCTTCCCCAATAACAAAGAAAGAAACAAGCCCTTTTCTTGGCTGATATTCTTCCTCTGCATCACTGAAAGTCTGATGGTTTTCATCTACTAAGAATCTGTCTTTTGGTGTTATTGTTATGAGTAGATTAAAATTAAAGGAAAGCAGCCAACAAGAAAAGACAGGAAGTGGTACAACTTCAGCTGCAATGTCCTAATGTTGCATGTACTTTCTGACCAAAATATGTTTTCATCCACAGCCAGGTGCTAGAATCACAAAGTGATAAAATTCATCACAATAAATAAATAAAAAGAAAGAGTCGATACAGCTTGTAACATATGCAGAAGCAGAATAGGACTTTTTAAAACATACAGTGCCTTGTGACTGGGAGTTAATATAAGGAAAACGGTGACTTCTCCAAGTAAAATTTGAGATGGGAAAGAGAAATAATTTTAGCTAAAATGAGATTTAACCATAAACAATTTTCATTCTGAATAGTAAACGATGTTCTTTATCTTAAATTTCCATTATATTTCATTATCATGTGTTGAAAAAAAAGGCAACAAACATTCATCTCTGCATCTAACAATTTCAGCTTTCTTCTCAGAAAGCATTCTTTCTAGATAGCTCTTTAAGAAAACAAATCACATCAGATATCCAGCCAAAAAGTACCAGCTAAGCCTTCAGACTTTATGTGGTTTATCTAAATTCCCACAAAACCAGCATTTCTAACTTACAGTTAGTTAAGGCTGTAAGTAATGTCATCCTTACACAAAATACGTGACAAAGACACAGCAGTTAAAAAAAGCTTAAACATGAAAAAGAATGGATATAAGCAGTTTAAGCACTTTACATAAATATTCTATTGCCTCTATATTTCATGCATTCAGTTAGAAAATATTGACATATGATACTTCACCATATACATTCCAATATCAGCTTTAACTCCATCCTTTGTAATATGCCTTTCCATCTAGATTAATATACAGTTATATTATTGACAGTTTAAGTATATAATGTATTTAGATTTATATATAAACTCAGGAAAAAAGGGAAAACATATCCATATATTCTAGGCATCTTCACATGACTTAAGAATAATAATAAAAGTTATTGAGTACCTGGACTAACTAGTAGAAATACAAGTCAGTACAGTCCCCTAACAGTAAAGCAAGGCAATAAAAATTCATTCTATCTTTTATTTTTTTCTTTTTTCCCTATTTTAAAACAATCTGATTAACACTGTGCTGTAAGGACCCTAATGTTTGGACTTTTGGGAACAAATCAGAAGAACAAATTCCTAAACTATGATTCTTGACCACAATCTACTTTATATGAATATATACACATACATACATATATGTATATGTATACGTATATGTATATGAGTACTTTTGTTCATCTCAACTCTGATACAGCATCTCGGGGGGACAGGTGAAAGCAAACATGACTGGTGACACATTTTGAAGAGTTTTGTGTGCTAGCATTAAGTTAATACTAGAAAGGTCAATATTCACTTGTTTTTATCCCTTGAATGACAGAGGGAGAAAGAGGCCCCTGTCAGCTGAAAGCTATTATTTGGTTCATGGAGCTCTCACCATGTGGTGTGTCAAGCTGTAACACATCATTAGGCAAGCTAGTTTGAACAAACACTCCCATTCTTCCCCTAAAATACCCATGCCCTGAAGAAGCATCCTTCAGAAGTTGAGCTGGGTCTAGGCAGATGCAGCAGCAGTGACTTCGCTGAGTCCCACCCTCAGGACAGCTCTGATGTCCTTCCTTGATCCATGCACACAAAGGCTCCGCTCCTACAGCCAGCAGGTTAAGACTGTTTTATATGCTTGTGGTTTATCTCTTACCCAACCTTTCAAACCCTCATCAAGGTGTCAGACATTCCTGAGCATAGCTTCCAGATCAGAGGCACTAGAAAATTCTAGCTTCAGTCCAGCTCCTGAGAAATGGCAATTCCAGAACAGATGGGTCTGTCAAATGAAAAAAACATTTAAAGAGTTATGAGTCTCAGACTCAGCTTCCTGTAGTTATTCTGCAAGGATGTTTGTTTGTTTGTTTCTCTTCAAAAGGGCAGGCTTAAAATTCATCTTTGTCAGACACAGATTGAATTTAAATATAATCAAACATGTTGCTTTGAAGCACTCATTTTTACTGCTTAAATTTTTATAGATATATATATGTAAAACAGGGTTCAAGTGAGAGTTTTTCAGATTTGGTTTCCAAAATGTGCCAGGCTTGGCATTGCTTGGCTTTAAAGAGGATGCCGACTGAAGAACAGTTTATGGAATATAGAATCTATTACTTGTTATCTATGGTGGTGAAATTTCCTTTCTCTTTCCTCTCAGCTGTACTTATCATTAAACTCCAGAACCTAGCATCCACAAAATAAAGCTACAGCTATGCTTCTGCACAGGGATGAGGGGTTGTGTGGATGGCAATGAAGAGATCCAGTGCAGCCGCTGTTCTTCCTCCTTTCTATTAAGACACCCTAAATATCTCCATGCAGCCTTCTCCAGTTCTACCTGCCGGTCATCAGGGTCTAATATCATGAGGGTGATGGCCTTTTTGCCTTTCACGTGCTCTTTTAGGGCCACACAAGCTGGAAAAACTTGAAGACTCATAAAGATAAATCAGACGTGAGTTTCTTAACATTTCTCACCCCCCCCCCAAGTTACCTAACTTCCCTAGTTCCCTAGAGCTCTTCGGGTGAAGAAAGATTGGTAGGTTGTGTAGTTTAAGAATGTCTTCTCTTCCATTAAGGTTTATAGGCTTTTCTTTCAAATCTGATCCATTAGAGGAAAAAAAAAGCTTTGAATTACTTTGCTGTTCACTGTATCCTGTTCCTAGCTCCTAGAGCAGGGCTGGCAAATTGAACTCCAGAAGATATATTCAGAGCAGATCGACTTTCTTTAAATAATTACCATAATTAACTTATAACGGAGTTTAAAGTGTGGGTGCTCAGGGCTATTTTAATACTTGGTCCAAACCCAGATTTGGCCTGCTCGGCAGAAATAAAATGTTAAAATAGCCATGCAGAAGCATATTTATGTATCTCCTCTGTGATCGAATAAAACTACTGCAAGTATTTCTTTTCTTGGCTTCTAATCATGTTTGGCAGTATGGTAAGTGTGGAGGGATGTATTATTGTCTCTCCAAAGAAATAGCAACCAGAAGGAATCAAATTAAATTATGAACAAAAGATACAGCAATATTTATCTATAAATCCAAAAAGGTAGGGTTGCAATTGTATGCCAATCATAGCAAAGTTTAAAGCAAAATGAAAATCTGTAGCTATTCTGAGTGAGAAATGGACTTGAATGGTACATTATAAAATTTGATATATGGAACGGGTTAAAATAAAAAGATGTAATGCAAAGCTTGTTAACGAATTTGACTGTGAACAGTCTTAAACAACCACTGGCATATGCTTACAGTAATGTCTTAGCTGTTTTGTTCTTTCATGTTTCCAGCTAGTCTCTGCAGAGGAGATATAGAGAAGAAGGGGTAGATAACGAAAGGAATTTCTTGCCTTTGAAGTGGAAAATAATATCATTTAAAAGGCTGAGCATTTTTTTTTTTTTTTTGTATTTTATTATGATAGACTTTTTGCCATGAAGCTGTATGATTTTAGCATGCAGAGGCATTTCTCAAATAGCTTGCTGATAACTATTTTTTCCATGATTCTAATTTCTACATTTGTTGGAACAAGCTCAGATCTCTGACCTTGCAGCGATGACATAAGATCATTGTTATCACTGCATGATGCAGTGTCAAGCCGAGGGCAGCCTTAGATGAGGTTGTTGAGAACCATCTAAGCCATGGTTCAGCTGCTGAATATCTGACTTCTAATTGCCTCCTGTGAAAGGAAGCACTTTTATTGTCTCTAGCCTGCAAAATAGTATCATTTCTAAATTGCCTTATGGAAAGAAAAGATAGCGTTTTGGTCAGGTAGGCCAGTCCCATTGTCTCAGCTATACAGAAAGGGAACTGAGAGCCAAAGTCCACAAAAAGAACTTATTTCTTGCGACAATGGGTCTTTTAATGCTCATTTTTAGTGGATGTCCCCAGCTGCAGAGTCCATTACTCTGAGCTTTAGTTCTTCTCCAAAGGGGAAAGTCGGGCAACCCAGAATGGGACCCAAAAAAGCCAGAATACTGTAAAGAGCATCTGCCAAAGAAATGGTGCTAACAGTTTGGGGGCCTAAATCTTGCTCTCTGTGGGGCTGTGATGACACCCTTTACATCAGCTTGAAAACTTGGAAGTACATGCCTTGGCACCTTTTCTGGATTCAGGGTCACTTTCAAAATATAGCTGGAGGTGAGATCGGTCCTGTCTGGATAAACTGGAACAGTTCAGAGGATAGGGACTTCTGCAAGATCAAAGAAACATGGGACCAGTTCCATTTCCTTTTTGAGATTATTCAAATTCTATCATTTCCTCAGGAAAAGGATATTGAAACCACTGAAACACAGAGCACCTTGTAAGAATCACAGAATCACAGAACCACAGAATGGTTGAGGTTGGAAGGGACCTCTGGAGATCATCTAGTCCCCCCACCCCTGCTCAAGCAGGGTCACCTAGAACATATTAGAAACTGATGCATCCAGGTGGGTTTTGAGTATCTCCAGAGAAAGAAACTCCCCAACCTCTCTGGGCAACCTGTTCCAGTGCTCTGTCACTCTCACGATGAAGTTCTTCCTCACGTTCAGGCAGAACTTCCTGTGTTTCAGTTCGTGCCTGTTGCCTCTTGTCTTGTTTCATGGCACTACTGAAAAGAGTTTAGCCCCATCCCCTTGACACCTTCCCTAAGAGAAGCTCCTCAGCAGCTCAGTTTTTCAATTTTCTTCACTGTCTTAAAGTTTCACTGGCCCAGGGAAGAATCGTGTTCCAGAGACCTAAAATTATCTTTCTCTGCAGAGGACTGAAAGTTGATCACACTGGACATCCATCCATTCATCTCTCCATGTGCCTCATTTACACTGATGTCAGATCATTTTCAACACAACTTTGTGCAGCAGGTGGATATGCTGTGAAGGTCTTTAGAAGTATCTACAATTCTTCCTGTATGTCAACACAAAGGAGAGTACGGATCAAGGCTGTCAGTCATCACACCCTTCACAAAATTAGGAAAAGTCAGATATATTCCTTAAAAAGGAGAAATTCATTCTCCCAGGGAAAGTGATTCTCTCAGTCATACCAAATAGAGAGAAAAAAAAATAACTGTTCTTCACATGAGAACATTCTCTCACAGATAAGAGAATTCATCTATAGTCTCAGTCTTTGCTAAAAGGTGGGGTTTCCAGAAGGAAAATCAGCCTTCTTTCCCATCATTTGCTTGCTTCATAAAATATGCAAGAGAGTGCTGGCAATGAACTCTGCATCAATTCATCAACACACCATTCCTGAAGCTTAAACGTTTATTGTGCAGGAGAAAAGTCACCATCAGATAGTAGGTTAGATCCATCCTATTGCTCTCAGCACATCAATAATTAAGCAGGACTTTCAACCACATCATTTAATACAACAAAATGTTTCCTAAGAATTGTGAAATTATTACTCCCCCAAAAAGCCAAGATTATAAAGAGCCCATGATGCACAGTGGTCTCTGCTCAGAGACATAGAGCATTCCTTCCACTTACTTTAACACAGCAGTAGTATTCAATGGCTTCAGGCTGTAATTAACAGCACAAAGCCCTCTTACTGGGAGACAGGATAACAATTCAGCAAAGTATATCTATATTCTACAGCAGGTTCCTGAGATTCTCTGGAATTAAATAGCTTTTAAAGCAAATCTGAAGGAAGTTGCACAAATTACAGTTAGTACAGGTGAAGAAAAGCAACGGAAGCCAAGCACTAATATAGGAAATTAACACCTCTAATTCTGCTGGTGTAGCCTGCTAGCTGCAGTCAAAAATGCTGCAGTGTAAGTTGTTCTCCAGTTCTGGGGCTTTTGAAACGTTGTGCGCAAACCACTCCTAAAGCAAATGTCATCCATTCTCTTGGCATTCTCTCTACTACAGAGATAGAAAAATAAACCTGGAAGATGCTCTTGGCTTTACAGCTCATGCAAAATAGTTTGGGAAGTTTTCTGCACATGGGGCAGGAAGACTAGAATTCAAGACTATTCTGCAAAGGCCAGATGCTCAGCCTAAGCCTCCAACCTGCAAACTTTGTGCAATACTCAAGGAAATTCTTCTAGGCTTTAGTCCTTTCCTAGGGACTTCTTAGGACACAGAGACAGGGGACATGCAGGATGGATGAATTGTTCTCATGATGGCAACCTGCTACCAGGCATTTTATTTCCTGAGGGCCCAATCTTCCCTCCTTTTGTAAACAAAAAGGGGTAAGGTGAGAGAACAGCTGTGCTTTCACAGCATGGTGGTGCTAATGGATATTTTCAGATGTTCACAAATGCCTGAGTTACCTCAGTTTAGTTCCATAGTAAATAACCTGCAGCCCATGCCAAAGATGATGATCTCTGATGGCATTAATCCATTACCTTCAAAAGATAACGAATTTTTTCTGCAGAAAATGGACTGGTTGCACCAAACAGACTTGTAAGAGTTCCTACTTTGGGTGAGCTGGTTGAGGTCTGGAAACCCAGCACAAATTGCTGAACTTTTTAGATAAAACTACCACACTGAAAAAAGAGCATCTTCATAATATAGTTCTGGTCAGGGAGCTTCCAACATCGATAGCACCATGCCATTGTTAGACTTTGATGTTAAGCTCTGCTTCGTGCAGAATTACACCCAGCTTTGCCATTTCAGGATGAGAAGGGAACATCTTGACTTCAAACAACTGAGTGGGAAGCATGACTAACACCCAAAACATTTAGTTCCCTGTGAGGTAGGAAAAATCTGCCTCCATCAGCTCAGTTACTCTCTGCCTCAGTTTGTCACCCCTAAAAATCAGGCAGAAGATGTCTATTTTGTTCATTTTGGCTATTTTAATTGCAAACTGACTAGAAAAGGGGTTTTCTACCAACATATGTCCAGTGTTTGTCACAGAGGAACCCTGGTGGTCTTGGATTTAGGTATATTCTGTTGATATTTCTACTACTAATATTAAAAATGTCACTTCTTTATCAGCAATAAGATACCTCATTGTATTGTCCAACCCACAGCCTCACTAGCATCTTTTTTTTCCCCTGGGAATTAAAATGGAAATGTCAAAGAAATTGCAGCAACATGCAGTAGATAACTAAAATCAGTGTAATACAGATGCTACAAAATTTCTTCTATTTTTTTTAACTTTGCTTTCTTTGTTCACAAATACGGATTTTGTTCCTAGCTAAGTGAGAAGAAAAAACAACAAGAATTTTTCTAAGCCTCTACAGCAAAGCTTTTCCTACTTCCCATCCGGAAAAGGTGAAGGATCAATATCTAAAACAATTTTAATTCTTTTAATCAGTGTTAACTCAAACTACTTAAGACTAATTCAATTATTATCAGTAAAATGAAAGATAGCTTCCCATGTCAACTTTTCTGTAGCTATTCAAGATGTCAAGAACATTTTTAATAGATGAAAAATGACCGAAAATATTGTTTTCTAGTTTATTTCTGTTTGCAGCAGGTCCATTGTCTGTATTGCTGCTTCTAATGAGGGAAGAAAGCAAAATCAGAAGTAGCAGTAGAGCTAATATTGTTACAACATTACTCTAGTGTTCTGCATTTGTGTGCAGGGCCCACTGCTAGTTCTTTATCTTCTTTCATCATATATACCCAATTTCTAGTAGGAAAAAGTGTCAGCTTAAACATATCACAGGACTCAAAGTAACCAAGTCAGTCTATACCCCAGAAGCTGTCTGACCTATCCTGCAAGTTCTCCAGGCAGTAGTTTCGTAAGATACCAGTTTTAGTGAGGAATACAAGGCATTCCTATCCTGTTCTTTTCTCCCTCCTACTTTCTGCCCCTGCTCCCTCAGTACAGCACTCTGAAATCTGCTGACTTAGTGACTTGTGGGGTCACAGTATAAGTTAGATTAGTAAGCTTAAAAATAGTCCTTTTATTTTTTCTTAGGCCAGTCTCATTTCTGAACTGAGAGTATTCTAAAACCATGACTTGAAATATGCAGAGACAGGAAAAAGCAGTCTCCTAGAAGATTTACTCATGAACAGCATAACCTTATTTAATAAATCATTACCTCCTTCTCCACAGAAGTCATGTAAACTGGTTTAAGTACCCGTGTCACTGTTAAGGAAAGCAGTAAGAAATAAAATCTTCACTTTGGAGAGAACAGCTACTCAATATGAGATCAAGGACTACTAGATTTTATTCCAAGTGTCACATATTCACACTTCACTCACTAGCACTGGACATGTGAGTAGCAAGTTCTTCCTGAGCTGATGGTACAACAGCGGTACAAAGCCAGTTCCTGTGATAGGAGAATGAGGCCAATTAACTACTTAGAAGTCTTATAAAACAGATTTACATGATTACTCAGATCCATTTCAGAGTAATGAAAATCAAGGTGGAGAGAAGTTAAAGGCCATATTTGTAAAAGCATTCAGACAACTAATGATGCAGATGTGTCCAGTTCTAATTTAAATCTTGCCTTTAGGTGGTTTTGAAATTCAGGCACCTGCATTTGAGACAGTAATCCATTAAAAAAGTGTCTATTTCATTTAGATACCTGAGAACCCCAAGCAGATATGTCCACTTTATGTCCACTCTTAAAGTTCACAAGTGAGTATGGCCACTACAGGGCCCCTTAATGGAGTTAAATGAATTATGCAGATCTCCTTCCCAGACTAGTCTATGATTCACAAATGAGAAGTCCAGCACCTAAGGACCTTGGTGGTCCATATACGTAGGATGAGATTTATGAGCACTAGACAAACTCTTTAGAAAATCTTTATCTATAAGCATTTAAGCAGCTTCACAAATCTCACTCTAAGGGATGTGTTCAAGACTATATAGCAAGATGTTGATGTCAGAGCTTCTTTTGTGTCCTCTGTTCTGCAGACCTCCTGATTTTTTAATTCAGTAACAGTTCAGAAAAAAATAATTGAAAACTGAGTTATTTTTCCTATTGTGCGTTACTAACCGGTATTTAAATTAAAGCAAAGGAAATTCACAAATAAAGTCCTAGCTTCCCAAAAAAAAGATAGATGTGGTTCAGAGGAAAAAGATTGAGTCTAAATAATTAAATACATACTGGAGAAGGAATTAAGACTGAGATTTTTTTTATCTCTTTGCATCAAGTAAGTGTCTTACGCACCAAATTACACTTCTATCCCCCAAAGGGAAGTATGAATTCCAATGGATTGGAAGGCTCCGTTTCAGGTCTGCCGAGGTAAATGAATTATGAAGCTGCAAGGGAAGTGCTGTCAAAGATAAGTGTCAAGAATGGCATTAAAGACATTAGATAAGGCCTGGAAGGATTCTTTTGCTGACCAGTAACTTTGGGGAAGATTTGAATGAATTGAGAAGAGATTGTATGGGCAGCATACTATCAGCAAATGGTTCAGAGAATGCTTAACACCTGAACTATCACTTCCACTGGGTTAGGTTAGACTTCTAACATTAATCTTAAAACCCAAGGCTAGTGTTGAAAGCACAAATACCATGGCAATACAAGTATCATAAAACATGAAGAGCTTGATGGCAAGCAAACTAACTTTGCTGCAGTAAAAAAGGCATTACTTCTTCAGAATAGACTTCATTCGTTTTAAGAGATCTTGTTGTCTGAACAAAATATTCTATTAAATGTAATGTAGGGGCATGAGCTGATGAAAACACTGGACAAGAAATATTCTCAAAAAGTTCAAAAAGGATATATTATATGAATATATCAATAATTTTACAAAACTGCATGAGCATAAATTGTTCACTTGGATCTTGTTTCTCTGTCATGCTAAGTCTAGGTCATAACATCAGAAGATGTTAATACAAATACGTCATTCTAAAAATGTAGAATATATTTTTAATAGAAGGAAATGACTCCCAGGGTAATTTATTTAAAACAAATCATACTGCCACTTCTCTTTAGGTCTATATTTTTTCTTATTCTTTAAGGAACAATATAGACTTATAAAAAGGTAAGCCGCAGTATCAGGCAGCTAGTACAAAAATCAAAGAATAAGTGGTTTATTTATGGCACTGATACAGTGGGAGAGCAAGGCATAGTTTGCTCCCTTATCTACCTCAGGTTTTTCAGCCTTAGAAAGTGACTGTTAAAATCCACAGACAGCTTGGTGCTCTGTCAGTCCTAGCTGTTGATGCTGATACTATTTCTGTCTTTCAGTAGAGTGGCAGCCACATAAAATGCAATGGTCACTCCTGGAGATAAAGCCGGATAACCCCTCCTCCGTGCTATTTAGGAAACAGCAGAGTCACAGGCATAAGGGCTCCCCAAGAAAAGGAGAGATGCAGCCATGTAGTAGACTGAGTTGCCACTGCAAAATATTCCACTTGTGAGCTGGCTGAGCTCCTCTGCTTTGGCACTGCTGTCAGTACCTGCCTGGGATGAGCCAAATGGAGACCTCTCTCTGCGACAGCCTCTATCAACAGCAATTCAACTGGGCTTACTTGATGTTTTTGTTTTAGTTTTGGGGATTTTTTTTGTTTTTGTTTTTAATGAGGGAGCAACATGCCATAAAATTCAGAGCAGAGAGAAAACACCATTCTAATTTCTCAGCTAGGAAGGAGAAATGACACGGCCAGCCATGTGAACCCCATCAGTGTTGCAGCCATGGCCAGCTCTTCCTTCCCATGTGTTTCCTAACCGAGTCTTAAAAAAGAACATTGCTGAGGGTTCGTATGATTGAAAGCAGCCTGGTGAAAACAAGATATAAAGAGAGTAGATTGACGATTCAGCTTTTACATTCCTTTCCTGGCTAGATCTCAGGCTTTCTGACAAATAAGAAATAAGGACATTCCTTAAGGCAGAACACTTCCCCTGTCCTTCTTTTGCTTCTCCATATTCCACAGCTAATTCCCTAAGATAAGGACAAGGAGAAGAAACAACCAGTTTGGTTTTACATTTTCTTAAAAATCTGCTTCCTATTAGCAAACAACCAGCTCAGAGCTTTATATCTGGCCATTTGGTCAGCAGCTGCATTTACAGAGCATATATATTGCCTTGAAAATGGAAGGAACCATCAGGAATAATGGTCTATAAACCAAGCTATAATTCTGCTGGCTCATAAAAGCACAACAGAGGACCTACTGGACAGGACAACCATCAAGATTACAACAGGGCACATTTATAGCAGGAGAAAGCAACCAATGCAGCTCCAGGAGCCCCTTTCTCTGCTTTCCTCAAAAGTATTTTGTAACTTTCCTCTGTATACTCTTGCCTCAAAAATGAAGAAGAGAGAAAAAGAAGACAGCTCAGTGCCCATGTAACTAAAGAGTAAACAAAGAAAATAACACAACAGCCAACACAATTAATGTGACTTTAATAACAATGGGCAAACCTCAGTAGCATATCTTATTTGAGATTCTTCTTTGCTAGAGTATAAAGAGTTGTAGCGAGTGGAATATCATTGGACTGACTATCAAAAACTATTCTGAAAGAGAAATTTATGCGCTGCAGGATGGATAATGCAACTGCATGACAGATTAAAAATGTGTCCTGTTTGATCCATCCTGTGTATTTTATCTATTCAAACTAGGCAGGTGAACTTGCACCTGAGTTTTACTGTGGGGCAGAGCAACTTGGGTTCAGAAAGAGATAAAACTGAAGCAGGAGGTGAAACAAGGTATTTTACACTCAGTAATCTTGTATAGATTATACTTGATCGGCATTTCTGTTGTCAAATGGCACCACCCATTTTGAAAACAACCAGAAGCAAACATTTGCTTATTGTCTCAGCTGCTTAAGTACAAAAGAAATGAACTTCTGGAGAGGACTGGGGTGTTACTTGATAGCTCTATATCGGAGTAGATATTAGTTAGTCACTGGGGATAACCCAAGCTAAGGTCTCAGGATGCATATATTGCACACAGTACAGAAAAGGTGTTAGTGAAAACAGAGTAAGAATACATAGTATTCTTACTATATTATCTCCTTCATCTATAGCAATACTATAGCAAGTATTTAAATTATCACTCTATTTTTCTTTCAAACATTGTGGATTTGGAGGTATGTATAATAAGGGAAATATGTAACAGTCATAAAACATGATGGTACAAAGTACCTACTTCTCTTAGGAGACTATTTTTAACACAATATTTAAATGAAAACTGTGCCTTCAACTATCTGTAATTATCAAAATAGATGCCCATTGATAGGTACAGAAATCGACGGGTATCGATGCCTCTCAACATCTGAAGTTATTGATGTTAGTATTAGTCAATGCCTCCCAAGAGCAAAATTGACCCAAGACCAAAAGCTATAAATTTTTTGCAAGATCAAGAGGTTTTGATGCCTGTCAATAGGGATCAATAGATATAGCTATCATTTCATACTGATACTTATGGAAACCGATACTCATCAAGGCTTCCCAATATCAATAACAGTCGATGTTGTTATTGATCCCTATCAATAGGAATGGAAACCAATCAGCATCAATACTAGGTGTTATTGATGTTGATCATATGCATACCAAGAGCAAAATCAGCTGGAGCCCGTATGTTGTATACGCCTTTTGACATCATGACATATCAATGCCTATTGATAGAGATTACTGGGATCCTTGAAGCTACAGGGAAAGGCAACTGAAGGCCAATCCTTTCTAATTATGGAGCATAGAGTGTTCTGAACTGCTCAAGGGAGCCTGGTTCAGAATTATCGATGGAAGTGAGTTCAAAATTCTCATTAGTTTCCCCTTCTCTTTTTTCTGATTCCTTTCAGAAGAAATCAGGACTGGACCTTTTTGCTGGATTTGATTAATGAAGGTCTTCTAAATCCTCTGAGATTTTCTTAGCTAGTTGCTAGATCTCCAAACATCACATCACCAAATGCTTTTACTGGAGATAACAAATCGCATTTCTAAAAGAGGGAGGCATAAATGATGGTGAACAGGTTTCTGCCTTCCCCTTGATCCTGACAGGGTGAAACTGAATGTATTATTTCAAACTCTTCCAATGCCAAATTTACTTTTATTCCAACCCAATTTTCCTTTTTCTTTATTGCTGGGGAAAAAAGCACTGAATATTCACAAGGCTGAGAGCTCTAAAAGATGGTAGGAGAAAATCTGTGCTGCACACACAATAAATTAGGTAACTAACCCCCATGTCCACCCCTCCAGCAAATGCTGCCAAGCTCCAACAGTCTCAGCTTCAGAGTAAAGTCATTTCCATATCACCTAATGAAGAATGCATAGATATTTGTTATTACTATTAATTCATTAAAGAGGCACAGGCATTGGTAATCATCAACCTCATTATAATCTAGAAGGAACTTGTTGAAATCACATGGCAGCAGGGGAAGAGGAGTTAATTACCCACACAAACCCCAACTGCAAACTAGGACTCTGAAGAGTGTTTTCCTGCTAATAGAATTTGTGAGGACACAGTCAGATTTAATTAACTGCTTAATGCTCAAGTATTCCTGAAAACACTTGGTTCAGAGGCAAAGACAAATGGGACTCAAAATATTTCTGGACTGCTCTTATTATTTCAGAATTGGCCATTGTTAATAGAAAATCTACCTCTGAATTGTTTTAGAGATGCTGAGTTTGATAGAAGTCTCCTTTCTCTTCTCATTTTACAAATGGAGATGACTCTCTAGTCTTTTCCTTTCTGTGAAATCTTTTCCCATCCAAAAACATCTGCGTGATTTGCATGCTGAAGCTTCCAGACAGTTAGAAAGCTCTTTGCGTTTCTGTCTGTAAACTTCTGCAAAACATGCATACACTACAGGGAAGTGCCTTCTCCAGCCAATGTCATGAGGACATTATTCCAGTTGTTCCAGTGAGGATTTAGGTGGTGAAAGGGGCACAGCTGCCCAAATCAGTGACTGACACCTAGACTTGGTGACAACAGTGTGAGCTCCATACTCTGAAATGCACACACCCTGCTATTCTATTTCAGCTCCCTGCTATAGGAAGTCCTCCCTGAACAAACGGAAAGGAAGATAAACCTTGGGCAATATCCCACGACCTGCAAGCCATTCTATTAATGACACAGCTAAATAGGTGCCCCTATGCACAGTTAAATATCGTTCATGCTCATCCACAGCCTGCTAGATCACTGATAGAAATTATTTACAGTCTTGCAAAACAGCTTGCATAGTTTGCCCTGAAATCTGCCTGGGACCCAGACAGATTTGGTCTTGTCACTTGAACAATCATTCATTAAATTTTTTTTCTGGAAAGCCCAAGAAACATAAGAAACCTTGTCCAAATGAAAGAACATTTCATTTCTTATTTCAAGAGATAAATTCATGAGTGGGTCCCTTCTCCAAGTTCAGCCAAAGATGCAGTGACCTCTCCCTGGATATGGGATTTTAAAAACCCAGCCTCTTGTTAGGACTTCATCAATCTGAGGAGGCTAGAATCTTCCTGTTAATGGCCCTGAGGGAAGATTCACTGGGAAATGTGTGCAAGCTTCAAGGACTAGTAGGGTTGCTCACGCTGGGGAGGTGACTGCCTTCGGAGCAAAAGTTTAGAGCTTAGTGTACTTGAAATCAGAGTCTTTGGGGAGAGAAGAGTGCGGCGTGGAGGATGTGAAGCTGAAATAACATTTCACTCCCTTGCAGATGGTGAGGACTACTTAATGCTCCTGCTGTTTTTTCCAGAAAGCCAAAGGCTTTCCATATTCCATATGCATAGAAAACATACCTGGGAGGTAGCAATAAAAGCAACCATTCTCTCCAGTCTCACTTCCAATACTTTCTGCAGAGCCTTAAAAGTGATGTCACTTCTCTTCTTTCACTTTCTCTTTTTCCCTCCCACCGTGCTAATTCATAGGGCACCTGAGAAACTTGACTTTGAATCATTCTCCTCATTATTCAGCTGTCTTGAAAATTCCTGCCCCTGACACCCTAAACTCATCTCCTGCAGACTTTCCCTCCTCAGCCTGCTTTCCGCCAGCACATCGTGCCCTTACAAAAGGAAACATGTTTTATGTATGACTCACTGAGCACTAAGGTGCTGGTGCTGCTTGGCATTAATTTGCTGCCTTGGTAAATAATTTAGAACTCCTTAGCTGGATGTACACAAAGCCAGAACAAGGCAGCAGTAGTGAAGCACCACAGGTAGGTTACCCATCCAAACATATCCTGTTTGGGATTTGAGGTTTTTCTTACTCAGTCCTAGGCAGTAGCAACTTTAAGCCCATCAGCTCTGAAGTGTCATTCTACCTGTTGTTATTATTTATACTATGGCAATGCCTAGAAATCCTATTTGTGATCACTGGAACAGCCTGTTTTAGGCAGCAAGAGCATAACAAAAGGCCAAGAGCATAACAGAAGTCCAGCTTCTCTTCCCAAGAGCTAATTTAGGTACTAGGGATGGGAGAGAAACACTTTAGCAGAGTCTGGTCTGTCTTTGCTTTAGATCCTTGTCTTACTCCACTCATTTGCTTCCTTGACCTCCTGCATCCAAACTCTGACTCTGCAAGCAGATTTGCCCGGGAATCCTCCTAGGTACATTTGTGCAGATCATCCCTTACCCTTATGCTACTCCTATTTCTGTCTGAGTCACTGCAAAGTGTCTCTCTTCTCCCTTTCCCTTACTGCCTCAATAGCAGTCTGCAGGAGATGCACGGATAGGAGACGGGTATCTGGGGTAAAATATAAGGAGACTACAAGTTTGGATGACAGTTTCTAGAAGAAGAGTTCATGACCAGAGCATTAAGAAAGCAGACAATATTGTAAGCCACATAACAAAAGTTGGAGCCTATTGACATCAATGGGAAGATTCCTAGGACCATTACTCCAGCAATCAGCCCTCAAAGCTTCAAGCCGTCTTAGTAAATGACAATTTTCCTGACCTCCCACAGGCTCCATATACACTAAAAAATGAGAAGCACTGAAGAAATCCTATCTCTGTCTCTGATATTCACCAACTACAATGTTCTTTTCCTTATTGCTAGATATTCACTTGCCTGCATTCAGAAGAAAATAATAGCCTTATTTTTCCAGCTTCATTTTCTCACCACATTCCTGTCCTCAGTGCTAAAGAGGATCTTGGTGGCTCATTTGCCTCTGCTTAGCATCAGCCTGTGTTGTGGACATCTACTGTGAGGATTTAGTTGCTATATATACAAGTGTCTGTAAATGAATGGGAAAAAAATGCACCCTGTCTGCTTTCAGCTAGGTTCAGCACATTAGCATCACTCTGTAGAAAAACAAATGGTTGTTGGGAAACCCCTGGAACAACGTCAGCCATGGGGCCCATTGCAGTGTGTGCCCTGGAGCAATGCAAGGGAAACAAATGTGCCTACAGACTGTCAGCCAGCACCAGCTCCATCAAACTTCTCCTGCCTGAGAAGATCTTGTCAGTGACTCAGGGGTGCTGCCCCTGCCTTATCACAAACCCTTGGACGTCGTCCCAGTCTCTCCTTTCATAAAGCAACCCCAACACTAACGAAGTTTCAGTCTTCCACCAAATTAAGCTGCATGCCCAAGCTTTGTATGCCAACACCACCATTTCAGCCAAAGTACCCTACACTATGGCATTCTCTAAGGACATCCAGTGCCAGGAATGTCTGCCGTGCTCAGTGATATCCCACTGCCTGTAAACTGGTAGGAATCCTGTATTCTTCAGTCCTGAATATCTTATTACAGAAAAGGATACCTTGCAATATGGGGAAGGTTACTACAATATATCAAATAACTCTGAAACTTCCTTGTCTTCCCTGTTTAATAGCATTAATTTGAATTTAGCTAGTGCTTCCCCCAGGATCACAGCAGGACTAACAACTGTGGAAATCCTGAGTAAGCATCGCAGCTGTCCCAGCTCATGTAACAGTGAAAAAGTCCATGCCTTTTTGTTGATACTGTGCGGGGCTACATAGCAAAAGAACTAGGTCTTGTCAGTCATTAAGAGCCACAGCAAAGCAGCAACACTCCTCTTTCTTACACTAAAGAGTGAAACTGCATGAGCTATAAACATCACTGTCCTGATGCAGGAAGGTGGGAAAGCCCCTGTGGGGAGACTGTGTCTCATAGCACAGAAAGAAAGTAGTAATAAAATGTTAATTTCTCCAACATATACATAAACAGTTCAAATCATGACTTCTTGACAAAGAGCACAGATTCTATGCTAAGAAACATTTTGCATTTGGATAACAGCATCCTAGCTAGCGAAACAGGGCTTTTGATTCATCCGAGCAATCCGGACTCACACAGGGCTCTCAGATCCATGTTCAGTAGCTGTGGAGGTCTGACTTGTGCTCCCACAAGAAGTGCTGTTACGTGCTGTCTGAAAACGGCAGTAGTAAGATGAGCTTAAAGGAGTCAAACTGAACCTATGCTTCAGCAGTGCGTTAAATGAAACTCAGATGTTATCAGAGATAAGTCTGAGCTGTATTGGCATTAATTCAAAATAAAAAAGGCAAGTGTGCAAGTACACCAGGGAAAGAAAAGCATCTCACTTTGGGTTGGCTGGAAGTGCTTGGATGACAAGTTTGATGAGCAATGTACAATGCTTTACTGAGATTCTTTACTCGGGGCAGAGGTGAGATTACTTTCTAGAAAGGTAATCTCCACACTAATGTTTAGCAATAATAACACTTTGCCCTTAAGTTGCATGTCCTGATTCAGGATCAGACTCAGAGGAAATAATACTTAATAACCTTGTGAAAAGATATTTATTTATTAGCTATATATTATTATTGCCAGACAATAGCAGGAGGTGCTACACATGATTTCTCTCACAGGCTATTTGTGATCAGGGTTATATTGTACTTGGTGCTGTATAAGTATGTAGCTAGGGACATATTTTAACCTGAATGATCCCCACAAATTATTTAGGCACCTAGCTCAACATAGGCTCAAAGCCTTTGGCTTCAACATGCATGAGTTAAGACTCCAAGTTTTTTAAAATCTGTTCATTAATTAACTGAAGAAACAGAACGTTATCCCATGGAGAGATATGGAACCAGAGAGCAGACCCCAAGGTGAGCTCTTGGGTCCATTGGGTCATTACTATGAAATAAGGATTATGGGTTGATCTTAACTGGTGCAAAACTGTGTGGTAGCCAAATAGCTTATTCAATCCACCCTGCAAGTCCTTTGCAGTTTGGAGGAGCAAGGATATAGCCCAGGATTCCTGTTTGGAGATTCTTCCTGGACAACGTAAACATCTTCTTCATCCTAAACCCAGTGTCAGACAAGGCTTTTAGCTGACTACATTGTGAGGAAAACCAGCCCAAGGCCTCAGAACACCTGAGGGATATTTTATTGTCTTTGCTGGGTTTTGTCAAGTATGAGTAATGTGAACACTGGGGCATCTTCCAACTGCAGAGTCCTAGGAGGAAATTATTTACAACAAGTGCTCAGTCGCCATTGTGTGACACATTCAGGGTAGGCTTTGAATGAAAAGAAGGGACAGAGACGATCTTCAGCTGTATCTCTCCCCTTACTGAATAACAATTATACCTGGCAATCTGAGTATTTATTGCCTCTAAAATTGTTATACAAAGATGCTAATGCACCTGCTCTTCAGAATGAATGACAGCAGGGCTAGTAAGTGAAGCAGGTAGTTAATGGGTGCAGTAAAGCATATGATACTTGTCAGGGCCAATCAGGCTGACAACTGTGTTGTGCCAGGCCTTCCCAAACTGGCTGGTGAACAATCTGTAATCTATGGCCAGCCTCCACAGGGCTGAAGGACAAGAAGGGCAGAAGCAGCTGTTTGCAACAAGGCTTGTGTCACTTGTGAGACACAGCACTTGCCTCTTTAGCAATAAAAATTAACCCATGTTCTACTTGTTCTCACCAATGTTATATAACTGCAGCATATGTCTACACTCTTTGAAATGCTAAGAGATAGCCTGGAGGTGTTGATCCTTTACATGAGGCTCAGATGACTTGTTGGTGTAAATCAGCATCGCACCATGGGCATCTGGGAAGCAAGCTTTTCAACTGATGCAGATCAGTGTAGCTACACCACAGAGGTCAATGTTGCACAAGTTCCACTTCTGCAAATTGCCAGCTCTGGTGGGGCCAACAATGATGATCTTGTTGATGGCTGATAAAGACAAACCTTCCCCAGGTGGGTTTTTAATGTTTTGCTGAGCAGAAAAGAAGTTTCTCCAAGATAGAGAAGGTAGTACAAAGTCAAGTTCTCATCTCTCTAAGCTTTGCAGAAGTGGATAGAGAGATGTCTGTCCATGTCTTCCCTACACAGACCAGGCTTCTTTGTAGCTAAATTAAAAATAGTTTTCACTCTAGTTCCCCTGAACTGTAGTTCCAGTAAATTCACAAATCAAGGCTCCCTGAACCATGAGACTGGCACTTGCATTGTTCTTGTTGAATGTTCTTCTTTCGATACCTGTAGATACATTTCCTGGCTAATATACCTGAGTAAAACATTCTGTTACACTGTACCTTGCACATGGGATTGCAGTTTAATGATGTCCTAAAATCCATAACTTGTTTTGACTGAAAAAAGTTTGAGGAAAATTTCATTTGCTATTGGAATTTGTAGCTATCAAAAGCCTGTGTTTGACTGCCCTTAAGCAGGCGTTAGGTCCTGCAGCACTCATAGAATGCAATTGTTCTGGGGTAAATACAATAAGAATTAAGAAAAGAGCAAATGTGTTTACTCCAGATTTTCCGTTTAGGGTCAGATTTTACCCCTAATAGCATGGGCAGGTGCTTTACCCAGATGCTTTACTACGACTCTGCCTCCAGGCAGGATCTGACCCTGGCTAGCTAATGCAATAAAAATCCAACACGAGCAATAACAAATTTCCTGATTAATAATGAACAAAGAAGCCTGAACAGGAAAATTAAAAGAGCTTCACTGCACAGAGGCTGAGCTCATTTTTTTTGCTGAACCGGGGTGGAGATATATATAAGGAATGTTCTCCCCCAGGTCTGCAGGTATGGCCAAAGGTGTTCCTATCTATTATGGCAACATGGCAGGTAGAAAATAAAATTGGGCTATTTCTGGGGCAGAGGTGGACTCATTTTTACTGTCCTGCCATGCTGACTTTTTATGGTCTTTTGCTGTTTTAACGGCTTTGCTTTGCATGGTGCTGAAAGATGAAAAATGTGCCACTTCTTGCACCGACAGAAAAATATCCACTTTTCTCAAATTAGACCAAAAAGAAAGAAGAAAGGAGGAAAAGCCTTAAGTGATCTGTGACAGTAAGGGGCCCAAGGTACACTCCCACAATAGCCATCATTTTAGAAAGTACAGGTTTATTTGCAGTTGTGTTTTTCTCTTCTTTCTGTTCCCAAAGTCACAACTTTAAACTCCCATTCCTTTCCCAGAGAACGTGATCCAAAGCCACCTGGGTTTGGATGGTGAGTTGACCTCACTTGTATATTGACTTCTATACATTCAAGGCACAGCAAGAGGATTATTAATGAAAAAAAGTGTGTGGATTAATGAAAAAAAGACAGTGTTGCCCTGCCTTGTCAGCTACCATCAAGCTTAGTCAAAAGACTCCTGGTGATTTGCAGAAACCACTTCTAGCACCCACATGAGCGGGTGTTTGGGCTGTCAGCTCTGCAGTTTGCCTGCTGCTGCAAGCACAGTCCTTTCATTCTCCCTTCTGTTCTGGCATCGCCAAAGCTGATGGAAAGAGTCTTTCTAGACAAGCTCCGTGACAGTACAGTAAGACCCACCACCTCCCAGTTTACAGAGCAGGAGTACAAACACTGCATAGAGGTATTCTGGGTTGGGGTGGGGGCGTTACATAACGTCTTAATGTTACAACTCTCATTAGAATGAGAAGTAAACAGGCATTTGGAAAAGTTTCAAGTATGCCTGAGATCTGGAAGTCAATCACCATTTAATACTTACACATCCTGAGGACCAAAGAAAAATATGTTTTTAAGACGTCCTCCACTACCTAATATGGACTGACTCCTCCCTACCAGTAGAAAAGATCAGGAATAACACCAATTTTGCCTTCTATACGGTATGCATTATTATCTGGCATTCACCAAATTCTATCTTCTTCTAAAGTCAAGTAGCCATCATTCTTTTGGTGTGTGGAGAAAAAAAAACTCTACATCCGGACTATTTTGACCCTCCACTTCTTTTCTTATTATACTCTTGTATATTCCTCCTTTTTTTCCCTATTTGCAATGCAAGAAGCCAGGAAGGAGAATGCAACTGTCCAGAGATTCTATGGATGCAGATAGATCCATGAGCTGTGGAGGCTGCCTAAATTAATCACAAATGGACACCAGTGTCTCAAAGCTTTCATTTCAACATCAGCATTTCTCATCTAAGTGCCCAAATGCCTTGCAGGCATGGTCATTTATAAATGCAACAGGCATAACTCAAATAGAAAAAGTAAATGTACTAGAGGGGAAAAAAAGAATGTGTTTTGGTCGCCTCAATAACAAGGTAATAAAAGAAACCACCTGTGAAGGAAGTCATGATTAATGAAAACAAATACAAGAAATTGGAAATACAAACTATGGCAAAAGGGTTTTAATTTCAACAATATCAAAGTTCAGATCCACCACTAAAACACAATATAAAAGCTTGTAACATATGAAATAAACGGTTTGTGGGGATGAAGAAAATGTGCCGTAAAAATAAGAAGTCTATTTAAATAAGATGCACAGTACATAAACAAAATAGCCAATATTGCTGTAGATATTAAGGTGGAAAGTTCTTTGCTGCAAAAAATTGTCTGAAAAATTCTTGTGGGCTGCAACTTAAACTCTCAAAGGGCTGCACAGTTATTATTCTGATCCACTGAAGGGCTGGAGGGATTACTGGAAATGCAATCTCAGATTGCATGTAATCCCCACAGTAGGAGCTATAATATCTCTCCTTTCAGTAGCACATACTGATCACAACTCTGTCAAACCCACCTGCAGCCAGCAGGTGCATGGGAGCAGAAAAGATACTGTGAAGGATCTGGGCATCTAGTCAATCCCTCATCTCAGTCTCTGGGCTCCTGTCCAGTCCCTGCATCTCACCTGCCTTTGTCCTTCAGGGATGCAGACAGAGGTCTGCTATGAGATTGCAGGTTTCTGTGCTGCAATCACTCCACTGTGATGCGCTTTTTAATGCTAAACAGACCTAGAACTGGCAGATGCTGGATAAATGTAGATTAAGGGACATTTTCAAAGAGCTGCAGAGAAATACAGTTTCTTGCCTTATTTTTTTATGCATAGTATAAAATGTATTTGTAAACATAACAAAAACCTTCACTCTAGTACTTGAGCAAAATTATGGCTTGGAAAAATTATTATAGTAGTCTAATTTTTATTGTAATATTTACAGCATAGTAATGGACCAAAACATAAAATCAAGACCTTGTGGTGATAGATGCTGTCCAAACATTGAGTGAGAACACTGAGTCCCTGCTGTGAAAAATGTGTTTATTCTTTACTGAGGACACGGATTAGCTGATACAGGTCCTGGCAGCACAATGGCCAATTAGTTAGTATAGTAGCACCCATTAATTAAAATTTATTAATTGACAAAACATGGATCCTTGGACAGCCTCAGATGGAAACGGATATTTCTTGCTGCCATTGCTTATTGAGCATTTCCTACTACCAGTCCCCAAAGGCACCCAAGGCTGTGGTTTCATGCTGAGAGCATCCCCAGTGTGGTGCTAATCAGTATTTAAGAGAAAAAGATTAAGAATATTACATTCTTGCTGAGAGGAGTAGGAGGGGAAATTCCTTCTCTCTGAGAACTGCACTTGTGTCTCCCTGAATTTGGAACTGTTAGTGCGTACATTTGCACTCATTTAGAAGAAATTTATATTTGGTGTTCTCATGAATATTTCATGGCCACAGAAAGGCCATCTTAGTTTTGGATTTTGGAAGAACATCTAACTAATTGCACCAGGTCCAAAAATGCTGTCCTAATGAAGTTCAAAACCCTTTTCTCCCAGGACAACACCCTCTTAAGTCAGTTAATGTTCTCATGACAAATAAACACCTTCAGTTATTCTACTGCCTGGGAAACACGCCTAACAGCATTCTTAGCACATTCATTTCCCTGCTGGTATGATTCAAAACATCGCTTTACAAGATGATCATTAAATTGTTTGTCTCTGGTGGGTGTTTTAAGTGTGAAAAAAATATTCCAAGATATCAGTCCAGATGGTTAGTCCTGACGCCTTGTCAAAAACACATGCATATGGAGTTTACATGGCCACAAAACATAACCCTATCAGCAAGGAAACTGTCTGGCCAGAACAAAGGATGGTGATTAGCTTGAAAAGATAGAGTTGTTCTTCCATTTCTCACATCAGAAGACAGTTAGGGAAACATTAACACACTGTAAATATTGATTCTTGACATTCTCTTGCATATAGATTTTTGATCATTATTTTAATACTAAAAAGATTTTTAAAATCAAAAGAAAAGAGAAAAAAGCAACAACAATAAAAAATACAGCAGAAAAGAAAACCCTATAGAAATGGTTTTCAGAATCACTTAAGTGAGAAAGGACTAAAGATTAACACTAACTCCCTCAGTTTTGATCTTGAGGTAAAATAAAAGGTTCACTGGAGTGAGATAAGGACAGATTACTGTTCGCAGTAGTTTTATAGTAATGGCTGAGTTCAGTCAGGACTCTGTGATATAGAAAGGACAGGTCTTGCCATGAAGGACTCATTGCACAGGGCTCATATTCTACGGTGGTGATGGAGAGGTGAAGCAAGGTGAAACACAGGTCTTCTGACCTCTGCCCATTACAGGCAGTGAGACTGAAAGACTTCTGCGCAGGCTGCAGGCCACATGAAATCCTTCCCTGGAAGAAAACTTGATCTCCTTCAACTTGACAGTCCTGCTTTTCACTAACTACCCTGACATTTATGGGTGAAGGTCTGTGAGCCTGCTTTCTCCACATGTACCCCTGTGGACAAAGGGGAAGGGTCAGTACCGGGTCCAGTCTTGTTCAACCTATTCATCAATGACCTGGATGAAGGGACAGAGTGCACCCTCAGCAAGTTGGATGATCATACAAAACTGGGTGGAATGACTGATACACCAGAGGACTGTGCTGCCATTGAGAGAGATCTGGACAGGCTGGAGAGATGGGGGGAGAGGAACCTCGTGAAGTTCAACAAAAGCAAGTGCAGGGTCCTGCACTTAGGGAGGAATAACCCCATGCACCAGGACAGGTTGACCTGCCGGAAAGCAGCTCTGCAGAGAAGGACCTGAGACTCCCAGTGGACAAGTTGACTATGAGCCAGCAATGTGCCTTTGTGGCCAAGAAGACCAATGGTATCCTGGGGTGCATAAGGAAGAATGTTGCCAGCAGGTCGAGGGAGGTGATCCTGCCCCTCTACTTAGCCCTGATGAGGCCACACCTGGAGTACTGCATCCAGTTCTGGGCTCCCCAGTACAAGAATGACATGGAACTACTGGAGAGGGTCCAGCATAGGGCTGGAGCACCTCTCTTATGAGGAAAGGTTCAGCGAGCTGCGCCTACTTAGCCTGGAGAAGAGAAGACTAAGAGAGGATGTTATCAACGTATGCAAATATCTTAAGGGAGGGTGTCAAGAGAATGGGGCCAGATTCTTTTCAGTGGTGCACAGTGACAGGACAAGAGGTACCAGGCACAAACTGGAACACAGAAAGTTCTGTCTGAACATAAGGAAAGACTTTTTTACTGTGAGGGTGACAGAGCACTGGAACAGGTTGCCTAGAGAGGTTGTTTCTCCTTCTCTGGAGATGATCAAAACTCACCTGAATGTGATCCTGTGCAACGTGTTCTAGGTGACACTATTTGAGCAAGGGGGTTAGACTAGATGATTTCCAGATGTCCCTTCCAACCTCAACTGTTCTGTGATTCTGTGAGAGGAACAGAAGAAATTTGTACTCGTTAAATACCAGTCTTGTGAAAATCTGTTCTGCTGTTCACTCCTGTGAACAGTTTTGGGTGCCCAAGGTGATGGCAAGGGTGGTCTTACAGGGAGAATCTTCTGGTCAAGTTTCTGTAACTCCTTTTCTCTTAGGTAATTCACAAATCTAATGGAAGATCCTTTCTCACTATGTTTTTATATTTTTTTGGCCTTAGTTATTTCCATGAACTATAAGTACATACAAATGTGAAAAATACCAGTGTATCTTATATTTATGGAAAGTGGTTCATTTCATGGGACCCAAAGTTTTGTCTCTGATTTCAAAGGAGGCAGAACTGTCTGCCGATGTCTCCAAAGATAATGCAAAAACAACCCTTAATTCAAGCCCTATAACATCACTGAGGCTTGTAACAATTAGCTATGCCATATTTACATCTCCTGTTGCCAATATGTTCAACAACGAGTGACATATTTACCCATCACAATAAAAAAAAATCAAACAGCTTGTTTAGCTGAGCATATAAGATAGAAAGCAGTTGATCAAAACCTACCTCACATCAAAAATTATCCCTAAAGAGTTGTGAAAGAGATACAGATCAAGCTGTCATCTCCCAGACAGTCTGTCTGCTGTAATAGGGGCTGTCAGACAGGCTTGAAAACATCAATGGCAATGAACTGCAAAAGAGACTCCAGTGCTATGGAAAACTCAGGCAACTTCTGCAGCCTGCTTCCTGTGGTCCCACGGAGTGGAAAGCTGTGTCCTTTATAACTGTTTCTCTTGAAGCACAATAACAGCCTGAATTTTATTGAGCTGCAAATGCTCAGGACTCCTCAGGATACAGGCGCATGATTGGAAATGATGGTGTTACCACAGCTCACCGCATTGCCATCTGTCAGTGAAGACATTGAGGCGCCAGGAATGACCTTGCGAAGGCTCCTAACCTACCCCTATTAAGAAGGAAAATGGAACATAAACAATGGCGGTTTAAGTTAATATATTTTATTTTACAGTCAGAGCAAGCTATGAATGTGCATTCAGTCAGTCACACTGGCTCAGCTGACGAGCAATGACTTGATACGTTACAGTGCTGTAAATGCTCTCAGTCATGTGCTTCTATCCTCAGTACAGTTCATCTATCATTTATTAAAATTATCATGCCCTGCATTTAGCACTTCTGTTTCCAAAACTGGTAATATCTAATACCTACAAAATCACTCTCCAGGAACAGAAGCAGGCCTGCTCTCACATATGTTCACCTCGCCTTTCAGTCTGAGGACTATTAATTCATTAATATTTAAGATTTCAAATGCAACTGCCTACATAGCTTTAACTAGAGGCATGAGGACAGAAGCCAATTACATTACCACAGTAACCACATGGCTGGATGTGCATTCATCATAAGGACAAATGCCCTTAGTTGCATCCTATGCACTGAGGACATCCAGTCACGTGGCTTGGCTTGGATGCAGTCTCATGGGAGCAGTGAATATGTGCCTTTCATATGATGAGAGGTGGCACCATTTCAGCTATGTAATAGGCACGTGTCAGACAAAGTCAACAGAGGGCCTTGGGGCCTTCTGGAAAGCAGCAGGTGTCCATTACATATGGGAGATGGTCATTATCTTGGCACATAATATGTGCATATCAGATTATATGTGGTCCTTGAGAGCCTCTGTAAAAGGCTATATGGCCTGATCTGGTGAAAAATGGGCACCACTGAATTACAGCAGATCTGTAAGGCAAAATATAGCTGCAGCTTCTCAAGATATACCTGTATTAACTTCAAACTGGTTTTCCTATGTACAGACAGCAGAGATGCCAGAAGAATGTGTGCTCAGCCCAGGAGAGCTATCTTAACTATACTCAGGCCCATCACTGGCAATTTTATGTTCTTCAACTACACGAGCTAATTTTAGTCTTCTGTAGTCATACCTACTTAGATGTCCAAAATGGAGATTTAGAACCTAAGGATGAGTTTGTGATCACTAACCCTGTAGATGTTTCTGACACTAAGTTGTAGCAGATACCGGAGGTCCTGATTCATTTGTCTCCAGATGCATCTCAGTCTTTACAGGCCTATTTCATACCTAGCCTTCATCAGGAACCAAAAATTAATCATTCTTCCACCCTTCTACATGGTGGACTTGAGACAATAGACATGTTTAGGGCCTTTCCATTAGTCTTCTTTTCAGAAGTTGACTAGAGAATAACTTATCTAATATAAAGGCTCAAGGTTTAGAGAACTCATGCTGAGGAAATTTATGCCCATAGCTCCCATTTCCCTGGAAAGTGCTCTATCCCATCAGATCAAAAGAAATGGAGGGGGAAGGCTCCTGGATCCAGGAAGGCTGTTCTCTGAACTGAACCTTATATTGAAAAGCTGGAGGTGTTCTTCACCCACAGACAGAAACAAAGTCTATATTGTTGTCCTGAGAAATACAGGTACATAGTTCTATTCCTTAAGGTATTTTCAGCAAATAGGCAACCCCTCACCTTGTCCCACTTTCCTCCCCTGAGCAGTATTATAAACCTTGGACTGCAATTAGTGGGGTCATATTCTTGAAAAGGGGCTTTCAGCAGCTAGTGGAGAAGGAATGTTGTTGGACTGGTCTGATAAGCTTTATTCCAGAAAGAAAGAGACCAAGGGTGAACAGAACATTTACATCTCCAGCTACTGCAAAACTCTTGCAAAGTATCGCCTCCCCACCTTCCCACCACCGCCCACTAAGATACATTTAATTGCATAGCCATATTATGAAAAGCTTTGGAAAACTGCAACTTGGCCCGCTGCTGACAGTTTCTCATAGTTCAGTATGTACGGATGCCCTTCTACCTGAATCAATTATATGACATTACAGGCTTGATTTCTGATTTTGGTGTTCTTGTTTCTTTCTTGACATTGGTTTCTGTTCGTTTGTGCCATATGCTGCCTTGAATTTATGCTGCTGTGCTTTATTAGAGTTCAGATTTTCCTTTGCCATTAAAGGAAAAATAGAACATTTTAAATGGACTGTGAAATAAGGTAAAGAAAAGTTTAATCGTGCTCAAATCAATTCAGTGGAGTGGCTTTATTAATAGTTATTGCATTCTGCATCACATTGCTTATTAAATATTGTGCATTTTGGAAACTATTCAGTGCTGCAGTTACACTGTACTTCAGCAAGCAGCTGGTTCCCACTTCATGTGAGATTGAGAGAGACATGTTTTTTGTTCACTAATAGATGACTTCACTGGAAACATAGACATCATCTTGCTGGAAGAAACTATGGACCATTTAGTATAGTACCCTGTCCCTGGCACAATCTCTGGTACCACATTCTCAGGAGGAAAGTGTATGAGAATTCCCAGTTGACAGTTACACGATAACTTGTCTAACTCCTACCAATTAAACACTGACTTACATAATAATTCATAGGTTTTTTATTTATTCTTCATTTTTATGCATTAATTTATGTAATTTTGAATATTCTTATACACTACGTAAAGAGTATGTATGTTTTTCGTTCATTCTGGAAGTGAAGATACTGACATATCTTGATGTAATATGTTCTATAGCTTCATTATGCACAGTGTAAAAAAATTTTCTTTCTTTGAAGGAGTTCTTTTGTTTGTTTTTTTGCTTGGTTTTTGTGGGGATAACTAAGACATCTCAGGCATTAGTCACCACCTCATTATGCTCAGATCTACATGTATCAGAGTAGTCCTTATCCTGTGGCAAAGACTATCTTTCATTTCACTTTGCTATATCTCCTTCCTCAGAGGTTTCTCCCTCTTTTTTGTTGTAAGACAAGAGTCCTTCTTATTTACTTGGTCTCATAATGTAGGAGCTTTATTTTCTTTTTTCAGAACCTTCAGTATGGATTTCACAGGCACTTTTGAAACTCAGATCAACCAAAGTGGGAGCAAAGCTAGGTGATCCCATCCTACATGTCTATGCTTTTGATCATTTAAAACAAGACCATTTTTAACCTGCATTTAATATTTTAATTTGTGTCTCTTCCTGCAGAATGATCACCCTGGGAAAGATTGTTTGAATTCTCTAGTGTTTGCTTCACCCTAGAGCTGACAGAAAAGGTCATTAATTTTTATCATATACAACTGAGAGTGGTGATTTTTCAACTGAGGCAGAAAGGGACTAGTAGTGCAGATAGCCATTACCTCTTGATCCTCTCAATCACTCACCTGAAAACACTTTCTCTTTTTTGAGCTCTAGCTTATGAATATATACACATTTTTGGGGGTCTTGTGTAGTGGAGTGTTTATTAATTCACAGGAGTAAGTGGGTTCTTATGCAAAAAGGATTTCTCAGGGAAAGAAACTAAATATATAACCACCATAATGGCAGCTTCAAAGAGTGAATCTAGTGCTTACCCACATATAGTGACAATTCTCTCTTTACCTTCCTCCTTATCAGGACAGTTTCCTACAGAAAAAGACTTACCCGGTTAAGGGAGTGTGGGTGTGGGTGTGCACACGCACATGCACGTCTATCCATCAGTTTCCTATTTTGCCCAGAACTTTTCACTCCATTTGCCAATTTAAACCCATTTTGTCAAACAAACAGAGGTCTTAAAAGATATTGATTTTACAAAAAGGGAGGTCATTGCACCCTTGAACTTCTGTCTCAGATTTTTTCTGTTCTCCCTGACTATTGCTCCATTCTCATATCTCTGTCCCTCTTCCATCTTCTATACATGACAATGACTCCCCGTAAGGAAATCCTGTGTGTGCTGTCCATAAGTTTTAGGAAAAGAGGACAGCCTGGAAGAATAAAGAGACTGTGCAAGTATTATCGAGTAAAGCAAAGATGCAACATCATTGAATTCACAATGATTCTTCAATACAATTTGTTGGTGAGCTTCTTTGGTTGCAAACTTTACAGTTGGTCAGACTCAGTTATGCCCATTCCAGATTCAAAATCCATCCAACCATCCTCAGTTAAAGTAACAATTTTATGACATTGATCTTAGTAAAAACTTAGTACCTTCTACATAAAGTAATTCCCTGGTACATGTACTTTATACATCTTCACATTCAAGTAAGAATGCTCCACATGGGTTTTTGTTGTTTTATATCATTGCTAGTCTGAGGTCTTTAGTTTATCTGAGACAATTTTCTGGCTAAAAAAATATGGGAGCTATTCCTGTCCAAGCAGAAAGGTTTTATCAAGGAATAGATTTCCACACTTACTGCATTCAGCTGATCCATACAGCTTGATAAGGACATCATAGGCTTATCTCATATGAAAGTTCATAAACCATCTCTAGTTAATCTCTAGTTATCACCATTTTCATCCCAAGATCTATACTATTTTCAAATTTGGCCTACTAGGGAAAAAAAAAAAAAAAAAAAAAAAAGCTAAAAACAAGCAGAAGAAAAGATGAAAATTGAACTGCACAAAGCATTGACTTGTTTATCAGATCTCAATCCATAGCTTCTGTCCTCATATCTTTCAGATTGAGATGTTTCCAGCATGGACCTTTGCTCGCTGTGTTTCTTCCTAGCCTGATAAAACAGGACTCCAATGTTGAGTGTAAATTTGGACACCACTGGTGCAGAAATACCCAGAACATTCACAGAAAAACAAACAAAACATTTGAAATGCAGATTCTGGCAGTGACTGACATCCTGTGGTTTTCAGAGTCTGGTAGCTCACAAGATCCTTATTCCTAAAACTCATGCGTTAAACACAAGGTCTAGTGAGAGAGTTGCATTACACCAAAAATTATTTGCAAAAACGCAAAAGAGAAAGAAGGTTTGATGTGGATACTAGCGAAGCTGTGAGACTCTCTTCTTTGCAGATATTTAAGAAGTTGCACAAATACTTGTCAGATGGTGACTAAACATAAGTCATCCTGCTCCTTGCACTCAGAACATGGTGACCTCTGCAGCTAACAGCCACTTGTACACATCTATGATTCTATGAAAAGATGGAAATGCACAATTATAATCATGTCTCCCATGCCATCCTGTAATTCTGCCACTGCAGGATGACACTAGAAATCAGAAACGTAAAAACACTTTAGACCTGTACCTCAACCCCAGGTATGTTTTCAGACCATATGGCAAACATCTGTTGTCATTCCCAAGTTCTTACTGATACTTTTCTCCCAAAAGCAATATTTTGACCCCAAAGACAGACATAAACCAAGGGAAGTTCGGATACTTCATGAATGCTGAATGTATTCATGCTTTTAATTTTTTCTGGAAATTGCTCAGATACTGCAATGATAGCTGGGTCCTAAATCATGAATTACACGGGTAAATAAAAAGCAGCAAGAATATTCATGGATCCAGACTCTATTACATATTGATTCAGAGTCAGATTCTGACTTGTGATGAGGAATTAATGCTAAAGTATAAGATTTTTCAGAAAAGCTAAAGGAAGCTGTTCCTACCCAGTGTCCCACTGTGTAATCCAACCTTATTATTAAGTACGTCAAGAGACAGAGAAAAATGTTCCACTTTTAATGAAGAAGAAGAGATAGTGCAAAATAGTTTACTAAATTTCAGCCACGGCATTTAAACCTATTCATGTGATTCAAACTCATTTACTTCCCCTGAAGTTTCCTGACAAGAACATATATTTCCCTGGAAATGTAGCATACTAAAGCCATTGTAAATAAGCTGCATGAAAAATAGTGCTTTTATTTACATTATGATTTACCAGTCCTAGCTCCTTATCAATCTAGGCTCCCTGTATGCTTGCAACAAGGCTGAACATGAATCAAGGTTTTCTCTGGGTATCTCTTCAAAATCTTAAGAAAATCACTTTCTGATCATAAGGACAGCTGTTAAACTTCATCTTTGGTCTGTTATTTCTTAGTAGGTGGCATTAAGGAAATGAAACCGTATTCTAAATAGGTTTTATTGGCATGCACAAACAATATATACCCACATTGTTCTCTGTTGGCAATATTTGAAAACAGAAACTTGTAATCAGGTACAAGTTGAATGACTATTCACGCAAAAATGAAATGGTGATATGGCTCATAAACTTATGGTCTTGTTGGCTGGCAGTCATTACAACTCCTGTAGAATCATTTTGAAAGTCTAGATATGTATATCTCCTGCATTCCTATATAAATTCTCTCAGTTGTTTCCAATGAATAAAGTTTTCCTTCACTTCTACCTGCTCATTGCATATGGTAGTATGCTTGAAATAGTTGCCCCATTCTGATCTTGACACAGCTGCAGCTGCCTCATCTCTCTATATAAAACAAATGAGTCTATTTTCCCCGAAGAGAAATCCCATTGACTTCCTTGACATGATCCAACTGTAATTTAAAAGAAACACCTTTTGAATGGAGACATGCAGATAGGCTGAAAAATTTCATTGATAAACATGAAGCTGTATTAAATAAATGTAAAAACAATGTGATAACACTATGTTTTTAATAGGAAGAGAGTACCAAAATCTTGAGGAAGTTCCAAAGAAATACTTGTGTAAGAAATGGATAAAGAAGAAAATAAATGTCCTAATCAAGGTCAGGCTTCCCTTGTGCCCCGCTCTAAGCCGAGAAATAAGATACATAATATAATGAACTCAAGGAATTACCATTTAAATGGGAAAGACAAAGGAAGCACTAATATCATCTCCACAACAAGAAAAAAACAAGTAAATTGCCCAAATCATAGAAATCAGAGTCAGAGCTATGAACTAAACTCTTTTGAGTGCCAGAGTAACACTTGAACTACTCTCTGATGGGGAGCTTGCAATAAGCAGGATGAAACAGTAAAGAAATAAATTCTAATTTCAGATGAATGGAGTCTCCTGTTTTTTAAAAAGTAATTAGAGTTCCCTGTTTACTTCGCACTTGAAAATGTTAACATGACTATGTATTTGTCCTCCCTTATTCCTTTGCTACATACCTTGTGTGACATTACTAGAAATTTCAAAAGGTTTTCTTTCAGGAAGATTTTGGATTAATATGAAAATATGACTCACTAGTGCTGTCCTGATAATCCAAGCACATTTACAGGACACTTTTACCTTAAACAATTTCATTTCAAGGTTTTATTCAGGAAGCGAGCTGAAGTGCTTGCTATGGCTCTTCCCTCTGAGGATGTGTTGTCTCATCCCAGCACTGACAGCAGTATGTGTTGGACTTTGCCACCTGGACCTCCAGGTTTACTTCGTCCCCGTGTATTAGCCACCACAGTGAACTCCATCCAGTGTGGCATTTGGCTAATTTAAGCCTGAGTTGAATTTAATCACATCTCTGGCAGCAGAGTCCATTTGTAGGGATCTCCACTGAACCTTTATTCTCTCATAAGGTTGTGCCCATCAGTAAAAAGTTGTGGCTAAAGAGGTGGAACAGGATACCTAGATTCTTTCTGGGGCTGCTGATCTATGAATCTGAGCAACTTTGTAAGATTTTCTGTTCCCTTCTGATCACAGAATCACAGAATAGTTGAGGTTGGAATGGACCTCTGGAGATCATCTAGTCCACCTCCGCTGCTCAAGCAGGGTCACCTAGAACATATTAGACAGGATTGCATCCAGGTGGGTTTTGAGTATCTCCAGAGAAAGAAACTCCCCAATCTCTCTGGGCAACCTGTTCCAGTGCTCTGTCACTCTCACAGTGAAGAAGTTCTCCCTCATATTCAGGCAGAACCTCCTGTGGTTCAGATTTGCTGCTGTAGCCGTCTTTTACACATTTTCTTCATGTAGATTGTCTGGGCTAGCTTTTTTAAGATACTGAAGTGCCTCCCCTCCCATGAACAGAAATTATCCTACTGCAAAAAAGGATTCTGACACCAGTATTCACTGACAAAGATTTCAGTGACTGAACCTACACTATCTGGGGCAAGAGTTCTGCAGCTGTGTAGTAGTTTTGTGCCAAGGCCAATGAGAGACCAGTGCTAGTTAAGCCTTTAGACTGGTGCTGTAAATGTATATGTTATTACTTATCCAAATGGAATACACAAGGCCGAAGTTACTACTACTGTGATTGTCACAATAGATCTCTTTCAGCAGTAACGTTACTGTAACCATAATGGCCTAAAAATATCAGTCAGACCTAACAAAGGCATTCTGACCCCAGAAGCTGGCCTCTGCATGAAAGTGTCTCATAGCATTAGAGATCTAAACTGAAATGTGCTACCCCACTTTCAGAGCCTCCTCGGGATGGGAGAGGTTGTGGAGTCTCCTTCTCTGGAGATATTCAAAGCCCACCTGGATGCAACCCTATCTAACATGTTCTAGGAGACCCTGCTTGAGCAGGGGGGTTGGACTAGATGATCTCCAGAGGTCCCTTCCAAGCTTACTGATTCTATGATTCTATGGAAGCCTCTTTCCTGGCTGAAGAAGTTCCTCACAGGCATGACATCATACTCTTCTGTACCTCAAAGCTTTTGTGTAGACCACAACTACATATGAAGGTTTATTTTTGGGGGGATCCATGGGCATTCAGCAGTGGGCATTAGCTCCTGCTGTTTGTAACACAGAGATGCATCCTCAAAATCATGCAGAGCATCCACTTTTTTCCCCATGATAGTTTCTTCATGAGCTCTGCTCTCAGTATTTTCTGTATTCACCATAACTGGTTTCCATCATTCAGATGATACAGCTATTTGAGTATGGTAGTAGTTAAATCAGATGCCAAAAAAGAGGGTAGACACAAATAGGACCAACATTCTATTTCCTTTATTTCCTGAAGTGATCCCATTTATGTCTATCTTGTTTCTGGATATCATAACAGTATTCCCAGGCTTTTCAAGCCTCTAGCTGTAGAGATTCTTTTGAGCAAAATCTCTCATCTTTTCTCTAAGATGATGATATAGAGAATAATTTTGTTTGATTTATCAAGAGCACTAACCATTTATACAGTCTCTAGGCAGCTGTCTTGCATTTGCTTCACTTCTCTCTTCAACTTGGCATACATAGTTTCACAGGCCCAGGAGGTCCTCACAGCCAAAACAAGGTGTTTTAACATCAGTTTCCTCGTCATTCAGTAATTAGATCCCATTTCCACATGACTTCCAAATACAGTTCAGTTAGAGTTGGACCTTAATAGCCAGAAATAACAGTGAGACAACTGAAAAAGGAAGAGCCACTATGTCTCTTGCGCATGCTAGCAGCAATGGCTCAGAAACTTGTCTAAAATCACACATTTTCCTGAGATGATAAGAGATACAAAGTCGTTATCTTCTGATAAATTTGGCTTTTTTTGGCTGAGCAATGTGAAGGCCAAGGCCAAGCCATATAGAAAGTTTAACCATTGGTCAGGTTCTGCAATACTTTTTCACAGGAACAAGCAGAGCAGAAGATCCTAAAGAGTTTAGAGATGGAGATGGGAAAATATATCAGAGGAAATCTTTCATTTTGTTCTTTAGCATAGCATGTTACCTCTTTCAGATATGTTTTCTCCAGGCCTATGTGTGGCGCATGCTTTCCTCAAGCCGTTTCAGACGCAAGTCATCTACTTCAAACACTTATTTCCCAAGACTATGTCTCTCAGTAGGAACTTCCTGAAGGATGTGCAAATCCCATGGATGCTGTAGCACTGACCATAGGATAGATGAGGCTGCATTTGTAGCGAGCACCACAAAAGTTCTGATTCTTTTCTTTACTTTTTTCCTAAAGGAAATGAAGATTCCACCAAAGGCAAATTGCCGCCCTCAGAAGAGAGCGCCTTATCGTCATCTGTCTTACTCTCTCTGAAACAGTAGAAACTTCAAGGGAAAGTTTCTGGAGTTCCCAAAAGAAAAACAGAAATACAGGGAGAACTTCTGGCCAAGCCCTCACTAATGAGTAGTCCTAAAGTATGAGGACTTGTGTACTAACACTTTTCCACCCTACAGATGTGCAATAGAAGGTTGTTAAGAAATAAAAATATTACTATTCTTCCTATCAGATTGTTCTCTTGGGTGATGTCTAATATCAAAGTGTTCCAGTAACAAAGTATCTTCTGAGAGAAGAACAAATACAGAAAGACTTCCTGTTGCCAAATATAACTTTAAATGTAGTCTATTCAGTTTCCCATCTGAAAAATTGCTTTTGTTGAGGTGTTAATTAAAACCATCCACCATACTTTTATGGCACAACTATGTTTTAAATCAGCCAGAAGAAAACGACTTATTGTTATTAAAACCATAGGTTATAACATGTTTAAAATGCTCATCGTTCCAAACCCACTGCAATCTCTGTTTCAAGGGATCCTAAAAAAAAAAAAAAAAAAAAAAAAAAAAAAAAAAAAAAAAAGCATTTGGATTCCATTAGGGTTTGTAAATAACAGTAATCTGGTTGTCACAGGCTGCCTATAGACCTTTCTCATTTCCATACAACAATATTGGAATCAATAGTCCCTGTTGCCCAACATCATTTTCATAATTTCCACGAATTGCTATAATTGTTTCCTTTAGTCTTTTAAAAATTCTCATGCCAAAACTACATGGATATGCTTCCTAATTTTTTTAAAGCCTCTTACAAATCCTATCGAAACTGCAGTCTCTCTGGTGATTGAATCAGACCCAAAAACCTTTCATACACTTGCATTGTGTGCATAAAATGGTAGTGTCTAAGATATCTTTCTAGACAAAAAGAGAAGAGGGTTTCTTGGTCCTATATCAGGTGCTAGACAGTGGAAATGGGGTTCTCACAGTTGCGTGGCTCCAAACAGCCATGGCTTCAACATCCTCTAAATTTTCTTCTTAATTCCCAGCCTAAAATATTTTACAGATCATAAAGAAGGCAAGGTACAAGAAGGAAACATAAGGATAGAAGAAGCCAGAGGCAGAGCATTCTGTGGTTTCCTAACTTATATTAGTACCCAAACCATGGAGATATTAACCAGGAGCTAATTTTAAGCAAGCGAACTTTCCCTTTGCTTGTGCATTTTGAAAGCTCTAGGTGCTATGCCTTGTTTGAGACATACAATGGGAAAAGAGAGGAGTTGAGGTGAGAGGCAGGAGATATGGGAAGGAAAGAGGAGTATATAGCAAAAGATTCAGTGAAATTAAGAGACTGTGAGGAAGGAGGAATTGTTCCTGAATATCATGTGGAAAAATGCAAATGATGTGATAAGTTAGTCTGCAAAATAATGTGCCAGGGAAAGTGATGGAGGTGCTAGAGCTTGAGATGTTTAAATTACTTTGGATAAAACACTGGGGTATGGAATATAAAGAGCAGCCTCAAGTATGCTACATATAACTTAACAGCTCATTTCCCTCTCCTAGGGATCTAGTTCCTCACTGTTCAAGGACAGGCAGAGTCCGTCTGGCAGAAGGAGAAGAGTTTCCAATTTTGTGCTATTCCCTGAAATGGCCATGGGGCTGCAAGCAGGGTGGGGGTAGTTGAGGGAGAAAGATGGGCTATGTCCTGCTGATTCACCTCTCTCAAATATCTTCTTACCCAAACTCTGGTTACTGTGAGTAGCAAACAACATCAAGAGCCATGTCACCAGTATCCCTGTTCTCAAGAAGATGAAGTATGAGAGAGAAAATTAGTCTGCAAACGTATTATGCCCTTTTTTGGCTCTATATGGGTGATTACACTGCCTGTGACCCACTCTGATGGGACATCACAAGGGTTTCTCTGTACCCACCACCGTCTGCTCTGTCCCAAGACAAGCCTCAGGCTCAGGAACTCCTTGCCCACACAGAGCATCTGCCTTGTGAGTCTCTGTCCTTCGCACAAGAGGCACACTACTGTCTTCTCAGCAGGGATAGAAGGGTGTAATCCCAGAGCATAGCAGCTGTTTGAAGAAAATCCAAAACAAGAAAATGAGAGCAAGCTCTTGAGCTCTGGCTTGTCCCTACTGTTCACGTCTCAGATGATTTGTGTTGTGCTACAGGTTTCTTCATGTTTCTTTCCTCACCCCAGGCACCAGAGAGGATGTCGAGTCCACTGTTTTCTGCACACAGAGATTTTAAACCAAATCCCACTGGCCTTAGAATAGTCAAACTCTTAGTTACTCTAATGAGAGCCAGGCTCATTTCTTTCCTCCAAAATCTTGCTCACTGATAAGGGAGCCTGATGCAATAAGTGACAGGGGTCAAAGCAGATATTGTAACATATTCAGACAGATCTGGACAATCTACAGATATAATTTCTAGCTAGAAATAGTTACAACTGCTTTCAGGACTCTATCAAAGCTTTATCCAACCCATTTTATTCTCAGCATCATTGGAGTTTTTGGGCTCCAAACAGCCCATTGGAGTTTTTATCCATTACTTCTCAATCTGCAGGAAGATAGTGGTGCATTTGAAAATAAATAAATGGCTTCAAAATTCTGCTTTCCTATTCTGCACCTGGAAAATAAAAGCAGAACAAAAAACAGAGCATAACTTCCATGAATGCAATACATTAGGAGTACAAGAAAACATTCAGAAGACAGGGCAGGGTAAACTAAAGTGGTACATGAAACCTATATCCTTGCTCCTTTTTCAGTTTAACCTGAACAGGAATCAATGCAATTTGTCATGGGGCTGTTGCTCTGATAAGTGACAAATGTCTTGTGGTAGTATTGCTGTTGAGAGAACACCAATTGGAAGTCTTTAAACATCAAGTAGGCAGATCTGCTTAATCTGGAAAGATTGAGGAAGCCAGGCCAGCATTACAACAGGAAGAGAGTACTCGTTCATTTTGTGAGATGACTTCAGACCATGTCTATGGGAAAAATTGCATGGCTCGCTGTGCTTGGAGCAGACTGCCAGCATTGTATTGCAGCCCTTGTAATGCTCCACAGCCAAGGATCTAATGTTTGAGTGGCATATAGATGATCCCAAGATCTTTTAAGCTTCCTTTATCCTGAGTAAAAAGTAACTTTGGCTTTTTCCTTGTTGCATTTCCTGGAATTTGTTATCCCTCCCACATAAATGGGACCTGACAACAATTTGCCTCAGTTGGACTCCCCTATGTAAGGCAAACCTTTTCCAGACTGCATTCATGCTGATTCTTAATTGAATGGTATCGTATTTGGATAACACATGTTAGTGGAAGCATACAGACATCCCAAAGCCTCTTTAACTGGTACTATAAAAAAAGATTTTTTGGCAGAATAATGAGTGTTTCCGTGATTTTCAGTTCCTGGTTTTCCTTTTACATTACAAGGAGTGCTGTAAGCATTTTTTTTTATGTTAGATTAGATTCCTAAGAGGGATCAAGGAACATATTCTATTCTAAGCAAGAGAGTATGACTGCTTCTTCAACAACCAATCTTGCCTTCCCAAACCACCTCAGACATGGCTGGTGAGAAAGTATTTTTAACTTCCAGCCTCTATAGCCATGGTATTCCCTGAAGAGCCTTAACAAGTCGTCAAAATCTCTCTTTATGTGATTTGTTTTTTTCATTTCTCCACTTATTTTGTTGTCAGGTTTCTTCATTTGAATGGATGATTATCAAAGTTTACCATCTTCATTGCTAGCCTTGTGCCAGCCTTGTGCTAGCAATGTAAAAATGTCTCCTTTTTCTTTGGTTTTGGCTTAACTGGGAGGCAACTGAAAACAAAATAAAAAAAAACACCACACACACAAACACACACAAAAATAATAATAATAATAATAATAATAAACTGAGCCAGGAAACATTCTCCAAATTGCCACAGAATGCATCAAAGCTCTTTGACGCAATTAAAGAATGGAATAGATGTAAGATATTAGATGATTTATTTTAATATACTTATTCTGAGGAATAGCTCCATGAACAGGATCATCTGATCTATTATTATCTGATAAGGCAAGGCTTAAAAAGATACTGTTCTTGGAGGTCCTGTTTTTTGCATCATTGCTCTAGTAGTTTCAAAGAATACACTCCTACACAAGAATTCATAAGTCATCCATGTTCCTGATATAAGGTCTGTGCCTTCATTATGTGGGATGTCACAAGCCATGTGTTTGTGAAAAATGACAAGAGCAGAGAAGGAAGTCTGCTGTTTTGGTGAGATTGAGTAAGATCAGGAATCTGGTTCTGTGAACTTTCTGATCATTCCTTCTTCAAAGGCAGTGCTGAGAACAGCCCTCTTTGTAACCATAGAGGGAACGGACACTCTCAGATCCCAGCCCAGTAAAGCTTTGCCCACTTGGGATGTTGTGCTGGAATACATTTTATTGCAAATGGACATTCAGTAAAGGACAGTGAATCACAAACAAGTGATTTTCACTTAGGAGAAACCACAAGGACTACCACAAGTATGTTAGATATGGCCAGCTCCAGCCTGATCTTTGCTGCAACCCAACACTGTGCTGCTCAGATGACCCACATCACAGACTGAGTGGAAAACAATCAAAAATTAGCATTGTCTTTTCCAAACATCTTAGTTATTTGTCACTTTTGCAGCTCTTCTTTCTGCTCGAAAGAACAGCTACATGTGAAATAAAGCTTTTGGGTGGTGAAAGCATGAGCTTCAAATCCCTAGAGGTAGAAGTCAGAGAGAAAACTGTCTTAACGCACTTGGCTGCCAACAGTGAACTTAAAGTAAGCCAATCAGTATCTAGCAGAGGACAGTGCACTGACAACAGTTAGACAAACAGACATCTTCATCTTCTGGCCAGAGTCACTCAGCTGTTTAACACAGTGGACCTTCTTCATTACCCTCTCTCATCTGTGGACTGAAGTGGACTGACAGGAATAAGTGCCTGGCTATATGCAGAGTCAAGAGATGCCTTGACCATTATCTGAAAATTATTTTATAGAGAGAAAATGCTAGATATCAATGGCTTTTTTGTTTAATGTAGAAAAAAAGAATTGAGAAAAAATTATTTTTTATCACCCAGGACAACTAATGTACAATTGTTGGCACCTTCTCCTACTAGATTCTCTCTCTGCCACTGGCTACAGATAGAAATCCAGTGGCTTTGATTCATTACAGCTATTCCATGATTTACTTAACCAGAAGTAATGACTACAAAATCTGCCCTTCCTACAGACTGAAACCCCAAACTCACAGAATGGTTCAAGCCTGAATTTATCTCTCTGGTTCTTTTACACAGGCAGAATGGCAGGAACTGAGCTGAACGTTGCACACCAGTGACAAACAACACAGGATGGGATCCAAGCATACAGAACTCCACACCCAATGGATCCCATTATTGCCCTCCTTTTCTGTATATATAATCAATTCCCTCCTTATGCTCTGCATGATGTATTTTAGTATCAGCTGTTATCTTCTTCCATATCCTTGGCATGCATTTTAAATTGATCAATCATTTTATCCATACATGAAGCACGAGCACAAGCCTCAGTGATTACCAGCAGCTCAAGCCAAATGAGCACACAGCCCTTGAACGTTATGTTTCAGTGTTACCTTGTGTTCATGGCCAAATGCTACAATCCCTAGGCGATTTCCACAAGACTTTGGCTGAATGATCTTGGAGCTCATCTATCTACTTGAACCCCAACAAAGAACAGTGCTGTGTGGAGACTGTAAATCAGAGCTGAAGATACTATTTGACTGATTTCAACTCATAACTGCTGATAGGCATTAGGAAGTTTCTTCTCTAGTTTTGGTCATGCCAGTTCTCAGTCACTGATTACTTTGCTGCTGGATGCCATGCCTTGAAGACTGATCAGCTGCTTTGAGTGGCAGGTCATCAATCACAGTACAAAGGCAATCGCTCTTTTAGAGGAAACTCATGCACTGTTTTTGGATGCAGGATAAAGTCATATTCCTCCAATGGCCACATTTGAAGCTGTCATATCATAAGAAACGACAGGTTTCTGAACCGTCACTCTTTGCAACGGTATTCCCTTGAGGAAGAAAAGGAGGAAAGGAACTTGACTTAACTCTGCTTTTATAATCAAGATCTTTTTTTCCTTTCTCTCCGGCAGGTTCTCTCATCCCTATTTCCACAGTGACACTAACACCCCTTGCTAACTGCTAAAATGATTGTCATTGTTTGCTTCTCTACAGCACAGCCAGCTAACAAGGGAAGAACTGGCTCTGCAATACCTGACATCATATGTGAAATAGAGGGTAGAAAGAAAAGCACCAAACATCTGAGAATTAGAATAGCTTTTGTTCCAACATATTCAGTGATCTGCTAGGTTCAATATCTCACATCTGGTGGATTAGAGAAGGTTGCAGGTAAACTTCATTTGACAATTTGTTGTTTATTTTAGGGAGCTGCTTCTTGTATCTTCAATTTCCATTGCAAAAAAAGGATCAGTCCTGGAGACTGGATCTTTCATTTGTCCACAACACAGTTTAAGAGATCCTGCAAAGGGTTAACTTTGTGTAGAACCAAACAGAGGAGAGACTTCTGTTCAATGTTAACAAAATAGCCTGGTGAGACACAAATAATTCAATAAGCAAATTTAAATCTTTCAGCATTTTTATTTGGAAGAGGAGACCAGAATTTTTGCCCCTAGAACATCGTGCAGCCTCAGGGCTTTGCATCACAGACATACTTGAATATATTGGGATACAAATGTCAAGAGATCAGCAGCCACTTCACAACAGCTGAGCTGTTCCCACAACAAGACCAAGGAAAGAAGTGGGTAGGGAGGAGACCTGGGTCTCGTAAACCTTACAGCCACCCTAAAGTAGACTATACATACTTCTGAATGGCAGTCATTAGTTAGAAATTATTTCAGAATACAGTAGGGAAGAAGGAAATAGTTTAATAATTATTTTTGCTATAAAAAAGCATTTAGATCTTCTCACCTCTTTCTGTCACTGCACTTTAAGCTTTGCAGAAGTTATTTAATACCAATGAAAAATAAATTTAGAGGAAAAAGTTTTAGCGTTACATTAACTTTTCATTGCATTTTAGCATTTTTAATCCAGCAGACAAAAAAATCATTATTTTCTTAAATTTAATTAATTTACTAAACTCCTCACGGTTCATTGAATTCAATCCTGTATCTGCGATCTTTCTGGGTCCATTAAGCTCCTGGGGTTCAACTTCATCTCTTCTAACTCATAAAAATCTCATCAAAATGGAAATAAAATGCAATTTTGAACTTGCTAATGAAGGGAAAAAATGTTAACTTTCCAGTGCTGTTGAATTAATGGATTATCTTTGCCAGCCAATTTTAAGGAGAAAACTTTCGCACTGGGGCAAACTTATAAAAGTTGGAATAATTGCACAAAGAGGCATAAGCTGTGCCAGTATTTTTCACTGTCTTTCTTTACCACTGCCTAAGATATTACTGCAGTAAGACTGCTCTCCTCTGAGCTTGCTTTGTCTTCTATCCAAGCAAGATGGATGTGAACGTTCTTATAGCATATTACATATCATTATTAACCGCAGAAATAGTCCTAGATGTCAAACGCACAGTTTGGCTTGAGTTCAATAAAGCACAGAAGCACCTGCAAAATTTTAAATCTGAGGAGTAATCTCAGAAGCAAGTGCTTTTGAGGGGTGGCTGATGAAAGGAAGTGTACATTTAAATAGTGATTGAATCGGTTCTTTGGGGGGGATCCTTAGTTTAGTATTTTCAAAAATCAGTTGTTGTTAAATCATCAGATAGCTCTTTAGTTTGCTTCCCACTTAGTCTTGAAATTTCAGCTTTGTTTGGTATCATCATCTAATCCTAAATTACAATAGAAGAACAAAGTGGCAGACTGCTAACGAGTTCCACTCCAGAAGCAGCTGCTTTCTAGTGCAATAAGAAACAGTCTGGGGTTCTTTCCATCCCTAAGTATATAAAGGAAAACTGGAATCTGGAAATTATAAACTAGTCATATTTTTCCTAGGATTTTTTTTTTAATTAGCCCTTATAACCAAAATCTTTTTTTTTATCATGTCTTCCTGGTTTTTGTCTTCCCTTTAAGAATAATTTACATATATTGTTTTCATTTTTTTCTTTTCCCAATTTTTTGTACTGTTTTGTCTCTTTTTCATTGAAATTTTGGTCAAAATCATTTTCCCTAAAGAAGTAACTGATGAAGAAGAACCTTGGAAATGAGAAATAAATGACAAATGATTTTTTTAAGCCTGTAGAAGTGGAAAAAGAATACAGAAGAATTGAGAACAGTACTGAAAACAAGACAAAAAATTAAGAGTGACTTACCAATCTCTGTGAAATGAAAACTAATATAGAATTCCAGAATGAAAAAAATTTAATTCCTCAAACATTTCTGACATAGTGCTATATGCATTCATAAATAGATATATGAAAAATAAATGCTCACTATATTATTTTTATTGTCATTATTATCATCATAATTACATGCATAACTGAATCACACTAACAGACCAACCCAGACTAGGTTAATGCCTGTGCAAATCTTGCGCAAGCAGTGACCGGATCAGTGAGTTTCTCATATTAATAGTACTAAATTATCATCCTCTAAACACAAAAATCTGCATGACAGATGAGCATGCCTCTAGGAATAACAGTGATAATATTTCAGATACACAAGGAGTTGATCTGGTGATACCAGTTCAGTAGTTTTGCCTGCTCCCCATGCCCCCCCTCCTAGAGAAATCACACATGGTTGAATGAGGGCTCGGTAGGGTGTGGGTACTGTTCTCCAAGAGAATGTGTCTATATTTAGTTCTCAGACAAGGGAGATTTAATCTTCTGCATATTTGACTGAGACAGTTATGGCTTCTCTGAGTGGTTGCCAGATTTTCCTGCTTTGGAGAAGAAAATCTGCCTGCACACACAGGATGCCTCCAACTGGCTAGCTCTGCCCTGTGATGCTGGTGCAGTAGTCCCAGTGGAGGTTTTAATGGATGAGGCTGAATGTCTGTGCTTTCTAAGGTGGCTGATTCCTTTGCTCCCTTCATCCAGTTTCTGACTGTGAGTTAATTAATTAGCTAGCTAATTTTCCCACATACATGCATGGGTGTTTGATGAAGTTTTGCCACTCTAGGAAAGCTTCAGGAGTTTAACTCTAGAATAAACATCTAAGACTTGAGCTGTACCCTTCACATATGCAAAATAAGGACCACAGATTTTTGTGGGGAAAATGTTTCTCCCATTTATATTATTCACATTTGTACTGAATCACTGAATCACAGAGGAAGAGGAACAGAGGTAGCCTGAGACAGAATCAAAGTCTCAGCCCCTCTCTGTGACTTGAAGATCAGTCTCAGCTACTGCCCATTAGGCATGTGAGTGCTTATCCAGTTCTCAGAGATTTCAGTGATGAGAATCATTACCCTCCCCAGGCAATTGTTCCCAGTGCATAATTACCTCAATATTAGAAAGCTTTCCATAGTGTCTAGCACAATTACCTCTCACTACAATTTAAACCACTACTACTTCTCCTTTTCACAATGAATGGGGAGAACAATTTTCTTCCTTCTTCTGTGTAGTATCCTGTTATGTATCATGCCTCCATTTGGTTCTCTCTTCTCTGAGATTATCACATGTAGTTTCTTCAAACTTTTCTTTCAAATTTTCAATGCTTTTTAGGCTTTCAGCATCTGCATGACTGGAAATGTGGTGACTGGAGTCCCAGAAACGCCTTGCTAAGTCCTATGGGTGGTTACCTCAACAATCTACACAAAACCTTCCTGTTCTATATCCAAGAATGAGATTTGCATCATTTGCAACTGTCTGACACTGCTTTCTTTGCTGTTCTCTCCATCTTCTCTCTAGAAATACTACTTGGATAACTGATTTCTCTTTCACATTTGCACTGCAGATGATTCCTGCCAGGCAGAGGACCTTATACCCGCTTTATTGAATTGCATGCTATTTCCTTTTCCAAATTATGTCTCCATTTTGTTTCTCCAGCACATTTGCAGTCTCTTCCCATGCAATGTTAGCTGCAGTTTAATAAGCATACTTTTATTCCATCATCCAAGCTGTTAAGAATATTGAATAGTATCAGGACAGAGTCTTGTGAGATCTCACTCAATACATCCTTCCAGTTTAACTACAGACAGTTATTCTCTAGATATGGGTTTCCAGCCATTTCTCATTCACAATATAATAGTTTCATCCAGACTACTCTTTCCTAATTTGTTTATCCATGCTGTGCCGAAGCTTTCCAAGTGAGCCAAGGGAACCTAACACTTCAATTCACAACTCCCATGGATGTGCTGCAGTATAATCACTGTTCACTCATTTCATTTATGAGCAGGCAACCCAGCCTGGTTAGGCTGATCTTTACATTTTCCGTGTCATCACAAAATAGAAGTATCTTTCAATGTCAACCTTTTGGACATCCTAGGTGCTAATTAAGCATTGGCATTAGCATCATTATTATTGATAACATAGTTAATGTCAGAAAAGATAAGTTCTGCCTGGGGAGTGGGTGATTTAACAACTACTAGCCAGCTAGCACCTTTGTTTTTTTGACTTCCAGTTCTCACAACTAAATATATACCATCATCTCTGCAAAGGGTCTGTCCTGTAAATGGCTTAGGATTTTTATAAGGACGTTCTTGTCTGAAACAGCTTGACCCAGTCTGCCTTTTAGTTCTCTGATTTAAATGTTAAGGCTAATTTTAGATGATTAATATTCTGTCTACACTTCACATTTATCACTGTTACCTAAAATATCAGGAAATAATGGCCTAATTGGACCCAACCTCTATAACTTGTATCGCTATAGTCTCCTTCCGTATCTTCCTTTCTATACCTTTGCAGAAGGCAGAGGAAAATTAGCAGATTTTCCAGAGACAGTCCAATTAATAGTGATGGATCCTGCTTCCTTCACTCTCACTGAGAAGCTCTTCACATTGTTTAAGTACCTGAATGAGTTTTGGACAGGACAGAAGGGTGTACTAGTCCTAGTGTCATGACAGTATCCCAGACAAAACATTTCAAAAGTGGGTGCTCCTTTCCTCTGGTATGTATTTCTGTATTAGCTCTCACTCCATGTTTGAACAGCATCTGACACAGTAAGCTCCAGCCTGGACTATGTGAAAATAATAAGCAGGAGAAGGAAACACAAATAAGATGCCTGCTATTCAGCATGGTGCAAAACAACTCTAGGTCATTGATGGGCACATAACTCCTCCTTTTCTGAATTGATGCCAGCAGGACCACATCCTGGCAAAACCATCCTATTTCAACAAATCTAGATTCTGCTGCCTGCATTCAGCCCATATAAACTGACATTTGACTAAGAAATACAAGCAACCTAGTCATATTCTTCAAGCAGAGACACCTCCAAAGGGCTATTCAAAGCTCTTCAGGGTTCTCTGCAGTTGCCTACTCCTTACTTATTGGGTATGGACAAGAGGATGATCTCGCTCTGGTGTTAAATACTGAAAAATAAATGGGATAAATCCAGATCAAGTTTGCCGGTTTGCTGCCTGTTTAGAATGGGCAGGTAACCAGTGGAAAGAAAATAAGCTGAATGCTGAGATAATCTTTTCTGAATAGCCAGTTCATCTGAGCTTACCTGGCTGTGTCATCACGTAATATCAGTTAAAACCAAGGGCAAAGGGGATGCAGTGAATTAGCTGTGATGCAGAGAGGCAGTGCAGAGGAACGCTGCTTCCTGGTGCTACTCTGGGCTGCCAGTCCTTGTAGTTCTTGCCAAACTGGCAACATTTGCTGGTTGCTTTCTCAATCCCAGCTCCTGGAATCCTATGAATATTTAGGATCTCAACTATCATTTTTTAAAGTATAGTTGCTAAGCGCCAGGGAACAGTTATTTCATGATTTCAGAATACTTGTTGCTGTCAGTACCATCAGTTAGTGGAGTGGTGCACTTCTTTGTTCAGTGCCCAAACTCCCCATCCAGATAATGTGTTGCAATAGCACCAGTCAAGAAAAAAGGTTTCAAAACAGCAGGTATAAAGAAGTTTATTTTGTTGTTTCACCCCTGCTTTGATCACACATAAATTCTTTTTGTTCCTATGAAAATCTCATAAATACTAGGCATCCACTTCTCCACAGATAATCCCAGAATAGCTAAGAGACAGCCATTCTCTTCTATTCCATTCCAGGTTTGATTAGGTCCTTCTTTTTTTCTTTTTCTGACTACAGTTTTCCTCAAAACACAGGTATTTTAGGAAATCATTAAATCTTGCTAATCTATTGGCATTAGTTTGTCAAAACTCTTATCCTCCATTCCCCCCCACACACTCCTCTTGACCATTCTAATTATGTTAGTTCTATAGTTTCAACTTTATTAGTTGAAGAAGTATGTGAAAATTACCTCTACCACACTGGAGTCCTGCTGTTTGCCTCACAGAGATTTAATTCAGCTGCCGAATGGTGGCAATTAACTTGTGCCCTAATTATTAAATGATTCACTGATATAATTATGTGTTTTATGTCAAGCTACTGATAAACTGATAATTAATAATGCTGCTTATCCAGATAAATCATTTTTTCCAGAAGAGTTGTCTGCTACATTTGTACTTTTGGTCATAATTAATATTCCCTTGGATTTGGATGCAAGCTGTGAGGAGGCTGATTTGAAAAGGATTGTGGTTGTCCAGGGGGTTGTCATGTTATTTGCAAAAAGCCATCTTTTTTAGTTGTCAGGAGATGGGACTCAAGTGTCTGGGACCCAATCCTGACACCATCCTTTGGGATTCATTAAGACGAAGACTCTGGGGAAGCCTCTTGTCCTGTCCCCTGCCCTAACATCAGGGGGTGGGAGGGGGTGATAGAGGACCAGGCGCCCACATCGTGTGTCCTGCAGAGGGGTCTCTGGTGGACCACAGCCAGTCAGATGAGCTTAGATGTGGGGTGTGGGGGTGCACAGCAGCTTCCCCACAGCTGTCCCGCCATCTTCAGGGGCAACGTAGCCGGGTGCAGGTGGCACAGGGATATGCTCTTATCCCCCTTTTTTGCATTTCTGCGGCAACCGGCATGGCAGAGAACGGCTGCCCTTTCCTTCCCTTACAAAGTCTCTGACTCCACAGCCACCACCCCACTCTTCAATTTACCCCAAAGCACTGTCAATAAGGCTGGGGGTGCTGGATGCTTTCTCCCTGCTTGTGGGCTTGTGCATAGAGAAGCAATGCCCAGCCCAAAACATTATTCACGACTTGAGTCATCATCTTTACCAGTCCACAGTAACATCCCAAAATATAAGGCAGGCAAACTGTCCCTGCAAAGCCTATCAGCTTTATCAGCTGGGTCAGCGCTATCTTTTACCAGCACACCAGCTATTTATCACAAAAAAAGCTTTCAGCCAAGTTAATTCAAGATGTGTCCTGATGTACTGTCATTTAAAACTAGGGCTATAACTATAAGGAAAATCAGTCTGGCAAGTGTATAATGCTGTGTTAAAATTCATTACCTTAAATCATATCCTCTTACATGCAGCACTGCGATGTTTGAATATATTAAATTTCTATAGCCTCAGTTTGGTAGCCTTCACTTCAGAGAGTGAAGGTTGTACATATTTCCCTGCTAATTCTGTTAACAAGCAATGCTACTGCTCATATGCACATGGGATTTAGAGATATCACTATCTATCTCCTTAAAATCAGAGAGTAAAACCACAGTGTTTACACAGTTTCTGTGACACAGATCAAAAACTTCAGTAGCCAACACAAATGCTGTATGTCTTTTATCTGAACAGCAGGGAGCAGAGGTCAAATAACTTGCCCAAAGTCAAAAAGAAGATCCATGACAGAACCAGAAATCAAGTTGAATTCTCCTGAGCAATATGCTCATGCCTTCCTTGCAAGAGAAGCATAGCTGCAAATGCCTTTAGTCTCTCATATTAGAGGATTAGCCTTCTCATTACTCCTCTGAGATGTGTTGCATATGGACACAGAAGATTGATATTGAAAAATTTGCCACCTAAGTGGATGAAATTGTCTAAATTTGATGACTTTATTTAGTTACTTATTTGAATGCTTTTATGACCTTTAGATTTATTTACTTACTGAGACGGCAAGGACAGATGGACAGAAAGGAAGAAAGGAAAAGAAAAGTTGTGACACATAGCTTAACACAGCTAAATTTCAGTGTTTCCTGAAATCTGATATTTTTTTTTTCTAGAAAAATACGATGAGCTGCAAACAACTTTCCCAGTGTACTATATCTGTTGCAAATGGAAAAATGCTTTCCATTCCAGATTTGGATCAAATTTCAAAACATTTCAAATCATCTGCAGATGGAAAGCCAGAGGAGAGGTCTATGAAGCGATTCATTAAACTTATTATTTTTATTTCATCAGGTTTTTTTCAACCTATGTTTACACTAATCTGATTACATTTCAAAACAAAAAGTCATTTTAACTCTGAAAATGTTCCTCAGCTCAAAAATTATACAAGCAAAACTCTCACCATTTCAAACCACTCTCTCTAGGATATTACAAGGAGGAAAAATTATTAAATCTCTCCCCAACCCCAAACACAAGCTTCAGACAAATCAAGATGTTTGTGTGGAAAAATAAAATCATAGTTCTTTGAAAAAAACTCCCCTTCAGCTCTGTTGGAGGTTAAGCCCTAAAACACTTAGAAATGAGTATGGTAGCTAGCGCTGACGGGAGTAAAGTGGTTGCCCTCAGAGATGTACGAGCAGCCCTTTCATTTTTAAATGGATTTAAATGATGCAAACTGAAATGTTGACTCAATTAAGTTCCTTCTGCTTGGCACCTTCCAGCTGTACTGTGAGCTGTGGGACTGTAAAAGATGGATGGTGTTCACCAGTGTGAACAAAGACTCTTCTGCTCAAGTAAAAAGTTCCTAATTCTATGAGCTGATGGTTTCTGAGACCTCCAGATCCTACAACTATAATCAGGCACTGTGGTAACAGTGAGAGTTGTGTAATATGCCCCAGGGCAAGAAACAGGATATGCTGGTTGTACGATGTGACTCACTTAGTGCTGCTGCAGGAACCTTAATTTTTTGCATTTCTTGGCTGTTTTTAATGTTAACTGTGCGATCTTAATCAAACTGTAATGAACTTCTTTGGTAGACTGCATTTGCAATGCTGTGCTACTAAATCTTTATTTTACACCTTATTACAGCCCTTACGGCATGAGGCTGCCCAAAATCATTAAGCATAGAGTGGTATTATTGCGCAGGCAGTACAACTCAGCAAAAGTGCCTAAATAGTAGGCATGATAGTAGGTACCTTACAATATCCACCTTAGAACAATAAAACCTGCCTTATCCTTGTACTTGTCTATGTTTGCAAAAGGATAGTAGATATAAGCTGTGTTCCCATATAAAGCCTGAAACTTTCGTTGTTCCCTTTGGTATGCACTTACCACGGAAACCCCACAGATCTGCCCTCTTGATCAGCATTTGCAGGTGACAGTCAGCCAAACCAAGCTCCCATCTGTATCCATGCATATTTCCAGATGGGACAATTGATATCTCTCTTCATCAGGCGGATCAGGAGCGTCAGGCTGGCTCCAAACTCAGCAATATAATCGCAGGACCAGCAAGCCCGGGACAGATCCAGTAGAGGAAAGTTGCCCTTTTCTGTCCTCCATCTAAGGCTGCCCAGACCTGCACCCAATAATGCGCTGCCACTGGTACTCGTATACACAATTGTGCAGTGAGACAGTTTAAGGAGCTGATCTGACAGCAAATTAAGCAAAAGAAAAAAGTTCTCATTTTGGCTGGTAACTCTCTAGTCCCATAGAACTGATGACAGCTAAAGGGAGAGGAGGCTGGACCATGCATGCAGGGCCAAGGTGAGCAACACAACAGCTTTAGATGTAGACAGAGATCAGCCATGGCAGATGCAGGTGCCATGGCACCACATCCTTTGTGAAGCTACCCTATTTCAAGGATTTCCCTTCAGAAATATTATAAGCTCTTCAGTTTTAAGGGCTTTAAAGAACAGTTGGGATGTTGGAAGGACTCACTGGAGCTTTTATTACTGAGCCTAGATCTCCAGTGAGTGTTACTTTAAAAGTAGCCTCTCCCAAACATACTGCTTTAGAAAACTGCTACAGATGTCACTTCTGTTGCTTCTGCCCAATAATAACAGCTTGCATGTCCCTGGGTCAAATCATCCCCCATTAGATTCAGTGAGCTTTTCTATGATGCATAAGGGCAGAATTTCTCTCATTAATAAACAGTGCACAACTTGGGTATAGACTGCAATACAATTAGCACAAGGCAACTTACACTCTCAGTGTAATACTTCCCCCATCTCCTCACCAAATATGAATGTTACACATAACAAATCAAGGCACAAAATATTTCCAGTTTGCAAGTGTGAGTTTCCAAATGTCTGAAACATCCTAGAGTACACCACAGAAGGAATCTGACTGGCTTTGGCAATGCTGCAGCACAGGACTAATCACATGGAATGATAAACAAATAGCAAAGGCAGAGTATAAAGCTGTAGAGAATTGTTAGAAGATGGCATTTCACATTCATTAGGAATGTGTCATAAATATGGTAATTTCTAATCTCTCTCCCTTTTGCCCCTTTGGATAGAAAAGTGTGAATGAAAAGCAACTCTCATGTTCGATTAAAAATTTAAAGAGATACCTTTGGGTATTATTGGTGCAAAAATGAGGTTTTAGTTAAAAAGTAAGAAATATGAAAAAAAAAAGCCTCTCAAAAGGATAGAAATGCACCCTCCACTCATTTTAATATTTTGAAGAGAGCAAAATTCAGTGCTGGTTTTTATGTTATTCTTCTTTATAAGACCAAATCTTTTAGAAAATGTAGATCCAAACACATCTCACTACTGGTAAAAGTGAGCTCTGAAAAATGATAGAGATCTGGAAGTAGAAGTGATGAAGCTGGTATTGAGAGAAAAATAGCCATTCTTCTCAGCAATTTCTATATTTTCATTTTAGAAATGAGCCCAAGTAGATTTTGAATATTTTCTATTTTCCCTGGCATTTCTGTATATGCAGCCTGCACAATATTTTAACAGGTCTGATTCATATCCAGAAAAATATATGCAGTATATATATATATATATATGTTCATAATATCCTTTCAAGTCAGTAGAACCCTGTGTCTGTAATAAGTACCATGCTGTTGGGAAATGCTGAACAGACATATAGTATTCATGCTATCTAGCTAGTCAGTTCACACATAGTAATGCCAGCTGAAAACTGATTGATTTTAGATGCTCCAGGTAACCAAGACAAAATGATGGAAATTCTCCACTAGCATCTTTAATTCTAACCAACTTATGATAGAGATTATTTGTGATACTTCGCATTCTCTGTAGAAATCCAGGTTCTGGACATGGTGCTGCTGCCTTTTATCAGATTTTTTTAAAAAGGGGTGTAAACAAAAGCTTGTGCCCCCACACACAGTCTAAGTTGATGCGGTCTGCACTGCAGTTTTACAAGCAAATGCTACTTTTAAAGGCTATTTCAATCTGCAAAACGTCTTGGGTTTTAGCATCTCAAAAATCTCTGTAGTGATGGATGAGTTGACCACCCACAGGTGAAGAGATCTAAGATCCATGATAATTGTAATTTAGCAACAAAGTACAAAGTAGAGGGACAGGAGACTTTGTGAAATTAGAATAACAGGAAATATATTAAGGAGCTAGTTAATAACTAGTTTCCTGGGTTTCTAATGAGTCAACTTGGCACAGGATGATTAATTGTCTGCCAGCTTTGACTCTTACAGGTAGAGCTACATCACTCTAAGTTGATAATCATTCATGACAAGGAAGAGAAAAAAAAATGTTCTTCTTAGGAAACACTTTACTGTGGTTGATTTAAAGGGATAAGTAAAAGAGGGGAGGCTTGGACCCCTAAGAACAGCATGTGTGTTGTCTCTATAATGCACATTTCCTTGTGGCAAGTGCTTTCAAAATGTGCAAAAACTCTTCTGTAGGGTTTGGCCTGTATATGTAATGTTACCCCCTTTTCCTAAACTTGGAACTAGAGGCAAAGCAAGTGAAAGGTTCAGTCTATGGCTTTGAGGCTGGTCCTTGGGACTTCCCACAGAGTGTCCAGAGCAATGAACTGGCTAGCCAAAGCTCCCTGCCCTCAACATGGAAGATGCCATTTTTTCCATGGATTCAGTGCAGTAAAAAGGCAGCAGACTGGCAGTAAGAAAGTGTGAGACATTTGTGTGTTCAGGAGGCACAGAAGAGTCAGTGGGAAATTTGTTTTACACATCGAAAACTCTGATTCATCTATCATTACACAATACTGGTACCTCAAGGAGACTAATGCAAGGCATCTTCATTAGTAGCTCTGGAAAGTGCCTAAATATGACAGTAACTTGGGAGGAAAGTGGATTTCTGCATGAGCAATATTATGCTATGTTATGATACAGCCCATGCATACCTGAGCAGTTTGTTGTTCTCATGTGTTACTGATAGGAAGCTCAAGCTTTCCATGTTGTTTCTCCTTTCACTTTAAATGGCTGCTTGGCACCTCTCAAAGGAAAAGGCCCTGGTAAGGAGATCTCTAGACAATTAGGTTTGAAAATCACATCCTCAGAGATTATCTCTGAACCACTCAGCTGCTCGGCTGTAAAAGTAAGTAAGATTCTAGTCCTCCAAGTTCACAAGGCAGTAATACATCTCATCTACATGTTGCTATTCCAAAACTTCAGCCTTGGCAGAAGCCAGAGTCTGGTCTTGTTTATACAAATATCATTAATTCTACACTAGTTTCAAAGTGCTCATAGTCTATCCCTTTGTTCTTATTTCTCCCTATATTCCTTAACCTCGTATTCATTTTTTCAGTTGAATGCCTTCAGGGTGAATGCTTCATCTTCTTCTTATTATTTTTTCTTGAGCAGTTCTTTAATGACCTAGCCAGAGGAAGAGCTAGGACTAAAATATTTATGTATGCAGATGAAACTGTCCTTCTAGTTGTTGTTAATGATGTTTGCTTCCATTTCTAATACCCTGTCTCCCGAAATGACATGTATGATCACCAAGCTTAATAATATTCATCTCTCTCAATCTTAAGAAAACTCCAGTAGGCTTTCTGTCTGCTAGCACATTTAATCCTTCTAATACCTTTAATGCACCTGACCCTATCTCTTCAACCTGGGCGTGAACAGATTATGTTTTGGACTTACATGTATCTTTGATAAATTTATCCTCCAGATACTTAAAAATACTCCCCACCATTAGTAAACATACTGGTGATTAGACTGAAAATATAATTAAGCTGTTCTCAGCAGTTGCTTTTGGGCAAAAGGCAGAAATGTGGTTACTGGGATGAGGTCACTTACTGTTTTGATTTAATCTGATTATGAGTTTGCTTACACCTTTTAGAAAGCAGAGTCTCCCACAGTTTTGCTTAGGGTAATTATTCCCTTAGCTTTTGTCAGACCACTTGATGTTAAAGATTCAACAATTTTCCCCTCTTCCCTACAAAACAACTTGGAGAGCTGCTGAGATTGTCCAAAGCTTTTTTTTAATTTCATTTTATTTTATAGTTGAATGAAGGTTCAGGCACTCATCAAAATAAAATCTTTCTAAACATAGCAGGGCCACCTAGAACTACTTTTCAAGGTGTCTTTCAGAGACATTTGTACAGATCACTTTTACCTATTCAGTCTTGATACACAGCATGCATGAGCTCTGTGGTGTCAGTCTAGCCTAGGTTGTGACTCTGCAGATCCATTCTGGAGCAGAGCATGGCTAGTAGTGACTCTGCAGATCCATTCTGGAGCAGAGCATGGCTGGTAGTCACGGGATACCAGACAAGGTATCAGGACTGCTTTTCTTAAATTCAACCTCACACATTCATAGTAGACTCAGAACACAGCACAAATAAATATGCATCAGGAGGGGGTAGTTTCATGGCTACATAGCTGATCCTTTTTGAGCAGCAGGCTGGACTAGATAACATATTGAGGTTCTTTCCAACCTGAATGTCCTACAATATTAAAGCCAATCTCATTACTTTTGGCAGGAAAGAGACAGGGAAGGTATTAGCTAATGACTTTTGAGCACTTGTATTTTGACAGCTCTGGAATCTTTTCTTAATTCCGCAAATACATGTTTTTATATTAAATTTTTATACACATGCACACATACAGGTCATCTTCTAATCAGCAAATAGCTAGAATGAAACTTTTCAGGTACTCAAGCATAATGGCACATAAGAGGAAAAAAAGATAAAGTGAAACCTGCGAAAGGGAGGCTGTGGCAAAGCATTTGAGATTCTTGATTCACAGGTGGCAGGTATGCAAGGAGGAGAAATTAGGAAAGAGGTTGCAATAGAAGAAAATGAAGGCTTATTTTGTGCCCATATAGGCTAGACCAACATAAATGGCTCTGTGTAATTGCGATGTTAATATTAGTGCTCTAGAACTTCCCTTCTTCTTATAGTTTCTCTTCTGCTATGCATTTTTGCCCCCAAAAGGTTGTCTTTCTCTTTTCTGATTACAGGAAAGTCTGTCCTGGACAGGCACTTTTAAATTCATGGCTTTGGAAATGAAACAAAATTTCCTGTGACCTCTTGAGAATTCATTTCTTCTTGTCTAGATTTTTGATCTACAGTCAGGTCTGCCAAGGACCTTTCACTTGATGTAAGGATTCTTGTCAGCGTTGTGCTTCCCCCTCTTTGTTTAGACTGACAGGGAATATACGCCTGGATAAAGTGGTTTCAAGTGCAAAGAGCTGCAAGGCCGCCTCCATTTTCGTCTGAGGCATATTTTTCAAGCACAGTGTGAATTGCCTTCATCCACGTTTGGTCCGATCCAGGTACTGGTCAGGACGCTATGTGCACCTAACTTTGCCAGTTTTATGGCAAAAAGAGAACAGGCAAAAAGAGAAACTAGGTTTTAATGAGCCAGCCCGAGATACTGATACCTGTTCCCTGATCACACACGAGGTCTGTGCAGGTTTGAAATCTGGCCTGTTCTCCATCTAAAAGGAATGGTGTCCTCTATGAGTGGAGGCATTTGTTTCTTCCAGAAGTGCTGTGTAGGTGGCTTTTCAAATGATTTCACATATCTCTGCGTAATTAAAAAAGATAGTCATACCAGTGCCTCTCCGAGTCTGAACTGAGAGATGACACAAGACTACCAGACTGTCTTCTCTTTTTCTATGATTAAGGAATCAAAATCAGAAAAATTTTTAAACCACTGTGGGAAATGTAAGAAAAGACTGAGGCTAGAGAATAAAATCTGTGGTTGTTTGTGTGTAAATACAGGCTGTGAGATGCACCTCAAGGGTTTATTTGCTGTTTGGGAACACTCGCTCTCGGCTGAGGCCTGTTACGGACGTTTCTTACCTGTTCTGGCACTTTCCCTTGGTGGATCAGCGCTACCGGTCAAAACCGGATCCGGACGGTTCGGAGGCGCCATGATGTACAGTGCTCTGTAAAGGAGCGGTCTGACTGTGACCTCTGACTGATGAAGAAGCTTCTGGAAGAGGTTTAAAAAAAGCCATGTTCCTGTCTGGTCTGCAGAGACCGTCCCTGTGCGGCTTTCTGCCACCTTTGCTGCCACGTGCTCTCCTAGAGCTAACTAGTATTTACTAACAAAGCTTCTGTTCTCACCTGACCTCGAAGTAGTATGAATTTTTTCACCAAATCCATTAACAAACTAGGAGCAGCTTGGAATGTCCTGGCCTTGGGCTAATCTAAATAATACTGAGGCATAAGATGCAAAAAATCTGTTAATGTGAAGATTAATCTATTGCACTGGGATGTTTACAAGCACCTCCACACACACATACATGAACAGGAATATTTGGATATTGACCAAAACAAAGCATTCTTCAAAGGAGAAAAATATTTCTGTCAATATTATTTAATACTCTACTGCATAGCAGATGGTGTGTGTCCGTTATATAAAATCTTTCAAGCATCAGAAAATAGTAACAAAAGAAGGTCTGTCAAAAAGTCATAGAGTTAAACTCGCTCTGAGCAAGTGCTAGAACAGGTCTAATTAACCTAGGCTTAATGCCATACTAATTGGACTATTCCTCTTCTGGTACCCAAGCTGGTTTAATGAAATTAAGCTGGATGCTATTGCATAACTATAGAAAAACTTTCTAGTTATAAGGCACCAGAAGAATTAGGCTAGACTGCTTTGGGATGCTATAGACTGATCAACTGATGTTTTTAAGGACAAATTAGACATTTGTTTGTTGGGAAAAATATACATAAGGTGGTCCTGAACTGAGAGATGATATCAGACTACCAGACTGTCCTCTCTTTTTCTATGATTAAGGAATCAAAATTTGGAGTTAGAGAAATAATTCTCATTCTTCATAAAACCCATATTTCTCCTAAAAAACATCCATGAGGTGTAATAGCTGAATGGTGGGGCAGAACCAATGTTTTCACAATGCTACTGTCTCCAGCGGCTGAGGTCTTTCTTGGACATGAGGTATACCAGCAAAAGGGTGCCCTCAGCACCACTGAGCTGGCAGACCAGCCCTTCTCTGGCCTGCCCATGACAGGATGGGTGGGAGATTGCATAACCAAATGCTCTGATAGTCGTGGTTTTGTGACAGAAGTGATTTGTCTGTGACCATGTGACTGAAGGCTCCTTACCTTTTCAGTCACAGGATGTTTGCACGCTGTGTGCCCAGAGAGGGCCCAGATCAGTTGCGGGATGTCCCATGACAGATAACTGGGAGGGTGGTGGGACGTGGGACATGGGGAGGATGGGAGCATCTGGCCCCATCAGCCAAGCCAGAAGCTGGCTACTTGGTCCTAGGGAAATATAAGCTATGCCTCCTCATTTTCAGTCTTCTCCATGGGTGGTGTAGGGACTGAAGATGGAGGAGTACTGACTAAAATGCAGTACATCGGCTGAAGATTGCCCAGGACCACATAACTGGGAACCTGGAAGGCTTTCTAAAAACTGACTTTGCACAGTGTATATCAAATAAATGAGCCAGCTATCTGATAACTTGCTCAGGATCTAGCTCTATGAAGTGATCAATGTGGAAACACGAGAGGGAGAAAAGATTAAACTTAGTATCACGTTAGCTTGGTTCCAGGTTCCCAGAAGGGTGGAGCTGATTCCTCTTTCCCCTGTGCCTAATACTATTTTATTAAAGAGAGTAAAAAGAAGCAACTTTAACCAGCTCTAGGAGGGAATGTTCTTCTTAGTCCTTTCAAGAATTAAGAAGTTCCCTATAGTTACAGTAACAGCACTCATTTTAGCAGGCAGCCCCATTTGAATAAAAGATCCTGAGCAACAAGATACATCCGATAGTGAAGCAAAGATGTGCAGTAAATTTGAGAGAACTGATTGCCTGTGGAGAGGAAGGAGGTGTAGACTTTTTGAGTGGAGCTTTTCTGTCATAGTAACATGAGCTTAAATGAATTTTCTGACATTATACTTACTGTAGTACAGATTGGAGGGAAACAATATCATCTCCAGATTCATTTTTTTTTCTTTTCAGCAATTTATTAAGCTGTAAACCCTGAACATTTTAATAAAAATACAGAAGTACAAAACAAAACTCTTGGTGGCTCATATTTTATTCAACAACATTGCTGAATAAGAGATATCCCCGTTAGGCCAAAAAAATGCCACTTCTATTTCATACTGTACTTATTTCTCTAATGTCTCCTAAATGATTATTTGCCAAGAAGCATATTATTGGACCATCACTTTTCCTTCTGCCTCCCAGCACAAAGGCTGTTTCTGCTTCTTAGCAATCACAGATCTGCTGTCTCTCCCTACTTTTTGTTTTCTGACACTGGCAAATGCAACCTGCATTATAAACAGCAACTCTACGTGCCAAGCAAGATGCTCATAGCCTTAGCATCATGCTCCTTTAGAACAGTATTCCCAGAGGCGTGACTTTACGCGTTATTAGTAACATCCACAGAAATGGCAACAGATATTCCTGTCCCTTGCTTATGTATTATTCATAGGACAGTAGATTTGTCATTGTAATTTATTGGGTAACTCACAGACTCTTCTCAATGGGACATAATCTGTGGACCTCGAGGAAAATAATGGCAAGTTGTGGACATCACACAATATGTATTAAAGTTTTAAGTGCCACCTCAAAGCACCAGGAATATGCACTGATGTTTCTCTCCTTAAAGACAATCCAGATCAGAATGGCAATAGACTCTGAGTAGCAAAGAGAATTTATACTGATGTTGTAATGTGGATATTCATCTAGTGGAACATGAACTGAAACCCAAGGAGGCCTCAGAAGAGCTAGCAGTTAGTAACTTCCCTTTACTACCAGCTGAGGTATAGCTGAATCATGGTAGGAAAATGGATCGGATCTCATTTTCAATCCACTAAGTAGTCAAAATTTGATTTTTCCAAAGACTGAAGTACCTTTGAATCAAGCATCTAAATCCCTTATGCTCCCTTTAACTTCCTAGGCCACATTAAATTGAAATGTAATTAAAAATTTTTGGAGTTCAGAAAAGTACATCTAGACAGTACACATATTTTTGTGTCAAAAATAAGAGAAAGAAAAGAAAACAATATACAAAAAGAAAAGGAAAACAACATTTCATATATGTGTGAAATGGATGATTTTATAAAAGCATTACACCTCCAGTGCTTTCAGGGTTTGGATTTTAACCCACTTAAGCTTGTTTTGTGCTGCTTGGGAACAACAAATAAATATTGCAGTATTAAGTAAGCACAGCAAGCTGGGAATTTCCTAGTCAGCGAGTTTTCCCTGTGCTCTTTATCTAGGAGTTACTTTGGCTTCACTTGTCTGCAGCAGATAGTATGGTTCCATCTCTGCAGCAAGTGTTACGGCCAACCAGAAGCAAAAGAAAGTGGATTGGTAAATGGCAACAGTAATAAATATACCTATTGGGAACAATCAATTCTGTTCTGTCAGACTCAGGCAGATGATACTAAGTGATGATTTCATTGTGTGCATTCCAGGAACAAAAAGCAAGTGAACCTGCAAAAGCCCAGCAATGACAAACGATGCTCTGGTTCTCCTCCCACACAATGTCTCTGAGGAGTGAGGCAGCGGAGCATGAAGGAGGCCACTGAATTCTTGTGATGCAGCACATGAGAAACAACACGAGCAAAAGAAAACAGGGAGACAGTCGTTCTTGTATCTGTGCTTAACTTCCATCCTGGCTTTCCAGGGAAAAGGATCAAGAGCACATCCCTTGGGCCTAGTGCTTGCAAGATATGGAGTTTGCTGTAATTCCCCACGTGATTCTGCTTTGCCCAGCTCAGCTGCATGTTGGAGGCATTGTAGCTTTTGCCAAATCCCTGCCTGAGGAGCTACCAATCCTTTCAGAACAGAAGGTCCCACAGATGGTCTCTGCTATCCCAGATCGATGAGCTGGGCACTAATCAGCCTTTCTCAAGGGCATGGTTTTCTCCTCAGAAATCCCCTCAGAGGGAATATCTTAGCAGGTCTTTGGCCAATAGCAGTGTGGAGCACTCCCCACATCCACTTCTCCATGGGAGTAACCTCAGTACATTCCCTGGGTGGGAACTGGATGTCATCTTTCATATTCACAAGGCCTACATATACACCAGTGGGGTCCTTGTCCTCAAGCTGACAAATGATTCAAATGCCAAATATTTGGAAATTAGTCTACACTGCATTGCCAGCAGTTGTCCCACAAACTTACATACAGTGTGATCTTCTCACTATTCTGCACTCACAAAAAATCAAAGTATGCGTGTCCATGAATACTTGTGAGCTCAGTTACTAGACTCAGACAAGTGTCAAAAATTTTAACCTTAAATTAAAAAATCATAACCTTAAACTCTCCTCCTGTGTTTAGCAGCATGTTATTCATTCTAACAATAAGATATTCTTATGAAATTGAGAACATCATTCCCTTCCTGTTTCCCAGATAGACCAGGCCTCACTTATGAGTATCTTTTCCATATATTTGTATTTGCAAAGGAAGCGAGTATGTTTTTAAGGTACACCTGACATCTGCAAAGGGGAGTTAGTTCTGCAGTTCATTAATCCAAACAGCAGCTATTCTGTGCACAAAAGGTTTTGTTGTTCCCCCCCCCCCAGCCAAATTGTGATGCCCTGTATATATGTTCAGATGTAAAATCTGTGAAAGGTAATTACTTTCAAAGAGTGCTATCAAGGCTTGCACACTCTCCTCAGTGCATAAATCTAAGGCAGCCATGCATCTCTCCAAATCTGAGGAGGCTACTTGAAGAAATACAAAAACTCTGAACTTTCCTTTTCTTATTTAAACACCTGCCATTTCCTCACAGAGGCAGTGAGTGCAGAAGCCCCACGTAAATGGTTCGTAATGCAATTCTGAATCAAGCCCTTAAGGATTATTAAAGTAATCCATCTTAATTATAGTGAAAACCTGTTACTGGCCTTACATAATAATGCTTCATTTATAATTTCCACTTAGGTCTGCTTCCCTCCCATGCTTTCCTCTCTCCCCTACAGTATTTTTTCTTTATCTTCCTTTGAACAGAATTACCTGACACCGTTAAAATGAGATAGAATATTCTTAGGCCAGCAGGATGACCTTGTAATTGAGGCAAAGGTCTAAGGATAAGGACATCTTAGGTTTTCTTACTGGTTATGTCTTCAGCAAAGGGTCTCTGCTTTATTAGCAATTTTCCGGTCATATTGCAGTCCCAGCCAAGAGCAGAAATGTATGATATGAAATACCATAAAGGTTCATCTCTGCCCCAGTCTAAATACATTTATCTATCTGTCCTATCATTTACATTGCCTGTGCTATTGGTGCTAATAAAATTTGCCTTCCTCAAAGGAAGGCTGTATATCTTAAAGTCTAGTTAATGCAGTGAGGTCCCCAAAAGGAAAAGCAAATTATTATTCTATACTAGAAGAATGATTAGAGGACTAGGATTGTATTTTGACAAAGTCCTCAGAAGATACGCCTCTAGAGTATCTCTATTGACACCACATCGTTATTCCCATTCAATATTCTGGTGAGGTTTTGTGTTCGATGTAGAATAACTGAGATGTCAGTTGGTTCTCTTCTTGGTCCTGCCATGGGCTCCCTTATTTGTGCCATACACAACACTTACACTTCAGTTTCAAAAATGCTTGCTAAAATGTGTGCTTCCTTTTCCAGGCAACCAGCCCATGTCCAGAGACAGATGGCGTTTTGCACAAGTAGACTGAGCCCTAAGCAAAAACATACACCAGTTTTTTGCTAAGGCTTTTTTAATTGCATAAGTCTTTGGTGCTCCATGCTTCAGGTCCCCTGTTCATAAAATGATGGGCAAAACAACTAAGTCCTCTCTCGAAGTCTGTGTTATCCCTGATACAGGACTATGAATAGGATGTCCTAGATGAGTCTCAATCATTGCTATGGTCAGCTGCTCCTTTGCTTCTCTGGAGAGCTCATAGCTGTTCTCCATTACTTTTCAAATCTGCGTGACAGGTAATCCTCATTCCTTTTCTACTGCCTCAATCAGAGCTCTGCACAGGCATGTGACATCCCATCAGTTTCCACCTCTGTCATCTCAGAACAGTCATTATCTTTTTATTGCCATTTGGGTCCTAAAGCTCTTATGGTTGTTTTTCAGGCTTTTACCCCTCTGTAGCATAAAGGACTTGTATTTTATCCCTGATAACGCAGTAGAGCAGGATCAGGCACACCAGAGCCCTTCTCAGACAAAAAGCAGGTATTTGCTGTTTGGGGACCTCACTGCTTGTAGTGCTGAGTATGAGGCTCTGAGCATAAGTCACAGCACAGAAACTTTGAGCATTTGGCTCTGTAGGTTTAAGGCAGTGGCTCAGCTATCCAACAGGTAGGTTGGACACACTCTTGAAGCAGAAGATAAATAAAAATGCAAAATCTGTGAGCTCTTTTTTGTCTGTCTAACACTTGTACAAAATAACAAGCAAGCAATTATATTGCTTATGAACAGCTCAGTTTTAGCCATAAGGGAATTTGAAAATTCAGGTGACCTCATGAAATACTTCAATTCTTCCAGTCAATTGTAACAAGTACATTTATTTATATTAATTTCTTTTTAAATTAAAATCAACTATTATCCCCTTATCATGTACACCAGGGACCTGATCCAAAAGGCTTTGCAAGTAGGACTTTATTTCTTCATCTTTTGGGGTTTTTTTTTGTTTGTTTTTATTAATGTTCTGTATTGAAAAAAAAAATCTCCATCTTACAAATACAGCTCTTGAGAAAATAGGATCATAAAACTGATCCCATAGGATTAGCTGAGAATCTTGCCACACATAAATGTCTTCCTTGCATTATTTCTGGGCATACTGCAGTTAATATTAGTATGGAGATTTCATTTTGAGAAGTCTTGCCTTATCTAAGTGGGAAAGGGAAACCTGGTCTGTGGCAAACCCAGCTACAGATCAACATTTTCAAGATTAAAATTTAATTGACTCAATTATTCTTCTCCTGCTCTCCCATGGAAGAAAAGGTTAAGCTAAATTTAAATAAGCCATGTTGATCTCTACATTATTCATTCATTCACTAATATATCACTGTCTTGGTAATTTATGGGCTCTAAAAGCACCATGATGTTCAGCACCCGTCTCAAGCTCTTGGGGAGTCAGCAATTAAGATGTCCCTTGGTTCCCAATCCATTTCAACTGTTACAGATTGTTAGGGACTCATGAAGATTACTATTCAATTCTCACTATTTTGCATGGAGCTCTCTGACTCCACTACATGGTATCAGTTTTTCCTTCCTGATGATCTGGCTTGCCTCCAAACAGAAGCTTCAAAAATTAAAGACTTTATAACCTGCTGCTAATTCTAGCAGCTATTTAACATTGCTGAGCTTGTAAGTCTACTTTTTAATGTTAAATTTACTTAAAATCTCCGTTCTTTAGGGACATACAACATTTTTCCTTTTGTTTCTAAGCATATTTTAAACAGCATTTTCAAATGCAGGGAAGCAGTAGAGATCTTAAATGTTATTTTCAAAAATATTTAGGCACTGAGGCCCATGTTCTCCAAAGCATTAAACATTTTCTCCCACTCAAATAATTAGAGCCACTTTGGAAATCTTAGAAGCCTAAATGCAAGGATTCACTGAATTTACTGATAACCTAGAGTTAGCATCCAGTCTAAACTTATCATCTAAGCTGCCTAGATGATAAGTTCATCTGAAGAGAAAGGAAGCTCCCATAGGCAATTCACCCATGTTAAGGTGTAAGGTAGACTGAGAGAAACCACCCTCCTGCAAGTACTGACATCTCTTATTTGACTACAAGGGGAATGCAGATAAGGAACTTTGACTAGAAGAGAAGTACAATGTGCAATCACCAGCAGCAAAGTTAGAAAAGAGAATTTATAAAGCTGATGCTGTAGCTTCTGCAGTAAGCAACAGTGCATTAAATGGAGTTTCTGTAAGTAACTGAAAGACTCATTTTTTGAAAGAGACTTAGACACTTAGGAGCTGAAGACCAATTGCATCCCATGATGCTGGAAGTTCCAAGGACTCTGTTGGTAGATATATTTGCGTGTTTTGCTTTATGTTACAAGATCTAAGTAATAGACTAAGTTCCACTTACAAGAATGACGCTGACACTGGAAAAAGATTTCACCATATCTAACTGTAATCCTCAAAAACTAGCTTAGTGATCAATGTTCTAACATGCACCCACATGATGTAAAGAATAAATTCATATTCTTTACTGCATGGGTCATAGCCTCACAACTTTGGGGATTACTGCCTACCAGTGTAGTTCAGTGTTCCTGTTACATATTCCTCCTCTGCTTAGTAAAGCATAGAAAAGAACAAAAACAATCTCGGAGAATTAAAGATGTAAGAGATCCAACCAACTCCAGGCAGTCATAACCATGTATTTCCTCTGTCAGAATTCCGACAATGAAATTAGCATTAAAATCAATGATCCATACACAGGTACTTAGCATTTCACGCCAAGATTTATAGAGGGAGTGGAACAGGGAGGAGACAGACAGAGAAAGGTATTTTTGGAAGAGTGTGGAAGCAAATTTCCTGTAGTAGGTCTTAATGACAGCAAACAACCTTCCATTGCTCCTGCTGAGTTTGTCAGCTATCAGATAATAATGAAGGCAACAGCATGCTTTAAAAGCAAGAGAAAAGGAGGCCAAAAGATTTGTGATGAAAAGCAGCACAGAAGTTATCAAGAGCTCAGTGAGCATATAGAAACATGTCAAGCACTGTCAGGAGGTGTAGAGATTAAAAAAGACACAGAACTGAAGTAAATGACAGCACTATGATGATCGGTGCCTTACACTGGCTATCAAGCCACAGGACTGCCCAGACTGCCACTAACAGAGGTCAGGATCATGACATCTAACTGCTGATGGGATGTCAAGCTAGAAATCAGAAAGGCAGCTTGCCTTGAAGGACCTAGAAGACAGGGAGAGAAAGGGATGTGTCTGCACCCATCAAAAATCAGCTGTGGAACCACAAAGAATTCCTCTTGCCCTGAAGCTGGAGGAGTCCTGTTCCAGTGCCACTGCCCCTTAGTTGCTACCCAATTGCCAGATGAGACTGGAGTACAAGGATGCATTATTAGCAGGAGAGGCTAGAAGTGGCTCAATAAGAGAGCTGATTTGTGATCTGAAGATAACAAGCCCACGAGGAGCGCACAAAGAATGCTGGCCTGGAAACGTGGTTGGACAACATCAAAGTGCACTGGAAGCCTTCAGATGCACAAGAGTTAGGGATTGTCTTGCACCCAGGGACAATAATACAAAAAGGGAATCAGAGTCCTCTTCTTTTCTCTCTGTGCATTCACTGATTTACACTGCTCCTCAGCCAGGCAGACCCGTCCTATGTCCCAGATATGCCTGAGATTTCCACAGTTCATTCCAGGCTTCAGCTGTCCTTAAAAATCATGCTCCCACAGCTAGTCAGCGTGTTCTGCATCTGCCACACAGCCCAATGGCCAGTCTCCTGATTCTTTATGCTGGCTGCCTGACTCATTTCTGAGATCCCATCTTGGCTCTGCCTAGGACAAGGAGCAACAGAGTGGGAGAGATGCTTTCTTGACATTAAAGGAAAAGGATGGGAGGACACAGCATAGGGCTCCCAAGGAGGAGGCTTTTCACTTGGAAGTCATGGACATCATCCCCCCACATGATTCAATATATGATGCCATCCATGAGGTACGAACTGATGGAGTGAACGTCTCTTCCCTCCAGCAGCCAAATGGGAATAAGAATATTTGGCATGGCCTTTCAGAGGCAGACCTTGCAGGATGGAGAGAGGGAGGAAAAGAAATTTGTCTTTACTGTGCCACATACCTAACTGTAAAGTCACCTGTCTTCACTCCAAGAGCTAGAAGCCTCTCTTTTGCTCTCTGCTGTGCTTTGCAAAAAACTCAGTATCACACACACACACACACACACACGCTACACTTACACACAAAGGAAACCCCAAAGCACAGTCTGCTCAGCTACTCTGCTATGTTCAAGGTGATAATAAATAATTGACAGTGGCTTCTGGAATAGACAATGTCACTGTTGGCCCCCATCAACTTGAAGACTACTGGGAAGTTTCTGTTTGTTTTATTTTTGTGTGTTTGATTTGATTTACTCCCCTTCTCCTCCCTCCAGTTGCCCTAAAGCTATAAGAATAATACAAGATCTGTCCAAGATCTGTCTCATCCAGTATCTGTGACAGGCACAGCTCTGCACACACGGCCTTGCAGAAGGAAGAAGTTCCCAAGTCTCCTGCAGCTGGCTGGCGAGAGTGAATTAACTTCATCTAAGTTGCTAGGCATTTCAGAACCAGGAGAGACTTGCTACTTAGTAGCCAAGCTGCCAAGCAAGCCAAGCTGCCCTTTTCCCCGATCCTCCCCGGTTATTTATGGGCTGTATTTCTAAACTACTATGTGCTGCAGCATTTGGAGGCTGTAATGGGGGGGGGCAACATGTGAATTGCCTGCCTAGGTCAGCAGCGGCATATAGAATCCTGCTCAAATCTTGCACTGCTCTGCAGCTGATGACAGATCTCATGAATTGTCGGAACACCTAAAGAACCCCTGATCCCAAATCCTCCTTCAGGTCTTCTTTTGCTCTGATGTTTATAACAGCAAAGGATGGGGGTGAGCTGCAACCAGCACCTTTTGGAAGCAGGATGGTACTGGTTTGGTATAGACTGAAGAACAGGTCAGCTTCTGCCAAACACCCTGTTCTGAGAGGTTAGAAAAGGCTCCAGATTGTTGCATACTGACAGCCTCATATTAGAAGTTGCAGCTTCAGATTTTACCCTAGGATCCTTTTTACTGTTCTTCTCCCTGTTTTCAAGTTAATGGGATTAGGTCTCTACCTTGCATGGCTCCTTGAGCATTACTGCAATGCAAGGAATCATCAATCGGTCCAGCATGGCTGGAGCACCTGCCATTACCACACTGCACATTTTAGGCTACTCACCAACTTTGCCCTGAGCTGTCCCTCAGATCAGTGCTGTTCATACTGTGGGGTTAGATGACTGGCCCAGTGCAACAATTCTCTTAAGATCACCAAGCAAGCAGATGGTGTTTAGTATGCCACATGAAGCATCCAAACTGGGGTTTGGAGATGTCTGAAGACCCCTGGAACAAAATCAAAGATGGATATAGGCAGGCATCTGCACTTGATGTCTCCCAAATTCTCCTTTTGCTCATCTTGAAGCTCTCAAGTGTTTTTGTGGTCTTAAATGAGGCTGTTGCTAGGCTGAGTGTTGCAGATGCCCCTTGACATTTCAGGATTTCTCTGCAGTGACAGGCACATGTTTTTCACGAAAGCTCAGGCACACAGTGGTGGCCAGTTGTTCCTCACACAACTGCCCTGTTTTTTTCAATCTCCTTTTGTTAATGGAATCAGAGAGCAAAAAAGACACGGGTAGTTCTTCATTAAAGTTGTCTGCTCTCTCTGTCTGTTTATTTCCATTTTTAAAAGGCCACCTTCATAACTCAGAGCAGCCTGCCCTCCTTGCTATTACCAAAGAGAATTTCAAGCAGGTTTAGACTTTATCCTCTTTCCAGACTAATAGATCCTCAATTTCAAAACACCACTCTGCACTCTGCAGGACATGGGGAAAAACTGCAGCAAGGAGATGCTCTGTAGGAAGAAAACATCCATGCTCTCCAGCAACATAAATACTCAGGACACAGGCTACAACTTCTGGCTAGCCTCAACTCAGCCAAAGATGTTTTGTTGCAAATTTATGATGCTATCTTGAGCACAAGGGTAGCTTCTTGGCCCTTTCCCCCCCAGCTGACAGATATCTGTCCAAATCTTTTGCTCTTGGCTCTGATTTAAAGTTGCCTTTGTCAGTCAAATTTAGTACTCATTCATTCCAAGACAATTGAAAATAAGGCCAGATGTGGGAAAGTAGCTTTGAATTATGTTGTGCAGCCTGTATCCACCTGACTCCTGCCAAGGACACAGGGTAGTTACACTGGCTGCTTCCCATGGTGTCATTTGCAACTTGGAAGAAAAGAAGAGATCCACTACAGGGAAGTTTTTAACCTGGGAATTTTTTTGTTATTGTTTTATTTTTTCTTAAATGTTCCATGGTATGATGTACTGCTGATTTTAGAAGGAAATTGCCCAGGGCCCAGGTAATATGAGGACAAGTCTAGATTAAGTAGGAATGCAAGTTATCTCCTCCATATGCATGTCAACCTGTGCTTGGGGACCCTGTGAACTGTGCAGGAAGGAGCTGCTCATGCTGCACACATTCTTTGTGGGAGTGAAATCAGCTCACAGATGTATAGGGAAAATATAAAATAACTGGGTAAAGCAAACAATTCCTTCCCTGGTGTACAGGCCCAGATTTTGCAGTCTGCATAGGAATTTTGTGAGCCAGGGGTTGTATGCCTATCTCTGTGTTAATAGCCTTGGATGGATGAATATGTACAACTGTTCAGGGTTTTTAACAAATTAATACTTTTAGCAGATGCAATTACAGTTCCATAGCTGAGCTATGCATTTCTGTAGCTTTATTCTACTCTTGTTGCTTGACCACCCCAGTAAGTGCTCTTGTGTCATGGAGAATTCCCTATTGGCCTTCTTCAGGTTTCTCATTATTTTAAAGGCCTCTATCAAAAGCCCAACTCTATCACATCTCTTCCACATTTTGATTCCTCATTTCAGCCCCAGATACTTTGGAAGGGCCTAGCTCTCCCCAGTAGGAAAATGAGCAGTACCTAGTAGAGAAATTTTTTCACAGGGAAGAACAGTTTATTTCAGTGAAAGAGCTGAATTCAACCCAAGAGTCTAAAGATCATGGTAGACTTGGAGAACACTGGGGAGAAAAAAGGATCTGCAGCCATGTTAATTCCTGTTATCTGCCTCTGTCCGTTCTCTGTCCGAGAACAGGTCTGTTTTCCATCTCCATTCTCTTCAAATACCCTGAGCCCCCTCAGAGATCAGAAGAGGCTTTTAGGGAGTTGCAGTGAAGACAAAGACTCCCCAAAGCATGGTTCTCCAGCACTGCAGGCTCTGTCTCATGTGTGCTTACTGTAAGCACTGCAGCAGCCAAAAAGCACTCAGTTCCCCCTTGACAAGGCAGTCTTCTTTTAGATAAAAGATTAATGCTCTCAAGCATGTTGTGGACCCTTAGATTTCCTTCTTATAGAGAGGAATGAGGCAAAGTTAGGACTGAAGAAAAATTTATTTCAAACAGAAATTAGAGGTTGTATTGTCAAATCCGTGGTTGGTGGCTGGAGATCTAGAGTCATGTGAATACACTTTTTAATTTTGCAAAGGCAAACAGAAAAATAAAAACTAGAAATTGTGGAATACATGTACCTTTGAGTCTTGCAAAGGAGAAGAGAAAGAAAAAAAAAGAGACTCAAAGTTATAATTAATAAAGCAAAAATATTATTTTTAAACTAATCTGTTTATTTTGGACTGGAAAAAAGGCACTTCATGATTTCTGAACATTAGTGACTGGCAAACCATATGAATTTACATACTGGGTATCACATGCAAGCTGGCAAGACACATTTGTGAAGGGGACCCTTAGCCTGTTGAAGACATATCCTGTGCCCCATCTGAGCCTAGCACACACCCAATCCCTGCCGGAAAATCTGCACTGCAGTGCCTAACGCTCCATGAGATCAGAAAAAGGCCTACCCATCCTCTCAGTAGCTCTAAAGAAAAAGAAGGAAGTTAAGACAACAGAAGTCTCTTCCCACCATTAAAAGGGAAAGTTTTCATATACTATGACCCCATTTCAGCAAACATGGGATGGGAAAGAATACATTATCACTAAAAGAAAAATCTAGAACAGTCATAGGATGAAATAAAGGTACACTTGTGAAGTCAGAAGCTTATGAATTAAGGCATAACAGGTTGCAGGCAGATCCACAGGGTTCCCCACCTTGTTGCAATACAACATGCATGTGCAGAGAGGTCACTGACATGCCTGCTGCTTGGGCAGAGGTAGCCAGGGAAGCTACTTTGCATCTTGCCAGCACTCTGGGTCTGGTGCTCAGCAGAAATAAGAGGCAAGACTCCTCAGAAGAGCAGAGGCATGATTTTACTGCCTAAAGGGACCGGGCTGCTTCTGCTGTTGGTAGGAGGAAGATGATGAAGGGAAGATGGAGGCAGAGCTCAGAAAAACTGCTGTTTTCATGAGGAAAGAAAAGTCTTTCAGTGAAAGCAGAATTTAACCTCAGAGCCTAAAGATCACAGTAAGCTTGGGAGCACCCATTGGGAAAACAAGCCTCCCAGATGGATGAAGATACAGAGGGATACCCTGTTGGCAGGGCTCCCTTGGCAGCAACTGTCTCTCTGTGTATCTCAGCTTCTCTTGGGACCACCATGGCACCTGCCAGCTCTGGGCAAAGTGAGCTGCAGGACAACACTTCTTTTTGGCAGCCCTCACGCTCTGCTGCCAAGTGCCACACACAGCCTTGACTTCACTGCCCAGCTTCCCAAGGTAGCTCCGCTGCTTTGCACAAAGCACAGTGCTTCTCTCCAGCAGGCTGTGTCTGAACCAGACAGGGCGTGCAGCTGAGCCATGAGCTGCTTTCAGCCCCCTGCCCACCCACCAGTTGTGGCATCTCTGTGTCACACCTGCAGGAATGGTCTGGCTGTGGCCACATGCCTCAGATAGCCAGGAAATCCTTGACCCTTGGAAAGCAACAAATTTGTTTGGTAGAAATACTGCAATTTAAACTCAGAGCGAAGCAGGCAATTTGTTTGGAAAAAATGAGGCCTGCTTATTTTTGGCTAAAAATACAAACCTCTGGAAATTTTCTGTTGTCATGGAAGGTATTAGGAAAAGTAAGCCAGAGAACAAACTCCTAAAAACATCTTTGATTAAGAGACAAGTACAAATATCCCATTCTTTTCCCTTCATTTTTTTTCTCTTCCATTCAGCACTAGTTGATTTCACAAAATGTAACCAGGTATTTTTCACATACCGATAGCAGGGTATTTTGGTCCCAGCCCTTCTCTACTAAGCAGATGAGAGAATAATGCTTCAGTTTTCTGCTTTACAGTTGCTGTAAGGAAACCCATAACTCAACCTTCACATACAGCAAAGTTCTGATGAAATGTAATGGAATTGTAAGTTCTTTTTATGTACAGACTGGGAACAAAAGGCAAGGCTGTGAATTCATTTGCTGAGGAACATTTACAATCCCTCCCCACAAAATAAAGATAGAATGTTTCTTGCATTTTTGCAGAACTCTGACACTTACTTCAGCAAAAAGTGAATAAATAATATGAGAAGCATAATTTCCTTCAGATCTCCTGCAATACATAATATACATGTAATTTAATATATATGTTAAAGCATCCTAGTTAGCCCCTTGAGAAATGTAAAAAAGTTGCAAATTCCAAAATTGGCAGATATGAACAATAAGGAGGCTAGAGAAAGTTCTTGTTGTGCTCTCAGAACCGTTTCCATCACAGAGCTGAAATATTTGATCAACCAGCGAATGCATTTTTACTAGGAAGTTTGCAGGACATCCCACCATTTCACCCTTTGCAAAACCTATCCTTTATTGAAGAGAATTGGGACTTTGAAATTTGAGGTTTTTCCATGATCTCCTAACAGAATTTTGAAAATAAAATGATAGTTGAACCAGTTCCTCTCTCCCTCCTGAATAATTTCAAATTATGAAATTGTACAGTGTGGCATGGAAGGCTACATACTTCTGCATTGCTCCTGTATGTGTTTGTTGGGGTAGAAACAGAGTTCAGAAGTGTCACTGACCATGAATAAATGGCCTGAATCCTGCAAAGACTTGCAAAAATATGCTTTGCTAAATGGATAAAGTTAGATAAATGCATAAATCTGTGCCAGATCATTGCTGGAGGACTTACATCGATATAGATCCATAAACAGATTAATCCTCTGCATCTGGAGGGCCTGTTTTGCTACCACTGTGACAGTTAAACTTCAGTGCCTACTGAAATCACAGCAGCATAAAGGCAGAACAGGATGGTGTTTCAGGACTGGTTTTGCTCTCATCTCCTTCCTATGAATGTGTATTAATGTGCAATTTGTCTTATCCCACAAGGCATTCAGGGGCAAAGCATGACATAAGATCAAGAAGGATGATAAATTACCAAAAGATCTGCAAGCTGTGTCTCTGAAGACTGAGAAATATGGTGTTATTTAATGTTGTGTGCTAATCTCATGATCTATGTTTAGTATGCATGGTTGGGCCTTTCTATGGGGGGTATTCACTAGCTTATTATCTATAATGGTTTTCTTTAACATTCAGTTGGTCCTCCACCCACAGTCTGAATTCTTAATGTATTTCATTAGCACTTCATCTCTTATTAATCATTTTAAGGAAATAAAATGTAATGAGTGATCACCACTTGTTCAAAACAGCCTCAGAGAGAGTGTGGTGTTCATCAGAAATATTCCTCAAATGATGTTCAACATCATTTTTTCTGATGGGAATATAGTGTTTGCATGACCATTTGCTGTACAGTCCAAGTGGCAGGTTCTGAGTGAGAAGAGGCAGAAGGTGAAGCTGATGTTATTAAAATATACCTGGCTGAAAAGCAACCTCAGAGCACATGCTTTTAACTGACACGACAGCAAACGGAAATTTTTGTCTCCATTCTTCTGCCAAGGAAGGGAGTCACAGTGAGATGACAGCTCTCCCACTACTGCCTTTGGTGGAAACATCGCTGACACACTGCAGAGCAGAGCCCATACAGGAGCTATCACAGAGCCAGCATGGGCAACTGGAGGAGCAATAAACTGGGATGGTGCAGCAAGTTCAGCAGTTTAATGAACCTGCCCTGGATGACAGCAGGTCAGCGTGCAGAGCAAAGCCCAGATCTCCTTAATCACATGCCACTATCCGAACCACAGAAAACAACTCCTATGGCATGGGCTGGCAAAATATACCACCTCACTACCAACAGAGAGTGATGAGGAGCAGAGTTTGCTGCTCCAAGAAGTCAGTGAACTACCTCCTGCTACAGAGCTGGAAGAAGCCTTTTTATCCAAGGCTAGCACAGCCCACTGACAAAAGGTTCAAATGCAGTGCAGTAATTACCCTTGTTGCTCACTCACTGTTGTTTTTCATGATCTCATTCAGGGCTGCCAAGCCAGTTGCATTCCACAGAGCAGAGATTTTGAGAAAAGCAGGGATTTAGCATCACATTAAGAAGCTATTTACCAAAACAGTGAGAAGCCGACTGAAACTTGGCATGAAGCAAAACTGACTGTATCTCATTGCATAAATGTTCAGCCTAATAACGGTGTTTATCTGTTGAGTGCAATGCAAATTCATAGTGCAGGGGACAGCAGAGGCCTAAAGTACAGGTTGTTCTGCAGCATACTCAAGCTATTTTCAAGACTTCAGATTTGTGAAGTTGTTCACTCCAATTGCTGAGATATAATAGTCCTATTAATCAAAGCCTGAAAATCTTCCTTTTCTTGTTAGCCACATAACTTTCTGAGGAACATAAACAAAAATAGTGAGAATGGTACATGGTTATATTTATTGCAATTACTATTATTACTTCAATCATTATTACTGTTATTTCCTGCTACCCCAGATCCAAACTGGAACCAAAGCATCGTGTTTGAACGTTATCACCCTCTTCAGAATTTTAGAGGTAGCCATTAAAGCTGCTTTTGGAAGGATCCATGTCCCACAATAAAACTAATTTCCAATTGACACCATGCTGTTTTAATATTTCCTCTAGCCCTCTGCCCTCCTGGGATCCCAATGTGCTGCAAATGATTTTGTGCTCCAGATTTCCTTCAGCTCCTGCCACACTCATCTTGGCTTTTCAATCAAATTTCATCACTGAATGCAATGATGAATTCCACCATAGCACACTCTTATTTCTTTTTTCTATAAAATAGCATATCTTCCAGCATGTATTCCAATAAAAACATCCACCCAAAAAAACACCAGAAAAAGATCATCATAGTTTTATAGTCTTACTATTTCAACTTTATCTAATGTGTGGTTCTTAAATGTTTTTCTTAATTACAGTTCATGTTTCTTGCAGAAAATCCTGTGCTTAATGTTGCTATAATGTCCTATTTTACTTTATACTGTCCAGCTTGGTACATTCACCTATATCAAGTCCAGTAATCCAGTCACATTTCCAACACTGTGGCTTTGCCTTACTATGGCTCATTCAAACACCCTGGTTCCTGTATAGCCAGAATTAAAATTCTCAGCTTCTCTTTTTAACACTGTCCTTTTTTCATTCCTAATTAAGAACAATGAATTGAGCTGTCAGCTATATATTTTTTACCACTGCAAAAGGTCCAGTATGCCTCAAAACATATAGGACAGGAACGCTGCTCATTCATCTGTGTTGTCCTTCATCCCACATCCAGCTAGGATTAGAATTAAGCTTCCGGCTTAGATAAGACTCTCTAACAGCCCCAAAATATGAGACCCAGCTCAAAGATAAGCTTTTGTGCTAGGTCTTTGCTGGGTTCTGCTGCATAGGCTGCAGTCTGGTTCCAGCAGCATGCTGGAAAGTCTGATACGGGAGGATTTCCTTTGGGCCTCAGAACAAAAGGGATTAGGATTTGGGGAAAAACTTCCTGCTCCCACATTTCAGCTAGTGTCCTCCTAGAGAAACTCCTACAAAAACTTTCTGACTAGCCCAGAGGGGCTGGTAGCCCCGCAGGCAACCTGCATGAGAGTGGGTAAAATCAGTACTGTTTTGCAGTAGCATCCACCACTGTGGCTTTTCTTTGCTCCCCATAGTCCACTGAGGGCTTAGCAGATCTTGCAGGATACCAGAAGAGAGGATGAAAGAAAACTTCAGGAACTTTAGAAAACTTGAGAAAACAGAAAACTTCAATTCATCCTCCAACCCCAGCCCAGCTATTCTCATCCCTCCCTATTCTACCCCTGCCACATATACAAGGGAGAAGTATTGTAGACAAGGCACGAAATATAGATGGGTTTCCAAGAAATCATCCTTCTGCAGGCTAACAAAATGCCAAAAAAATATTTAGCAATTCAGCTGCCTTTCTTCTCTTGGGCAAGCCGGATAACACTTTCTGGGCAGCTCAGTCAAAAATTCCGTTTTCCCATTTGTTTGAAAATGTTGCCTCTGCGTACCAAATAAATACTGATTGATTTCTTTTAATTAATTTCCCCAGCTAAGAAACAACAGCAAAGCAGCAAAAACATCCAAAAAGTGAGGCTTCTGTCAATCTAGGCTTAAGTATTTCATATTGCAGACTTCTGACTCATCTGGTTTCCTTTGAAGTTTTGAATTTGAACACATTTTCTTCTGAATTGTAAGCTTAAATAATCAGGTATTGACCAATGAAATACCCTCTAGAGTGGATGAAACTGCAAAGCACTGTGCATTTAGATAAATAATTTCTACTTTTCTTCAGGGCATTATGGACTGTTCATTCCTAAAAATCTAAATGGTTTTCACATACTTCGCATCCTCTTTCAAAGAGGGTATTTATAAAATCAAAAGCTGGTCAGGATTAGCCTCTGCCAATGTCTGACTTTCATGAGTTAGTTCTGGTACATTTAATTAGCTAAATTATAGTTTGGGTAATTACATTCCATAAGCTTGAATTTATCACAGAGTGGCAACTATATCATGGGTTGTTCATTGCCTCACTCACCTCCTGAACTCCTTTGCATGATGAGAGAAAAGAAAAAAAAAGTGGAAAACTGGAAATTCCATCAGTACTTTCAGTGTTAAGGTAAGAAGTTGAAAAGTTGCAACTTTTCTGAAGCAAAAATCTCAAATGTTATTCACAAAATTTCATGTTAGTCTGACTTTAGTTATGTCTGTTTATGCCACCAGAGAACTGTAGCTTGCATGGGCCATGCCCCCACAGCCTTCAGTCATGCTCCTCTGGCAGTGGAAAGTGGCAACTTGAGGTATTTGACAAAAAACTCACACTGGGCATTGTGGCAGCACAGGCAAGTACAAAGTGACCTTTATGCAATCCAAAACAGCATTTCATCCTGATTTTGTGACAATTTTTTTCCCCTGGAAAAAAAAAAAAAAAAAAAAAAAAAAAAGTCTCCATTTTCCCATGAAAGTCATCTATTAAATATACTATTTCCTGTCCAATAAAACATTAACAACAAAAAAAATCCTTAAAGTCTTAGCAGAGCTACACTGTTGTCATCTCTCATTCTGGAAATGGCTAATGATTCCCACAGTGAATAATTCCCCATTTTTTAGTGATTTTTTTTTTTATTACCTGCAAACAAAATAGGGATGAGCATGTACCATTTAAAGAAATCTTTAGAGCACTTTGGAGGGTAACATGCTCCATAAAAGAAGAATATTATTTCCCCTCAAAAAGGATTTTAGTTATTTAAAATGCAGTAGCTATGTCAGTTTTAAATCAGATGGCTTGCAGGCCTTTAATTAAATATGATTTTGTGTGAATTGTTTTATTAGCTGAAGAAGAACTAGTATTTTCTGTTAGGGAAATTGTATGCTGCATGAAACATGGGTATGATAAGTCAGCGACAGACTTGATTTTTTTTTCCATGGAAAATGTAAGTAAAGAAATCATTGGCATTTTCTGTGGGACATTTTAATTTTTATTTTAAAAAATTTTGAGCTCTTTTTCCCCTGACAAGTTCAGATTTCTGCAAAGTGCTAGCATACATAGCATTAAAAATATTTACAGTCCATTTCTGTGTCAAAAATAGTTCAGATGAGACATATTCCAGCAAATTTTGACTTTTTGCCTTTCAAGTTACTTATCTCATCTGGAAAATACATGAGTCTCTTTACTGCAGACTGCATGTAGGTTAAGATAACTTTGTTGAGAATACAGCGCATATCTCAGCAGATAAGTAAGGAAAAACACTTTTTAAAATAATATATTGTTATTTTTAAATTATAAGGGATTTTTAAAATGAGCAGAACATTAAATAAACACAAAGGTAAATATAGATTCACAAAAATAAGGAAATTCTCTTTTTCATGCATTTTCTTGGTGCAAGATGATGTTTTTCTTTTTTTATTTTACGCAAAGTTTACTGTATTTTGTAAATACCCATGTATTTTTCTCTATTAAATTATTTATGCAGATGAAAAATAACTTACCATGTGAGGATATTTGTCACTTAAAGTCCAAAAATTTTAATTTATATTATTCACCACATATGTCCAGCAAAAGTATAAGGGAAAGTGACACATCTCAAATACATTCTGCTTTGCTCTGTCTTTTTTCCCCAGACATAAAACTAAAGTAAATGCTAACACAGATCTGCTGATAAATTCATAGCCTGTCTTCTTTCTCACATAGTAAAAAATAAATAAAATAAAGCAAAACTTGTTTCTGCTTCTCTTGAAACATCAGAACTCTCGGTGACTTTGATAGGTTCTGATAAGGCCCTAAATAAATGTGAACTAATTCTTGGGGTTTCAATCACCAGCTTCTCTAGCAGAGCGCACGCTCCTAGGAAAGGGCATTCTCCAAAGAAGATCCGCTTAGAAACTAATTGAATGTTCACACTCAGCTTAGCCTTTTCCCCATGTCGATTATTGATATTGAGTCTTCAGGAAGCTCATGATGAGGGCGCAGCAGCCAGCGTGCCTGGGGTGCAAGCTGTCCCTGAGAGATGCCATAATGGTAGGATGGGGTCAGGGAACTCTGCCACAGTGGGAAAGCTCCACTACAGTCCTGTCAAATAACTCTTTAGCTGTCTTGTTCCTTCTGAAGCTAAGTGTAAAGCTCACAGTGCTCCTCTCAGCTCCCCTTCTCCCACTCCTTCCAAGTGACCTCTGAACCCCCAGCATTCCTCCCTCCTTCAGCTATCTAGGTATCCTTCACTGCACTTACTTGGCAACCAATTTCCCAAACACTCCTTGACATTCAGATATATTCCCAGATGTAAATGTTAATAGCAATCAGCTTTAAATCCAGCCTTTGCCCTGGCAGATCATTAGACTGTGAATAAAACATGGAGATAGATACCTGGATTTCTGATCAGCAGTAGGTATGTTGATGACTTTCATGTGAGGCACGAATTGTGAGTGTGACAGGACTCATTATCGATAAATCACTGGTTGGATTGTGGTTAACTTTCCGTGGTAACAAAGATAAAACGCACTTTTTCTCCCTCATTAGTTGAGCACTGACAAAGCACTGCAGGGCTCTTTCTACTGCATGGAAAACATCTGCCTGGATTAAACTTCAGGATATTGCTCATGAAGTCTTTTCATCTGAGGCATCTACCGTGATAAGTCACACATGGCAGAGCAATGTATGTCCCCTGCCCCTGCTCTGAGGCAACACAGATACCTTCACACAGCCAATTCACACTCTTCCTCTTCATGGCCTGTTCCACAACATCCCAAACCCCAAAAGCAAACTCCCCCTTGCAACAAGCCCCCACTGGGTCAGAGATGTTTTTGACTCTCAGTTGCAAAAGCCATATTCAAGCAGGGTTTTAAATATGGCCCCACCTTCTTATGTGTTTACTTATTGAAGAGATTTCAGCTCCATCTGTGCAGTTTTCTGTCTGGCTTTATCACATTTTCAGGTGCAACAAATTCTCTGTAAAATTCTATAGCATCCCTGGACTGTCCATCTCTACATGTCTCCTTGCAATTTACCTTTGATGTCCACAAAATATGGGGTGATACCACCTGTTTGCTCAATATTCTGGGGCCTTGGCTTTTTATCAGCTTTGAGTTGTATGTTCTTTACTGTATCTCTTACCACATGACTGGACAGTAAAATCCTTTGGGCAAAGATTACACTTTAGTAGTGTGCTTCCACTGCTCCAAGATCAATGAAGCCTTGGCCTTTAATTGAAAGGCAGAGATGTTATTGCTGTACAGGAAAACCTGCAACTTATTTGCACTCATAAATTCACACATTAGACAACCTGCACCCTTCTAAAAGCATTTCTCCTTGAAAATAAATCTTTAAATAAGTACATCTCAAATAATCTACATGAAATCAAGGGCAGAAGCTTTTTTTTGGAAAAGTAGCACAGGATCTGAAAGACCAAAGAGACTGTCAGAGAAGAGAGGTCTCTGAGGTAAATTTCCCCTGGTATTATCCTCGTATGCTCATGATGCTGCTGGACCATGTTTGTGTTTTTTTTTGTTTTTTTTTTTTTTAAGATAATCTTAATTATAAAAAGATTAGCAAAAATATAGCTAATTTAGCTAGGAATTCAAAGTGCTAATATTTTTATGGAAATGGTAAGAGAACACTATGTAAAGTATGAGTCAAACAGCATCGTGTCATGAGAATGTGGAAGTCCAAAGGAACAAGCTTTTCTGGTGCTGTGTCCTTGGTAAGATGCAGTGACTAAACGATCATTCATTAAATGGGAGATAAGTGCTTGTTGGCCTCCAGCTCTCGCAAGCCCATTTTCCACTGGTGAAAAGCAAAAGCAAGAAAGCATGTACTGAGAGCAGCTATCAGGAAGAAAGAACAAGGAGGCTGAAGGAGCTGACACTCTTCCTACCTTTGCTGTCAGCAGCATAGTCCACTGCTACAGACCCAACAGGTACCAGCTACTTTATTTGAAAAATTTCATAGCTTTTTTAACAAGGTATTAATCAGCCTTCACAGTCTTCCATGTGGGTAAATAGTGCTTTCCATGTTTACCATGTGGCTACATGAGATACTGAATGCCACTGAAATTAACTTGGATTCTCTCAGCAAATTAATAATAGCATTATAAAAAGCACCTCCTCTCTCCATGATGCACTCTTTTGCTTCTACTTCTCACACCCACTTTCTGAAGTAGAATCCAGGTGTTCTAGCCTTTACATTTCCATTAACTTTCAATAATTTAAACCCAAAACCTAAGAGCCCTGCTCCTTAGTCATAACCATTAGACTGCTTGGCCTAAGCATTAGGCCACACTGCTTTCCAGAGACTGGTGCCATAAGCAAGGAAGTAGCTTCCTAGCCTTGCTGTGAAATTTTTCTTCTGCCATTCCTCAGAGCAGCTGGTGTCTCTCTTTGAGTACTGCATGGATCATGGAAACCTGAGATGCATCAAGCTGCTACTGAGGTATCTTGAGAACCCACTGACACATGCCATGAGAACAAGAGAAGCCAAGAATCATTTTTTCTCAGATATTAGCTGACCTACTCTGCCTTGCTTTTGTTTTCAACTCTGAGAATAAGAGCTGGGAACATCCATTCTTCAGAGGTGCCTGCACTCTTCATTCTCAACCTTATTATAGTTGAACTGCACTCATTCCTAAATTTGTCTTTGTCACTTTATAATGGCTTCTTGGTCTTCGCTATACCTTCTTACTGGCCATACTGAATTCAATACCGTATAATGGAACCAGAGATTTAAAAGTGACCAGTAGTGTGGAGAGAAGGCATAAGGGTGAATGAAAGACAAGTTAGCAATATGTGGACTGTTATAGAAGATTCCTGTGCTCATGCAGAGGAGACCCAATAATAGTTAACTTTAATGGGCTGCAGCTGCGGTAATGTTCCTTTTTCCTTCCTTAACTGCACACATTTACCTTGTATTGGCGTTGGGATGATTTGTATGCCCAGAGTATCTGCTGAACTTCAAGAAGAAATATATTAACCCAAAATGAATAGCATTGTGTCAGTTGAGGGTGAGTATTTATTTCTGGAGCATTGCATTTCTTTTCTGCTGTGCTGTCAGATTCTCTGTAGGGCAGCAGCACCCAGCCTAGCAGGTGAATCACTGTGCTTCATTCCACGTGTGATTTATACTTTCTAAGTTTTGGACACGCTGTTTCTGCCTCTTGTATTTATTGGGTTTTTTTGCAGGCATTATATTTAAGACTAGAATCTTGATCCTCCATGCTCTCGCAGCTCATGGCACCATTTATGTCTATCAGGATAGCAAGTCATTGAATTATAATGACTTACTACACCCAATTTGTACAACAGGGCCTGCTTTACATAGAGGCAGTGTAGGCAGTTGTCTACAACAGCAGATTATTAACAGTAGCTTTAAGCAAGCATGAAGGAAGGACACCGTGTGAGTCTCCCAGCAGCAGCTATGCTATGGTGGATTCCCCAGGCTTCATCATCTTTGAGAAACTCAGGGTTGCTAGACTACCAAGAGTCTATCTGTAATAGCAGTTGACATGGTCTTACCGAGGTCCATTCTCTACCTGCCTCCACCTCTTCCAAGGAAGATGAAATTTCCTGTCACCCCACTTCTCTTCCTCCAGCTCCCAATCCCACGTTGCCTGGGGTGGATCTGGCAGATGTGCTTAGTACTAGTACAGGAAGGTACACAATGGTGCCAGGCACAGCTGCAAAAAGGCCTTGACCATCTCTTGTAAGGGCCAAAGATGCCACTCAGTTACAGCCTCTTTATGTCTTGAGAAGGCTGGTTTCTGGGAGAGCCATCCTGTTGCAACCTTAAACATTGAACTATGCTGCCAGAAGGATGAGGGTGAAAGATCTTATTCCATTTTCATCTTTGAAGGTTATGTTATACAATTTTTCCCATGCACTAAGATACCTTGAGTTTATGTAAAAAGCAGTGCACATTGCACCTGGTGAGAATTTGTTCCATGCTTGTGCCTCCCAAATCCTTCAAGGATCATCACTATTTGACAGATGAATTTGTATTGCTGGTGGAATGCGGCCAACAAAACTCTCTTCTTCATGTGCTCCAAAGGCATTAATTCAGAGCAGGTACAGGAGCAGATCACAAGAACAAGCTTGAAACCTCTTTAAAAGACCATCATTAGTGACCTGGCTGCTGGCTGAGTGCAGCTGGTATGAGATGCTCATATTGCAAAGCAATTCTTGATGGTTATTAAATTTCTAAGGTCAAAATAAAATCATGCAAGTAGGGAGTGCAGGAAAAGTCATCTAGAAAATTCTGAACTGCATTATTAATTGACCATATCTAATTTCCTCTGTTGGAAAGGCAATATTTTGCAAACAGAAAACAGAGGTGTTTATGGAGTGAGGACTGTCTTTTTTTGCATTGGATATTTACAGCAGCTAGGAGAAGGAGTCTCATTATCTACGAGATAATAAATCTGCATCCATAGGTCACTAGTAGGAGAAAAGAATGCACAGGCACAGAAAAATATGCAGTATTTGCAAAATAAGAAGCCTTCAAAACTATTTTTGAGTGCTACAAAGAGGGTCATTTTTAACCCTCTTTTCCACTCTCATGAGTAAAGGATCAGATTCCCCTATGTTTCTTGTGCTTCTTTCCTTGTATTCATGGTCCCAGTAAGAGGCTATCTAATGCCTTTTGCAAGGCAGGGTAGAGCCTATACACTAGGACCTATATACTAACCTGAGTTTCCCAACGCCCTGTAAAAGATTTCCGGTGGAAATCTGGGAATCCTCTTAAGATTCTGTGAGTTTTTTCATGATACCCTTTTGTCAGTATGTTCTATTTCAGTATTAAATAATATGATGCCTGCCACTGTCAAAGCTGGCCTTGATGACCCAGGAAGTCTTATCCAGCCCTGCATTTCAGCATATCATGCTTGTGATGGTTCCAGTAGGCTCCCACTGAAGCATGAATCACCTCAATTAGTCTCTTGGGAGATAAGGAAGAAGTTATCAGATCTATGCAAAGTGCAAGAGCAGTCAAAACTATCCTTAAAACTATCCTAAAACCTTGGAGGGGATAAACATCACTTTGCATGACCTTGAAACCTGAGAGATCCCCAATACAACTGAAAATGGATAAGAGAGGTTTTGCTTTTTAGTCATCTAGAAAGTAAAAATCCATTTGACAGGTGTCACAACATCCTGACTGCTGGCTAAACCCTAAGGAACACAGGCGATGTGCTTACTTGGCACCTTTTTACTGCAGGTATAAATCCCAGCCAAAAGGAAACTCTACACAAAAGTTCTTGCTCGAGGTCTAGTGTTGAGGACAAGCAAGGTAACTGAAGGAAGCAATGTCCCTGACTCAGGTCTGTAGCTCGAAAAGCTCTAACGGTCATTCCAGAATAATGGATGGCTAGGTCAGCCCTGGCAAAACACAACTCATGTTTCTCCAATAATTGTCTTCTTGCCTTATGAGGTGGCTTTAAGACATCCACTATCTAGTGACATTTTCTGGAATGCTAGTTAAAAGGAAAGGAAAATCCAATTAATTTTTTTCTTCCAACTTTTGTTTCTTCTCTTAAACCACTGCCATTGAGCCTCCAGCATATAAAAGGAGAGGAAAGTGAACAATGAAAACAAAAAAAAAAAAAAGAGAGAGAGAGAGAATCATTACAGTGTGTGCTAACAAGCTCTAGAAAGGGGTCATGGAAGTGGGCCTGTATTGTGCTGACTTTTCCTGAATGCTGCTTACGTGCCACACTCCCGACATGTCTACATGCCATGCTCTGAAATTTCTACATAGACCTCACACTTGTGGAGCTTTCTTGAAAGCTATATTCATAACGAAGGCAACATTTTATCTTGTGTCAGCCATACCTCCCTCTACCCCACCCCAACTCCCTTTTGCCTGTTTATGACACTGACTAAGGACAAAAACCATAATCTGCAGGCTGTTTGTTCTCTGAAGCAGACTCAAAAGATTCAAAGGTCAGCTGCAAGAACTTTGGATGCCTGGCTTGAGATTTTTTGCAAGTTCTTAGGACCCTGCCTTGAAAATCAGCTCTTTCTAGGATGTAGCAGATGGGCACCCAAAAATCAATCCTTCCCTGAAACTCCTGTTTACTTTGTTTTCCTTGTTTATATTGTGAATTTATTTGTTGTGAGACTCTGAAATGATGTGGATATAGAGAGCTGTTAGTAATCCAAATATCAGGAATAATAGAATCACAGATTTCTACTATTTAAAGACATTAAAGGGGAATTTGGAGATCACTGCATTCAGTCCCTCCTGCATTTCCTGAAGTTCATAATATTCATAAAATACACTTAACAAGCTCCAGTCTCTTGTTCACACTGCTTCCTTCCTACAATGGATTTCCATACTATTGAGAAAGCTTTCCACTTTCACGATTTCTTCCTGCATTTGCAGCAAATGCAGAAGAGCTCCCTGCTGTTCTTTGTATTTGGTCACCCTTCAGCTCGATCTGTTCTGAGCACCAGACTCTCTTCTTTCTGCATGACTCATTTTCCAGCCCTTTTACTGTTTTGCTTGATTTCTCTCTCACTTGTTACAATTTGACCCCTCTCTTTTAAAAAACACATTTTTTCCCCCAAGCTGGACTTTGGATAAGTTTGTGATAGTAGTGGAATAAAATCCCTCTTTCACCTGTAATACATGGTACTTTTATTAAAGCAACTTTAATATAGAATTTCGCTTTTTTGTGACTGTGTCATTTCCAGTTTATCATCTGCTATATAAATCCTAGCTCCTATGTCCTTCTCAGTGGTACTACTGCCTCTTCAGGATGATCATGAACTCCGTGGTAGGTTAGCAACTACTTAAAAGCAATAAGAGATGTGTTGCACTTTATCTCAGGCTCAAGATGTGTTGGGATATCTATTGGTTTTATTCCCCCTTTCTTTCCCCCCCCCCTTTTTTTTTTGAGCTTCCAGCAGCCACTTGCAACAATAGAATGATAACAACAAAGCAGCTGAAAATGTTGCTCATGTTTTGATTTAATGAGCCCTCTATTCTATGTAACAGTCAATACTTTCCAAAAATAACACCAGTGTTTCCTGTAAGACTATAAGACAGAGTGGAAAAGTTGGCAATAGCAAAGAGTCTCTTTTCTCAGTCATTATTCATCCATTGGGGCTGATGAAAGAACGATGTGGTATATGTTGTTTGACATGTCTGATGAACCCAGTGCATGGAGTAAATGCTTCTGATAACTTCTGCAGTAGCAGAACAGGATCTTCTCTTAGAAAAGAAAAGCTCTTCTTCTTATGTGGTGACAGAATACTTTCACCATGAAGAGGATTGAATTGTGTCTCTCCGTTTATGTAGGTGCCCAACACAAAAGACTCCACGCACAGAGGCGAAGGCCACAATAACAATGCCTATGTCCAGAGACATCAATAATTGCAGTCTAGACAATGGGGTAACATCCATTCACACTTGATGAAGGTCTGCGCATCCTGTTCAGAGGGGTGACAATACTTTAGGGACAGTGACAAAAGGCACACTGGTGTGCAGAAAAAATTGCCTTGTGCTCTCCTGAACTTACCGATGGCATTGTAAGCACAGAAGTCATTCCTACAGATAGGAGGATGGGGTAGAGGAAAGACCAAATATCCAGCTGGCAGAAAAGTGTACCTTCCTTAGATATGGGCAATCTGATGATTATATGCCTCTTTTACATCACAGTGCTTTCACCTGGTGCTCATTCCAAACTGAATCTGACTTGAACGTTACCTAGTCACAGTGCTTTGTAGTTTTGTAGATTAACTGGCACATAAAGATTTCTTTCAAAATTATAGTCAGTCTTAATAAAAATATCTCCTGCACATTGTCAACTTGGTAGTTTAGTTCATAACTACTTATCCTAACAATTAGGAGAAACAATTTATTTCCAGACTGAACTTGCCTATTTAAGGACAAACTAGGCCTGCATGTATACAGTCAGGGACATTTTAACATAGTGACAATTTATAATTCACAAATAAATTTTTTCATGAAGGCAAGATATTTTTTTCCTATTCTTGATAACCTAAGATTTATAAAGCAAAATTCTAATGAGTGGTTTACAGCAATGTTATGCAAGATAAATAGTTTGAAACAGAATAACTAGATCTAAGAAAACGGGTAAGTTTGGAGTTATTTACATGAGAGCAAAGAAGCAGGACAAATGTAAAAGTTATTACTAAAAATATTATGATCCTGTAAATTAAGATGTCCCTGGTCACCAGAATCCAGCACTCATTTATTGGGTTAGAGTCTGCAAATGCACCCTTTTCCTGCTAGACTGAAAAGCCATCTTTTGTCAAAAATTTCAAGGCACTTGTGCTTAATTATTGCTGTGACTCATTTCTAGCCACACTTCATGGTGGCAAGACAGCCACAGATCTCTGTGTGTAACAGCTGCCTGCTCTAAGTAGAAATCTCAGACATCGCAGTGTGTCGCAAATGGCTCTAGGTTCCTGCCTTAAGCAACTGAATTGAGGCCACAGCTCACATGCAAACACCTACATATAAACACACACATCTAGAGGTCTTAACCTGTAGCTGAATCCCATACAGGCAAGATTCCGTTGTCCAAGCATAGGTCTCTAGTGCCATTTGAGATTCCACATAGGGCTTCCAGACGTGACTCAGGACCTATAGAAGAGTCACGCCATTCTGGAGCGTAGCTGAAAGTCAGGCAGGTTATGCACAGCATTACACTATGCTGTGCAATGCAGAGCAGAAATACCCACACTAGCTATGGAATGTCCAGGAGATCCATCCAGATAAGCTCAATCTGTTTATTAATTGAAGATCTATAATATTATACTAAAATCAGAGAAGCAAAGCTCATGATTCCAAATCCTTAACTTCTGGTTTTGTCCCACGTGCTGCTGCAGTTCAAAGTAAAGCCAGATTAATATGCAGAAATCGCTAAGAGCATTTATCCTCACTGTTGATTACACTTAAACTTTCCATCATGTTACTTAATTCCTGCCTGCCTTCTTCAGAAGCGTAAATTAGAATATCAGCGACAAGAACACTCAGGAACTTTCCTTCAGAAACAGTTGGAAATAGAGTCAACGTTCTTGAAAAAGAAAAGCAAAAAAATAACTCAGAAGGCAAGCCTCGTCTATCTTTGCTATGTAAGAATGCAAATTCACAACTTAATGAACTGGAAAAATAGTAAGTGAAACTATAGTTTCTCAAGATGTTTATCCAAGCTCCAAGCCTAACTAGTAAAGCATCAAAGTCTGGCTCATTACTTCTCCAGACAGTATTAGACCTTTAGCCTAATATACACAAACTAAAATTGACATCTAAGCAATAAATGGACCACCAAAGAACAGGTTAGTTTTGATATCAGAAACATGCTGTTTGGAATAACACGGTGTTTTGCAGACATAGCTTTAGAACAAGCTGCTTCATGATACCATTCCAAGACAAATCTCCTACAGTACAGCCAAAATCCCATTCATGCCCTGGTGAAGACAAATGCAAAATTTTCATTGATGTTTAGGTTTATCGCTTTTGCTTCCAGGTTTCCCGTGCTTCTTTATCTGCCACAGACATACAGTGTTATGACAACAGATGCTTTCTGAGATCATCAGTTAGTGCTGCATATTCCCACTTGGATCCCTCATTGTCTCTCTATCTGGCTGAGTCATGCATTTCTAAGGCATTCATTTAGAGCAGCATCAGTTACTCTGGAAATGATTAAAAATGGAACAAAATACCCAGGTTTTGTGTTGACTTCTAAGAGCAATCCTCACCTTCTCACTGAATGATTTGATCGCAACCATTCATCTCAGAGCCAGGTAAGAGTAGAATTGATCTTTTGTTCTGTGGGTTCAGGTCAGATGCTACTAACCTTTACTGAAGTATAAACATATAGGAAATATGACATCAGAGGAAAGATTGAAACAATTTGCATTGTTTAGTCTAGAAGAGAGCAATGAGATACATGACAACAGCATGCAAATATATAAAAGGTAGCCTGAGTGAGTAATCCGGTCTCTGTAGCCACTCTAGAGAGGAGAGGAAGTAATGAGTTTAAACGGCAACAAGGAAGATTATTAGGAAAATTTTGTTCAATGTGAGGCTGAGGAAGCACTAGGAGGGCTGGAGAACATTTGTAATGGAAGGTGCCTGTCTGACCTCTGCTGGATAAGCATTTCTCAAAAATTGTTTGGGTCTAGACCCTTCTGTCCAGGGTCAGCAGAAGGGACTGGATGACAAAGGGAAATTTTCCAGATTGATAGATTTATATGGTCCAAGTGGGGTGAAGGAGAGGATTGGTACCTACATGAAACCCATATGCAGGTCTTCCCATGGAGAAGGCTAAGACTGTGCACATGTCTCTGGAGACAGGTTAAGTATAGATCTGAGAACAGAAACCACAGTCAAATTACACTGACTTGCATATAGTTTAACTTTGCAACCCAATGTCGTTATATTAGACTTGAACATAGTGACAAAGAAATCATTGAGGAAGAGTTTGGCATATATCATAAAGGGGAAGGTACATCTCTAAAGAAAATAATAAGTTTTTTGTGACATTTTTCTTAATCCCTTTGCATTTTGCCATGCAGGTGGGGGTATGTGCCTTGACAGGTAGCCAGGGAATCACTAAATGTGGGCAAATTCACAGCACAAGAAATCTCTATCTCAGCAAACATTTCCTGTAATCTAGGTTTGTTTTTCTTCCTGAACCTCCTATGCAAACAGAGAGGGACAGAATATAGATTCCCTGTCAGATGGCTGAATCCAGTTCCTGTCACTTTCCAGCTGGACTTCCCCTTGGAAGAACAGGAAGCAAACATTGAAATTGCTGAGCTGAGTACAAATCAAGCTGGTGCCCTGGTGACATTTGAATAGCAGTGATTTTTTGTTGTTTTCAAGTATGACTTTGAAGAAGCAAGATTCAGTGCTTCACATCTCTTATTGATTTTGGCTGCTGCATGTTTTATGACAAGAAGTCACCCTGCATGAATTCTGAATAGGAGATCAATAGATTGCTAAAGATGTCATGCTGTGTTTAGCTGATTGACATTCTTCCTTTCCATCACTACCACCAGTGCCAACACTTTTACCCCAACATCCTGTTCCAGTTCTGGGTTATTTTCCATGTGCATTCCTTGAATAGCTTCACCTGCAGTATTATTACCTTTCTGATATATACTCTAATAGATTGGACATTCAGTTGGTCTGCTGTGTTTTTTTTTTTTTTTTGTTTTTTTTTTTTTTGTTTTTGTTTTTTTAACAATATAATTAGCACCGGGGCATAGTCTGCAGGGAGGGAAAAATAGTGAGTTGACAAAGAATTTGCTTTCTTTGCATCTTCAAAGTTTCTATCCACAAACAGACTCTTAGAAAGCGAGTTCTTTGTATAGGGAGGACATTTCTTCTTCTTTTTCCAGAGAGATCTATATTTTTGGCTCATCCTTATTTGAGGGCATTCTTTGGGATTTCACTAAGAACTGGAGTAGTCTACACCAAATGCTCTTTTGAGCTTCTGGAAAGAGTTATGCAGTTTCTCAGATTTAGTTCCTCCTGCTGTTCTGGGACTGGGAACACAACTGCTGTAACACAACCAGAGAATATTTCCATCCTCTGGAAATCAAAGGTTTAGTTCTCTCACAGCTGCCTTCCCATCTCTGAACTCAGCACACAGTCAGTGAGATAACAAGAGAGACCTGAGAAAGGAATGTCCAAAGTTAAGAGGAGACCCTTGCACTGAGTACTGGGCTTACATCAACTCATTTCACAGAAACCAGTGCATCATACAGTCAGTGCTTGGCACATCCCACAGTAAACATTCACAGCTCACCACAGTGAAACAGCCTCAGCCCTGAGACTTCCTTGGTCTGTCCCACAGCTCTGAAGAGGCAGGCAGGTTCTACTGCGCTCCTGGAGGTCTGAAACGTGCAAAGTACCGTCCTGAGCCCACCCCATGGCAAGAGGAGATGTAAACCTAGGTTTTTAAGGCTTCCCTCTAGCCTTGATGCTTCCCTTTCTCATGAGCAGCTCAAATATATTCCTCTGTTCTTCAAGGAAGCAAAATTCAGTTCTATGCTATGCCTTGAATCAGTTCGGGTTCAAAAATTACTCATCAAATTAGATTTCAAAGGAGAAACGCTCAGAACTCTCACCACTGAACTCTTCTGTCTCCTTTTACTTATCTAGAAGGATAAAATTCAGTTCAAAAGCTACACTTAAATTTATGAGCAGTGAATAAATATCCTAATGATTTTTTTTAAAAAAAAAAGAAACAAGTTCAAAAAGTCTTATTCTATTCTATTATTTACATTTAGAGCGGAGAAAGGACAATACAGCTTAGCTTCCATCCTGAACGACTATCCAGGATACAGATGCTTGGAGGGACTGAACTAGATGATCTACAGAGGTACCTTGCAACCTCAGCCATTCTCTGACTCTGTAATCCTAGTGAGATTAATTTAGGAATTGCTAATGCAGCAACCAAAAAGTCATTTTAGTAACTTTTACGTTAATTAGTTCCTTCCAATTAAAAAAAAAATAAGAAAAAGAAAACATGAATCTCAGGAAGAAGGAATCTGTCAGGCAAACAAGTCAGAAGAGAATACACTTCTAAGTATATCTGTGCTGCTCCATTTCCAAGAGTAATTATTAGTCATCAGTCATTAACAGCAGCTGCATATCTCATTCTCTCTGTTGTCATTTCATCATCTTCATTTTCCCAGGAGGAGATATAGAGTAAGGAAAAGAGACAGTACCAGATAATTCTTATAGGACATGTTTTTGCGTTCACAGAATCTGCCCCACTAATGCTCCTAAATAATAGAATCCTGCATAAGTGATTATAGTGATATGGGACAACACATCACAACAAATGCATACATTTTCAAATATCTCTCACAAATAGGTTTAATTTTTCAGTGAGCCTCTACAACATGTTCAGAATAGAATCAGCAAAATTAAAATCCAGCAAGATTTTGTTTTTACTTAACTATTCAGCCTTTTCGAAAAATGTTATTTTCTTTTAGAAACCTTTTTTGGTAAAAATTCAGTTTCCCAAGTATTACAAACTACAAAACTTTGTTTAGGCAATAAATACTTTCTTCCTGATTGCCAAAAGTGAAGAATTTTCAAGTTCTCAATTCAGAAAAATTAAGAACTTGAAAGAACATTTAAAATATTTTCCATTCAACCTTTCGCCTACTAAAATCTCATATTCCCATACAGTTGTATTTGACGCCTTTTACTATTACTAATCTCAATAATATCCCTTTTTATCAGCCATTTCTGATCAAGAACTAGGTCTTCTAGGCTCTGGAGAAATGAAAATTCAAGAAAGAATAAGAACTGAGACTCAGAGCAACATCTGTCATCTAGATGAAGTTGCTGAGTGAATGAAAAAGAATTCTTTTGCATAATGCCTAGGAGCCTATAAGGAGTGACTATGGGGGTAAAGAAGCAGAGAGGGAATAAAAGACAGACAATTCCATCAAGGAATATCGCAACAGCAAGCTACAGCAGAAGGACCTGAGAAACGATACAGGAACTCAGTCTCCCCTAGAGAGATGCAATCCATCTAATCAAATCTCATTTAACTGTAGCATGTGTATTTGCAGCAGATGTTGATTTAATTCCACATATTCTTTAGTTATTTACAATGAAAATCATATATTTAGTGTCTGCTGATATCATGTGTGACTCCATGCTTTGCTGTGGTGATTCATATTAGCTGTTTGCCATTAGCATAGGAAATGCCCTGCCCACCTCATTAAAAAAAAAACAAGTGGTGAGTGGGCCAAAAGTCTTCCCTCAGTTAGCTGGCCTAGTTGGTGAGTGGCAGCAGTCTGTGACATACAACAGAAATGACTTCAGAAGGACAGACTTGGAGAGCTAGTGACCTCATTCCGAGCATCATTCTTCCATGAACTCTTAGAAGAGCTTAACTATGAAACTAAGACATTGAACTTGTATGTATCTGTTGAGCACAATCTCGTTCTAACTGAGAAAAATTTAGGACCATAGAGCAGCTATGGAGCCTTGTACCTCGGTCCTAACTTGAAATCCAAATGTATTCCTCAAAGACAAGAGATGCACCACTTTTCATGAGACTGAAGATCCCTAGATGAGATCCCCTCAGCAGCCAAATACCCCTCCCGGGACTAGAGAAATGGAGCGATATTCTGTGAAGTGGACTTCATGGCATTTTCATCTGCTTATACTACACTCAAGTGTTTTTTTCTTGAAGGCAAGTTAACTGGCCTTGAGAATAAGAGGAGGACCTGCGTTGGAGGGGTAGAGCCCTGAGAGCTCAGAAGTAACTTGCAATTGTCCTAGCCTGGCTTTCTACTCTGTTAGAGCAATCACCCAAGTGTCCAAACACATGCATTGTAAAATTGTTCATCTTACCTGAAAAATCTCTGTACCCATTTAAAGTTCTAAGTGCAGTTTGCCTCTGTTCCGATGTCTCTGTAATGAACACAGGCAAAGCATCTGGTGCACCAGATGAAGAATGAACAAATGCTTGGAAATCTCCCCTCTTTTTTCTGCTCTTCAAGCAAAAACCATTTGCCAGCGTGGGTGCTTTAAGCTCAGAGTAATCCTAACTAATGGGAACTGGCAGAGAGAGCAGAGAAGAGACCCCCCTAGATGGAGAAGCATAAACTAAGCATAAACTCCACACGCTTCTCCTTACATGTTAATTGTCCTCAAGTGTAACATGATGTTTTCTGAGCTGAGTGATTCCCAGCTGAAATCTTTTAAAGCCATCTCTTTAAAAAGGAGCTAAACTGTTTCCTGCTGGGTGCAATCCAAACAGAGCCTGTGCTCCCCTTTTCTACAAAGAGATTTGACCAACCTCCCTCCCAGAGATAGGGATGGTCTGACGGAACAAATCTGCTTTCCCACACAGAGTTCTCAGAGATGCTTTGATGTATCTTGATATTGCTACAAGGCTCTAAATCCTCCAGCATTTTAATCTCTCTTCAGGGGCTTTTTCCAGTTTCTGAGTATAAAGAGCTACTGATATATTCAGGCAATAATTTACAGTGTATTTACTCTACAGCAGGGCTGACACTTCCCAGACTGCCTCTTGGAGCTGGATGACCAGTATCTATTACTGTTAATGGAAATCAACTATCCAGTACTCCAGAGAACTTTATAGCTCATCACTGGAGTCCACTGACCTCAAAGATTTTCCTGCTCTTTTCCTTTCTCTGTGTGTTAGTTGTCATCTCAAGCACACAGAAATCATGCAACACATGTCTTTCTACCATAAAATGCTCTCCAATTGATACAAAAAATTTCTACCTACACAGAAACATATCTAGTTTTTTAAAGTTTTCCTTTCAAAATCATTTTTTTTATTTGGACGGGTATTTTATTTGATATCACAAATGGCCAATGTATGTCCTTGCATTTTATAAAAGATGTCAGGAAGCCATGAGGATAAGGGCCAGTGCAATCAGTACGAGATCAGTGTTATATGAATAGAACTTTGAGGCAGAGATAAATCCCTTAGGTTAGAGGCTTGGGAAAACTCCTTCCAGCTTTCTCTTCCTCTAAAAAGTGTATATGAAACCTCTCTGCCATATTCTGGAAATTATTTCAGTAATAATTTTAAATGAAAAGCTTCATTTCTGGTGAAAACATTAAAACACCTAAGTTTTTCAGCTGCAAGCTAGGATTGCAAATATTGGCCAAAATACAAGAATGAGAATAATTTTGTAAGCAACATCTAAGTTTCCCCCTGAAAGCAATTGTGGATATTCATTTCACTGCCTTAAAAAAAATTTTTCAAAAGAATTACTATGAAAATATTTTGTCCTTGTTTAGTACTTCTAAACAAACTTCTAAACTTCAAATATTCTCAAATATTTCAACAGGATCTGGAGAGACATGGCCTTTGTCATTCCTAGAATTTATACTTTTTCTGCGTTGAAGCCAGTAAGATGTTTTTCCATTGACTTGCAGTGATTAGGACGTGGTTCATCACAGCTCCCTGAATATTCAGCATCTCTACTTGGTCAGGCATCAAGGACCACATTAGAATAAAAAGAGAAAGAAAGGTACAATTCCTGGGGGAATTTATCTTGAGACAAAGGATAATTTTCACACTGTAAAGTTATCTTTTCTTTATATACCTCTTTTATCTCTTTTCTCTCTCTCTCTCTTTTTTTTTTTTTTTTTTAGGAAACAGAGTGATTGCGTAATAAAATGACAGGTGAAAGTCAATGTAAATAAATATAAAATTGTGCATGTGAGGAAAAAGTATCCTCACTTCACATAAAAAATGATGAACTCTGAGCTGACCATCATCATTCAGGAGCAACACCTTAAGGTTATAATAAATGGTTCTATATGAACATAGGCTCAGTGCTTAGTAGTCACTGAAAAAGCAAATCAAATGCTGGGCAATGTTAGGAACAGATTAAAGAACAAAACAGAAGAGGTGACTATACCTATGTATTAATACATGGTTCAACCACTCCTTGAATACTGTGTGCAGTTCTAGTCCCCTCATCTCGAAAAAGGTATAGTACAACTTGAAAGAATATTGCTTTTACATGGAGAGTACTAGACCTGGGGAACTCCTTTCCAAAGAAAAGTAGGGAATTCTAAATATTTATTTCCTTAAAAATTCAGATTATTCCTATTTTAATTTAAAATACTTCAAGAAAGAAGTCTTCCCAAATGACTGAGGACTGTAGATAGTAATTCATTTAGAAGGCTTTTTATTGAAAAAAGTAACATTCACATCCACTGATGACTAGTTAGTTTTTCAATTATTAACCTGGGGCCAGCTCTTCAATTTTCTATTCAGTTTTACTCCAACAAAACTCTGAATGACTTCTGCCAGGGCTACAGCTCAATTCAGCTTCCATTGATTTCTGGTGAGTACAGTGTATAAATGTGTAACAATCATTACAAGGGAGACTTGAAAAGAGCTCACTTGAAGCACTATTTTTAACACCTAATCGGACAGCAAATGTAATCATTGAACCTCTAAAAAGAGAAAAATATAAGACTGTAATTTAAATAAGTGTCAAAGTGAATGTTTTCCAGCTCAGCAGATTTCTTGCTTGGGCATGCAAACCCAAGTGGTGGTATCTAGCTAATACCACCAGACTGAAAAATATGTGTTGTGTGTCTTGGAGGCAAGAGCCTCCGTAGTTGGAGATAGTAGGTGCCGCACACCGAAAGAGAGGGAGGTTAAGCAGCATTAATGGCATATTCAACATTTGATGAAAGAAGGACCCAAACTTTCCAGGAATGTATTCATTTTTCATTTTCAAAACACTGCTAGTTTGTTGGAGGCTTTCTCTGTGGATCTCTCTGGAGAAGTGAATGGGCCAGCAAATAAGGTGCTCTGTTAGGGAGTAGCTGCATCACCCAGCAATAAAAAGTAATACTGAGTTGTCAATTAGTCAAATTTTGCTATGTAACAGCAAGTCCATACAAGAGAGGGGAGCAGCAGTCTCAGATAGCGAATGAAAATGTATTGTTAGCAAATCTGGTGAAAAAACAGTTCAATTTCCATAACTACAGACTCCACAGTCTGCACTTTTCCCTAGTAGAGATTTGAGTCATGCCCTACCCACCATGCCTACAGTCACTAAGACACATCTACAAGACAAGGTATACAGAAAGGCCTTGTGATCCACATACTTTTCACCTGCATTCCTGACTGCAGCCTGCTTATACCTCATACTCAAAGTTAACATTCAAATGTATTCTTTTGATCTAAAATAGACCTCTAAAGCAAAATCTGTAAAAAAAAAACTCTATTTCCCTCTGTTCACTATAAAAAGGTTTGCTCAAATGGACACCTCTCCTGTTAGGTGAAACAATATCCCAATGAGAATGTCTTTGCAGTGTTTGAGAAGAGACAGGATCCCAATATTTGTTGAGTAAAGTAGACTGTGTCCATGCCTGATCTGTCCAGAATCCATACGTGAGACCATGGTAAAGCTAATGTGATGACCTGTCTTGTCAGTCTTGTGCTCATGTCAGGATGTGGGTGTGATAGCTCACTATGGATGGTTAATGAGTCTAATGGATCTTGGGGACAAGGTCAGACTTGCACATATCCATTGGTGGTTCACAATATCCATGTATAAGCTCATTCCCCTCCAGAATTTTCTTTCATCAGACTTTCAGCCTTGGTATTGCCTGCCTGCTAAGCAGGAATTGTGACCTTAATTGGGAGTAGCACTGTCTGTTATTAGCCTACAATGTTTATTACTGAAATGATTTGTACAACCTGACTGCCACATACAGTTAAGGAGAGTCACAGAAAAACATCTCATTAAGTCCTCCAGTCACCAACTGCCATACTATTTGGTAACAAGTAATTATTTAGGTAAAATGCCTTCATGAAAGTTTTGTTCAGTGCTGTGTCATCATTTATGAAGCAACAAACTTTTCTTCCCTGGGAGTCAGACAAAATTTAGCAGAAGTGCGAAAGAGCTATTTATCTTTCAATCTAAATTCTTCCCAGCTCTTCCTTAGTTCATTACTCCTTTTATCATGTCTTTTCTGTGCTTAAAACTGAAAGCTTATAAAGCACAGGAATTCTGTTTTAACTTGCATTTCGCATTTGCCATTGACAAGCAGAGATGATAAGATATTCTGCAAATTTCTAGTTTTGAATGTTGATTAGTCCTCAGCATCCAACATGAGAAGGATCTTCCAAACTATCATGCATTAGTTTCATTTCCTTTTTGTGTTTTGTGTCTGTTGTTCTTCTAGTTTCAGAAGAGATTGATTGCTGCTACTCAAATTAAAAAAAAAAATATCAAATAAAATAAAAAGAAGGAAAAACAAAGGAGTATAATACAAATAATTGGATGCAGATGGCTGGGGGAAAATTGCTCTGTTATCCAAGAAACACTTTATCTCACTGGATACCTCTGTAGTCTCCCTGAAACCTTAGGATAGCACAAGTATTAGCTCACATTGTGCCTGTCTAATTTTAATTATATTAATTTAATCCTATTCCTGCACCATGATAAGTCTGTAAAAATAACTCATTTTTATACTGATATAACTGAGATCAAAACTTACGTCCCTATACCACTGATTAAATACTGTCTGATAGCCCTGTTCCTCAGCTCTCCTTGTAGTCCATTCAAATGAGATTAGAAAATAAAAAATCCAGGATATTTGTACAAATATTATATGGACATTGTTCTCCAGTGAAATTCTGTATCGCAGGGAGCGGTTACTAGAGGCCTGTCTATAAAGTGCATGGGGTAAGTAAGTTTACTGGGCCCCATAAATCAAACTTGCCACAAAAGTAGATGAACACAAGCCATGTTAGCACAAGTGAATAATTTCAGGCAGTTGTCAAAAACGCCATAGTGGGATGTAAACAGAATCATCTTCAGCAAACTACATTAGTCTTACTCAGACCTGAAAAGGCCCTGACTACTGAATCATGTCCAGTTTTGAGCACTGTATGTCAAGGAAGACACTGACATGTATGAAAGAGCACATAGCGAAGCCATGATGATGGGCAATGTCTTAACAATAACCTACGCAATAACCTATGAGGACAGACTAAATAAGTTTGTGCTCCTTAGACTAAAATATAGAAGAAAGGAAAAGGGCCTGAGGCTTGCAGTCTTGAGGTCTTCTTTAACAAGAGGCAAGACAGTCATTGGTGGGGAACAATGTTTAAGCAGAAAATTCCTTCACTGTGAGCAGGAAAATGAATAAGATCACCATTCACGGTCCCTCATGACTCTCTTGATTCTGCAAAATTCACTACTCTAGTGGCTCAGGCTTTAGTACTGTCTAAGCTATGTGGCTCTCTGTATAACCGCAGCTGTGCACCACAGTGCCATGAGCTTCAAAGGGTGTAACAACTCCAGGCTTTATTGAAGCAGATTCCTCTGCACAAGAAGTCACAGGCAGTGGACCACTTTGTGGACAGACATACACTGGATTTATCTGAACCTGAGACAGTTTTCCAAGCAATCACCAGTCTCTGTGTCAGAGTCCTGGCTTGGAAACTCTCTAAGGCGTGACATCAGCAGTTATCTGCAAACACTATTTTACTCTTTGCAGCAATATAGAAATCTGTCCTGTGCCCAGGGGATGAAGCTCTCGATATCAGGCCAGTCAGGGAGAAAACACATCTGTAAAGGCAATATTTACAGTCAAAAGAAAGTCAACAATAGTCAGATATGGTAAGCAATTCTGATTTGAAGTTAAACTACTAACCAGTAAAGGGTCATGTCTCTGCTCAGGGATTTTTATGCCTCTGTATTTATTCCCCTATTTACAGGCGTAAGTGCCTTGGCACCATTCTAGCAAGGCTTCTGTTGCCCATCTTTGCATACACACTCTGTTACCAAATAGAATATTTTTTGTTGCCATAGCTACTGGTCCCTCTTCTTTTTTTCCCCCCTTTCTTTTACTTCCACAAGCAGCAACACCTGCTAACCAATTAAATACTGAATAATACAAGAGAAAGTAGGAACACAAGGATTTCACTTGCGTCCTCATCTCCTGTTCATTTGAATGCTGAGTGGCTACCAAGAGAAAGAGGACTTTCAAGTTCAGAGGTTTCTAACTGAACTAAAAAAAGAAACCACAGAGGCTTCAGAGCAGCAGGAGGCATGCAGTGCTTGTTGATGCAAGATACTATCTGAAGCAGCTACCAAAGTACTTGGAGTGGCATAGCAATTCCAATCAGGTTTTAATTGTTGCCTTCAGATGATCACAGATTCTGCTCACTATTCCCAGGCCCTGACCAAAGCTCATTATGTAAATAAGCTCCCTTCAAGATAGATTAGGCCCCTGTACCTTTGGTTAGCTGAGTCATTGGCTATTGAACCCTGCCATGACTGAGCATTAATGTTTTGCGTTATTTTTTGCTCAAATATATGGACAAGTTCAGTAAGAAATTTGTGCCAAAATAGTTAATGCAAAGGGACACTGCTGAGTTGTTTAACACATACATATTAGCATCATTGCACTTTTCAGGAAAGTGGATTCTTCCTACTTCTTCAGGAGGAAGAAGGACTCTCCTTCCTCTCCTACTGCACAGCCATTTTTTTTAACAGCATCCATCCTCTCTGCTGGCCCACAGAAATGATACTGAAATTGCATCCAGCATCTATATGCTGAAATTTAGATAGCCTGAGATAAAGCAGCCATAGTTTTTGCTATAGACCAACAATATTTAACTTCAGATCTTACCATACGGTATTTTTTTTTTCTGTCTTTTCTGAATCCTGTCCAATTTCTTTTTTACCTCCATTTAATATCCTTACTAATGTTCTTACAGTGAAGAAACTGTCTTCCTACTCTTGGACTGTTCCCTGCTCGTAGAGCTACAGTGGCACCCAAAACTCTAAGCTGCATCCTCATCATTTTCTCTCCCACTGATTACAAATGAAAGACTTTTCGCTCATTCTTCTGTCTCTCTTCTGAGACTTTCCAAGTTCATTACATTTTAGGATATACCTGTCACTTCTGATGAAGTGTCTGAATATCACTTTTTTGGTGTTTGTTGGGGGCATGGGAGAAGTAAAACTTAAGAGATGGAGAAAATGAACAGAGAAGAGCAAGGAATTTGTAGCTCCAAATTTTGTGCCTTCTCTGCCTGCCCAGACGCAGGAGAAAGACTGCTGTAATGCAAGTAGCATCACAGCATGTTATCCTTACCTGACTGTGGATTAAGAGAGAAGCCCTGGGCAGCAGCAGAACACGTCCTGAGTTTCCCTGGAGTAGTGTGTCTTTTCACTGCCACAGTCTCACAGCTGAGTCAGAAAGACACAATCAGCCCTAAGGCAATTAAGCTACTTTGGCCTTTGTAAGGCAGTTTAAGAGACAGATCCTTTTCAGTGAAATAGAAAGAGAACACAAAATAAAAGCTTTTATTAACCCGATTTATTAAGTTTTTCCATTTCTATTTTATTTAAGTTGAATGTCTTGCATTCAATTTAATGAGAATGATTCTGTAAAGCAATATGTAGCAAAACAACCTATGACTATTAAAGGAACATTTATTGCGGTCTAATAAGAGACAAATCAACTTTTCATTTAAGTGCTCAAAAATAACACAAGCAATAAATGACTGATTATATGTTTAATGATACTGTAACTTACACTGTACAAACAGAAAATGCTTTTGCAATTCCAGTTTAACACTATTGTCCATAGGGACAAGGGGAAATGTTTATTATTATTCTAATTGGAAGTAGCAAGTTAAAATCCATCTTCATTTAAAATCAAATAATGCTGCTAAAATGCTTAAGGTTTATACATAACTCTCGGGATTTTTCTGGAGATGCTTATGTTTATTGCAGCGGTCTGTTTGCAAGCATGGATATAGCATAGCACTAAAGGCAGTCACTGAAGGCAGTGCAGGACTCAGATCAGTGACAGCTGTTCCAGTAAGAAGAGCATGATGGCCCAAATTCTGACATCAAAGTTAAATATATTTCTAGCAGAAAGAAGGAAAAAATAATTTCCTGTGGCAGAATTAAACTTTTCTTCTTAGGCCTGAAAAGGTAACATCTTAATGCCTTAATTTTTCATAGTCACACATTTGGCAAGGTGAATGTTAAGACTGTCTTCTGGTGTTTTGATTTTAATATTCTATTCTATATATTTTTTTCCTTCTCCACTGTGCAACTTTATAAAATTTACCAACCTGACAAAGTCACAAAGTTTCATTTTGCTAGCCTGCAAAAATTTGTAGAGACTCAAAGACAACTGTAGAGATAAATCATTGTAGTGCATTCAGTTGGGAAGGAAATAAAAGTTCAAAACATTTCAACCTCTATTCCTCAAAAGAAAGGAAAACTGGAAAGTTTTCTAGGAAAATTTAAAGCTATGAGGGGAAACCTCTTATTTTGCTATTGAAAAACTGATGAACAAGAAGATTAAGTAGCTGGGAGCACCAGTGACAACTGAAAGGAGCACCTCTTAAGCTTATTCTGGTTTGTTGACCTCATCCCGGCATGATGTGGCTGACTAGTCTTGTCATTTCTCTGTAAGCTGAATCTTGAGGTAAATGATCTTGCCCAGAAGCTATAAAGGCCACTGCATGTGTAAGGACTGTACATAGCCACTCATGGACAAGGGACTATGGCCGTGCATGTGAACCTAGAGGGTATCCTATTGGCATTCAAGAGTCTCAAATGACTCAGGAAGACTGAGTTTCACTTTCCTTCCCAAGAACAACTCAAGCCTGGAGGAGATGACTGTTCTCTTCCAACCAGACAAAGAGAAAAATCCATCCTGTGCTGTTAAATACAAAGATACTGTGTCTGGTTCAAGAAGTCCTTGGGTCAACAAATCGTAGACAGAATATAGCATTTTTGCTTGTTATGTTCTCATATTCTTCCCTAAATTTCTGCTTTTGGCTATTGTGGAAGACAGCCTATTGAGTGACCCAGAATAGCCATTTGATTGTCCCTATAACTTAGGTCACCAGATTCGATCCCTTGAAATTCCAGGGAGCAGTGCAATAGATAGTTAGTCCAGAAGTTTCCACAGGTCATCTGTTACAGGCATCCCTCCATAAGTCACCCCCTAGCATCTTATGACAGACTCTAAACTTTTAGGAAAAGACAAAAAAACACAACTTTATGACCTTTATAGGAAGGGGAGAGAAGTAAAGGTATGCCACTTTGTTATGAAGTGGACCACAGTGTAACTGTGTATCCATCACAGTGTTGCCCAGGCCATTGACTCATTCCCCAGTGCCAGTGTCTACCTCTGGAGGCAAACTCCATGGATATTTCTCCTGAAAAAAAATTTTCAACCTAGGCTTAAGGTATCTACAAGCATTTCAAGTTCGCACAACAGTTGTAATGAGTTACTTCACATATTTACCCTTTTCTTATGAAGAGATTGAAATGAACAGGCTTGACAATGCCTTCTGTTCATTGTAAATGAAAGACAGATGATTACCCATGGTGAACTTCTCCATGGCACCATGACATATCTGCACCTTGTTGCTTCTGCCTGCTAATTCCTGCATTTCCTCTCTTAACTCCCTCCCATCTCTAAGAAAGTTCAAAGTTGATTTATTTTATATCATCTGCAACTGACTTTAACCAAGGGCAGACTAGCATGGGTATGGTTCACTACAGACTTATTTTCTCTCCCCTAAGAATTGATTTAACTATAAAAGCAAAAGGATAAGACAGCTATCGAACCAGTTAAATGATTTAAAAATTGGGGACTGAGGGTTTGATCCATCAGCAGGCATCAGCACTGACATTAAACCTGCAATTAGAAGGCAAGGACTTTATTTTTTAACTTTTTAAAGGCCCATGAGGTGTTATTTACATTTGAGAGAAAGATTACAGATGCTGTGAAATTTACTGCTCAGGAACAAGGAAAAGGGAGGCCTGGAGCTGACGCTGCCATTTCTGACACCCTATTTGCTTGCTAGCATGAAATACCTTTACAGAGTGCAGTAATATTTGTAAAGCTTATTGGGAAGGATATCAAATCATTCTGTTGTTTATTCAGTGAAGCTTAAGCACATCATAATTGAGGTTATTCTATATCTTGCTTACACATCTTGACTTTCCTATACCCCTCCTTTGCAAGGTCTGTCACAAGAGACATGCGTTTACCTCTGCTCAAACCACCTTGTGCCATTTCACTATTCAGTACTGTAAATTATTCAATTCACAGCTAAGATTCAAAACCATAAAGGCAGAGATTGTAGCTTTCTACAATCCGCATATGTTGTAGAAAGATGTATTTAGAGACTCTGGGGAGAATAAACAGGCAGTGATCCATGCGATTTCTGCTCTCCTAGTGATCGCATTTTGCTTGCTATTTTATCCCTGTACTATTTGTGTCATCAACCTGTAGTGACCCATTTGTCAGGCAGATTGAAAACTTACGGGGCCAAAAATGTTTTTGCCATTTGTTTTACAGATCTGTGCATGCAGAATCATTATCTTTGAGACAAGTTCCTAGAGGCCTCTGCAATGGGAATATTAAAGCTGTACAAGGACAGTTGTAACCCTGGTAGAGAGATTAAGATTTGTCTCATAATCAGGTTACTTGCAGCATCAGCTACATATGCATAAACATTTGCTTCAGATGAAGAGCATATATATTATTACCTTTTCTTAAACATATTTTAAACTTTTAGTAATTACTATTGACCCAGAGTGTCTGATATTTGAGTGATAACATGAGCCTTTTTAAAGGGCTCCGATCACAAAAGGAAGGGAAGACTCAGCACATCTTGGGTAAGAAAAAAAAAAGAGAGAGAGAGACTCCTTTTAGAGGTCACAAGCTTACTGCTTTAATGCTTTGAAAATGATGAATCTAAGGCACATGCCTGTTTCAGACATTTCAAACCTGTGCCTTACCTAACTTCAGAATAATTCTCTGCCAAACAGAGCATCACAATAAAACCAAATGCAATAAAAAGAAAGGAAGGCAGCATGTAATATGGAAGATGGTACATGATGATATGTGATAAACTGGAGTAAATTTATACATTAATTTAAAAGCAGATTCCATTAGAGTCTGATGGGGCATGTTTCTGTATCCAGTTATTTATTAATCTTGTTGTGCTTCCAGAACTGATGCACCCTGAATTGATAACATGACAGAAACACTATCAGATAACCGCATCCAATTCTCATAAAACACTTAATTAACTAAAGGGGGAATACTTTTTAATTAAAGCTGTCTGAAATTAATCAAAGACTGTTTTGCAGTGATGCTCCTTGTTCTGCTCTAACTTCCTTACCTTCTCAGAGCAAAGCTTGACTGGTTTTTCAGATGCTGTCCTTTCCAGGAGACATGTTAAATGAATGACAGACAAAATGGTTCAGCAGAACTGTTTGAATCTAAAAGTCAGCACAGGGTGACATAAGAAAAGCCCAGATATTTATCATTTGTTGAGATATGCTTCCTACTGGAAGAAGTTTTTTGAGCAACACTACAAGTCCTATGACCAGTGAGTAACCTCAAAGTGGCTTGAAAGGGTTCATGGGCTGGATTCAGAGGATGCCATGAGACAAATGACCAGATTTTTTATGCTTTCAGCCCGCAGACAAGCTGCCGTGTAAAAGACTCCCATTCAGCAGCATCTGTGAGATGTGGCATGACTCTGAAGAAACACTGAGCAAGCACAACTGGTTAATGGCAGGGTCTTAAAATGCACTAACAATTACAGCAAAGGAGATTTCACATTGTCAGGCATGGGCAGATGCCAGCTCAAATGGCAGCAGTATTGAAATCCCAGGAAACTATAGGAAAGAAGACAAATATGGAATGTGCAATAACTGAATCACATATGGGACACGGGAAAGGAACACAGAGAGCTGGCTTCAACACTGGCACTTAAGGCTTATAAAGTCCTTGCCATCATCTCTAGGCCTCACAGGACTGCACATCACTTGCCCCTCTGCTCAACATAGCAGACGCTAGAATCACCAGAGTCCCTCATGCACTAGTGTCGTGATATGGAAGTGCTCAGTTTCCTAACACAGCCAGGGTGGCTTAATTTCACAGCCTGGGAAAGCTAACCTCCCAAGTCCTACTCATCAGTAATGGCAAGCAAGGGAGACCAAGCAGGAGCCATGAGCAATGTTAGGCTTTATGCACTGAGAATTATTCTGACTTCTCCTTTCCTGTCTAAAACAATATAGTAAACAGAGTCCAAAAGACTGTTTCTCTAAAAGACAAGAACTCCTGGGCTGTCTACAAGGCAGGTGGAGATACTTCCAAGGAAACTCCAGTATAAGGAGTACTGGGGAGGTCAGTGAAGATACACATGAGCTTGCTCTGGATAATGAAACTGAGGAGATGCTGAACAGAGACAGTGAGATCACCTTGTGGGCACAGGAACAGGGAGGAGGGAATGGTTCATAAACTCTCAGCTTTGGAGCAGTTCATCTGTGCAAATATGGCTCTGCTCTTTCTGAAATCCGGCTGGTGCCTGCACTCTGTACCATGTTATAAGGACTGGGCCTGGTTCAGGGGCTACATGATGCAGGCATGCCATAGCAAAATTAGGTCATATGGGCAGGTTGGTCTGTCCTGGCCATCCTATGGCAGATGACTCAGTACCAGAAATTCTATATCCCAAGGCTGCGGAGACACTCTTTTGGAAATCAAAGGGAAAGGTAAAAAGCAGGCTTGAACACAGTATAAAGCTCTCCAAAGCTACTACTTTCTTTGTTAGTTCTGTGCTTTATAGCCTAGTACATCACAGTTTTCCTTTGTTTGTTTGGGTTTTTTGGGGTGATGTTCAGCAGGAACTTCTTCTTTTCATCTTATTTGATGGATATTCCCCTAGTTGTTTCAGCTCTTTTACTCTCTGGAACACAGCTTAGGGCTACTTGGTTTTCTCCTGGTAGTGTGGCATCATGAACCCTCTTGCTGTATTACCTATTATAGCATGATCTCACACTGTCTTGAGAATAAAGCCCTTCTTAACTGTGAGTTCAACCTCCAGGGCTCCACACCCACAGAGTTCAGTTAAAATCACTGAGGTCTTGCACCTTTCATTTCCAGGGAAGATCATTCTTGGGGGGTAGAAGACAGAGCAATAAATTGTTGAGCAGGAGGAACAGAGAATGCCCTGAACTGAAGTGGGATATGCATCATATCCCTCTTTACTTCCATTCTGAATTGAACCTCTAAGCTTAGTCAGGGGATTCAACATATTCAATGCTGAAAGGTACTGGAGGTACTTAGTACCTCCGGGGGTAACCATGGCATGAAGAATAGGATAGAATAGAACAGAACAGAACAGAAATCTGTACTCTCAGAAAACAAAATTAAATGTTACATCTCTGCTAAGGTGAGTATCACAGGAATTCAAAATTCAATTCAATTCATCTATTTTAGAGGGATGTTGAAATTTTCTAGAGGGAAAAAAAAGTGTAGCAAACTGAGGGAATTCAACATTACATTTTTTAAAAGTCCAAACACATCAAAAGAACCTTAACTCAGCCCCGTAAGTGAGCACAGACAATGTTAAAGCAACTGTGTGACTGAACAGGTGACGTGCGTATGTGCAGTATGGAGGTTGTGCAGTGAGGTTTGTTGAAGCAGGGGACATGACACTGCAAGCTGGCACCATGAAGGGCTTCTGTCAGATGCAAGCTTAAGGGAAGGAGGAGAGGGAGACACCGAATGCCCTCAGAGAATGGAGGAACCAAAGCCACATTTCTCGCATTCTTGAATGCCCTAACCACTGTATTGAATGGAGGAGGGAAACACTCAAACTGGCTACCTTTTGGAAGACAGGATCTGCCCTTCACTCAGCTTTTAAAAGCAAGAGCTTATGTATGTACTGTTAGGATAGGGCAGATCTGAGGGATCCCTGTGGAGAGGGACCCCTTCCTGAAGACCTGCTGAGCTGCCTGCCTCTAGAGCAGATTGAGCAAGGACACAGCTTCTCTGTGCTTCTGCAGCCATGCCCAGCTCCAGAGTAAACCGCCAGTCCTTCTTTTCCTTCAGCCTTCTTTGAGCACCTGTGGAGGCCCCAGGAAGGAGGCTGCAGTCATGCTAGGGACTCCAGGAAGCTCTGAAGAGGGAGAGAGGGCAGGAGAAGCTCATTGCATCATTTCCTTCTTATGCCTTTTGCCTTTCCTGCTGGTCCCAACATCCTGCTCTGCCCACACCACTGTGATCCCACAGGCCTGAACTGTTAGAGCAGAAGAGGACACATCTGGAAAATGCTACCCATGCTGCTGACTACTTTGTGAGGGCTGCCCAGATGCATAGGCAGCATAGGCGTGGAAGAGGCAGACACTTCACATCCAATCTAGGCATAAGCAGAGATATAGGCTCTCCCCCTTTTCTTGTCGTAGCCAAGTCAATACTGCTTTCTGCCCTTGTTAGCAGGGACAGCTCCTTTTGGTCTTCACAGCAATAGAGGGAACACAAGCCTTCAGCTCAAAGCAGCAATGGGACAACTCATCCACTTCCCAAACTAAGTGTCCTAAACCCCCAACTCTGTTGTCCTGCTCAGCATAATACACCTCACCATCTCCTTCTCCAGCTGCAAAGGACCTGCAATATCTTTTGCTCCTGTGTCCCTTTATTTTCATCACAGCAGATGAAAGAGAAGAGAGAGACCTGTTAATTGCACTGCCAGAATCAGAATCTCCTCATTCCAAACCATGACACCAGGGACTCAGTTATTAAAGGGGATCATTCTTTACGCTCTTTGATCTTACTCTTCTCTAACTTGGCAGAATCCTTTCATCAGGTACTCTTCTTAGCTGTTTGCAGCTTTGCGGTATGGGAAGGGTTCCCTGGAACAAGACTCCATGAGAAGGGTTTTGCTAACAATCATTTCCCAGCACAGGACTCTAAAGCAGAATATGGCTCTCCTTGCATCAGATTCAGTAACAACTGCGCTCAACCAGGTTGCTCTCATATGCACATGAGGGTACACACACACAAAGGGTACATTAGCACTCAAATATGTGCTGTTTTTATCCTGGACTTTTTATCCTTGTTCAGCCTCAGAATGTATTATCAATTCCATCAGATCGCATCTACCGTAGCCCACAAAGGTATCTTTCTGCTTTTTCTTTGCCCTCTTTCTCTGTCTGTTTTTCTCTGCCCTCTCACTTTGGTCCAGAAGATGCTTTTTTTCCTATACATACAGACAAATTATACATTTCTTTGAGGGAAAGGTTATGGCTGTGGTAAGCATTGCATCTCTACTACTGTAAGAAGCACCAAGGAGCTCGGGCCAATAGTCGGTTCCTCTTGTACTGTATGCTGTGCAGATCACAAAGAGAGATAGATCTTGACTCTAAATAGGTACAACATGAGTATAAGCTCTTAGTTTTCATAGGAAAAAGAGACACAGGAGAGTGTGAAGCACATGTTCCTTCTCTTCTTTCCTATTCAAAGTAGAAGAAAACCAGCAGCCATCTATGAGTAGCAGGGGTATGCCATGGAGTGGAAGAGGCCCCTTTGCACAAAGGTGCAATTCCAGCCACAGGAACTGCAAGGCAGCAGCAGCTCTTTGAGTCTTGCAAGATCTGAGGCAGGGCCCATCCCACAGAAGTGCCCAGCATTGTTGAAAACATTGTTTTCTGGGGATCAAAAGGATCTCTTGAACAGCATCTTTTCAGTCACACGTCTGACTATTAAGAAGCAAAATATTGGCTCTGCCTAGACTGTGAAGAGACATCCCCAGTTTGCCACAGACATGGTTAGAAATGTCACACGTTTGGTTTTCATATTAACAGCCTTGGGAGACAAGGACCTTTAGCTACAGGCCAGCGCCTGGTACGTTTTTGAGCATTCAGTCATGAAATAAAATCCATCCGTGAAAGGAGTGTGAACAGGCTGCTTTAATGATTTTTTTAACCTAATAGGAGCTTGCACCATCTGTCCTGATGATGTGTTCACTGAGGGGAGACTTCTGTGGTTTGTCAACTGGGTTTCACACCCTCACTTATGAATCCTGCCCATGAATGGGATTTTTCTCTCTCAGGCCAAAGGTTCTCAGTGCTTTAACTGAAGATAATACAAAGTTCCTCTCATGTATATATTCACCAGGAAAGCTTGGGCCTCCATTTCCCATAAGTGTTATATTTTTCTTCTGTTTAGACCTATTCCAGCTGGAGTCATCATTGCTTTCTAACAGCCTAAAACCCTCCCTGGAATTTTCATTAAGGACAGGTAAATTTTTTTACCTCTCTTCTAACTCATTATTACTGTATTGTTTTAAACAGCCACCAAGTTTCCTCCAAAAGTGTCTGCATTTCATAGTATTGGAGGACTGTCATTCCAGGAGCTTTATAATACCAATACATTAAATGCTGAATGTCAGTACAATTTGCAACACTTAAGCACTGTAAGTGGCAGGTCCTGAAGAGGATGCGAGGTACCACTTTCCTTTTTCCACTAAGATATTCCTCTTTGGTTCAAAAGGAACAACTAGCACCCATGATTTTTTTACTGCCATGACCTTGCAAATGGTTTTGTGTCCAGTTTATTAACAGAAGTCACTGCCTACCTGATGAATTAAATGTGAATAAGAACAACCACAATATCTTACCGAGGAAGTGAAGAGTATTTCCTTACCTGATACTGATGTCAAATTTTAGGTTTTTTAGTGCCTGGGAGCCCAGTGATATGATATGTATTGTGTGATATGTATTTATGACATTTTTAGAGAGGATACGTGGGTTGCGTATAAATGGAATCATCTGAAAAGACTCACTCCTCAACTTTTTATAGAAAGAAGGTTAGAGGGATAACTTACTCCTCCACAGCCAAAATTCAGAAATCAAGTCTTTCTTCCATCAGCCCATCTCTGTGTCCAGCAACTGTCCATGATAACCAAAGCCTATTTCTTTTCACAGTGCCCCCCTCTGCTTGAGAATGCAAAGGGGTCTCAGCTCGGTGTCTCCATTTCAAGAAGATACAATAGAGGCAAAACTTATCCTGCTGGCTTCTCCTTTCACTTCCAGGATCCAAAAAAACTCTCAAGTGAAGGAGCCAGCCAAGGCCTTTATTGCAAGTGATAGCATTCAAGCTTTCTACAGGGAGTCAAATTGGTATAATGATCACATTTAAGAGCACCTCAGAGAAGGAAGATGGAGTAATCTAAGAGAAATGAAGACCGAAAGCAGTAGCTGACACTTATTCTTGCATTATAGCCCATGGGACAGAAGGCACAAATACAGTAAATTATCTGTAAGATGTCTCTTCTTTCTAGAATGAATGACCTCTAAGATACTGGTAATACAAAGAAATGAATAAAAGGTTCTTCCTTTTTGTCTTTAGAGGACTGAGTAATAACATGCTTACTTGTATAGCAATACTTTAGTCAATATTTATAGGACAATGCCATAAAGCAGCTTCAAATTTGTTCCTTGTTTGATAATAAATAAAAATGGAATTCAGATTTCTAATTGCCTTTAAAACTGCCTAGTCTTCTGTTTTTATGTGATTTCAGTCTGAATAATTTAGTACCAGAAGAAAGCTTGCCCCAAACATATGAGGTCTCAAAACATCCAAAGGGGAAATTTGAGAAGCAAAAGAGGTTTATCTATGTAATGTAACAATGCATGACACATCCAGACATTTTACCATAAGGCAGATCAAAACTCGGGGACAAATCTTATTTCATATTTCTGTTACTGGCTATAGTATGACAAATAGTAAGGTGATAATTACACCTGTTGTTACTAAGGTAAAAGTTTCCAGTCCTCCATTCTTTCAAAGTGCCTTGCTCTGCCTGCCCTGCATTCAGCCATTTCAGCAAAATCCATGTGTCTCTTCTGCTTCTCTTCTCAGTTTGGACTAAATCAGTTCCTGCAGCCCAAGCACATTGGTTACACTTTGATATGATAGCCATAGTTAGGGGAATAGAAGAAAACAGAGCTCCCTTATTTTCTTTTGACAGCAAACACCCATTTGTTGTTCTTCCATTATGTTGCACACTCATTACTCCAACTTCATGTTTTTGGTCACTGGCTAAATCTGTAAACTCAAGGGTGCTGAACTGCTGGAATAAAACAGCCAGAGAAGTTTAGCTGCACTGAATGTGTGTTTAGCACCAGCTGTTTTAATGTACCATTTGTTTCCATCATGGCTACAGGCTATCCTCCACCTCTTTCTGTTCTGTCCACAATACTTCAGTACATGAACTACAAGAAACATCACAACACCATTCACCTCTCCAAATGACTTATTAAATCACTTTGTATTCCTCCAGAGTGGGTAAAGCTGTTCATATCCCTACAAAAGGATTCTAACATCACTATTTTTTAACAGAAATTAATAAATGTATTCTATTTCTCTTCCGAAATTTAAATTCCTCATAAAACTATGAGAAGGAATCAGATGTGAGCGAGGTTAGCTGTACCACCAAACTGAAGTGGCCATGTCAGTACAAGTTAGCAACCTTTGTTGAAAAGGCTGAAGCTGGACAAACTGCAGACTAATCCTGCAAAGCTGCTGTGTGCAGAATAGCCCAGGCACTGAGCACAGTAGTCTGCATCAATCTTGATTTACAAGAGCTGCAGATCAGACCATGAGGCATCAGCCCATCACATCACAACAGCATGGTTTTCCATCTCACCAGCTGTGCTGCTGACCTTTGGACCACACACACCACCACGTCAGCTGAGCAACCGCATTATCAATCACTATAATAATAATTGAAGTGTAGTAGTCAGTGATACTCTACCTGACTTTATTTAGATTCATTGCAGTGTAACTGAGGGTCTCCTTTGCCAAAGAATATATTACTGACATTATGTTTCTTTTGTTTATTCCCAAGTTTGACAAATGGACAAATTTCCTTCAAAAACATTCTAAGAAGAGCCAGGAAATGAAGCTTTTAGCCTTGGTCTATTTAAGGTAGTTAGTTTCCTCAGGGATAGGTAATAGACAATTAAAACTCCCCAGCATGAGTTAACCTTTACTGAAGCAGCAGGCATGCAGCAGGCTTCAGCGGGAAGCCAGATGTAGCAACAAAGCAACAGACACTCTCCTCCGTGCAGCCACTCCCTACTCTGCACCTTGATTAACAGGCTGTTGAACTGTAGGGCTGATGGCTTTTTTTCCCGTAAATTCATCTCCTGCATCTAAGATACTCAAGTACCATCCAGACCCAAACACTCCAGCCCAAAGGGAAGGACTGATTTGTTATGCAGCATCTTCATGTCTTTGAATCCTTTCTCCATCTCTCCAAACTGATAACTTGGGTTTCATTCATACTTTATTTCCTTGAGGATGATTTATCCTTTAAAGGATGGTGTTTCCACCTGTTTGACAGAGTAATACTGACAACAGTGAGGGGGTTCACCTAAAATCAGAAGAAATGGGTTCCCCTCCCAGCTCTGCCACAGCATCTTGTGTGTGACATTTTTGCTCCTAGACACCAATACTACTGTATAATGAAGATGACCTTTCCGATATATTTCCCTGTCAGGTCTCTCGAGGTGGGCAGTTCATTAGAACAGAATCTGCTTCTTACTTAGAAATATAGAAAGCATTCTATGCTTGGGACCTAGTCCAAGCAAAGGTTTCTAGGCACTGTTGTAACACAAATAGCAAGTTACAATAGCAATGTTCAGTTAAGGAGAAATGTGTCACTCCCCACCAGTTGGCTACCAATCCAGTGAAGATGCTTTTCAAACACCATGAGCAAAATCTGGGCAAACACTCCTCCATTTAGGCTTTACTTTTCTCACTTGTGCAAACTCTAATCCTCAGTCAAGCCTGGGTCACAGCACATTGATGAGTTCCTCTGTAGGGACTCATCCCTCTGTAGGGATGTAATTGTAGGAATCATTAGACTGCAGAGAGCTCCTGCACTCTGCTATGAAGAGTGTAATGATACCTCTTGTTTTACTTTTTGGCTATTGCTTTGGTAATGAATAAAAGCTTATGGAAGCATTCTACTTTACAGAGGAGTGATGAGCCAGAATGGAGACTCTGCAGAGCAAGGACGGACTGGAAGGTTATGAGAAAATGCATTTGGCATGCACATTAGGGCCCTTTACGATTTTTAATTATGAAAAATGGTTACAAATCCATTTTATCCCATCGGGAAACACTCCTTACTTCCCATCTGGACCAACTACAGTAATTCTGTTATGCTAGTTTCAATATTCTGCTGAACAAGGAATAGGTAGGTGGATGGTTCAAGGGATGAAAGGGATGAGGAAAAGACTGAGGGAAAGTGAGTAACCTTAGTGTTCACTGTTATCAGCAACTCACAAGAACTGCACTTGTTAAGCTGAGATCTGTCTTGTTAAACACAGAGCTCAGTCTCCAATGTGTAGCATGATGACACTTCATCCTAATTATGAGTCCTCCCAAAGTTGTTTCAACTGAATGCTGCTTGTCAGCCTTCCTGGAAGCAGGCGAAATGCTTGTAAAGAGAAGGGGATTGCTTTGGTTTGTTTCTTCTTGAGTTTCAAGGGAGAAGGTGTAATTTTAATTGCTTTGTGAGCAGGACTTGGCAGGGACAAAAAAAGAATGCAAACGCCTTTCAAACACATGTAGTTCTTGTGCAGTAAAGTGCAAGGCTCAAGGGATGAGCATGTACTCTGAGTCTGCCACAGCTTTCCCAGGTTACTGGGATAAGTTCTGCCCTTTCTTTGTCCTTCAGTGATGAGGTTGTTAAATTTGACTGAGCTATCTTGGGTAATAATCCCAGTCAGCACATTACTTCCTTGAGGAAATGAGGACTGTGTAATTCCTGTTCCGAGAAGAGCAGTAGAAGTTTAAAAGCTACAAAACAGAAACTGTGCTGTGTTCATTCCATATTCTGCAACATCTCCTCATGTTTTATTTTTTTAAAAATCATCACACTCTCTACCCATATTTTTAAGGCACTTGCAGTTTTGGAGTGGCGTACAGTATAATTGAATAGATGGGCACTGCTATCTATTTATAATGCACTCAACATTTGCATAGCAAGGTGCTATTTGTTTTTGTGCTTCCAGTATCTCTGACTCACAGAATCAGCAGCCTCTGCTGTTTACAGGAAATCTTGATGAATAACATGCTGGTAACAGGAGTACAACACTGATATTGTGTACCAATCCAGTTCATTTCGACATCCTTAATAAATAAAGAAATCCTAACATCACTATTCAAATTAATTGGGACTGAAATGTATACTCTAGCCAACAATCATATGCAGCTAGCTTGGTTGACAGCTTCTGTCCATGCTGTGAAAATTTCGAAGCTGATGTTCCCTCATGATCAACTCAATACTTCAAACACAGGTAGCAAACGGCTGTTTTGTCCTGACATCCTAGCAGACCTCACCTCCGTGCTGTGGAGATCGGCACTAGGAGCAAAGGGGCCATCTCAGCTCCATCACCCATGGGCTGTTGGCCCTTGTGCTAAGGCCAACAAGTCTGAATCCAGCTGTGGCTGAGTGGGTTTGGAGTATAGGGTTTGCAGCTTTGAGCAATGGGAAGTTTACAGAGTAAATTCTGGTACTCTTCACCTGGGAAGGGCTCAAATGTTAAGTGGCATAGCTCCAGGTATGGTGGGAAAAGGCAGCCTCTCCTCAGCTCCTTGCCTTCACGGTGGATCAGACAGGTCAGGTGCTGAGCTGCATTTGCCTGTGAGGCGGGGGGGCAGAGGAGAAGCTGGCTCACAACCACAGATACGTGAGTATTAGGCCTCACGGTGGGAAGCTTGTGTTCACAACACTCAGCAGATATGCACGCTCCTAGCAGCTCCTGCCCCCTCCAGTGAGGGATGGAAAGGGCACACTAAGATAGTCCAAGTCAGGAGATTGCTTAGCTCTTACTGTAAAAGAATAAATACTTTCATTTGGAAAAAAATGGAGTTGCGCTTCTTTCTGGCATCATGGTGATGACTACAATTTGTGCAAGCTGACAAATTCCACTGAGCCTTTGAGACTGGTAATTAAACTATTTATTACTGGAAAGGAGGAATAAAGGGGAAGTGCAAATTGAATCGTAACTAGGTTCATTGTCTCACCAACAAACGCAATTACAACTGAGGTATCGGACACCTTCAAATTTCGCCATCATTAAATGAAGAAATATTTCAACCATTTATTGAATAAAGCCTCAAGTGAGACCTTTGTTTTAGGAAAAGGGTCCTCCAGAGCAGATTCACCCACCCTGGGCTGCAGGACCTCAAACTGAAGCCAATACAACTTGAGACAATTAGTCCCTGATTACAGCTTGATTCAAACTCAGGATGCTACCCCTGATCGGTGGAACTCAGCTTTTTCCTTTCCCAGAGAGGCAAATTTCTTTCTATAACGGACTTCTAACGTCTTTCCCAAAACATAGCCCTTGCTACAGCCTGTGAGAGAAGGCCAAGGGTGAACTGAGATCGACTTCTAACAGTTTCTTTGAAGAGGATGCCCTCCTGAAGTGGGCATCATGAGTGTCCCCACTTCAGGACCGCGTAAGACAAACTCAGCAGATCATAAGGTGACTCTCAAGCCACAGAGAGCCAGGAGCTGGCTGCTGAACTGTGCAAAGTGAGGCACATGATCCAGACCTGGCTTCGGGGGACGGTGAGGAAGTGAATTTCCTAATTGGTGCTTGAGATTGGGCATGTCTAATAAGTGCTCACGATCAAACACAGCTCTTGGTACATTCCTCTGCAGTCAGTCAGTGGAATGATTCATACTGAATAGATATCTAAGGGTTCACACCTTTATTCTCATTTTTGTAGGTCTTGTTTTGGCAAAGCAGTTAAACACTTGCTAAACATTTTGCCCGCGTGTAAGTCTGCCTTGGTTCAGTTAGGCACCTGCTTAACTTTAAACATGGAGTTTAAATGCTTTTAAGGCTGTCGTATATCCAGAGCACATACTTAAAATTGAAAATGTGATAAAGTATTTTGCTAAGGCCGTAAAACAACCTAAAACCAAAACATGCAGAAAATGTTAAGTGCAGTGGAGCAAATAATAAGAATAACAATAACTGCAAAAAACCCACTAGTTATTGCCATGCCAAATTGAAACATACTTATCTGGGGCCACAGAACCCAGGGGAGTGACTATCTGACTAGCAATGTTGTCCCTAGACACCAAGGCCTTTCACTTCTTAGCTGTTTTGCGTGGGCATCTCAAATATCCCAGCCACCTCAGGGAAGAATTCAACTCCTAACCCAGAGCACGATCTGGAAAGAACCTCTTGGTCTAACGCACTCTCATTTCAGGGAGCAGAGTCGTTCTTAAAAACCTGGGCCAGGACATAGGAACCTCCGTTCAAGTCTTGGCTCTGCTCTGCTGGAAACCTTGGGCAAGTATCTTATCGGTCTATGCCTCAGTTTCCCCATCTATAAAATACTGATCGCATTGGTAAAGCACTTTTGATATTTATGAATTCAACCAGGAGCACAGCTGATTGCCTCTCAATTTATCTACTGTGCAGTGAAGGTCAATGCAAAGATATTTAAGAGATTAATTAATCTGATCTCCCATGATGAGACTAGCCTAATTAGTAAGCTGATTGGGTGAAGCTATTAACCACCAATTAGCCACAAGGCAAGACTTGCTGATCCTAGCAAAATGTCACTTTTACGCAGCTCTCCTGCTTTCAAACAGCTAGTTCCAGGTGACATTGTCCTGTGTTCATACAGCTGCAAGCTCCTTACGTGGTGCCCCACACTTGTACATGTCCCATAATGACAGCCCTGCTTGGTCCACCAGTCCGCATTCCTCAACCATCTTCCTCAGTATATCAGTGTCGACTGTATTTTTAGATCTACTTTTAAAACTGAGCTTTAATGAACTGTGAGCCTTTTTCCACTGCTATTAAGTTCATCAGCAATGAACTCTAGACGGTGTAAAGACAAGCCCTAAATCGCGTATATGGCCTTTTCCTCTGCATTAGAGATTAATTCAGGTCAAGTCCCAATTTCTCTAGCAGCCTGGTGTGCTGAGATCTGAGACTGCAGGTTTAGCCCTGTGCTGTGTACTTCCAGGAGACATTTTATATTCTTGCTGCCTTTTTGATAGGAAGATTGACAATTTCACAGATTCTTTCACTTCCATCTGTCTAAGCCTCTTTCTCCTTGTTACCCCCTGCAGAGAAGAGAATGAATTTGAGGCAGTGAGGGTCTTCAATGGTTAAATGCATTTAAACTGCTAGAGCCTCCTCAACAGTTGACAAGTTTGCATTGCTACAAAGTTGACTTGTGACACCTCTCAGCAGGAGAGCAGTTGGTCTTCAGCAGCAAGACTGACCTTGGAAAGTCCACACCGACCTCCCACTGTGCAAAACACAGCAGAGGCACAGGGGATCCTGACACACAAGTAAACAAAGGTCAAATTCAATTCAATTTGTGTGATTGCTGCAGCAGCCTGCAGATCAGAGCCTTGTTGAGCCTGGAATGTAGTTCCTGAACAATCCACAGGGCAGAACAAACAGATACTTTTTTTCCCCAAAATGTGTGCCAATCAGCTGACACTCAAAACACTGTCATTAAGGATCATTATTTTGTCTGAGAGCATAAAGAATGTTCTCTTGGAAAGTAGGTAGGAAGGGGACCAAAAAATCAAAAGACCTGCAGGTGTGTTTATTTTGCACAGTCAAACATTACTTTGGAGTGAAATTCAGTGGCCAAGCAAGACATCCAGAACTGTGGCACAAGGCCGTTTCTGAAAATGTAGCTTTTCGGCCTCAGCACCAAAAAATCATAATCTGAGGAACAGTCAATAGTTTGGAGGCACCTGAGTATGCCCTGGAAAGCACAAAGGCTTCTCACTGTAATTAGGGGTGGAGATGAGTAAATTGTGAATGAGGATTGGCACGACCCAACTTCACCCTCTTCCATCATTCAGGGAACCTAGGAGAAGTAGTAGGACATAAAAGCCACTTTGCCTCAGAGCAAACTTTGGAGAGTGATGTGGGTGGTGGTTGGTTCTCTCTAAAGCAGGCTAAATGCTACTGGTTTATTGGTCTTCTAAAAGTTAGCAGGAATATTCAGGCTTTTTGGTTTTCTTTGTTTGTCTTAGTACAAGATTTTTGAGGTAGCATCTGTGGAATTCAGCCTAGGAAAGGTTTGCTTTTCAGAGAGATTGTCTTCCTTTTCTTTCTCCTTTTTGTCTAAAAAAGCACCAGAGTTTGTTTAAATGAGACCTTTGAGGTTACAGGATTTGTGTGTTTTACCTTTGTTTCAGCAAGTACTGCTAAACTATTTTTTTTAACCTTATTTCAGCTTCTCAGCAGAGAGGCCAGCATATTTTCTTAAAAGCAGAAACAGATTGTTTCATTTCCCTCTCATTCCCAGAAGCCTCGTAACATGCACTGCCAGGACTTCCTGGGGTGGCATCTGGCACCGCATAGCACTCCTGCAGGCTGACCTGCTCCTGCTCCCTGTTTCGGGGAGCAGTTTTGATCTCGTGTGGATGGACATCAGGAGTTGCATTCCCTGAAGCAAAACGAGGAATGAAAATGTCAGAAATGTGCCCCTGTGCTGCCCCTCAGAGGTCGTCTGTGGTGAGTAATAAACCTTGCACTACTCCTACTACTTAAAACTCCATTTTTTGTGGATGCAGGAAATGTTTCTCAAGGAACAGCCAGAGAAATCGGAATAAAAGTTTTAGAGGCCGCTGCATCAAGATCCAGGCAGTCACAGTGTGCCTATCCCTGTCTCTGCAGAGAAGCGACTTAATTTTCTGCTGTTTGTTTACTGTCCAGTTTGCATGTCAAATCCCTCGAGCAACTCTATTTCAAAAATATCTTTTAGTAACCCTGGTATGCTGATTGGCTGAAGTAGTGGCTGTGACTGAAAAAGCACTTAGATCTTGGGTGTATTTAATGTTTCAATCAGAAATACAATCTTCATGTTTTGATTTTTAAAGACAGAGAAGCTTTGCTGTGCTGTGGGCTGGAGATCACAGTATAAAAAAAGGAAAAGGAGTTGGGGAGAATATCATAACCACTTAATTAGCTGCTAGATCAGCCACTATAGCAGAGCAGGATTTATCTGAGAGACGAATGGGATTTCAGGTTTCCACCTTAAAGTTTTATGATTCTCCATGTGAAATAAAACAAGTAAAATAACCCAGAGTAAAACATCAGAATAGGTTTTACATGATGGGTGGTTTCCCCTTCCCTTGCTCACTGTTTTCTCTTGTCTCAACCCACCCTCTTACTTTGTGGTAACTCAGCACTTTCCAAAACTTACTTGATCTGAAACTAAAATTAAAAAGCCATTGCAGTAACATTTGGATAGTAAAAATCTGTAGCAAGTTTTCATGTTTCTGGCATGAGTAACCATAGTGGATTCACAGGGTACTGAGGAAATACCTGTGCATCATGACGTGGCTTCCTTTACGCTATGACGGTGGGGGCTAGAGCGTGCAGTGGATGTGGCATCAGGCGTATGATGAGGAAGGTCAAGGGCAGTGATCTGCTGCCAGAGGACTGTGTCTTCTTGTCGGCTTTTGATGAGTGCAATGGTGATGCTCCTCTGTCTCCCCGGATTTGCTCCGGTAACCAGACATTGCACATAGGTCATGGCGTCTAACAGCAGATCACCACGAATGCTGGTCTGTCCATACTGCCTGCTGTCAATGATGTCTTAAACATTGAAAGAGAGTGCAGAAAGCCCAGCCTACAAATTATCCTGCAACCTCTCTGCCTCTGTGACTATTTTGACCATTGCACTGTAATTTTCCCGTCTGTGCTGCAACTACTCTGCTTTTCTCAGATGTGGTGGCCATACCAATAACTTGCTTAATCTTCCTAGTCAGTTCACTCCTGCATGGCACCCTTTGAAATGGCCTAGAAAAGCAATATGGTAATAATGCTTTTATGGTGATAATCTGTTTTATGCCCATCTGTGCCCCTTATAAGCCAAAGGAGATTGTTGCTCCTGCTAAAGTAGCTTTGATGCAGATGCAGCAAGAGGAAATGGCCTCACTGTTCAGGTATTTACAGCAGCTGGAACCAAGCTAGTCATGAACTGAGGGGAAGAGGAGTATACAAACCCATCTCAGGACTATGTGGTTGGTCATTTAGGTCAGTAGAAATTGAGAGACTCAAGTGCAGTGAGGAAATTTCTTTTCAGTGAAATACAGAACATGTGGATACTCTTTTTTTTTGTAGATAAATGGGTCAATGACTTGACTTTATTATTAAACTAATATCTACCATTCAAGTCCATTCTCTAACCTGTTATTTTGAAGGGCAAATGCATAACTAAAGTGTTGCTTTTTTTCCTCCTTTTCTTTTACACTCAAAATACTTGGTGGTATTTTGCAGCATTAATATGGCTTTTTTCCCCTTTCTCACTGTGCTTCTAAATATTCCTGTCTGCTGAAGAAAGAGCAATTGACACAGAAAATTGCTGCACACAGTGATGAATTAAGTCTATCTAGCCTCATATGCTGCCTCCTTTCCTCAGACCAAAAGCAGATTTCTAAGGAAGAGGAGATGTAATAATACTTCCTCCAAGGACTCTCCCATCTTCCAGCAGCTCAAAGGCTTCAAATGCTTTGTATTGAATTATTTGCAATGGAGAAGGGTGTCATTTTGCGTATTTTTCTCACATATTCTTAGGTGCAATTGTTTTCTGTCTGTCTTTCATACAGTTTTCTTTCAGTTTATTCTTTCCTTGCTGCAATTCTTGCTTGATATGGTAAAACAGCTTGGCTAAAAAATACTTCAGGCAGAGGAAACCAAACAATTGGAAATTATCAAAAGATTTTTAGAGATCTGATGAATATTTCCTTCACGCACAGACTTGAGGCTATGTCATACGTTCCTTATTCAGCTAGAAACATCTTCACAGCCTTCTTCTAATTTACAGCTGCTATCTTCAATTTTAATACTTCGAGGAACCCTGTCTGGTCTCTCAACTGTTCATAGCCATTATTTCTATCATCAGCTCTCTCCTAGCACCATTTTCTAAGCCTCTTTCTTCAAAATATTTAAGAAATGACTCGTTGGCAAGACATAGGGAAATGGGGGTAGTGCTGGTAACTTAGGAAAACTAAGCTAGCAATGTAGCAGCAAAGTTTGGGCCTCAAATATTTAAGAAAAAAACAGAAGCCTCTGAAATGCATAGGATGTTTCCACTTCCCATCAGCTTGTTCCTGGCAGAAAGAAAGCCTGTTTCTTGCAAAATCTCCCTTAGTGCGCTGATTTCTGAATGTCAGATTTATGGGCCTGCATTTATGACAGATCCCTGAATGCACAGAGACAAGCAGCACTTAAAGAATCACTTAGTAATTTCCTTCTAGGCTCTGGCTAGATTTGGGAGCAAACTGAAGTAGATGAGCAAACTTGACAAACATAAGGCTGCTGTAAGCCAGTGCCAGCAAGTATAAGCACAAGAAGAAAATGATGGCCAATACAGCACTTGCTGTTAAATTCTGAGCCTGAATGTAGTTCTCTGAAATGAATGCATTTTCTTTATTCCCAAAGTGGAAAAGGTTACTGTGCCTAAAGAAAAAGAGGGACACTGCCACTGTCACAGGAAGAGTGCTATGTATAGTTGAAGTCATTACTCATCTTCCTTTTACATTAATCAAGAAGTTTTTATGGAGAGGTCAGGAGAAGCTAGTGGTACAACGTCTTCACTGCAGTGAGAGCAGTGCAGTAGGGCTCTGATGAAGAAAATGCACATTTAGGTTGACTGAAAGATTTTGCAGATTTATGGGGCCTTATCATTGTTTCTAATTCATAAAAGGTCAAAGCATTTCAATGTTTTTTTTTTTTTTCATGGGGAATTTCTATGCTCCATTTGAAAGCAAGTTTGTTATTCCAAATTTCTCTTTAAAAAAGGAGGTTTAAACTTAACTCCAAACTTAATTGAACTTAATTTCAAAGTAGGTTTAAAGAAAAGAATAACAAACCCTGAAATATCTTCTACGCTAGTATATACTTGTTTTATTACATGTTTGTTTCTGGCATCTTTTTTAATCCACTTAGAATTGAAATACCTTGTATAGAATAATAGAACTGAAGTGTCTTGTGTATGTTTTGGGGGGAGGTTGTTTGCTTTTTCCTCTTTGGCTAGTAACTCAAATTTGCAGTGCTTTGAAATAAGGGTATTTTGTTTCTTTCCTCTGAAAAGTTTTGAACAGACAGCTGTAACCCTGAACATGTATTCAGATGAGTGTGATATGAGTGGAAGACTTGGCAGTGGAGAGGATTTTGACTCAGGCAGTTCTCTCTAGTGTGCTCTGTGACCGCCTGAGAAGCATAAAACCACATGCAAAATGCTGTACTCGTGTCTAGTTATGTCCAGGATGAACTACAAAAAATACATTGTCATTGCAAAACAAGCAATTGGCAGATGTTATCCACTCGCACAAATGTGGGTCTGGATCTAAAGGCCCCCTCACAACTGAGATGTCAGAATTCATAATCCTATATCTGAATTTCCTTTTATTTTTCTTCCTTTCTCTGATGTTCCTGGCACAAAGGAACACAAAAATAAATCTTCTCAAGAGACCTCACTACAGCATTCTGTGTCTACTGAAAGGGAGCACATGGTTTTATTCTACACCTTAAAATCTACACCACACTTTCAGTCTTCTTCCACAGGCTCTTGCTCACTTCTTGAGGCGTTCTATAAAAAGACCTCTTAAACTTGTTTATTTATTGCTCAAGAAATATTGAAGCTGCGAAAAAGCCAGGGAGTTCAAAGGGACTGTGCAAAAATGCACAGTCCACTTTTGAGCCAGATGTTGTTGAGACTTGCCAAACAGTGAGTGATGGTACTTCAATGTGCTGTTGTCACACTGTCTCCCTTTATATTCTACATTTATCATCTCTACTTTCAGCTGGTCTGTGTGCCACGGCAAAAGCCCAGCCTCCTCCAGACTTTTTTCTTTCTTTGCTGTTTAAGGACCATGTTGCAAAGGGCAATCTTCAAGGAGGGACTTTTCTTTACATGTACACCTTTTCTGCAATTCCTGCTAGGCAAAATAATACATCCACTTAAAAAGGTGTTCCCTGCAGCCATTAAAAATTCTCCTCACACGCACCAAGAGAGAGGAAGCACTTATTCTTTCTGTTGGGTTTGCCGCAAATCAGTGGAGGCAGCTATTGCTGGCTGACAGGGCAATTGAATGAAGAGGCTTTTCAGAGGTGGTACTATAAAGGATGTTGACCCTTCATATAAACTACTCCATAATAGCTTTCTGTGAGTTCCCTTATGAAGGCTATGTGTCAAATAGCAAAGGTCTCTCAGTACAACCACAAATCAGTAAGGAGTCCATCTTCTATTTCAATTCTCCTGGTAAACACAACTAAAGAGAAGAGCATCTTAGAATAACGAGGTAAGGTATCTGACTGATGTTTAATAGAGGACCTATGGTGTTAAACTTGTTCAGGTGCAAAAATAAAGAGCACTGACTCTCTAAATGACTCTTGTGCTAAAGGCCTGGACAAAGCAGCAGCTGTATTTAGACCCATAAATAACTAGTCTCCAAACTGTGCTGCAGATGTACTCCACTGAACACTTGTATCCTACTTCTACATCTGAATTTCCACTGATATCACAACTACTCATTCACATACTCCATAATCTTAGGTCATAACCATTAATCTGAGAACCACTGGCTTATTGGATTGATTAGAGAACTCAAATGCTACATGTGGCATTTTCTGGTCCTCTAAACATCAGCAAATTTCAGCTTGGATGATTAGATGAGAAAAGTCTCAGGTTCTTGGTGAATGGGGTTTGCTATTGTCAATGTAACCAAAAAAACTGAAGGATGACTACCCGAAACAGGCTGGAGTAACCTTTTAGAACAGACTGCTGTAGTGATTAGTGATTTTTTTTTGTTTGGTTGGTTTTTTTTTGGTCTGTAAGGGAACATTTTGGTCTCTTTTGCCTAAGAAAACAGAGTTTATTGAGTCATTGTCAATCTGAAGGTCCAAATGGATGTCCCATCCACATGGGACAATAAATTCTGAAAGCACTAGCTGACTGCAGCCAAATCTGCCAGAGGAGCAGAGCTCTCAAATATCTCAAATATCTACCTGCAAGCTCTAGGAAAACCTGGGAAAACCCACAGCCATGTGATTGTCTCTTATTTTGGGTCTCTTTCACACTTGTGTCCCACAGTTCCAGTCAGCTGTGTGTTTCTGCAGCTGTGTGTTTCTGACAACTAAGGATCAGTGCCACAAAACAAATGTGACATGAGATAGCATAGATTTCCAGTTCCCTAAGCATTTAGTACTCACAGAAGAGGGCTGTCAGCCCAGTTCTCCACAGCCCATACAGTCCTTGACCTACTCTGCCAGGAATACCAGTCAAGGGCCAATCCGTGACACTAACTGCATAGGAGGTTTAGGATCCTGACTTACTCCACTAATTAATCAACTGGACAGCTAGATTCCCTTTGTTTCTTTGCCTCCATGGTGCGTTGAGGGGGCAGATGAGAATTAGCTGCTAAATATCTTAACTTTCAGCATTATAGTCTGATTGCTTTTGCCACTTAGTACCAAAGCAGTGCTGCTTGCTGCTGTATTCCTAGAAAAGTTTTCTCCTGCAGGCCACTGCAAATGAAGTGGGGTATAAGAGAACACCTCCACAAGTCAAGCTGCTGGGTAGTCCCAGCGCACAAAGCAGTGTGAGCATTGGCTGCTGCAGAGCAGGGAGGAAGTCTAAATTTTAATGGTAATGAAGGTGAGCAGAGAAGAATAAATACTGTCAGAGTCTGCTAATTGTGAAGAGAGATGGATGGCTGCTGTAAATCAGTGTGCTGTGGGGAGAGGATCTTGAGACAGATTAAGTTATTATTCGTACTGGGGCTGTTCAAATCAATGGAAATTCCATCAGCAGCAAGTTCCACTTTTGTTTCACTTCTTGATTTACGGATTATGCCTTTGTTTTTTTTCTTAGAATCCCCTCCTGCTTTATTCCTAACAGGTAGATATAACCTAATCAGAATCACCAGATACTTTCTAGAGCTGAAAGATTTTCATAAGCAGCCCAGAGAAAATGCAGTATTTCTGAGGAATACAGCTGTAACATGAGAATTCACGGTGCAAGCTGGGTTTTTTTGTATTTCAAACCCTTTCAAAGTAGCCATTTCATTGCTTTTTGCTTCCATAACCTACCTGAATAGTAGGGATTACAATAGTAATTTCTTACATGTTGTTCAGCCTGATCTCCTAGGGAAATAATATCACTGCAGTCACACCATGCATCTGTTAGCCCTTCTGCAGCAGATTTTGTAATCTCCTTACCTGTTTCAACCAAATTTGTTGAAGGACAGAGGTCTCAGGGACACTGAGTTCCCAGTGTAATGAAAATAGGCAGTTGGGTGGAAAACCCCATGTGTTCCCCTCAGGAAAATATAGTAGCACCAGCTCAGATATATTATTGACAGGGAAGAATCTGCACGGGAAACTGCCAAGGACCCAGGTCCTAAGCACTACCACTCATAAGATTATTTGCTTGTCTATTTAAATGACAAATTCTCTGTGTCAGTGTCTGGTTTTTTTTGTATTGATATACAGCATGTCATGTATTGTGAGAGTCTTTATGCGCTGCCATGAGAGAAACAATCCATGATCCAGGGCATTAGGTCAGGGAGCCAGAAGACATTGTATCACAGGTTTACCCTCTGCTTAAATTTATAATTATGCAGCCTTAACTACCTTACCAGCAAATATTAAAGATCTAAAAATAGGTAATGCTGTGAAATCTTAGTGGGTGATTATGTCTGCCAGCTTTCTGGTACAGATGCAAGGTGTAGTTTATATGGTCAACAGCTGAACATGCAAGCAATGCCTACACAGCAGAACAGCAGAGAAAGTGGAAGGATTTCATGGCTACCCTGAAGTGTTTGACAGAGGACAACCTGCCACTTCTGTTGAGTATACAGTCAACAGGCAACTTTGGGGCCCAGCCTCTTGAACAAGCGGGATGGGCATGTATGGCAAGCAAAGCAGACGATGTTTAGGGAGCTGCTCACAGGCTGTAGGGACCTGAATTATCATCAGGCAGGTGCGTAAGTGTGTACCTGAACGGTCCAGCCACTCCCTGTTAACAATTTTTTAAAATCACCTCTGATGACATTTGGAGCACAATTTTTGTGGGAACGATCATGTAGGCAGCAGCAAAACTGGATGGAAAGCATTTGTCTTTTTCTGTCTCTTACTAACTTGATTAAGTCATTCATACCAATAAAAGAAGCTACTGAAATGTGTGTGCTGCCAGGCCCTTCTTTCCAAAGTGCCCTCTTGCTTAGCAGTTGTAAAAAATGTTTTGTTCATTTTTGCATTGTGGCATTGTGTGTTAAGATGCTGCATTTCCAATGGAGTATTTGCAAATCCATTAATTGCATATCATTTCCTTCTTTTATTGCTGTTGTTGTCGCCTGTGCACTGGTTCACCTGTGTCTTTGGCCGCTTAAGTTAGTGCTAGAGAGGGCTGTCTTTAATGTTCTTCTCTCCAATGGTTTGTTTGAAGCAATGTCCATATATCTTTGAGCTTCGCAAGTGAAGCAGCATGCCACAGAGTTTAATTAAAAAGGAAATAAAAAGAGAAGTTGCACACTGCTGAAACTGATGGGCCAAGATTGATTGTCTGATGTTAACAAGCAGAAAAAGGAAGCTTTTGACAGGGGTCGAGGAGCTATATTTCATTAGAGACAACACCATTAAAAAGGACATTCACTTATAATCTATTCAGTTTTTTTATTATTATTTCTGTATCCAGCAGTGTTTTAAATAATTCCTATCTTGACTTCTACTGTAACCTTGGAAGGCAAAGAAACCAGTTTTATACTTCAAAGCTTCACATATAATCCCTTCTCTCTCTCGTGAACCATTAGCATGAGACCACTGATACACCCAGGCCATAGCTGTGCTACTTCCATTAAACACTGGGCCTCTTCCTGGCGTGATTGTTGACTTATCTCATCTGATTAGTCTGAAAAAGAGTCCAGGACATGCCTTCTAGATGATTCCTACTGACAGCCAGGTCCATCATCCCCCACTTTATGGAGGTGCCTACACCAAGGTTAACAGTTACCAACCAGTTCAGAGCCCTCTGGACTCTCTTTGCTGTGCTGTAAATAACTGCAGAAAGCACAAAGCAGCTGAGCATAAGATTTTGAAATGATTGTACAGGATGGTTTGTAATTAGCTGATGACAGTAGAGATAGGCCATTGAGAGTTTTATTTTCACTCTGAAGTAGTTATAGCACTTTTAAGAGCATAGTTATCACTATACAGAATGCCACTGTTGATCTCCAGTAAAAGCTTCAGATCATCTTTGAAATTTTTAAGCCCCGGCTGTTGTGGCAGGAGAAGCACATTCAGCAAGTGCCATTCACATGTGCCAGTCAGCAGCAAGGAATCGCTCCCTGCGCCTGTAGAGACAGCTCTCAGCAGAGCTCCCTGTGTGACCATTCACTCTCAATGGCAGTGACGTCCTCTCGTTTGGAAGCCTTCTTGCTCAGATACCAGCTGCCCGGGAGCTCATCTCAGCCTCTCAAGGCTGTGAGTCTATGCTCCATTCTCAGTATTAGCTAAGCACTGAACCATGCTCTCAGCTTTGAGGGCCATGAAAACAATAAACAGCAGGTACCCTGGTGAAGAATGTGTTATCTGAAGGTGAGAGATCTGCTCAATCCAGGGCAATGGTCAGTTATTTGCTACTGGGCTGAATGGGAGTAGCCTCCAGCATGAGCCCAAGACAAGCCCTTCCAGAGCTAGCGAAGCACACTGTAAATACTTTGTCTCTAGAATCCTGCAAAACCCTTTACTGATGCCTACAAATGATAAAACACATCTAAGGAAGAAGAGAGTGTTTCCACAGTAAACCTAGTCTATTGATTTGGGCCAGTGATTATTTTCCTGATGGTATTTTTCTGACATATATAAGGTGTGTTGAAGACAGCAATCCAACCAGCAAAAGTCCACTCCATGCCATATGTGCACAAAGTACATTGCTATTGTTATCAAGTTGTATTAATGGGTACAGAGACCAAGAATTTACATTTTCAAAGAAATTTTAAGAACTATGAAGCAGAGAAATAAGAACCTGGATGGCTGCAGTCCAACACATTCTTCCTTGAAAGTGACATTAAAATAAAGCCTTAGTTCCCCATTGCTGTTTGTTTTAAACACATACATACACAAAATCTTTTGTGCCATCTATATCTCTCTCTTCCTTGAAATACTATTGCACATACTGATAATCAAGCATAGCCATGTAAACTTCTCCCTAAACTGGGATCCAAAAGCTCCAACGTGAGGCACCTAACACAGCAGCTGACTGGTTGCATGTATGCTGCCAGACAGCTTCATGGCCAGGACTGTGGCCACTTCTGTTTCCTGTCTGTATACCATACATCAAAGGGATGCTGAGGTTCAGCTTTGGACAACCTGGCTGGTGAACCCAAGAGGTGAACCTCTGGGTACCCAGCACAACTCAGCTGCCATGTGGATGGGCCCTGTCTCTATGGGTGCTTGCTCTGCAACCTCCGTCTCTCCCTTCTGCCTCTGCGGCAGTGTTAGGCTATTCACATCACATAGGCTATACAGCTCAAGACCTTCCTGCAAGAACACCCACCCTGTTTGCTCTCTAGGTGGATAGGATCCTGAACTCAGGCTTTCCAAGAGAAATTTGGAGGCATAGTACCCCAACTCTCACTGCTTAGGTGCTATGTGCTCAATGTTAAACAGCACTTCTGTGACTGAGCTTCATGCAGTCACAGGGACCAGTATAAAAACAGCACCTGAATAGAATAGTAGTATTTAACATCAGCATAACTTCCTGACCCATGGCTGTGCGTAGCTGTGACTGGATCTTCTCCCTGGGAGACAGAAGAGCAGGCCGTGCTCCAGGATGGACAATCATTCTGTTAAGGTTAGAGTAACTTTACTCACAAAAGCATGCACACAAATATTCAAGTAGGTCATCAGCATGGCCATTTCTCTGCACTGTTACTTGTCTGCATTTGTTACCGCTCCTCTCTCTACCAAATCCCGACCTTTTAGTGACATGTAAATTGGAGTAAAGATTCTCTCTTGACATGAGACACCAGAGGGAGGATCTGCCCCTTCCTCCCGAGGCCCTAACAGGAATGCTTCCCCACAGCCCTGCACTGTCCACACCAGCCAGATAATTCTGCTGAAACTGAACCTCCAGCCCTCCACTGTCACATGGCTTAACGGTCAGTGTGGCTTTTTGTCTTGGTCCTTATCAGCTAATCGACGCTCTTTGTTTTTGTATCATTTCTCAAATATCGCTTCTTCCCTGGGATCATTTTAGCTGCATAATAATGACCTGTAAGTGCCAATCGTAATATTCAACTGACCTTCAAGGTAAATTGTGCTTTGCATTTGCCTTACGCACTTTCATAGGAACATAATCCTCTGTCTAACATAAATGATCATTTCCAAAGAACATAATGGTTCTGAGTGCAGACAATAACTGGCTGCAATTTGCTTCATGAGCAATTTTATTTACATCGACAGCAGCAGAACTAAATTGAAAGGTCTGCTCTTTGACTGTGCCTGTATCTATGCTAACGCCAAAAGTCTGTTCAGCTTCAGGAAATCAATTCACCTTTGATTTAGTCGTCTGTGTTATTAACACAAGAATAATACAGAATATGGATTTCCTGACCAGATGAAATGTGAATTTCTCTCTTCATGCCAAGGCAAGCACCACCCAAATTATTGAGAAATAACCTTTTGGTGGAGGGACAGTGCGTCTTTCAGAAGGGCTATGGTTAGAATTCATAGAAATGGAGCAAGTTGGAGACAGCTGCCATCCTCAAGGAGCTCTGTGGTATCGTGTTGTACACCTATTGGGTTGTCCTCACTACATGCTGAAGGTAGCCATGAGGCAATCCTCAAGGTCAGATTGGCCAGTGACATAGACTGGAAAGCAAGGCCTGAAATGTGGCTGGAATACACTGTCCAGATCAGGCTTTGCAAGAGACATCTGCATGGCCCAAAGAGGGGAAGGCCGTAACTCACTCACCATCTTTCAAAAAGCCAGAAGTCAGTTTTCCAAACAAAGCCATTAAACTGCATGGTCTAAGCAGGCTTCTCAGCTGGACCAGTACCTGTCTGACACAGAGGACAGGGTGGGATGTCTGAGGCTGCACTGCTTTCTCTAAACTCTCCACTCCTGGTGGGACTTCATGACTGGGGGAAGGAGATTGTTTTGATGCCACATAAACTCCAGTTCTTAAAATCTGTTCTTGTTAGCATGGTCATATGATTTTTTCCCCTTAGTCAGAAGGATACATCCTGGAGTGCTGTCCCGATATTAAAGGAGACAGTTTGCCATTTTATTTGTAGAAAGATACAATATGAGAAACCCTCATATACTCCCTCTCCAAAAGAATTTGCAAATTAAGTACAAAGTGAACAATGTGTAAACATGACTATAGAGAATTCTCACATGTGAAAGAGATGATTATGATAGACTTTAAGCCATAATCAAAGCCAATCCAATACATCGGGCTTGGTTCTTATTCCAGTAGGAGCAACCATATTTTTTGTTCCTATTCTATAAATCCTTCCCTTAAAAAAAAAAAAAAAAAAAAAAAACCTTACTCTATAAATAACTATACAGCTCTGAACCAAAGAGCTGTGAATCTCAGCGCCTTGTACCTTGTGGCTACATTTTCTCTGGCATACTTGGAGTGAAAGAGAGAAGCTTCTGCTAAAACATTGTCAGTTTGTGTGTGTAGCATAGCAGAAACTAAACACTTGCTGAGATGGTACCTTGATGTTCAAGTGATAGGTAAAACCCTAAGCCTTCCTCTGAACATGTCTACATCTAAATATTGCAGAGAAGAATCACAGAATCAATCATGAATCACTCAAGAAGAAAGAAAAGATTATGATGTCCACTTTATGTGAGGCAAGTGGAAGCAAAGAACAGATTAAATGAGTTTCCCAAGGTCTTTTTGTTAGCATGTGCTGGAGCATATTAATTGTTTATCTAGTATATGTTAACAAGAAGTCCAGAACCTAGTAACAGTGGGTGAATTTAGTGGAGCTATTCCAATTTATCCCATTTAATATTTGGTAGAGGTGAGGGAATCACGTAATAAATTACATTTAGATTTTGCTATGATGAAAGTCTGTGACGAAATAAGCCTAGACAAATTCAGGGTAACAGAGGCACAACAATTTGCCAGCTGACACCATTGCTAGGAGAGCACTAAAGAAATATTAAGGGCCTGGAGGTCAGAAAAAAGCAGTTTTCATTATGAAGGCTGAGAAAGGGAAAGGAGGTCTGTCTCAAGTGCTCCAGTAGCCCTTAGGACTGTCACCAGGAAGACTTAAGACTTTGCAAGTGCTCTCTGAACTCTGTCACAGGGAGTGATTGAGAGCTGGTGGCACTGGTGTGAAGGTGACACGCAGCAAGTGAAGGAGCCCAACACAGCAATGATGCTTGCATATACAGTCATGGGCTGATTTATGGCCTTAGTTACTTGTGTCTCCTATGTTCTGGAAACGAACAGTGAATATAACTATTAATAAAAATAAATATAGCTTAATTCAATAGTGGCCTAATAAAAAAGTATAGGAAAAAAGGTATTACTGAGTTTCCTCTTTTCGCTCCGGAAAATACATAAATAGCCATAAAATGCCAAAGGGAGCGAGGAAGATGAATAAATAAAAATGAAGCATTTAATTATCACATGGGGTTTACAACCAGAACACCAAGACTCTCTATTGTTAACCTGAGAGCAAGTTTGCACCACAGCATAGAGTATAACCCAGAGAGATCCTGGAGCTACTGCCAGTGAGCAGCCAGGCCTGTCAGATTGACCACAGTACCATGCTAACATAAAGTTGCATTAGACCATGTGACTGTAACACCAAGCAGCTCAGCAATCCATTGCCCACGGAAAGGTAGCCATGGCACAAGGTGGGTGCAGCTACAGCAGGAAGAGAAGAGGAGGAAGGATGCAGCAAGGAAATACAAGTCTGGGAAGAGATAGCAAGGAGATGGCTTGATGGGGCATCAGGTCAGAGGCCACCTGGCTGTTTGCTCTGAGACAAGGGAAGTAAGCAGGACTCAATAAAATAACCAACTTGGCATTATGCACAGTCATGAGAATGGATGCTGCAGCTTGTTCTGGGCTAGCACAATCTGGAGTTGCTCCTTCTCTGCTCAGAGTGGGAGCTGCAAGGAGAAGGGCTTACAGAGAGCTTTCTGTCCCACCACATCTATGTCTCTTCCATACAAGCTGCCTGACTCACCTGGCACTCTTTGGAGCTAACAGCTCAGGCATGTGACCCATAGCCCTGGCCTCATCTTAGTTTCACCGTAGGGCACTAGGACATCACCTGTGTTAGTCCAAAAGACAGTTATTCATCTATTTTCCCACACCCCTGCAGATTCAAATCAGAAAGATTTCGTCAAAATGTTTAGGAAGTTGACTCAAATACCAGCCATCTTTTTTAAATACCATTAATATTTTGTATCTAAACACAAAAGGTGAATATTTGCTAGCTTCCTCAATGACTGCTTTTATTTTATTTTTTTTTTTAGACCAGCTCTATTGTTAATTAGCTACTTCATTGATGTGAAGATCTTGACAGCAAGAATAGAAGAGATTTGCAACAAATGCCTCCAATCTAAAAGCAGAAAAACCCAGCAGGAACAAGTAATGTCCAAATTATGAAGTCCACTATAGTTCAGTCCAAGATGATAATCACAGTTCCATAGTGGGAAAGAAGATGTGTGTCCTACCATTATAATAGGATATTATGCTATCATACATTGAATATGTATTCCCATAGAGGGACTTCTCCTTCATCAGGCCTTCAATTTAAAGAGCTCTGCAGTATCAAGAAATGCTGTTCATGTCTCAGTGATGCTGCATGATTTAGACATTAGATGCAATCAAATCTATTAAGGAGTGCAGTTTAATAATCCGCATCCTCTTTCACTTCATTTTCTATTTATTGCCACAGTATGCAGCAAATGTGAGGCATTTTATGGCTAACAAGATTCAGAAAGGTATAAAAAATAATAAAAAAAAAGACTTGAAGATGCTTTTGTTTTGCTGGTTTCATACAGTTCATAATGGGACACTCAGCACAGCATGTGGTTCACAGAGCTGTGCTCATTCCAAGGGGAACACAGTGAATGTAAAATAGGTTTATAATCTGTGAGATACAGCTCAAGTGCCCTGCTTTCATCAAACAGGTCCTGGAAAACTTCTCTTTTTTTCCTCTCCCTCTTTAATATACAACACACATGCACAAAACCAGATTATTAAAGATTTTTGCATCTTGTTAAATTACTTTAGGAGGAGGTAACCAGAACCATTCCTGTGTTTGTGGTAGGTTTAACCAGTGCTGTACCTGTGCCTACCTACCACCAAAGGACAGTCTCATCCCCCAAAATCTTAAGGTTAAGACCCTGATGCAGGAAAGCATTTAAGGAACGGCTGAACTGTGCTTGCATCTCCTCATAGGTACTTATTTGTATTTTGTAATGCACTTTCTGGGACGTACATGCAAGGTACTGAAGAAGTGATGGCAAAAGACGAGGAAGAGTGCCCTCTCCTTCACACAGACCTGCCTGAGCACTTTATCTCCTTTGCATTACTGCTCCATTACCTGCAGGTTTAAGCAGGTGCCCTTCAGGAGAAAACCCCCAGGTCACAGGAGTCAGAGGAGCTGTCAGAGCCCCTGTTTCAGAGCAAGTTGCTGATAGAAGTGACTTAGAAAAGGTGGTTGGCTGGGTCTCTGCAAGAAGGTGACCCCCACCACCACCACCCCCAGCCATCCACAGCTGTCTGTTGCTCCTCCAAGAGCTGTAAAGATGGGGATGCTCTTTGCAGGCCAAGCCATGTCAGAAGTACATCTGGGGGTTGTTTTGCCTCACGTTCTTATTTCTTCACCTCCAGCAGTGCCATTCAAAACAACTTTGTCATTCCTCCTAAAAAGCTTTAATAAACACCTCTCTGAGCTTTGCTGCCAATAAATGGCAGCATTACTAAGAATTGATGCAGAAGCACAGACCGAAGGGAAGCGCAGGAGGTGTATGTCTTTCTCCCTGTACTTCGCTCTCCTTCTGAGGATTGTCAGGGCTGCTATTTGGCCCTGTGGGAGTTTCCAAAGAGGAAGGGCCAGTTGCTAGGTTTCTGCTGAGCTTCCAGCCTCCAGAAATGCCAGAGCTAAAGTCAAATCAAAGAAATAATTAGCACTCATCATACATAATAGAGACACTTGAGGTAGATAAGGCCTCTTCAGCTATTGAGTCCATCTCCCTGAAAGTCTGGCCAGAAGGTCTGGCTTCTGATATTAAATATTTCCTTTGGGCTGAAACATTATCTCCCTGGTGGAGAATTAAATGTTTCTATTTGGTATTTCTGGGGTGGGTTATCATTCTGCTTCTCACCCCATCCCTCACATCTTGCCCAATAACTGGGTTTTCACCTCTTGGGCAGTAAGAGAAACCACACTGCTGTAAGCAGGGAGCAGGATAATCAGCCATGACCCCAGCTGGAATGCTCAGCACTTCTGAAAATTCTGCAGCAAAAGAGAAAGGGTTGGAAAGAACCACTAGAAGTCTTCTGAGCCATCCGCAGGCATGTTTCCAACAAGTAGCACCTACCCTGCATTCGCTGCAGCGTGAGAATGTGCCCCAAACCTGTTAGCAAGGAGTTACTAGCATGCTGAAATCTCCATCCACCCTAATGCACTCAGAGTAAGTTACTAGGAGATTTTATTATATCTTGAGCTAAGTGGGCATTTTTTGTAGAAATTTCTCCAGTGAGACCCTGGAACAGGCAGGCCACAGGGCTTGAACTTTCCTTCCAGTCTTACAGTGTGGACTTGGAGGTGCGTTTTCCCAGGGGTCTAAATGGTGACCACTGCCTGGTGTGGCCCGTCCCAGTGACAGGCAATGGTGGCGTAGCTGTTGCAGCAGGCAGCCTCTCACAACAGGGACAACTGCCTGAGCCACGTCTCACAGCCGGACATAGGCAGGGCAGGCTCAGTGTCAGCAAACCCTGTCCCTGATCCTGGTGCAACTAGTCAATCAGTCTGCAAACCCTGTCCTTTGGCTTCCTTCAAAAACATCCTTTCACATGCTACCTTTCCCCTTAAACCATACCAAAAATAAATAAATGAAAAGGAGGATGTATTTTTCTGAGATTAGGGAGGTTTAGCTCATCCTGCTCTGTAGCTTTGTAATTCCTTTTGGTTTTTAGCTTAATGCTGTTCCTTAGGAGGGCCTGATCGGCCAGCAGCTGTTTGCCTCAGCACTCAAAGCCTTTTCCATTTGCAATTATTTCAGTTGCTGTACCTCCACGACAGGGCTGATAAATGCAATTCTGGCTGCAACAGGACTAGGTGACAGTTGAAAACAAAAAAGTACAAGCAATTCTGACAGTGCCTTGCTTCAAAGAAAAGAAGAGGCAGGTTAGAAAAATGTTCTTGAGGCAATCTGGTGAAAGGGAGCCTCCACTGAGCTGCAACATTCATCAATTTTTTTCCAAAGGTCACTTTTTTTCCTCTCTTGTCTCTCTTCCTCCAGTCTCCCATACACCAACCGTGGTTCAAATAACCCAATCCGTACTGGTCCCCACATCTGTCTCAGCAAAGCCTGATAATATATATTTTTCTATTGTGGACATTTCTCCTTACCTTTGTTTATCTGGTCATCTCAACCTGGTCAAAACTGTTGTAAACTCAAGGGTGGTTCTTACCTTCGGAATTCCTGAGTCCCACTAGAGCTTTGTAAGTCTCACTAAAATCGTTCTGAGGTGCGCGTGGAAAGGAGTGCATAAAAGAAAGTTCAAGGTCCTTTACAAGGTAACGTCCAATTATGGCTCATAATAATAAGTATTCAAATCTTATTGGTTATTGTCTTAATGTTTATACTGTTCTGATTTTGTTGTCTTAAATCTCCTTTGCATTGTACATGGACATGTGCACGTGCGCGCACACATTCAAACCCCTACTACAAAATTTTCTATTGAGATGCCACCAGCTAAAATGTATTAGAGGAATTGCTTTGTAGCCTGTGCATGAAAGTCACAGTTCAGCAAAGGGTTTAGACACATGTTTAGTCTTTAGAAGCCTCATTGACTTCTGTGGGACTGTTGCTGCGTCCAGAGCTAAGAATATGTTTAAACCAGAGGTAAAAATTTGTCTCTCACACAGTCTCCTCTGGGAATATGAGCTTTACAAGCTAGGTAAGTATTCTTTCCTTTTGTTCTGAGATTTTAAAAAGCTAGTGAAAAATATTGAAACAATTAAATGTGAACAAAATACTACACCTTGTGTATAATCCCAGTTCCTAACATTTTAAAGAGTTCTGCAGAGCCTTAGGATCGTGTCATATAGTTGCATAAAAAGCAAACAGCAGCCTGGGAACATTGACAGGATTGCTGTAGGACACATCTGTGAAATGTTCCTTCTCTGCTCAGCTGCAGTGCTGCACCCAGGTTTGGTAACAGTTCTTGGAGAAAGATTTAAACTAATTTAAAAGTAATTTGCAGGAGAACAAGAAGAATGGTCAGGTATCCAGAAAGGCTGACTTAATAAGGAAACACTGAAAGAAACGAACTTATTTAAGTCTAAAGATTAAAAAACAGAGTAGATTTAAAATTCACCAAATACGACTACAGAGTGAGTCATAAATATATCTGTGTGTCCACTATGGGTAAAAGAAGGTATTGAATTAAAAGCAAGCGGGAAGAATTTAAGTGAAGCATTAGTAAAAGACTGGCAAGGCTCTGGAGTATGTTGCTGGGGGAAGATGTGTAGAAAGTTTGGTGGGTAAGGACAGATTAGAAAGACCAGCATCTGTCAGGAACAGTATAGGTAGAGCTGGTTCTTCCTCAGGGAAGGAGCTGGGTGAGGTGGCTTGTCACTGTCCCCTCCTCATCTATTTTTTACCACAAAAGCGGGTACCCTTTGAGGAAGTTATCTCCTAGATATGTGTGTGTGTGTGTGTTTCCAGAAACATTCATACAGGACACACATCTCACACCTAGAGGAGCAGCTTTCACTACCAGTTGTGCAGTGATGCTACAGAAAAGACTGAGGAAGAAAAGGAGTATTTCAGCTCTTCTTGGCTCTCTTGAGAGGTTGGCATTGCTGAATAGGCCAACAGGATGCAAAGATGTTCAAGTTCATATTCTTGATACATCAGTTCTCCTTCATCACTCCTTGCTATCACTTAACAACTACTTACAAAGAAATTGTTTTGTACACATTAAAAGCCTAAGAAAAATGTTCAGTGTTAAGACCATTTCTCAAAACTTTCAACCTTTTGCAACATGCTCTGTCCTTCCTGATTGTGGGTAATATCAGTCCTAACCGAAAACTCAGTTCTGCATGGCTTGAAGTATTTTCCAGTTCATCTTCCTACCAGTGCTGCTCTCTCTGCATGGCAAGGACTGGCCACTGGAAGGAACACTACTCTGGTTGTGCTAAATGAGGCTGGCCAACTTCATGGTAATGTTTCCCCTTTTCATAGACTAAGTTTTTCAGGGGATCCTAAAGTTGCTCAACTTCCTTAGGCTTTCTGTGAGGTTTGGAGTTTTGATTGCTATTGGTTTGTGTTTGCTAAAATAAAGTTGCAATTTACTTGTAGTGATAAAAGCATTAATATTAACAGTATCTTATCAAGGAGCAGAGCCCTAAGTGAGCTGCTCTCTGTTCACCCAGCAGAGCCTGCTAGCTCTGACTTAGAAGAGTTTGTGATATTGTTTGACAGGTTTGGGCTTTAATCAGGTATCACCAAAATAACAACAAGGATAATACACTGCACATTGCAATTTTCCAAATTAATTGGTTTGCAGCCATGTAAACCACTGGAGAAACAGAGGAAGCAACAGACTTAGACACTCAAAAGAGTGAACTTTGCTACGTGGCTGACTCCAGGTTTCTGCAAGACCAAAAAATGCAAATTTTTTAATTCATCAGAGGATGTCCTGGGAAAGGGTCAGAGAGTGATATGCAGAATATGATACAAACTTTTCAACATTACCATGTAAAGCAGCAGGCATGTTTTAGACCATTTATCCCTGAAATTGTCTCCTTTTTAGTAAACTGTATCATTTGTTTTCTAGCATTCAAAACCATCCAGATACGTCCTTCTACACTGAAATAGACCACCCTGTGCTCTCTGTACAAAAAAAAGTAATTGGCTTTAACTGGAAATAGAAGAGCTACTTAAGTAAAGCCTCCTTCTTGGTCTGCATAGATAGGCAGCAGGAAATGGGATGGCTTTAGGGGTGAGATTTTTTTGTAGCAAAACAAGTTTCTAGAAGGTCGCTCCCAGCAGGACACAGATGCATTAGAATAGCCTGGTATTCAGGCAGCCCTGCTTATGTCCAAGGAGACATAGGGAGAGTGGCACTTTCCGTTTGGTTGTCCTGGGAGTTAATAACCTCCTTAAAATAGAGTATTTTAGACTTCTCTGTAGGGTAACTGCATGACTCCAAAGAAAATGGGCAAGCCCAAAGCACAGGGCATCTCTACTCTGTGCAGAGAGGAGCTTCACCAGCAGGGAGGCACACTCACTAAAATGTAGAGAAAGGACACAGGACTCTCCCTCACGTTCATCTGGAGTTGGCATGTGCTGCTTCTTGATCCTGTATCAGTTGGTTCTGCCCCCCCTAGTGATTGCAGACTAACCCCCTGTTTGGCTCTCCGGGGTTTTCCATGGCTCCAAGGTGAAAATCAGTTCGTTATCCAATCATGAAATTCATCCTATATGGGACCGTATTTGTGCTGCTGTGAAGCCACTAATACTGTTAAACTCTGCTTCCATGATCAAACAGCACAGCATTTGTTCAGAGACAAGAGATCCTCGATGGGTTTCTAAACATCCAACTGAAACCCTCCATGTACTTGAAACTCCTTTTTTCCTCAGCCTGATATTTCACAGTATGGGGGAAGGCAAGATGCAGCGGGTAAGAAGGGTAGGAGAGCCACAGAGAGAACAGAAAAATTGGGGAGCCACATGCAAAACACAGGCACAACACCGGTCTCGCTTGTGTGATCTGTACCACTGTTGACCATAACATGCCAATTAGACTTTCTCAGCACAGAGGCTATTCATGATCCTGAATACCTTTTCTGTTAAAGCATGTCAACAGAGAACTTTGCTCTGAGCTGTCCAAATATTCCATAATTAAGATGAATTAGCAAGTGGAGAAGCAACTGCAGCAAGAAGAAATAAGTAGGAAACAATTGTGCAGAATACTAAATTCCTTCTTAAGGCTTCAAAAGTCTGAACTGAAGGGCCTGTAGGCGTTCTTTTTTTTTTTTTTGGCTTTTCCTTTTTTTATTCGTTTTCTCTTCTCTTTGGTAGCAGCATGCAAAGGACAGAACCCACTAGCTACTGAATTGAAGTAGTATTTTTTTTCTTTTCTCTTTTTTCTGTGCTACTGTTTTCGGAGGCCTTTAAGTTCAAGGAACATCTCTCCATTTCCTCCCCAAAACACTGATTAAACTAGAATTAGTCTGGTGTGACAGGAAGCAAGACAAAGGGGAAATATGTTCCTGACATCTAGTGTCTGAAATCACTGTTCATTTCATTGGCAAATAAGCGACATTTCTCTAGGAGAAAGGGACATTGCATTTGAGGTGACCATGAGCATCCTCCAAGAGATGGCAAGGGCCAGCAGCAGAAAGAGGATGTTTCTCAGCCCAGATGTTCTCTGCTACCTTCTCCCTTTCAGTCTGCTAGCTGAGATGTGATGTTTGAATGTGTTAGACTCATGATCAAGAGAAGCTCTCTCTGCTTTCTCTCCTGCAGTTCACAAGCACGGTGGAAGAGTTCAGCCACCAGTTAGCAGCAACTTCCCTCAAAAGGCCATGCGTTGCCATTTTTAGAAGCCTTTCCAGTCTCACAGTGTCCTCAGCCCTCAGGAAAAGCTCTGAGATGCTTTTGCTCTAGTCCTGTGCTGTTGCTGTTGGAACAGTTCCTCCCTGAAAAAACAGAATAGAAGTTATAATAGGCAAGATAGACACTTTGGGTCTAATTCTGGGAGCAGAGAGAGCTTGGGCTGAGCACACAGGTAGCAGAACCCTATAGCTCCATCCTTAAGCATCACTCAGGCAATCACAGACCTTTTCATCAGCTGTATGTTTTGGAAAGGCTACCCATCACACCCAGGAACATAGGCAAATGAGAGTTAATTTTCTGGCTTCTGTTATGCTTATGTGAGAATGGAGTGTTCAGTTCAGGACTGGAGCAGTTTGGAGCATGATAGCTCTCTTAAGGACTGTAACCTCAAAGCAAATTGCCTGTGGAGTGGCATGAGTATGCTTCTAGGGACTGCAACCTTGTGTCTGATGCTTAGCTGTTCCTGCAATCATCCTTTAGGTACCCAAATCCCCGAAGAGTCCTAGCTGAGAGGCCTCCTAAAGCGAGGAGCCAGATGTGACTGAACTGACTCAAGGGGGTAAAAAGAGCCTTGGTCCACATGAGGAGAAAGGGCAGATCTAGAGCTGAAATAGAGACCAAAAAAGAGGCTTAGTTTGTCTGGGACATGCAATAATCTTACAAAATAACTTCAGATGCTTTAGGAGAATTTTATTTCCTCTTGCTGTTGTGGGAGGTTTGGAGATTTTCTCTCTTTGGTGGATTTCTCCTCCTCCCATGCAGGACACAGTCTTATTCCCCTGCCTAATAAAAGCTCTTCATTTGACATAAAAATGGACAATTAGCTTTTAAAGGAAAAAAAAAAAAAAGGAAGAAAAGATAGGCCTTTAAGTGTAAAAGACTCTAGCTTTATTAGGCTTTATTAGGGTGAGGCAGACCTTTCACTGTGGTTTTGCCACAAATTTCTTGGTGGGGTAGAAAGGGAAATGGGCATGAGGCAATATAAAACAAAACTCTTGAATTTTCACTGGCAAACAAATTAAAGAGACTAGAAAACTGCTCAGCCTCTTTCACCCTGGGAAACTCTTGTCCAGTCCTGTCCCCTATTCCTTCTTTTCCCAGAGAGCTCATCTAATCAGATTCAGGCATTTGGAAATGCTGAGAAGTAGCAGCTGCATGGAAGGTTGAATACAGAAAACATTCAGTATCCAGCTACCTCTAGCCCCAAGGTTCATCATCTCTGCAGAAATGTAGCCATGTTCCTCCTTTCAGGTAAGATTGATGTATTTAGATCACCCTGCAGCTTTCCTGAATCTAATTTTAGGTCTTTGCATCTAGACTAGAAGAGGGAGGAGGGAGATGATTGGCAGAGTTCTCAAAAAACTATAGCAAAACCCTACACTTTCTTAATCATTCTCTTTATCTGATTTATACCCAAAAGATATAAACTGCTCTTCCCTCCCTCAACTCTTTTATTCCCTCTAGGATTCACATTCCAAGGGACTAACTGTAAAAAAACATTGATAAATTTTCACATTGGATTTGGATTATCTGTACTAGATACTTCTTTGCAGCAAAGTGCTGAGTTAACCCTTTCTTAGCGTGTTGGTTGTAGTATATGTTTAGCCTGGATTCCCAAGCACTATTGGTCTGTCCAGTTGTCGTCCACAATCCCAGTAGCTTCCCTTCCCTTTTGCTCCTTTTAGTCACATTCACAGATGAGTTTTGTGACAGCAGGAAACAGAAAGAAAAAGTCTTTAAGTGTTCCCAAGGAGTTGTGGACTGCAAAATGAGCTCATCCCTTTACTAGACATGAGGGAATCCACATTTACCGTACTTACCTACTTGATGTCCTAGGACACTCTATCTCCATTCTATGCAGGAGAAACAGAGTGGGTGGGATTGTACAGGGGTGTCCCAAATGGCCCCAAATGATAGAATAAGTCATTTTAATTCCAAATGCATCCTGACATCAGTCTCGGAGTCTCAATACATCAATGTCACAGGCAGAGCACTAGTTATGTAAGTTCTGCCTGCTGGGCTTTGCCTCTGCAGGCTGTGAAGCCAGCACCTCACCCTGTGGCAACACAGCAGAGATCAGCATTACCTCCTGCTTCGTGCTGGGCCGAGGGATCATACTGGTTTTGACATGTACAACACAGAAGAAACAGAAGGCTCTCTGAGGGGCTTAGCATCAGGGTCTGCAGATACTGCCAAACTTTCTACATTTAGTTTCTCATTCAGCTCCTCTGCTGGGAAAGAAAATTCTCCAAGGCATCTCCTGGCACCTATTTAGTTACCATTCCAGCTGTCAAATGTGAGACCTGTTGCTCATCAGCCCCTGTTTGGTAATAGGCATAACAGGCATAAACATTTGTCATGATGCTTCAGCTGATGTCAGATATTGCAGTCACCGTGTTGTGGTGCAAGTAGCATTCCCTGGTTATTCCCAGACCTCACTTTCAGCCATGTCAAACTCATAAAATACTTGATCTCACCTCCACATCCTGCCAAAGGCCTGAATGCTCCATTATCACCGGTCCAGGTCCCACTGTTAGAGCCCAAAGACTCTGTTCTCTTCCTAGCTCTGGCCCTGGCTCTTGAAGAGACAAGCATAAAACACAAATGCTAAACCCAATTCCTCTGACAATTCCAGTTCATTTTTTAACTCTAAAGCCACTGCTGTAGCTAACCCTGCACCTTTAGGAGACCCAGTTCCTTTTGGTGCTGCACTGAAGGCCAAACAGAATATCCTAGGGCATCTCAAATGCATGAAGCCTCTGTAGGGGCAACTGAATCAGTCCCCTAGGTGATAAGGAGAGCTGACCCTAATATCTGTGTTTGGTCAACTGACTATGTCTCTAAGCTCCACTGGCTATATTGACTAGTTCTCCAGCTTCAACATGTAGCACACGTGTAGACACCTAAACACAAGTGTCTTGATCTGGATCTGAGTACCACCCTTGGAGCCCCAAAAGCAACACTTAACTCCAAGCAGGGTAGACAGAGCCTTGGGCTCCTTGTATTTGCTCTCAGGTCTGCTTAGCATGTGCCACCACAGGCACAGCTGCAGTTTTCCCTGATGTAATTGCATGGTCTGAGTAGCTCCTACTGGTTTGAGAAACCCAAGGACTGTGTACACAGAACACAGAAGAGCATTCTGACTTCTGCAAGCTAGTGATTTATCTCTAAGTCTCTCTGGAAGAGCAATATCAATAAAAAGTTATTATAATTCTTTCTTTTCCTATAAAATCATGTCAATGAGTTATTATTGCCCGAGCCTGTTTTAAAAGAAAGCCTGGCAGTAACAACTGCACAAAGAAATTGGACGGGGACTGGGACGAATCCCCTAAATTCAGAGTTCAGTGTTTATCCAACAAGTGTGTCCAAGGCAGCAGTGCAGCATCTGAGGTGTACTGAATGCCTCAAGACAAACTTGATGCAGAAATGTGGATGATCTTATGGTTTTTCACACCAACACTAGCCAAGAAAGTGCAACTGTCCTTCCCAGCTAGCACTTTGCTGTAGCTCCTCTAAATAGAGCTGTAGAAAAGACTAGACTGAAAATCACTGGACTAGATTACTCTTCAATGATGGAATCAATTACTTTCAAGCCAGCAGTGACCTAACTTGATCCTACATTTACTGCAGACCATTGAGACCTATGCTCAAGAGGCTAACCTGTGTATTCCTAGTGCTCTGTGGGCTGAAATCCAGACAGAGGGCAAGCAGAGCTGCAAGAAAAGTGTTACACATACTCTACAGCTGAAGTACAGAAGACAGCTTCCTACAAAATCTGTCCAACAGGATGTTGTTACCTGTTTGGCAGGTATCCCATTACCTGTCTGTCTGTGTCACACTCTTCATCCATGTCTTAATGTTATCTGAACGTCTACTGAATATAGAGCAGCCTTCCACCACTGTAAACCCATACAGCTTGTCAATTGTGACCACCTTTGTTACCCAGAGATCTAATTTGTGACATTTGGTGAAAGCCCAGCAGTTAAAATCTTAACTGCTTCAGCTATATAACTGCTTCAGACCACCACAAGGTCTTCATGTTATATACACAGATTTCACCATATTTTTCTAGGACCCCTCACTCCTGTTATCTGAGCATGGGCATAATGCACTACCCTTCCTTTGGGTGACATTTTAGTGTAGACGTATAATAAGATGAGCATTCCTACCTCCTTATGCCCAAGTGATGCAGTTGGTCCTCACTCAAGACTGACTTATGATGCTGCAGCATTTTCTCTGTGCTGCAAACTCTTCCAGTGAGCTCCAGGCTTGCACTTCTCACCACTAACATCAAATGCGTCTCCAGTTGATACATCTTTGGCCACTGATGTTCATTTCATACCACCTTTAGTTAGATTAACCTTTAGTTAAACTAACTGCATTTGTTGGGAGTACCCACAGGAACTTGCGCAATTCATATCAGTGACTACGGTCTCAGAAGCTTTTGCTCCTGTTGAAAGTGCATAACAAAGTCTGAACTAAAGCTAATTGCTTCATACTAGATGTGCTCCATCAAGACTTCAGGCTCTCGTTAAGCAAAGGATTTGGTGCATGGAAGAGGGTGGTACGATTTGTATGTATATTATAAGTATCACAGAGAAAAAGTAATGCAGCAAGATGTAAGTAGGCAGAGAGGGTATATCCTAGCAAGATAATTCAAATGACAGACCTATTCCTTTGCTTACATGGTACAAATGAAATATATGTATTTCTCAACATAGTAGGGAAAAAAACATAGCAGTTTGATGTTCACTAACCTTGTTGCTGTATAACTGATGGCAGAAAGAAGCAAGGAAGGGCTGGTTATAGCTAGTCCATTAATCAGGTCCCTGGTGAAGCATCTCAGCTAGAGTTAAAATTAATGTTAGCAAATTAATCAGGACTTCACAATGGAAACCGCAAAGCATATGGTGTCAACTAATGGAGAGGCTGTAGGGCTGAAGCCTCTGAAACTTCGTGTCTTCCTGAAATCTAATTAGACCCTAATGGAAGGAAGACTGAGAGAAGGCTCTTAATTGAAAATTACACTTCCAGTTCAATCAAAGCCTGCTTCCGTGTTGCTATTAATGGCCTTTTAAAAATAGCTGAATTCTACAGTGACCTTGCATACAAAGTGTTCACTTACAGAGAGCAGCTGTATGGATAATCAATGGGATGCCTCAGTGATGGATTTTGAACTGTTCTGTAATAATTTATGACTAATGTGTATTGACCTGGTTCTGTGTATGTCTGTATGAATGAATATATGGTTTAATTTAATAGAGGCTGTCCAGAAAGAAAAAACAAGCAGGTAATGTGTCAATGCACACCAAGCTTAGGTAAACACTTCAGAGGTGTTAAGAGACAATGCACAGACAGGAAGCAGCCTGGAAATGAAACAGATTGAGAGAAACGTTGCATACCTGAGAAGGAAAACTTTTTTCAAAGAAGGAATAGTTGTACTCCAGGTGGGATATAAAGGCCTAGATTTAGTTCCACCTAACCTTGGACATTTACTGAAGGCACCCAAAGTAGTGTGTGAAGATACCCAAGTGCAATCGCTGTGGGCTCCCTCTATAATTCTTGAGCTGTTTCAGAGTCTGTTACCAAACAATTTATCTGAATGTCACTGGAAATCATAGTACAGAGATACTAGACTAGCTTTAGAATAAACAGCAGAACATCTCCATTAGAGCAGCAGGAATTATATGAACTGTTGCAATTTGAAGACCATGCTAGAATCTGCTCAGCATGGACTGCTTGGTCAAGACGAGGTCAGGAGTACTGACACCTTCTTAGACCTTCAGACTTCAGAACTTTCTAATTAGTTTCCTGAGTTTTCAGTCCCTGAAGTTTTCCATGTCAAAGCAGCTGAAGGCAGCTTTGCTCAGCTGAGTGTTTTTGTGAATCATTCCTCTTTCTCCTTTGGTACAAATACCCAAATGCACATCTCATATCTGTGTATGTGCTCAGTGAAGTATCCACTGCATTCGTTGGCTTGTTGTTAGGAAAACAGCATGATTCTCCTCCATTTCCCTTTCCCACAGCTCAGCTTACCTGTCTCAATGTCCCCAGCAGCCCCCCCAAACCTTGTCACCCCACTGTTCTACCTTGCAGGGTTGGAGACCTCCTTGCACCTTCCACAACTTCCCCTGCCAGTTTGATCTTTATCACTTCATTTGCCTTTACTCTCAGCGGTGGCTGAGAGCAGTTCTCATATCAGTTGATGATTATAATGCATCCCATGAAGTTTTGCTCTCCTGACCCAGCCTGCTCTGCTTGAGAGGCAATGTTTCTTCCTGTATTAAGGTATTTTTTCCCCCATATGTGTTTGTGAGTACTGTGTAACTTGGATGTTTTCTTCCACTGTTCTAACTCTGGCATGGCATTACATAAAGGTTTGGTGTCACTGCTTGCCTCTGATGTGGATTTTCCATTCAGCGCAGTTCTGTCTCTTTTCTCGGGCTCTGGATTTTATAGGCTAGAACAGGAGATGCATGGGCAATCATTTATTCATAGCTTGTCTGATTCCTGGCTCAGTTTGATCAGCTTAGGTTTGGAATGGAGCAGAATGGATGGAATTCTTAGTTTCTGGGCCATTTGGAGAAATACTTTCTACATGCAAGTCCCACTAAATAGTGGAGGATAATTTAAATTTAATATCAAAATATTTAAAGATTTCTAGACAGATCATTAGAAAAGAGAAACATGATACTGAAAGAGACCAGTCTCCCCAAACTACAGGCAACCATGAAGTAGGAATTGTGTTTAGAACATTTTGCCCAATATCTCCTCTACACACTTCACAAAACACAAGACATTTCCTATTAGGCAATCAAATCATGCTTCATGCAGCAGAGAAAGGCAAAACCAGTCCATCAACAGAAGTTCAAGGGACCCTCTTTCTTTCCACACAGAGATTTTTCTTCCTGTTGGGCTCTACAGTACAAAAGGCAAAGATAGCATTCACGTAAGAGCCTCTCTGCACTGAGTGGCAAGCAGCTCCAGGGACCCTTCTGCTTTCTATGGGGAGACCTTAACAAATCCAAGTACTTTCATGGAGACTCATTGCAACGTTAGATATTCCTGTGAAATGCAGCTGGCAAGCCATGATGACAGTATCAGAACATAACCCAATGGTAATTTATAAATGCTTAAAGCAGCTCATGAAATAACAGTGAAAAATAAATACCCATCTGAGTTTTGCATGTGGTGTCTCCATAGATGCTCTGGGAGTTCAGTAGGCAATTAATTTCCATGCCACAGGTAATTAGCAAATTAGTTAAAATAACTGTACCACCAAAGGTAAGTAATTACTGCTAATAGATATTACATCTGTGTATATTAAAATTCTGACAGCCAGCTCTGCATTGATTTACAGATGGTGTCAAGAAAATATTATTTCCTTCTTTTGCAAACTGAAGAAGCCTTTACTTAAGGCAGTGTGATCTTATATCTAGGCCAACTCCATTCAAGTGATTTACATATCAAACTTTTACAGTTGTATACATAGACACTCTCCTTCCCACCCACCCCCAACCTGTCATGTCCGTTAATCACTGTCATGCTCAGATCACCTTAGATTTGATTAAGTCAAAAATCAGACTCCTTGTGGAAAAAGGAGGATGTAATTGTCTCAGAATGACAAGGGCTGAAAAAATAACTACTGCTCTTTAACTCTCCCTGTTGTTATGTCTGTCCCATTGGCTCGTTTCAGGGACAAAGTCATTTTATCAATATTTTATTACATGGCTGAGAAACAGACTCAGGTGTGTCTGCTCATGGCCCACGAGTCTACACTGAAAACTGCCCAGTGACAGACGTGCAGTCTGTTTGTACTGCAAAGATTGAGTAGTAACTCAAGTATCTTATACCAGTAACTTCAGACAACAGAATAACAAGGATCAGAGTCAGGAACTTGAAGACAGGCAAATTCCAACTAGATATGAAGCGTACACTTTAAACCATTTTTATGACTGGTGAAACACTAACAAATGAAAGGCAGTGATGGAATCTCCATCTCTTTCTGTCTTCAAACTCAGCCTAGAGGCGTCTATTTCTGAAAGATGTGACTTGGTCAGAGAGTTATTTGATTCATTTATTTTTTTTTCTTTCTTTGATATATGTTTCCAGGACAGAGACTAGACTCTTTTACTTCTGACAGTTATTTACTGCTATTTCTACCTAGAATACTACCTATTACTGATTCTTGTGAAGGTATCTTCTGGGAACCTCCTATCTTCCTATCCTTTGAGTTCATGTAACTCCTTTATGTGTATGTCTGGCTATTGTCATGCGTAGCTGATTCCAGCTATGTCACTCCCTTTTGATTCAGGTGAAAATGAGCAACTGCAGGGAGATATTTCCAGATCTCTTTGTTGGTGAGAAGCAGCAAGAATCCTTCACAGGCTTTTGTTCTCCACGGTGTCTGTTTTTTCCTGTCTATCATTTTGGCAGTTCCCCATATCTCACAGGAACACTTTATATTTAAAATCATATTTGATCAGGGAAATCTTTTGCTTGTCCTAGTGCTGTAGGCCTAAAAAAGTTTTGATTTATGTTAGTAAGGTTGAGAAGCAAAGAGGTAAAGTTCTGTAGCCAGAGATGAACAGAACGCTGGAAAGAATGATCTAGTGGACTTTAAAATCCATCTGTCTATTAATTAGCCCATATGGAAAATCTCTAATTTTCTAAGTTTTATTGGAAGACTATTTCTAAACTTGTTGCTGTTGACCCAATCAATATATCATATTTAAAGTGAAACTGGGATTGTATGCAACGCATTGCAACTTGGTTGTCCCTTTCATTCCAACGCTGGGCTACTGCTGTTACGTTCCAGCCTATCTCATCAAACTGCTCAAGCAGCATCATTGTCCCGGGCAAAATCCCCCATCGTTACTCACTGAACCAACACTGCAGTTGGATACAGTGAGAATCGATGCCTCCTACTGAGTGCAGTAGAACTACTTAAGGTTCTGATGGTTTGTGTATTTGCATAAAGCCCTGGAAATCTGGATTTACTGCTTACTGAATGACCTTGGTCAAGTCATTTCACACTTTTGTCCACCTGCAAATGGAAATAATGAAACTGATTTTTTTTTCTATAAAGCACTTTAAGTTCTTCTCATGGAAAGAAATGTAGAATAAGTAGATGTTTTGAAAAATGTTTCTTATTATAGAACTTGGACCTTGCTCCATCAGGTATTCACCTGCAAGCTCAGCAGAAATTAGACCTTTGGAAATCTGTATTTTAATTTGAAGAGAGTTAATCATCTTAATTAGGTGATTTTTTTTGTGGGGGGGTACTATCAGAGTGTTTTTTTCATAGCTGAAAAATCAGTACTGATTTTTTTTTTTTAATAACATCAGTACTGTGGGGGGGTTGTGGGTTTTTTTTTTTTGGGGGGGGGGGGCGGGGAGTTAGATAATAGAGGAGATGGCTTGCTGGCTTCCATATCTATTCCCATGTCTTTTCCTGTCCTCTAATCAAAGCCTTTTTCATAATAACAACAACAAAAGACAGAGTGGACGAAATGAGAAGAAACTGCTAAAAATTAGAAACCACAGCAAGGCGTTCTCAAGAACAGATCTCCCTTTGCTTATCCAGAAAAATAAAAATCTTTAAAAGCATCCTAATCACCTGCATTTGCCACTGTCTCTGCAAACACAGAGATTGTAATTGTCATGATTCCTTTTTAATTATACCCCTTACTCTGCTTTGCTCAATGTCATCAAATACTGAAACTAGACATTGGATTCCAGCCTACTGCATTTTGGCTGAATCGAAACTCCTGAGTTTCAAGTTACTTTCCCCACACACAGACACAAAAAACCTTTCTTAATGAGTTTTGTCAGAGGCCTCTTGCAATTTGCACAACTGCTTGGTTTTATGGTCTGGTTTTGCAAGAGTTCACATCTGCTTCTCTGATGATATCTTCCCTTCATTGCCTTAATAAGTAAAATCCAGAGCTTCTGATTGATCTGATATGAGACAGAGTTCTTCAAATTGAAGATGAGCATTTTTGTTTATTGCCACTGATAAATTGGCAGTGAAATTACAACTTTACCCTGGGCAGAAGAGCTTTGAAAATTGGCTGTGTTTCTCAGGATGTTTCACATCTGGAATTCAAAAGAGGCAAACTGGCTACAGCACTCTGATTCTGGTGTATGGGAAGTCTGACTGAATGACAACAGTGATCCACTCTAGTCTAATAAATCTTTGCTGCTATTAGATAGTTGTTTAAGAATGAAAAAACACTTTTTTTCAGAACAATAAACAAACTTCAGTAAAGATAAAAAAAATCATATATCCAGAGTTAACTTTTTTTTCCCGTTGTTGTTTGTCCCCATACTTTCAAGTTGGATTGTAAAGTTGCTTAGTACTAATATAAAAGTGAAACAATAATTGGACCCCAGTCAGTTTCTCAAATTTTGATATTCTGTGAGGCCTGGGATCCTGCTACTGTGTATCCTGTGCACTCAGAAAATTAAACCTATTGTTTTAGAGCGGGACTTCTCCCATCAGGAATTAGCTTCACAAATCTCGCACTTCACCAACGCCATAGAGCATGGTTGCCATTTTTTCAGTTGGTTGAGCAGAAAAAACCCCAAACAGCCTCCCGTCTGAAGAATATACACTCAGCTGAGAGATCTCGGCAGTTTTGCTCTGACACAGTCTTTTGTGTCTCTCCTGTAAACTTGGTCTGTGCTACAAACTGGAATTATCTCTGGCATGCAAGTGCTAAAACTGACTCCTGCAACACCAAGAACAATTGCAAAGGTTTTCTTGCAGCATGCCAGGTATGTGTTTTCAGCTTGCTTTCCCCTAAAGAGTCACAGGGCAATAGAAGTGTTAAAAGCAAGGCAAAACACCTTCCAAAAAGATATGTCCCTTCTCATACCACTCTTTACTATGGCAAAAAGGAGAAAGAAACCGTGAACCACACAAAGCAGATGTTACAGCATTCCACATACAACTGAAGAGCATTTAGGTAGGATCCAAGAAATTCATAGCTGAAAAGCACTTAATAGGCTTTATTCCACTCCCTAAACTAAGTAGTCTAAGTTGGCATAGTTGAACTCCTGTAAGAGGTTTTTCTCACTATTTCCTAAACATTATTGGGTCCAAGATCCTACAGCTTTCCCACATTACCCATCCCAGTATTCATATGTGCTTCAAGTAAGATGGAAATGGTTGCAACAGGTTTAGTAACATAATGTACTTCAGTAAGAAACAGTTTCAGGAAGACTAGATCCATATACAGATTATTTAACCAAACGATAAAGTTGAAAAAACAGACGCTTGTCTGCTTTCATGCCTGCAAAGCCCCCCCCCCCAAAGATCTTTCTTGTGTTGTTATTCACCATCTGTGCTTAGACCTTCAAAAATATCTATGCAGCTTCAGCACCTAATCCAACAGTAAACCAGTGAGATTCAGACACCTGAATCTCTTGGGTGCTTGTAAAAACCCTTCCTTTTATGAACTCATTCACTTCATGTGAAGTGAAATCACAGTTTTCCTCTTCTCTCATCACCTTCCCATTCCAGGATCTGTCTCTATAACAGCACTCAGTAAATGATGCTCCTTCATCTAAAATGGCCGCTGTTTTCCATATGTTTCTCTCGTGCATGGATAGATTAACAAGCTGCTGCGCTTTTCTTTCTGAGGGAGTTAAAATTCACAGAGGCCCACTATACTGAAGAAGCTTTACAGGGATTGCAGAAGAGTATAAGCAGCAGGGAGACATTTAAGCCTCTTTCTTCTTTTTAATCTAAAAACTATTTGCAGTTATGAAACAGGGACTAGAGACCTCATTCACACTGCTTCTGGCAGCATTTCTGTTCCTTTTAGCTTTTGGCAGTGTCTACATATACGTAAAAATGCAGAAAACTTTCTGAGAAGAGATTCTTCCAAATCACGTTTTTAAGTGGAATAATCCGTGCTTGACCTACATACAAACCATTTTGAGTTTCACCACTGAAATTCAAAGTGGCACCTACCTGTTTACAACAAAATCTCCTTATCACTTGAAGGAGAGAAGGAAATTCAGTTTGATTTGCAGGCTCACTAAGGATACGTCTCTGTTGCAGAGTTGCAGAGGCAAAGGTAGGTGGCATTTTCCTGGTCAGTCTGAATGTCCCTCTAATATCTGCAACACTCTCAGGCACTCAGCTTTTTGGAGTCCAGGCTGAATCCTAGGAAGGCCTGACCCTGAGCATCAGCAAAGCAAAGGAGTTAATCTTCACAATGTTAACATTTTTATCAAAAACTATTTTTGCCTAGAAAACTGGTACATTTATTTTTTAAAACCTAATTTTTCAGTGAAAAGCTTGACTGGCCATAATTTTCTAGAGCCTGACTCCATTCTTGCCCTGGGAGACAGATCTTCAAATTACTGTATGTTCCACATGGGGACAAAACCTTATGCACTTCCTCCTTCCTATCCTTCACAGTGCTGAGAATATGAGTCATTTCCCAGCATAAGGCTGGCAAATAACAAACCAAAAAGCCATCAGGAAAAGACAAACAGTCTCAGGGATTGAATCAATGATGTTAATCAACCTGAAGCGATGGTGAGGAGTTAAAATGGAATTCCTTATTACTTCAGTTTTCTTTTCATAAAATTGAATAGGAAAAGAACAAAGAGATTCCACGGTGTAGGAATTTCTTACCCCATTGAGTCTGCAGCAGCAAGAAAGTGCTGTGCTCGCATCAAACAGGTTATCAGAGGCTGCTCCTGATTTTCTTCACAGAGAAAAAGTTTACCATAAAAACCTGAGTGCACACACTCTGATAACATTAGCTCCAAATGTTTCCATCTGTTTGGCCTTCAAAGCTGAAGGCAATGTAACTCCCTGGGCAGACATAGTTTCCATATGCCCATATTAATGGCAAACCTCTCCAAGCTAGACTCAGCTAGATCTACAAGCTACAAAACCACTCCATGCTTAGCCCGGAGCCAGAGCGTTCACTCCAAAATGGATGGTTGACAAGACGTTCCCATCGGGGTAGACCCCACTGTGTAGGTGCATCTGGGAACAAATGCCAAGTTGGTTTGCAGCAAATACACTCAGCGCATATTTGAAATCCAAATGCCTCAGTGTACCCAGGGCAAAGAAGACAGTTTGGAGGAAAACATGGAATTCTGCCCAGGGCATTATCATCTGCTATGTCAGTGGTTTTGTGGCTTTTCTCATCTGAAAGTAAATTATCATTGATGGGAGCTGTCTGTGAGCTCGCTGCCTTGTTCATCGTTTGGAGCCAGTACAGACTTCCTGTTCTGATTGCTCTGGGACAGTCTGAAGCTGACTCCAGATGAGATCCCCAAAAGTCCAGAGGCAGCCCCTTCTGAAGATTAATCTATCTGACACTGTTACTGATAATAACATATTTGGTGCCTATAGCAATACCTGCAGCATGGTAGGGGCTTGCTTGGGGTGGCTGGATGATTTTTCTCAATGAGCGGTAGGTAGATAAGAAGCTGATTTTACTTGCAGCTTCCACGTTTTCTGTTACTGATTTGGCATGGTAGTTTTATTCCTAGTCAGAAAGCTTCCCTGCCCAACCATTAGGAACACACTATCTTGGAGACATGCCCCTCCACCTCAAAACCTGAGTTATAATTATCACACACATAATACACTGAGGAGAGAGAGAGAGAGAGAGAATAGTGGAGCAAAGCCCACCCCAGCTGGGTCCAGCTATGGAGGCAGTGTTGTTTGGGACTCTCTTCAACAGTCGTACCCATTACAGAACAGGGCATGCTCCATTCTCACTCCAGACAAGAATTTCTGTGATGTCTTTGGACTAGGATCAGCCAAGTTATTGTCACGTTGTGAGCACACCTGCTTGCTGGTAGCAAACAGCACCACACTGTAAGCATTAAGCTGCCATAAGTTTATTTCTTGCACATCCTTTGTGGTGTTTTTCCTTCATGATGCCCCATCCCATAGTGGTTGTGAAAACAGATCCATTTCACTGTTGAGGAAGACTTCTAATTATTTTTCTTGATTAAGCCGTTTATTTGTTAGTCTCGCACTAAGTTATCATAGGAATTTGTCTCTGCATGACAAAACAAACAAAATATGAATCAACTGTCTTTATTTTTAAAATCAAAGTTAGCAGTAGCAGCATATGAGCTTTATCATTTTTAGCGCCCCAGTACGGCAGAAATAAGATGAACAGTAGCTCCTCCAACACTACTTTAAGAAACCACTCCCAAAAGCGATTATTTTTGTCTTCAAATAGGCTAATTTATGCAATAATTAATTAGCTAAGCAATAATTAGCTATGCAATAATTAATTAGCATGTATGGCCCCACAAAAAAAAATCTCAGGGTACCACATTCTACTCCCTTGCTACAATTCTGTTTGCATTTACCTTGCAGGAACATTGAAACATACCATTATCTTACTTAACCTTACACACAAAACAAACAGTTCGAAGTCAAAAAAGATAGTGTCTTGGCATGCACGAGCTATTATAGCTATTCTTCTACTTATTTAAATCCATTCCAACCACAATAAATTGGCACATAACAAAGTTTATTGCTATGGTGCCCACTTAGCAAAACAATCCAGACACAGAATCATTGAAATTTAGATGGGAAGGGACCTCTAAAGATCCTATCCTAGTCCTATCTCCTGCTGGAAGTCAGGCTATTGTCAACTCTAGAGCACATGAACTGTGGCTTTCTTTGGCCCAAATATGCCTGCTCCGATTCTGATGCACATCTACCCAATAGCAGGCCAGGGCACACTCAATGTTCCCTGCCCAAGAGGAAGATTAGTGGAGAGGACAGAGCTCTAGGCAACACAAAGCTCCTATAAGCTGCCCCAGTATTCCAACCTCATCTCTACCAGCCTGTCAACCCTTGGTTACCTCGATGAGACAGGTTGTGAGAACCAGTTGGAAACAATTCTTTTCCATTTCAGCAAAGCCTCCACAAGCTGGACAATGTGCAGAGCTGCTGCTAATTGCATTTTTTAGACACCAGCTTCCCTGAAGAATCAAAGAAATGCCTGAGAGACTCTTGTGGAACTCAGTCACACCTGCCTGAGCAGATGTGGGTAGATTTACCGTGCCACTCAGATTCTCTGCAAACTAATTAAGGATTTCCTTCTCTATGCTGACAGCCAAAAATGTTATTTTCCAAATTATTATTATTCCAAATGCATTGATTCATGAATGGATTAGGCTCAGAAGCAATAGCTCCATTGCTCGTGGGTAAGGAGGCTTTTATGCAGCTATTGTACCCTTGGCTTCTCATCCCTTCTACTAAAGTCTCAGTGTCTGCCTGATTGTTCCTGAGTTGCCTCCTTCATTTCTTGCCCACAGAGGGAGCTAGGCTATGAAAGAGGGACCAAAGCTGGGGCTTTCTAAAGGAACAGCACCAGCAGACTGTGTTAGATTTTTCAAAAGCTTGCCACTTTCAAGGAAATCAGATTTGAACTTCCCTGGAAGTCAAGTTTCCAAAACCCTGGCCCCCACATTAGTAAGATTAATACCTTCGAACACTGCAGATCCCAAAGGACTGTTGTGTCACTTTGTTCAATCCTCTGAATAATTCAAGTGAGATAATTCTATCCTGTACTTAGGAGCAGCCTGCCTTGATTTGAAAACTTCAAAGGAAGCCAAATTCTTACAAGGTTAAAAGATCCTCCTATGTCATTTCAGAGAAAACTGGCAGATGTGGAGTGAACTCTGCTTCAGCCTGTGCATCGATTATTTGCTTGTCCCTTATAGTTGCTTTCCAGTTTAGGATTTGTCTAATTTTTTCTAGGAACAGAAAGTCAAGGTCCACAGAGATCACACTGTTAATTTCCAAATATGCATAGAGTTGGCTTTCCCTGAAAGCAAGATGACTTGGACAACTGTTTGTGCCTGTCTCTGAGTTTCTTTTAGCCACTTTCGGCCCAAAAGTGTTCACTCAGCCTCTCAGCTTTTGTCTCACTGAATTCTGGGCCTGTGTGTCACATCTTACTTTCCTCTTGTCCATTTCTGAGGTGTTTCTTTGGCTTCTTTCTTATTCTCATGCACATGTTCACACAAACACACACATACCCTTGCTAAAATGAGGAGATACTACAAAAAAGATCTGCACCTCCACCCATCTCCGGAGCACTCCTACACTCACCTTGTGCTATGTTCCTGCACTGGCTAGAGGTTACTGTCAATTCTTACAGGATCTTAGTTACCTTTTACACCTCTCTTAACCAGTAGGCGATGGTAATGCTGAGAAGCTTCAGCAGTCTTCCACCCAGACAGCAGTCTCAGTCTGTGGGTATCAGACTGCAAGCTAACTCAGCCAGTGGACAGATCTTCAATTCAGAATACCAAGGTCAGCCCCTAATTCCTGAAGGCACTTCTGGGAGAAGTTGGCTGTCTCAGGTGCTGCATATCTATGTCAGGATGTTTGGGGATCATGACCTTTAGGAAAGGACTATGCAATCCTGCAATTCAAGATTTCAGTCTGTGTAAAGAGCAGGATAGCATACTGTTGATTTCCTAGTACCTTCCCTAGGTTTGGCAGCCAACAGACCTTTCTACAGCATATGTTATGTTTTACATGTTCTGCTCCTTGTTGGCATGAAAAGAGCACACGGAGCAGTTACCTCTTGTGGCTGAATTCTATTTTCTGGCAACTGGTGTAAGTCTGGCTCCAAGGTAGTGCACAAGACTTTGTCACTGGGAATTTCTCTAGAATTGTTCATATACCTATGAGTCCAAGAACATAACATTCCATTCCTTTCTACACTGCACACCATAGAAAACCACTTCATTCTTGAAAGCACACATTTTTCCTCAATCAAATATGAAAGCTATTCAAATACAAAGATGACCCTTAATTATTGCTTTAGATGCACTTGGTTAGAATTACCTCCTTGTTCATCTTGGGAAAGTATAATAAAAAGTAACACGATAATATGCAGCACTGCAGTTCTGGAGTAATTGCCTACTATGCTTGAACTCTGTGAGGCCTTTTCCAATTACATTTGTAGCTTGCTAATGTTTGGGGATTTTCCAGGATAAATTACGTTAATTGTATTCCTTGGATATGTTTTCCACAAAAAGCCCAATAAATAGCAAGAAGGAGGAGGGAGAGAATTAAGTGGCAGAGTTAATTAGATTAGGCCTGTGCTGTAGTGAAGCAGGAAGATTCCACTAAATCCTATAATAGGCCCTAATGAGGATTTTATCATGCTTGTTAAACGGGTCATTTAGTTGTGTGACGGGGCCATTGAGAGTAATGTAAAAACTGGTTAATAAAAAAAAAAAAAAAAGTCTTTTAATTGCATATACAGGCAAAGCAGTATCAAAAGAGTCCAGTCGAGTGGAATAGCCTCCAACCAAATACAGGAAGAGTTCTGCAGATACTATAATGGTGAACATGTAATGTGATTAGGCCAATTAATTTTCTCTCACTGGCATAAAAATAAATGTTCCATGAATGATTTACACTGGTGAGTTAGAATAATCCAGATCAATCAAGACAGATATTCTTTCTTTTTCCCACTTCCTTTTGACTTTTTGTAGAGAGGATAGGAAGGAATGTAGACCTAGTCACTGCTGAATCATCTGTATCCTTCCCTTTCATTAGGGGTTGCAGATAAACTCCTAGAGTTACTGACTACTCTGGCTAATTTTATTCCAGGGATTGAAGCAAACAATATTTCCATCTTACTTCCAGCTAACAGGTATTACACAGTAAAACCACAGTCTTGTAAAATGTACTCCATACAATCTGCTTCCATAGTAGTTTTATTTTTAGTTTAAAGGCAGGACTTTAGATTATCTAATTGATACTAAGCACAAGACCCACTATCTGCTCAGTCCTGGCTGAGGTGTGCAACTGTCCATCTCAGTGCCAATCTCTAATGGCTCTCTGCTCTCCCGTTGCTTAGGCCACCTCCAAGAGACTAACCTTACAAATGCAGACACATTTGGGGGCTCATACTTAGCAAACAAGGGAAAGAGCAAATCTAGGCCATGGGCAAAAAGGAGGGAGATATCATTTGACCCCCTGCTTGTCAAGGTTTATGAATTTGAAATGATGATACAGGACTTCTGAGCTCAAATGCATCATATCTCCTGGATGCCTGTAAATGGTTGTTCCTTGTGCTGCTTTCTTAGGTGTTATCTCACTTGCATGTCTCCCACCTTGCCTTTGCCTTTGCCTTGAACTTTATACTTTCAGTTACACCCCCAGAGATTACTTACTTCACTTGCTGATAACTCCCTTCAGCATTCAGTCAGCATCTCCCTGAGCAGCACGACCACCTCTCTGTTCACTGGAAGAGTAACTGTTGCAGATGCATCTTTGACACTTCCTTTCTTGTGCTTTAAAACACCTGTTTGGTTTTTTGAGGCCTCCAGCAGAGAGAGGTTTTGATTTATATCAATCTCAGTGGCATGTGGCAGAGACCAAGTGGTGACTGTGCAGAAGGCCACCATGATTTCCACTCATCCAGTAAAAAAGGCACTCATTACTGCAAGGTTCCCACCAAGACATACCAGCTGCTGCACCCTCCAGCCCATCTTGATGGCACCCACAGAGGAAATGATAAGGAATAGCAGGTCATTAACACCTTTTCCAGCATTCAGTGACTCTAGTGCCTCAACAGCTGAACATCTGCTGAGGAGAATGAAAACAATAAGTTCGTCCCTTTCCTGCTTATTCATTCCACAGTAGTAATTTTCAACATTTTTCAATTTGCAGGGGTCTAAGAGGTCTAACAATGCGAGCATGTGATCCCCCTACAGAGATTAGAGCCAACTGGCAATAAACTTTCTTAAGTTCCTTTTTAGGGATCTTCTAGAACTAATCACAAACCAAAGACTGATCCAAGGTTAAAAAATCACTGTCCTGACCCAGACTTTATAATAATAATATAATAGATAAGATATAAAGAAAAAGCCCTATCTCTTAAAAGCGTGCCTACACCAGCCCCCTTATCATCAGCATACTAACTCAGTTGTAATCAATTGTGTCTGAGCTTGTTTAAAATCCAAGTTTTAACAAGGACAGGTATGTTCCTTACAAGGCAGAAACCAACACATAAGCAGAAGAAAAGAGGGATCTCCCTTCCTGCGAAGGACTGCTCTGTTTTTGAAGTGTTTACCTAATGAATTGGCTTAATTTACGAATGCTAATTCATTTTCCTTCCTTGAGCCTCTCTTACAACAACTCTGTGCCCCAGCACCTCCTAAAATCTAGGCAAACATTAAGCAATAGTCACTGTTTTGCAAGATACGTATTCTCATTGTACCCATTCCCTCTATACCATTCTGTTAGCCTTTATTTTGGGCTTAGGTTGTGAGCATTGACTTCCTTACTCTGCATCTGTACAGAACCTAACACAACAGACTCCTATCCATATGTGGATTTCTTCAATACTATAAATATGTAAATAGTAAATAACAAATTGTCTCTTAGAAGTGTTGCACTGCAGCATGGCTCCAGGGCCAAGTTAGTGCAAGGATGCCCTTACACATAAGGTGGCTCCCAGTTAAACTAACGCTGCAATTTGGCCGCTTCATTACTCTGGATTTGCAGAACTCTGCTCAGCCAGATTACTATGGGCCAGTTCTCCAGTCCGTGGAGACTGCCAATGCCATGCCAATCAACATACAGAATTGAGTCCTGTTACTCATGAGCCAGGCTCCAGAATGCAACCCTGGCAGTGAGCCTGCAAACAGCACCTGCCCCTGCTGACAGTCCATTCTTTCAAAATCACATTATCAATGAATACAAGGATGCTGGAGAGTGGCTGGGATAGTAGATTTATATCATGCTGATGGTCAAAACTACAGCAATACCAGCCAGACATATAGGTAAATATATTCTAAAAAGAGAAAAGACCGTTGCCTTAAGCAGAACCGCTCAAATAGTTAAAGCCAAGCATATGCTCTGTTGCCATACCAATGACCATGATACATCCATCATGCTATAGGATGTAAATGCATCTAGTGGCCAGATAGCATATTGCCATTTAATGTTTCATTGCCCTTCATATTGCACAACTCAGTCTTCTACTGCCAGCATATGGAATTAAGTTCACTTTAAAGAATTGTTTTGCTAAGGAAAGGCTTCTGCTCCTGTTTCTCTAGTCATCAAAATCTGCTGTGTATACATGTGTCTGTGTGTGCATGCATACATATATGTATGACAGGGTGCATCAAACATACTGTAATGACTAAAATTACAGTCATTAATTTTAATTAATTCATGGTCTAGCAGGCATGATCTATGAAGAAAAGAACTCATGCCAAATTGCTTGCAGGAGTGGGGAGAAGATCTGGTGAAGGTATTCAAATAAGTTAACAGCTGTCATACAAAGAAAGGAAGCCATCCGGCTTTGAAGTTAACCCTGCTTTGAACAGAAGGCTGGACTCAAGACATCCAGATGTCCCATTCATCCAACATTTGCACAGTTCTGGGGTAATGCATCTCCTTGTATTTGTAAGGAATAGAGCAGAAACAATGAGTGTAAGGCTTAACTGTAGCAAAGGAGATTTAGATAAGACATCAGGAGAACTAGGGACTATGTAGCCCAGGAAAGTGTGGTGGTTCTATCACTCACTAAGTAGTTTTGTGAACAGCATAAACAAACAGCTTTCTGGAACAGTTCCAGGGGTGCAGAGATGGGTTAGATAATATCTTGAGTCTCCTCCATACATCTGATATCCATGATATGATACACTTTGTGACAAAGCTGGATGAGGAGGATGTACTTGAAAAGACTATTGCTTCACAGCATGGCAGACAAACCTTCGCCTTCCCTTCCAATCAATGAGGCTCCCAGAGCATGAAGTGCTGAAATAAACTCTAGTCATTTTAATTGGCAACTTACTTTGTTTAAGCAATAAAGAAATAATATAGGTCACTTCTGCTGCAAAGCAGCTGTCTGTCAGACAGAAAAAGACTTGTATAACAATGAGACAGGAAACATGGACTGCATGTTGTCTTCTTTTATATTTGTGACCTGGACCTCTCCCTTTCCTTCTTTTTCTCTTTCGCTTTTTTCCTCTTAATGCTAGGCCCTGAAACACCCTGACTTACCAAGTTTTCTTCATTCATACAGCTGAAACTGCTAATTACAATCTCATCCACTGAAACACAGTCCTGTCCTTCTGTACTGTACCATTCATGTCTTTTCCCTGAGGTTAATGAAGTGTCTCATACTGAGAACGGAGTAGTTTCTAAGCCAGCTTTCACCAAGACACTTACAGTACTGTGTTCACAGCAAGGAATTTAAACCAAAGCCTTCAAAAAAATCAAAATAATGAAGAACTATCCACTCCTTTGTAACCTAGGTAGTCAGTGGGCAACAAATGACTCTAGTTATCTGGTGATAGCTATATTGCCTAGGCTTCAGATGCTATGTGTAGGGTCTCTGAACCACTGAACATTTATTTTATTTGTCCCTGACATAGCACAGCAAAGCCCCAAGAAAGGGACTTGGCTCTTTGGCATTTGCCAAAAGGCCAATAATAATCATGTGCATACAATGTGTTTTTTTCTTTTCTTGAGAGACAAGGGAAAGGTGTATATGTATGAATAAACTTCATTACTACTGCCTGTTATCACAACCAGTGCTGGCTCATGGGGTTCTTGTGTGTCTCTGCCTATCTGTGTGTGTTTGCTGTTAATTGTGTCATCCATGCAAATTCAAAGTCTGTATAACCTCCGGGCCCAGGACATTGCATCACTTGAATCAGAGTATGCCTTTAAAGACATAACTAATTAATCTAAATAGAAACAAAGCCAATGCAGGCCCTCCAGGGGAGAGATACTCCAGAGGGTAAAATGTGGCAATAAATTTATGTTAACACCTCATCTCTTCAGAAGACCAAAGCTAGCTAACGTTGCTATGAGAGCTGTCTCCACTTTCTGAAGGAAGGGTTGAAAGGGCCCTGCCTCAGCAGCTTTGTCAGATCCAGGTATGCAAACAGAGTAAGCAGAGCAACCAAACATACAGGATTTCAAAATTAAATACATGAATATTGAGGAATTTTCATAGATTTCTCTTTCTCATTGGGAAGAGCCTATTTTTAAGTCTTATCTCCACCTATGAAAGGGAAAAGCTAATCATGGTCACCTCCAAAGTCCACAGCTAAGCTATTCTTTACGCATCCATGTCATATTTGCTGTACACTAATCCACAGATGCAGAATTCCAGAGGGTCTCTTCATCTCCATGGGAAATGTTTAGGAGCCAACAAATGGCAACTGTTTGCAAATGCTTTTGATTTTTTAAAGCTGCAAGCACTAATCCAATCTTGTATTCCAGCATCCATCTGTGTGCTTGTTTTTGGCAAACTCTTCTTATGTTAAAAGTCCCCAAATCTTACTGATTGGGTGTAACGAAACCAAATTGTGCTGAAAGTGATGCCAGCCAAAGGAAGAAAGAGGCAATGTGTCCTGCACTGACTGCTGAAGCTCTCCCCAGATGCAGCCAGATCAGCAGGGAAAAGCACAAAGCTTTGCCCTGCTTGTCATCAGGTGCTAAATCCCTTCCAGAAAAGCACTCCCAGCCAACAGAAGCTTTAATCTGGGCTCACTTATTTCTGTTAATGAGAGCAAAATGCATATATCAATCATCTGCTTGAAACAGATCTCTAGTGCTAGATTTGGACAACTATTTCCCAAATACAGCTCTGCCACTACATCTCAGTCAGGGCTGTCCCATAGCTCACCTGCTGTCCCAGGCTTGGGGCTGTCCATATTGCTCAAGGTCTTCACAGAAGTCCCCTGAGCTGAGCCCACCTTCTCAGCTCTATTGTAGAGCTCTATTCTCAAGAGGTGGATGGCTATTAATATCGCTCAGTGCTGCTAAAAAATTTAATACGAACACATACTTATATGCAAACAGAAAAAAATCAAGAAATTCGTCAAATTAATGAATAGCCCCTGAAGCACCGTAAATCCAAACATATGAATTTGAACATCTTCAGGGGGTTTAATGCCCTTTTTCTCTTCTGGTATCTGAGCATTATAAAACTCTGGGCAAAGCAGTGAAGCAGGGAATGCAACTGATTTGAAATAAAAGCAAAATGACTCAGGGGTTTAATTGTCCAAGCTGGGCAAAGTGCAAAAAAGTAAATAAGCAGTTTGTTATACATGATGAAAAACAAATTGGAATAGAGCCCAATTCTGCAAACTTTCTTCAGGCAAAATTCTCATCAGTTTCACTGACAGGGGCATGCATGACTTCCCAGAGCGGGACTGAGTGGCTGAAAATCATCAAGAATTTCCAGAGCTACAGGGCATTTCTGAACATCAAACTTGAAAAAGCTGGAAGGTAGGTGATTTTCAGAGCATTTCACCTCTGAAAGTCTGGTCTCCTTAAGGTACTTCACCCAGGGCAATGGAAAGTCTGATATTGAAGTTGTGCTCCCTATTTGCAACCCACTTGGGGTGGTGGCTGAGATGAAGAACACTTATTAAATTGCCACCCTCCAGTGGGTTCAGGGTTTTTTTGACAAACTATTTCCTTGATGAAAGGGAGGAGTGGGGGCTTTTCTTTTAATTATAAATGATATTTTTCTCAGGGAAACTTTATTTCAGCTTGGTGAACTCTACTTTTTTTTAGCAGAGAAGATTCAAATAAGAGGATTTTAGCTTTGCATTGACATTTCAAAATGCCAAGAACATCAGCATTTGTTTAGATCAAACATGTCACTGTTTCTTAATCTGATACTTCAGAATTGGGATTTTCCATAGCAAAAAGCATTCAGTAGAGCCTCAGTTTTCCCCACAGGATGAAAATCCCCTTTTCAAAAAGCTCCGCCAATCCCTCCCTGAAACACCTGCAGTCACCAGCAGCGGTGTGCCTGAGGACTACTCAGAACAGCCTGGGTGGCTGAGAACTCACCCCGTTTCCACTCCTGGACTCTTGCATGATGCAGCTGCACTGGCGTCCAGCTCCACCACTCCTGGAAATAACTCCCCAGCCTCCCAAGTGCAAATCTCCCTTGTTTGAGCTAAAGAGCCAGATCTGCTGAGAGCTGTGTGGGACTTGCTTTGAGTGGGCAGAGGCAGGGATGTGCAACATCCACTGTGTTGCAGGGGAGGACTGAAAGTAGACAAATAGACAGCATAGCCCTGATGATGGGTAGGAGTCGAGTTGGAAGTGTGATGTTAAGAGGCCCAGGAAGATTAGGAGCAGATGTAACTGTGGAATCAGGCTTGTCTGAGGTCTCACGCTGCTACACTGCACCTCAGCTCCCTTCGGATCCATGGAGGTGAGCAAGGCTAATGCTGCCTACCCATGTGGAGGCAGAGGGCCAGGAAAATGGTCCTGCCCTTCTGGCAGCGTTCATCCCCCTCCCCAAAATACGGCTGGGGCAGCAGAGCTGCTCCACAGAGGGTCCACAGGGCCCTGTGGTCTAGGAGAGAGGTGTCTGGCATAAGTGGGTCCTATACCACTGGGGAACTAAAGAAAGAATAGAAAGCATTCTGCCGTGCCGGGTGCACCATAACTATGTGAGGCAGAGGAACTGGGAATTCATCCCCTTTTCTCTCCCAGATAAAAGTTTCGTTAGAGAGAGTCCTGGTTTACTCCTTCGCCTGTCTTGTTTCTTGCTTCTCCAGGTGGCAGCACTAAGAACAAGGCACATGATTTCCCTGAGGCCCCTTCACCTCGCAAGGCTGAAAACTCCTCCAGAATTGGCATTGCTGCTAAAAATCTAATCAGGTGCTTATGCGCAACAGACCCAGAAGCAATTGCAATCAAGCCAATTGCTGCATCTGATTACACATGAAAACCCTCGTGCCACCAAGTGTTTTGCAGCTCTTAATAAAATGTGCCTGTCATGCCTTAAATTGCATCAGGCAGTATTCTCTCTCTCTCTTTTTTTTTTTTTTTTTGTTTTTTTTTTGTTTTTTTTTAATATTTAGAATTACCTGAAAGGAAAGGAAAGCAGGAGCGAAAAGAGAGTAAAATAAGAAAAAGCAATGGCTGAAATGAGGTAAATTAACTAACTAACTGACTAACTAAACTACACTCATCGCTTCTATAAGGCATAGTCAAATGGGATGTTCATGATAAACTTCATGGAAATACCAGTTTGACTGAGGCACAAGTAGACTATGCCATGATGAGGATCCCCAGCTCCTTCACAGGCTTCATGAGAGATGGTTGTGCAGGTGTGATCGGGAGAGTGATCAGGTTCACAGGGAACAAGATTTAGGTTTTACATGCTATGGATTTGGTGGCTTATTGTGTTCTGCATTGCCTACACAGCCTCAGCATGCGTGCACACAGACACATATACACACACGCACACATTACAAGGATACTAACCATCCAAAACAGCCAAAGCTGCTGTATTTGTATCCCTTCTTGCTGAGCAATCTTTCTAGAAATCTGCATAAAGACAGGGTCAGAAATCCTAGCTCTCAATTTGCCTTTTTGGCCCAGCATGGATTTTGCCATCGCTAGGGCAGGAGCCTGTACAGAGCCCTGGTACAGCCCATGGTGGCCTTGAGAAAAGGCTGAGCTCAGCAGACAAATTCCAGGGAAGCGGATTTTACCCTAGTACAAAGAATTCAAATCATAAAACGTTTTGTGATACAATAAATAATCCTGAGAACAGGAAATTATTAAAATTATTATTATTTCTACTTACAGGAATTATACGACCTATAGTCAGCGCTGCTAGTTCTCTCCTGAAGTGATTCAGACTCCAGAAATGGAGGGAAGTCTGGGTTCTCTCACTCTTCCATGCAGTTCCACAGATCTGTCACATCCAAATTATTCCTTTGATTTGCCTGGAAAGGTCTCTGGACCCTCTTTCAAAGTCCACTGAGCTACTTAAGAGCCCTTCAATAGTTCTGGAGCTGTTGCTGCTGAAGCCCACATACAACCCCAAAGCAGAGGCGCTGGAAGGGTTAATGCATCCTAAGTGCTGGAAAAGGCACTGCTTAAAACTTTCAGGAGGAGGATGAGGCTGTGCGTGCCTGTTTGGAGACTCTCACCAGGAATTAAGCCTGCAGTGCTTATTAATAATTATGAGAGCTAAGTGCTGCATTGCATGTGTTATAATGGGAACAGACTCCTGCTACAGCCTGGCACTGTCCTAAACAGTTGATCTAATTAGTATATTATGAGTATTGATTCTAGGAATAAATGTGACTTCAGCAAATATCTCTAATTAGCTTCTTAACCCAGCAGTATGTGCTCCACACAAACCAGAAGCACTTGCTAATTTAATATATACCATGTCCCGATACTGACAGGAATCTTACAACCACTGTTCATAGCAAGAGCAAAACTAATGGTTGCCTTCCTCAAGTCTCAAGGTAATTTTTATAAATGGCCTTCCTTTATCCTTGTATTATAAGTAAAAACTTTCAATGGATAGGTTTCTCTATTAAAAGATTTTATTTTATTACCACAGAGAATATATGTGGGAGGAGTGGGAATGGACTTTTGTAAAAGGATCTGCGGATGGGTCTCAGCTAGTCTTTGGCTGAAAATGTCATAACTAACTAAGAGTAAATTGTGTCTGGGCACAAGCCTTCCCCCTTTCGTAGGAAGGCCTCTGAATCAGACACCTCTCCCAGCTACCAGGACCAGCTCCTACCACAGGTTAAAAACCTGTGTTCAGTGTAGTCCTTCTGTTCACGTTTCCTTCTTCCTTGCTGTGCTTCTTCTCATTCAGCACATCATTTAAACTCAGTGGCTAAACACTACCGGCTGTTCACTCCTGTAAAAAGGTAAAAATGTAAGCAGCTAAAGAGGGATCTGCAGGGCTTTAACCATGGATCTTTCTCTGAGCTGCTAATGCACCTGCATGTTCAGTGAGATTCACAGTTGGTCTGCAGAGTATGAGCACTACCAGGTCCAGCAGCAAGTTCTCCTCTGCTATCCGTCAGCAAACTAGACCTTTCGCAGATAACCCTACATCTCTTGATTCATATCTTTTCCTCCTGGGGAACGCATTAACGATGACCCATAGCACCACTGAATTTTGTGTGTCATCTGTCTTGCCTCGTATGTTCAAGTACTTCCAAATTGGAAAGGAGGGAAGGTTTCCTCCAACAGCAGTGAAGTAACTCTAGGCAGAAAATAGGAGAGGCTTTGCAAGGATTCTACCAAATGAATTTCATCTTCATTTAACAATTCTTAATAGATAGATATAGATATATACAAATATAAGCGGAAACTTTTATCTGGAGTAGCTGCCTTTTTGCAAAGACAAAGCTTGACAAAGCTTGTACATACGGTCATTAGCTGATGCTTTCCCATCTGTTCTTTGTAGAGAATATGCATGCCTGTTGATAGCATTAGATGTGGTAGTCAAGGGAAAAATCTCTGATCATTGTGCATTAGCTCTGCTTTCCTCTGCTCTGGCAAGTTTGACTTATCATTAAACATCCCAGAAATGCCAGGTCTAAAAATCGTTTCTACTATGATGTTATTTTCCACCCCTGAGTAATTGCTTCACTCTTTCTGGGTTTTGATTTTTATTAGAAATTCTTTTTAAAGGCCAGAAGGCTACAGATATACCAAAAAATAAAGAAATTCCACCTCTAATTCTGACACAGAGCCAAAAGAACTCTCCCACATGTTGCTGTTTATTTGTACACAATCATTTTCCAGTCCATCTCATTCTTCCCCATTCTTTGCTGTCCAAATAAGTGAGGGGGAAATGGATTTTCTAGTTAAAGTAAGTTATTAGTTACTATAAGAAAACTTAAGAATGGTCAGTCTGGGTTTGATCAAGTGTCTAGCCAAGTGGCCTGTCCACAGCTCGTAAGTGATGCTCAAGCAAGCACATACAATACTTCCTTCAAGCATTCCTTTGATCCATAGAGCCATGAGCATTTTCTTTGTGTTTAGTAACACTCACTTGACTTCTCTTCCAAGAACTTGTCTGATCTCACCTTGAATTCACATAACTTTGGCATTCACTGTGCCCTTCTGCAGTGAGCTCCACAGATCCATCAGACACTGTAAGAAGAAAGTGGGGGCACTGTACGGTCTCAGGAAAATCACTGCGTGCTTGACTCTTAATCCCCAAAGTACTTTCTCATCAGCAGCTCTTGAAAAGTAAGGCCATGGGTAGTCCTATAACTTTGCTTTGTTGATGTGCTAAACTGTAATGGATGCCATGTTACTGGTATCATTTTAGGGGACTGCTAAATAATAACTAAATATGTGTGGGCCCTGCAGATCCATTCAACGTTACTTGATGCTAGCTGCCTAGTACCAATCTACACCAATGCTGAAAGAGCCATTTGTCTGAATGCCAATTAATGTGCACCTAAAAGCATTTTCACATTTGCACATCCAGTCTATTCTTCAAAGTTGAAACAGCATTTGCACTATGCCTAATATAAGAGGGACTTCTGAGTCTAACCACCATGGTATGTTTTTACAGCAGCATTTGTACTAAAGAGTTACTGACTGACAAAAAGCAAGGGAAGAAGCTCCTAATGCAAGACAGACCTGGATTAAACTCTTATAACTCTTCTCAGACCTCAAGTGAATCCTGGGCTTTCGCTATTGGTTTGTTACTCATTTGGTGGGATCTGCAAAAGAAACCAGAGCATTCATGTCTTTGCCCAGGGAAAGATGGTCAGAGTCTCACTATCCTCTCCCAGGCAAGAATTCAAGCCTTGCCTTGGACTTGCATCAAGTCACGGTTTAATCCAGTGGTAAATAAGAGCTGGAGATTCAGCTGAAGGATCGAAGGACAGCATGTAATAAGACTTGCCCTTATTTCAGCTGCGAGGTGGGACATCTAGTGCTCAGTTACCTGCTTCATTTTGCAGTCAAACCATCCACCCAAAAAACCCAGACATTTGAAACCTGCCGAGTTTGACAATGTTTCTTTGAGAATCACATAAAACCCCAGAAATGAAAAAAACACACATGAAAAGCCTGAACCATCCTGTTTCACAAGCACCATGTGCAGTGGAGCATTTCTGATCACAGATGCATGGTCATTGAGGCTCTCTTGAGGGCCAGACTTGCATATACAGAGTTGTCAAGCAGGAGACATTTCTCACCATTTCCAGTGCTCTCATGAGAAGAGTTTCCACTGTAAATGTTCTCATAACCTTGTGTACTAATCAGTTGTTCCTGTCTGGTCATGTCTCCAGACTGATCTGCTCGCTATCAACCTAATGGATTTGTAGGGTAGAATCACTGTCACAAATAAATATGAAGGCGGGGTTAGTTATCAGGAGGCTCAAATGCTGGGGTAGAAAGCTCAGAAGGGGAGAAGAAAAATCTTTTTATTACTCTTAGATGCCCTTTATATCTTAATAGAAAGGAAACCATGGGAATAAAAGGGGAAGGGAAATAAAGGAGGGCTGGCAGGAGTTGGTTTGATGTTTTCTTTCTTTTTTTTTCTTCTTCTTTTTTCTTTTTTGGAACCAGGAAATATATGTTCCTGTTCCCACCTGGGAAATCCTGGGTGGCCTTTAAACTCCTGCTAGTGCAAAGTGCTGTATTAATCTAACAGCACAAATTCCAGGAGGGGCTGTTAGCTAGGAATGTCCTCCCAGCTGGGGTTTGCTAATGGTCAGAAACGCCATCAAGCCAGTATTTCAGTCCTAGCACAGCAGCCAATTTGCCTCCTTATAGCCAGTTCGTGTGGGGGCTGCTCCTGCCCCTCCTTCTCGAGCGCTGGCTTCTTTCACTGCACTCAGCTGGACTCTGGCCAGAGCAACCTGCTAACTCAGAAGAAGTAAAGGATGCAGAATCTGCCTTGTGTGTTTTTGTAATTCCTATCCGCAGGCTGGAACAAGCCTTTCTTTTTTCCTTTTGATTCAAATATTGCAATGCAAGGTTTTGAGGGCTTGACTCAAAGTCTTGCTGCAAGACTTTCCTACAGACTTAACTAAAAGCTGAACTATATAAAATCATGACATGGAGGCTCTGCAGAGACCAATTTTGGATCATTTCTAAAGAAGTTAACGATCTTTGAATCCATGAGGAAGAGAAAAGGCCTCTTTTCTCCCAGAAGTCCATTTTCACAGCATAGAATGAGGCCCAAAGAAAAAGATGGTAATTTTCTTTTAAGGAAATTTATACAGGTCTGATTCTGCAAAGAAAACTTTGAGATGAAAGGTAACTGAAATGAGTTGTTTGTTTGGATGTGTTTTTGGCTTGATCTTCTAATGTCCAATAAAGTGAGAGCTCTGAAGCTTTTCCCAAGCTTTAGATCCTGACATTATGAATGTCTTTCTTACACATTTTTTCCTTGGACAAGTATTCTCTCTTCCTGCAGGGTTACTGAGGTGTGTGAATGATTGCATGGCAGACACAATCTCATGGGAACTGAACCTGTTCAAAATGAGCCCTTACGACTCTTCTTAAAGTGTCAGGCTATATATAGTTAGGTCTATTATAGACAGATGTTGCTTGATCACTAGGAGAAAAAGAAGGTATAAACCAGTAACTCCCAAGGGATTAAGAGCAGCCTTCCCAGATCAGCCTAATGACCTATATCAACAGCAGGTCTACAGTAGCATTGTCCGATTCAGGATCTTTTCTCCAATGTTGACCAATGCCAGATACTTTAGGAAAAGTATTAGAAAAGATCAAGCATCTAATGATACTTCAAGTATTTTTCTGGCCTCCAGGAAATCCTTTTCAGGGTTTTCCAAAACAAAGGACATGTCTTTGTATTTGATATCCATCAAAGGATAATTTTTTTCTGTGAATTTGTCCACTCACATTTTTAATCCATATGAACTTTTAGCATCTACAGCATTCTGCAGCAAGAAGTTCCTCAGTTTAGCTGTATTTTGTAAAGATGACTTCCTTTTCTTTGCTCTAAGCCTGCATCATGAGTTTCATGACCCTGTATTGAAAGAGGCACGGAGCTGTACTTCATTAGATTTAAAAAAATAATAATTTTAAAGTAATCCACGGCAACCCAGCCAGTGCCAGAAAGTACCTCATCCCAGGGCACTCAAGACAGAATAGCCAGAATATGCTGTGTGTTAGATGTTCAGGTACCCACCTATTTGCAGGTTACTAGGCCTTGATTTGTCTGGAAAGCCATATATGTCAAGAGTTCTGAGACCTAGAAGTGAAGAAGTGAATAAAAGTTCTCAGTCTGAACACCCTGTTTTTCTAGAAGCTACACAGCACATTTTGAAACATCAGATATTTGATTTTGGCTTTTGGAGACTTACGAGAGCCCTTTTCCTACATAAATCAGCTGGGTCATCTTCTCTGTGTGTGATATATTAAGTAGGAGTATCATCCAGTGACCACTGGAATCAATGAAAGCCCTCCAGTTCAGCTCAAAATAGTTAATCAGGCCCCAAAAGATATATATTAATCTGCTTTGAAAGTCTAAAATCAAGTTCTTTTCTTTTGAGGCTTCTCAACATCTTGAAAAATTACTTGATCAGGCTCAGAGTAGATTATTTATTAATCTGCTCTGAAAACCTAAAATAAAGAAAAAAAATAAGATTATCAATGTCTTAAGACTGATGAAGGTGATTTTCACTGATTCTCTATGGAGGAAGGCTTAGGGCCGCTAATAGTGAATATGGGTCAATAAATCATTCCAGAAAGAGTGACCTAATTAACACTCAAGCTCCGATTTGAATGCATGAGGCTCATTATCTTGACACAAGGTTCGCTCTCACAGAGAAACTTCTTTTAAGACAGAAATACTCAGGGAAAAGTTTCTGGGAGCAAAGATTCTGCACAAGAGGGGAAACTGCTGTCTTTTGTGCAAATGTCACTGCTGGTTTCCCAGGCCTGGACTATTCCTGCATGAGGGCAAATGATAGAAAGCACTTCCGATTAGTCAAGTACTGCAGAGAGGTGGAAAGAGCCTTCATTTTTTGTCAATGGCTTATATATGCCGGTACCAGAGAAATGGTACTGTTATCCTGGCGAGACCATAACCTTCCTAAGTGTGTGGCGCCCACTGATGATGACTACATTTGTAAGGTCAACCATTACATGTATAAGGAGCTTCCTTATACAGTGCTCTCTCACCCACCCCGGATCAACTGAAGTAAGCACGATGGAATTTTCTTTGCATGAGAAGACAAACAATTCACAGGGGAATCTACTCTGGCAACTAAACAGTGGTGCATTTTTCTGAGTATCACAGGTGTAAATTCAGAAAGATTTAGTCCAGAAAGCAACTAGAGTCTGCTCTCTGAAAACCAAGGTGGATTCTCTCCATCTGTGTGATACAAATGTCCACCTTTGCCTACCTAAGTAATTATCAGACAAAAGGGAAGGTAGCCCAACCTAGGATGCTCAGTTTTTGAAATAAATCAATACAAAGTAGCTTAGACGTACTTAATCTGGAAGCCAGGAAATGATTTCTAGTAACTTGGAAAGTTCATAGAACAGTAAGGGTAGAAATTAGTAGGTTTGAAGCTGGAGCTTGATTACCTGATAGGAGTTATACAGTGACAAAAATCATAGGTTTCTTAGCAATCGAAGAGCTCCTCTAAATCCTGTAGTTCTGCTTTTACAAAATTTATCTATGAGGCTATATGCAAGTATTAGCCATGTACGTGGCTTACCTTTACAGCCTTCGAAGGAGGAGTGTGAAATCGGGAAATTGAATCCAGTTATCTCATTAACCCTCAAAAAAACAAAGTGGAAGCTTATTCCATACAACTTACTTGACTTAATTAACTAGCATCTGAATCAGCACTTGATTGCAAAGACTGCCACTGTAGACCAGGAGCTTTAGCCAGCGACTGTGCTTTCTTATTAGAGTAAGTGAGGAGCATACCATGTGATTAGCCCATGGCTTTATTGATTAATTTATTATTTATTTGCATTTGATTTTAATTGATTTTCTGTGCTCCTTGCAAATGAGCAGATTGGCGTGAATACAAAGGCCTTCCATGCACAACCACTGCCAGAGTCCATTTATCTATTGTTTTCCTGACGTCTCCTTCAGTATTGCTCTATCCCCATGCTGTCCATTAGTTATCACTTACAGCAGCCACTGGCTGAAATAGTGAGTGTATCTGGGTTACTGTTCACACAAAATGTTGCCCCAGACAAAAGGATAGAAGAACATGGAGTCACAGTGCTCCTTTGGTATGAAATTAAGGCCCTTTTAGACACAAGTCTCAGTGCAGCATGATGCCAGATGACCTACGACATTTGTAGAACTCTCCACTGATATGGCAGTAGGAAATATTTTAGGAATAAACCAGAGATATATTGGTACCATAGGACAGTACCACACCACTATAATGGTACCAACTTGTCCTGTTTGGTTTTGCAATGAGCAGAATCACATGGTATTGCTAAAGAAATCTTGTTCCAGTTGTCTGGAGCTAGCTAGTAGATGCAATGAGCTCTTTGGGCAGGTTGCTAGGCATTATGATAAAGCTCACTTCTTGTGGCTGGACTAGAAGTGTATGTTAACAAAACAGTGAAGCAGTCTTAGGCAGAGGATTGCAGAAGAAGCACATTGCTCAAGCTGTTCAAGGATCTTGCACAGCATTTCTTGATCAACACTTTCTAAAGCCTTTCTGCTCATCAGGAAATAGCTGGTTCCTGGGAACATGGCAGTGTGAACTGCAACTGGGGCCCCAGCCCTGATCTTAATAATGGCTGAACTGGTTGTCTCCTTTCAGCCTTTCTTGTAAGGAAAGAACAAAGTGCACAAGGTGAGCATGCTGTCCTCCAAGAGCAATCGCAAGCAGATGCACCCAACCTGGGGAACCGAGCTAGTTTTGTAAAGAGAGACTTCCCTCACAAGGAGATTACCTGAGATTATGTTACAGCCCTTCCATGAGTACTCTGCCTCTCCTCCAAACTGCCATCCCTGATCACAAACCCATTTGTAAGCTTCTTGCACTGACTCAGCTTAATGTATTAACACACCTGCAGGTTTGTTTGCAACTATGCTGAGATTAGGACTCACAGCCCTTTACTGCAGGCCAGCTGATATATGGTAACTTGCTGAGCTGTGGCAGGCCTGTTATGGTGATCACCTGGGCCTGTTCTTCACGTGTGGACACAGCTCAAGAAAAACATACCCACTTGCACACTGCCCTTTCCTTACAAAACTAGTAGAAGAAAGTAGGACACTCCAAAATGGAGATGGGTCCTTCCAGAAAACTGATATCAGAAAGCTCAGCATCAGCTGAGAGCTAGTGATCTGTAATACAATCAAGCAAAAGGGAAGGAAGTACTCCGGGCTGTCAGTTCAGCATGGAGTTTAGATTTGTTTGGGGTTTTTTTTGGTAAGATAGTGCTGAATTGCAGCTTAGAGTAATAAAGGGTGAGGGACATTTGGGAGACTGCAGCCCTGAATCCTTTCGGTGTTCAATGAATGAAACAGCTCAAAATTTAAAGAAATAAAGAAACAACATAAAAATATTCATGTTTTATATCCAGCCTGAGGTTTAATATTCATAGCCAGAGCTGTTCATTTCTCCACTCTGCTTCTTAGATCTCTGGCAAATCACTTAGCTTCTCTGGGCCTAAATTTCCCTTATAAAATAGGGATGATCTTGTTATTTGAGCTTAGGTGGGGCTTATGAAGAAGAATCTAATATGCTCAAATGCCACAGCTGGGGCTGGATGAGTAGATGGATGAGGGGAGAGTAAAACAGGGCATTAACAGTCATATTACACTGACATTAGGTAGAACTTAATTAACACTTGTTACTTTGGCTAGGTTTGATTCTGCCAGCTCAGTGCAGAAAGTCCCAGACATAGTGAAACAAAAAGCGAGTGGAGCCAAGTTAACAATCTTTATTATTAAATTTTTTTAAATAGTCTTACAAAGCAAAAGACATGCAAGTAGTTTGTTATTCTCATCATACTTGCAGAAATCATAGGCTAGCATAATAAAAAGTTCAGTTTAAAAAGTCTGATACTAGAGAGAACCCCAAAGAACTATGACTATGTAGTTTTCATATACCTCTATTTCATTATATGTATCTCAGGTTTTCTTCATCCACCCATTAAGAATTAATTTACATTAACAACATTTCTACACTTTTTAGTATCATTAAAGTCACAATATTGTTTTGAATATTTTCTCAAATCTTTTACAGCTATAGGGACTATTTATATCTTATCAAAACCTTCAATGTCTGAACAGCTAGCCTCACAGTCATCTTATCAATATTTTCTCATCATCTATTATGAAAGCAGCCTCATTAGCCTCTAAACACATTCCAGTGGAACAAAATAGCACAATGCATGGACCTAATACTTTTGACATGCAATAAATTATTTGTATTTGTTGGGTAAAAGTGTTTGGGTAGAAGTAACTGATTCCTATTCCCAATTTATAGCCAGTGGTATCAGATGTGTGGACGCAAACAGCGAGAGAATCTGTTAAATCCAAACGTGCAATACATGAGATACAGAAAGAAATTTGGTCTTATGGTAAAAATTCAGCAATCAAAAGACCTAGATTCTATGATTTGACTTGTGACTCTTCCAAAGACCTCCTATGTGCCCTTAAGAAGTCAATTAATAGTTCTGCACATCAGTTTATCAACAGCAAAACATCCATTAAAGGTAACGATGTAACAATGTTATTATTCCCACCTCCTGGCAGAAATTGTCTTGAAGATGACCACCTTAATGCTATGAAGTGTTTAGATATTACCTTGCAACTAGCAACTTACACAAACAGCAATACTAGCAATACTTAGATAAATACCACTTCCTGAACCAGCCAGTGGTGTTTAATTACCATTCTGTCCACAGTACTGCAGGAAATTAACTCCCAAGTGGGAAGAGTTATTCTTTTATTATCTCATGCTAGAGTTCTAGAAAAATAGGAGAGGTTGTGCTAATGGAAAGTGAAACTGACTGTTAACAAAAATGAACTTGAACTATGAAGACCAATTAGGAAACACGGAAAAAAATATTTGAGGGTGGAGAAAGAACTATAGAAATAGTGATCTATATAACAGAGCCAATGGGAATAGAAGGTAGGAAATACCATACATATATATATATACATATATCTGTGTGTGTGTACATTTACATATTTACTCATAAGGGTAGATTAGTAACTCTTCAATTGGTAGTACTAAGTTCTTTATTCATCCCTCAAACATGGTTCATGGGAATTGGACATAACATATTATAGTTTCTTACAAGTAATAGTTTTAAAAATATGGAGTAATAGTCAGCTTGGGGTATTTCCCATTAATCTATGATGGAAAGAGGAATCTAGAAACAGAACTTCAACCAGAGAGACAGGCATAAATATGGAGCAGTTGAAGTGTCTGAACCTTTTTCACTTAGCCCAATAGAAATTTTGTCATAGATTTAAAGGATTACATTGAATTTGTAAAAGTATTCACAGCACTATTCCAAAGTTACTTCACTGAGAACTAATAATAAGCAAGCTAGAGAGAGAAGTGATCCTCTCTGCCCAGAGAGGTTGTGGAGTCTCCATCTCTGGAGATAATTCAAAACCCGCCTGGATGCAACCCTGTCTAACATGCCCTAGGTGGCCCTGCTTGAACAGGGAGGTTGGCCTAGATGATCTCCAGAAGTCTCTTCCAACCCATTCTGTGAAGAGCACATGCCAATTAAAGAGCAACACAGCCCAGGTCCTCAGGGAATTAAAATCTCACACATTGAAGTTAATGGTGTAACCGTTAAAAGCCTTTCAAGAGTGACAAAAAGGACACGAGCTATTGAGACTTTAGGTATCCAAATGCCATCTTTTAATATTCGTTGCTTGATGGGATGCTGACATATCCAAGATGATTCTTAGAATCCAGATAATAACCCTACCAGCTCTTTCAATAAGAGACTATACAGCACTAAAGGAAACTAAACTAATTTTCATTAAATCTGAAGTTGTTGGAGAAACAGTGAAAATGAGACACTCTCCTTTTCACCTCATGAAAGGGATTATAAGGGCAACAATCCTGCACATCTATCCATCCTGCCTGGTATTACAGAAACCTCACAAAAACATCCTAAGTAATTAAAAATCCAAATACTCTGCCTTCTGCTTGGAGGTTTGGGGGGGGTTAAGTTTTTAGAACCACTGTTGAGCTAATTTTGTGATCCTCTCAATAAAATTAAGCACTCAGCAATACTCCTGGACACACAGACAAAGATACAAGTGGGACCCAAGTAGCCCTCTTTGTCTGAAAATAGCATGTTGCTTCCAATTTTACATCTGATATATAACTAAAAGAATCGGAAGGTCAGCAAAACTAATTAGATCCAAACCACACACAGCCCACATCTCCAAGTAGCATCCAGTCAGCAGAGAGAAAATCAGCAGGTTAGCCATGTCCTCTCTGCCCACTTGCCAGAACAAATGGCACTATTTCAGTTTGCTGTGGCTGCAGGCAAGAGATTAACTCTCAGGCTGATGAATTGAGAACAGAAATAAATGAAGCAGCCCAATTTTTCCATTGGGTTCTCTAATTGCAATTCAACACCTAAGAAGAAGAAGTGTAATCTCAGATTTTTCTAGCTTTTTTACTGGATAACATGATTACATTGTAAGGGTATAACGTCTGAACAGTATAATTGCATATACCTTTACAGAGACTGTTTGATGGTTTAGTGGCCTTGGAACAGAAGGCCGACCCTGCGTTACATGGAGAATGTAACTGCCATACAGCAGTGGAGAAGAAAAGGTTTAACCAGTCAGTACAGTTCTGTAAATCCTCCCTGCAATGAAGCAACAAGGGAGAGATGAGTACAGGATATGATTGAAACAAAAAGAGGTGTAGGCAGGAAATCCAGAAATCAGAGAGGAACAGGGAGAGGAGTCACCATCTGAGAAAAGGCAGAATATGAGGGTGCACGGGCAACCAGGATATAGAGGGAGAAGTTTGAAAAGGCTGACTGAAGCTGGAGAAGAAAATAGAAGAGTTGAGGGAGAGCAGGTATTCAACAAAAATGATAAGACCAATTTTAATGGAGAGATTCATTGGAGGACACCTGAGAGAGTAAATATGGGTGAGGAAGAGAAGAAGCAGGACTGAGAAATTCGAGTTAAAAGGAGACAGCGAAAAGAAATCTCAGTAGAAAGGCAGAGAAAAGCTGGGGGGAAAAAAAGCAGAAATATGTGCAAAGAAAGAGATATGAACAGATATTAAAATCCAGAAGACGTGATCCTTTGGGAACTTTGCTGAATTGACACACACCAAGGCACTCATAGCCTTGTTCATCTCCAGTTCTGCCTTCTGACAGAAGGTTCCTCATTTGCCTCATCTATAACCCTAGAGAGAAAGCCAAACACTTGTTAAAGATTTGACACATTTTCCACACTTATTATTTCTGGGGCAGAACAGAAGGAACCTTTCTCTTAGGGAAAATGCAGTAGTGACTTCTGACTCAAACCATATGGACCAAACCTCACAGCCCTAGTAGTTCCTTGTTATAAGAGATGCGTGGAGATGGCTACCAAACCTACTGCTCCTTGAATCTGCTTGGTTTTATGTCACTCTACTTGGCTCAGAGCAGCTGGCAGGAATAAGCCTGACAGACAAATTCAGATTGCTTGTCTTTCACCTCCATCCTGATAGCAGCCTTTCACACCCATCCATGAACACCTCCTAGCCTGGCAAGAGGGCAGAGACTCCCTCTGCCTTGTTGCTTGGCTATTAGTAACCGAAGGCAGCTGATGGGAAGCCTGCAGACTCCCTGATGCTGAAAGGAAAGGCAGTTCCCTTTGGCTTGTCTGACCTCCTTTCTGAAGGCTGGTTTTCAATCAACTTCTCTGTTACATTGGACCATGGTGCTAAAGGAGATAGACAAAACTGCTCTTGCATCTAAGCCTTTCATCAGTTATCTAGTCAAGATGATAGAAATAAAAGACTGGGCCAAAGCATTCAGCTAAGGATTGGTTTGCTTTAACGGATTCATATCTCCCCTGGATAGCCTGAGATTGCACTAGAAGGAAGTAACTGCCACAGGTTTGTTATGACCAAGTAAAGGCATCTCTCAGTAATTCCCATCCTCCAAGCTCTGCAGTATGTGTAGATTCAGGCTAGAGCTAAACTGCCCTAGTTTTGAGACAGGCTTTGGGAGCTATCGGATGGCATTTTAATGCAGCTTGAAACTAAGGTTCCCCCGACCACACAGCTGGAAAGCCTTGGTCTTGTGATCTTATAATTTAAATTTCCTACAGAAGCTGCTGAGGCTGTTTGAATCCCTCTCAGCAGGCAGTGCTCCCTGTAGCACGAATCACACCTCTCTCTCGCCCCGGCCATTAAGGGACTCCAGACAGCTAGTTCTGATAGAGATGCTTGCACTGCAGGTGGCTAAACTGGCCAGATTAATTCTAGAGACTGCAAAATGCAAAAAAATAAAAATAAATAAATAAATAAAATAAAATCAGCTTGGGACCTAATCCCTCATTACTATTATAAGTTTGATACCACTGGTCATTACTGCAAGGCTTTACAACATGCCATTCTGAAAAGGGGTTAGAGGAGTAGAAAGGGTTTTTTTTTTTTTTTTCTTGTTGCTTTAATTGCCTTAGCCAGGTGACGAGCTGTTTGAGATGAAAAGGTGTAAATGTCAAGGGGAGGGAGTGTCTAGATGCAGAAGAAAATCTCCTGCTTTGAGAACTAATCAAAACTCCACAGAGGTTTAGAAACTTTTCAAAAGCTTTTTCCATTTTTTAAACCACTTTAGAGATCTTGTTTACAATGCAGGTACTAGATTCCTTCTGCAGCAGATATTACCTGGAAGTCTAATCTTCAGAGTGAATTGATATACAACCATTTCTGTAGCCCAGACCAAAGATACAATCCTGTAACAGTTCACAATATACTCAGTGCAATATATCTGAGCATTAGCAGAAGAAATTGCTCCTTTCTGGAACTCAGGGAACCATATGAACCATCGGTAACCTGGAGCACTCTGGTAAAACACGTATTCACAAATGCTACTAAAACACTTTAGTACAGTTTACTTTTAAATGTTTTATAAACTCAGCACATCCATTAGTATGAAAATTGGACTCACTCACATCTACAAAAAAGCAAGCTGGGGCCAAGTTAGAAAGGCGTCTTGTGCATAACACCTCTCCTTGGAAACCAGTTTATCTGTAGTGATAAACATCTGGTGGAAAGTCTGTTTTGCAAAAGGCAGAAACTGTAAAAAAAAATAAAAGAAAAAAAAAGAGAGAAAGAAAGAAAAAAAGGGGAAAAAAAGATCCCTATGGTGTTTATAACCTCAGAGTCCCTGCAGAGCCAGCCCCTTCCAGTTACACATACAGGAATCCCTTCAAAGATCAAAGAACGGATTCAGATGATTCTCCTATGAAACACTCAAGAAAAATGGGGTTTAGTTCATATTTCTTTTCCTTCCCAGAGCCTTTTTTACTCCTTACTATGTTAAAATCAGAAGGAAATAGAACACGGAGCCAAGCGTTTCTTTTCAGTCAGAGCAGAGATCTGATAACACTGTCAAAGTCTGCAAATTTATTTGAAAAAATCCCTTTATTTTTAGCCGGATTATTTAGTTGTTGCATGTGTGTATGTATCAACATGATTGAGACACAGGGTCTCACTCTGACATATAACAAGTTTAACAAGATTTGCTGTATGACCTGGCAGCAAAAAATTTTCTGGATATAGTCTTTCTATGGCAATTTAAACACCCTTTCCGCTATCCTTTTTCTTCCTGGGGCAGGACGTGATTCTGCCCTGTTTCCTACTAAGAAGACATCACAGCACACAAACACAAGCCCTGTGGCCAGGAGAGAGATGAGGAAAGGACCTGAGAGAGAGAGATCAGAGAGACTTTCTTTCATTTTAAAGGTGCAGCCCAGAGAAATCATGTCTTCATGTGTGGCATGTCTAGCTGCCCTGAGAGGGGATGCACCACTACCACAGCTTGGGATAAAAACTATGTGTTTTGGGAAAGAGCTTTGAAATATATGGAAATGAAATCATAATTGTCCCCACTGCATCACCAGCATCCAGTAGAGCACTTTCCACAGCATGCAGATAATGAGCTAACACCACATCAAAAGTCAATTAACACCTGGAAGCCCTGAATTCACAAAGACAGTCTAATTCTTACAGCTTTTGCCTTTCAGAAGTTAACATTTGCAGCAGACACCTGAAAAGCTGTGCTAACTAGACAAAGAGTAAATACGAACAATTACTGTGTTTTACTCATGTGCTATCCCAGTGGTACTTGCCATTTTAAGAGTTTAAAGTTTAATTACATTTTTGCTTTTGGTACATTGGATAGGCATTCACCTATGAAGGAAAGCATCTGAGAGGGTTTCAAGCTCATTTAAAACACTCAGAAGCAAAAAGACTGCTGAAGCGTGTGAGGCTGGCTCTGTTTTGATGTGCTATAGAATAAAGTATGGAATTATTTATATATTTGGTAAGTGGTGCATTTTCTTTGGGCTGTCAGCTAACTTGCAAACCCCACTGGCCCTATCTCAGGAAACCTTTCTCTCCATTCTTGCTAAGGCTTCTAGTAATATGCTAAGTTTTTCCTTACTCCATTGCTCTGTTGTATGGAAGGAGATATTTGAAATACTACCTTGTAACATACTGCAGATGTTACAAGGTTGGAGGGGAAGAGATGATGGAGAGCATTCAGTCAACCCATTGCTCACAGAATTGTTTTTTATTCAGAATTTTCTCTTCAGGCTGCCACTGATCAGCCTGCTTTCTGATGCATTTTCTGCCTCTCCTTTGTGAGAGAGGAACCAGGGGGCCGTTAAAAATCAAGCGTCTCTGAATGAGTTCACTAGTGAGGAACTGTCATTACAACATCAGGATCCACAAAGGCTGTGTCTACAAGGCTTTATTAAGCTTCCCAGAAAGTCTGTCATGGCAGGCTGCTCAACAAGGGACACAAATGGCCAGATAGAAGGCTGCTCTCAATTTTCATCAGGGACCAAAGATCGTGAGCAAAGGCAAAGCGCTACCAGTCTTACCAACAACAGATGGAAAGATCAAGCCAAAGGGATGGCCCTGACCTTGAACTGTGTCCCTAGCCACAGCTGGGTGAGCAGTGTGGAGGATTTTAACACTACGTCCTAGAAGAAACCAGGCCTGAAAAATCATCAGACTTCAAGCCCTCCCTTCAGTAGGAAACCCACATCAAGCAGCACTCCAACCTGGAAGATGCAGCTGGAAATCAAAGAGCACAGAATGAAATCATGGAAATCATGAATCCATTTAACTCTGACCTGGCAGAACAAAGCAGGTCCATGTGTGCATAAATCGCTTCATGCCCCAGCTCCAGTTGTGTTGCGACAAGCGCTGCCTGCTTGACATCACACCAGCTCGGGCTTGGAAACTTCCCACCTGCGGTGTCTGCAGTGATCTCATGAACAGAGGTACGTGCACGGTGCGGGCGCTGGGGCAATGGCTGTGGCTCTGAATCACCGCAGCAGTTTCAGCCGTGCCTAGTTACCTCCCGAGCCCCACTGCCTGCATGCTGTTTGGCTCTTTAGCCTTCATTTCCTGTCCCAAATGCTTGTCTGCTGCCTCCGGCACAGAATACCTGCGAGGCTCAGTCTCCACAAGCCTGTATTTAGGAGTGGGTGAATTGATTTCACAAACACATGCCTACAAACACTGTTTTTCTGTGGAGGTAAATCAACACAACTCCGCAGGATCAGACCAATAAAACACAAACCTAGCTGGGGGTCTATTTCCTCTGCCTGAAGGGTGCTCCATCACTCCAAGTTATGATTACTACAGCTCCATACCAGCAATCTCTTCTATTTCTCAAGTCCAGTCCCAGTAGTAGGGTATAGGAGCACATTGTTGCTTGTTTTAATCTAATCACCATTTATTTTCAGATATCCAGGGAAAAGAGAATATCTTTTACACTCACAAAACTCTTTATTTGTTTTCTTCTGGCTATGAGCTGGCTGGGTACAGAAATACGGGGCCTGGCCACACAGGCTCTAATTCAGATTTCCATCTGAAAAGATGGAAATTGTGTCAGTGGGCAAGAAAATTACAAAAGAGCATAAAGAAGCAGAGGTAAAAATATGATCAAAGAGAAGTTGCTAAAACAATTGCAAAGATTTTTAAACATACATGTAAAACATAAAATAAAACATAAACGTAAAGTCACGCTGTACCTATATATAAAGGTATGTAAATGTATCTATATAAAATGCTTCCCGCACCACCTACCAGATACATTAGGAACTATGAATTCAAATCCATTAAGAGGAAGGAAATACGCAACCAGATAGTATTTTTCAAAGCAAGTGGGGTGGGGAGACCACGGAAGATATTCCTTCAACTCCTTCACTGCCTTCTCAGAGAACCAAAGGAGCCCCCCATCCTGCTTGCTTATTTTACTTATCTTTTGCGTGAATGGTAGGAAGGCTTTCCTGGTCAGCAGCTACCCCCCTTAGGTTACAGGGAAAGCTCGTCATTCAGAAGAAAATTTTGTCGGAGGCCTCTACACCTCTTCCTTGTTGTTTCATTTTCACTGACTTTTCTTATTTAGCTGCAGAAAATGGCTAAAGACAAGTCCAGCTCCTCACAATGCCCTTCAAACCCTTCAAAACCGTTTCAAACATTCCTCACTGGGGAAAGAAAAGAAAAGAAAAGAAAAGAAAAGAAAAGAAAAGAAAAGAAAAGAAAAGAAAAGAAAAGAAAAGAAAAGAAAAGAAAAGAAAAGAAAAGAAAAGAAAAGAAAAGAAAAGAAAAGAAAAGAAAAGAAAGAAAAGGAAAAGAAGAGAAGAGAAGAGAAGAGAAGAGAAGAGAAGAGAAAAGAAAAGAAAAGAAAAGAAAAGAAAAGAAAAGAAAAGAAAAGAAAAGAAAAGAAAAGAAAAGAAAAAAAGGTGTTTTTTTTCCACCCTGCAAACTCTTCTTTAAAAAGCCGTTTGTGTTTCCACTTCTGACCAAAGTTTCCCTGCACAGAGGACAAAGGCAGGGTCTCCCCCACCACCAGCAGTCTCAAAGCCTCACTACTCCTCAGGGAAAGGCTGCAGAGCTTCTCTGTTTCTCTGCCCTAACTCAAGTCAAATCCCAGTGTAGCATCTTACCATGCTGTTATTTGTCACTGAGAAAGACTGACTCAGAAGGCACTTTGCTTTCAAGGTCACGGGTTCTCTATCGTGTGTCAAGAGTGGCTGCTATCGACTCTTTGAAAACCTGTCTGAGAAAGTAGAGTGGTTTGGCTGTAGCTTTAAACTACCACAACTATGTATGCTGTTGCAAAGGCACCGCAGAATAACGCCCAGGGTTAAGTGAGCAGCGTGAATATCTGCACTCCTGGGCTGGATAGCCCTGCCAGGTCCTGTCGGCAGCCAGGTGAGGGAGGCTCAGATGCAGTGGGTGTTAGGTTTATCTTGACTCTCTTGGATCTCTTCTCACGTCTCTCAGGAGTCTGCTCACGTTAGAATCCCTGGCACAAGCAATTACTTTGAAAAAGCATGAAGCTTTATACTTTGGTAGTCCTTTTCAGGATATTCTCATTCAAATCATTTTTGCCAGTCCGAGGACTCAGTCAGCTCTGGACTCATCCTCCCACTAGGTAGTGACATCATGTTTCTCACGAGTTTGCAGGAGAAATAAGCTTGTTTGCTAGACCAAGTGGCGAGCCGGCCTCTGGATCTTGGGCATGATTGGATTTGACTGTATGTAGCACCTAAGCAGGCTACAGAATGAAAAAGTATATTTAAGAATGAGGAAATTTAATCTTTTTATTAATGTGGGGGTACTAGGCTAATGAGTAATCTGCCTTGTTCATATCCACCTTTCTTTTCTGAGACCTCACTGGTTTGCTCTCATCACTAGTGTGGTGTATCCCCAACTTGCAGCAGGGAACTGAAGTTCACACTAATTTTGGTTTTGCTTATTACCTCTTCATACTCCAGTCCTAATGGAGCTGCTGCTGACATCAGGAAAAAGCAGTAAAGGGTGTTGTGGGATCAGCCCTTTCTAAACCAAGGGCCAGATGAATGGAATTTTAAACCATCAGAGAGTTATATCAAAAATGATTTATAATCATAGCTGTTACAGAGCAGCTCCAATTAAAAAATAGGGTTGTTCTGGCTGAAATAAAGGCAACTTCAAAATAACCTTTCTGAGGCACTAGCATTCCCATGTAGCATAGCCTGAAACCAAATCTTGTCTGCAAAGAAATGAATTTCTGAAAAACCATGATACAGTCCATTGGCTGGGTCACGCACACAAACTGAACAGTGACTCCTGGATCTAAAGGCATCAATCACTCCTGTCAGAGCAGCCTTAGTTGCTGTGAAGCAGGAACCAGGATCTGATCCCTGCAAGGGGACACAGACGAGTTCAGTCAGTGTATTACTTGCTGTGTCTGCACTGACAACTAGGATAGATGCAAGCCCCGCTAGCCACCCTCTGGATTTGCCGGTGGCTTTTAGAAACTGCATCTTTGCATTATCAGAGATGTGCCGTAGTTACCAAGCCCTGCTGAGGTCCCCAAATTAGGGTGGGAGTAGGTCAGGGCAGCAGTAGCCATGGGCATAAAACAACAGGTTTCTGTCGGGGCAGAGCTATTATGGTTATGGCTGTTCTGTGGGATCCTTTTCCTATTAAAAAAAAAAAGTGCTAGGTAAAGATGTCATGCCTCTAAGGCTGAGTTCCTGTTCAAGGATACTGTCAAATGCAATTGGAAGCAAATAGTTACAAAGCAGGGGTTCTTAGCTGAATTAAGATCTTTTTGTCTTGGCTAGCAGTGGATATTCACTTTTTCATCTTCTTAGAGAAACTTCTATACTGAATTTCTACAGGACCAAAACTGTGTTCTGCTACAGTGTCCCTGCAGATATCTGTCTTGGCTCATTATATCAGAGTTACTCTGGCTCTGCTGCAAGCTCTCACATCCTCCAATTTGAAAAAGAACAGCAAAGAGTCAGAGCAGCAATGAAAAAGATACTACTTGGAAAGTCCTCCATAGGCTTAACTAATACACAGCAAGCTGTGAACGCACCCAAGGGACATTTCTGAATCATACTCAAAGCTCAGACTCAAAATTAGATTGGAGAAGATCATCAAGTTGCTGATCACCACATTACGACACAGCAGCTGTGCCATGGTAACTGTTCACATGCTCATTCTTAGCCCGTGATAATATCCCAGATAATCAGTGTGGCTCATCCTCAGGAAAAAGAAAATAAGTTACATCATGCTGCACTTGTCATAGATTAAAATCATTGCAAGCATGGGCAGTTGCCACTGCCCAGCTACCTTCCAATAACAGACTAAGCTGCTTTAATTTGAAAAATTTTCTGTGGCCCACATTTCATAGTATCTTTTTAGATATGCATGCTAGAGGCTATTTCTGATGTTAGGCTGTGTAGCTTAGGGCTCCTCTGTGGTGTCTTATGGAGCACAGTTTATTATGTTTCTTGACAGCACTTTTTGCGGGTGCTAGGGAGGATCAAATGCATTAACCTCCATGCCAGGAAGATACGCACTATTCCTCCCAGACCATCGTGCCAACCTCTCCAGTTGTACAGGAACAGTCCCTATGCCATTTTATCTATTTTAAAGTCCCATTAAGGCTGACACTTATGCGAATTTAAGCATCTTATCCTTATTAAAAGAGACATTTAACTCTAAGCTCTTAAAAGATTACATGTGTGCTGTAGTCCTCCAGGAGTCACTCACACGCCTTCTGCTTTTTGAAACAATTGGGTCATTTCCACCAGCCACCCACGTTCTTCTCTGGGAGACTACGGGCTGCCTGAGCAAGGGGAGAGAAAAGCTAGTGATGTATTGACAGTAAATGGACTGCTCTGTGCCTAAGTCCATCTGAGAAAGTCCAGGCAGACATATTGTCCTTAATCTTCATTAGCACAGAGCCCTGTATCTGAAAGGGAAAAATCAAACACTGGGAAAGGACAAGGGAAGCCTGCCAAAACTAACACAGGACCGTCTTCCTACCGTTCTCATATGGTATGAGGAAAAGATACTCTGATCAAGAAGCCTCCCTTCTATAACACATGTTGAGGGAGCCACCTTAGTTAGTCCATTCCAGCGTGCTTCACTGGCCTGACCGTTAGAGTTATCCTTACTTTTGTAATGATTTTCCTCCTACAGAGCTCTCAGAGCACATAAACTGCACTGTTACTTCCTTTCTAACATTCCTGTATGCCTCAGGGTCTGTACGTCCAAGGAACCCCTTGACTGATGATCCATTTGTAACTTGGATGCCAGCTAAATGATAGTGATGAAGCACTAAGCTGCTGTCTTTTCTCTGGAGTGATTTCCAATTAGCTTCGCTACATGGCTAGTTTTGATCACTTTATGTGTTCTGTCAGAAGATCTCAAAACCTCCTACAAAGTTGATCCTAGATCTGACCTACTTGCAGAGAGGAGAAACTGAGGCATATCATAGAGAGGAGGTTTAGCTGTAGTCTCTCTTCAGGGGGTAGGAATACCTGGAAGTTTATTTGAAGTTGTTTTCTTTAGGCTGGCAAGTTTAGTTTGATGCTGGGTAGCTGCTGGCATTGTTAGCTTTTGTTTCTGCCCCAAAACAATTCTTTGATCAAGATTTCTCATATATATACCTGGCAAGTATACACGGAATTAATTATAACTGCTTCCCATCTAAGCCACCTGAAGTCATTAAATTTATTCCGACTAATGGCAGGAAGCCTAAAACAAACACAACACCTGCAAGCCAGGGAAGAATTGGTAGTTACAAAACTTCACATACCCGACCCCACACTGGAAATTTTGGTGAACCTTTAATGTACAAGGATGTGCACTAAAAGTAAGTTTTCTCTGCTCAGACAGGTCATCTCACCTAAGTAAGCAATGAAACTAGAGGAGCCAGTGTCCAGTTAACCTCTCTACAGCACTGCACAGCCAGGGAAAGCAAGACACGGAAGAAAAGGGATGATGGCACTAGAAGTGGGCTCTTTTGAGTCCCAGCTCGAGAAAGGGCATATGCACAGGCATTGAGCTGATCAGACTTGGAGCAAATGGGCAGAGTGTTCATTCCCACCAGGCCACACTGCCCCAGCAGGGAGCTAGGAGAAAGGAACCTGGCTGCTGAGAGCAGGCGCGTGCTAGTGGTGAAAACAGCCTGACAAGCTGCTGAGGTCCTACAGCAGCTGCTGACCTCTACTCAAGACCTCTGTTGATTGACCACAGCTTTTTGGTAGGGAAGAGACGTTGAAAGCATAAGAGTACACAGGTTATTTGCAACAGCTCATAAGATAACAGCTTCTCCCAGTTCTACACCAACCTCTGAGCTAGAAGGGATAGAGTTCATTACCCTCCACAGAGCCATTTCCCCTCCCAAGGGTAGAGAGCCATTTCCCTTCCCCAGCCAGCTCCGGAAATACTAACTCATTGGGACTTCATTTCAGTCTCTCTCACAATGAATATGTAAAATACTATAACACTACAGTTCCTTTGTGTCACTCCATCATCCATAACCTAGACTGATGAAGCTTTTGGGGAGAGAGGCAGGAAAGAAAGAGAAGAAAAAAACTTCTGAAATTCATGTGAACTACTTCCTGTGCTTTTGTAACAAGGCGGCACTTCAGAGACAAGGCGTGCATTGTGCTCATTCCCTCTCCTTCTACAGCGTTAATATTTGCTTTAATGATCTTCTTTCATTTCTTCTCTGGGCGTTCAGTGGGAATCATCTGCATCTCTGTTTCCCTACCAGGAGTGAATGAACCTCGAGTGCTTTTTGTATTCAACTTAACAGGCTGATTGACTTCAGACTAACTTTCACTATTTCCCATCTGACTTTCATTACCTAGAATAAGATGTTAAGTCAACCTGAACTGAAAGTAATTAAGGGAGCTTTAGAGAGGGGGAAAAAAGAAAAGAAAAATGCATTCTCTCTTCAAACACATAATTGTACGAAAATAACACAAAATGCAAATAGCTTGTAGATGCGCCGATCTGGCTCTTTTTTTGTCACTTTGAAGGCAGTAACTACAAAAGGCTAATATTTTGTAATCTGCAGACACAGTAGTATTGCTAAATTACGCTATTTGGCATCTTCCAAGAACATCTCCTCAGTTTGTCCAAAAGTATCTGAAGGAAGCTTAAATAACCCTCCATTTAGACCCCCCCAGAAATGAATCAGGCAGGATGTAGAAGAGATATGCACAAGACTGCATCTCTCATCTTAGATTCCATATGCAAGTTGAAGTACAACTCTCTTCTCAGTATGACTGGCAGCAAGATCAAAGAGGCATAGTGTTAAGGGCTGCATGCAAGGACAAAAATATTAATGTGCCTTCTCCAGACTTATGGAGGTTCATAGCCCAGTAGGCATCAGCTGGATGTTAAAGGGCGCTGAGGAAACGGATGGATTTTTTATTTTACCATTTTGACCAGTCCTATGTGGCCACCTAGCCCCATCCCACAGCAGGCAGGTGGATTGTTCTTCCTCCAAAACATATGCAGTAAAAAACACCTGTGTGACCACTGCCACTGTTGGAAGATGTCCATGAAATCTATAGATTTCTGGCTATTGTGTATTGTTTGCATTGCACAGACTGGAACCACTTGTTGAATTTGCATCCTAAGACTTTGAGGGCTTGCTTCTAGATAACTTAACGCAAAAAAACATTTTCAGTCTTGTTCCCAGGCAAGTGTGCACTGCTAGGGATTTATCCTCTAAGCGAGCTCCTCTGTCACATTAAAAATAGCCAAACCTCTCATATCTTATTACAAAGAATGCATTCTAAAATAGCACATTCAAACATCAAACATAATGAAAGAGGATAATTTATACATCAAATAAGAAGCTGCCACTTCTCTCTGTGATGGTGAACGGTGTGAAATTCATCTCTTGTGATGCATCCCAGCAGGAACTGCAGGGAGTGTGGACATGAACAGGAGGACCTGGGTAGTGGGAGTCTGCAAACCAGGGGCCTGCACTAGCTTTCTGTCAGGCTGTGAGGCTCCAGCACTTCTTTCTGAGATTTTTCAGCAAGATTTGCCATATATGAAACACAAGCAGGGGGTACATGTGTAGGGTTGTTTGCTCATCTGATATGTTTATTGTTTTTATGGTGGCGTTGTATCGTTTGTTACTAGTATCTAAGTGCTGTCCTGTCAGGTAGGAAGTTACATGACATCTCTCGTGCTGGGCCTTTCATCTGTGCTTAGGAAGGGAAAGTGCTCAGTGTCTTATTTGGTCAGGAACATGCTTTTACCCGAGTTTTGTTAGAGAGCAGGGTCTGGTTTATCAAAGCAGCTGCAAAGCACCATAGCAGTAGGAAAATGTTCTCCTTGCAGAGCATCTGGCCTCCAGTGACATCAAAGCCATTTCAGGAAATCAAGTCTCACACCATTATTTGCAAGACCTTGTTTACCTCATTTTCTGGGAGAACCAGATACACAGAATTGAGGTGACTAATCTGAAATGCAGGAAATTGTAGCAGCCCTGAGAACAGAAGTTGCCTCTGTTCACCCCCCTGCTGCCATCCTAAGGCCATCATTCCTCAAATCTAATGCTTTTTCTTCTTTTTAATATAGATACATACATTTATGATGGTCATTATCCAGTAAAATATACATGCTCAAACTTTATTGCTGGATCTAAATGATTGATTTGCTTACCCATTATTATCAACTGCAAAGAAGTCGCATCTTGGGGCTCCTTTCAGGAGCCCTTGGCTCCAAGGGAGATGCAGTCAGAAAGCAAGTATGAGCCCTGAATCTGGTGAGTCCTATTTCCTCACAAGTCTGGAGTCCTTGTGATCTCACTGCAACCCAGCAGAGCATTACCAAGGGAGCAGTAGAGCAGTAACATTGCACCTGGGCTTAGGGTGTCCCATGTGGTAATTATGGGGACAATTTGATCACTCTCCCTCCTCCCAAATTATTTCAATGAGAACTTCTATTGTGGTTTTACCTAAAACCTCCCCCAGAAAAGCAAAGCCACTAATAACAGTGCATCCCAAATTCTCTAACCCCCAAAAACAGACTGTCGTGAGCTCTGGGCCTCTTGAATATATATCGTCTCATGTATCTGTTTCTCTGTCTCCATCATGAAACCTCCTGTCCTTAGGGTCTTTCTGTGTCACATCTTTGGCTCCACCTTATGTGACACAGATAATCTTTGGACAGCAGGCCCTTGATACAGCACTGCATATCCTACATGACACAAAAATGTCCAGCCCGCTCTTTGCCTCTCAGCTGATTTCTAGTGATGCCAGGTCCAGCTGAGCAGAAAAGGCATCAGCTTTTCATAGCACTAGTTCTAGAAGCAATGGGATCAGGAGGTAAAATTTTCAGAAGTGATTTCCCTCTCACTACTCACACTATTGTGCTGTGACTTAGAGGAAAAAGCTTAAAAGAGAATATTTTCACAAGCTATTTTTGAACCCACTCATTTCCCTGACTTGGATCACAGCACTTTTGCACAAGCAATAGTGTCAGTGTAGCAACAATAAGACCACAAATAAACAGCAAGGGGAAGGGTGGGGGTCGAATACCTGACTCACTATCACAAAAACATGCCTTGAGAAATCAGATCTGAACCTGATTCTGAGATTTCACCAACCTCTTCCTCTCTTAGCTGATTCATGTAATTAAATAATTAGGGTAATTGTCCCTAATATTTATTTAGATGGGAGTTGGCTACTTCTCTTTCAGACCCAAAGGCAGGCTATTATGCCCATAAGATCACTTTTACTTTTTTTCCCCTTAACTATAGCCCTAGATCTAATAATAAAAGTTATTATCCCTCTCTGCCAATCTTCTCTTGAGTATTTATGGCAATCGCACTACTTGGGACTGCAGAGTTACTTATTTGTCAATATCTCCTCACTAATTTATTTGTATACAATATTTTTCTTAATTTACCTGCAAGTTGTTATTCCCCTTCTTTACTTCTGTTAAGCAATAGATCTTCCCTTATGGCCATGATCCCAAGCATAAGCAGCAGGAAGGAAAGCTCACACTGTGCAAGCCCTGGTTTTTGGATGCCCTCACTAAGCAAGACAGGAAGCTGGAGGAGACACTTCCTTTGCCTGCTCAAGTGCATTAGTTCTTGGGCTCTTGTGCTCTGCTTTCTCTTTCATCCCTGTTTAGCTGGGATTTGTTGACTGCTGCACTCACCCGTATCCTCCAGTGGGCTCTCCCCTATGGGGAAATCCACCTTCAGCGTTCATGTAGCCTACGTGGCATCACAACCCGGCAATGGTTTCAGTGGCTCTCCTCATCTTTGGCCCACAAGCAGCAGGATCACTGCCAAGGTCTGGGAGCCACTCGTGATTCCTTGGACTCCATGCTGAAAACTGAGGGACAGTACACCGGAGACATTGCAACCAAAAAGGGTACACACATACCAATGGATTCAGTCCTAGCTGAGTAGGACTTGAACTTGCAGGATTCAGAAAAAGCTGGTTACACTTGAACTAAATCAAGAAAAAACAGGTTTGGTGGAGAAACCCAGATCCCCACCACCACTAAGACCACTGTGTGTATAAGAACCTAATAGCTACTTAGTTGCATTTACACAGCTGGGCTCAGGTCCCAGTTGATGCCTTTAGGCTTTAATACCTTCTGAAAGCTGTCCCCAAGTCTAATGGCTGGAAGACTCACACTGCAGTTCAACCACTGAGCAGAAGGAGCGAGACAGCCTACAATAGTGGTCACCTGCCAGTTCCTTATAGAGAAGTTCTCTTCATATATATATATATTAAAAAAAAAAAAAAAAAAAAAAAAAAAAAAAAAGCACTTAAAAGCAATTTCAGATTGGATGAAAGATCAATTACACTAAAAATACAGCTGGGGCTGAAGGCAAAACCAAAATAAGAATCTTGTGGGAATCCAGTGATCCCAGCTACAAAGTCTTTGGGATGATGTCAGAGGATTTTGCAGATCTCTTCCCAAAGCTGGCAGAAATCTCCCATTTGACATTAGCTAAATCTTGTAGAATAGAATAGCGAGAAGTAAGGTTTATGAAGGATTAGTCAAAGGCCTTCCTCTTCCACCCCTTACTGTCATCTGTGTCATACAAGGAAATCATTGGGGCATTCATAGGTCTTATTCAGACCAGAGTCGAGCCTTCTGGCTAGAGTCTTTGTGATGAAAATTTGGAGATTTTTTTTTTTCAGATTGCCTAAACTGTACTCAGGGCAGGTAAATACTTCTCCACTGCAGGGAGTTTTATCTTCTATTCATCTCTTCTGAGTTCCTGCAGAGCTGGATACTCCCCATTCATCCCACTTCTTCTCATCCTACTTTTCTAATCTGATCATTAGTTCGGTTATTCCCAAATTCTTGAGCACCATTTCAGGTCCTGTCAGCTGAGACAAGAGAGAGATTTTTAGACAAAATTGACCCAGCAGAAACACTGTCCTCTATTTTTTCAAGCACAGGAACAAAAGTCCCCAAACCTTTGATTTGGATTTGCTTTCAGAGTTCAGTTACATTTCTGTAATCAAGTTATATTCTCCTTCATGTTGTCCAGCTAGAAAACACTGTCTGAAAGACAGGGAAGAACGAATCCATATGTTGGGCAATTACCCAACTGTTAATTTTGATAAACTGACCAGCATTTGATTTAAAAAGCGTAAATTGCACAGAAGCCACCAACTACATTCAGCAGGTTTTGGAGCTGTTGTTCCTTTAACTTTAGAGGTGTCGTTTTATCTCAGCACCCCAGCAGCGAGAAAGTGGAGAAGCCATGTCAAATACAAAATAAAAATGAGCAATTCCTATTTAAAAAAAGAAAAAAGAAAAAAAAAGAGAGTGAGAGATCATGAGAATCTGCCACTTGGGGATAATGAAAGGCTCAAGCAGGTTGCGCTGATTGTGCAACCTACTAGAGACCTGTCAGCTTTGATAACAATGGCAGTCATCAATTCCTGTAAAAAATGGCAACAGCATGAATTGGAAATTGTGAAGCACCATTTAAGGTCGAAATGAGATTTTCTTCAGAATGCATTTGTCTGCGTGTTCCCACTCACTTGAAAAGCACTGGACAGATCAGAAGGAAAGTGAAGTAGCAGAGGCTGTGAGATTTTTTTTTTTATTTTTTGATTTTTTTTTAATTTCCCCTCCTCCTTCATATAAAGCAGTTTTAAATGCCAAGAACTTTCAGAAAACAACAGCAGTTTCAGATCTGCCAAAGGGCAATTTAAAAGTGAAAGGTATTCTTTTTAAATTACCTTAGAAAATGATACATGTTATGAAAGGGATTTACTTTTTAGAATGTTAAAGAGATACCAAAAAAAATCCAATTTTACTGTCAGATTACTGAGGTAGGCAGCAGGGGGAAAAAAGCTGTGTAAAATTGCTTGGTCTCCTCTTTATACTCCATGTGTGTCTACTTGCCTTTCATGGAGACCTACAAGGGGGTATCAGATGGGATTGAAATAGACAAAAAAGTTCTGATTGTTTGGAAAAATCTTTTCCGTTAGAATATTCCCCCAAAAATCAAAACTTCCATAAATGGTACATATTAGTAGTGAGAAAAGAGCACAACTTGAGACAATGCTTGTCAAAGTTGCTGGGGAGAAAAGAGTCATGAGCAATTTTTGCACTGGCTAAAGGAAGGCTGAAACAGAAGAAAGTCTGTGAATACTCTTTGTCAGCACCGGATTACAGCATTTAGGATATCTGTGGGGTTTTTTTTTTTTTGCTTGTTTGGGTTTTTTTTGTTTGTTTGTTTTTTTTAAAAAAAGGAATATTTTCTCCCCCCACCATCACACACATTATTCCCAAGAGGGAAAGAGCAAATCAGGTCAGCCTCTCAAATATACTTTTTCTAACTATAAGATTGGCTGGATGGAAAATAAGGCCTCAGCACAGGCCTTAGAATGAAAAATTGAGTCTGGGATTTGAATAGGATGAACATAATTGCTGTGTTCAGTGCAAGGGAGAAAGCAAACTTCAGAACTGAATTTTCTCCCAAGATGAGCAGTGAAATGCAAACCAGATGGTGGGTTCAGACCTGATATACAATGATCTTTTTACTTATAAATCCCAGCCTTATTTTCCTACTTTTCCATATTTCTTGGATGTCTTTTGATCTTTCAGAGAAAGGAGAACTGTTAAAAAGATGCCACTCTTTGAGGAGCCCAGCACAGCAGCAGCTCAGCAAATAGACATTTGTCCTTCTGAAATCAGAGAAGACTTCTCCCTTCTCTTCCAGGCCAAATGGACTGGTGACAGCTTTGTCCCTGTGGCCTGTGTGAATAACTGGACACAGCAACAAACAACAGCGTGGCTTCCGGCATCTGGATCTTATTTAAACAGGCTAGGAAGTCCCCTGGTCTGTAAAGCATCTTCAACAAACTCCAAGGATTTCAGAATTCATTTTTCTTCCTTCAAGGCTCTCCAGTTAGAGAAGGCAACACCCATCCACTCAAACCTGAATGTTGTAGTAACAGAAGACCCCCTTGGCTAGTTTCTAGGAGAAAAATGCTAACTCAAGTAAAGCAGAGTGGTCAAATCCAGCTCCCACTGGAGTCAAGTACTGCACTCACCGGTTTCAGCCCCACAAAAAGTGTCCACGTAGTTGGACAAGCAGATTGGACTGGTGAAAACTGCAAAGTGTTTTCCATCTCCCTGTTTAAACTTCTTGGAAACAGAAAGCGACAAGGCAGCTCTTCCTCTCAGAAAGTCGCTTTCAGGTAGAACAAAATCTTGCAGCCCTTTCCCAGAGGACTGTCCCCTTGCATTCATCAGCTCCAGCCTTCTGCTTCTGCTAAGTCACAAGCTGAAGCCTGTGATTGCATAAAACTTACTTTAAGATGCACTAATACTTGTTTTGCATAACAGGCAGAGACCAGTGACCTTGGTTTGTGCTAGCTGTGAGCTCTGCGGAAGGACAGAATGAAAGTACACTTACTTCAAACCCCTACGGGTATCACACACAAAGCCTTCCCTCCACCTGTGACCACAAAAAGTACATCTGCAAGGAGGGAGCAGGGAATGAAATTGGCTTTGTGATTTCTTTGTGCTCCAGCTCTTGCCCTCAAGGGGCAATGGCCACAGAGTGACCGTCTGTGAAAACACCCTGTGTTCTTATAATCCAGTATATTGCAAATAATCATTACGAACGAAACAAACTTCAGACTGACTGCATTGCTTTTTATTTCCACTTTTTATCTTCGTGGTCACCTCACAGCTTAGGTTTATACAACTGTACCAGTATTGACTAGCAGGAGAAATTCTTTACGAATTAGGAAGGCCAAAAAGGAAAAGAGAAAAAGTCTGTTTTACGCTTCCCGTTGTTGTTTGCTTGCTTTGCTATTTGAGCTCCAAAGTTCTTTCATCAGAGAGAGGGCTGCAGATCTGTGTTTTCTGAGGATGAAGTGCACGTAGGCACAGACACACACATAGAAAGTTTCACTCCACTGCAGTGGGCACTTTAGTTATGTTTTTTTAGAGAAACCTAGGGACTGTGTTCTCCTGCCCCACACAGTAGTAAATACAGCAATGTAGCTGAAATACAGAGGTTCAGAATAAGGTTACTCAAAACTTTTTTGTGAATATGTCACAATAGAAAACTACATTAAAAAAAAAGAGAGAGAGAGAGAGAGAGAGAGAGATTGCAAAACCAAACGAAGCATTAAGCCTTCTTTGAAAACAAATCCTAGTTTACTTTCACATGGGGAATAAGGACACCCATTCTAATTCCAGGATCAAACAAAAGTCTTTTCCCCACAGGACCCCAGTCTCATTCAGTACCTAAAATGCACAGAGCTCATGGAGCACTCAGCAAGAGTGTACATGTACGGTAACATCTGTTCAGATATGCATGCATATGAACGTCTTCCTTCAAAGTCCCACCATAAAAGGATCTCTTCTTATCTGCTCTCTGAAAGGCAATGTTTGCTGCTTCATAACTGCATGGGAAGTTTTCAAGAAGAAACTTGGTTTGCTGCAGGAAAATGGCATTTATGATTCACAGCAGTGGCAACGTTACTTCAGCCTGGGGATGGGGGAGGGAAGGTGGAGAGGCCCTTTCCTCAGAAGAGATATTAAAAAGCAAGATCATTTGGCCATTTGTGGTAACGCCAGTTTGCCAAGGACTTCATGGAGTCAGGGCCTGAAGGTCAGTGTTCCTCTGACCAGCTCTCAGTCTACCAGGTGATATCGTTCTCTGCCTATAGCTGCAAGCGGAGCAAGTTTTTCTCTTCATTTTTCATCACTAGATGCTGACTTTTCAGTCTTACCACATATGAGCAACAGATTCTTCACTTCAGGGAAGAACAACATGCTTGGCCGAGTAGAGAGGACAGCTGGGGGAAAAGCAGCAGCTCGTTTTCCAACCAGAGCTCAACGGGAGCATTTGAGACAGGCTGAAGTGACACCCACCTTATGGGAAAGCCCAGAGACACGCACATGGCACAGCTGAATCCAGGTGTAACTCACAAGCGAATGGCATTGGGCTGTAGTATGGACTCTCAGCGCAGAAGTGATGTCAAGATGTTCCTGGAAGCCAGGGCTGCGTGCACATGCCTCTATAGAAGTAGTCACGTACCACAGCCCTCTCCCAGCACATCCCAATGTACTCCTCTGGGTGTCCTGTGACATGGTTGCACAAGTGCTTTGGTTGTCCTGTTTAGGTCAAGATAGAGCTCCCTTTCTCTGCTACTTTCTTCATAAACTTCTTTTGGTAATTCATTTCCATTAAAACCAAAGGATTTACATCTCTCTCCTGCCTTCGCCTCCTCCTCTGTAACCCTTGTGGCACTGTGATAACGAATGCATTAGAGACTGGGAGATGTTCACACACTATCAGGATGCAGAAGGCTGTCTCAGGGTTATTTTGGCAAGCTGGAAAAGAAATGAAGCCCGAAGAAAGAAAATGTGGGACACTATTTGCCCATCTTTGGTATTCTACTTCCATCATCATCTCAGATAGGTAACTGATTAAAAATTAATACCCCAGCTCTGAAGTACAAGTATTATTTCCTAATAAGTTTCTTGCCAGCCACTACAAGGTAGTAAATCTGACATGACACAGTAATAAGAGGAAAAATATTAAACTTTACTCTTTTTTAAAGTCTGTTCAAAATTCACCCTAATGCTTGCAGAAATTTCCAGATGTAGAGCGCTTTACCCTTCCTTTCTAAGCAATGTAAAGAGCACTAGTGAACAGCAGCGTAATCAATATTCATCCCGATGCAGCATTTGCAGTGTCTGACAACACCCTACTATTACAGACAGACAGATCTTTCCACTATGGTGCTTTTGTCTCATCACCATCTACCTATTTGCTGATCTTTGTGTTAAGTCCTGGTATAGATGGGAGGCTAAATTTGGACAGGAGAAAAGTCCCATACTTTTGGCTACAAGCTGGCCCCCAAATCAACCACTATCCTTTAAAATTTTCTTGCTTAGAACTTTCATAACCCATAATACAGATTTTCATCTCTGCTATTTCTCCTCCCTAAGGTCTCACCTTTTCCACAGCAAAATGATGCCTGAAACTGATACGTTCCTGCCTCAAAAGCCTGGTGTTAGTAGCTTAGCAGGGGATTTATCTCCTACCAACCCTACACCTCTCCAGCGCTCAGAGTCACTTACCTGCTGCAGATTGAGTGACTCAGTCTTCAGCATCTTCAGGCCATTTGCTAAAGACTGGCAGACTCTGTCCAAAGTAGGACATTTCTATCCAGAGAGGGGTTTTAACAACCAAAGAAGAATACAGCAGCAGCCAAAAGAGAAATATTGACATGTCTGTTGTGAGCAGAAAAGGCTAATAACAACCAATAAAGTCCCTCTACTCCCTATCCTAAACACCTCAGCTTTTAGTATTAAGTCAGCCTTCTCGCCTTCGTCTGTTTAATGTTTAACATAAAATATTAAAGCAGAAAACAATGTTCTTGACTCTTTTTCCGGAAATGTTACAAAGTAAAGCATGTTGTAATCTGCCTCTTTATCCTTTCTCCAAGGGAATCTTTCTTTTCCTTCCTTCATAAAACTTCCTGATATATTGGTACTGTTGCAGGTCTCCATTGGACTGTTTCTATCATTTGCTTCTCTTTCATTCTTTTTTTGCTATGGCCTGTTTGCCCTGAGATTCAGTCCCAGCACTCCCAGCAACCGACAAATAACAGTGCAGTACTTTGGTTTTTAACTGGGCACACCGTGTGCGATGTCTTTCTGAAAAGAAGTCCTACAGTTCCTCACCCAGCTCCAACTTCCGGGCAGTAATGGAGGAGGGGAGAGGCCACAACCCGGCTATCTGGGGAGAGATCAGACTCTGCGCACACACACACATGGTGAACTTTTACAGCCGACAACAGCGTGGGCTCCTCCTGACTTTGCTGGTCTCTGCCTGCAACCGACAGCCCCAGTAGAAACAGGTTTCCATTTTGCACTGGAAGGTGGCAAAGCTGAAATCAAAGACATTCAAGGGCGTAGCGACATCCCAAACGACAGCCCGCCTGCGGCAGAGCGGCGTGTGGAACCCAGACCCCCTGTCTCTCAACCCTCTGCCTAAACCACAGGGCTATTAAGCTAATAGGCATTAGTGTATGATTTTTCCCACAGGAGCATTTATTTCCTTGTGTGGTTAACAGCTCTGGCTTGTATTTCTCACTGCCATTGCTGTGTTGGCATTCTGCAGACCTCTTTATTTGCTGTTCTTTGCCCTTCCCTCTTGGGTTTCTGTCTTCCCTGGGACTGAAGTGTATTTCATTTTGCCTGCTATAGTAATGATGTTTGCCCTGAGAGAAAGGGTTTGATCACGGGAAAGGAGAGGAGAATTTAGGAGGAGAAAAGCGGCAAAAGAAACATGAAGGAAAAGCAACTCAGGCAAATAGAAAAGACTGAAACTGTTGATTTGAAATCTGATGCTGTGGAGATATCTTTGGCCATGCCAACTAAACAGGAGCCTTCACGCCTCTTCTCTCAGCAGCAGAAAAAGCACAGCAGCGGACACTCGTGCTGTAAAAAGTCAGTGGAATCCCTCATCCTCCAAAAAAGCAAGTGCTTTCTCTGCTCCAACGAGTAAAACACCCTACCTGGATTTTGCAGGGTTTGCAAATCCCAGAAAACTACATTTGGTTCCATTTTACACGTTGTTACTTTTCCTTATGATTTGCCCTTTTTCTTTCCAAGCCAAAGAGTCTCCAAAGCCTTGGCAAAGTACCCCTGCTGGATTATGCCTAGGAGAGGGAGCACAGACATAGAAAGTGAATGCCCTTTCTCTGATGGAGCCGTTTCCCCTGTGGCAACATTGAGTTTGACTCCACGTAATAGCAGGGTTATAGAAAACAAATTTGGAAAAGAGTGCAAATTGTCACCCGCCACCACGATCAGCTCTACCTAAAGCACTGCTGACGCTATGCTTTATAAGCATGGTAATTAATCCCCCTTATAGCTCAAGGTTATTACCCTACTGTACAAACAGGAAATCCAAAGCATAGCAAGGAGAAAGAAGCTGGCAAGGGAAGCCTCTGGCTGGGCCAGGAACAGAAGTCAGCATACAAAAGCCAACTGTCCTGGGCTTTGCCAAAGCTCAGGGGAAGCCCTAATTCAACCGAGAACAAATGGAGATGCTTTTCTTCCCAAATCAATATAGCTTCAAGGATATTCCGGACCTTAAATTTGTCACTGTTCCAAGATAGACTATCTACAATTGTACTTCTAGGGATGGATTTACCCTGAGTAACATATAATAGAGGAGAAACATACAGCTTTATATACATACTTGCTTCTATGCCATGTTACACAACACTTAAGGGACATCATCTAACCAGGAGTCCTGAAATTCCCCACGGTAACACCAACAGCTCTGTTTCAGCCACTGTATAGGGGAGTGTGTTTTCATAAATACACAGATATATTTCTATATCTATTTACACATCTTGACAGCTGCCTTACTTCCATCTGGGAGTCCCTGGACAAACATACATGCTTGTAGGCACACAGGCCACAGGTTCCACATAAACCGCCCAGGGCATCCACACAGCAGATCTGCTGCTCAGGGAAACAGTAACTATAAAGCAAAGGTACCTTAGGTCAGACTATACTGGAAATCCTTAAAATCAATGTGGACAATGTTTTGGGGTGGTTAAAGAGGACATGCCTAGAAAAACACGTGAGGTAGCATTACCTTCATCTCTGTTTATACAGCTGTATCTAATTAGGTGGGTAGATTAGATTACATAGATAAATAGATTTCATAGGTTACAAATTACACAGGAAAATAAAAGAAACATACTTAGTAGGCAGATTTTGCTTGTGCATTTCAGTTGCTTGACGCTTCTCAGATGTATGAAGCACTGGCAGTCATCCCCAGAAGACAGGTCAGTGCTGAGAGCACAAGTGACACAGCAACCAGTGCACCACAGGACAGCGTCCACATCAAATAGATATGCCATCACCATATCCCAGCCACAGCAAAGGTCCACTGACAGCCTTGATAGGGAAACAAAGTGCTGTCATTCTCAAGCTACAGTTTTCTTTGGATTGGGCAGTGCTAATGATTAATGGCCTTTTCAATTTTAGCCTTTTAGACTGCTCCTTTCTGATGTTTCTGACAACAGTTGCACATTTTTTCTATCAGTTGTAGCAGAAACTGTGTTTGACACATGGCCACGCCAGATGCAGAAAATGGAAACAGCCATCTCTTCCTACAGGGCAGTGATTTAATACTGTCAAATGTGAGCCCAAACATAGCCTTGCTGTAAGACCAATTGAATTCCAACACAGTTTGTCTGCAAAGAGGTGTAACCAAACAGGGACTCTTTCAGCGTGCCCTTAATTAAACCCAGCATGGCAACACACTGCTTTCTGCAGTTTTAGTCTGTGTCTTTTTCATGTGAAACCCCTGATGCTCCCTGTGGGGACTCAGCTCCCTGAGCATCAGCAAGAAAAAGAAATCGACCCAGGGAATGGTTCAAACCATGCAGCAGCACCGCCACCCTGAGCTCTTCTGCAGACTAGCAAGGCAGAGCTGCTGCGCTGAGAGCAAGAGATTTAGCAGCATAAAACAACAGGATCTTTAGTGTTTCCTGGTTTAGGCAGCAGTTCTGTAGCCACGAAGAAAGCTTTCCAACTTCTGGCTTGAGGAAGGCACTTTCATCCCTACATCACCTTTGGGGTTACACTAGAGAAGCCCCAGGTGGAGTTTGACCCCAGGAACAATACTCCATCCACCACAAGCTTACAGCAGTGTGAATGTGTTCACTGCTCCCAGGCCAGCCACTCATAATTTGCAAACTCAGAGAGCTGCATCTGCAGATTGGCTTGTTTTGGAGGCCTGGCGAGGGAGCAGGTCCCTCTGTATATATCCCATCATTCAAAGTCATCCTAGCCCAGCACATTCAGTGCTCACAGGGGTGATCTTCTGCCCTCTGAGAGTACATGCATATGACTGGTCAGTCATGCACACAGACTTACCTGAGGTTTGGGCTGAATATCAACAGTCTGGGTCTTGCATCAGGTGGCTGAACAAGAATGCAATCTGGACTATTAAAAGTTACTTTTCTCTAATGATACCCACAGAGCTGGAGAGGAACAGGCCTAAAACTGGTTTAGAAAGCAGGACAGATTTAGCAAGCCTAATTCCCACTTTAAGTCATGTGTCCAAAAAGCAGCGTGACTGCTTTTCTGCTCTTTGTGAATGCATATACTTGTCAGGGGTGTGCAAACACGGGAAACTCCAATCCTCTTTTAGGCTCATGAGTCAAATCAAGCTGTTTCTGTTGAGGCATGGTGAAATCTAGCTCACGCATGTACTCCAGTGTGAGAACTTTCTAGCTCTATCCATATCTGAGCTAACAGTCTCAATTTCCTCTACAGCCAATGGAGATAACTTCATCTGGCCTATGTTCGGCATGTACCACCAGATAAAACGGATTAAAACCATAAGCACCTTTCATCTCCCCTCCTCGGCAATGAGCTGCTAGCTTAGTTGTAGACATCATCTACCACAAATGTTTTTGGTAGCTTGGATGTATCCCATTCCTAAAGTCTGCGTAATACATCAACCAGACATCACACCAATATCTGAACTGTCTAGATAAAAGCCTGCAAGGTGCCAGCTCTAATGCCAATCTGTCAATCCAAATTCCCTGGTTGTTCTGCATAGGCAGAAGGTGAAGAAGAATTGGAAATTTAACTGACTTAATTTGAAATTTGCCTTAACTCTAGCTATGATGAAGGAAACATGCCCCATTAGCAGAGGGAATGTCACCATCTCACAGTTGAATGAGGTATGGACAAACAGTCCATCTACTCAAACAATATTCATGCCTACTTCTCTTGTGGTAGCCCCTAGAAACCAATAACCATCAGCAGCCAATTTTAGAAGTTTTTATGGAGGCAGAGGTAGATCTGGACCCTGTTAGGAATTGCTTCTCACCCACAACAGACAGCGGCAGAATAAAGAGGCATCTTTCAAGGGCAGTGAATGGATTTATTCTCCAACCATCTTCACAGATATAGGCCCTTCAGTCAGTAGCCATTCAATCGGGAGAAGCACCAGCTTTACAGACTTTCTAGTAGTTTTTCAAACACAAAATGGCTGCACACATGGATCAGCTGCATCCTGTGTCTGATGCCCAGCAGTGACGATAGATTTAGTCTTGCCCTGATATTTGAAGCTGTCATGCAGTGATGGACACAACACTGTAAGGTGATCTTACGAGGTATTTGCTATTGCTGAACCTCCCAACTTTCCTCAAGGAATGAAAATCTGTGATTTCAAAACAGATGCGATGTGAAACGTTTAAGGGAAAGAGTCTTTGCTTGATACTGCAATATAAATGGCCTCTGGACTTTCAGCCACAAACTGCAGCTCTGTCTCAGCCTTGACTGTAAGACCCCTTCTCCCTCCCTGCAACATGCTGCTCCCTTTCCTCCAGGACCATCCTTCACACATCTTTCTCACAGCTGCTCACAGCTACCTCCTGCAACCTCCACAAGCCTGGTAGACCCTGACATGGAGACTGCTTTCAGTGCCATGCTGCTCCTGGGGCAGCTCTCCACCTCAGCAGGACCATTTTGCATGCTGACCCACCCAGGTCAATCTACTTGCAAAGAAGAAATGTGCCCTTGCACAAGCATGTCAGTAACACATAAGGGTTCCCCCAAAGGTGGTCCAGGGAGCCACCAAGAATATCTTGTCTGCAAAGCCCATGAAGTGTTTGGCACACTGGCTATTTAACATTGGGCTGAGTTCAGGAGCAAAAAGAATCATACTCCTTATAATGCATGGATCTCTGCCATATATCCATCCCTTTATAAGCACCTGGCTTGATCCTATTTCTTTTACTATATTTCACAGTGTGGGTATAACCAGTTCTGTAGCTTTTACTCACCATGGGGTGTTGCAAATGGACTATTTTGGACCTGCAGCCTGGGCACTTTTACACCACTGAAATTTGTTTTGTCACAGAATCCATTACAGGGAAATGGTGCTGTGCAGCACAGCAACTCTTTTGTACCCCTGTAAAATATCATATAAATCTACTAGTCTAACTGCCAGGAGGGACTGCAAACAGGCTAAGGGAATTCTGTGGGAAGCCAAGGCTATTAAGTGCTACTGACAGGACTTTAAAATAGAGGCAACCGCTGGTTCTTTTAAACTCTGTGCTAATGACTGTTACTCACTCTCTCCCCAGCTCCTCGTTTCCCCTCTTTTCTTTCGAAGGGGTAGCTCATCTTCTATTTTTTTGCTGAAAAGCCAGCCCAGCAGTCATTATCCTCTGCCTTTTTCCGTTTGGCGGCTGGACCATACACCTGGGCCTGACCCAGCCTCAGATAGCACAGCTTTTATCCTCTGAGGAACAGGCAATAAAACTTGCTTCCACATACTAAGTAAAGCAGAAAAGAAATTACAAAGCTGGCAGCTCCAGGGCTTTATCCTAATTACAGAGCCTGTTTCCCCAGCTGAGATAAGGCCCATTAGCTTTTCTCCATCCCATCAGGCTGACCAACATCACCTGCAGGCCAGTTTAAAGCCCCAACAGGAGGCTAAATGTGGGGAGGATGCTTTTCTCTTTTTCAGAGCGGGGGAGGTCACTCCCCAGTGTTCTTTTTGCCTTGATTTTTTCCCCCAAACCTGGGCTGAAACACATTGAAGAGATGAGAGCTGCACAGGAGATCTGTGTTGAAGGACAGCAACCATGACATGGCAGCAGCAGGACCATAGCAAAAGCCTTGCACGCAGTAGTGGTAAGTCCTACGTGATCTATAAAGGAGTTGCTTCTAAGCAAGGGCTTACCTTTGTCCAAGTCCAGCTCCAAAATCAGCTGCATCACAGGCTATACCAAGTGGTGAGCAAGATCTGAAGGCTGTAAGAAAGCATCAAGTTTGACAGTGCCCAAAGAAGACACCCTTAGCTCTGTGTGTCCAGCAGTTAAAGATGGCCTACTGCCTTATCCTTCCTGGTACCTGAAGGGGTAAAGTCTTATAACACTGCCTCTGGTATTGGTGAAAGACATTTTACCCTCTCTGGAATGGCATTTGTGAGAGAGATGTTTTTTTCCAGCATGTCCTCAGGGGAAGACAAACCAATAGGAGACACACATCAGCCTAGCATGATAGGCCTTTGGCAACAGATTTCCTGCTGAAACAATGTGGACGCTCATGAAGATGAGGAGGAGCTTAGCTAATCCCACAGAATGCCCTAGTTACCACCCAATGCCTGTTGGCAAGGAAAGAGTAACCATGACCCCAGCCCACAACAGGTACTTGTGGCACAAGGGTGCCAGAACAGATAACACCCCCATCCACTTTGATGCAAACCTGTGCAGGTGAGAAATGCCACAAGGGTTGACTTCCCATAAGGGGCCATTGTGCAGGTATAAGGCCTTGGAGGTAAAGTTTTGTATGTGCAAAATGCCTCCAAAGAATATTGCCTGCCCATTCAAGCTGAGCCCAGGCAGGGGTTGGGCTTCCTACAGACTAGGGGAGCAGGAGGAATATAACATCTGTACATAGAAAAATATGTTTTATCCAAATATTTAAAGAGGAGCAATGTGTTACTAGCTCTTGATGAAAATTACATATAGTGGTAATCAAAACCTATTTAGGGATTAAATAGGACTTGGGGCAAGAGACCCCTAAACCAGCTGCAACTTTTACCTTCTCAAGGTCCTGGGCTTCCATGACCTCCTGAGATCCCACAGCAAGTCTGGGTGAGAGTAAAGACTGAAGTCAGCTCTCCTGAAGCCCCATCTAGCTGAACTGTCTTTCCTGATCCAGTCCTTCCTCACAGATGATCTCTAAGATTTCAAATCATTTTTCAATAGTAAAGTAGCAGACCCATCAGATTATAGATTTATCATGTTTGCTGTACCTTAGCATCTGGGATTTTTGTAGTTGCCAGCTCGCCATGACACAAGGTGAATTACCAGCATCTTGCAAATGGGAGCTCCAAAAGCATCGAGGCAGCTCAGGCACCAAAACGCCACTGATTGCAATAAGCATTAGACACTGTCAATCCCCCCCAGGCACTTATCTGAATTTTCCAGCACCTAAACACCTTTGAAAATCCAGCTCAAACATTATGTTGTAGCCTCCTACCAGGTTGTCTGAATCATTTCTTAATCGGCACAAAAACCTAGCAGCCTCTGTGCAATTATCCAGCTGACAGCTGCTTCCTATATAGCAGAGCTAACATTTGTATGAGTAAGTATCAAAGCGAGACAGCTTTTGTACATCAGCACAGGAATATTTGGCCAGAAAACAACTAAGCAGTCTATCAAAGCTGATGCATGTAACTACACAGGCAGCAAAAGATGGTTTCCAGATATGACACAATGTATCTGTTCACCCTTTTTTTCTTCTTTTTTTTCCTTCTCCCTTCCTCTCCTCCCCAAGCAGCTAATTAGAGCTTATCTTACACCTGAAGACTGGCTCTTCTACCTGAAGCAGAAGCACTCTAGAACTGTCATTGCTATGAAACACAGCATGGCCCCAAGCAGCAGTGTCACATTGCAAAGGCTTCCCCCAGCTGCTGTCCTGCAGATCAGGGTAGTACCTAGGGCTGGTGAACAGCTGGTAGCTTTGCTGCTGCCCCTGTGCCAGTGTAATAGTTCACCTTTAGTCACAGAGAGAGTAATTTTGTCTTGTTCAGCTCAAGATCTTTTTGTTGAGCAAGTGTGATGGTGGACACCAGCTCTGGCCAGAAAACAACCTCTCAGCTTTAAAACCTAGGCTAAGTCCACATCCTTCCTCTAAGGCCATAGGCTAGCAATGTTCCTCTATCTCGTTTAAATATCCGTCCCTAGTCATATGGACCAAGGCATCAAAGTTGCTTAGATATAAAATTAACAGTTCTATACACAGAGCTGGGAGAGACACAGGCAGGAATAACTTCAGTGTCGGATGCGTGTGGTCTGTTGAACACACACACATGCAGGATACGTTTGAATTGCTACAGCCTCCATAGCGAATGATGCTCCCATGACAGCTGATACCTCAGAGGGCTGTGTCCTCCTCAAGCTACAGTCAATCCCTTTACTGATAGTGTCATTTATACATGCACTAGTAGATGAGGGATAAGGAGAAAAATTATTCCTCTTCTTTTTCATGTGCTTTGATGGAACCTAAATTAGGCCTTGCAGGACCTGAAGAGTGCCAAAACAGTAGAAAGTTCAAGCAGGAAAGAAAAAAGACATTACAAATTTAAGCAACTGTAACCTCCTTCCCCCCCACCTCCCCCAAGCTTAGAATTAAAAGCTTTTAAAAAGCCTTGGCTAGACACATTGAGTCATCAAAATTTAAAGGCAGAATTATTTCAAAGGAGATGCTAACCAGACCTTTAACTCAATAATGGAGGAAGAAGGGAAGAAGTAGGGCAGGAGATGATTTAAAAAAAAAAAAAAAAAAAAAAAAAAAAAAAAAGCCCTTGGAAGCCACTGATAGATTTGGGCTGGTTGAATTACTGTAGTTATTGACAGTAATACTTCTGAGTCACTGCAAATCCTGTGCTTAATCTGCAGTGTAGATTACTAGAAAAATGCGCAACTGGAAATTGCATGGGATATTTTTGAATAAGCTGGGTCACTCACACACTGTCCTCTTCTGAGCAGCTTGCTTCTTGGGCTTGCAGCCACAGTGCCAGAGGCTCCGGTCCCATAAAGTCTGTTAAGGCTTGGATATGTGTTTAAGTGGGAAATGATATTACACACTTTCCTGAGACTGTACGTGCTCTGTTAAAGGTTTGCAAGGAGCTGAGTGAATAAGTTTAACCAGTCTTCTACAGATGAAAGCTGAGGCATCTGCAAAAAGTAACCAGTAAAACCAAGCCTATTACTAGCAGGCTGCAGTTTGACCTGCAGGGCTCTGTCCTGGCACTGGAACATTTTTAGGGTGCAATAAATTGAAACTAGAAAAGGTTAAAAGCCACTGAGTGACCCAATAAAGGAGGGAGCTGGCTGCAAGGATCTCTCCTTGTAGGAGGCAGATCCCGATGATCTGGCCTCTTTCCACTCCAGTCACTGTCTCCCTTCCTACATTCTTCCTTCACTTCTGGGAAAATGCAGTTTTCCACAATTCTTCTGTTTCCCACACTAAATTGTTTTACAGCATTGCACAATGGCTGGTGTGCTCCATTTCGGAGGGGCTAAGAGCAATGCATGATACGGTGCCCTGATTCCCAAAGGGTGATGGCCTACCTAGGGATGGGTGCCTTGGCAGGGGTGTACACAGAAGCTACAGGAGCATCTCCAGCTACATTTTGATAGGTGAAATTGTCACATCTGTAAAGACCTGTTAATTAAAGAATAACATACGTTTTCTTCCCACTAAACATGCCTTCCTTTCTTGTCCAGCATCCCATACAAAGTTCTTTCAATGCTTACCTACTCAGTCCCCATGTGTCTTATTAGTGTTTGTAAATTCACCTTTGGTTCTAGCCCTATCTTTCATTTAAAAAATGGGCTTTTTCAGAGAGAAAGCATGTCTCTGACCAAAACCCTGCTAACTGGAAGTTTCCATGTTCCCACTATGTATCTGCAGATCGGGATTGTTAAAAACAGTACACTTTTTGTGACTGGCTCTTAACAAGAGAACCATGTTCAAATTACTCCAGCATTTAAACCCACAAACAGGCTTAACCCCAAACCAGCTAGAATCAAATAAATCTTATTTGATTTGGATCTCTTCTTTAATCCAAGGAACAAAGGCATCAGTGGACATTCAAGGGTGAAAAGGTCTAACTGGGATTCATGCCTCCTATGCTTTATCCACCACTGGATCCAGGATCCTAGGGATCAACAGGACTGGTGCTCTTTGTGACTCTGAAAATTGGCTGTCATCAGTTTTTCCCCTGCCCTTTCATCTATTTAGCCTAGTAAATAAAAAGTATTTGAGGTTTGGGTACATTATTCTTGAGATTCAAGCCCCAGTTTTAACACCTGAAAAATTTCTGTAGGAAGTTGATCTTTGTCTTTCAGGCATCCTAACTGATGTCAAGAAATTCTGTGTTTGGTTCTTTTTTTTCTTTTTTTTCTTTTTTTTTTTTTTTTCCTGACTATTTTAATATGACCGCATCTAATTGAGCAGACAGTTGCACTCTCTCCCTGCCTTGGGTTTCTTAAGTCTCTCTAAGTCCTACTGAATTCCCTCATGCTAATGGAAGCAAAAATAGTGCAAGGCTGGGGCCTTTCTCCCAGGGAATGCTCCCTTTCTAAGCCAAGCAAAGCTGGTCAGCATTTTCTCCAGCTGGGTAAACTTATGTCAAAAAACGTTGATTTAACAGAATCATTAAGTTTTGTGGAACATCACTAACTTCACTCAGAATTTTTATAGTAAAAATGTTATGGCTAGTTTTGGAGGTTTTGACAATACAGTTTTTACTTGCACAATAACATCATGTAGTTAATTTCAGAAAACAGGTGTTTATAATAAAATGGAAATGTTAAAACAGGAAAATAAAGAAAACAGGAGTTTGGCAGAATGATATTCTGCCAAAGAATATCCGAAGTGAATATCCATTCTGCCAAAGTGAAACTGAACTTTGGTTTTTCATCCCAATTTGCTTTTAAGCCAAATTGGGAAGTCTCAAACTAGCTGTCAAGTAGAAAATGAAGCTTTTCTGTCAGCTCCAGTCCACATTCTTCCTTGCATCTGCTTCTTCATTCACAAGGCATTTTTGGTCAGAACAATAATGGCAGTTTCAGACTTGCAGTCTTAACAGGCAATTCCTATGAATTGAGAAAGGTGTAATTCTTGCAAAGGGTCTGGGAAAATGCACACAAAGCTGTGCTCCTAGGGCTTCTTCACATAGCTCAGGCTCCTTTGCTTGCAGCTGACCTCCCTTGCAGATGCCATGAAATACCCATGTAGGGTAACACTTACAAAGAGCTTGAGCATCAACGTGAATCACAATCAAGTGATCAGACCATTTTCATAACTGTATGTGTAGGGAGGAATCCAACAACTCAGTCTAGCTGTGGGCAAGGAAGACCTTCCCAGCTGCCCCCCCTCCCCCCAACACATCAGGAAGCTATTTATTTATACATTAGTATTATTTATGATAAATGAAGTGTGCTGTAAACCTAAGGCCGGAAGAGGCTGTGCAGATGGAATAAGATGCTCCTCAGATGGCTGCTCTAGGGAGAATGAAATGTTTGCACAGAGCTAATTGCCTCATAAATTGGTTTTATTCTCCTGGCTGAGGCTAATGTCTTCTTCTAAAGTTAATAAAAAGAACTCAATTTGCTGTTTGTTCTGGATTCTGTACTAGCTAAAAGAGCTGCTCAGGGGCTCTGAAGGGGCCCAGATGATTCCTCAAAGTCATTGCAACTTGGATGCTAAGTGGTGACAACCAAGGTGTTCCCTGCCTATTTAATCTGCTTTCCAAAGATGCTATTATATTGGATATCTTAGGTATCCCCAGTAAACGTTTGAGGAAAAGCAATGAAAATTGGCAGCTTCCCACAGTAAACCCCATGACGGTTTGGGGTTTGAGAGAACAGGGCACATATTTATGCCACAAGAGCATAGCAGGCTTCAGTACCACAGCAGTGCTCAGGCTAATCTCATTCTGTTTTGTAAATAGCATCAGAGATATTAAGAGCTGAAGAATCTTTCACACGGTCTCTTCTGTACCCATCCATTTCACAGGTCAGTCTCATCAGCTAACTAGCCAACAACCTGAGTTAAAAGCGTGTCCATCAGAAGATCCAAGTCTGAGCAACTCTACAAAGTTTCATCAAGTTGAGCCTGCAGAGTTGCACACAAAACTGATGTTCATTGACAAAACCCAGCTAGCAGGCTGGAGTTACTACATCTGCAGATACATAGCTCAAGGTCTCAGCCACAGCTAGAAGCAAATGAAAGAGCACCCATATCCACTCTTTTGCCATGTTTAGGTAAGAAACAACCAACTATTCACAGCTTCTATCCATAATCCAAGATGAAGAGCAAAGAGTGAGCCCCTTACAACCCAAACTCCTTGCCTTTTTAGCCAGGAGGAAAATAAACCCCTTACCTCAGATGTGCCCAAATGAAATTCCTGGAGAAATGAGATGATCTGGATCTAAAAACCTGTGGACCTCCTTTTAATTTATTTTGAATATCTCTTCTTTTTCAGTTAATAAACTTTTCTTCTTGAAGAAAAAAAAATCATTATCAAAACCTCCTCCCACAGTGTTGCTCTAAGCAAAAACATAGCCTGTTCAGGGTGGGCTCTTCTTCCAAGGCGATCCTGGGGATAGCCTGTGCTGTATTGGCTTCTTTCTCTCTTGCTTTAAATACAAAGATTTCACCCAAACATCAACATGAATAGTAAGAAATGGCAAGAAGTGGGTTCAGCTGGGTCGGTATCAAGATAGGAAAGCTCTTACCAAGCATTTGTGAGATTCCCAGCACTGTCAACTCCAGGCGTCTTTCCCAGGGATGCTGTGCAGAGGCATGTGTATGACACCAGGTTTGTTGGTGACATTTGCGGCATGTCTCTGGGGCCAGAAAGGCTTTAGGGGGAAGGTTTAGAGCAGCAATCCCAACCCCTCTTGATAATAATCATAGTGGCAGCCACCACGCTATGAACATGATGCCGCTGCCTCGTGGAGACCCCACAGCAAGCCAGCCCCCTCTCTCATTGCTCATAACAGCTAATTTGGGCAACTGAGCAACTAAGACCAGGGCAGTACTCAAACCAGATTTAATGTGAACTCAAATTAGATCTTTTATTTTTCTTGGGACGTGAGGATATGTTGCTAAATAATAATATGCTTGTGTGTGTATACACACACACACACGTATGAAGACGCACCTTATTTATTTTTGTATATATGGGCTGTTCCGGGTGCTCTGGGCCAACCACAGCCTTACGCTGCTGGAGCTGTGGTTAGATGCTCTACACAGCCACATCAGTGTCATTACACCAGCTGCAGCCACCACACATAGAGGAGCACTTTGATAATCTGAGATAATCAGGAGGGTGTTAAAGCTACAGATTCTTAACCAGACACAAATTTATCTGGAGTTTAAAAAGAGAGAGACAGAGAGAGACAGAGAGAGACAGAGAGAGACACTCAGTGGAGGACATCTTAGCAGATGTCCAAGACAGTTGCTTGAAACTTGACCTCCTCCTGTGTATTGAAAGAGTCAAGTCCTCTCCAGGAAATTCTGCTGAGATTAATTAAATAGGAATATGAAGTAAGAAAGAAAGGCTAATTAGATAGAAATGTGAAGTTACAGGATATGAATGCTGATCATCCTAATAATAGACAATAATGCTCTTAACGGGAGTTAAATTGTTTGTTTAATGGATGGAATGATCTATAGTTATATAATATATATGTACTTAATAGTAAACATTTAATTACCAACTTTAGTTGCATTTTTCTTGTGTGCGTGGAGGAAAGCATTTCATAAAGAGTGGCTAGATAGGAATAATTTACACTCCTGCAAAAAAACAATGTGTGCCTCATATGTGGAAGAGCAACCGTGTCGAGTCTCAGCTGAATGCAGAAAGCCCAAGAGAACCCAGCAAAGCCCAAGAGGTGCAGTCAGCAATGCTGGGAGCTGCCAAACAGGGGAAACACACAGAATGAAATACATGTCCCCCTGATATGGTACATCATTTCCTCTCCTGGGCAGAGCATACAGCCTCTCCTGATGCGCCTGCCTATGGCAAAGAGGGCTGGGAAGCAGAGGATGGGTACCCGACTCCCCAAGACAGCTCCAGGAGTGACTTGGTAAGGCACCAGGAAGACAGCTACATGTTGCAGAGAGGCAAAGCCAATCTCCAGTGTGGATTATAAGGAAAAGCTGTCAGGGCTGAAGGCATGCCTGGAGAATTTGAATCCTCATGTGATCAGTGAGAGCAAAGCCACTGCCTGGCCCCTAAAACACCCTGGCTGCTCCCCTCACAGACATGGTACTTGGCCTTTCCTCAGATTTCGCAAGAGGAGTCTGAAACCTTGCAGTTCGTATGCTAGGAATTATATGTCCACGAAGAAAAAGATCTCTTCCTTCTAGCATTTGTTTGCTGCTCTGATCTACCTGTTCTCCCAAGGAAAGATGTTAGTTGTTGAGATTTACATAAGGCATTCATCAAATTCGGGTTGTGTTGTACTGATGTAAGGCACTCACCGCTTTCAGGAGTGCCTCCGTGTGGCTGGATTGACGCATACCTAACCACACCACTGCCCTCAACAGCAAATACCATGTCTTCTGCAAAATCAATAGTCAAGTCTTTCCTGAGAGCCTCTAACAGAAATGTACAGTGGTAATCCTGGATACGAGAGGGCAGGTCACTCCAGGCAGCCTGCAAGTAAACAGCCCTATTTGATCTCAGAGGGGCACACAGCTCTGGTTAGAGACAGTGGAAACAAGGCACAGGGATTTCTGAACACCTGAACGTAAAAGCAGGCTCCACTCCACTGTAACAGCTGGCATCGTGGCAGTCACAGAAGGTGCCCTAAAGGGAAACACGATTTGCCGGCCCAGGACACAGGATCAAAGTCTTCCAAGTCCAACAGGGTTGCACTGCTCCTTTTATTGGCGTGGAAGTAGCATGGCTCACATCGCATTCATTTCACACACCTTGGACGGGGTCATGCTAATCAAAGGACACGAGTGGGTACAGTTTAATTTTAATACCTTGCGTTCCTGCTGGAGCTCTTCTCCTGTCTTACTGCAAAGTAGCTGGGACAGAGGCAATAACCTGCACTTGCTCCCAGCAACGGGATGAAACGGGAGAAAAACTGCAACAGCCAAATTCTACTGGCAGGATACAAGCAAGAAACAACTTCCCTTCCGATCTGAGAAGCTCTGAGAGACAGCCCAGATCCCCTGCCCGGCAGGGTCATCTGTAGAGTAGATTGATTTATCCTGCTCAGATTTCAGAAACTAGTTTCACTTGAATGTCCTTGTTATCACAAAGCTCTGCCACTCCCATGTGTCTGATGTAGCCTAGCTGGTACCTGAATATCTGTAAATTAATTCATGAGAAAATACCCAGGCAAGCAGAGTACATATGAGGAAGTTGTTCAATCTCAGCAACAGCCTGTGTTTCCAACTGCAGGTAGACATGGGATATAGCCACTTCCAGGAAGAGAAAATCAGAGAGCCAAAGAGAGTTAGATCCTATAGCTAGTAAGTCCCCTTACAGATCTAGCCCCCTGGCATTTGAGAAGAATCTCACCAAATACCTATCGACAACGTATCAAAATAGCTTTTAAATTCTGTCCACCACTTCTGGCAGACAGCTGTGCCTTGCACACAGCTCATTGCCTCCTAACCCGGTGATAAGTGATGCTACTCCACTACTTGCACTGCCAGGCCAAGGAGAGAAGGCTGGCCATTAACTGCCAGTGATGAGCTAATTAATCACAGGCACTTGCTGAATTCCTGCTCCTGCACCATTATTAATAGCTCAGCGGATTGCGCCGTGCAGCGGGCAGCAGACAGCAGCTGCCTCACCTGTGGAAGTGCCAATGCTGCTCTGCAAAGGGCACCTGTGTCACCCAGCCAGAAAAAAAAAAGAAAACAAAAGGAGAAACAACTTTACTCCAGCAATAAGGGCCTCCCTAGAGAGTCCAGCATCTCACCACCTGGGTCCCAGCGGCTTTTGGTGCTGAGCTGCAGGGCCTTATCTGCACTTGGGTGGCCTAGGCATGTGTGCCAAGGGACTGAAGGGAAACTCCAAGTCAAAGAGCAGGTATTAGGGATCTGGCTGTAGTGCCTAAATCCTGCTCCAGATGTACAAATCTTATCCAATGTCTGTGTGACCCCATCCCCAAAGACAAGCACAGCCTCATCTCACAGTGGGGTGACAAGGCTAAAGGCACCCACTACCTGCCCGCAAGTCTGCACTCATCCAGAAACACATGAGCAGACAGGAAAAGCAAGGGTTAATACATTCCCCTCCATCCTGAGCAAAACCCTAGCTTGGCACGAACCTCTGACATGCATTCAAGCAGCCTGGGCCAGGATTTGTTGCTTATTAACAAGACAGTTAAGGGACAGCTCTCTCCCAGCTCCAGCAGGCCATGTATTTATCACTCCAGCTGACCTTGCCTCCACTCTCTCACTCCTCAGGAGATGCTATTAAAATTCCAGCAGGGTGAAATCGCATCTGTGGTCTTGCCTACGTACCACTGGGTTGCCAACCTCCAGGCTTCAAAACTCAAGGGACAGCAGACAAAAAAAACCAAGCAAATAGATTTTAGGAAAAGTAATTTGGACATTTTAGATCTTATATTCTTTTTCTGTTTTGACTTTTAGGATTGATATTGTAGACCACTACAGCCACTTGGGCAACAAACCCTTTAAAACCTCAAATTCCATTCAGCTAGAATAAATTCAATTCTCGTTGTACCAGTGGCATCAAACTGAAGTGTAACATTTTGACTGCATCCTGTGGTATCTTCTCTCCTCAGAGCCAGGTAGGTTGTTCAGATAAACTAACATCCCATGACAAGGGGAAAAAACCCTTTTGAAGGCCACCACTTTGGGCCCTGACAAATAGAGCTACGCATGCTGCAGGAGACTCGGCATCTCTCACCAGGCATTCAAGGTGAACCTATTCATCCATTTCCCCTCTGCCACATCCTGGCATATATTGTCTTTCTATCTCTATATGCATCTCTTACACACAAACAAACCCTAACTGCACAAAGCAGCAAAAATTGCCCTGGCTGCTTTGATGTTAATGTGCAGCCTCCAGGTGCTTCTGTAACTCATCATGGACCTTTACAGGAGACTGATTTCCTCGCTTCAGCTAAATCCCCTGAGCACTCACAGGCAGTAACGCCAGGCCCACACAAACAGCGCCGAGGCTTATATTTGCATCCTGCTGCTCGTACCTGCTGGGCTCACAGCTATGGTGGCACAGCTGGCCTGTGGGCTATCTCTGGCCAGGACATTGCAGCCCCCAACATCCAAGTTTTCCTCAGGCAGCACAGGGTATCATCATGCTGAAGGGTCACCCTGGTGGGATGTTCGCCTCCTTTCATGCAGGGATGCCCGAGCAGCTGGGTACAGTGAGTTTGGAAGAGCAGTGCCAGAAAGTGGCACAATCATGCCAATGTACAGGTATTTACCCACTTGTGCCCAGGTGGTCCCTGGTGTATAGGCACTAGCCATTACCAAGCAAACAACCCCGGCATTTAATGTCATAGGCATACAACACTGCGGCCGCAGCCTTGCCAGCCTCCAGGCACCCCAGCCTAGCCCTGGGCTTCTTCCATCAGTAGAGGCTTCCTCCAGTGTATTCCCATGGTGAGGCCCTGATCTGTCACCATGATCAGGGCTCCTCAATGCTGGTCGTGGGAGACCCACGAGCCTCTTCCTGCTCTGAACATGCACTGCAAGGGCTCACCTTGTTACAGCATGCACCTTGCCAGCGAGCTCAAGTGCCGCTTGTTTGGAGCAAGTGGGCATTGCTGGGAATGAATCATACAGCTGAGCAGAGGTGGCTGACAGTGAATTATGCACAGAGCTTCCCCTCAGCCACCTTCTCCCCTCCCGTTTTCTTTACGCTTGTGGGTGATGGAAACAAATCTTCATGAGGCAGGGCAAACTCAAGGCGTGCATGGAGCCCCCCTGCCTCAGGGCTTATTTCCTGCCCTACAAGCTTAGCTCCCAGTCCTTGCAGAGCAGGCCTGGCTCAGCCTGGTATGAGCCATCAGGCCAAGCTAAGACAGAGCTTAAGTCACCAACTGCAGCAACTGTTTTGGAGCACAGCCTGCCTCTTCCACTCCAGCCGCTGCAGGACTTGATTCAGATCCATTTGAGTACCACAGAGGTGAAAGGCTAAAAGGCACTAAATCCTCTACGCCACCTGGAAATGAAGGAACTATGCAAATATGGTGTGGCCAGCTCTCCGCTTTGGTGCTGGGGCTTGCACACATACACACATTAAAACAGTCTGGCAGGCCATTCATCAAAGTGCTAATTGGCACCAGTTTGCATCAGATCGTATTCCAGCCCTTGGACGGTGTTTTCTGTTTATGCAATATGGTCTGCGTGCTCCTGCACAAGCCTGTTTGGAATCAGGCTTCTGAGGGAATGCCCCAAGGATGGTCTGCTATGAATTGTGGATCCCTCTAAATCCCTTCCATCTCAGGATCCCAAACACTCTGGTTGAAGGGCAGAAACACCCTTTCTACAAGTGGAGAAAATGCCCAATCAAAAGGCAGACCTCAAAGCCAACCCAAAAACTAGAGCCATCACCTACAAAGACAGCATAGCAGCAAAACCTGGAGCTTTCCACCTAAGACTTCCAGACAAGAGCTCACTTCAGTATGGCAAGGCAGAAGGGAGCTGGGAGATGTCCTGGCCATTGGAGTTAGGCAACCAATTTGGTGTCATACTCCCATCAACAAACTTACCTTAAATAATGAAGATCACATCACCCTAGAGTCAGCAGCTATTCAAAAAGCAAAGGTCTTGATTCCATCAACACCTTGCACTCTTGTTGACAGGTCCTTACAATAAGCAGGCCCAGAGACAGCTGTAAAAAAGTTTATTTTGCCATTGTACTCATTAAGGGAAAGACCGAGAGAGCCAACACTGCCCTTTCCATTCTCTCTGTTGTATTTACTCCCAATTTTAATGGCACCTGGGCAAACCAAACCCCTCTACTCAACTCTTTGAGGAGATAAAAGTCCTGAACTGTTTCAGCTTCCTAAAATAAAGGAAGAAAATGCAGGGAACGGGGGAGAGTGGGAAGAGAGATAGAAAGAAAAACTGACACAGGACTTAGGATGACACAAATTATATTTCTGAACATTGCCAAGAAACAAAATGGGACAAATCCATCTAGTACTTGTCACTGGAACTGGGCGTCACAGCTCTGAATACATTGGGAATTGTTCAGCTTTGTTTAAACAAAACAAAAAATAAAATAATTAAGAAACACCCAAAAAGCAAATATTTCTCAGGTCATTGTCATTAAACTCAGAGACTGAACTAACAGAAGGAAAAGATTGCCAATACGTTGCCAAAATCATCTCAATTTGATTCAGTTAAAGAGAAGCAATAAGCCCAGGACTGCATCTGGCAAGTTTCACATAATGACCGTCTATGTGCAATGCAGACTAGGAACACGGTTAGCAGAATACACTGTAAAAACAGGTGAAGGAATTACAGCTGTAAGATGCATCAAAATATCAGCTCATACAGACCAGTCTTAACAGATGTAGTTTCTCCATTTAGTTTCATAAATAAAGTTTCTGAAATGACCCTTAAATATGGAGAAAACCTCCATTTTTCAGCCTCCGTGTGCCAGCCTTCATGCCAGCCAGAGACCCCAACTTTCACAAGGGCTGATGGGCACAACCCACCCCTGGGCACCATTGGAGGACAGCCCTCTTTGGCAGGAGTTTGCTGCTCAGAAAGGCCTAAACCAAATGACGCAAGCAGTGAGGTGTCTTTGCAGTAGCCCCAGGTGCAAATGCACTGAGGTATGTGTAGCAAGAAACAACCTCCCTTTGGTAACCCAAAGAGGAAAAGCTTTTGCTTATTTTCCTGACATCAGCATTATCAAGCTACAATGCACACTATTCATTGTTCGACACAGGTGTGTGTATCTTGTAGTTTAACACTTCAGGCTGGTGAGAAGTGCACTACAACACTATCATCCTCTGAGAGCGTGGAGCAGCTGGGAAGCAGGAAGAGCTGGAGAACGGGGCCAGGTTCAGAAAGACCTGGAGGCTAGTGAAGTCAAGAGGCCTTTACGCACTCTAATATCTATACTGATTTTGCTCTCATCGATTTTATAGCATCCATTTTATGGCAAATTTAGGGCATCCTCTGCCAACTGCACCTCCTCAAGGTCAGACTCTGAGTGGGGTCAACAGCCACAAAGGGAGCAGAAGATGCTCCTGTGAGCCTAACTGGAAGATCTTAGCTTCTCTCAGCTTAGGATAGAGAGCACAGAGCAAGAGATGCAGGAGCCTGCACCTGCATCGCCAAATCAGGCCAAAAATACCACAGCAGCCAAACAATAGAACAGCAAAGGAAGTTAAAGGAATGCAGCACTGGGGCCACTACTGACCCACACCATCCGGGGAATGAATGAAAATCTAGGCACTACACCAAAATATAATCTCTAGTCCCTTGCGGGCACAAGGCCTCAGTGTCATACTGTTCTTTCTTGCCTCAACTAAGTAGTATTTATTTACTTTCCTGCACAGATAGGGCTTAAGGGACATAACAGCCTGACCATTCACTCCTTTGTGCTAGCAAGGATCCTCCCAGTTTTGGAGCTTTTGACTCAGCTCAGTTCCTGCCCTATGATCTAAAGGCCTTGAAGCAACTTTCTATCTTTTATCCACTCCTGTTTTCCAGTGTCTAATCTCTTCTGAAGATGGGCCACTTGCAGCACACAAAAGGAGTGACCTTCCAGAGTTAAAATTCCTCTAGATTCAACAAAAGTAGTGATAAAGGAGGGGCCAATGCTTGATATGGCCAACAGGCACCATTCAAGGAAGTACACATGCAAAAGCCTCATTGACTTGTATGGCACTTAGAGCACCTGCTTCTTTATATTGCACAACTGCAGTTAAAATGACAGGAACCAACGTGATGCTGAAGACTTGCCTTTGCTCCGAGGACAGCTATGGACACACATGCTGGATCCAGTCCTCACTAAACCGTACAGGATAGTGCAGAATGGGCCAACCATCTGCTCAGAGGAGATCAGGGAAGCTGCAATCTGACAGGAGAGGGCTGTGAAAAACTAGGTCCTAGAGAAAGGGCACTGTGATAGAAGCACACAGGCCTTTCCTCTGGGGGAGTGTTAGCTTTTCCTTGAAAGGGCTGAGATTCCTCTGCTTCCACTAGCAGACGTTTATCATTTGGGGGAATGGACTCCACAGTGCCCAAAACATCCATTATAGAGGCTAAGAGCACTCAACTCCCTTGGCACAGAGCAGAAAAGACGTTTTGCACAGGACACATGTCTACATTATTGATCTCCTTTGAACCAAGAGATTGGGCAATCAAGGCAATCACCCTAAAATGAAAAGGTAATTTACCATCCTTCTATAGGATCTACTTAAACTTGTGTCTTTCCCTTTCAAAAGACTACTGAGAAACGAAACAATGATATCCTGATTTTGGGTGAAGGAAGGAGCCCTTACAACCTGCTCCAGGTCATAAAAGAGAGACCTCCCCTGACTTAGAGATCTTTGCCTTGGCTATTCTCTTTGGGGAGGAAGACATGGTAAGGGTACTACATTTGTGACCTAGAAAACTGCAGCCAGTGGCTTCAAGGAGCTAGTCTAACTTTATGATTCATTTGCCACAACCCAAGTACCTGGAATGAAGCCTGCACACTCCTTTTTGTTATGTGGCCTTCACAGCCAAGAGCAAAGGTTGTAAAAGCAGATGGTTGAGAAATGCCCACACACAGCAACACAGACAAGGCAGAAGTCCCACCTGGAACAATGCATTCATCTAATCTGGGACCTCTTTCCCTAATTCTACATAATAAAGATGTATTACTGACATTAAAATAGAGAGAAATAGGGAGAAAGAACAACTGGGTAAGTGATAATTCCCACTGAATGACAGGATTAGGCTCAAGCTGGAGAAGTGTCATAAATTTATGGTCATAAATCTATGACTAAATAGACTGATAGAGCAAGAAAGTCTTTCTAAACCAGGTTACAAAACCAGTCAAGGGCAAGGGCTGACAAATGCTTTTATAGTTCACCTGGTAAAACACTCAAAGAGGAGGTTAGATTGAAAAATGACAGCTTTGCTGGGGCCAGATACCCTGCAATCCTAAAAACATGCAGCGTAACAGTCAGTGGAGCACAACTGGGCAACAGGCTTCTTTAGATTCTCTTGAGTATATAATGTATTCACAAAAAAAAATAGTTTTGGGTTTTTGGGTTAAACAAAACTATCTGTCAGATTAAGGGAAGGGGAACAAAGCGCAAAAAGACCAGTATTAAAACATTTTAAGCATTCTCAAGACAAAAGGTTTCACATTTTTGCTTCAAAACAACTCTTCATAGCCCAAGTATGTTTAAAGTCATAATGTTTTTAAAAAAATGAAAAAGTAACTCTAAAAACAAAATGCTGAAATGTTTCATTTTTGATTTTTATTTTGATTTTTCCCCTGTTTCGCCTCCCTTAAAAAAAAAGGAAAAAAAAAAATTGTTTCAGGTCACCCTTACAATTTCAGGTCATCCTTACAACTTTTTTCCTCCAGATTTTTCAGTTTAGCCTGCAAACTGAAAAACCACTGTGGGCACAGCCTACCTGATAGTTTACTGTCCCTCTGTCTATATCAATAAATCCTAAGCCAAAGTAAATGGGAAGTTTGTTTCACCAAGTAATATCAACCACAGTCAAGGTATTTAGCTGATGTAAAAATACTGAAAATCAGAGGAGTTGTACCTGTTTACAATGGGCTGAACATGACCTAGGAGATGATAGATTTCCTGGCTCTAAATAAACATCATCTACAAGCTTCCGGCTAAGCCATCTTACTCACATATAAGGCAATTTATAAACTCTGAGTCCAATCCTGCACTTTCAGACTCTGAGATGCACTTGCAATCATTTATATGCAAGCAATGCAAGATCTAGGCAACCCCTCCTACCTGCTCCAAGCAAGGGTTTTGGGGGGTTGGGCATGAGGAAGTGAGCGAAGATGCAATATCCCTCATACTAGTAATATTTGAGCATCATTCACATGACCTGAAAAAACCATCCCTTTTGTGCAGAGTGTTACCACATCTGCAGGGACAATACAGTACTGGATAGTTGCTCTGCAAGCTCAATAATACAAAAAGGCCTTAAAAGGATTTCTTTTGGGATAGTCACCTGGTTCAAGCACAGCAGAAGACAACAACAACAGCAAAAAACCCACAATAAATTAGAAATCAGCACAGCTTTCTAAATGCTCTAGAACAATTACTTGCAAGACACAAATCATAGCTCTGGTACTTAGAATCTTGTCTTTTTTTAAAAAACGATAATCCACAAGTTTTGCATAAAAATAAACATTTTAAACTGAGCATATTATGTTAATTGGATCAACCCGCTTTTTAATATATATATATTTCTATGTATATTTAAATGTATTTTTTTTTAAGATTAGTCTTTAAACAAGTAATGGGAGTCACAAATGCATAAAAATAGATATTTTGGAAAGAAAGAGCAGTAATAAAGACAATCTTGGCCAAAAAACCCTATCACACAACTAAACAGGGCAGTATTTGAAAGCAATGGCTCACTATACTATAACTTGAGGAGTCTAGTCCTTCTGTATTGTGAGCAATTACTCCTAAATACCACCTGTTTTTGGAACAGCGGTGTAAAATATAAATTCCTTCAAATCTATTTAAAAATAAGGAGGGGAGGTGGATGGAATTTGGGCACACCAGATTTTGATATCTATTATATCGCTGTAAATACCTAGTACAGATCATTTCCCAAGTTGAAAGCAAGTGGAACTCCAGCAGTCCTTGCATTTACAAGAATATAGCTTCAGATCAAAATCTGACACTTCCCTTCAGACCAAAATTGTTTTTAAAAAAATCTACTACTGCCCTACAATGTTTTTTTATATTATCCAACAAGTAATGAAAAGAGATCAAAAAAGGTGGGATTTTCAGTAGTGTGTGTCAGCATTCTCTGCATCTTTGACAAAAGCCAGCTTCTAACAGTTAGAAAGATTATTTCATAGAGTGATCCTGTCCCTTTGCAGCAGGAGGTAACCTCACTGTTAAAAATCCCTTCAAGGCAAAAAGATCATGGGGATAAAAAGAAAAAAAAAAGAAAAAAACATAAAAAATGATAATAGCCTGACCTGCTTGCCAGCTGCATCAGTATTCAAGTAAAGTTTAAAGTACCTTTGTGGGATGTCAGAGTCTTGGAGGGTCAGAACTGGCTTATTTTAACAAGTGTAATACATAGTTTGCTTTTTTAAACTAAAAAATAAAAATAAAGAAAACCCTTCAAAAACAAACAGGAAAGGTCTAGGAAAATTCTCAGCATCAGTTTTAGACCACAGAGCATCATCTTGACACTGACAATTTGATATTCTTGCCTTCCTCTTCTAATGCATTAAAATACCATGAAGTCATGCAGCCATTTCAAATGAGTATTTTAAGAACACAGTTTTCTTGGAGGTTAACTTGCTCACCAGCACAACACTGGATAAATCTGATCTAATGATACTTCATTTAAAGAATGCTTCAAAGGAAAATAAGAAATTCCACAAATAGCAATTCAAATTAAAAACACAGAAAGCAAATTGGTTTTTTCCTCAGTGTTTTTTCTTATATAGCCTTTCAAGGGAAAAAAATTTCTTACATTATCCCTTTTCCTTAAGGGTACAATATTTAACCAGCCAGATTTGATAGCTATCCTCCATCTAAGCTTTTCTGAATCTGTTTATAGGGGTTAAGGGGCAGGGGATTCCCTCTCCTAAATTTCAGAACCATCTGAAGTTTCAGCATCTGCTTGTTTTGTCTTGTTTCTCCTCTTCAATTTGTCACTCCTCTTAGCATTTCACAGGTCAATACTACTTTGAAAATTTCAGTTTCTGCATTTGGAAAAACTCTAGACTTAGCACAGCTTCATGCATTTCATCTCCTCCATGCCCTTCCCACATAGCTTCTTTTTTCTTTAAACGTATAAAATCACAGTCTGCGTAACACTGTTTTAAAGAAAGAAAATAAAACACACGCGCACCCACACACACATACATTGTATTGGTGAAAACTATACACTAAATATTTCTTTTGAACAGCGTAACAGATATTTTGGCCTACTGTAAATTGAACACATGGGGAAGGCTGAGTTTTTACGGTTGCCATGCAAGCCACCTTCAAGACAAAACAGATGAACCCACCCAAGAGCAAATGGAGCTTCTACTCTCAAGTCATTAGACAAATATTGCCTTTCTAGGGATCAGACTGACATCTCACCAATTTAGGCAATGCAGTGTTTACAGAACCACACTGAGTTGCTTCTGTATCAATTTGCTGAATTCAAACGCTGTTAAATCAAAGTGGAAGAGAGTATTTGACTTATTATTAATATGTATGTATTTTAATAATACTTTGAATTTCAATTTACTTCTAAAACCTTGCCCTTTGAGAAGAACACACCCTTTGAGTTGACACTTTTTTAGGCTTCTGTTCCTTTAAAATTCTCATCCTTTCATTTTGCTGTTCTTTTTCAAAAATCTACTGGAACACTTGCTCTCGCAGCTGGTGGGCTCAGGCTTTCACTGCACCCGCTCTGTGAAATTTTCTGGGAAAACCCCTCGGCATTGGTCAAGTTCCTTATGCTGGATCCAGTCAGACTCCTTCACGCCCATCAGCCATCCTTCATCCTGGGAGGAGAAGACAAGAGATCAGATACTGAGGGACAGGTGAGAGCAGGGAATTTTCTTAGGGAATGCAGGCCAAGGAGACATCAAGGCATATCAAAGCCATGCTCATAGTTGGCTTGGAGATGATCCAGGAAGGATTGAGGTGGGGAGGCCCTCTGGGAAAGATTTCCTTTTGCCTTTTAAACAGAGAGAAGACCAAATCCCACAGGAGTCAGTACCAGAATTTCTATCTAATGCAGAGTGCCTAGTGACAGTAAAATATTGCAAATAATTAGTAAGATGCATGTCATAATTTATACGCACTGAAGCAGGACAGATTCTGCTAAAGAAAGTTCCTGGAGTTATGGAATGGGAATCACCTTCCCTACTACCACTAATTAATCTGTTGGGGTCTAGCATTCTCCACAGTCAGAAAACAGATGGGCACCTCCGCAGTGCAATTCATCCCTTCTGTCTTGGGCATATGTCTCTGAAAAGGGTGAATCATCTCCTGGAAGAGCTCATGCTCCAATCAGGGCATCTGGGTGACTAGCATTTTAGACAGCTGAAAGAGGCAAAGTAAGTTTTGCTTCCAATGCTAAAAGCCTGGGGAGATGAGGAGCTCAACTGATCTCCCCAAAACCCTGTACACTGTTCAGCTTGATGTAGAATGTAGTTGGCAAACTGCCCATCTGTGTTACACATGTCAGTCTTGAGGTCTTTCACAAGATCCTCCCTAGCCACCAAATGTATGGATCTACAAATCAGGATGAATTTTCACTGAAGTGAATAAAGTCCTGCCTGGTAGAACCTGTCTAAGAGGAAAACCAACTTCCCACCCTCTCCCTGATCTCTGCCATTTGCTGAGTACTGACATTTCTGCTCCATCTGAAGCATATAAGGGACAAAAGGTACTCAGGGTGGGAAGGCTGCACTGTTTGTAGCTCAGGTGTGCATCTACTCTGTTCTCTGTATACCTTGGAGCTGCCAGCAAGGAAGCATCCCATTAGCATGCAAAAGTGCCCATTCATGTGAGTCATTTGCAGTGGGAAACCTATCGGTTAACATTGCAGCACAAGGTGGCAGAGCTACATGGAGGATCACTGTCTCCAAACATTGCAGCTTGCTCTGCATCCACCCCTCTAGACAAAGCATGCATTAGGCTCATTTAGAGGTACATCATCACATTCAGCTACATAACTTGCCAGGACAGAAATGATCAGACAACCAGATGCTCTAAGCTGTAGGAAATGGAACATGCATGCTGGCAGAAGTTACCTGTGAGTTTACCCAAGGCCAAGCAATACCTCGTTTCAAACAGTCTTTAAAAACATGCCTGCACTGCATCAGGAGCAGCCTTCCTTAGGGGATAATCCACAAGGCATGTATGGCTTCTCATTGCCATTTTACAGCTTCTGCCCTCTTGTCCTGTGTTCTGAACATTTGATGTAGCAGCAGCACAGACCAGTCACTGCAGTCTGAGTTCCCTGCACCTTGCAGGTGGTGCCTGGTGCCTGCAGGCTGAGTTAGCCCTTACTGCTGCCTGAGATTTGAGCATTCAGGAGATATCATGGGAATGGTGCAAGACAGAAGCCCATCTGCAGCAGGCAGCTGCAGGGGCTATGGTAGGACTGACACACCATCAATCAGGAAGACAAACAACTGGGTGGAGGACACTGGGCCCAGATGTTTGGAAGACAGCTTCCTGCTCACAGCACAGCAAGTACAAAAGATCATCTATCTGCATGTAACATCTGTGCAATACAGCATGAATTCATCCCACCACATCCAGCTACAGAAGTCCTCCTCAGCTCTAGGGATTAAAGGTAAGAACTCAGAGTTACTCTTGCCGATCTTGAAACAGCTTCACTTAAAGCATCAAGTTAGAAGCATTGCTGCCCTCAACTCCTCCCAACAAGAGAGATGAACCTAGGCCTGGCTAACGCACCTACAAGCTGGCACCTAATCTGCGAGATGGAGACATGGTCACCCTAAGCTTCCTCCACTCACGTGCACAGTTCATGCACCTGTTAACAGCCAGCATTTTCTGGCTGAATATGGTCAGGGTTAGGGAAATGAGCTGGAGCACAGGATACACTGTAGGAGGGTTAGAGGGCTTCAGTGCAGCTACAGCATCGTGTTAGCAACACTCAGAGCTCACCCTCTGCAGCTTGGAGAGTCTTGAGTTCATGGCTGTTGCACCCACATCCAGCTAGAGCGCAAACATAGGGCATTGAAAAAAAAAACTCTGCTCAATAAATGCCATCTCCTACCACTGAAACTAGGAGAGCTCCCACTCATTTCCCATTCAGGAAGACTTCTGTGAAAGAAGTGCTCACAAATCCCTGGCCAGGGCCAGTCCCACTCAATGAAGAGTCCTGTATCTAAAAGGAATCACTGCTCCTACCCCATACAACCCTTCCCCCTAGAGCATCTAGCTCCATGGGAAAAGCCAGAACATTACAGTTCCCATTTAACAAGCAGCAGCAACATAATTCACAAAGTCAATAGCTAAGCCACAAAGATGACCCACATCTTCTGTGGCCAGTGAACTACATCTTCCCTTTAAACCAGATCTCTTCCGGGCTCAGCCAAGCACATATATCTAGCATCTTCTGAATCAATTTGGAGAATTTCTTTCCTTTTCCAAACAAAAGCCTGGAGACTTGAGCCTGAGTTTTTACAAAACTATCACCTCCCTCAGCCAAAACAATGAAATTGCTACAATATCTATCAGCTGGAAGCCCTTAAGCACAGCAACCATAGCAAGCAGGGAGAATTTACTAAAGGCTTTTACAAATAGCTCAGATTAAAGAAAACCATTGCCAGCTAAATTCAGGTTAGAGCTGGAAAGGGATATGGTTTTTTGGAGCTGAACATCCTCCTCCAGCCTTTGGTTCTGCTGCCATCTCCTGGTCAAACACTCCTTTAGAAATAGGCACTGCTATACAGAGTATAAGACAACACCAACAGCGAGCTCCTTTCTTAGAGCTCCAGCATTTCTCAAAGGGGGAGAAAACATCACCATATGCAGTGGGTCACTCCTACTAATGCCACAGTCAACAGCTGCAGTGGTCGCAGAGGATGTCCATCAAGTTTAGGAGCACCAGAGAGGCAGAGTAGGGACTCTGTTGTGCTCCCTGATCAATGAAGCTGTCTTAAACACCCTGATAAGGACAGGAAACCCTGGCTACTTCAGTGCTTTACACAAGATAATGACTCCACTTTCCAATCACAAGCAGAGTGCTCTGCCATTGCAGGAAGCCAACTCCAAGCTTAAGTACAACCTGCCTCTCCAGCCAGCTCCCAGCCACAAACTGATGGCTCTGCACCCAGCCAGCAGACTGTTAGTGGAGAAAGAAGCAGTTCTGGAAATCCCTTTGCTCACCCCAGCCCAGGCATCCCCCACTCACCTGGTCCTCAGGGTTCTCAAATGGAATCACAAGCACAACATCCCCAGCCTTCAGCTGCAGCTCATCACTGTCAGTGGCTGTGTAATCATGCATGGCCTGGACCTAGGAGAAAAGGAGAGGAACACTCTGGTGAGGCCAGCCCTCTCCTGTCCGAGTCTGCAACACAGCTCTGCACTTGCTTGATTCACAGGATGACTCAGGTTGGAGGGCACCTTGGAGGTCCTCTGATCCAATCTGCTGCTCAAGGGAGCACAAGTTTAGATCACAAATATCATGTTATAGGGTAATAATCACTTTCCTCGAATTAGTAGCTACATAGTTATTAATACAGCTCAGTATGTGGTTGCCCTTTGTGTGCCCTTTTGCTACAAGGGCATCCTAGTGACTCTCTCATTCAACTTCTTACCCATCTTCCGGGTCCTTCCTCAGAAGGGTTGAGTTCTCATGCTATGGGCCTAAAATCTCATGGGGTAGAAAGCCTGCATTTACCAAAAGCTGCACTGTGTTGTTTTGCAGCTGGTCTGCAGGAATATTAGGAATTATAGCCTCCCAGCTTAGTCACAGAAAACAAGGAGAAGAAACATAGGAGTATCAGTTTGGAAAGGACTACTTTCTACAGTCTTGATTCAAAGGTCTCACATTAAAGGAATCTCCTAGGGGAAGATTCCTCATGTGATCATATCCTGCCATGTTTTCTCTTTGGTATTCAGCCTAATGTGTATCAACATCAACATGTTACAGCTTTCCTACTTCAAACCACAGCTCTCCAATTTAAGATCTACAGTCAAATGCTGCCTGTAACCAAACTGAGTGTGCTGAGCCTCCCATGTTCCCCCCAGTTTTTCTACTCTTTTACTTTTGGTAGCATCTCCCCGAAGAGGCAATGTATGGACATGACTGAACAGAATAAAAGCATTTTAAACAAACAGAAAATGAGACTGTCATCTCCCACTTCCAGGACACAATGACTCTTTATTGCCTTGCTGCCATATTTTGTAACTCGTGTTAAATTTACGGCTTACCCTCACTCAGAATCACTTCTTCCTCCACACCTTCAAAATAAGTTGCAAGTACACTACTGCATATTCAGAATCCCCACCACATTTCCCTGTCTAATCTTATGTTTTTCCCTTTTCATCCTGACTTTTTGATCCCCCCAACATGAAACCCTGTCCTTACTGGTGTTTCCAACTCCTCACGTATTCCTGTTGGCAAAGTTCCATCTGATACTTGCATCAAAGAGCTAAATCTTTCCAAATCTGGTTTGGAATCCCACTTCCCATCTACCACCTAGAGTCTGTGACTGATACCACCACTCCAGAGATCAGAAATAGCTGCAGAAGAGAGAAGGAGTGGCTGCGTTTTATAACATAGCAGGCATTTATATTACAATACTTTTATACTGTCCTTTGAAAAGGAAACCGAATAGAGTCAGGAACATGTTGCTGGAGAGGATGGGACATCTCCTCTTCAACTTCTATTCATCCTTTCAACATGACCCCCTATTACCATGCTGACCAAAAACAGTTAATTCGTTACCGAGATGGTTCACCGCCACCGCCCCCACCCCTCCCAGCACACACTCACCTTGAAAAGAAACCCTGGGGGCATGTCAGCTCTTTCAGAGGAAGCTGCTCCTTCCACGGTGCCATTGACTGTAGCAGGGAAAGTTTCCACAACAACAGCAGGCAGAGAGCTCTGGTATTGGGCAGCAGCCACAGAAGGAAAAAGCACAGCTGAGAAAAGGGACTCCAAAATGGCAGTTCCTACTCCCACATTGAAATACTCACACTAAAGACTATTCTGGACCTCAAACATATTTGAGGTGTCAGTGGGTTTTCCCAGCACACTAGTCAGTGACAAAAACACCCCAAATGACAGCAGAGGTGGCAGCGAGAAAAGGCAGGACTGGTGACTGGTGTCTTCCTTTGCTTTGGGCTGCAGTGGAGCAGAGAGGTTTTGAGGGTTTTAACTGGGACCATACTGCCTAGTATTTCCTATTTACAGCCATCACCACACAGTTCTATAGAGCCTCTGTAGAACAGAAAAGTTGTAGGTGACGGCCTGGAGAAACCAAGCAGCAACAAGATGGGACTTATTCCAGCCCCTGTAAAAGGGTGGAAGTGTCAGAAAGAAGAAACCTGGAGATTCAGAGGCTACCAGCAGAACCCAGAGGACTGGGAAGATAAAGTAAACAGCAGGCAAAGGGGCACCCAGCGGACAGCATAAGCCTAACACAGCACCTGTGGGCAGGCTTTAGGATACGGGTGAAGGAATAGTTTCTCTATCAGATCTTCCTGCAAAGCATCTCCCTAAACATCAAACAGATCCTGGCTTCAATGAGCACAATAAAACACAAGGGCTGAGTCTGGCCTCTGAATAAGAGGACTGTAACTGCTGGAACAGCAGGGATGTGCTTTTCCAAGCAGTCGCACGTCTCTTTCCAGCCCAGTCTCCTGCACGTCTGCTCTACCACGAAGGGATCTGACAGAGAGAAGGGACTGCATTCTTTCACGGTGCTTACCGAGGCAGATCCTGAATCGGCTTCAGTTTTAGATGCTTCAGCTCCAGCTGCTGCTTCTGATCCAGCTGCTTCAGCACCTGCATGAGCTGCTTCTGCAGGCTGCAATACAAAAGCCACCCAGGTAGAGTTATGCTCATTACAGCTGTGTGTGCAGAAACTGCAGCTTATTCTGAGCATTGTACGCTGTTGACTGCTGCCACTTGCTGACAAATAGGTGAGGAACTTCAGGCTCTTGCCAGGCCCCTCCACCCCATTTCTCTGTAACCTAGTGAAACGGTAAAGCCTGTATTCCTTAATTCTAGTCACACAGCAGACAATACTCAAGAGAAAAATCACTGCCACCTCAAAAATCCTGCATGCCTCTTTCTTTGTAGAAACTTACAGACCTACCTTATAGATGCACAGTGTTACCACATCTAGATCTCCCACTTGTATGTGAAATATGTGAATACACAGGCCTACTTACATGCCAAGGAACAAATGTCTGTAATAGGCTAGTTCTAAGGATCAATAATCAAGGATTATTTAAGCCTTCACATACTCTTGGAAACAGAAGAGCCTGGTAATGACATGCCCAAGTATGAAAAATTCTCTGGATTCAGCAGCCTCGTGACATTAGCACTGAATAGACTAAATTGAAAAGTGTGTTAATTTTCAATAATAAAAAAAACCCCCAACTTGATTTGGGATGAGCCTACACAGTCATGAATGTGGATTTTGCTCTTAATATTCTGTTCTTAAAAAATTGCTAGGAATATTCTGCAGAGTGCGTGCACACGTGCATGCATTTGTGTAGGTGAGGAGATTCTAGCACGCATAACCACGGAGAAATATTCAGCATCGCCTACAAAGCACTGCCTGGCAGAGGTTATTCTAGGAACCCTGAAAATTATAGTTTCTATACATGACAAAGGACAAACCAGATAAACACCTGTGATAAACTTCTGGCTGTTCAAGTTCTTTTTCTCTCAACTGAGGCTGTGTTAACTCTGTTCCAACACAAAATTAAACAGATTCACTTGCCCATCCCTTACACTCCCAGAAGACACTAAACAACAGAAGTGTCACAAAGTAAACCTGTTCGCAGATGTTGCATCCAACTGGGCTCAGCCAAGGAGCAGTAATTTCTTAAATAGTGTTAAACCAACTTATGTTGAATCATATGATGGAATCACCTCCCACTACATGTCCACTTCTACACTATTTCTCTTTGGTGAATAGCTGAAATAAGGATCCTATTGGCTGTCCCCTACAACAGTAAAGGCGGCAGTCGTTGGTAAGAGATGATTCAATAGGCATAGCAAAGGTTCCTCTTCTGAACAGTTTTAATTTCTTCAGTTCTCTTTAATCTCTTCCCATCTACTAACAGAAATTGTAGATGCAGGAACTTAGTTATCTCTGGTAGCACTAATGCTGCTTATCGGCCCCTTTGGAGATTCACCAGGCAGCATCTAAGAAGACTCCCAACAAAAACCTTGGGAGTCCAGTTCACAGAATCACGAAAAGGTGAGGTGGGTAGGGACCTCTGGAGATCACCTAGTCCAACTCCCCTGCTCAAGGAGGACCACCTAGAGCACATTGCCCAGGACCCTGTCCAGATGACTTCTGAGTATCTCCAAGAACAGAGACTCTACACCTCTCTGGGAAACCTGTTCCAGTGCTCAGTCACTCTTACAATAAAAAAAAGCTTTTCCTTACGCTCAGACAGAACTTCTTGTGTTTCAATTTGTGCTTATTGCCTCCCATCCTAGTACTGGGTACCACTGAAGTGTCCAGCCCCATCCTGTTTACACCTTCTTTTCAGATATGCATTGGTAAGATATCCTCCTCAGTCTACTCTTCTCCAGGCTTAACAGGCCCAGGTCTCCCACCTTTCCTCATGAGAGATGCTCTAGTCTTTTAACCATCTTACCAGTCTTTCTCTGGACTTGCTCCAGGAGCTCCATCTTTCTCTTACCCTGGGGACCATCTTCTAACTTGTGACCCAAGCATCTTCATTGCGAGTCCATAGTCATTTGTTCTCTATACTACATAGTGTGCAAGACCCTTTGTAGAATCTAATCAGAAATCTACTTTATATCTGCAAAATACCTGCTGCTGTATCTGGATTTCCCATTTTTAATACATGTGAATATACAGGTCTTGGCACACCTATCCAACTTATATATCTGGTCCACAAACGCCCCTGAATACAGTCACATCCAAAGTAAGGCACTGTCCAGATTTCTTAATGATGTAATTTTTATAGCCCTAAATCCTACAAAGCACTTTTGCCCAGGTTCAACTAAACAGCGAAGCCCTTGCCTTCCACCAATTTTACTGTAAACCTAGATGCTTTTTTGAACCTGGGTTCTGCAGATACTCCTAGCCCGCTCCATGGTGACGGAAGCCCAGGCATACAGTCTCTGGACTGATCTCAAACCTCCCCCCAGCCACTAACCTTCACTTGTATGAGAATGCTCTCTGGCACGATGACACACGGATCAACCATGGTTACATCAGATTCTGTATTAGCATTTCCTTCCTTCACAACCCTCTTTCCATCTCATTTTTTCATCATATCTGGCTGACCCCAAGCCAAGATACGAGTTTGTACCTAGTGCTTGAGCAGACTCAAGGCACCAGTCAGGCTACTGAACTTAAATACAACATTAATTGTGAGCCTGGCCATAGGAGACCCAGCACTGTGTAAGGCAACAACCATGACATCCCATAAATCAATACTCATCTGACTGCTATCAGCATGTTGGTACAATGTTCTAAGTAGGTTTCTAATAAAAGTAGCAATAAGCAAAAAATGAACACTTTGGTTTAACAAAAACCCTTTATTTAACTTTCAGTTGCCCTAGTGGTGCCATTTAACACACTTTTCCTCTCTTACCTCCTTCCTCATGTCTCCCCATCACCATATCCACAGGCCTGTACTGCTGGGGGATATTATAAACAGTATAGCTGTAACTGCCCATCCTGCAGATGATACCTATAGAAGCTTTGGTAGTGGTAGCATAAATGCATGCACATGAAATGCTACAAAGACTTCTCCTGTTTAATTAGATTCACTTCCAGGTTGCTTTGTACAAGTGACAGCCAAGTATCTCAATCCTGTTAATGTCAGGAAGTTAGGCATCTCTGAATACATCTGCTAGGTGTACTTATATTTAGTTATGTATACCACCTAGGACCATCACACTCAGACCTCCACTTGAAGTTCTCTGGTGATTTCATGCACACAACACTCCATCAGGAATTCCTGTTCACAGTTTGGTGAGAAACAACGATGCTTTTAAGTATTTCAAGCCTTCTTGTTTCCAATATTAAGCAGTAGAGCAAAGGTAGCAATTACTAGATTTTTTTTCTTAACTAAAATACCCTCTGCCTCCCAAATGACAGACGCAAGGCTGTGGGTTTGAGTAGATCCTTATTTTGTTCAAGCAGCTTCTCTCCAGTCACGTTCTGTTTAATAACCAGAACTGAGTTGGACTATTTGATTTTCTCCTAATCTTCACTTGCTTTTGAGGAGAGAAAGAGATAAGTTGTCATTTTGTGATCCCTAAGGACACATCAGTGCTTCCTCCTGTCACCACAGGGATACTTAGAGCTAGTAAAGAGAGTAAGACTACAACTTGCTTTCTAGCTTGTGATCTGAGTGCTTAACTAATGCTGGAGAAACCCTCTAAAGGTCCATAATCCAACACTTCTTAGGGGCCATTCTGCTGCACTGCTCTGCTAGCAGGGTATTGCTGTATCTCAGCCCTGCCCATCCACTTGTAAGGCATTAATGATATACATACATAAAAAAAAGTATTTCCTTGTGAAAAAAGACTTTCCTTTCTTTTTAAGGCAGACTGATGGTAGACAAAAATAGAAATGACAGATGTTAAACACTGATGGCTGATAAAATGCACACGAGAAACATCTTTCTCAGCAACCCCCAGGCCCATGTGAAGCAGCGCTGGCCATAGTGAGTCTTTGGGCTAGACTCTCAGCAAGGGTAAAGTTGTGGCCTCCCAAATATTGACTCTAGGTGATGACCTGGTTCTTGATAATGGAAACATTGGCAGGGATTCAGTTCCCCAGCACAAGCCCAGGTCATGTGCTTACATCTACGCCATGGGATACAGGTAGCGTAAAATCAGGCTTGGAAACCCAGATCAAGCACTTTCCAGCCACACTGCTGGCTTTATCCAGGTGGGCTCAAAGTAGCTGTGCTTGAAATACCTCCCAATGGGGTAGTCTGCAGCACTCTAAGACCTTCCCAGGCCTGATCCATTCAGAGCATGTAAATGAGTTTCTGGCTTGGGTACGCATACACATGCGGAGTATCCGCAGAATCTCTCTTCTCAGCAAGCTCCAGAGCAGGGGTTGAGGCAGATGCCTGGTAAGCCTTGAGCCTGCACTTAGCTTACAATGCGAATACAGGCTGAACTATTTCACACAGTCTTTCTGGTAATGACGGTCAATAAGCAGCAAGCCCTGTAGATAACCTCAAATGCATATGGTACAGGCAGTAAGGACCAGAGGCGGGTGAATATAGTGGCAGTCGAGAGATATATGCCATATGCAATCAAGACCAACAGGATGTACAGCATTTAGGAGCCAGTGGGGTAGGAGCAAGAGAACATGATGCCACAAGAGGATTAGGTGTGAGGAGAAGCTCACAGCGTCATGCCAAGGGAAAGACAAGCAAGCCAGGAGGGAAAGGCAATGAGGTTACTTTCTGATGGAGGGAGTGTGCCAGACCTGACTTACAAACAAGTCAGCCCTGGGGCTCCACGAAAAATGCAAAAGTGAGTTCAGCAGCACATGGAGCAACTCTGGGTTGGGCTGCAGACAGGAAGAGCAGAAAAGGAAAGGAAAATAGATGGTGCACAAACAGATGGTACTGGCACAATCACAGTATATGGTGAAAGAAAGCCATATGAAGTTCTTACCTCCCATAAATCCCAAGGTAAAGACTAAGTGTGTCAAAGAGCAACAAAAATAACATTTACACATGATTATTTCAGTGAGTACAAACATCACATATGCTGATTAGACTGAGGTATGTTCTTCTGCATTTTTTTTTAAATACTTGAATTTATACATCCCTTCCCATGGCATAGACAAGTTTAAGCACCCAGATATTTGAGTAAGGATAATTCATATCTTGGGTATGGAAAGGAAACACCCAGGACACATTCAGTTATGAGCGGTAGACCATGCAGATAGGAGGAAAAAAAAAAAAAAAACCACACACACACACACACACAAACACACAAGTTTGTGGTCTACCAAGGTTAAATATGCTCCCATGCCTTCATAGCCCACAGATCTGGCATAATTTCAGAACAAGACTTCAACTTGTAACACTGGCTTAGTAGTGAGATGTCTTAACCTCTCTGCCATAGTGCTCCATACAATGCAAATTTGACTTGCTTTGAAAACTGGGTTGTTTGTGATAGGTGTGTAGCTGTGCTTGTTATTAGACAGCATTCATTTCACACTTCTCAGTGATTTAAGTCAATGGTGAATACATTAATACCAAAAATCTGTTACTGCTGAGCTGTTTGAAAACCCTACTCAATATTTGTTGCTTGCTGGAAAGGTAACAAATTGTTTCATTTTAAGGCAAATTTATACTCATTCAATGCCAGTATAACCATTATCCAAGTTATAACGGCTGATCTAGATGAAAGAAGATCCCAGCACAGGGTAGAGTGGGGGAGAAGCATCTTCTGGCAAGTAGCTCGTTCTATCAGGCAAACAGACAAAAAGCACCAATCTGCTCATTTAAAGTTCCAGAAAGAGGCACTTTGCCAAACTGGTTTGTTCCTAATTTGGTTGTACCTAATAAAGATAGCTTTCCACTGCTACAAAATTCTGTCTGCTACTGATGTCTGCAAGCCTACTTGACATGACACTGAAGAAATACCGTTAACACCCCAGTTATGCTTATTACAAACTCTAATGGCAACCACAGGTTCAAATTAAGGAAAAAAATACTCCTTTCTTTGAGTGTGAAATGGAAAGTCTGAGTGAAGGACAACAGCTAAAATCAGAATGCATTTCAAATCTTCCACCCATTTAGACATGAAAATGAAGCACAGACTTTGTAGGTCCATCTGCCTTTGATAGTGGGCAGGACGAGGCACAGGCCAGATGTGATAGATCATGCAGCAACACACTCAGGGAAGAAGCCACGTAACCACAAACTGAGGCTACATTATACCCAGAAGAAGGGCTTCATATAACCTGAATATCTCTCTACAGATTTATCCAGCTTAAGTAACTGCAGATTATCCAAGACTTTGTTTCTTAAAAATCCCTTTCAGGGTAACTTATGGCAGGAGCACAAAGCAGAGGCTGAATCCCCACCCACAGAAAAAGGGTTTGAATACATATACAAAGGCTGCTAGTCTAGTAACGGCACATATTAAGTTAAATTATCAATCGACAGACCATCAGGTGAAAGCACAAGTATCCTATACATACTCACTGCTAGACTGTGACCTGGCTCACAGCCACCTAATCCTCATTGGACTTGCACATCCAACAGAGATGGCCAAAAGGTGCCAATCTGCAGAGCACAGGCCTGAGCATCCAGCCCAGCCACCCAGAAGCTCAGATGCACATTAACATTCACATGGGTGCAGGTCCTGCAACACTTGGCAATAAGTTAGTTATGAATGAGAAGGAACAGCGATATGAACCAACCTGGGAGGCAGGCGTGGGGGTCTTCCCCACAGTGGCATCTGGTTTAATGGGATCAAAATCCAGATCCAACAGGCTGGCTCCCTCCTGGAAGGGCCCAGGGGCATCAAACTTGGCAGCAGTGAGGAAGAAAAGCAGTACGAGCATTAGACACACACATGCGCACACACACACACACACACACAAAAGAGAGGATGTGTGACATTCAGGAGCTAAGGCTGCAAGCGCAGATGATGTAGCAGGAACCCAAAACCTGATGCAACTGACTGCCTAGTACTTGTAGTCGTAGGCAGCACAGCACAGGAACCACTGCAAACCAAACTTGTCTCTTCCTCAGGACTCAAACCTCATTCAATTTCTCACCTGCCCAAATGAGCTCACACAGTGTAAGCACCTGACCTGCCATGGTCAAAAGAATCACTGCCACTACCAGATCAGAAAGGTGTCTCTTCATTTATAGCTACACTCTACAGCTCATACAGCTTCCTAAGTATTTACAGCTCAGAATGGACTCCCCCCAGTCACTTCCTGAAGAATCATCACCCATGCCACTTATCTCAGGAACACAGATCCAGGCAAAAAAAAAAAAAAAAAAAAAGTTTCTGGAATGCAAATCTGAGGAACCTCAGAGCTAACCCTGAAAGCTCCTACCTCCTTCTAACACACAGAGACACAGAATATGACAACTCACTGCTACTCTAGCTGAGGAATTCAAATCACTCACCAACACAAAAACGCTTTTTCCAATGCCTTTCCATTTCAGGACATTCAAGAATGGCTCACACACTAGTCTAACACAGCATAAATTTGAGAGGCTTTGCTACTCTCTTCAAATTCAGCAGAATAAGCTCCTTTGACTCTGAATTACACACTTAACAGACACCGATGGCACATTTGCTGACTACCATTAGTAGAACAGTCACAACAGGTGAATGAATCATCAGTATTCAAAACTGAACTACCACTTCTCACTTTTAGATTTAACCTAATCACTGTGAGACACTCCTTTCTACTCAGCTTCAGAGGAAGCTGTTCAGTCCAGGAAGTTCAAGCAGATTTGCCCCCTTTCCACCAACCTTCCAAGCTTGCTGGCCCTACTGCTTCAACTATCTTTCCAACAACACATCAAATCTGTCAGGTCAGTTCCTGCAGTTATTTCAGTCCCATCATGGAAAAATTCCTAGAAGGTACCAAAAGATTCAATCTAAGATAAAGTCCTCTGCATACAACCCACACTGCTATCATCTTCACCACCTCTAACTTCCTCATATTCTGATTCTCTTGATAGACTTTTCTCTCCTTTACGGTTATCTTCAGCTCTTTCTGCTATCCATAGGCATGAAGACAAGGAACAACCTTCTCAGAGCAATAAACTCTGACTAGCCATCTAAAACCCAGTGGTATTCTAGTACACTCCTCCATCCAGGCATCCAGAGAAGTTCAATCCCAATTCTTACTTTTCTTGGTGGTACGATATCAAAACTTCTAGTCAGGGAAGACTTTTATCTGCCATTTAATACACATGCAAGGGCTAGCACCCCTTATTTTTACCCAGCTCTCCCACAAGACAGCTCACTGGAGCAAAGACATCTAACAGAAGTGGCCCTGACCAAAGCACTGAATGCTAATTATTCTTGGGTGCTCCAGTGAAGGTTGTTCTGGCAAGCATGGTTCTCCCTCAGAGAAACCTCATCTGTTTGAATGTCATCTGTTCATCTCATCTGTTTGAATGTCACAGTAGGTCCCATCAGGGGTCAGGGCACTGATCAGATGCAGAAGAGGATATCTGGCTAAGGGCAGGCGTTCACATGGAAATACATGATACAAACCATGGGGCAGACAGGGCCATCCATTATGACACAGGAGAAAGAAGTATAGAAGAAAAGTAGAGTTGCTCTGCTGCCTGTGGTTTCCCCCTCTTCCAACACTGCTGTCAAATCATCCATCCATTCTGTCAGCTTCATTTATTGCCATGCAAACTTTGACAAAGATTTCCTTTCCTCCCCACTCTGTCTCTGCTCCTCAGCAGCTGGGTGGAAGGTGGCAAACCAGAGGCAAAGAAACAGCATGACACTTGGAAAGCTATGGAATGTGTCACAGATGAGCATTGCTAGAGGCATTACTTGTGCTTTAAGCATTTCAGAAATATATATTATGTATGTATATATGTATGAATGAAAAAATAAAGAGATGTAGATATCTCATGATGCAGCCAGAAAACTGGTCAGGCTCCTGTATACATAAGCACTGTCATTCTCATAGATCACAGAATTCCCCACCTGGATACCTTCTCCTGCAGTGATACAAATCAAAAGGAAAAAGAAAAGGAAAACCTATTACTTGAAATGTTACTCCATTTTCAGGGCTTCAAAATGCGCCACATCACTGGAAAGAAACATTCTGTTGGCTGACAAAGTGCTACAGGTTGAAATGTCAGGAGTTTTGAATTTATAACAGGTGCAGTCCTGCCTACCTAAACTGGGGCCACTTATTCTCTGCAAAGAGAAATTCATGCAATTTCTGTCGGCCTTTCCTGCACAGGTTTGGGCTTTACAAGTTGCCACAAAGCCCACATGTAAATGTGCTAAGAATGCAGAACTGCCTTCTCCTGGAACTGGGAGAGATGCCGTATCAGCATTTGCGGATGTACAAAACCAGAAAATGTATCCTTCATCTACACCCAGGATCCACACCTGGAAATAAGGGATACGAGGGGAGCCATAACCTTTGTACTCTTTAACCTCCTTGCTGAACAAAGGCACTGATAATTCGGTGGCTTCTTCACCAGTTGCATTCCTCCTGTTTCTTCTACACATGGAAGCTCTCAAGGGCCAAAAAGCTGGTTAAAGCTGCTTCCTAGGCACCCTCCCCTCTAAGATGGCTTCCTATCCCCAGAGGCCCAATATTGACTTTCCCTTCTCCCTCTACCTGACCAGGTTTCATGGCATGACACCTCCAAAGAGAAAAAAGGTCAAAGGAAGAAGTTCAGAGGCAGATAAATAAGTCAGGGCATAGCAGCTAACCTGCGAAGGGGTTGTCACACTTATCTCAGGGACAAAATTGTCATCAAACAGACTGATGATGTTCTCCTGCTTGATCTCCTTGGAGGGGGTGACTTTTGGAGGCGGAGGCACCGGAGGCCCTTTCCTCAGCTGCATGCAAGTGAGCACACGGCCACAGCACAGATGGTGACACCCAAAAAAACCAAAGACAGGAAGGAACCAGGTTAGCCACAAAAACTGGAGGTGGGGGTAGGGGGTGGGGAAATCACACACACAGATATAGAGAAGGGTCCATTCAAATCCATCTGGAGAAAGGAAAGAGGGAGGAGAACAAAACAAAACAAGACCACCACCACACTTCCAGAGAAGGTTTGGCATCATTAGTTACACTTCAGCTGTGGATAAGTCTCTCTCTGCAGAGGAGAAGCGTAACAAAATTAATATGCATTGACAGGACATGCATACATAATTAGAACATGTGCAACCTTCCAGAGAAGCACCAGGAAGAGAGCACATCAATTACTGGGAATGCAATTCAATAGACCAAACCAGTACTGCCTTCCTTTGCCATACTTACCAGATCCAAAGGAATGAAAGACAAGGCTTAATTTGTCCTATTATGGACACATGCACACGTGGCCAGATTCTGATCTGCCCAGCACTGGTTTCCAGGTATCAACGTACTGTAAGAAAGGTCAGGAGGAGCTCCTCATGGAGCATTATCTCATCTTAGCTTTGGGTAAGAACAATCCAAACTCCTGAGAAACCATGGCAGCTGTGGGTTCAACACTGCTCTCAGTTTCACCAGCAAGGGACAGCACTGACACTAACAAAGTCACAAATGGAGAACCCAGAGAAGGAATACCAAAGTCTGACCCTGTGACTCTAACCCATCCTAATACCTCCTATCATGCTGAAAGGACTCAGCCTGACACTGCATCCACTCACCATGGGAAGTTGTAGCAGACTCCCCTTAAGGCCAGGCCAACACATTCACATCATCTTCACATTTTTCTGTGTGCAAGGCTCATCACTCATTTCTAGATCAAGCCAACCTTTACAAAGCTGCTATTGTGTTGGAACAAAACAGCTATACAAGTTCCAGTACCACAGCAGCATTCAGCAATGACAAAGCTTTCAATTTACAATTTTGTTTTTTTTTATTTTTTTTTTTTAAATTTTTACAATTACTCGATCTTTCCATTGTACCTCGGATCCCAAATCAGAAAGATAGTGTGACCTGACAACAGATATCTAGTACATCAGCATGAGGCCAAATTCCAACACAGCAGTCCCTGAGTCCTAGTCCTACAGTTACATTCCTCCAGTATGTAACTGACCTCTACAAGGCATTTGTTTTAGATTGCTTAAAAAAAAAAAAAAAAAAAAAAAACTAATGGATTAACCTACTTCAGAGTATTAAAGAGAATGCAAACAATGCAAACATACATTTTCTACTGAATAGTTGGCTAGGGAAAATAATGACAGTAGTGTTTTCACTTCCAGCTTTTTACTGTTTCCAAAGGTAGTGTGTCCATATTCCCTAAAAATAATCCCTTCCCAAAATATCCCCTCCCTGGCAGTTGCAGGAGGGACCAGAAATTTCAGGGAAAAGCTGTTCTCAGAACAGAGCCACCATCTGCAGAAATGGGAGGCCCCATTTACAAGCTCTATACCAAAAAAGATCCTGACTCTTCTGCTGTTCTCTAAAATTCTCAGTCTTCTGTGCCCTTCTGTGCATTAGAGGCCTTAGAGGCCAGTACTTCCATAGTGCCCAGCACATCTCTAACAGCAGTCTAATATCACCTCTCAAAGACAACAGGACTGCATATTAGCCACTGGGTTACATCCAGAAACTGACTGAGCATCAAGAATAAATTCGGTACCTAGAATAAAATGAATTCTCTAAATTATTTCTGCTGTTCTTGGATCCTACAGAGCTTCATCAGTCAAAACTCAGTTAAACTGATTTCAGAAGTGCCACCACTGTTTCAGTGGTGTAATTGAGAGCAAAAGTCTGACCTTTGAAATTTCATAGACCCAGGAAGTCCTGTACTATCATCAGATTACTCAGTGTGTGAAGAGCTGCTAGCAGTTGTTTCTTCCAAAAGACAGAAATAAGCCATTTTCAAGAATTAAAGGACAGAAGGCATGTAAGAGCTACAGTGGCACATGGGAACTGTTAAAAATCCAGTTAACACTTATTTGACCTCTTGTTTTGCAGCCTTTCTCTCCATGGCCTCTGCTTAGTATTTGCATTGCTATATGAGACAAGGAAAACAGCCAGAGAAATGCACTCACTCATTGCTTTCTGCTCCATCCTCACCACCCTAGGAGTTGTGGGTTACTTCCTCATAGCTCAAAACTAATGCTGTCCACAATGTTTTCAGTTTTCAAGTTGATCACTGTTGACAGAGTAGACCCTTGAGCTTTCCAGCTGGCTGGCAAGCTGACACACACTGAGTTTCAAGACTTGGTCCATACAGGTACCAGGTTTAGCCTTCAAGTACAGAAACCCTCTTACCAACTCTCCCTCTGGAGCCAGCTCCATCTCTCAGCACTCAGTGAGATATGGAGTGGATCTCTTGTTCTTCACTGTAGCAAGGCCTAGGAAAGCTCAATAATATAGGTTGGGAAAGAGCTGCCAGACGGTGGCAGCATTAACTGCAAATACCATTTAAGTCTTGCCTTTGGCCCATCTAATGTTAAAGATGAGGCTTTCCTTGAATATTCTGCTTGCTTAACAAGGGGGTGCCTCCAGTTCCCATTCCTGTTGCCAGCAAGGCAGCAAGTCAACTTGCAGCCTCACAAAAAGCAAGGTTAACGTGTACTATTTAAAGGAAAAAGCAGCAGCCACTCTGCAAGACAAGTCCACAGTCAAGGTGAAGTCTTCAGTGAAAGGCTCAATAAATCTACAACTTCTTGCTCCAAATTTCTATCATGATGTGGAGATGTCTGAAAAAAATAGGACGGTAGTCCTAGGAAGATACAAATGTGCACACTATCCTCTCCCATACCCTACTTTAAAGGTCCTAGCCAGGGCTGTGGGGAAGCAACTCCACACTGTGCAACACTGAGCACTGCAGAAACCCTAAAAAAGTCCTGGAAAGACACTGCCAGACATCAACACATCTCACAGGGCTGTGAAAGATGCATTTGTTAATGAGTAAGCATCCCTTTTTGTCCTCAGATCCTGCTAAAAAGTCAAGAATACAGCTGAAAGAAAATATCTTGAGAAGCTACCCAGAAAAAGGGAAGTACCTACACCACAGGCCTGGATTTGGAATCACACTGCTACTTGTGATAACAAGAAGGAAGTTGAGTTGCATCTATGACTTCATGGAAGTGCTAGGTGTTTCCTTAGCAGTTTGGCCAGAACCCCTCACAGCTTTAATTCTTCCTAGAGACTCTTCCCTGACATCCCACTTATTGAAATGACAGTCCCTGGATTAGCACCAGACAGGAATTTGACCTCGTTGCTATTCATCACTGCTTATGTTTTCCTCTACTTAGGGATACGTAGGGATAGGAAAATGAAGCAAACGTTTTATTTTCCTTAAATCCCAACGTAAAACATATAATGTGATGTGCTGAGTAGCAGTAGCTATATTTTCTACATGAAACATGCCACTAGGCATCTCCAGTGTAAGGAAAGGATTAACAAAGTCACACAGAAGGTATCAGAACCCAGTAATGGACAACCTAGTTCCAGGTATTCACTTAATTTCTTCATAGCATAAAAAAATGAATGACCATCTTTTACATGATATTTTATCTTGGAATTAAAGTACAATAAAATACAGTTATTCTCCTTATCCATATCAATATTAAACCTTTTTTTCTTCATATCCTCCTGAATCAGGGAAGTTCTGAAAAGAACCTGGACCACTGAACTACACAAGTTAATTCAAATGTAAGGAAAAAATTTCCTAACCTAGTATAACTTCATCCTCCCTAACTCCTCCTAGTCATCCTAATAGATGGCAAAATACATTATTGCTGGGTCTCTCACATGATATTCCAGCTCCTACAGAGGGATTCAGAAACAGCTTAGTTCTTCCCTACATGATATAGGGAAGACCAAGGAGCAGCTTGTATTCTCAGAAACATCATGTCTGCCCCCACTGATAGGGAACAACTGTCATCTCATATTATCTGTGCTCAGCAGCAAGAGAGGTCAAAACAAGCAAAAGAGGGAAGTGTTTGACTCATGGAGCCTGTGCATCAGTGGTCACACTACAAAGTGTGTGGTCAGTGTCAAGGGGACACTACCTGAGATGGTGACTTTGGGATGCTTGCCCCAGGTGCTTCCAAAGAGGACGGCTCCAGCTCATGGTTGACAGTCTTGGTCTCAGGGCTGGTGATGGGAGATCCATCTGGCGGAGGCGAGGGGCTTTTATTTGCTTTCCCTGGGGTGCTATCACTGAAGAGAAGAGAGAAAAAAAGTTTGAGCCAGGCCTTGACTGTAGAGTTGTCCTAACCAGTATAAACCAGTAGCCTCTATTGTCTCTTTGCTTCGCTAGCCAGATACATGATCAAGAAATCTGAAGTCTCTACAAGCTTCCGAGAAGCATCTTTGCTGAGTCACTTCCAGCCCAACACTCTGCAGCAGGACTACTGTGCAGCAGGCTACGCCACCAAATTCTAGCTGCATGGATACACTTTTCCTCTTACACAGAAAATAACCCAGGCCATTTTTAATTCTACTAGATCCTAACTTAAGTGCCTGATATTACATGATGGACTTTTAATATTGAGAGCGCAGAGGAAGAAAGGAATTTTCAAAACTCATTTGTTTTTTAAAAATGTACAGCCAAAGATGTCTTCGTGAGGTGTTGCGCTGACACCTGCGTGGGTTGTAATCAACAGATCCACCACGTAGAGCTAAGGCAGTAATAGCAGATCATCATATTCCTCTAGATAGTAAAAACTGTCAAAGCTGGAAGAGGGGCAAAGTAACCAGAAGTTTCATAGATAATCTAGACAGAAAAAAAAAAAAAAAAAGTGAGATTTTTGGCTACTAACAGAGAGTTGTTTAGTATGGAAAAGCTCTTCAATCTGTTTTTCCCAGTGATGAACCCCTTTTGCTCTTGCCTTCCCAGCTGATCATTTTCCCAGGACTGTTTCTGACACATAGCCAGGAGAGATTTTTCAGGGAAATAAGATGCAAGAAGCCCATGCCAATAGCATTTGCTGGTTCATAACTCGGCCAGATTAGGACAGATTTTTCACATAAACGGCAAGAGGTACATGCCTTACCCTAAGAGCATGCCCCAGCCAAATTTCAAACCTGTGTTTCAAAGTACGGCAACATTAGAGATTTAGTAAAAAGCTGGTTACGAGAGAATTTCAAAAGGGATAAAAGTAAAGCCATTTTCTGTTCTTATTCTCAGGAACAGCTGATTCATTTGGGGTGAAATTCAGCTCCACAAAACAGCAACTAACAAACTTATCTCAAGTGCACAGACACTGACAAGGGATACTTTAGCACAAGTGGCTATAGTTTGGCAAAACTATACACACCTGAATATGGAATATTACAGAATATTGCAAAAGGGCTGAGTAACCTCAACCGCTGGGAGTGATGTTTGCCTCCACTCATTAAAGGTGGAGCTGCAGCTCTTGCAAGGATAAAGCCCTTGGGATAAGGCTGGAAGGAACAAACCTTTCTGCAACTTAAGACAATAAATTCCGGCACAGAGCCAGATTGGAGCAGTGTAGACCTGACTGCGAAGAGACACCAAGATTACTTCTTCATTCTGTTCCAAGAGAACTTACAGCTCTTGAAATATACATCCACTCACACTAGGATGCCTGAGGTCTGGTAGTCATTGGCTAACATGCATGAAGGCCACATTCCTAAACACTCATGAGTAGGGGCAGCAAGGCAATTCAACAAACCTCTCCTTTCAAGCAAGTGTCCTCCTCTGCTTGACACTGCAGCCTTCAAGCTCCCCCATGCCCTCTTCATTCACTTCTTCCTTATCCTTTTCCCCCCACCATATATATACACACACACATCACACATTCCCTCACAAAGCACTTGCTCTCATGTCCACATGCAGGTCAGATGCTTCTGATGATGCTGATGTCAGCAGCACACTAACACGATGCAGCAAACCCAACGACATTCTATGCCAGCAGCTCTCATCCAGGGGACATCTGGGCAGAGGAGAGAAGGGGCAACGAAGCGGGGGAAAAGGGAAGAGGAGTGACAAACTTGTATGCCAACTCCCACAGCTCTTCAGTGTGACTGGATATGCCTTCCTCGATGATCCCACAAATCACTTCAACAGGGAGGGTTCTGGGACAATGCCAGGGTTGTGCTACTGATTAAAAGAAGCTACGGTCAGAGGGTGAAGATAGGGAAATCCTGCTCTAAATGAGAGTCATCACGAAACAGGAGGCGTCATAACTCATTTGCAGCACACAAGCCCAGAAATGATTTCAGAAGAAGCATGTCTTGCTACCATTCCCATGGCAACATCATTACAGCATTGTCTGAGGCTGACGTAATGAACCTGCTGAGCCCAGGCTCATAGAAGACACATGTCTGAATCCTACTGCACCACCTTTGGGATTCTCAGAACAGGCCCCATAACAGTACCCTGCCCTGCTGAGGGTTGCTGCAAAAGAATACGAAGGATGGAGATGTATCATCCGGGACTACCTGTGATAAAAAAACAATCAGGTCAGGGAAGTTTCTCAAGATAGCGATAAGCGTAAATGCAAAGATTCAAGTGTGGGAAAAGCCAAGACATTAACCTAGGAAAAATCCAGGGTGAGATGAGGAAAATATTTGTCAATCAACTATTTTGCTTGTACAGATGTGAAAAGATGACCCTTGCTGCTGGAACTGGGCAGAGGGGAGACTATCACTAGTCACTATCACTATCTCTAGAATAGGAAGCACTTTGGGGGAGACGGGGAACACAGTGATCCATAGCTGGCTTGTAAGGACTTCTCAAATGCCTAAACAACACTGGGAGGATTAGCTATCAGCTGATCAGGTTAACCAATACAAAGGCAAAGTTCTCCACCTATGATTTCTTCAGGTGAGAAAGGAGTTCATGCTTGTCTGCATAAGAACAGCTTCTAGGTGGGTGACCTCTGGTGCTCAGCAGCAACTTTACTTGGAGGTATAATGGTGAAAGGCTCCTACATGAGAGGCAGCCCAGTTTCTTTCACTCATCCTACAAGGGCTGAGAGGGCCCCACACTAAAACCCTCATTAAGTCACTGCTATTTACAGCTTGTTTGATGTGTTGGCTGATCCCCCTAGGAAAATGCCAGTGCTAATTTTGACTGAGCCTTTTACAGCCCCCAGAGTGGCACCTTCATTCCTGGACTTGTTGCTTTGCACGTATTTAGCTGGTCAGACCAGCACTGAAAGCCTGTCGCTAGGATCCTGTGGGCTTCGCAATTCCCTAGGGAGCACATACTGCCCCATGCAGTGCAAACTGTCTCCAAACTGATTGTCTCCTTCAGGACACACAGGAAAAGCAAGAACATGGGATGGTTCCCTCACAGACTCAACATGAGTAAAAGAAAAGCCAAAACAAGATGACTGCTCTGTTTTTTCCATCTTCCCATAAGTGACTGACAGGCATTGCCAAATCCAGAAATACCAGGCAGGGAAGGGAGGAAGGTGTCACCTTTCTCCTACAAATCACAAGCTAGGAACAGGGTTTAATGCAGTTAGTTACTACAGTTGAAGAAAAAGCCAAAATCCTTCAGTTTCTCTTAGTGTTGAGTTTCCAGGCCCCTCTCTGGCCTGCTTCATCTGTTCTGGTAGATCAGACTAACATCTGCATGAAGGTTTCCTATGTAGCTTGTAACGATACTGTTTTAGAGGATGGAACCTGCTTTCCAACATGGTAAAAACAGACTTGTCACCTCCTGCCAAGTTAAAAACAAAAAGGGAAAAAAAAAAAAAAAAAAAAAAGGAAGAAAGAAGTTGACATCTCAGCTACAGGCTCAAACACAGCCTTTTAGCCAGAGGTTATTTTTTAGCATCAAAGCAGACTAAGCATTTAATAATTATAAATAAATAATGAAATAGCACCTACGCACCCAGATGTACAGTGGTACATACATACATACATTCATGCTGCAGATCAAACAGTGACCAAGTCCCAGAGCATTCTCCTCCCCTGTGCCAGGAGCTGCACATTTCCCTATCACCCTAGCAGCTGCTCTGCCAGCAGGGATCTCAGCACAGCCCAGGTCAGGCACCTTAACTGCTAGGCCAGTCAGACCTCCTCTGGGCAAAGCAGGAGGAAGTTGTGGTTAGAGTTCATCCAGATGGGATCTACTAGCTCTGTCTGCTATAGCCTCTGCCTGGGCAAGCAACAATGACTGGAAATGTTACACCTCCATGCCTGGTCTGGTCCGACCAAATGTAGAGACAGACATCCAGAGAGGTATTTGTGTTAATAGTCCTTTTCCTATAGTAGGAAACTTCATAATGTTAACAACGCATCCTATTCATTCACCACTTTCTATTTTAGAAAATAATCAAGTTTTGCCTGTCAGCTTCCTTGTAAAATTATCATTCTCCTGCCTCCAACCCCTCATTCTACAAAAGATGCTCAAGAGAAAAAAAAGAAGGGTTGTGTGACTTGCCCCAGTCAACAGGAAGCTGGGATCAGAAAGCAAAGATTCCAGGTCACCAGCGCTTGTTTTCATTGCTAGGCAGGACATCAGTTTGAAAGTTATAATGATTTTTTTTCTTCTTGTTAAGACCCCAGAGAAGGAATAGCAACATCAATATGAAGTAAACCAAGAGATAAGGGAAGTTTCTATACCGTTATGCAGCAATTCCCACTTTGCTCCAGAGCATGTACTTGTCAGAGTCCTTGGCCTTGACTACTGTAACTCTAGGCATTGGAGCTCTCCAGTATTTCAATGCCATCACTGTCTTGAAAGGCAAGTTACTGATATTGCACTTTACACAAGACAAAAGGCTTTCCCCTTTTCTTTCGCTCTGCATAATTTTTAAATGGATGCAGCAAGACTGTGAGGATCCCCAGGAACGGAGAAAGTAAGAAGCAAAGCTGCAAGTGTCCCTCTCCCAGCTCATAATTCCTCCAGTGCAACAGGTAGCTAGGATAGGACCTTTTCAGTACAAAAAACTTGCCCCACTGGTCCTCCCTGGCCCAGCAGGGAATGAGAAGGCAGCATTTTAGACTTGTTCAAATGGTCAGGCCCAACCAGGTAAAACAAGATCATGTTAATAACCAAAGCTGCCCCTAATCCTCATGTTAAAAAAAAAAAAAAAAAAAAAAACACCTACCACACTTTTAGTTACACAGAAACAGCTCAACAGACACAATGCCCGTGCTTTCAGACTGTTTTCTTGGACAGGTAAGGGAGCAAGGATTCAAAACAGGCACACAAGCAGTTAATGGATTATCCAGATACAGAAAAATCTCAGCAGGTCCCAGCAGGCCACAAACACATTGTATCATGCAGCAGACCCCTCTCCCATCACAGAGTTAACACGTGCCAGACCATTAGAATAGAGCAACAATCCCTCCAGTTTTAGGAGCTGAATCAAACATATCAAAACGCTGCTCTCCGTACCGGTACCTGCTCATCTTTTTCCTCAGCCTGGCGAACAGTTTAGTTTTCTTTCTGTTGAAGATGGCACGCAAATCATTTCCGTTACAGGATGGTACAGTCAAACCAGAGAGGAAAAGTTAAGCTTCCAAGCATCCATTCACTTGGTGCCACAAAACTCCCCATTATCAAGATGACAAACTCTCCTCTCACATACACGAGTACACACATACGCACACACGCGTGCACACACACACCCCTCCTTACAGTTCACAGACACTTTTGTCCTGGTGGGAACAGGCTTGGAGAGAGGGTGGGAAAAAGTTCTTTGTTCCTGTCAAAGATTTGCATACATATGAGCAAATTAAAGAGCTTTCCCTGCTCTTCGGAATATGGGGCCACGATGCACATGGACAAGCAGAGAGAGATGGCTGTGTAGGACATTTACAGTTCCCTGCTGGTCTTTTTCACAGACAATCAGCTCCCCACCCTCCCCTGTATGTTACTAATACACAGGGAACAAGCCCCCTTCATTTATGCTGTCTGGACACAGTCCTAAACATGGAACCAGATCAAGAGTTCTCCTAGTATGTCTTTCCAATTTTGTCAATCACATTATGATAATGTTACAGATCTCCTAGGTTTTCCAGACATCTGACAGCCCTAAACATTCAAGGACTTTCAAAAGTATCTCAAATATATATCCAAGTTCCCTAGAAACCCATCAGCTAGTTTGTGCTACTGTGCTATGTAACCAGGCTGATTTTATCAACCAGGTTTCTGTAGGTGCTCCCAAGGATGCTGTGGTCATGAAAAGGATAAATGCCTCTCTTCTAGCACCTCCCAATTCATTTCCTGTTATTGTATCCATCCCCAATCCCCTTCCCAACAGAAGTGTTAGGGAAGCATCTGCTCTTAATGCATGCCACAATGGGCAACCAGAACAGTAACAGGTATTTCCTCCCGCACAGTGCTGCTCCAGCCCTACAAACATCACCACAATGGTTGGCCAGATGTGATGGATGACACAAGTGCCTCACTACGTTTCCTGGTCAGTCTAAAACACCTACTGTCCTAGCAAGTGTTTGATATATCCTCCCACAACCCTCTGCTCCACTGTCTTCAGGGGAACAGAGCCACTTTAGGCAAGTCTGGCATCTCAGCTGAATTCCTACCTGCACAGGCTCCTCTGTGTGCTCATTTCTGTTTTTATGGCCACGTGGCCTCCCATGCAGCCAAATAGGGCAGAGTTGCAGCTGAGACAACCATCATATCCCCCGGTGAAGCTAGCAGTTTGCATCGGCAGGAATCATGACAACAGGTAATTTATTTTCTTGGAAGCTCTTTCAGGCCAGGAATTTCATGCCACAGCAACAATAAAAATGTCTTGGCCAAGCTGTCACTGCAGCTTGCAATAACTTCCTTGAGAAAGGAAGGAGGAGGAAGTAGCTGGACAAAGCAATGGCCACAACTTTTACCATTACATCATTCTTTTCTGGTGGGTGCTGCTATCAGAGACAAGGCACATGGCAGTAAACAGCTTTGCACCATGGTCCTAATAGGCACCTTGTGCTAATTTTGGAAGTGGGTATTATTTTCACAAAATTTTCTACTACCATCTTAGAAACCTGATGTTAGTAATCCAAAATTCAGGGGCCAAAATTGAGTGTCCTCTTGAGTGTCCTCTTTTAAAGTTAAAGAGCATCACATTGGAACAATACATGCAAGTAATCTACGCATGACTGTAACAGAACATTAAAAAGGGAGGTGAGACAAAGGAGCACAGAGGTCTCAACAGCTGATCTAGTCTTTCCAAATCAATGTGCTGAAACTGCAGCTTGCCCTTACTTCATGCTGACTTCACCTCCCCCCTCAATCAATATACCAATTGAGGACGCGACCTGTGTTCCTGCTCAGCCGGCATGTGGGATTAGCTGCAGCTGGAAGTCAGAGCCCTGTGTTGTTTCATCACTCACGCACTTGGACAGAAGCCAGACGCTGCCTCATCCAGTGCCTGACCTCTCCCTCCCCTCTCAGGGCAAGGGAATGTGCAGATTTACAGTTAACTGAAAAGGACAGGACCTAACCAAGGAAAGGAAACTAAAGGCCTGAAGGCCACACTTATTTCTTGTACGCAGGCAGATCGGAGGCATTCTGACAATAGGTGGCCTCATATTAGTGAGGCTGCACAACCCATGTGGAGGCAACACATCCTATTTCAGTACATAGCAGGGCATAAGACTTTGGCAAACAGGAAGCTCCAAGTTGGGAGAGCCAAAGAGGAGGCTGGGGAAACAGACAGGATCTTGACTCTTTAGAGATCACAAGTTGCAGGTACATGAGGGAAGCTTCAGAGGAAAGATCGGGGTGAGGGCAGGGCAACCAAACCAAGAAAGAAGAGCTGCTCAGTATCACAGTGTCAGTGCACAGAATTCAACTTTAAAAACAGCAGAGGCAAGAGTCAGTTGCCTAAACATCCATACGTAGTGAAAGTGTAAGCCTCCAGCTGCTATTACAGAAAGTGTTGTGATGTCTCTGCCAGCCCCAGGTACAACCCCAGACATGCCTTAGGAAGTTTCAGAAGGGTATCGGCTGACTACGCATACAATCAAATTGCTTCCCAAATGACAACGTGGTAGTTTCAATGTACCTAGAAGAGACTTCTCCATACCACAGCCTCAGCCTGCCCCTCTTCCCTTGTCAAGGAAAGTTACTGTTCCCACAGTTACTGACCTGGGTTGCGCTTTAACAGGGAAGGCATTGCCCGAGTACTGCTTGTCTAGACCCAGCAGGACATCATGGAGGTTTTGGTTCAACTGCAAAATGTAAAAATAAGAGAAAGATTTTGAAAAAAGAGCTCCAAGTGTCAAAAGAAAGCCTGCGCTGGCCAAACACAGACTTGCACCCAAACACATGCACACATTCAGCTACCCCAAGAGAGGACAGCCCCCATCTTTCATAGAATCAGTAAGGTTGGAAGGGACCTCTGGAGATCAGTTTCCACTCTTCCTTTGGGACAGTGGAGGGAGGAGAAAGGCAGGCACAAGCTACTGCACTCATATAGTTGAAAAGTTGCTGGTATCTCCTAGGAACACTCTGTCTCACTTACAAACCATTCTCTAACTCTGTACCACTTGCCCCCCCACAAGGCACCACTGCAAAGCAGGCAGAGCATTTTCCCAATGGAATGCTGGAATTGAAGCTTGACTCTAGATTTGTAGCCAAAGCTGCTCCTCAGGCTTGCTCATAAAGCCGGGATATGGCCATTTGGACTGTGCAACTAAAGGCAACTAATTTCAGTCATCAGCAAGCCTTGACTTCATGGGCTGCCTGGGCTATCTAGGTATGGGCAGAACTTAGATCTCTTTGCAGAAATGCAAGATTAGGCGTTAAACTCTCCCCGGCACCAATGGCTGGAACATTCAATGCCAGAGACTCCTTCTCTGAAACAGCTATGTCATCAACAAGATGAGATGCCAGATTTATCTTTGGTAGGAAGAAGGATCCAATGCAGTCACGGTCAGAGGCACCCTGCCGGCAACACTAGCAGTTAACTGGATGCTGCAGCAGTAATAAGAACCATCTGTTTCTTATGGAACAAAGCAAAAGCTCTGCTCTTATACAAAAACCCTAGAAAAATAAAAATCCAAGACACACAAGCAGAGAATTCCTGTCTAACACACACATTTTGTATTAGTTAACAGAAATAAATTGATAATTATAATAATCCTCCCTGTCCTTAACAATCAGTTTGTCCCTCAGTGGAGAGGAACAAGCTATTAATTGGAAAGGTCCCCATGAAATGTCAGCAAGGTTCAGAATTGATGTGTTATACCAAGGCAGCAGGCCCCTGACTGTTGGGAATTAAATGACTGTAATATTGCTCATTGTGTAACAGCTGTCTTGTTGCCCAGGGGTGGGGAATGCTGGAGTTTTCTAGCTTGGGCAACTGGGAACCATCAGGATTAGTGCACCATACACTGAGGGCATGTAATTCTTAGGGACAGTGTACTGACCTATGGGACTTGCACTTCTCTGACCTTTAAGCAAAATGACAACAAAAATGCACTTGTAAAATAAAGCTATAACAGGAGGGGTTTCCCGTAGACTAGTGCTGAGATCTCTGTTGGGTGCTGGCATTCAGCACCAGAATCCAGTCTGCTACCAGATTAAAACACTGCTTACTGCTGTGATTCTCAACCCATGGCCAACTGGTAGCCCATATAAAGGCCACACTAAGCACTTAAAACTTTCTTTTGGGTCATAGGGTAGGAAAGAAGCCAAAGCAGCAAGTTACTACCAGCAAATGTCTTCACATGGGCCAAAGCAAGGCCTATCTCAATCTATCAGTTGTAGACTGGCATATTTTTTCCATGCTGTTTTTGTTCCCCCAAGCTATATAAGGGCTCACAGCAACCTACTGACAGGCAAAGCTAACAAATAGATGTCAGGCATCAAGACAAGCCCAAACTGACTTCTCCCCCTGTGGATCTACAAGGTCCTATATCCAAATAAGCCTGCCAGCGACATAAAATCTCCACTGCAGCATTACCCTCTGATCTGTTCCCTGTGCTCCATTCCTTTACAGTACCATCTCAGACAACTTTGCTCCCATGCAGTTCATAAAGAATGAAGGTTAACATTTTGCTTTGCTGTGGGGAAAATGCTCCATTTTCTCTAGCTGTATTAGCTCGTTTGTTGATCGGTTTTTATTAACAGTGAGGGCTAGCAGGATGGGCAGTTGCTGTACCTTGCTCATTTCTTTATGGAAGTTCTCTTCTAGGCCCGCTATACTCTGGAATGTGTTGACGTAGAAACCAACACGACTGCCAAATGAAAAACAAGAAAAAAAATATGTAATGAGTACAGTGCTTTCCCAAGAGCTTTTAATTCTACCTCTTCTGTTACCTACCACCCACCGTTCCCTTTTGAATTCAACACTCAGGTCTGGTACGTGCTGGAATGCAAGGGTTGCAGAGAAAGGTGGAGGGGGTAATGCAGCAAAGGCCTGTTACGGGGCAAACGTTTCCTAGGTGAGGGCAGGTATGGCAGAATCTGAATTTCTGCTGGCAAAAGGAAAAGGCAGATGCAAAGAAAAAAGAACACAGACAATGGTGGGGTGATAGAAAGGAAAAGGAAGGAGGCTATGACGTAGATGGGATGTGGGGAGAGCCAAGGGAAATTTGGGTAGCAGGGAAGGGTAGGAGGACAGAAATTAATTCACTCCTCAGCACCAGGGAAAAGCACCTAAGTGTGAACTGTTTGCATCAAGGGCAGAATAGCGAGAGAGCATAGGATGGGCACAGAGAGTAAGAGGAAAGCAAAATGGTTACGGTTGGCCAGATAACTAGAACTTATGAACCACCCATGGCATCCTTAAAAACCCAGCAGCTGCCTACCTGCCTCCCTCTAGCCAGTCTGCCAGCTGCCAACAGAGATAGTGCAGTACCCAGCTAGAGGAGCCATGGCAAGAGGGAGGTTCTCTCCAAGGCCAGCAGCATCACCATTCTGCGTGTATAACCACCCAGATGCCTGCAGCACTCCCAGCTCCTGGGGTAGCATTCTCAGTCAGGCCTACAAATTGGCCTTTTGTGTGCAAAGAGTCATAACCCAGGTTGAGGGAAAAAAAAAAGGGGGGGGGGGAGCAAGGGCAGAAATCAGCACTTGGCTCTCTAAATCTGCTGTCTACTGTAGAAGCCGAGCCAACGCCTAGCAGAGTTGGCAGAATTTCTGAGAAAAGCAGGATACAAAAGGTATAACCAAACCAAGCACAGAAACATAGTTTCTGCTTGTAGTAAAACTATGAGTTCCAAAATCAGAAAGCCCAGGGTCAGCCTGACTCAGGGGAACCTTAGGACAGGCTCTGAGATGATCTAGAAATTAGGAGCAGAAATCCAATCCAAGGAAAGGAGTACAGTTTTTCAAGAACTTAGGTCTTCACCTCATTCAAACTAGCCTCTGTACAAACCTCCAGCACTTACCTATTCCATAGCGAAGGCAGCTCCTCCTGCAGGTCAACGTTCATCTCTTCAAACACCTTCTGAGCCTTTACTAACTCTTCTTCAGCCTTAACAGACATGGAAGTATGTCAGTTCCAGCACAGACAAGTACTCTGCATGGCTGAGGCAACTGTGACTCATTTTACTTCCTTCAGAGATCAGGCAAAATTCTGGCATGGGGAAATCCCAATCCCAAACAAGTCTACCAAGAACCAGGGTTACATCACAAATGACCTAACACCCCTCCAAGCTTGCATGTGTTACCCTCAAGGTTTCTCTAAATGGATTTCTCCCCCCCTCCCCCCATTTGACTACTCAGAAGGGAATTCTGACATCTATTCTCCAGTGCACTGTAAGCTCCCCTAGCTCCAAAGACTGAATGGGGCTAATCACCCACTTCAGCCTCCAGCTTGAGTACAGATGAAAATATAGTGGCTCCTGCCTCTTGCTAAGGTCTCAAAAGAAGTGAAACCCATCCCAAACAGCACTGAACCCAATAGTTCTCCCTTGTGGGTACTTGCTCTGCTCAGGTAAGGTCATGCCAAAGCATCTTCTTTTTCAAAGAAGGGAGTAGGTCTGTACCCTCAGCTCATACAGCTCTCCCACAAAGCAGTGCAGAAGCAAGGAAGGAGTTTGGAAAGCATGAATTGTCCCAACAGGAGGCCAGGCTGGAGTGCTTGAGCAGCAAGACTTGGTTTCAGCAGCCTCAAATGCTCTCCATGGACATAGGTAAGGGCCTAAGACAATGGCAAATCCTGGTGGCTGCAGGCTACCAGCACAGAGAGGAAATGCGCCTCATACAGACCTATTTTGCCCCAAACAAGAGTTTAAATTTGATTCACCAACTCCCACACCGATGCATGAATTCTGACACACTTCAGGGACAAAGTATGATCCTGATTTCTACTGTTTACAGCAAACACGAGCAACAAGCATGTTCTCCTTCCCAAATTTGTCCTGGATAGCCTCTTCCTCTTTTGAAGATCCTGGCTTAAAATCCAGAGCTTTCTAAACAAAATGCTTCCATTTACTAACTTGCAACAGCAAATTAGCATTCTCCCACAGCCCAGCACAGTGGGATGCAGAATAGTGAATCCCATGTGAGCAACTCAGCAACACAACTGAACAGGAAGGTCAGCATGAGTGCCTACTTGTATGTACAACAGCAGGAATGTCACAAGGCCACAGGATTCTTCAAAGAGCCAGTAAGCCACTGTGTTGCTGGGGGAACGCATGCCTGCACTCACAAGAAACTTAGCTTCTTGTCCCTTCTATGAGACAAAATTTTATCTTCTTTATGCCAGCCACATTAAATAGTACTAAGCTGCATTTCTTTAATGAAAGGCACAAACAGAGACAGAATTGATGGAAGAAAGGTCTTAAAATACACTGCACAACTTAGAGTCCTGTTCCTCACACCATTGTGTAGGACTCGTACGCTCTCCATCTCTTTCCCAGCTATTACAAACAAGGAAAGTCTGCTTCTGCTCTTACTTTCTAACTAGCTCCACCTTTCAGAGGGTCACCCATCACTGCCAAGGGCAGAACTAAGACTCTTTGAGCTCAGACCAGAGGAGATTGTGATGCCCTCAGAAAAAGACATCACAACTTGCAGTTATCCAAGAATTAAGCTGACTCAGTGACAAACAGCAGGGGAAGAACAGATTAGGATGTTTCCACCAAGGAACCCCTGTATTTGGCTGCTATACTTGCTGAAGAACCCAACATTTAAAGGTTTGCACAAAACAAACAAAAATACCATTTAACAGGATAACTAGTTCATGCTGAATCAGAGAGGATGACCACAAAGACTCATTCTGCCTTTAACTGTCTCCATGAATGTTCCTAATGTAACTATTTCAAAGGGAGGGGAAAAAAAAATCCCAATCCAACCTTTACTTCATCTTATTCTAATTTCCACACAGGGCTGATTCTCATCCCAGGAGACAGAATAGCTGGGAGATGAGACATCATTAAACACTGTTAGTTTTTTCAGGTACAGTGGGTATTAAAAACAGTTCTCTCTCTCATTTACCTGTTTAGAAGGTCAAAGAACCTAGAAATCAATGTGTGAATAGCACGACATCCCCAGGCAAAAGCAAAACCAGCCACAGGCAACGTTCACTCTAGAAAAGAGGTAGGGATCAGCAATCTAGCAAGTGCCCATTGCTCAGCTAGTGCTACTGTTCTCAGTTGCAACACTGAATTAATTCTTTACTCCTTTGTTGGCCCATGAATCTTATGATTGAAATTATTTTGCTTAGATGCAGTGGTCCTGGCACCTGGGATAGCACAGACTGCTTTCAGCCAGAGCTGGAGACAGACATCAACTTAGTCATGAGCCCTGCTAGAGGAAAAGCCAGCTAATTCAGCAACAACGCTGGCTTGCGGGGAAAGGAGAAAAGATACAAGTTTCAAGGACAGTTCATTACTATAGTATCTGAACACCTTCATGCTTTCATCTTTGTTATCCTGATGGAGTTGAAGGCAGAAGAGGTAAGGCCCAGATCCATGAAACACAACCTCAGAAAACCTTTACTCTTCTCTTTCTCTGCCTGAGAAAGGGAAGGTTTGAGCAAGAGCTGAACACCACAAACATTCTCCTAACCAGCACCCTCACCAAGGCACTGAGCATAAAGCATAGCCCGTTCAGCTGAGATAGTGATATTGTTTTCTACCACACATCATCAAGTACTCATGAATATCCTGCAATGTCAACCCTGGTGCTTTCAGGTAAATTGGCGACCATGTCCCTTAAGGCACTATGCTGTAAGCTGTGCATTGCTCAGAAAATAGTTTAAGACATCCATGAAGCAGGGGTAAGGAGGACAGCTGAGCAGCAATCCCATCCTAGGTTCAGGCCCCAATTAGTCCCAGTCAGAACTGCCTCTCTCTGGAAGGGCAGCAGGGTCCAGGGCTCTGCTTGCAGGCTTTCCACTGCAGATAGACCAGAGAGACATTGATCTGCTTTTACTATAGAACCAAGGACAATGCTTTTAAATCCAAAATCAGTGTTTTGGTGGAGAATAGGAAAAAGGCAAGAATTTGCTGGTCCAAGCCCTTTCCTTCTTTGTTCTTAAAAGCAAAGTGAACAAAATTCATAAACAGAAGCCTATGAAAGCAAACCTCCCAAGAGCTTCAAAGAAAACATTTGTTTTTTGTTGTTTTTATCTGCTAAAGGCATAGAAAGCTAGTGGTTTGAATCCTGGAGGGAGAACTTGGCTTTACAGTAGAAATAATAAATCTTGCTGATGTTTTTTTTTTTTTCGCTCAAAGGTTGTACAGTAGGGATTTATCAGACAAGAGACAGCAACATGGCTGTTGGCAAGGAGAAGGATTTTTTGTTAGCTTTAACTTTCTAAGGCTCTTAGAAAAATGTCATCAATTCCCCTACTTTTATCTTGAGTTTAATGAGACTTAGGGTTGTCATTAGCATCTCGGCTCCTGGTATCATGTGAATACAGAAGCCTCTGCCTGCTTGTTTTGTGGAGAAAGGCTGGAAAACTTACAGGTTCAGAACACAAACTATTCTTCTTCCTTCTTGGGATTTTTAGTCCCAATCAAAACGTCAACAACAACAAAAAAAAAAAGTCGAAAGCGCACACAATTAGAAACACAAAGCAGAGGTTGGCACTACTGTTATTTAATTAAAGAAAAACTTAAGAGGACTCAAATTCATTTGAAAAAAACCTGAGGTGACTGAAAACATTGACATCATTTACCAGGAAGTTGATACGCCTGAAACATGGCAGTGGAAGGATTACAGAAATCCTTGTCACCCACTTGAGGGCAAAGTCACCCAGTAGAGTCAAATTATTAACTCACAGTAGCCTGTCTAAGATGGCTGTGTAAAGGAAGAGATGTACAATTTCCCTGGGTAAGCTGTGGGCAGAAGTATTTCTCCCAGTCACTCCAGCCAGCTTGAGAAAAGGAAGGACACCCACAAACTGATTCATTTACCTGCTGCTTGAGAAGTTTCCCAAGTCTGCTCTCTCCAAAGATACTACCAGCCAAACAGATTATTCCCAGTATTTCTGAGGTACAGAAAAAGCCTCCAGAAGCCTGCCAAATTTCTTTCTTCCTTCAGTCAAGGATGAAGGCATATTTCCTCACTTTGCAATGCATCCTAAGCAGGACTGCTAACAGCTGTTCTGTTCCCACACTTTATGTGGCAATCTAGTACTTTCATGAAAAAAAAAAAAAAATCAGGTGCTTCATAAGGTGAGAGTAATTATGTGTTTCTAAACTGTGATTCATTTCACTAATGAGGAATCTGAAAAAGTATGAGGATTTGAATGAGAACAGATGAGCTCACCAGGAATTTGTGAATAGGTAGTTAGCTCTCTCCTAGTCTGGATTATCATTTACTATCCTTCATCCATGAAAAGTGTTTTATTCTTTTTCTTCCCTTCACCAACCATGCTCCTCCTATGCAAGTAGAATTAAAATTCTTAATGCAGTTTCTCTGAGCTCTTATGTCTTTCAAGATGCTATAACCTAAATATTTGGTCAAGTCCTGCCATATTAGGCAATCAATTTCAACTTGGAAGTGCTCAAATCTCTTATGTGAGGTGCAAACTCTCTGGTCTGGGCCCATCTCTTCTCCTGTGCAAACTGAACCTCTGCATCTCTGGAAATGGCTCTTTCAGAGCGCAAGAGCCAGGCAACGTCTGTTTTGGAAACCTGGATTTTATCCTGGGTGAGTTTGGCAACCAAACTCAGCAGCCACAGAAATTACTTTTGAAGTAATGTTTTGCTTCCAGCTTTACTGAACAACAGAAAAAGAAATCAATTTTTGAATGTTTCCATCTTTTCTTTTTAAGCAGCAACAATAAAAACGAAATGCTTCTCATTTAGAAGAAAAAAAAAAAAGGAAAAAGGAGTAACTGAAGGAACTACAGCACACTCCTCTCTCTCTTAGCATTCCTCTACAGCCTCTTTTCATCCTCATCTCATGTTATGGGGAGAAAATAATAGTCTAGTCTGAACACACGTGGTTAGGAAATCAATAGCTCTGGCTATTCATTTCAAAACAGATTCATTCACTGATCAGCAACTTCCATGTATCCACTATGGCTCAGGAGTATCAAGGACAAACTTAACAGAGGGGACTAGAGTGAACGTTGCCTAGAGATTAGTTGCACAGTACAGTCCAGAGCCCAAAATAGCACATGCAGGGTTAGAGCCAGGTAGATCAGCAGTCACCTGATTTCGGAGCAGATTAGTTTGTGCAACGAGGTGAGCTTGTAGCTTCCCTTGACACCACTGAGGCGCAGCTTTCTCAAGCAGCGAAACAGGCTGGGAGGGGAGGGAGCATGTTTGAGTGAAAAGAGAAGAAAGTAAAGAGAACAAGACAGACAGAAAAATAATTTTTTTAGGATTAAAAAAGAAAAAAAAATCACAGAGACAGTATATACAGGCTGGGCCAAATCAATATCACCAAGGCGAGAGAAAACACAAATATCCTGGTGTCGATCAGTTAAGAATCCTTTGAAGCATGCCAAGTTTAGCAGTAATTAATGCTCCAGTGTGGGCTGGGATACCGTCGACCAGCTAGCCAGCTGCAAAGAGCAACAGACAAGTTGTTAGTGACCTAACACATAGACAACCCCACTCCAAGTCACAGCTGTGAAGCTCCTTAAAGAGAGGTCAGGATTAAACACTCATTATCTGCATGCAACAGCTGAAAGTTCACAGTATTTATTTTAATGGCAGGTTGCAAATTTAGTGATATATGGCAGGAGTCCTGGGTGGGAGAAGGACGTCCATGTATTAGAAGAGGGGAGAAAGAGATCATATAGCTCCCAAAAGTATTCGCATTGCTGTTACTGTTACTATAATGTCATGAGACATCATTCAGTTGGTTCCCATTTTTATGCTCTGTTATAAACAAGATTTGTCTTTCCTAGGGGCCTGTCACCACATTTCAAAACACCTTACATTGAAACATCCCTACTTCACAGGAAAAAAAAATCCTTCATTAAAAAAAATATATATATATCATGAGAGCATTTTGGTCAATACCAGCAAGTGCAGCACAGACAAGAAATGTGCAGATCACCAGGTATCAATTTGAGTAGATGAATTCCTACAGAGTGTTGCAACCATAGCAAAGATCCCACAGAAACACACACCAAGAATACCACCATACCCCAGGGAAATTCTACTTTTATCCCTGAAGAGACTGAAATATTGTTTTCAACACAAGACAACTGGCTGGTCCTCAGGCGTTGAATACAGAACCAGCAATTTCTTTGCCCTGTAAATGATGCAGTGACACCTGAGCCAATCTTTTTTCTATTCGTTTGTCAGAGTTAATCATAGTGCATGCACTGACAAGCAGATGATTGATGACCAACAGCTTAAAGTACTGCTAATTGAGCATTAAACATAGTCCGTTTGCCTGCAGGAGAGAATTGGCTTTGTGTCTTCCATAAAGGAGAAATACCAATATCACTGGTATCTCCCTACACCAGAAATAACTGTAAAGGAAAGAATAAGAACCCCTCTCTCAGCTTAGTTACAAGATAACGACTCAAAGCTATTATTTTCCCACTCGCCTCTGGCCTGAATAATCCTGATGTCCGCACTTGAGAGAAATGAAAGGTGTCTCCCCACCTCCAGACTGTTGTGTCATGACCTGTCATGTGCAGCAGGGTATGCGGAATTGAATTCCCTCAGGTTGAGGGAGTACACCATAGCCCATTTTCTGGGCAAGCGTTCTAATCATGAGACTCCTGTAGAACGAGACTGTCACCCTCACTTTTCTTTAGCTCTATTCAAAATAAAAATAAATGTTAATAAAATTTTATTTTCTATTGAATGCTTTGGGGTTAAATCTGAATCAAGCTGTTCATAGAATGTTGGTGGTATTTCACTATCTTCCAGAAGGGGCTGAAAGACACGGGGTATCTGCTCAGACAGTGTTGTCCTGGCAGGTATACAAGAAAGAACTAAATATTCAAGGGAATTTACAGATTAAACAGTGCTACCACCGGTGAGGTTAGATAATCTGAAGCCAAAGAGTCATGGAGGTGAGTTTTAGGACCACTGTTTTGGACTTAAGGCATCTAAATGCCCCTAAGTTTTGGTTTAGATATCTATAACCTCTTAAAGCTCCAGATATCAGCCACCCTCTTGACAAGCTTCATCATATGTAAGAGGCAACCTCAATATGAACACGCACGCCTTTAGGCGCATCACACATGTTAACCTTTACACCTAAAGTCTTAGTCTAGCAGAGACTAAGTCACTGCAGGAAGAAGGCACGAAAGAAACAAGCAGAGTTTTCTCTCATCAGGGCATCTATCTTCCTGCTTTTGGGTATATTCAGTTTCCAGTAATTCTGATCAACAAAAGACAGAACAAACATATACATCCTGTGCACACAAGAAGTTAACGATGAACTTGCAACTTGCACACTAGGAGTCTCCATCCTAGGACATCAGAGGACTTTGCAGACACCATTAATCTCATGCTTGCAATGCTCAAACACTTACTCTCACCACAGCTCTAACATGGGGTAACAGAAAGCCCAGAGCAGCACATAAACCAGCAAATTTTGCTGTGGCACTGCAAGGCTTTGTTTCCCAGAGGCACATGTGCTTTTCCACCAGTGCTTACTGGTCCTGCAACCACTGAGGAAACACATCTAGGCCTTAGACACCAATCAGACCAATCAGTGCTCACTGATGATGATGATGGGTCTGAACTAAGACAGAGTGCGTTCTGCCTCCTCCTAGAAGGATTAAAAAGATAAGAAAATACCTAGCCAAACCTCAGCAGTGTGCAGTATCTCTCTCAAACAAAATATACCCAGTGAAGAGATACAGGTATACTTTAAACCCAGTCAGTAGGCAAAAGCAGTCCTCCTGAAATAAAAGGAGGACTGCACACTCTTCTGCTTCCTTTACCTTTGCAATTTTGGTTTCATCCTTCTTCTTTGCAGTTTGCAGGGCCTCAAAATGGTGTCTGGCGCTGTCGTAATCCACAAGCTTTCTTCCTCGCTTCGCTATACGAGACTAAGAGAGATGGAAAAAAGGATTGTGACAATCTTCCCCCCCCAGTCAAGGCCACAGAGTAACTCATGAAAATGTTTCTTCACTTAACCCAGCCAGCTTCTGAAGCATCCCATGCTCTGTCCACACCAGAAGACATTAGGTAGCACCGCCAGATACTCCACACAGGCTTCCCAGAGAGGCAAGCCTGGGAATTGCCTGTGGCCAACAACTACTCTGGAGTAGGAGGAGGAGAACAGACTCAGCAAGGGAGACCAAAGGGATATAACAAAAAGCCCCACTTCTGGATGACATGAACATCTTCCAAACTATGGCTTACTCAGGTGCCCAGGTTCTACAGACACCTGCTTCCTCATTTTCAGAGCCTCCTGAGGGCTGCAGACAGCCTCTAGCTAACAAGCTCTCAGCCCAAGTTCATCTGGTAGCTCAAAAAATTCACAGCTCAACATGAGAAGGCATTTCTTATGTTGCCAGATAGCCCAAGCCCCTTGCGCATGCTCGGGGTATGCACAGGAGCCAGCATTTCAGTCCCTGCCACAGGAGGTTCAGGCACAAGCGCACACCAGGCGTTGTGACCACGGCCACAACCAGTAGCCCATTATAACTAGCTATTACGCAAGAGAAGTGTGAGGGAGAAGCTGTAGCACTGTACCACAAACAGACAAGATACAGCAAAGCTGTGACACACACAGGGAGGGAGTCAACCGCCTATCAGACTTGCATGCAGGGTAAGAGCCCTAACAAGTCCACGACTGGGAATTCAGAGTGTAGGAAGACTCAGATCTTTGGCCTGTTACTCCAAGATACCTCTGTTAATCAGAGGTGCCTCAGACTCTCTCCCCCATTCAAGTTTCACCTCTGTGAGGCTCAGGACCATTTGGCCACCCAGTTTTAAGAGCCAAACACCTCACACCTCTTGCCTCTTCGCTCTCTACGAGCGCCCCGCACTTTCTAGGTCAGAGCTCAGGTCTTCCCAGCTTAACCCTAGCATCACTGCAGCTCAGAGAGCCTGGTCCAGTGATCAGCAGGCTACAGACAGACAAAAGCAGCTATGTAGGAAGCCACAGCAAAAAAAGCCAGAAGCGTTTTTATTCAGTGATAAATAAAAATAGTGATTTATTTAGGAGAAATAAAAACTGGAGGAAGAAGAATCAGCACAGAGATCTACTTGCAAAACCCAAATCCCCCCACTGCACTCAGCAGAGAGTTGTGGTCTCACCTCTAGGCAATTTCAGGTAAGTTGCAAACCACAATCAGGGCTGATCTTTCTGCCAGACCAGCTGGGACCAGTTCCCACATCCCCCCACACACTGTTCTGTACCGTCAGCAAATGTGCACGTCACAGCAGATCTGCAGAAGCACAGCCACATGCACACCCAAACTGATTTCAAAGTCCTTTGCTCCAAGAGAGAAATCGCAAAGAAGTTGAGCCATTCCTCAGTTGAGGTCATTAGAAAACACCTCCTTGACATCAGATTTTCCTCCAGGCTCCTGACACTGAGGGGACCATTGTGGCAGTTTGCCATCCTGGGAAACACTGCCAGTTGGACAGAGACAGGATGAAGGAGGGGGCTTCCAACAGCATCAAAATCTGAGGTGCTCGTTAATGCATCTTCTACACACTCCAAATGAAACAGCCCAATTTGGGATCTGAGGGAAGGAATTTTTCCCTCAGGTCAGACTGGCAGAGAGAGCCTGGGTTGAGAGGGTTTTGCCCACCTTTGAGATGTGGCAAATTGCCACTTCCAGGTTCCCCTGCCACCCCACAAAACATTTGGTATCATGCCACCAGCCTCTCAACGATATCTTCGGTCACTGCTGCCCCATTCTTGCACTCTTTGATCCTCCAGCTATAGGGCTACATTTGTTCTGGAGTATACAGAAGTGTACACAAGGCATGGATATGCTGCGAGTCCTTCTGGAGTAATTGCTGATCATAAAATTGCCTGAGATGGCAGAAACAGGATTTAGTCTAGCTGTGCAAGCCTGTAAGGTAGCTTCCCTGTCCTACCCTAGGACAGCTGGGGCTACCCCATCACCTGAGGGTAAAACATGAATTCCAACAGATGTGTTTAGTTCTTTGTAATAAGGAGTAAATACCTTTCCCATCTTAATCTGAGTCTACGTTTAAGCTCCCCTCTCCCTCTCATTGATGTTTGGTTTTGAATTTAGCAGAAACAGACCACCAGTGTCAGTCACAGACAGATATTCAAATTCCACACCTATTCAGAGCTGGGGTTACAGTTCATCCTTTCTGGGCTCACTGCAGCCTTTGGACAACTGCGCTCCTTGCATATTCTGCAACCTCAATCAAAAACTCACTCAGAAATATTAGAGTACGTAAGAATGATACTCCAGGAAGCTATAGATACTAACTTGTAAAAAAGGCATATTTTTTTTCTTTTATTTCCTTTGAAAGAAAAGAAGTTAGAGAAGAGATTTTATTATTTTCCCCCTACAAACTTTAAAAATGATTCCTTTTAACTTATAAAAACGCCTTGCTAAAAGAATATCATGTCTTCACAACCCTGCTGAAAGTCCTGTTGGGAGTCCAGGAAATTCAAGGGAATTTTTCCATTCCCTCAAGTGAAGAAAGATTTGGAATACTTTTGCTTTAGTATTTATCAAATAAGTAATGCATGCATGATCTAACTGATCACACATTTGAATTATTGGGCTGTTAACAAAAGCTAGGCCTTTACATAACTAAATTAAAAGCATCTTCTCTCCATAAATCAGCTTTCATTAATCACAGTAATGCCAGAATTCCAAGAAAAGCAGAAAATTTGCTTTTGTAGAGAACAATAGCCAGAAAATTATTACCATGACAACAACAGAAAACAAACCAAAATATTCTGTAAATCATATACGACTTCTTTTCATTGTGACCCTCAAGAACGGTAACTCCCTTACGTGAAACCAGATTATACCTTTGAAAAGTTGCAGGAACTTGCCACAACCGTTCTTTTAATAGTTTTTAAGGAGTTAAACACAAACTTGATCCGAGCCACTTTTCAGCGCTCTGCAGTGACTATAATGATGCATCCAGCTGAATAGGGCTTTTCCAGAAAAAAAGATATTGATCTTTTTAAATTCATACCATTGAAAGTCCATTTTAAGAAGATCAGTGAAATGTTACCTTTCTTTTGGTCCCTACAATAAGACATGGACACATCTCATTTGTCTGAAGAAGGGAGTCAAAGGTGTCTAGTAGTCTCTTTAAAGAAAACTTTAATTCTGCACAAAACTACTTTCATTTCCATTTTCTAGAGCAAAATCTGAAAACTAGAAAAAAGTTACATTAGTAATAAACATCTTAGCATCCCATCTGGAAGCCAGGAAGGAACTTTGTTAGTTTGGTGCCTGACCCCTTGAGTTTTTTGGCAGAATTTTGGTGGTCTCACTCTTGTCTTCCTTTGAAGATCCCAATCTAAGATCTCAGCAGTATCCCAGCAGAATTAAGAAATCCCAAAGATGCTAAACATTGAAGAAATGTGGCATGCTGAGTTGACCTAGGGCACAGCCAAGAAGGCTGGTAAAATACTATTTGGACAGAGTCTGCAGGAAGCCTGAAACAAAACCTTCTGCTATGGAAGTAGTGCAAGAGTCACTGCACTGCTGATTGAGGCACATAGAATTGCACTATAGGGACTGACCAGCAATAAAGCCTCATGTAGGTGAAAAGTGGCAGCAAATTTCTTCCTTCTTACCCATTTCGTATTTCCTGGGACAGAAGAGGCTGAAAATTGAGGCAAAAACAAGGAGACTCAGGAGGCAAGCACACTGCTCTTCAGCAGCGGTTTTATAAACCTGTGACCTGCCCCACATGGGTGCAGCATGCCCCTCCTGAAGCAACAAATGTCGACAAACGTTTTGAGACACATGTGGTGGGGAAAGGATTGTTTTCACTGGGAAGAAGCCAAGCTGATACTTCCCATATAGAGATATCGTTACTCATGCTTCCATATGGTGAAGACATTTCCTGCATAACTTTCTCAGACCAGAAGGAGAACAGATGATAGCGGGGGAAGGGAAGTTCACAGGACATCATTCAGACCTATGCTGGTGAACACAGGACTTCCCCTCAAAATCCTGTACAGCATCGTCCCCTTCCCCCACAAACAAGTGGCAATATGCACCCTCTTGTTTTGCAGTAATATTTTATCTTTAGCATCTCTCCCCTGGCTTCTTCACTCTGTCATTTTTAAGCCCAAAAGGAGAACACAGTGTTTTCATAGGACCCAGAACTACAAAGATCCTGGCTGCTGGAAAAGAAGAGCTTGCAGCAGCACAGCCACCACTTGTAAAGAAGGTATCAAGGGCTAAGTATGATCACAAGACAGTGCAAGTAATATGACAGGCAGTTGCTGTAGGTTCTTGTACAACATGCATACATACTGCCACCATGACACTTGTGGTCCTGCTCACGGTGACTCCGTAGAACCTGGGCAAGGTAAACTCATCATCTTTGGCCCAGAAAGTCTCCTGCCCTGCTTTTACTGTATCTTAATCAGCCCACACATTCAGGCTCTGCATCTCAGCTAGGAGACCATGTGCGTAAGTCCACAGGAAACAGATCCTACCACCTCTCAGCTGTCTATTACCAGCAGAGATGCTGTGTGGGCACTCTTGCTCTGCTCCAGGGCAGAGTCAAACGGGTTGCTTATGGTAACCTCTTTGGCTTTGGAAAGGCATAGACAAAGACTGCTCACACACTTCAGTGCATCTCAGAAGCTCTGTTCCTCTCCATTTGTTCCTTTTGCGATGTCAAAGTTTCTGCGTATGCCACTGCCATTCCAAACACACTGCATCCGTGAAGACTACGGAGGGAGCTCCAACTAGCAGAGAAGGGCTGACTCTCCAGGGACCCCCCACACGTGCACAAGAAAAGGCAATCCTGAGCTGCAGTCATCTGCAGCAGCAGGGCAGTTCCAGACGATCAGCTTTCAAGAGTTCACAGCTCCTTATCTTCTGACTGCTAAAGAGGAAAGGAGTTCACAGAAACACTTCTACAACCTCCCCAACCCAGACCAGTGTTAATCCACAGGCATATCTCTTGCATCACTGTGTATTTCCCCCACACGTATACCCTGTTAAAGAAGAAGATGCCAGAAATGGATTCTTATGAAGTGTTATCTGCTGTAATACCCTAGATCATAAGGTATAAAAAGAATCTTACTTTAATGTCTGGGAACTGGCCAAGGTATGTATCCATGGTCAGAAGCGCCTGATCCACCAGCTTCTGATGGAAATCCGTCCAGAGGAGGTCATTGTTCTGAAAAACAAAAGCAGTGAGCTAACTAATGGTGAGAAGAACACAGAATTCCGCATTTCTGTTTGTGTCAATGAGTGCTACAATCAACAACTTCCATTCCCCAGGGCTCTTAAAAAATAGTTATTTGTTTAGAAAAACTACGGAACAGAGAAGTGACTTGAAAAAAATAGCTTATGCCCGAAATGCAGAAACAGGGAGTGCTTGATGTACCTAGTTCAGGCAACTTCTACAAGGACACAGTGTCCGTCATGAACCTTTGAGAACCTTTCTTTTCCTTTGCTAGCCCAAATCCACGCAACAGAAGGGAAGATGAAGGTTAGGTGCGCTTTACCTCCCCCTCTCAATCTCCTCCCTCCAGTAGCCACAAGAATAGGCCACTTGACAGCACTAAGAACCATTTTCCGCTTTTCACTGCAACATACCCTTCTGAAGGATAACAATGAGAGAAAGCTATGCTAGCAGTCTTCAGCCCTCACATGACCTGCCTCAAGAGCCCCACAGAGGTCACATTCAAGGTTTGTTCCTGAGCACAATTTACCCTTGATCTCATCTTAGCCATGTTAAGTTTCCATCAACAGCTTGCGTTAGGTGGAAATCATCTCCCCCTTCTGTTTTTTTCCTGCTTGAACAAATGGTTTTGGTGAAAATATTAAGTAAAAATGCCCACTTTACAGGAGGTTGTTTTTTTTCTTTTTTTGGGGGGGGAGGGCGGGGGGGGGCAGGAATAGCACTTTTCTCCTGTCTGCCTTTCTCTAAAAGGGGGAAACGAACAAAGGCATTAAAAGGTGAAGGGAAGGCTGAAAAAATTCCTGCAGACCCTCAGAGCAGCTTCAGTCAGTTCTCAGGCCTCATGCTCCCTTTGACTTCTGACTGAGATTTGTTGAAGGCACAGTCTCCCAGGAGACACCTCAGCAGCTTAGGAAGAAGCAAGACCAACAGAAAATATGAAGCCAAACCAGCTGAATTACAAACTCTATCATTCACTGTAACAACACTTCCTAATGGAAAGCTTCCATATTAATGTAAGAATTGACCTGGAAACGTTCGAGTTTCATTTACTTCTTGGGTAAAAATGCATACATTACTTCAGCAAAGGTTTTTGCTTCTTCCGGTTTCCCCTGCCAAACAAATCTTTCTCCTGCCTCCCTCCCTAATTCTTCCCCACTGCTCCAATACTACAACTGCCGTAGCCCCACTTTGCAACCTCAAGGCAGATGGAGCCACAGAGCTGAATTACTCCAGCTGCTACTCAGCAGATCATCTCAGTCATGGACCTGGGGGTACCTGCCTCCAAGCTGGACCACCGCACACATGCAAAGGAAGAACCAAGCTGCCAAATGACAGGCTGTGCCCTAAGCTCCACAGAAAGTGGCTGGGCAATTTGGACAGGCATCACCTTATTAAGAGATGAGGAGAACAGCAGGTTGGGTTCCTCTGGCAGGCCAAGCCTAGGAACCTTAAGTACTAGACAGAGTCTTACCTCTGCTATTTTATTCGTGTCATCTCTCCCAGGCCAGTCTGGCTCATAAACTTCCTGCAAACACTCCGTCAGCTTCTTGGAGGCCTCGTGCATGGCTAGGAAAGAACAGATTACCACCTTAGAAAATCGCTTTATCCTTCATCCTGAGGGATGGGGACTCAGAGGTGTTGAATGGATTACAACAAATGCTAAGCTGTTCCCTACTGAATGCCTGATGAAGACAAAGATGAATGGTAACCAGTAGGAGAAAAGAACTCAAGAATGTAGTCGTATCAAACCATCCATGCTCATCCTCCACTAGGAGATGAAATAAGAGGATTTTCTGCTAAGATAGCACCACCACTTTTGGCACAAAAGCAAACCCCATTCCACCTGGTCTGGAAGAATTCTAACATTCCCGTCAAGATGAGGCTCATCGTTCGTAAAACCCATTGCTCAGATAGGGAACACCAGGACGAGCATGGGTTACAGCATACGTAAGCACTAGAAGGGAAAATGCTCTGTTTACGCAGACCTTACCTTTTACGGAAGCCAAGTAAGTTCGGAGGTCCTTCTGCAGCCTTGTGCCTTCTGACTGTGAAGATAAGGAGAAAACTATCAGTTATTCTCCCATACAGAAAGGGCATAAGAGGGAGGAGTCAAGCATTTCTAGATAAAGAAAAACTTCTTCGTCCCCCTCTAAACTGCCCAAAACAATGCAGTGACCAAGAAGTCACTGCAGGGACACAAGAACAGTTTGTTCTGATTAAACTGGAACAAGTTGAACAAAAATTATGCTCGAGAAAGGTGTACAGTCCAATGGGCCTTGCTTCCAAGAGAGAAGAACATTATTTACAGCATACAAGCTAGAAGTGCACCTCCCACCTACGCACCCTTGTACACTACTTACCTCCTATAGGGTTACCTAAGCCTTTTAAAGGTACCTAATCTGCCTAGGGGACTGAACAGAGTTTGCAGCCTGTGAGGTCTGCAGTCAGAAAGATTTCCAAAGAGAGGTCTACTTCTCAGTTTGGCCATGAACCCTGTTCCCCCAGTTCTCCTATGCAGCTGGGTGGTTTGTACCTGAGGTTCCTATCCAGGCCCCTCTTTGGCAGTAGAGCAGCTCTTTCACTAGTTGCAAGAGTTTCTTATTATTTTCAGCATTAATGCTTTCCCAAAGCACCTTTGGGATCTGCTTTCTTTCTGCGCATGTAGTACTTGCTCTCTATACTCTATAGGGAGCTGTCAGGTATACGCTTGATTTTACACAAACCTCTCAAGATGCAGACAGACACTGTCAAGTGCTACACAGAATAAATTCTCACAACTTCAGTGCACATTTAGAGGATGCTTCCTAAACTCAGAAGTAAAAAGAAAGGGAAGATAGTAAAACTGAAATCTGGGAAATGAATCCTCTTTCCAATTATCAGAGAGTAGGAGGTTTGAAGGAGTACAGAGAATCAAAGAGGTATGGTTGATCCTAAAGATGTTCAGAAAGAAAATATCATAGCACAGTAATTAAATTGTAAGCAAGTAAATGAAGAGAAAAGAAATAGTAGGTGTATATACCAGAATAATGAAACTCCACAAAAGGAAAGTAAAACTGGGACAGAAATAGAAGACCCAGGGCTGATTCTGAATCCCTTATTCATTTCTCACCTCTGCACCATCTAAGGAACTAACTTAAAACCTAAGCACAGGAAAAATGATATTATCTCTTGATGTACGAGAAAACCACAATAAGTTGTTCTACTCAAAGCACATTGCCTCTTGATATAGGAACAACTGCGTACTCAGAGGAATCACCACCAAAGTTTATAGTGCAGCAAGACAAGCGCAACATGCTTCAACACGACTGCCATCTTGTTTAAGCAGATATTGCCCTGTTTGCAGGCACAGTGTAATCCAACTCCGTGAACAGGTATAATGTGAAGGACAGTATGTGCAGGAAGAGGCATATTTAAAAATAGAAGTGCTATGCTTGGGAGGCTAGAAAAGCTCTCTCTCCAAAGTCCTAATGAATCATCTACTACGTAAAGTGCTAGGAAAAAAAAAGATGCGAGAGTTTTGTTTTCTATTACCAGAATTATTATTTACACCTTATTATTTACAATACCTTGTAAATAGGCTTTACAATAGCTTGTAAAAGGCTGCTTCTGAGGACTCTTTAAAAAAGAAAAACTGTTCTGGGTATGAGTAAAGCCCCAAAACCCAGACCTTCCCAACCATAGTCCCCTTAGTGGGAGGTAGACACATGCAAGTCAGATCCACAGATTTAGAGCCATGTATTTTTAGAACAGCAGCCAGCACTTTTCACCAGTCTCTTGAACTAAGAGGTGTGCAGAGAGGGTCCCACTGATTGACAAGGCCTGCTATCACAAGGCAAAACGCGCAAGTGTCACAGTTTTCCATACTCAAGAGAATCTGGTCTTGACCCCTCTTTTCACATAATTAGCAGTTGCAGGCATTGCCCAGGAAGCTGCGACCATGAAGGTCCTCCAGCTCTGTCATACACTATTGCTATTCTCTGTAACACACAAACTTCACATTCAATAAATCTGAGCTGCAAAACTGAGAAATGTCAGGCTTGCTCTGCCCGAACTTTTCTTGAGCTGCAGCTTTATTTTACTTGCCTCAGCTGTGATAGCAACTTCTCTAACTGACTAGGCATCTAAAGCTAATTTGCTTTGCTTTTGTACATCTTTGTGTGGTACAGCCACAGTTTTATATAGATAGCAGCAACAAACAGTTATTCTATATGGAATTTATTTATAGCTAACACAATCATGTAGCATAAAGAAATACAGGTCTAGTACGACAGAAGCAGCCTTGAGAAGTGGAAGGACAGGATGCAGCATACAGGGGGGATGATTAAGAGAGAGAGCACAGACTTAGTGTTGGAAACCCCATGGCTACAAACAACTCACTGGTGGTCAGTTTAAAAAAGGCAGACCTGTAGCTGGACAAAACTGGTTTTAAGGGTAGTAAAGAATACAAAGAAATTGTATCTAACAAAGGTAAAGGGCACCATACATAGCAAATTTGGATGTTTTGTGGCACTGTAGACCAATGAATAATGGTGTAAAAGTGTGTGAAGCCATCTAAAGATGACCCCCAGTGGATTCAAGAGAGAAAGAAGAAGCCACCAGCATGAACATCACATTCCTCCCAGCAGAGGACTCCAGATGCTGACAACTCACTGCAGCAGTATTACTGCATCAGTAATAGTGAAACCCCAATGTTAGGGCTCAGAGGAGCAGTGGAAGGGTGAGTAACACCATAATATTAGATAAAAGGGTAGAAACTAAGTAATGCAAGTGTGCAAGAATTTGAACTGCATTCTTGTTCCTTCTTTTTCTGTAAAAATGAGATCTGGACAAACAGGGGTTTGGCTCTTAAGATTTTTATTATACTAACAAATTTCTGGCTTTGTTTACATATAACCTATGTTTCCTCTTTTCCTATGAACAAGACTTTAACAATCCAAATCTACACTCCAAGAGCAAAGATTAAACCCACAACCCAGGAGGGACATTCAGAGCTATGCTGCCTACCCTGCAGGCCAAGGCTACACCTAACACTGTGGGAGATGGGCAGAGGATACAGCCCACACCAGTAGCAGCTTGTCTCTCACATGCTTGGTGTGAAACAGTGTAAACCAACCCAGCACTTCCATAAGAGTGACAGCTCCTGAGCATATCAAAACTCAGCAGCTCTACCAGGCAGAAAAATGAAGCAGTGCCAGGTGTAAGGACTGCCACGAGCCTCCTACTCTCTCCCCAGTGAAATATATTTCAAATGCCAGGGAAGAGAAGCTGAAGCCTGGTGAATCTTGGGCAGAAGCTGCCCTGCACCTTTGCAGCAGGCCTCTTGCCCCCTGTCCTGTGAGGATGGTTTTCTGAAGAGCTTGTTTGGCAGTTAGCAGCCAAAGATAGCTTGTCATGATGGAGGGGCACATGTGCCAGTTGTGCTGCTTGTCAAGCCTTCAAGAGACGTGGCAGAGCCCTGCAGAAGTATGGCTATATCAAGCTCGTGTCATATAGCAAGTCCATCTGTCTGAGCTAAAACACCCCTACCATTCAGAAACCTCAGATTGGTGCTCTCATACCCACCTGAATGAATGAAGATCTGGAAAGTGCAATGCCTTCCCTCATATCCGTTCAACCACCATTTAGGAAAACCACAAGATACCTTGGTTGAAGAAGAATGAACCATTTTTAGGCCTGCCCTCCATTCATCAATGTTACACACAAGCATTTATTCAAAAGTGGCCCAACACAGTCATTAGAGTCAGGAGACCCTAATCAACTCAGTAAACAAGACCAGTGCCTCTGGGATACTTTTCAAAGCTCTCCTCCTGTTATAATAACCCTCTGGTCACATCCCAGCCAATTCCAGAGAACAACTATTCTGCAAGAAGCCTGCAACAAAAGATCAGCTTTCCTCCAGACTTGTTTCCAGCTAGGGCACACTTCATAGGAAAGGCCACAGAAACCTCTCACACAGCTATACCATACACACTCTTATATATATATAGCTCAAGTTCCTCTCCAAGCCTTTTAGCATCATAACACCTCAGCCCTGGACACTAACAATCCAGCCAGCTCACACTTACAACCCTCCCTGTGTAACAGATACTGTTTAAATTTATGCTAGTAATGGGGGAACTAAGGGCCAAAGCAAAACCAATAGACCATACGTAGCAATTGCATAGCAGCTCTGGTTAATCTGATAAAGCATTTGCAGATTTAATTTCACAGACTACCCTGCAAAATAAGAACAAACTCAGCTGCAGGGGGTTATACAAGTGCTTCTTCACTAGACTTCTCAATGCCCCATGGAACTCCTGGCTTTTGAAATTTGGAGGAAAAAAAATCCCTGACAGCCAGAACAAGAAGTTTGGATTTGAGGGTTTTTTCAGTTTACGTTCTTAAAACGGCTGTCCTTTTCTTGATTGCTGACATTTAGTCTGCACAATGATATGAAAAAAATACCCCTGGCAAAATCATGCCTCTAGAAAGAAGACAAACTGAACTCCTCCATTACAAGGGGACACCATTGGTAGACATGGTATAGAGACATTACATGCCCTTCTGAAAAAAAAGAACAGCTACTACTACTGCCAAGAGAATGAGCATCAAGTCTCCAGAAATCTCTAGTCAGCCGGTTTAGCTATATCTCAAAGTCAGGTATTCATTGCATTCAGCTGTGGCAAATCCCTTCTCAGCTGGTTTTGGGACACAGCAGATCCACATCTGTCGAGTCGTAACAGATGAGAAGCAGCTGCCATTAAGAGCTCCAGAAGAAGGCACAAAATATATCAGGGTACAAAAGGGTCTAAAGGATTTCTTTTTCCCCTGCCTTTCCCACTCCTAGCACCACCCGAGTTTTGGTGTCGCCTGCGCTGCCTTCCAGGAAACAACAGACAAGCAAAGCTCCCCTAACATCAAGCACCACTGTAGCCACATCCAGCCCTGAAAATCCTCTGGAGTAAGTAATGTTTTCCCCTCATATCAGTGGCTGAAAGTTCCAGGTACAGAACATACCCAGTTCAAGATATAATCCTATCTCTGTCTAAGCAAAGGGCGGGGTGGGGGGATTAAATAAATGCAGGCTACACTAAAAAATACTTGTGTGCACCACAATACAGCGATGAAACACACATGCAAAAGAATCAGCTTAAACTTAACACTGTGGTCATGCAAAGATAGAAGTTAGTTTTAGAGCTTGATCAGCCCTGGAAATATGTTTCCTGTTCATCATTTGCTTTGTTCATTTCTCTTTTGCCTTTCATTGTGTTTAGAAAAGTGAATCTGCCCTGCTCCATTTTATTTTCCATTTCTAATCAGTTCTCTCCCCCTCCCCTCTGCCCAGCCCCATCCACCTTTCGGAGACACAGTGTTGCTCTTATGTCTCCACTTCCAGCTCAGCAGGAAAAAAACACTGAAAGAGACATCAATGTGATCTCTCATAAGTGAGCATAAGTGGGTTAAGAGTAGTGGGTCACTTCTATATGACTACAGCCTCATTTAATTTAATGGGTTTTATTTGCATATTACAGTAAAAAACTGGGAACAAATACTGAAACAGTATGTAATTATGTATCTCCAATTATCTTACCAGCTGTTTGTTGAAGTTTTGCACACACTGTTCAAACTGCTCATCTTTCGTTTCATCTGCTTTCCCAAGCTTCTGAAGGACCTGCAGAAAGAGAGGAAAAAGAGAAGAGGCTTCAAAAAACAAATATTGCAAAGCAGAAATGAACTTGTAAAGAGTTACAACTTTTGCTCACAAAGCAGAAAGAATGAAAAAGTTTCCCTTATTCTTGTTCTCTTGTACTCAGAATTTCTGGAATATTTCTCCACCAAGTCACAGTTTGAAAAAAGGGCTCAGATGAGTCAGGATGAACTCAGATCTATTATATTTTGCTCTACAGAAGAGCACAAGCCATATTTGCCTGTCACCAGTCTAACACTTTCTGCAAGCAGGGCGATACCAACCCAGCTGTTTATCTCCTGGACAAACAAGAAAAACCACATCCTTAATGCTTTTTGTTGTGTGGTTACATTCATCCTGGTTTAAACACTAGGCTCTGGTCCAAGATTTTTTTTTTTTTTTTTTTTTTTTGTTGTCTTGGAACAGCTCAACTGCACCCTCAAACATGGAAAGCCATTCACTCAGTGATTTCTTAAGAAAGAGAAGGTGGCTGAAGCAGGGAAAGTTCTACCTTCTTTCTTCCTTTTCCTACTCTGCTCAGGCTTTGCACAAGCTGGCTGTTGAAAACAATTTGGGATCTTATGCCATGAGTCTATCCCACTCCAACTGTCACATCTGAGAGTGTCACAGCAGCCAGCCCTGTTCCTCTCTCAGCCTCTCTGCACAGCACAGCTATCTGCAGCCTGCATAAAATCCTTATCAGGCTACTTCCCTAATCACAGCTCTCTTTTAATGATTTCTCTGTATAGCTAAGTGGGCAGCTTGAGGGCTTTGAACAAAGCCCTTCATTTTCCAGGCAGGAAGGCAGGTCCACCATAAGAGAGTGAGGCAAAGTACAGCTGCAGAGGAGGGCAGCAGCTATTTGCTGCGCCCCAAGCAACTCCAGCAGCAGGGACACGAGGATGCAAACTCTAGCTAGTTAGGCTTGATGAACAATATCTTTGTTAAGCAAAAATAAAAGCTGACCATGCTCAAAATAAAGCCTTGTCTCCCAGGGCCAGTAAAAATATAAAAGAACCCACTCAGTCCTCACTTGCAAGGGATTCTAGAGAGCTGGAGGGGGCTAAAAGGGTGTTGAGTGAAAACCTTGAAAAGGAAGCAACTGGCTGCCAGAGGGGCAGAAAGCACTGCAAAACAGAAGCTGTTTTCAGCAGCAGGCCTTTATCATTCAGTCCCTCTTAATGCAGAATACTACCAAGGTGTAGAAGCTGGTGTAGACCTTCAAGTCTAGAAGGTGTCCACTAGTAACTGTCCCCAGACCAGCCACTCCTGGGGACTACCAGGCAGCCACAACAGCCACCCAAAGCAGCTGCTGCTAACTCCCACTGCCACAAGTGGATCTCTTCAGAATGTAAGGAGGACTTTCCCCCTGCAGGGTGAGAATCAGTCAGTCTTTGGTGTTTTAGCTCACAGAAGGGCATTGAGAAGGTCCATGCAACAGGATGTCATCATCTATTGCCCTAATCATTTTATTACATAGACATAGTACAAATATCTTTAGCCCTGGCTACGTGGCCAGTCTGCATTCTGCTCTCCCCCATTAAAGTAAACACATTCCCCAGCTCATTCCTGGCTGCAGGAACTCACCCTAGAGCTAGGCACAATAAATCAGTGCAAACTTTTAGCACCTGGCTCATAGGTCTCATTATTTAGGATTAGGCTGGGATTGGGCATCTAGGATAGAATCACTCATTTTCATTCTCCCTCTGTTCAACATCCTCCCTTCACTTCCAAGGATCTTTGAGGTTTTCAAGATCAGCAAAAGAGAGGAAAAAAAACTGACACATACAGATGAACGCCGCCTTGCTTGTAATCAAGGACTGATCTGAAAAATCTCCAAAGCCAGAAGCACAACTCTCTACAATTTAAGTGGTAACTATAAACACTGCAGCTACAAGTCTCTTATGTGCTTGGTTGGCAGGCTACCCAGCAGAACGCATGCAGCACAGATATTTGCTTCTCTCTCTTCAGCTCCTGGCACACAGGAGCTTGTTGGAGAGCAGAACAGCAACATTGGTTGGACAGGCAAAGCCCTGTACAAGAGTCAGTGGTGCCTCTGCTCCAGTGAAGGAAAGTGCCTGTCACAGGTCCGTTGCTGTAGATCAGGCTACATATTTCTCTACCATTCCAACAGATGACAAGGATTCAGCTTAACTTTATCTTTCTCAGGTGGTATGGTGAGCCACTTCCAGAAAGAATGTTGCTCAAAGCTCAGATGTTCAACTGTACTCCAGGAGGCTACCAGATCTACGGAGCAAGGACTTCCCACTTATTGGATGGCTTTTCTACACGTCATCAGGCACAAGAAAACAACCAACAGAAGTGCCCATCAGCAATACTTAGCAAGTATACAAGTTACAAATTCCAAGGAGAAATAAAGTTTCCAATATGAAGATCAATAGAATTGTTGCAGATAAAAAAGTAGCTTTTTATGGGGTAATAGACCTGTGCAGTTAATCAGGAGACAACATGATGCTTTCAGGCCTGGAGGGAAGGAAAGGAGACAATTTAGTTCAAAAGATTATGTTGCTAGGGGTCAAAGATTTAGAACAGACTCAGGGCTTCTGGATATAAAACACTACAATCAGTGCTCACAAACTGTTCGTTGGGATAGGCTGCACTCCTGCTTCCCACGTGGCCAAGAAGCTGATCTGCAATTCCACAGTTTCTAATGGGGACAGACATACGGAGTCTGGGATCACCCAGCCAGCTAGAAAGCTCTTGTTCCACTATGCTGAGAGGTCTGCACAAGCCCTGCAAAACACCTGGTACTCCCAAAATCTCAGGAATTCACTGTCCAGTTCTAGGAAAAAAAGCTTTTGTGGGAACAGTTACACTCAGCTGAGGAGCTCTACGAGGTGGGAAGGAACTGATGAAGAAAAACTTGCACACTTCCCAGAGTGATGGGGCAGGCAAAATAGAAGAGTCAGGGAACACTAGCAGAGAACAAAGGCAAGAAAAACAAAGCACACAACAAGAAAAAAAGAGTGAGACTGTGAGAAGTGCTCTGAGAAGTGCTCTGACTTCCCTCTTTTTTTCTTTTATCTCCTACAAGAGAGCTTGTGCCCTCAACCCTCCCCCCCCCCCCCCCCCCCCGGTCATATATGCAAGTCCCAGCCATACAGCCCATGTTGATCCCCCCCATTTTTTCCCATGACACAGTGGAGAGATCACAGCTCTGCACTGCAGCTTGACAGGGGTTTTCTTCGCACACAGTTCTCTCCAAAACACCAATCTGTCCCACGGTATGAGCCTGTAGGTCTAATCCAAAAAGTCATTTGAGTAGTTTAAAGTCACAGCTCCACAAGGTTGGTCCTCAAACCTGCTCCCATACAGGCAAGTTGTACTAGCAGGTCCCTCCAGACCCCCCAAACTATATGGGGGTGGAGCTGATGGCCCTGGATGTGCTGTTGACTGCAGGCACATCCGTTCACTCTGCTAATAACCTGCGAGTTCACAGGATAACTTCTCTCCCCAGGCCGGGCAAGTGCCGTCATAGGTCAGGCTATTCCGGGTGAGCCACGGCTGCTCCCTCCCTTCCCCCTGCGATAGTCTTTAATCCTCCAGCTCATTGCAAAGCCAGATAAAGTTCGGATGGAAACTTTAGCTCTATTAATGGAGTAGATTTATCAGGGTAGGAGTCAGGGCCCCAACACAACTCCCAGATCTCAGGACATGATTGGATTAGTGTGGGTGTGATCTGTCAGCTGCTGTCTGGAGGCAAACCACACCAGGCAGAAGGCATGAATCTGGCATTTAAAGGATTAAGCAGCAGCCATGGCTAGGTTCTTTGGTCTGCCCTTGACCTGAGAAGTCCCAGTCTTGCAAAAGGAAAGTGACCATTTCAAGAAAGTCGAAGGTATAAGCTAGGAGGAAGGAAGGAATACTTCGTACCAATGAGGCAGTTTAACCCAAGATATTACAGGATGAATTTCAGCTTAAGGCTCTAGCATTGCTGTGGGTTCTAGTCTTGGTTCACCCAAAGACATGATGGGGATGTCACCCCAATATTTTTGGCTTCAGGGACCTAACATATATTTAGGCACTTAAACATTGGTTTCCAGTGCTGCTCAGAACCCAGGTCTGTCCTGTCAACTAGATTTACAGGTGCTCTGTGTTTCTGACAAACTAGGCACGCAACTAAGCACTCCAGAAGCTCCAAACACAGCCAAAACTCCTTTCAGTTTTCCCTTTGTTTAAATAGAGGCAACAAGGAACAAGGAGATTTAGAGTTTAACAGAAATATTAAAAGTGCTTGAAAATCCTAGCAGGTAAAAGGTTATTACAACAAACCAAAAAAGCCTAAAAAACCCCACACTTTTCACATCAGGAATGCATTTGTAAACCTGTTGTTGCAGGCAGGACTATCTGCAATAAGCTTTAAATGGGTATGTTTAGGGAAGTAAGATACCACAGATAAGATGACAGAGGAATCTAGAAATTCTTCTTTAACAGAAATCTGGCATTCTGCTAGAAGTAAAGGCAATAGCTTTTGAAAACTACAGGTTTTCTCAGCAACATGGAAGTTTGCCCAAGGAAATCCAAGCTACAGGTAATCCCCAGAATCAACAGGGTACAATTCACAGGATGACTACGTGTTATCTGAAAAACATGATTTTGTAGGAGGATTCAAAAGGAGTGATCTCATCTGTCTGCAGTTTAACCTCTTTTTTCCTGGTAGCAGGAAGCATTCCCAAGAGGCAAATCCCTGCACTTCTCAGTACAGTGCAGTTTCCCGTGCTCTGTTTTGCATACCTGATGCTCATGGACAGGATATTAGTTCTGTGATCACCAACCTCTCTGACAATGTAGTAACACCCAGTGCCAAGTAGCAGTATCAGACAAATTAAAATTCAGTTCTGCTCTGTTCTAAAAAGCAACTTTAAGGGATTCATATTTACTGCTTTCTAACAGGATAACATACTCCAACTGCTTAATGCAGCCCCACAGTAAGAGCCCTGAAAACCCAAATATTCTGAGCATGCCCCACAGAGGCATGCTACATGAACCAGTAACTAATGAAACTTTAGTTTTCACAGCATAAGGTTCATCCAGGCCATAGGTCAGTTTAGAAAATGCTGACGATGAGCAGGAAGTCAATCTGACGTTCAGATCTCAAATAGAGCTAAGTTTGGATCCAAAACCACCTGAATTTAGGGTGGACCAGTCTTGAGGAAGTGGGATTTGTTGAGCCTACAGCCAAGAAAGGATGTGCCCTGATGGTCCACAGCTTACTCTACGCTGCATTAGAAGAGCTGTGGTCACACCCCATGGATATAGGCCCTATGCTCCTAAATCCCTCCATCCTCTCCCCTCTCCTCCCTTCACAAATGCCTCCGACTCCTGCAGTATCTGCCATCCCCAGTGTAGTATCTCCAGCTCTCTCAAGCCTCCAATTACCAACTGGGCAAACAGGCAGTAAATACTGTGACTAATCTTGAATTGCCAGAGTGGCATATGCCAGTGGGTCAACTAGCAAGCTGAACAGAACAAACAAATCTTTGATCTCATACTGCAACTTACACTTCCATGGAGAACATTACACTAGGAAGAGGGAGAGAACAGTACCAAGTCAGCTGGAAAGCACAAAGCAATACTACTAAAAAGAAAGAAAAACAAAGGAAATTTCATAAGCTATTTAAGCCTGGTTTCTTTTCTACCCAGATGAAATGCGACTTGCTCGATGAAGTAGATTTGTGCTCATGGAGCAGACTAAGGAAGAGAAACAAGAATGAAAGTGGCAGACTTGCTTCCCCTTTGACTCTCCCCAGGAATAAGGCATGTTCTGCTGACCTTTTTCCTGCCTCTAGGCGGCCTGGAAGACAGCCTGGTTTTCCTCATCTAAGTATGGCACAATTAAGTCTTTCTTTGAAAGACGTGGACAAAGGCAGATGGGAACGGAGAGGAAGAAACTCCAAATGTCTTGACACTGCATTTTAAATTGAGAAATTATTCCTGGGGCTGAGCAGTCAGCAAGACCTATGATGACTGAGAGATGGGGAAAGGGCAGCTACACACTTAGGGCAGACAGAGGACTTCTTGTTCACTTATCTATAAAAACACAACACACACACAATGAAGCCTGCAAAGACAGGACATTGCCTCAGGCATCAGGCCAAGAGTTGGGAAATTGGGGCTTTGTCAGAGACTTCCTGTGTGACCTGGAGAATCTATGCCCAAGTGTCATATCAATCTAGCTATGAAGAGAAGTGTTTCTTCTGCACATCATGGTAAACAGATTTATCCCTGGCATCCAAGCTGGCAAATGGGAAACAGAGGTACTAAGAAATGAGATGACCACTTTGTTATCTTTTCAGTGCTCAGCCCAAGGTACCTTGTTTCTGATTTTCAAAGGTATTTCTCTGAGAAAAGTCTGTGAGAGTTCACTTACTTGGCCATACTCTAAAATCAAATCTAAGAAAAGAAACCCAACATCTAAAAAAATGTCTGTGGCCATATTGGATGTTCCAAGATTTTAACACCACAAAACTACAGACATGGTAACAGTGAAGAATTTAAAGCATTAGAATAGATTGCATTGAGATCCTTCACTACTGAATGACTTAAGACAGAATTTATACAAGCATTTCAGGAGTGATAAAAGCAGGATTGTACTCTTCACAGGGGATGGATTTTGTAATGCCTTTCCAAAGCTGGTACTCCCAAATCCTGAAAGCGACAGCAACAGAAGCTCAATCTCCTGGCCCCTGAACAGAAAACCTCCCTCAAAAATCCCTATTCCTTCCTCCACATCACCATCAAAGTGGTTCAACATATATCTAAGCATGTCTAAGTAATAACGGCAATTACAGCTTACCTAAGAAACACATGTCACTGCTACCTTTCTTATATGACACTATACTGCAAATTATCTATCAGAGTAACAGTGCATTGCCCTGAAAACTCATTCTAAATGACCATCTCTGACAGCTATGAAAGAGCAGTTTCACCATGAACTGCATCTTCAGGACATGCTTCTCAAGTTTAAAAAGACTAAGGATGGTCATATTGCGTGACTTGACAAGGCTTAACCTCCTCACTCGCTTTATAGTCAGTAGGAAAAAGCAGGAGACCCACTTTGCTGTTCTGAATCATTCTCTGGAGAAACCTTCTTCTCTGTAACAGCCTCAGAAGGACTTCAAGGCAAAAAGCTTCACCAGGATAAAACTAATCTCTTAAGAATATACCTGTTTCTGATCTCTGCACGCCAGTTGGAATACAAGAAAGATGTGGAAATAAGCAAAGCAGGTACAGGATTTTTTCAAAGTCTGGTAACTTGGAGTGATGGTCAGCCAGTCCTCAAGGCTAAGTCAAAACTGAGTAATAACCCCAGAAGGGGGTCTCCAAAGGACCTGTCCTACTTTTGCAACGTTGCACCATGCTAGTCTAACTCTAGTCCTGCTTCGAGTATCTTCCTTCATACACACTGCTAAAGACTGCCCTTTTACTTTCAAGAAAAACAAGCAGATTATTTGGCTACAGCAGATTTTTTCTGTATAGCATTTGCCATCCTTTGTTTAAACTCAGAGACTTATTTCAGCAACTGCAAGGCACAAGCATATAGTCATAATCCTCTGAGGATCCTAACCACACCATGTGCATCACCCAAGACCTCAAGCAAATCAAAGTTACTGTGCTCAGTTTCTTCCTATGGGAGAAGGCAGCTGGATGAGAAGACTGAGTTAGTTGCTACACTAAAATATCTCAAAATACTCAAAACCAAGGTCAGAAACACGCAAATCAGTAATACTACAGGGAGAATATCATTTCGCTTTCTTGCGGTAACAGCATCATAAAAAGTCTTTCATACTTTCAAAAATTTGTGAAGGTACTTAAAATTACTTTATGATCTTCATTACAAAGACAACTAATTCAAGCAAATTCTTTAAATCTCTCACTCTTAAGGTGCTTCCTCCAGTGCTTAGATCGCTCTGAGGACTTTCTCAAGCTACAGGCTGTTGACCAAGGGATTCACATCACTCATAGAAAGGGCTGTTCATATCACTTCTCAGCATCCTAAGATCAGAGAATCAGGCCTACCCTCAGACATGTTCAGCCCAAGTATGGAACAGCAAATAAGAGGAGGGAGGAAGATCTGGGCACTTTAGCTCCTCACATCATTTCATCTCCCAAGCCCACCCCACAGCCTAATGATAAAGGATGATGCTGTGGCACAACATAGGAGTAGCAAAATTACCAAATGTGCACAAGGTCCAGAGACTCTCTTCCCCTCAACAGTCACTCTGTGAGCCTAGCAGACCTCAGACCGTATCTGCGCTTGGAGGTTAGTTTACATGCTATGCCAGAAGAATTACTGGACAGTAATTCTTCTTTGCTTTGTGAGCCAATATTCCCACACCAGCAGGCAGAGCTTTATCTCCAGCCTACAGAGCCCCCTTGGAACTGAGTACACAGGATCAGAACCCCTAGTCAGTTTTCTGTGCTAGGACAAGGGCCAGAATGATTTTCATCAACAAGATTACCTCTTCCTCCATCTCTATTACTCCCTCAGCAACTGCAGTAACATCTGCTGAGTCCATTCCTCATCTCAGCATGACATTTCTGCAGACCAGCACAAACAGGATCCCTTTGTTTTGGATTTTCCTGCTGCAGGTTCCTCCCATTCCTACTTACAGTACTCAACTGTTCGAGGGAAGTGCTCAATGCTTTGCTTTCAATTTCTACTCTGTGACCAAATCACTTTTCTAAATGGGGCTTTGACATTTCCCTGCCTTAATATCACTCTGGGAAGCCTGGGTTACCAACATCTGCTAGCACCGTCTCTAACTATAGTGTATTGTCAACAAATAAACTAAAGAGAGTAGAAAGGCCAAGAGCTTCATACCTGGCTGGCACAAGCTTCTACCTGTTTAGACAGCTTCTATCTGTTTAGGGATCAAGCATGAAAGAAAACACATGTCCTGTTTAACTCATTGCTGCTCCACTATCTCATGAGCAAAGTGTTATCCTCTAAAAGGTAAAGCCTCCATATTCAAAGAGGTTAAGTATGGGGACTTTAGAGGGTGGGGAGAATGTTTTTGCTAGCCTCACTCTGATTGCTGCTATGCTCCCTGCAAAACCAGAACAGTAGTTCCAGAAACCTTGGGGTTTTGGATACTTACCAGGTTGGAAGTTTCTCCTCCACTACCAAAAAGAAAGCCTTTCACATACAAGTCACCTACAGGAGAGGCAGCACCTTTTTGCAGGCTCAAGTCACATTGTTCAGGTGGTAAAGCATTAACTGCTCCAAATATCAAGGGTGGGAGCTAAGGTCCTGGATGAAGATACTCTCCACCCCTACCTTAAAGTAAAAATTTTATGCTACAAGAGTCAGTCATTGTGAAAATGCCTATGTTGCTCATGTTTTTAAAATATGCATATATATGCACACATGATATTTTTGCGTATTTTATCAAGACATTAGGGCCCTACCTAATCTGAACCACTGCAGGTGGCTGCTCACAAAAAGATTCCGGAGGAGAAACTAATCAGAGACCCACTGTAACTCACTCACACACATACTATCACATGAAGTTAGTAATCTCCCAGAGTATACCTGCTACATTGAAAAAGGCTTGTCAGCATTTATTAATGCTCTGATTAACCCATGAAAGGTTACGCGAACTGCTATGAAAGTTACAGCTATAATATTCTGAAATGTTATACAGAATAATGTTGACTTAACAGTCAAAGTGGTTTTACTTATTTTACTCAGTCAGTCTACAGGTTTCAGAAAGGCAATCCTCCAAAAGAAATTCATAAATCCATATAATCTAAAAATAAGCAATCACTTTTTTCAAGATATAAGTCAAAAACCCACTGAGAAGGCTAAAATCTCCAGTCTAGGAGAGTAATAAGGTGCTTTCCTCTCTTTGCATCTATTTTTTTTTTTATAGGAAGCTTGGAAGTACAATTGCCTAGAGGTCTAAGCACTGAGATTCCACTGTCAGCTGGCGCATCTAATAAATATAAAACAATATATGGATGCAAATTGCATTTTATCTAGTACCCACTAGGGAACTGGGTTTTTGGTCAAGAAGTAGGGTAGTTCCAAAGTGGTTGTCTGCTCACTGATTTCCATGGTCCGTCCTCTTCTCTCCTAGGCATTAAGCACTTCACTTCTTTAATCTATCGTCTGTAGCACTCCAAGAATAACATTTTCCATCTCTCCTTTCTCTGAACTTTACGCTTACAGTTACAGAAGCAATCTCTCTCAAACTACTGAGAGAGTCTCCTTTTATTCCCCCATCTTTGACTATGTAGGTACCTCACACACTCAACACTGTTTGGCAAACACCACTTAAATAGGAAGGGAGCCAAGGTTAAAACTATCAGCTACCTGTTCCGCCTCCACCAAACACTCCCTGTAACACTTCTGCACCTTCCAACAGCTACTTTGTGAACAGTTCTGTATTCTACATGAGAAGCATCTCATCAGTGAAAATATGAATGAATGCACAGAAGATTCCAAAATTTGCCTTTATTACAGAGAATATGATCAAAATGACAAGAGAGTAGTCTGTAGGGAATCTAGGTTTTTTGTTTTGGTTTGGTTTTTTTGGTTTGAGGAGGAAAGGCCATTTACTGATTTAGACTTCTTTTTTGGTACCTTCTCCAAGCTCTCAAAGGGTATCATCAGGGACCAGAAACAATAAACGATTTATTCCAGCTCTTACACAGGACTCACAGCATTGCTGACATCCAGACAGTTTCATGAGCATTGTACAGATACGCAGCCAGTACAGAGATGCTTTAAAAACAGTTCGTAGTCATCCACTTCATTCCTAAGGCTCCGTGCTCTAGTTCTCGTGAAACTAGGCCACGACATCTATATCTCAGCAAGGCTGATGGATTCACATTGCCATTTTGTGGTAAGCCGAGAACCATCCTTTCTCCAAGGCATAGAATCAGAGTTCTGAAACCAAAAGGCACAGGAAGCACAGTGCAGTTAATATGCACTAATTCCAGCCTCATACAGTCTCATTAAAGAAGGAGATAAAGACGACATTCAAGTGGAAGTAAAACCCAGAGGCTCAGCCAATTTTGCGCGGCATCTGCTTTGGCAAAAAGCCCATACATAAACTCTTTGGGGAAAGAGGCAAGTTCTATACGCACTCCCTCACTTCTGTGTCTGAGAGTGCTTTAAGGAAAAAAAAGTTGTTCACAGTACTTTTAAATAGATCCATTTCAGTTTTAAAGCAAAAAATAAATCTCAGACCTCCACAATATCCCTCAGATACATTTAAGAACTACATTACAAGCACGTTACTCTTTTTAAAAAAATTATTTTATGTAACATTAAGTGGAACAAAGTTACAGATAGAATTGCTCCCCAAACAGTAGGATGGCCAGTATTTTTAATTATCTGTCCTGGGAAAAGAAAGATCTAAAATATCCTTGCAGAAAGTGTTAAAACTGATAACTTGGAAGGCTTATTTTATAAGAGACTCTACAATAATGCTCCCTTGGTAGCCAACCACTGAAAGACATTTGAAAAATTCATAGGTCATAGGGTCAGCCCCCAGATTTTCTCCAGTTTAACAGGTTGCTAAGCACAAGTCTTCTCTTCTGTAAAACATCTACTGTGAGCACATCCACATCAGATAGTGTTTGCTCTGCTCTCACTAGCTATCAGCAAGATGGATGCTAAACTTTGAAATCTTCAGTGGAAATGCACCATGGAAAGATTAAGCCAGGGCTACTTGGCTGCAAACATCTCCTTTGCTCCGAAGATCAGATCCAGAACTCTTCGCATCCCTCTCCCCAAACCACAATCTAAAGACAGGGGACATATAATTATCAGGTACATAAAAATTATATAGCACCTGACGCTACATTTGCAGAGAACAGTGCTCTTTCACACTTCACTGTCCTGTTTACATCAGGCATGAATTTACTGGCAGTATGAAAGGTGATGCTATCCCCATGCCACCAGTCACTTCTGTGCTCCTGTAGTAGGTGACAGGCATGACAAGTTCAGCTGCCCCTCTCTTCCATCTGATCATGAATCCACAGTACTGTACAGAGTCCTCATCATTTTCTTGTGTGGCAGAAGATACATCTGACACTCCGGGTCACGGTGAGAAAGAGCATACCTCATCTACCACAGCTCTGATTTTGGAGGGTCCCTCATCTGACATCACCACCATCTACACAGGCAGAAAGAGTGCTGTGCTGAAGCACTCTCACTTACGCCAGACAGCAGTTTGCTGAGCATTTGTAGCTGTAAATCCAGCAGAGTTCTTCACATGCTAGAGCAGCAGCATTAGGTTTGCTGTATCTTCAAACTTGGAACACCCTTTCAAAATGCTTCTCATTAATGATGGGATCTCTCAGTATCCCCAGGGAAGCAAGGGACAAGCCACAGAAATTCAAGGACAGTAGTTTTTCATGTTTTACCTCCCCTCCCAAATCTTCACATCAAGATCTCCCAACCAAGGCAAAGCACCGCTACTTAACAACTCAAGTCACTTTTGCCCTTCACATAGCTCCCAGTTCTCAGATAACTAGATCTGATTTGAGCTCAGCAGCTTTTATTTTTGACAGCAGTCTCAGAGCTCAGTTACCAGGCTTGGACAGGTAGGCTCTCTGCCCAGCTCCTGGCTGGAAGGGTGGCAACAGATGTTGAATATATTACAGACAAGTGGACATGAGCTGTCACTCCTAAAGGAGAGGAAGAGGCACACTGAGGAAACTTCAACACTGTAACTCAGTAAGGGGTCTGTTAAAAGATCTTCAGTCCTGCTTTTACTTCTGCTATGCACCATAGATCAGTATTAAAAACTGGGCTAGGAAACAGAGGTAGTAATTTAAAATAGTGCCACAGAATATTGCAGAGAGCAATAAAGAGGTGGATTATGATGTGGCTCAGAAAAAAAAATCTCTTTAATCAGAAGGAACACCTGTATACTACCATCCCAGAAAATCCCAAATCCAGGGAGCCAGGACTCATGATTACAGCAGCAGTGCAGCTGCCTGCCCCGTCTGCTGGGCATCACAGCTCACTGCATGCAACCTCAAGGCAAGAGGTCTTCCTTGTTCCAGAGTCACTTGATGCAGTGGAATCTACACTCCGGGGTTTTGCCTTTAGGAACTGCTGCAGTACATAACCATACTAACAAGAATGAATCTGGACCATGTGTCTGGCTTAGCAAAGGGCAGAAGGGTTGCAAAGCACATAGAACTGAAAATCCCCAGGTCTTCTGGACAAAAAGATGCAGCTCACTTGACAGATATCAAGTGACAGTTTAAAACATTCCTAGCACTGCTTATGTAAGTGCAGCTCTGCAAGCTTGAAGGGAAGGAGACAAATAGAAGCAGAGGAAAAAAAGAAAGGAAACCCTCTCCAGTCAATCTTTTCCCACGTATTCAATAGTTCACAACAAGAAATTCAGAAGCAAGCTCAGGTAGATACGCTGACACATAGACTGCTGACACAACAGAGGAGATCAAGCTCCTCTGCCCTGGGGATACACTTGCCCCTTCATTTTAAGATGGGAATGGAGCCCAAAACAGATTTCTTTCCTACAATTTATGGCTGAAACCACTTTTAAGTGCTACAGTTATTCTGAAATAGGTTTCTCTGGCTTGTGCAGATGGCCTCTCCAGACAGTATTTGCCATCAAATCTCCGCCTAAGTAACTGAGTGCTGTCCAAAGTCACAGGTGAGCTCTCCTGAAACATGTGGCCAATATGCTCGTGAAGTTCATGGGGGACTAAGCTCTGCCAACTTTCAGAGTCCATTTTTCATCATGTTGCCCAGAGAACACAGGTGCAAATCCTTCATGCATAGAGCAGAAGATATAGAGTGTCTAACCCCAAGGGATAAGGCTAAAAAGCAGCTATTTCTATCTGTGTTATATGACCAGCTGCCAAATCAGTTATTGGCAAAGACAGCGTCAGAAGAAAGTCATGCTTCTACAGACCCAACAACATAGCAGAAGACAAAACAAACCATTCCTTTTTAGGTTTTTCATCTGAAAAAAGGCTTCAAAGTGATAGTGTCTGAAGGCCATTCTCACCCAACCACCATTCAAAAGCCCAAAGGTTCAGGACACCTCTTGCTCAGCCATCACTGGCTGCTTTCTCAGGACCTGCTTTCTCACGACCTGCTTTCCCACTCAGAGTGCTCTGGCTTGCTTGGGACCCAACAGGACAGACTTGGCTGACAGCGCTGACTCTAAGGCAGGGCTGAGAATTGCACTGCCAGCTCTGTTCTGCTGGGCTTGGCTGCTGTGGGAGGGGAAGGAGGGAGGAGATTCTCTCTCTGGGGGGTTTCACCAACAGGATAAGCCTTTTAAAGAATAACATAGATGCACAGAAACTGAAATCTCAGCAGTCAGCTAAGATCACATGCTATTTCCAGATGGTTTACGGATATACACCCATAAATGTGTCATTAGCTGTGCAAAGGTGTGGCTAAGGCTACTAGCCAGCTCCAAGTACAGCTTGCCCCCTCCCTCAAAAACCCGAACAGACAGCTCCAAAGCTATGGATGTTTACTCTGGGTTTCCAGAGAGGAAATCAGAGTGGCAAATAGGGTAATAATTCTTCACAATCGAGGTACCTTAAATAAGGATCCACAGCAATCAGATCATGTACACCCTCGACTGTCTCCTTTCAGATTCTGATCATGGTTTGGAATTTCTGTTCTGTTTTTACTTGCAGATGTCTTCTCCTGCTTTTTATCTTATGAGACACACACAAAAATCATCATCTAAACTTAGAGTGGAGAAGTTAGCTCTGCTGTAAATGTCACTGGGTTTAATCCATGGCTGGGAGGAGACAGAGTTTGTGTCACCGTCAATCAAAAGACGGGCAGAGATACACTACTATAACCAACACCATTGTCAGCTGTCTCCTCTAAAGCAAATGCAGAGTCTATTCTCAGAACCGGTGAGCCTCTGCTATGGCCATTAATAACCAAAGGAACTGTCAGCAACCTGCAGCTCCTCCAGGTCCTATTCCACACACCACCACTTCACGTTACAGTCTCACTTAGAAAAAAAATTGTAATTTATAAGTAGACCTGCATCACTTGTGCAAAATGAAAACATTTTATATGTTTATATGCCTTTGGTCTGCAGAATATTATACAGGAATACAGGAGTGGACTGAACTAAGCCTGAATTCAGTTCACTTACATCACCCACTCAGATGTTGGCCACAAAAAAAAAAAAAAAAAAAAACAAAAAAAAAAAAAAAAACAAACACACATTTGTTTTTAAGCCCCGACCCCAACCACATCCTATTACAAAGTGGGTGAGAGGTAGCCTTGCACCTGCAGTTTTTAAACTTGAAAAGTTCTCTCCCCTTAATCTAAACAATTCTAAAAGAATCTAAATCATTCTTCGGGAAACAGACAGATTCTCAGTGATTTAGAAATAAACTCCATTGCCCTTGGCTGAATGATTCCAGGTTTATGACAGTGCCTGGGGACAAATCCCAGCCTACTCGTTTTGTCTGCATTTCAGGGATAGAAAAGTACAGGGAAGGGGACATCTCGTTTTACATTGTGGAGTTCACACTTCCAATACAGCCCTTTTGTTATAAAGCAGAAATGGTGCCTAGGGAGGAGGAAAAAAAAAAAAAAAAAAAAAGAGTAACCCAAAACCAGGCTCCTGATTTTGGCTTTCTCCATGGAGTTGTAAAGCAGTTGAGAAGAGATATATGCCACACTCCCTGGCCTCTGAGTATGTGCATCACTGGAACTGCAGCAGCTTATCAGTACCTAAACATTCTTTGCCCACTCAATTTATAATTATCTTCTTTTTCCAATATTTGAAGATCATTGACTAAAAAGCACCCTCATGTCTACATACAACACAGTCATTCCTCTAATCCTTATCTGTCATCTTGCAAGACAAATATCAGCCAGACTCAAAGGCTGAGACAGTCACTTGCTCCAAGTGATGTTACCCAGCTGCAGCAACCCCTCTCAGCATCTCTCTGCCTCTGCGATCTCTCTATTCAGCATCCATGTGAGTTCGTAGGTACACACACACCCACCCCTCTGGTGCATGGAGGCAGGGAAAGAAAGGCTATACTGACATGTTGTAAGAGGCCCTAGCTCCTGCAAAAGAAGTCAAGCTCACAGTTCTCACACTACATGGTTTTCCCATACAGCAGACTGTTCCTAGCAGCTCTTGGCATGTTTTGAGAAGTGTTTCAAACAGCCTTTTGGAAGTTCAAGGAGCCCAAGTTTGGGCTTCTTTGTTCTCTCCTGCAGCAGTTACCTGTTCAAGTCAAAGTCCTTTTTAAGCCACTTGAGCTGTTACAAAGCAGAACCATAAATTTATTGAGGCCAGATAACAAACAGGGGAGAAATAAAAGTTACCAGGAAGCTATTACCTTGCCAGGAATTATTACCTCTCATTCATTCTCACTAAAAAGCCAGAATCTTCACTGTTAAAATACAACCCCTTTTCCTATTTCATCACAATACTTGATAAGCCAGAGCAACTCAAGGTATTTACATGGACAATTGTTTCCTATTAAATTTAAAAATGGGATTAGCTTCATATCAACACAGGGAAAACTCTAGCTTTCAAGCTAACATAAGTACTGATATTTCCAAGGTGGCTGACTGTATTTCTTTGAATGGCTCAGTTGCATTATTTATAGGAAACTTGAAAAAGACAAAATGATGGTATTCTAGTACTCCATACTTGTGGCATAAAGTCCAGCCTATTATCACAGGCAATTAAGGTAAGAGGGAATGTCTGTGTTCCAACATATATTCTTTTACCATAGATCTCATTTATTATAGGAATTCATCCACTTTATTAATACTGTGAACATTAAATCCTCATGCTGAAGCAAGCCTGAGCAGCTTGCAACCTTCAAGCATTCACAAGTGAAAGCAACAAAGGAGTCAAAAAGAAACTCTAATTCCAGAAGAAAATGGGGTAGAACTTGGACCATCAACAGTAATATCCACTGCCCTCTCATATCAGAGGCTCAGGTGCAACACTTCACTAAACCACCTCTGCATTCATTGCAGAGCTGGGCAGAAAACCCCACTTTCTCTCTAACCAAAACCTTTACAACAAACTCCTTTTCATGGGTTCTCTATGGGAATTTTTGTCTCTTAAAAAAAAAAAAAAAGAAAAAAAAAGTTGAAGTTGAGTTGAAGTTGAGAGTTCTACAGAAAGCACTCCTGTGTCACTGAAGACCTGATTTTGTCAGTTTTCAGCCACATTCTGCCACGATAATGAAAATGCTTTCACATAAACCTAGTTAACATAAGATTAAAGAACATCAGTCTTGTTCTGCAAGTCATTTGATGTGAAGTTATACAGGCTAGCAAAGTCAAATGTTCATCCAGAGCCTAGAGGCCTGCTGACCTGTGATTAAAACATGCTTGCGTCTATAGCCAGTAGCACTTACAAAAAGCAAAGGCTGGAATTGCATCTAGCTGCTTTTATGTCCCCTTGCCTAAAGGCTTGTTTGCAGAAAGTTACCAGGAGTCAGCCACAAGAGCAAGTCCAGGTAAAACTCAAGCTCATCTCTCCAGACTACAGCAAGGCATTTTAGCCACTCCACTTGCTCTTAAAAAGTCACGCCAGTTCACTATTTCCCCCACTCAGTCATATCATCACATCATAGAGCTGTGTGGAGGTCCCTGTAAGCACCAAGTCCACACCCAGGCTGAGAGCGCACCACCAAAAGAATCTGCAGTGGCCAAATTAGTCTTCCATGCCAAGCTAAGTATTTCAAAAAAAAATTTTTTTAAAAAAGATTCCCTTGCAGTACCAAGAACCAGTGTCTTAGAACTCCACCTTACATAGCTTAAGCCACATGTTCCAATTGTACATGTGTATACCAGACCAAAAAAAAGAGATTCAAGGTGGATTTGAGTGCCTCTACTCAACTATCTCAGGTTACATAGGCTGTAAAATCCCTTTGCTCTGCACTATGGGAGGACAGGATGTTTTTATGATTACAGACCTTTGGGATTTGCCATGCTAAACAGCTCACTGTACAACATCATCTGTCCCACTGACTGCTCCAAAGCTGACCCAATGCATATGAACCAGCTTCCCAGGTTAGCCAAGAGCTAGGGTTTGAGAAGACATCCTGCCTAGAACACAGATTTCAGGAGCTGAGTCCATAAAATATCACCAAAGAACTCTTAAATACAAAAATGGCACTTAAACCAGAGAGGATCAGTCCAAAGAATTCATGGGCTCTTACATTTCCTTCAAACCAAACATGTTAAAACGTGACACAAGACAGATTCCCTGCACTATACTGGATGACAAAGAAAGATTAGAGTACAAAGTCTACTTAAGAAGTCAGATCTAGGAACCTGCTAATGCATCCCTCTGGTCTCTGACTCACTCTGCAGCGATATGGACACTGATGCTTCAGCCAGCCACAACACCTCGCAGCAAGCTAGCTCTCCTAGAAAGTTAGGCAGACTCCTTTTTTGCTCAGCACAAGGAGAACACAAGGACATGACTATGCACACTGGAACAAGAGCACACAGTATGCTTTTTATTTTGTATTTGATATGATATTACAACAGGATCAGCTAACCAGTGAGGTTGTGCCCTCAGATCAGCTCATCTTCTCTACTGCAAAAGAAAAGCTACTTCACTACTGCAGTGACAGAAGTACCAGAAAAAGAGTCGTAGCCTTGAGGTAGACTTAGTGGTGGAGTGCTTAGAATGCCAGTACCCCATTCAAACAGCTCTATTGTATCTTTGGGAGGCATGCACCACGATCAGCACAAAGCTTCCTGTGAAGTCCAAATAGCAAGAAAGGAACAGACAAGCTTTTGTGTTATCCACTTTTCTAAAATAGATAACTTGCCCAGTTAATTCTAACAACCAACCTCATTTAAACATTAACTGTCTCCAGACAGTCATGGACCACTTTGGGTAATAATCAGCCTCCTATACAGCTTTTTAAAAAGTTTCTCTCTGCAGTGAGGAGAATCATTTGAATCTTCATCATAGAATATCAACATTTTAAGCATTTATTATTCCACATTATTACATGTAAGTCTTTCCATCCTTTAAGTTAGAAAAGAGGCAGAGTCAGCAAAAGTTAGCTTCTCCAGTAATTTAGTCTTTCTGAGAAAAAGTTACACAGAGCAGAACCCAGACCTATACTAAATGGGCAACAAGGAGTGCAGTGATGAACAGATCAAGTAAGGCATAAACAATAGATGATCAAGCATGGGAAGAAGCAGAAAGTTGTCATAGTTGACACACAGGAGTTGCTGCAAAAATTACCTACTGCTTCTCCAATTATCCCTGAAAGTAGTTACCAATCAGGAGGTGAGATGAGCTAAGACAGGCAGGAAAACACAGGCATCAGCTAAGCAACCTCTAATCCACAACCCCGGCACCCGGATTTGAGCAGGGAGTTCAGCTTCACCCAGGTCTGAATCTGACAAACCCTTCCCAACACACTGTGCTTCCAGCGGTTCAACACTGCCTGCATGAGGGAGGAGGATAATTTGAAAGAGTGGGATGAGGGTAATAAACAAAGTATCTCTGAGCACACAGAGGACATGCGAGGCGCACTGTTAGTGCTCATTTAAAACCTCTGGAGCAGAACAAAAGCCTCGCTAAAGCTTTAAAACATTGACTCAAACAAATCTGCTGCATCAGGCACTGAGCACAACACTGGGACGAGAGGGCAACAGATGCAGGAGATGGAGGGTGTTAGAGAGGAACCAAATAAGGGTCCAAGCTCACTCTACAACAGTCATGCTAAGTTTGGGGTGGAGGTTCAGCTAGTTCAGTCTGCAACTCCCTAAAAACATTTTCCCACAGAAGCAGGGAAAGCATGGAAGACCCTCCAGTTGTTTCCAATAAAGAGATTTGTCTGGCAAAGAAAAACAAGTTCAAGTGACATTTCACAAACCCCTTTAAAGAAGTAAAGACAATCTATCATACCCCAAGGACCACTGCAAATTGCAGTCTTTCCATTCCTTGGTGTCTCTGCTATGATGCCAGTAAGTTAGCAAGTAAGGGCTGAAGTAAGTTTATATATAAGGATAAACCTCTCAAGCACAACCGCCTTAGTTTGCATTCTTCACATTCCTGGGAAACCAGGATTCCCTTTACATGGTAGTAAGAGGAAGGAGGGAAGAAAACACACAGACACTGAGTTAGCATTAACAGAAATCCAGGAGATCACACCAACCTCTCCAGTACAGTAAGGAGAGACTTTTCAAAACATTGCATTCACCTCAACATTAATACTGGGCAAAGAATTACTAAACTGCCTGAGGAATAACGGGCCAATCCTTTCATCTCAGAAGCCGGTGAAGCAGAGCAGAGTAAGGAACAGATTCTCCTGAAGTCACACTTCTGTTTTGAACAGGGATCTCCCAAGAACCTCCAGAGAGGGATTCTCTAATCACTTCACAACTGATCCAGCCTCATCCCACACATCAGACTGCTTCTCACCCTGCACATCTGATCGCACAAAATTCAAGCTACAGATAGCATCAGTCACATCCTATACTTCAGAGCTGGTGGAGTCTCAGGACAAACTCCGGAGCTACCTTCATCAGCAGCCCTTCTGGACCACAAGATTACAGAAAAAAGACAAATAATAAAGATAGGTAGTAAAATACCTTATCCCTAACTGCTCTTCACACAGCTCCACATGGCATTTTGAGTTCAGGTGTCAGTAGGGCATGCACAAGCTTTATCCCTGGATTGAACAGGCCACTGCAAATGGTAGTTTGAGAAGCAGAGCAAAAGCAGAGCACCGTCTTCAGGACAGGCACATGCTGTCTCCACATTCTGCTCCATGCCTGCCTTCACCCTAATTGGTGGCCAGCTCAACACCCACATCTCCATCAGGACAACAGATCTACAAGCCAAACCAGTCCTGTCAGCTTCTTTCTCCAAATCAGAGAGAGCTTTGTGCAGAGAGCAGGCTATTCTGTAGAGATATTTTTGCTGACAGTCCAATCCATGCCCAGCTCTATGCTCCAAGACTTCCTGCCAACAAGAGAACAGCAGAGCAGAGACTTTCTCCACTTTCATTGCTCTCTTCTTCCTTTTAGATTCCTTTCTTCTGGTTCAGCTAAGGGGAGGGAGTGGAGAAGCACGCGGGGGGAGGTAGAGAGGGGGAGAATGGAAGCAGCAGTTGAAGGAAAGGATACCTGTCCTTCAGATCACCTTGCATAATACAGAGTAACCACTACTGCATGTGCTGCAGAAGCTACCAAAAGGCACATCTCCCTGTCTGGTAGTGTTGAAAGATTCATCTCTAACAGCAAAGTGAGGTAGGTTACTACCCCTAATCACAAGCTAACGGGCTATCTTAAACAGACTATCTTAAAAAGCAGGGTGAAGGGAAGGATAAGCTTGTTTTTACCAGCCATTCTGTGTTTATCTGAAGAGCAGTCTTCTGCACTAAGGGCTGACTATGAGTTCCAGGATTGGAGTAGGGGGAAGGTAACCTAAATGAAGATGCACAGAATCAGAGCCCAGGGCACAGACTTGGGCTTTTAAATTAAATTCCTCTTTAAAAAAAGGAAAGCTAAAAAAACAAAACAAAAACAAAACCAAAAAAAAATCCCCTCACTGAAACAGACAGAGCAACTGAAATGCATATGGAAGGTCTGTGGGTGCCTGCCCACATGTAATTTGCTCAATATCACAAAGTGTAAAAAAACATAGGCAGTTACCCAGAAACCAAAGCCAAAAAGACGACAGCGGGTCAAAATTTCTGGTCTATAATAAACATAAGGGAACATTGCATCATGTTTAGCATGCGGTCTGCACACTTCAAGGTCCCTGAAAAAGAATTATAGGAAGTAATCTGTATGACTGACACTTGTAGAGAGGCTAAACCTCTGGAATAAAAAAAATAATAATTAAAAAAAAAAAAAAAGGCCCACGGATCACGAAAGTTTGAAACCCTACTCTAGCCCATCTCTTAAGAACAGAGATAAGACCTTTTCATGAGGCATATTCCTCATGGGAGTTTTAAGAGAGCCTCCCACAATTTCACCAACACATTCACAGAACACCTAAAACAGGATTAGGGGGAAAAAAAGAAAAAAAAAACCTTCACCCTAGAGCCAACTCAGTCCCTCAGGCCTAACTCCTTCAACTGCAGTCAGCAGCTGATGCTTCCAACAAAAGAACAAGCACCACATTAGTCTAACAAAAGAGAACCTACTTGAATTAGGAATAACAATTGCAACTTAAACCTGGAGAGGACAGGCTAGAAAAAGCAAGAGGAAACAAAGGTGATAAAAATTTCTTTCCAAAGCTTTGTAAAGTTCTATTTTCTTATAGTTCCTGGGCAGAAGGGGGGGGGGGGAGGAAATTGAGCAACATCACCTTCTTGATCCCCAGAGCCTTTCTGGGCTGACAGTAAGGCTGTCCAGACAGAGCACATCCCAGGTTACGCACAGCCAGTAACCTTCACATTCAGCAACATGCATGTGGCTGCAGTAAACCACTGTGAGCAAAGACAGCTCCCTCCTCGGTGCAGAGGGCGTCAGCACGATGCGTGCTAACCCACGCAGCTGTCTTCTCCAGTATCGTCACATCAGCCTCCCGGGCAGCTTCCACATACTAATTTTGGCTTGGCATGATTTTAATAAAAACGAATCATGACAGCAACCAGCAAGTGTTCCATGGCTGCCGCTATCCACACTAATAGCTCAGGAAAACGAACAAGGCACCTGCGCACCGCTCCATGCCTTCCTCCCCATGACGTAAATGCCATCAGCTAAATACTTCTACTATCACCTGTGAGAAAGAGGTGTAGGCATTAAGGCTACTGTCAGTAGCTGACACAGCAGCTGCCCTGTTCCCCAGTCACACTGAACAACTCTGCAGAGACCTGCTTGGCATTAGCTGTTTGCCGATTAAGCATAAGCTTTTGATATCTTACTGGTAAGAGGCATGCTCTGCCACCTCTCCTTCTCCATCTGTCACGGTCACATAAGACAACCTTCCTCCTGGCCCCTATGCTACCACAGCTTCACTTCCTCCTCCTTAAACAGCCATATAACCACAGCCAAACAAGGACAGGAACTAGAGCGCTCCCGCAGAGGACAGAAAACTGAGAAGGGAGCAGAACTTGCATCAGGTGGATGTTCCCAGCTTGTGCCTCTGCTCCCAACTCCCTTCTCAAGCCCTCTACTCCAGGAACAGCTGCACTTCAGTATTAGTGTTGCACAGCCTGCAGAACTTAGAAAGTTCTAAAAAGATTTAATAAATGTTACTATTGCTTGAATAAACACAGGATTAGACAAAAATACTGAGATTCAGCTGTAAGAAAAATTAGTATTTTTTAACAGTGAAGAAAGACAAGATCTGTTAGTCTCTGTTGACTCAGATTGTTATCGGCATCTGGTTACAGAGGTAGTATTGGTTCACCCAATACTTACCTTCCTCTCTTGCAACTACCCAGCGCCACTTCATTCGAGTTTCTGCCCTGCTCCCTCTCTCAAAACATGACAATCAAATGCTCCCTGACTAGTGCAGCAATGTCAAGCTGAGGCGCACACATCCCAAAATGCAGTACCATCACAGCATATCCTGGGAAGAGGAAAGTGCCAAGAAGAAAGTGCCAACAAGCACATCCATGTGCCTGACTTCAGCTCCCAACAGCAGCCTTTGTCTTTAAGTGGTTTTCAGCAAAACTATGTCAGAATCAACAGGGATCAGTTCCAGCAGCACTAGGAAACACAATGGCAAAGAGGAAGAAAAAAATAATCAGTGTTGTTTCTAACTTCTATGTACCTCTGGCTTGCGCTGACAGAGGCTGCATGTCAAAGGAACTCAGGCTCCTGAAGAATAGCATCCTAAAAATCTTCAGACACTGGGAAGGAGATATGGAAACCATCCTCTGTAGACCATCCATTCATAAAAGCATTCAAAGCTACAGCCACCTACTCATTCTTAGGGGAAAGATCCAACTGACCTTAGTTTCCAAGTTGAAAGCTCTGCTCTGAATTCACCTCCTATAAGGACCAACAGGGCCTTCGCTTGAAGTACATTCTCCAGGACAGCTGGATACAGCTTCCTCTTCATGCCCATTTCCAGAATAGGGCTAGTCTGTTGAGGGGATCAAAGGAAAATTTTGCCCTGGATTGGAGAGGTGTCCAAAGCATAGGTGAGCTTTTGTAAGGCCACAGTTTTCATGAATACTCAAAGCTTCCACATCCCACATGGCTACTAAAAGAAAGTCTTATTGCTCCCACACTCCTTCCTGCCTCTACATTTTCTCCCCCTTGTGCTAACCCAAGCATTTGAGCACCCATGTGTTGAACAGGATTTAAAAACACTCAATTGTAAAAGTAGCAATATAGATCTGGGTTAAAAGTAACCAACAGTTCCTGATTTTCCAACCTGTTTCAGAAGGGATGGGACAAGTTTTCTCAGCAGCATCTACTTACGCCTTCTTACAAAGTGTTGGATCATTGTTTACACTTAGTCACACTGCCTATGAGAGTGGATCTTTGGCTAAAGGACTAGATTCAGTGGCCGGACAATTTGAACTGAACACATCCTGACTCTCCCTGGAAAATATCAAGATTTAATTCTGATGAAATGTGCATTTGGCAACTCTAAAAAAAATCACTCCCATTTCTAAAAGGAGAAGAATAACAGCAAAATCTTTCTCTATTTAAAGATAAGCTGGTAAATTCCAGTCCTGGTCTTCCAAATTTTTTAAAAAGTTCTTAGTTATTCAAGTGAGACACAGAAATCAGTCAGCAACAATTTCATGTAAACTCATGCAAATTCAAAGCTTAATTACTCAAAACTTTGGCTTCACTCACCAAGAATCTTTTCTAAACCTCACTTTCTTCACCCTTTCTATAATGCTTCAAGGCTTCAGTAAGATCTAAGCAGAAAAAGAGGTGAAAATCTGTGCTACGCCACATACAGTATGACCCAAAATTATGGATAAACCCGTAACAGCAAACCTCCAGAGCACTTTTTCTTGGACCTGTGTGACTAGTTTCCACACATCCACTCCACAGCAACACTGTGCAACTCAGGGCAAACAGAACTGAGTTGTCTACCAGAAGGCATCAAATGATGCCGTGGAAAAAGATACTTGTGGGTAGCTAAAACTCAAACTCAGACTTTACATGTATTATGAATTCAGTGCCATAGCTAGTGTATGCTTTTCATTTACCTAAAGTAAGTACCAGCAATAACAAATACTACTGGAAAGGAAGTGTACTCCTTAACCAAGCTGGTAGCAAGAAAAGACAGCATGGCACAAGCCTACCCATCCTCAGTTCACCACAGAGACTAGACTCCGTGGCAATTTAGAGATGTTTGTCACCTAAAGTGGAGGGCAATGTTTACTGTTGGAGATGAGGACTCTTCACTTTTAAGCAAATCAACAGAGGTAACATGACAAATACTGTAAGCCACAACAGATACTAAATAGCTATCTGCACAAAGTTCTTCTTGTTAGGGTCAAAGACTAACATGAAGAACAGGTAAATGGGCCCTAGAAAGTATGTACATGGGTTACCATCCTCCACTTCAGCTCACTTTACAAAACAATGCTATCTGCACCTTACTGCAACAGAATCATAGAATCAGTAAGGTTGGAAGGGACCTCTGGAGATCATCTAGTCCAACCTCCCTGCTCAAGCAGGGTCACCTGCTGAGCATGTTAGACAGGGTTGCATCCAGGCAGGCCTTGAAGATCTCCAGAGAAGGAGACTCCACAACCTCTCTGGGCAACCTGGTCCAGGGCTTCATCACTCTCACAGGGAAGAAATTCTTCCTCACGTTCAGGCAGAACTTCCTGTGCTTCAATTTCTGCCCATTGCCTCTTGTCCTGTCACACAGGGCAACTGAAGAGAGTTTGGCCCCGTCCCATTGACACCCTCCCTTCAGGTACTTGTACACATTGAGAAGATCCCCCCTCAGTCTTCTCTTCCCCAGGCTGAAGAGGCCCAGCTCTCACAGCCATTTGTCGTTGCGCAGGTGCTCCAGCCCTCTGATCATCCTCATAGCCCTACACAAAGATTCAGTGTATTCATACTATGCCTTGACTTCTGGCTCACTGTCATTATAAGATAATCAGTATTTTCTAATGCTATAAATGTAGGAAAAATACCTCCAATAAGTCAATTACCAAATTAATACATGTGTTGCTGCCCATACATGTGTTGCTGCCCATACATGGACACAAGTCCAGACTTGAACTCAGCATATTTTATTTTTCAAAATTAAAACCCTCCACTGACCCTGTCTTAACAAGAATAGACTTTGTCTGAAGACTCTTGACAGCCAGGGCAACACGACAACTGGACATTGCCCAGGAAAGATTGTCCAGAAACCTGCAACAAAGTCAATGGTTAATGGACAGACTAAGAGGGGCAAAAGATCCATCCCATTGCATGGAATTGCACCATCTGTCTTAAATGTGCACAACATTCATTCGTGTTGCCACTGCTGCATTTTCTTTCTAGATTTCATTTAGGTCATTGTGGTCCTGATATTCACAGGAGTGTTATGAAGATACCAACCCCTTCTGTACAGACACTGGACCAAGGAACATTGGTAAATCCAACAGAAAGCAGATGTCAATGAACAGCCACATGGAAACAGGCAAACAAGCAGGAACAGGCCAAGGGGAAAATAACCCAAATCAATTCACAGGACAGTCTTGTCTCATTACGTTAAAGACTGTAACAGCTGAGACATCTGAGGATCCAAGATCCCTAACTCCATACATTACAACCATTTCAGCACAAAGATTACTGCATATTGCTCAGATCTTTGATTAAACCTTTAGATGAGAAAAGAGCCACTGCATTTTGATGTGTTATTTCCTCAGTAATAATTAGAGCTCTATTATTAAACATAGATCAGGATCAAAGAGACAGCTTCATTTGTCTTCTGATCTGGTTGCATAGCCATAGGCAAAGGTTAAAGACAAGGGAAAGAGAAAGAAAAATTACTGCAAGAAGAATCTAGAACAAGGATTACATAAACATTACTGTGGAACAACAGGGATACCAAGAAACAAGTATTAACTGGAAGAGGAAGGATTGTCTTTGTTTTGTCAGGACTGGAATCAGAGGAAAGAAAACCCAAAGAGCGAGATGTTGGATGTGACAGCTGAAGTTTTTTCCTAAGAGCAGGAGAAAATGGTCAAAACAAGGGCACTTTCTCCTTCAGTAAAAAGGAGGTAGGTGCACAGCAAACAACAACAGGCTCCTAGGGCTTCCCCTGCATATCTGGGGTAGGGGGAAGCCCTCCTTTGTAGCAGCCTGATAAAGGCATCCAGGCCTTTAAGCACTTGGCTTCCTGCCAAGTGTTGTGATGACTAGTGATGACAGTGTGGGGATGGAAGGGAAAGGGAAATTGAAAGGAGGAACTTTAACAAGGCACTGCCTAAAAGCAGCTGATGTTATCAAAAAAAGCTTCAGTGTTAGCTCAACAGATGAAGGGAGAGCAATGTAAGCAGAATCAGAGTTGATCATCAAGATCTTGTGGAGCACAAGTATCCAGCTGCACACATGCACCCACCAGTGCGCGTGAAGTACAGGGACATCTTTCTTTGAAAAGAGACAACTTCCTTCCATGCATCATGAGAAACAAATACATCAATAACAGCACTGGTATTACCCCCTCTCTATATGCTGTCAGAACAGAATACTTTCTTTTTCATCCCCTACTCCAGAGATGGGGCACAAATAAACCATAAATGCCAGCAGAGGGAAGACTGGCAGAAAGACTGTCTGCATCATCGCAACACAGGCCTAATATGTTTCCACTATGGAGAGCGAGGCAGGCCTACCTGCATTAAAACAGTGATGTCAGGAGTAGAGAGCAACAGTGCGATGGCTTGTTGCACTAAACAGTATGCACATATTCAAAGATTCTTCCACCTCAACACAAAATCACTTCCTTTATTTTTTTGCAGGTTACAGAATGAGATATCTTGAGAATAAGCAACTTGTCTGTGGTGATACAGGTAGTCTGTAACAGCGATAAGAAGCAACTCCAAATTATATGTGGGTCAATGTTTAACATTAACCATAACCCTTTCCTCCTTACAGGGGGGATACAGAAACTGTCACAATTCCCTTCAGAACTGGGAAAAGCTGCACTAGAAAACTGTCTTTGTCATACACACTGTTTGAGCTTGAACAAATCATGATGCCTTTCCATAACATTCATTTTCCTTTCTATCACAGTAGAGCTATTATTTTCACACAGCCCCTGAAAAAGTGCAAAAAAAACCCAAACGCATGGTCTCACAGCTCCTGAACAATGTTCCCTACCTTTCAAAGATCATCATGTTATCAATATACACTTGCAAGATAAAGCTTCTGACACAGAGGCAAGCCCAATTATTGCTGTAGGAAATTAAAGTGTTGATTGTGTTCCTGGCTCTTTCAGGTTTGCGGTTTCCAAGAGTTGAATGATGGGAAAAGCCGGATGAAAAACAGTTTACTTCTCCAACCTTGAGTCACTCTTGTATAGGCTGAATCCCATCTGCATAGGGTCTTTTCCTTCCAAAAAGGCAGGACACTAACTGCACAGTGAAAGCCAGTACAAGGAGTTCAAAAGAGCATCCCCACACGATAACTCTCAGACAAGAGATACAGGACTGGAGCACGCAGAACGTATAGGTTTTAGTCCCAAATGATACTAGCCCAGGTAAATAGACAATAGTTTCCCCAAGCTTCTCATTTTTTGAATTTTTGTTTCACCACAGAAAATATCTTGAGGGGTGAAGTAGGGGGAACAGATGTACAGGAAGGGCTCAGAGTAGTATATAGTCCAGCTCTGATAAGCAACCCTACGACACTGTAACAACAAACCAGGGCAATTAAACAATACACTCTTCCTGAGCAGGGGTCCCCCATCACAGTTTTTTTTGCTTTTTAAAGAGCAAGATACATCTGGAGTTAAGCCTTCAACATTTACAGTGTGTCAAGGAGTTATCTGAAGTTTACATTAAAAAGACCTTCTCAATGCTACAGATCCAGAGCCAGCCCATGGGGAAACAGAGAAGGAATCTGAGATGGCAACAGATAATGAGGATTACAAATCTATCTTCAAAAAGTACTTGATTCACCTGATGAGGAAGAAAAAGCATTTTACTTTCTGCTTTTCAGTCTATTGAACAAGGAATTAACCATTCCTTGAAGATGACCTCTCAATCCCCCAATCAAGAGATTAAAAATGCAAGAAGTTCGAGTTTTTTCAGGCCTCTATATCCCTTGTTCCTATTCACTCTGTCTAAAAATACCTGTGAAGGCTTTTGATATCCTTCCACACCAGCAGTATGATTGGCCCTGGATCTATGCCACCCTCTAGGCTTTAAGAATGCACTGCAAGGTCTCTCTCCCAACATAGCCATCAGCTGTCCTTTTGCCTTGTACTGTCCATCAGTAAAGGTTGGCAGGCAGGTACTGAAGGCTGTAAAACACTTTACTTCCATGGTCTGCCACTGATCAACCCCCTCGCCCCCCCCCCCCCCCAGCCCCATGCTGGTTTTCATTCACAGTCCATTCATGATGGTGAACTTCAATTCACCCAGGAAATAAACTTGTGTTACTGTTATTTTGCTGGACCAAGAGGCACATGTATTTGTGTTTACAAAGGGCACTGAGGACATACACAGTTAGCATTGCACTTACAGCTCCTACCAACATCAGCAGTGGCATAAGAGCCTCTTCAAGAGCAGGACTCAGTCCCTACAAATTCAGGTTACAGAAGACAAGACTGACCATCACTTTGGCAATGTCCTTCTTTCCTGTCCTTCTAAAAGGGCTCTTTCAGGTAAGCACTAGTACTAGTGTCATTTCCACTGCAGACAATGTCACTTCTTCCCCTCTGGATTCTAACTCTCCCCCTTTCTTCATTGCCTTTAATATAGTTGGGATTCCACTCAGCTCTGTAAAACACATCTGATCCTTTAATATGATCAGATATTCTCCTGTGGAAGAATGCAAAAACATTTACGTTTGTTCCTGAGCAAACAGTCTGTACAATTCCCAGCACGTTGCTATTCTTTCTCACTAGGATTACCAAAACGTTTATTAGGGCTAGGTCGTTCCCCCATCACCTTTCACCCACACAACCTCATGAGCCCATCACAGAGACTGGCAATTCTCTCATCAATCCTACCCACACACAGTTTGTAGAGAGATCAGACTTGTGTATAATTTCTTGGCCTCCTATTTGTGATTCCACAGCATCCCATTTTGCAGGCTCCTCTACTCATAAAAGATAGGAGAGGGCTGGAGCTAGAAATTACAGGTCTTTTTTAGCAGCTTATATTTAGCTGCCAAGATCTAGAGGGATAGAAGAATCTTACATTTTATTCCAAAAGTTTTCCACAGTATCTCAAAGAGCACCATCACTCACAACAATTTTAATGACCTGATTTGCCATGCTCCTTGCTATCTGCCTCCTCAAGCTCTTTAAGACAGGATACTTGTCCTATCTCTTTGGTTTACTTGTTAACAAGCACACTGCACTGTTCTGCATAACAAGTGCACCAACTCAAATTCACCTCACGAGCACCTCTGCCTTCCTCCAGCTATCCATCAGTTGCCATTAATCCACCCTTCTGGGTAATCAAAGCTCTTTAAGCATATAGCTATGAAAGAGCAAACCCACTTTCTGGCTGCAAGCTGTGTTAGAGGGCATGATGACCCTGCAGGTACTGTAATTGTGAAAAGCTACACTCCAGAGGCACCAAACGGTGCATTTATGGAATCAGCTTCCCACAACAGGACAGAAGCACAGTAGAAAGAACATTTTTGCTTTAAAAGAAGTTCCTGGCACACTCAGTGATACCAGGCTGCATAACAACTTAACTGCAGTCCTGCATTGGGTTTCCTCCCCTTACGATCCTCTCTGTACATCTTTCTCACCTAATTTGAGAGTGACTTTGGCCAGATCATCTTTCCCTGTGTGGAAAAATCTTGAGAAGTGCTAGTATTATCATTCCTTCTCCCTCACCCCCAGTGGTAAGCTGTTTATATTATCATCTGAACTGTACTGTAGTTATCAAAAATCAATACTTTGGAGAGTGAAGAAGCCGCCACTCAGATGACATTAAGACCCTTTACCATCACTACATTAATGTACAGCAGCTGCATTTCCAAACATTAACTACTCCTTGATTAACACTCACATTTTAAACAAGAATTGAAAAAAGAGACCTTGGAGACAGTGTTTGGCATCAATTGCAGGAGAAGAGGCACTGGTGCAGCATGAACCAGCAGAAAAGGAAACATGCTGTTAGTACACACAGAATATCACAAAATTAAGGTGGTAAGGAATTACAAGATAGTTTCTTTCTCTTATCCCAGAACAAAAATCAGTTAAGATTTCATGCATCTATGTAGACATAACCTTTTATGTGCAGTAAATCACAGTCAGCTTACAGGGATGAATGAACATGGTGGGCAGAAGGAAGCTTTTTCATCCATTTCTGCCCGCCTGAGCTTCATTATGAATTCAGACAGGAATATGACTGTCAAGGATAAAAATAAAATTGTCACCTGACAATAACAACTGATTTTTGCTGACACTTGCTTTAAAAATGGGAGTGATGGGAGAACCTTACCTACAAAGACATTGTACTAATACTAAGGATGTGTTTAACCGCAGTTGATAAAATCCCATAAGGGACTTTCACAAACGAGCATGTGGCAAGAATGTTTTTGAAGATGCTCTCACAACAACATACAAGCGCAAGTGGGAAACCTCAGCCAAAAACCAGAACAACAGAAAGGTCATCTATGGAAATGAAAGCATTAATCATCCAACTCCTACAGTATGAGCTGAACCAAAGTTAATCTGTATTTGCTGTCACAAGAGAAAACTAATGCACTCTGTCTTCTAATATCAGCCTTTACATGGACTGTTTTCCAGAAAGAAACAGCCATGCTGGCAGTTTAGGAAAATACACAGCACACCCCAGGATGCAAGAGCTATTTTCCTCAAGGCACTTCTACACCAAGCACATTTACAAAACAAAAACACCACACAAATAAATCATCAGTTCTCAGGATGTTTTACAAGCATTAGTTCTCACCATCTTTGCACAAGACAAACTGGTTAAGCAGAGATGTCCTTACATGTGTAAGAACAGATTCATATCAGCCATCTCCTCCTCTCAGAGGGAATTTAGAAGAGGGATAAGTCCTGAGCTGATGGACTGACTGGGGTCCCTCACGCACGTATGGCACCATTCCACGTACCTGCTTCTCGAGCACACTGTGCTCCAGATCCAAATCCTGCAGTCCCAATTAGTGTTTACATGATGCTTCCAGCGACTTTTTTTCAGTATTCTGTTTATCCACCCCTACCACAGGTAGTTTTGAGGATTTGCTTCTAGCATCATCCAACTCTAAATTAAGTCATAATACAGCAGGAGTGGTGCTGTGACAGATAGTACAGAAAAGTCATTTCTCTGCTACCTTGGTCCTTGCAGTCCTCTTGTGCTGCACTCCCACACCTGCATGAAATTCAGTGCCTGTCTATTCGTAAGCCATTCAATTACCTTTGACTCCAGATTCCTGTAAGGGCTTGTGTTGCATTAACCCTGCTTTGGTCTCATTATTTTACCTCTGTGCATATCTCTCTGATCTCCTTAGGGTCTTTTACATTATGCCTACCTTGAGCAATAGCTACCACACTTATCCTAAGCTTCTACCTTAGCATAAATTCAAGAATGAAGGACTGTCCTTGGCTAGGAACAACAGCACAAAAAACTGAAACAAAAATTACTTCTTGACTCTTTCTCCCTCAGGTATACCTATAGCTCCGTGCCTTTGCATACACACATATACCCTCCCAAACAGATGACTGATAAGTCATTCTCCCTACATTTTCATTCTGTTATTGGCAGATTTTTCCCCTCTATAAATGCACAAGCTTGCCTTGTTTTATGAAAACTTATTGGGAAAACATACTGCCTTTTTTTCCCCCCCGCTTTACAGATTTCATCTGTCAGGAAGAAAAGCAAAGACACCTCTCTCCTACCTTTCATCACCATGTGCATCCTGTGCTCTGTGGCCCTGCTTCCACAACTGCTCATTCAGCCATACTTGTACCAGGCTAAGCTAGGGCTTACTTCCACTTTACCTTAACCTCAGCAGCAAATCTCTTCAACACTCTAGATCGTTAGTCTTTCCTCTGCCCCTTGGGCTTGTTGTTGCCGCTCTCGTCTCCCACCCACAACTTACTATCCAATGCACCTATTTGTGAGGCTAGTTTGAAAGAAAAACAGGTAAAGCAGCAAAACTGAAGGGACGATATTTGGGCAGCAGCACAGAGAAGCAGAAAAGCAGCAGCTATGGATGACTTATCTTAAGGTAGATGTGGTTTAAAAAGTACTGAGGAACTGAAACCCCAGCTAAATTAGCTGGGTTGATTCAAATTGTTGGTCAGCACAAGAGCTGATGAAGGCTTGCACAATGTGCTCCAGAAGCAAGTACATGGAGCAGCAAATGTACACAGTGATAACTATTTGAAGGTGGTGACTCCTTCCACCAAAACAAATCTACACACCTAATTTGAGAACTGCTGGAGATAAAGAACGTAAAGAGCTTCCAGCATTTCCAAACTCTGCATCAACCTTGATGCCTAAGCAGGCAACTGATTCCAGAAGTGTAAAAAATCTAGAACTTCACCAGAAGACACATAAGCTCTATTACATCAGCTTAAGCATTCAGCTTTGGGCTATCAGATGTGGGATGCACAAGTTGCACATGGGACATACCAGAAAACTGAACAAGAAACTGATCACTGAACACACAGCTGTTAGATGTGCTTGCACAAGAAAGCCACCTTTGCCATATCTAACTGAATGCCTAACTCTTAACTCCATGGGCTTTTTTTCTTTCTTCCCTCCTTCCTCCTCTGTTTAGCTTGTTATTACTTAAATCATGCAGGTAAAACACTGAATTCCTCAAAATTCCAGCTTTTCAGCAAACCACAGATTGGAGAGAATATTTATCTATCATTACTTTGAATTAAAAAAAAAAGGGGGGGGGGCAGATCTCCAGGAAAGCAGGTAAGTTTCCAACCTACCTTCTGTCTGCCTCAGTCTTAAGACAACATCAAATCAGAGACCAACAAAAATTGGGACACTCTGCTATGGAGCTGGGTATTAGCTACATAGTAACTGTAGTAAGGCCAAATGGCATCATTTAATTCAGCTGGCATCAATGTGACATTCCAGGCAACAGGACTTCACAACATCAGTGTCTTATTTGGGTAGGCATTTAACACAGCTTAATTAAACCCTATCTATAGCTAAAGGTAACACTAGTAAGAGGAACAGATAGCATAAATAGCACTGTTTGCACAAATGCCCCTTCTCATCTCCTCCTCCCCTGCAACACTCATTTTAAATGCTGATTCATTTGGAAGAAGTATTTTTATTTCTATGCAGACACTAATGCAAAATGAAGCTACCAAATCAGGACAAAATGTAAAAGGCATTTGAGGCTATGCCTGAGCCGGAGAAAGAGATAAAGAAGCAGGTGTGTTTGGGAAGGAGGGGGACAGAGAAGCTTTTGTGAGGCAGAAATATGAGAGAAAGGGACTCCAGAAGTGACAGACTGGATGCAAAGCCCTTAAGAGGCTAGAAGACCTCCAGCAAGTGTTTGCGACCGCTGTGCTGAAAAAGGAGGGGAGTTTCTCAAATACAGGACAGATCTGGAACATGTAACATGCAGGACAGGTGAAGGGGGGAGACACACTGAACTTTGGATAAGTTGCTGAGACTCCAGGAGCCAGAGGTGGATAAAAGCAACGGATCAGACATGGAGGAAGGTTCAGGAATGCCACCCTCCATTGCCAAGTTGGGTTACAGAGTGTGGCTTACCCCAGTGAAGTGGGAACATACAGAGCAACACAGATAATCAGCTCTCATCAGGTCTTCCTAAACAAGTCAAAGATTCTTCTCTAATATGTTTTTCTAGGGAAAGTTTCAAATCACTTGATCTGACTTTGTTAATTATTTTAAAGTCAGAAGGAAGCAGCTTTCAAACAGTCCTTTCTTTCCACCTGAGAAGACCACCTCTGACTCCAGAGGAGTTAACAGATGAGTAAGAGCAAATTTGAGAACTGCCTGATGGGCCAAGTTCTCCTGCTATGAATTCGGATAAGCCTACTGGCCTCTTTACCAATTTACTTGCTTAAGATCTGGGCCATGTTGTCTTTGGATATGGAAAAATGCTCTCTCCAAACAGCCTTCTCAAAGATTCAGATCTGAGCTGCAGATCTGGATCTGATAGCTGAGAAGACACCCAGTTAAACTCACCCCAGACCTAAGATCACCAGCACAGCAACATAGCTCTTTTCACCCACTATGCACGTCATAGTGGCATCCAGCCTTTATATTCACATTTCTCTTCCTCCCTGAACTATTTACATTCATGAAGGGCCACAGGAGGGGAAGGGGAAAAGTAAAATAGTAGTATCTTAATTGAGACTCTCCACAATTTACATTGAAATTGCTTCAGGATAGGGAAAGGCCCTTTTCAGTATGTATTATGAACACACTGCCGTCACTAACAAATAATCATACTGGCAACATATCACGATGAAGGAAGCATTATCAGAGTTAAATCATTCTTTGAACAGCTCAAATTTATTTGAGTACAGCAAGGCTTGGCCTTTTCCATTCAAGTTACAGGAAAGGAATTCCATATTTAGTATTCCATAGTTTTTGCCCCACTATTTTCCATAACGGCTGAGGGAGGAGGGTGGGAGATAAGGTTGGTTCTTCTGCTCACAGACTCCTGGAGCTGCTACTATCCCAAAGCTTACTTTAACTTATAGGAATGCACATTACCTAGGAGATACTAGAGAGCTACAGGACCAGCTTTTCTGATATGGAGAAAGATGCAGAGATCTGCATTTCTTCAAATCTCAGTCGTTATCTCTAATTCTGTATTTAAATCACAACTGTCCCTAGCGTCTTTCCAGATAAGTCCAATGGGATATAACAACTTTTTCATTTTGGAAATATTTTCAAACTCATGTCTAGATTGGTTAAATCACACATCGTCTTTGGCCTGATAAAACACGCAGTTGAGTCAAGCAGTATGAAGTTTAAAAAGAAAAGAGAAGAACCTACAACTTTTAGTTGTTTTCAAACACTAATTTCTGTAAAATTGAAGTTCCCTTTGCATCCCGCTAGCAAGCGAGCATTGCAGTTCTGTTTAATTCAGTTTTAAACGAGAGTGAAAATATTTGTAGTTTAACTAGTCCAATCTGTAATTACCCTCCTAGAAAGATAACTTTCAAGTGAATGGAGAAACTAGCACAGTTCTTATCAAATTTTAACAAGAAGTCATAAACCTACTTAAAACCTACTTAAAATACACAAAACAAACTTTATGATCAATGAAGAATCAAGAAATAAATCACTTCAGAACAGGCTATCAGCTTTCCAAACCTTTATGTCAAACCTTCACACAGGGCAGTATTTCAGACTTTGATACCTGTGTATCATCAAGAGATTACCAATGGCCAATGGTTTTCACAGAGGGATTACTCACTCTTAAGTACTGCTTTCTTCTGAAACAATAAAATCTGCACTCCCCATTCTGCCTGGCAGCCTATATTAAGAACAAATTGCCACCCAGACTTCTCTTTTCTTCTAAGGAAGGAGACAAAAAGTAAGTCAGCGCTGTCTGGCTTTTATGCTGTCTCTAACTGTTTCACAATTCCTCAGTCTCTCTGGAAATGCTTACTGAGCTTAATTACTCAAAGACTTTAATCTACCAGCCACAGGTCTAAACAAGTTTACCCCAGCACAATTTAAGTAGTGGAAATACCTGTGTGACACCTGTGTACTTGCAGAGGTATGTGCAACCACATTATCTTTTCCTCAGTTCATCAAGATTTTCCATAGCTGCTTTAAACCAATTCTGCAAGGCATCTCTGTCTGGGTCTGCATAACACACTGAACTCTGGCTTCCGAGTCTTTCCTCAAACGTGTACGTAGCAACCAAACCTTTCTTGAATGCAAGCTCCCAACACAATAAATTCAGCAGACACTTTAGAAAAAAGAAAAGTCAGACACTATATAAAAAAATTTATTTACTAAACTGAACGTAGGTGATAACACTCATGCTTATACCAACCAACAAGTCAACAACCAGATCTTCACAGAGTTCTGTCTGTATAACCTACACATAAATCTATCAGGGTGGGCTATTCCTAGTCTCATTTCCCAGGGCTGTTCCTTCAGACCACAGAAAGATCAGTCGAGAGAGATGTGTTTCAGAGTACTAGCTAAGAAATAAAAACTAAGCAAGCAAGTCAGCAAAATAAAATTGTAAGCTAAATTAAAAAAAAAAAACACAAATCCTATTTTCTGCTAGTAATGATACTTCCAGTTTTTTCTTTAGGAATAAGGGGCTGAACCTATCCTGCAATACCTACCAGTTAAGTAAAGATCAAGCAATTTCAGAGGACAGCAAGGTTAGGAGATATTCCAAGGGATATCTGAACCTTTTGAGATCCAGTCACTCACACACATTTACTGGGGAAAAAAAAAAAAAAAAAAAAAAATCTGCCAAGATTTATTTATCCCTTGTACTGATGCCAGAAGTTCATGCATTTCTGAAGAGGTCCCCACTCATGTCCTGACAGTATTAAATAGTGAATTAATATCAGAGAAAATAGATTTAAACTTGCAGGTCAAAGTATATGACTTCCTTCTCCCTCCAATCCCTTCCCTTGAGAGAGGCTCCATTTTGGTTTAGCAGTACAAACACCTGAACAATACAGGTTTGCTGGCACTCATGGCTTCAGTACAATAGATGTTAGAGAAAAGTAAATATCTAGTCCCTCATGAAAAGGCTAATAGAGGGTGACAACGTCAAAATGCACCTCAGTGCTATTCCACAGATGTCAGCAGCTCTCCTAGGAAGTCTTATTCTTATTTTACTACTTGATCCCATTCCATTGCTCTGCAGTGGAGAAGACAAAGTTCTTGTTAAAGCCAGCACACAGTAATCCAGACTTACCCCAAAGCAGAAGCAGCTGGTCTGCACATCCTGATTTTGCCAGCGCACTTAGGGAGCCCTGCATGCTAGGCCCTCAGCTGTGGCCACCAAAAGACAGGGCCTCAAGTCTGTTCTACTTGGGAAAGTCAAGTGCGTCTTCATGATAACGTCAGGTTGCCAGTACAGCACTTTGGGGGAAGAAGGTTTGATCTCTGCATCTGTAGGTGCACAGTCAAGACTGCCAGACAACATCTCACAATTTGCAGCTCACTGCAAATTTGATTGTCACCGTGACCGTCAAATAGGTACCCTAACACCTGTCAATCTAAGCTATCTTCTCATCACTCAGGAAGCTTCTAGAACCAAAGCTTTAAGACAAGCAACAGAATCTTGCTTCTCTGCCCAAAGAGTCAGGAAGGAGAGAAAAACTTGCATTGTTATTACTATGTTCTTCCCAAAGAGGCCAATCCTGTAAGATGCTGAACGCCTCAGGCTGCAACACTGCTTTCCTGAACAGTTTGGCTAGTCTTGTCATTTACTAGTCACATGCCAGAAGTGTATGTGATGGTGGAATAAATAACATCTGCAGCGGGAAAAACAAAGCTTTGCTTAACAATCAGCATGCAGAACGGGGGGACGGGACAGGCTGTTTTGATGTCACCTCCTGACTTGATGAGTTTTGTAGCACTAATCCCACCCTGCGTGGGCTCTCACCAAAACTCTTCATCCAATACAGTTCTTACAGCTGCTTTAATGAACCGCTACAAGTCCATGATCTCGCATGAAGAGCGGTGAAGAGTCTGCTGTAGGACTAGAACTCACAGGTAAAAGACAGTGACCAGGAGTAGCTCTGGGCCTCTTCCACTGAGATTTTGCTTCTGAGAAGTCCATTGCCAACCCCACAGGTAGAGAAGCATCTTCACCAGGACACTGTAAATGCCCTGCAAATCAAACTGTTCCATGGGTAGAGGAACACGTAGAGCCTGGTTTCCTATTTCATTCTCCCACCCCACCTGCCTCCCCTTCCCGTGCAGATTATCTGATACCCAGTAATAGAGTCTGAGCTCATACTGAAATTATCTGTGCATTAATTCAGATCACTCTCCTCTACCCAGTGCCTGCTTTCAAGCACTCTTTAGATCCACAGTATCTTTGAGATTCTATCCCTGTCACCTAAGCCTTACATTCTTGAGAAACCAAGCTAACAGAAATAAAGAAAAAAAAAGCCCTTTCCTTATCTTCTGGGAAGTCTAGAGCGGGGAGGGGGAGGGAATCATTTTCTTGCTAGATTGGCAAGAGAACAACTCTTCTGGCTCTATTGATATTTTCTACCTCCCTGACAGAGCAAGGCACACTATTCTGCACCACCCTACCCTATGCAAAGCCAAATGAAAAACCATATAGGCTTTGAAGAGAGAGAAGGATCACAAAGCAAAATCAGTATGGAATTTTCTTCCTCTCACAGACATATGGGATGCTTCCTTCTCAATAAAAGAGCTTTTTGGATCTGTTATGTTTCATTTAAAGCTTCCTTCCCTGTCTGCTGAGGTTCTACATGATGGGCAGCTTCTGACAGCTGAATCCTGAAGATAGCTCCATTTAAATTTGGTTTAAGGTTTCTGGGTACTGTTCCTTAGTATAAACTCCCGCCTGCTTCAACAGGGCTGAGATTGCATTCCCCAGCTTTCTCAGCTGCCATGTTCCACCTACACGTGGTTTAAGAGACATGCACACCACATACACAGTCTTATCAGAACAACCTCAAAACACAGGTCGTGCCTTTTGCAAACTCTGTTCCACCCAAATCATAATATTCTCATGTTCAGCAAGGAATAGGAAAGGGAAAGAAACAAAGCCTAAGATTCTTTCTTGACAGAGTTCGTGCTACTACAATTGATACATGAGATAAAGTAATTGGAAAAAGAATTTGGACATCAGACCACAGTGGTCTGCTAAAAGCACTCCTCTACCCTCCCTTCAGGGAGAATGTGCTTGGTTATTTTGCCTGGCTAGGTTGCAAACTCTTCAGAAAAGCCTTTTGAACTGTACTGTATAGGGAATAAGTATCATCAAGCCTAGCTACAAATAGCTATGGTCATACTAGCACTATGAGATGAGGAATACAGCCCAGCCCCCTTGGAGGGCACAGCCATAGGCGACCAGAACTTCTCTGACAGAAGGTTTAATAAGAGAAACCTTGCAAAGACGGAGATGGGCGAATATTGGTGGGATAAATGAAGATGAGCACAGAAAGCAGATGTGACATTTCACGGCAACACAAGTAGTGGCAGAGTCCAGACCTAAGCCACACTCCCTCTCTAACACAAAGGTTGTCCAAACTGAACTTCGCTAGGTTCTGGAATGAATCCTTCCCCTGTGGCTAGGGATGGAGAAAGAGAGAAGGGCCCGATTTGTTGGTAAAGGTTTGACGTGTCAGAATTAAAGAATGAAAGAAAATGATAGTCTATTAATGTCACATAAGAACATACCCCACCAGGTTTCAGACTTCTAATTTGATCCAGTTTTGTCATAATGAAAACAGAGCAAGACACCCCTGGTTCCTATCAGGACAGGAACTTTCCACACAGACTACACCTAAAAAGAAGTCCGTTCATTTCTACTTTCTACTCCTCTCTCTCTCTCTCAAAAAAAACAACAAAAAAAGAAAAATAGCGCTCCTGAGGAAAAAGCCCTCCTTCCTACATGAACCTCACTATTTGTCTCCTCAGCTCTGTCTAACAATCTCTAGACAATGTTAATCCTCAATCACACCCAATTCTCTCTGCATTCTCAATTCTCTTCCTAACCCTAAGGAGAGGCTGGAGGAAAACAAACAGGTTGATCCTATGACATGGCCTCACTACTATCTGAGCAACAAAAGATACCCTTGCACTTTATTTAATCCGTGAATTCAGCCCCTCCTGAAACCTCATAGTAGTTACCATGGTACCCGGCTTCTGTCACATCACTGAGACTCTAATTTGTTCAGAATAGAAAGGTTTGCAGAAACAGGAAGAGGATGCTCTTCAAACAGAACGAGGACCAGGTAAGTCTGGGATATTTTAAAAAGTTTCCAAAATTTAAGATAAAAATAGGCCATGCAGTTGCATATTTTTGTTCAGAGGTTGGCTTGTGTAAAGCCTTATGTAAAGAAAAAGCCTCTCAACCCTGTCAGGTGTTTATTGAGGAAGTTTAAACAGCATGCCAACTCCAGGTTCTCTCCGAGACACTTGAGTCATCAAACCTTCCTCTTCTTTGAAGTAATTTAGAACCCATGAAAGGTTCAGAGCTTAAAGCGTCAGTCTGAAAATCCTGCAGCTATCTACAGGATGAGCAATCACAGTGAACAACTCTTGCTGGTTCAGTTCAGCACCAAGGAGAAATAACTAATTCACGTAACTTTCCGCCTGAATCTCCTGATCGTTAGTTGCAAAGGATGATGAGTTAGCCCGGGTTGCATGGGTCTCTTTTGCTAGAGAAGTTCCTCTTGACAGAGATAAGAACTTACTTAATACAGATCTCTGGACATTGCGCAAGTTATTGCGGTGTATTGTACCGAGGCTACATTTCAATTGAGAGAGAGGTTAAAAAGGGTGCACAGCCCATTTGCGAACAGCAAAGTCAACTATTCTGCCCTGTATTTCCTGATGCATTGGGAAAGTATCTTCCAAAAATAGCCAACAGTTTTGCTGAAAAGCTCAAAACAAACAGCACTTCTGAAGGAATATCTTACATACTTTACATAATTGTCATCTCAGAAGGGAAAAAAAGGATGTGTACAGTGTTTCAGTGCAAATTCTGCACTAAACAACAAGACTTCATTCTTTGCTTAACACAAGGCTTAAATTCACCATGAGGGAAACTGCTGAGGTCAAAGTCCCAGGGCTCAAGCGAGGGGGGTGGAGAAAGAAAATGACACTGAAGAGAATTTTTATCCTAAATTCAAATGGAAAGAGGATACACACAAGGAACACTGTCAGCTTGTTTAAAGCTCAAAATACATTTGCCTCAAAAAGGAAAGTTAAACCCTATTTATTATCCCTTCAGAATATTCTTCTAATACATTTAAGTGCTTGGTCTGTTGTACACCCAGATTTACCTCTGCACATTTTTGTTTAACGTAAAAAAAAGTTCTCATCTCCAAACATAAAGACTGGCAGCTTATCCTCACTAAACACACATTAACACATATCTGTAGCTTGAAAGAATATACACTATGATTAACACCAGCACAGCACCATAATCACTGATACCATTTCTTCACATCATATTGAGCTGTATTATTCCTTGCTAGCTGAAAATTCTCATACACAAGCCTGCCTCAGTGAATAGTCCATCCCTTAGAGATAAGGGTTAAGTCCCTAACACTGCACAATAGAGGTACCAGTAAAGAGGAAGTTAAAATAGTATGTAGAAGCCAGTCAGATGACAGAGTACACAAAGCCTTTATTTTTTTTTTCTTTTTTAAAGCCTAGAAAAGAAAGTTGTTCTGTTATATCAGGATTACAATAGCTGAAGGGCCTAGGATTTATTTTTACTTATAAGCAAGTGCTTTGGGCTTTATCTTTCTTTTTTCCTTACAGGGAAACTAGCTGTGCTTATTTGTGCCTCTGCATAGAAAAAGTGATCTCAGATCGCATATTCCTTGAAATACACAGCAAAACACTCCATTATTATTATTGTTCCTCCTATATTCCCTATCCCCAGATACCACCCTATCCTCCATCACCATTGGGGAAGAAGGAAGCAAGTGAACAGGATATCTAGTTGCAATGACTTTATGGGAAAATCTCTTCCTAGGAAAATGATGTGAAGGTGTTCAGAGAAGAAGCAGAGGAAGGGCCTGGCAGGCTACATTAGGCTGCAAGTTGCACCACTAAATGCAGCAATTTCACAGCAGGCCAGCAACTTGGCCCTTATCATCCAGCTTACTATTAGTTAAAAATATGGTTGCCATCTGGTGGCTAATATAGAATGATTGTAGCACCTATTATAATTTCTGGGTGCATCGGATATCAGGAGGCAGATTTCCTGTCCTGTCACCTCCTAGGATTCCAACAAGGAAAAAAGCAACAGATTCAGCCATGTTCAACCACAAAAAAAAGGTCCTCTAAAGTAACAGGTGAAGTGCTACTGGGCGGTGTAAGAAAGGAATCCAGAAGCCAGGAATTTGTTGCTGCAGCCAGTTCTACACTGGAGCTGCTATTCACGTTTGCTTCCAGAGCAGGAAAGCAAATCCAAAGCCCGCTTCTGGTTTCAGTAACTGACCTTAAGCTGGTGCAAGCAGTACAGACAGAATCAGGCCCAGTAGGCTTGCATTACTATTCTGACCCAGCAGCATTTTGGAACAGCGTCAGTGACTCGCGCAGGGCTCAGGCCAGTACCGCACCCAACCCCAAACCTGGGGGATTAAATCTGCTAAAGATAACTCCCCGGGAGCAGCAGCAGCAGCGGGGCCGATCTGTCCCTCCCTCCCTCCCCGCCAGTCCTTATTGAGTCAATGTCATCCCGCAGCGAACCTCCGAAGGCCAAGATGACCGTGCCTGGGATAAAAGCAGCTGATCGATGTCCTGCGTAAAACGCCCGATAATCCCCACGCAGAGCGGGCATCTGGCGCCAGGAGCAGCATGCCAGGGAGATGACCGCGAAAGCTGCCCCTCGCCTGCTCCCGGCGCCTTCCCGGAGCGGGGAGCGGGGAGCGGGGTGCGGGGCAGGGAGAGGAGCCCCGGCATTCAAAACCCTCCCCTCCCCGCGGCCAGGCGAGACGCCGCGGTTTCTGCTCTACCTCTGCTCAAAGTCTGGAGCGCAAGGGCAGTAACACCACCCCGTTTTTAGGAGAAGACGGGCAAGGAAGGGGGCGCCCATCTCTTTCTCCTCGCCGTCCTTGGGGTTACGCACGCAGCCCAGCTACATACGCGGCGCAGCTCCGCAAAGCGCTGCGCGAAACGCAACGCGAGCGCTGCCGAGGGGCCCGCTCTGCTAGGGCAGCCTGCCCCAGGGACCCGAGAGCGAGGAGGGCAGTGCTCGGCCCTCCCCTCCGCTCTCCCCGCGGGACCCGGCGCCGCGCCCGCTCCCCGCCACCCCCCGAGCGGGCAAACCCTCGGCGCCCGCGCCGCGCCGCGCCGCGCCCGGGGAGGGCCGGGGGCGTGCAGCGACCCCAGCGCTCGGGCTCGGAAGGCAGCCGGCGAGATCACGCCAAACGCCGGCGCCGCGGCCCCGCCACCGCCCTGCCCAGCGCGGCGCCGGCACCGGGCAGGCGGAGCGGCGCCCGGCGGCCGCCCCGCGCGGAGCCGCCGCCTCTACCTTCTCCTGCGCCCGCGTGAGCTTCTTCTGGACGTTGCTGGCGATCTTGCCCGCGGTGACCCCCTTGCCGCCCAGCTCAGCCATCTTGCCTGCTCTTTTAACGGCGCGGCTGCGAGCGCCGGGCCGGCGGGAAGGGGGGCAAAACCCGGGCGCACAATGGCCGCCGCCGCCTCCCGCGCCGCCGCGCCGCCTTTTAAAGGGGCCGCGCGCCGCGGCCGCCGCCGCCGCGCCGCCTTAAAGGGGCCGCGCCGCGCCGGGAGGGGGCGGCAGCGCCGCGCGCCGCGGGCGTCCTCAGCGCGACGCGCGTGCTCAACGGCAGCGAGCGAGTGATGTCGGGCAGCTGATAGCGGTTTTGCGGCTGTAACAAAATGCCATTCTTCCTTGTCTGCAGAGATCTGCACCACCAACTGCCATCGCTGATTGTCAGTACTCATAAAAACGCAGAAAAAGCGCTTTTCAAATTATTTATGGACCCTTAACAGAGTTTATAACCCCCCCCCCCCCAAATCTCACAAAACCATAACAGCTTGTTTTTAAAAAGTGAGCTGGAAGATCAAAAGACTTCATCCTTTAATTCTGGCTCTTTAATTCTTGGCCGAGCACATACCAACTTGCTGTGGGACCCTGGACAAGTGCCTTCACCTCAGTCCTGTCTCTGAAAACTGGCAACAATCAAATAAGTAGCTTGTCTCACAGGAGCATTACTACGGCCAGTTAGGTACTGTTCGTACAGAAGCTGGAATGTGTCATGCTAGCAGCTTTTTACCCATTTTGGGGTCTGCCTATGGATTCAGCATGGCTGCACCTGAAGGTTGTTGCAGTTGGAGAGTAATGCCGATGGGGCACGTGTGTGTCTCCACTGCAGAAGACACTGTAGCAAAGGGGCACTGAGTGACATTTAAATGTCATGAAAATTGCCTCAAGTACCAGAAGAAAACACGCCATGACGCACACAATCCTGGATAGGCCTAATTTCCTGTGCTTCCTCGGTACCGTAGCCTGCACAGAATTACTCTCCGCTGGTGACTGAACTGCTCTTCAGTATGGTTGCCCCAAGCCCAGGTAGAAGCAATACAGCAGGCTGCATCCTGCCAGTTGCCTGTCCTTGCCCCTCCTCAGTGAGCCTGTGGACCTCTAACTGCTTCAACTTCAACTATGCCACAGCGTTCATCCCCACAGGGCTGCATCTCACTCTGCCGTTCCCACAGAGCAAACACAACTTTCATGAAATTCTGTTCCTTTACAAGAAGGTGCAAAATTTGTCTTCCTGGAATGTAGGAAGCCCCTTCAGCACTGACATTCAAACCCAGTGCTTAGCCCCCCAAATTTGTTCAGCACTGACATTCACACCGAGGCTTAGTCAGGTAGTGGGAGCTTCCTTTCTTCTCTGCTTCTGCACATTTATCTTACTGCTTCTTTGTTTGAGTCTGCATTTGCTCCGTGCACACACAGTACCCAGGAAAGTATCAACCAAAGCTGTGTTGCACAGAGAATTTACATACTTAAGGAACCTGCATTTGCCTTTGTTTAGGATGGAGACTTGCATCTCTTACACCTACTCTAGTTGAAAGGAGATAGCAAAACCTACCTGTGTCCCAGGAGCCTTTATTTGGTCAGATGAGTGCATTACTTCTGAAGTTTCATATACATAGGGAACAGTGTAGCATTCACTGTCGCAATCTAAAGCAACAGAAAAATGTTAAAGGAGACTACTTGGGAGAGCTAGTCCAGATTTTTCCTCTTATATTTCATATATTGTTTCCTTTTCCTGCTTCAGTACTATTTATTTCATTCAGAACTTGAAATAAAAAAAGTTCTCAACAGAGCCCTTAGAAACTGTGAGCAGAGAACATGTCAACGCCTCCTCGTGAGGCTTCAAGAGAGTGTGTCTCTCCATTTATTTCCTTTTTTTAAGATGACAAAAGCCCTGGATTCAGAAACATGCTTAAAGCCACTTTGCTACACTTGCACTATGTTAGCAGACATCATTCGTATTTGACAAAATACTTAGGTATGTTCTTCCATTGTATATAACAATGAGGCAGTAATACAAGACATATTCAGATTCAAACTTACGTGCATACCTGTGATGCCACACCGCATTGCAAAGTGAGCTGCAATTTTACTCAATTCCTTTTTGGCTTTGCATTTAGTATCCGTATTTCAGTGTATTTTTCTGTAGCTATGCAACTGTGTATTTGTCCAAAAGGCATCTTATTTTGCCCACTATTTGAACTGTACTAGGTATTTCCATTACTTCTCTTTCTCCAGTATCATCTACAATTTTGCAGCACCTCACTATTTAGTATCATCTGTGAACATAATTATCATGCTTTTTTTTTTCTTTTTGCCTCTTGCTCTCCATTTCCTCCTCCTTAGCTGAGCTTTTAAGAGTGAAAGATGCACATGTGGTTAAACATTTGCGATGTCAAATATAAAACAGCAGACACTTCAGGGGCTGAACACATTCTTCTGCATCCTATCTCATGTATTTGTTCCTCCTGCATAAGTCCTTCTTCAGTGAAACCGGTTTTGGAAAGATTTTTGTCTGATTACATCCTTTCAAGTAAAAAGAATGAGACTGTAGCACATGAGTTGAAAAGATAGTCCATGGCAAACATAAGACAATTGTGAAACAAAGATGACCACAAACCCACACTCACCACAATGAAAAATGATGACAAACTGTGTACATCTGAAAAGCCGAGATTAACAAACAGCATCCACATCTCAGCATGAGTCATTTCCCAGTTACTTCTGTGCTGATCAGATCAACACCAAAACTACAAAGCACTTGCGGACTTCCAGGTGTGGCAGCAAACGGCATTCTTCACCTAGCATGAGATCCAGTCAGCACATACAACGACATGCTACTTTTTTGAATTAACTTCACGTAAGCCAATTTAGACGGCTGATGTATGCTGAAGACCCCTGCTATGCGAACAGAAGAAGCTTCAGTCTCAGGTCTATCCATCATCATTCTAACTTTAATCTTTCTTACTTATGTTTTTACAGTTTCACAGGTGTAAATCATTTCACATATCAGCAGGACTGCACATAGCAATAGAGATAAACATACAGGCTAGCAGGTGAAGAATGCCTTATATTCATGTATGCCTTGTATTTGGCTGGGCTATTTAACCTTTTAGAAATCCTTAGTGATAGATTCTGCACAAACAGAATTAAAAAGGAAGAGTTTGACAGTTACATCCAATTCCTGGAATAAGATTCATTAGGTTTAATACATGAATGTTTGTCAAATTTATTGTAACAACAGATCCTAGGACACTCTTTGTTTCACGTAACTGTAGCCAGCTAAACATGTCTAGTCTAATCTAAATTGAGGTCATCTATGCTCCTATGGTCAAGAGAGAAATCAGCCCCTATAAAGGATCAGGCAAGAGACAGAACAGCTTCTGAAAACATCTCCCTTCTTCCATAACTATAAAGGAAGATTAAATGAATAGCTTAGATAGCTAAAGCCAAGAAACCCAGGTGGGTTATGAAACCCACATGTCGTCAATCTCGCTAACAACTATATGGCTCATTTACAAATCTCATAGGGAAGAAACAAATATGACAAATAGGACAGCATAAATGCACTTATTTGCACGGCATACCTAACGTGGCTTTTTTATTGTTTTCTTAATTGATTAATATCCTAGTCAATGATGCTTCCTTTAGGTCTCAGCCCCATAAAAGCATTTTACTTCTCAGTCATCTCATTAAAGAGAGATGAACTGCTCACATCTTTACAGTGAAGCATATGCTTAAGTGCTTTGCTGGGTTGGAGTCTATTATTTTGCAGTTTAGATACAATTTATTCCCTTCATTGCATAAATTGTTTTTATATCTTTCTTATCCCCTCTCCTGCTTTTGCTAAGTTTGTCCATCTGTGAGCAGAACATTGTTTTCATGATTCCCAATTTAAATTGGTACAAAACTTTATTTCTGAGTGATTTCAGCAATGTGCCTACTAATACATCTTCATCTATTCTGACTTGAACCTTTTGATTGTAGCTTGCGCATTTAGAACTACTAGACTTATTTAGAATTAGAATTTAGAATTATTAGACTGTAATAATCACAGTGTAACTGTTCCCTGCTGCTGGTGGCAAAAACTTTAATGAATAATCTATTTCATTTAAAGAGATTTTTAAAATGACAACAGCTGTGGTTTCTAACATTAATGCAACTGGAAGTATATATTCTCTGTTCCAGTTAAAGAGAAGATTAAAACCTAGTAGCACCAGTTTTTGTATTTTTTCATTTAAAAAATCTGGTTTTAAGTTTATAATTATTGTGCTTTTAGTTGGAAGAGCTGAGTTAAATAAAAAGAGATATTTATGGCAAATATATCATTATTGATTTCTTAAAATATTTCTGAGGGATAGACTTATTTGCAATGAATTATTCAGACAACACTAAAGCCCCCTACCCAAGTACTAATATGACAGAAGATGAGTCTGATGAATCACGGTTTCTTGTTTGTATTCAAAGCTAAGGCTCAGATTTTAAACAATCCCAAATCCTTCAGTTGTATGGGCCATAGTCTTGTTTCTGCTTTAACTTTAGCCATAATACTAGAAGCCAGTGGGTTTAAGTCATTGCCAGCATCACTGGCACTACAGTGGTCTTGTCTGAGAAACACCCATTTAAGACAAGTAAGTCTAACACCTTGAAAACAACAAATTACACAAAATGTGTTAGGTACTCTAACAGAGCTCTGACTTCAACCTTGCTTGCTTTAAACAGCCTGTTTGCTTTTTTCTTTCCATTTCAGATCATGCGTTCTTCTGGGACAACATTTGGGAAGAGCCTAAGATGACTTCTATCTTTCCATTTAACTTCATAAGATTACTTTTTTAAGGGTAAGTCAGACATCTATTTCACAATTATCTAGTTTGTTTTAGCATTCTTTTCTGACTATATTCTCCCTTTGTTCTCTCATAGAAAGGTGCTGGGAAGGACTGGGAAGTTTCTGCCATAGTAATAGATAAGAGCTTCCTGATTGTGTGTTCCGTCCTTTAAAACAAAAAGGAGATGAAACAAATTTAATTTAAATTTGTTCTCTCTCATATCTCTCCAAGTTACAACTTCTTTTGAATCTCTTCACTGTTTTGCTATGAGAATAGAAGATATGCAAGTGTAACTCCTCTTGCCTCCAAGACACAAACAAGTACTAGTAAGTACCTACTACTACAGCACCAGCACAGAGAGGGCTCCAATTCTTCCCAGTTTTGCCAGTTTAGCTCAGAAATAGAGAGGAGTAGGAAGAAAAATAACAGTAGAGCTTCGTCTCTTATGTCACTGAAGACAGTCCCTTGATTGCAAGCTTGCTTGAATCCTTGGGAATTATATGGTGTTCATGATATATCTTGCTGGGTCCTCAAATATTTGTAAGATTTTTCACTGAATTTCAAACTTAAATGTCTCTTCCATCCATTTGCCATTTTAGATACTTCATTCAGTTGTATGTAGCTATTTTCTAATTTCTGTCTGTAAGGACTTGCCACCACAAAATCAGCTTAGGCCCTGAATTTGTGACAGATTAGTATACTTCACTAACAAATAAAGTGGTGAATCTTTGGAAGAGTAGGAACGATTTGTAAGTTTTACACAAATATACTTCCAAAAAGCTTAGCAAAAAATCTCTGTGCACTATCTTGCAGGAAAAGAACAGTTTGGGACAGATGAAATAAATGTTGTTAGCTTTTCATTATGACCAATCAACAAAGTGCAATTAAGCAAATCCTATGCTTGCTCTGGAAATTATTGTGAGAATTCTGGAAGCCTTCTACTATTTATTAAAATATTTTTAAAATGGAAATTGGTTATACACTCTGATGAGTGGGGCACTGTATCCCAATCTTCAGCTACAGCAGAATACATGGCCATCTGGAGGCCAGACTGGAATCATACAAAGGAGCCAATCAATATCCAAAGCTGACAGATTTGACATTAAGACTCAGACAATCTTTTGTTTTTTTCAAACATAACATCAGCATAATGTCAATGAAATTCAGAGAGTATTTTATATAAAACATACCTCTGCAATGTTTCACACTGGTGATGACCATGCCAGGTAAAGAGTTATGTAATGATAACAGCTGGCCCGGTTGCAATTTCTTCCTCCTTGCTTCCCTTTACTTATAGTATCATTTCTTTTCCTTAGTAACAAAACCGAGTGACTCCTTCACTATGAATTATTTACAAGAGCTAGCTCACCTTCATTTACTCTAAACTCACTATCACTTCAGATTGGTTCATTTTTCAAAATTACCCAACCCTTTACTTCTCCTGTTTGTGATTTGTTTTTTTCAGAAGGTAAGCATGGTAAGCTTCTGGTTTGGGCATGTGCAGTTTTCTGCGCATATTCAATATGCCTCATTCCTATACACTCTATTCTAATTAATAATTCCTGAAACTTACCATAGTGTTTCCATAGTCCTCAACCAGGACCAAACTGCAGAAAACACAGGACACACAGATGCAAGAAATGATTCTTACCTTTAACAATTCAGCCATTTCCACCAGATAGATTTTACCAACTCTGTTAAAGACTTTTCATAAAGATTCAGGGAAATACACTGAAGACCTCAAAAGAATCAAAGATCCACAGTAAGTAATTTCAAAGTTTATTGTCCAATTTTACAAAAAGCACTGCTCAGAGTCACTATTTTTTATTAAAGGCAAATCAGTATAAATCTTTATTTTTATAATCAAAAACATTTTGATAAAAAAAACCCAATGATGCTATATAATATGGGAATTTCAAGTAGTTTTTCAAGTTGTGCATGTGCCTTCGTTCTTTGTATTGCTACCAGGGCACACCCAAAGGTTAACTTGTAGTGTAAAGAAAAGGACAAGACCAAGAGAGCTGAAATAGATGGATACTGGTAAGCGTATATGTGTTGGAATCACTTACATTATCAGGACATAAGCTGCATCACCTAAATATTCCATCTTAAAAATAATGTCTGTATTTCGGTGCATTGTGATATGCTTAGAAAAGCAGAAGTGAAGTACAGGCCATTCTGAAAGAAAAAAGCACATGATTCCATCAAGATGGTTTCTAATGTGAACTTCTCTTTGCTGTTCAAACATGGATTCTAACCTAAATTCTAAATACTGTTCTTGATTGCTGCACATACTTATCTATTTCCAACTCTGGTAAATTATCTGTTTTCTTTTACTTGTAGACTAATATTTGATCCATGACTGATGAGTACTACACCAAATACTTACAAAGCAGACTTAGAATTAAGATTCATCTAGCTAGCTAGCATTGACATATTTCTCTTCACAAACAAATAATCTGACAATCAGTATATACCAGTAAGCCACTGCACATTGTAGCTGTTCAACTGTTCAACTTCCCAAAAAAAAAAAAAAAAAAAAAAAAGGCAACTATAATAAGATGGCCTACATAAACTCCATCACAAGAAGACAAAACAAACTGGACAAGAATAATCTTGCATAGCATGATCCTCTGGATGCATATATGCTAACAGGTCTTTGGAGATCATAGATACAAAGACAACATCCCTTCCTAGCATGCCAGTATGCTCCAGATTTATCAAGTCTTACATGGTAAACATTTGGGAAGGCAACCAATCCTACATTCCCTAGATAGAGCTACAAATAGGTAGGAGTCACCTGCAAATCCTACCAATACTTCTTCTAGTCATAGCCTCATAGAGGTGTGATAATCCTAGAAGTTACACAGTTCTTTCCTACTGAAATTATATATTCCTATCCTATATAGGAAGCTTTTTTATAGGGGAAAACAGGAAGGTTTGACCTTGCTATTAGTGCAGCATTTTTTAGGAGATAATTAATTATCCTATGCACAAAACTCCTAGCAAACAAGTCTTCATCTTCTTATATAAATATAAAAAATAAATAAACATACACGATTATTGCTCGTATACCATATGGGATGGAACTCTGCCCTAAACATGTTTTGATAAAGCTAAATCAGAACAGCCATGCTCATTTATGTAATGTTTTAAAGGCTCCTGTTCATTGATGTGGAAGGGTAGATAGAGTTCTTTGGACAAAATACTATTCCCTGGTTGTCATGACTTTAGAGATTCCTACCCCTTTAGTGGAATTGTTCAGGTGATCATGGAGAATATACAGAACAATTGCAATTTGAGGCCTGGTTTGCTGAGGTAAATTGTAACCAATTTTATTTAACACACCAGACTTCCATTTGCAATAGTCAGCAGCTGCTGTATGAGGAGCTGTGTTGCATCTGCAGTAGACATGGCACTAGATAACCGGAGACAGGAAGCCATCTCTGATCAAAAATCAGAGCATGCCAAGTGGTTACAATCATGCTAAGCTCCCCAACAGGGAACAAAAGTCTGTTTCACTTTTCTAGCCTTTTTTCCTCCTTCCAAAGTCACAACATTTTGAACTAGATCTCTAGTAGTGCAGGTAGATACTGTCTTTGGTAACTGTTTCTCTCTGCCATACTGAGTCACCCCTTAAAAAAAAATACTACCTAACAAAATTAAAGTATGAGACAATAGGCTTCCTTGTCTTGGTCCTTCATAGACTGCTTAGAAATAAATAATGACTCTCAGTGTTCCCTGGTCCTTAGACTGAAAACTGTTCTTCTAGTCAACTTGTCCAACATTAGCCTTCCTAATTTTAGATGCAAAGCATATGGTAAAGATCTGGATGATGGCTCCACTTGCTGCATTATCCTAAAGACAGCTAAAAATGATTTAACTCTTCTAACTTTTTTTCTAACATTATGCAGTTGCAAATACAAGTCATAAGAATGGGATGAAGTCACCTAGGAAAGAGTTTTTCTATTGAGATTTAGCCCATATATGAGAAAAGCCTTAAGACACTGACTCTTAACCCATCACCTGGGAAACACTGTAAAATTATTCCTACCATGTATTTTTCTGTACTTCAATTCAGTATTAGTTTACCTGATTTTGGCAACAGACATTTTACCACTTCTCTGGCAGAAACTTAGATGACTATTTTATGTGCCAGTAGAATGAGCATAGTGTGCTATTTTTTTCCCTAGCCAAATAATTGCATAAATTTCATCTGCTCTCTTCTGCTAATATTGAATTGTGACATGCCAGCACCATGTGAGTTACCTACGTGTGAAAATTATTATAAATATATGTAATACCAAATTAGACATCAATGTAATTGCAGTATTACTGTTATATTCTTCTGTGGCCAAGCATCATGACAGATTAAAATATGAATCACTGCCTCATATATACTCCCATATTGCATTATTAATCAGGATGGCCCAACATCAGAAGATGCAGAAAGCAGAATTCAAAATACTGAAATTGTTCACTGTAGGCCTAAACACCACAATCCTGCAAACACAATTAGACACATTTGCTTTCTGGGAGTAGCATGGCTGAACTACATCTCTCTGGTTTCAAAACAATCTGATATACCCAATTAATGGACAAATAGCCATTCCATGCAGTCTCGGCTGATAGGAAGTTCATTGATCATCTGCATTATGATATGAATAAGAAAGCTGTGCCAGCTGAGATTAGGGTCTCAGAAATTTGCATCCTTTGTGATATTTAAAATATAGGTTAGGATAGAAGTTAGATGAATGGCTGCTCTGATATCTATATATGTATCACAAAACTAAGCTGACTAGCAACTAGTAAATGATTCTTGTTTAGACAAATTTGGTGCTGACATTCTGTGAGAAAAGGTATTATTTCAAACCACTTCATCTGAAAAAAATGGTGTTTTATCATGTTACTATGATTACCATGCATTTTAGTGGCTATGAATCTGTGACAACAACATAAAAGAACTATCTCTAAATGTGATAGTGACTGCCTTTTCAGTGGTATCCAAGATGAGTATTTTAACCAAGCCCTTCCAGATGTGTGTAAATAATTCCCCACATGCCTCTTTAATTCTCTAACCATTGAGAAATACTGCTCCCTTTTTCAGTCTGGACCAGACTATTTTTTGCAGTATTTGGGAATCTTGATGCAAATTCAACTGACTACCCCTGTCTACATAAAGGAGATAGGAAGACAGTCACAAGTTGAGCTAAGGAGAGAAAAAGAGATTTTTTAAATGATGGTTTTCAATCTTCTCTGTCTGCCCTGTCAGCTGTAAACCGAGGCAAACACTAATTCAATTAGAAAAACAGCTGATAACCAATTGTGAAAAGAAACCTAGCTGCTAATGTAAACATGGCTGAAATCTTAAGACATTACTTAAGAACTTAGTTGAGGAAAGCACTTTTGCATCCCTTCTTACTGGCTTTCCTTGTGCTAAAGATTTCTCTCCTAGCATAAATTAGCGTATTTGACATACATTACAGGTGTTATACTTAATTGCATCCTAGGTTTTCCATGTTACAAGTTCTTCGAAGCAAGCTGATCTTCTGTTTAAGACTAGATTGCCACAATTGTGGATGTACCAATGTTGATGTATTACACATTTCTCAGTCAGTAATTCCTTTAGCATATTCATCATGTTTTTTATCTAAAACTCTGTGGTATTTCCCATAAACACTTTTAAAAATGAAAAAAACAACTGTCAGATTTTGGCATGTTTTCTAATTTTAAGTGGTAGAACATCCAGCTTGTGCTAGTGGGAAAGATATTACATACTGCTGTTTTTCAGACCAATTGTAGTAGTGATTTGCTTTTGTATGTTTTGTATTCATGTCCTCAATATGAAATGACCATCACTTTTTCTCTTACTATTACACTTTTTCATTGTTTGTGTTCCAGTGTACACTTTGAACTGTACAAATCTCCTATAACTGCTAATATTCAGAGTAATTATTAAGTTAAGGCAATCAAACAGGTCAGTTTGATAACTGCCTACATGCATGCTCCTGGCTCACGGCAATGCAATTTTGCTTAAACATTCTTTAGTGGAGGTCACTTCCATTATTTTGTATTTGTGAGAGGCTAAGAGCCATCATAAAGTTTCTGCAGTTCAGCTCACAAGTGGCAACTTGAATGCAAAGCCTCAGCTGCATTTTGCAGATGAAGGAATTTATCCTACATTAAATGTATCCCAAACAGCTACTGTTGCTTACTGGTTCTTCAAGAGCATGGACTGAGCAACTTGCTTTTGGAAACACAAGGATAAATTCAAATAAAGCTAGGCAGTTTCAGAGCTCATGTTCTGTACACAGGAAAGCACAAAGAATATTTTTGCCTTTAAGAAAAATGTTTCATTCATATTTTCAATTTTGTACCTATTTTCTCTCAGAAGTATAGAAATAATACAATCTGAACAAGGTATTCACCACTTTCAGCTTCTAGTTTAAACCCCAATTCTGTATTTCACTGATTTTAAACATTAAAATGATGGAAGTAGATCTTATCCTTAAACTTAACAGTGCCCAATATTCTCTTGGAATTGCTTACACCTTAGATACTTTCTTCCAAAATCGCTGATTGTGGCCTTCCTTTTATCTTCTTCTTAGTTTGCTTCAGTGAGTTAACACTCCCATTTCACTGTTCTCCAACCAGATAAACACTTGGCAGCAAGCAGCCTATTTCAGACAAACACTGCCAAGACTAGTACAATACCCTTTCAATTGGTGTCTAAAGAGCCACTGTTTACTGCAATGCAGGATCCTAATTAACAATGGAGCCTGAATCAAACAAAATATCCCCCGAAACTATTTCCTGTCTTCTTTGCTCTTATCTCAACTAGACTACAATCTTTTCAGATAGGAATTGTCTTTATTTTGAATTTTGCATGATAGTAGGTACATTGTTGAATCTTAATGATTAACAGATTCTGTTAAAGATAAACCCCAGCAGAGGACATACAGGACTGCAAAGGCTGAATTTTGTCTAACTAGGCCTAAGTGAAACTTTGATCACATCATATTATTTGTTACATGCAAATTTCTATTTTAAGTAAACATACGCAGAAGACAGATACAAACTAATCACACTAACACACACACACACAAGATATACAGGGGCTGACAGTCTTTATCAACCAAGTATAACAATTCCTTTATCTTTAGGAATTTTGAGTAAATACATTGCTTTTAGCTATTGGTATCATACCATTTTTTTCCTTAGATACATAATCTGGCTTGTACTAAGGAATACTACAAGGCAGCACCATCTAGTGGTACTAAAACCAGAGCAGTACTTTTCAGTGATTCACAAAAAAAAAAAAAAAAAAAGATACAAAATGTGGTTTTGGTTTCTGTGAGGAAAATTACACTTGGAGACCATAAAGGAAATTCTCAGGTGAAAGTCTTTTTAATATACCCATATGACATCTACATTGATTCATTTTTTAAGTCAGAATGAAAATGCATAAGCCATGGGAAACAATCACACACCTGAACTCTCTGGGTATACACACCAGTATGTCTGAATTGCTCTCTAACCTCATCCCACTTCTCTCTTCCTCCCCTATCCTACCCAAGTCCAACAGCTCACCTCTCCAGTTCCTTAATGTAGATCTCATGTGCTCTTCCATAAACTATCTACTTAGTATAGCACCAAAGCCTGTCTCCATCCTGCACGGCTTTCCTTCTCCTTATCCCCAATTCTATATAGGACAGCACAACTCATCTGCCTCTAGCTACAAGCACACCTCCAGTGCCACCTCCTCTTATGTTCACAGCTGTCAGGCATGCACATCTTCACAGTCCATCATCACAGGGGTACTTACAGAGCTCATAATTTTATTCACCACTGGCATATAGTTTTCCTGGAGTTGTGACTACCTCACACAGGCCTCATAGGTCTCCAGCCTATGTACCTACAACAGAGTAAGAAAAAACAGAGAACAGACTGACTGAATACAGTGGTTCTAGTTTTGAGTGCATGAACTATCACGAAAAAATAAAACCTAAGAGTAGTTCTACGTTTCTAAACATCCAATCGCAATGCTTTCATGAACTTCCCCTTAAACTTTTCTTCCTCATTTGCTAAATAGATCTATATTTTCCTTCTTACATTCCATAGTACACATTGAGCAAGGTATTAAAAATGCAAGGTAATCTACCGATTTCTGAATTTGGATATTTTAGGGTGATTTCTTTTCAAATTCTTTGAATGTTGGTTTATACTGTTGGTGTGTGTATATATGTATATACGTATATACATATATATATATATAAAATACACACACACACACACACAGCCTCAGGTAGGCTATGTTCTTTGGAACACCTATAGTCACTACTGCTTTATAAACTCCTAATACTTGCTTTTATCAATTTCAAAACACTAAAACAACTGCAATTATCATTCAAGCAAAAGGTCTGAATGGAGAACCAGAAGAGGTCTTGTGTCACAAATTTTGGTCAACTCTTATATAACCAAAAACTACTTTATACAATTCTTCTTGTAACTGGACCATACTCCATTTTTAACTATTTTTTCATGGCTGGGCAGGGAGCTTTCATCCTCACATTTCATTACTGGAAATTTATTCTAGACTCTCACTCTTTTGGCGGCTAGACACTTTCTACATTTGCCTAAACCTATCCATGGCTAGCTGGTGACATTTATTTTGGTCAAGCTTTGTCCTTTGTTCTACTACTCCCATGGCTACACAGCTTCCAAAAGCACCAGGGCTTGATCTGCGAGCTTGTGGCTTATGGAGCCAGTGTAGAGAGCACTGTAGCTAAAACCCTTTCTCTAGGCACAGAAATATTCTTCATTAACTTAAGAATCTTAATAGGCCCCTTACCTGTTCAAACTGGACTCCGTCTTTCTTGAACACATAACCAAACTGTACTTCAGATGCAATCTTACCTATTTTTCTCCCAGTCTCTATCAGCATTGCTTTATCTGATACATTCTAGGTTCACAGATGTATTTTTTGTTATTGCTGCACACTGTGATTATCTAGGTCTCCCTCCTCACATGTCACTTTCAACTGGTAAGCTCCTCAAATAAATTGTTTTTATTCCCTACATACATGTCTTCTGCTATTAAATTCCATCCCATCTCTACCATTCACATTCTGGATCTGCTGTTTCTATATTCTATACCTTCAATTTTTGTATCATTAATACTCTTTTACATATTAAGCAATTATCATTAATCAAAATATTACATTAAAATCAGTCCCAGACTATTTCTTGAGTAACTTTGCTAGTAACTTTCCTCCAGAATGATAGTTCTCTTCTAATGTAACACATTATTATCTCTTCTTCAGGCAGGTCGTTACACACCTTACATTCTTGTATTAATCCCCATCTTTTCTAGCTGAACTAGTAATTTCTTATGTAGTAGTGAATCTTCCAGTCCTATCCAACAAGCGAAAAACTTTAAAACGCTAAAGAAAAACGCAACTATAAATAACAATTAAAATGAGAACAAGGACTTGTAAATCCTGTATAAATACTTTATTATGTTTAAAAGAAAAATAACATGTATACATGCTCTATTAAAAAATCACAGATTTTCTGTTTTCATGAAAAGATTCAAATGCTTTAAACAGCATTTTTAGAATGTCTCTTCCTTCTCGTAGAATGATGTATTAGTTTGGAATTGGGACAAAGTAACAAAGGTACTGAACATACCAGTGGCTGGTGTTTCTAATGACACTATGACAATGCAAAAGGAGGGCCCCAGGAGGAATCCAAATTTAGATTCAGCGCTTGGGCCTTTGGTTCCCAGGACCACATAAACTGACAGAGTTATGGAGTCAAACACTCAATCCACAGATTTTTAAACAGACCTTTGCAAAACATCTCCTTCAGAATGTCAGCTGGCTCTAGCAAATAAAACTCTTCAGTCTACTTAAGATGGGACCATTAGAAATAAAAATGGAAAAGAAAATAAAAAGGAATGAAGTGAAATCTTAGAAAACAATATAGGAAGGAAAGCTCATTCAAAAGAAAATCCTTCCACAGATTACCATCTGTTCTTATAGTACATATATATGCTCAATATAGGATTAACTTTTTAAAGTCAACATGTAAACATTTAATCTTCTTACAGATCAGATTCATTTTATTTAGTATTATTATTTTACATAGGAGATCCATAGGAAGAATGGAATTCTTTTTTCTCTTGTCAAGACCTTCAAAAGGCACTACAAAAAGTAACCAAAATACTATGTATCTGTAAAACTCAGCTATGCAGAATTTCCTGTTCACTATTAAAACTGAAGTATATTATTTAATTTGTAACCTACCTTTGACTTTTCACAGCTAGATGAGCAAAGCAGACTAATGTGATTTTAAAAATTGAGTTGCACAACTTTTTTCTAACTCTGCATGTCTGACAGTTTCTGATTATCAATATGTAAACTACTTCACAAATAACAATCAAAAACTCAACATTTCTACAGTTATCTATACAGTATTACATAGTTAATTTCATATTAGAATATGCAAGCTTGAGCTCTATGCTCAAGGGATAACATGGTCCCAAGGTATGAGGTTTCTCTCAAGAATGACAAAGTAAGGTTAGTGCTTAGTGAAATTAAATTATCAAAAGTCTCATGCAAGAGAGACTTACCTGCTGGTTGTTCTAGGAAAAAGAAAACAAAAACAAAAAAAGTTTTTCAAGTGTATATTCTGCATTAGCTACTAGATGTAAAAAAAAAATATAATAAAAAAACCCTCAAAACACTTTAGTAGTCACGTTTCCATCCTACAGAAGGCAGCTATACACCTGTCTATGGTTCAACACATTACAGTGGAAAGCTTCCAGTTCTTACTGTTAAAGAACTCTAAAGATAACTTTGTTATTGTTGCAGCAGTAGTATTTTAATTAAATTAAATGACAAAATACAACAATTACCTCATTTTTATTGTTTACCTTGTTATTTGGTTTTGGCATACTAGAACAATGAAAGTGGCTTGTGCTATTCCACTCTGCTCCACATTACTACTATGCTTTGGTAATGAGGACACTGTCTGGCTTTGTAATTCTGCAATGTGAGGTTTAAATCCTTAAGAGTTTAATTTTTAAAATTTTTCTAATGATAAAGAAACATATGGGGGTTATGCTTGGATATTTTTTAATTGTCCTGAATTTTATTTCTAAACAAACAGATATAATTTGTATTTTTTTAATCTTTACATTTCATATTACTGCATTCACTGCTTTTTTTTTTTTTTTTTTTTTTTTAACATGTAGAGTAAATGCTTTTACAGACAAGAGAAGAATGGATCTCATAATTTCACTGATAGGTGGAAAATTTAGAAAAACACACTGGAGGATAAGAAACAGGAAAACACCAACTCATACATGCAGCTAAATTGCATATATTATACAATAATTCTATCTGTTCTCAAATAGACTCAGAGGAATAATTGACTTTTAGGACTAAGCAGTGTAACAAAACCACTGAATGATACAAAAAATGTCTGAATTTCACTTGCTCTTTTCAGTGCACGTGCTGGTACTACTAGAAATCTTTCCAGGGAAAGAGAGCTTTCCAATGCAAAAAGGAATTCCTTCAGAATATAGTTCCAAATATGCATCTTTTATGATAGAGGTAACTTCTCTACTGTACTGCTAGAACTAAAACAGAATGCAAGACTTGATCATTTTGTTATACAACTATAAACCAGAGAACAAGTACGATCAAACATCCATGAGATGTATCTGTTTCCATGAAAACTATGTTAAGTATTTCCAAAACATTTGAGTCTCACTCTCTGTCAGAAAATCTCACATTGATGGAGTTCCCAGGAGTCAAAAGTCCATGAGTTTTGGCATGAACTGGTTCAGTTTTGGGAGAAATTTTGATCTCAAATTTCTGTAGCAACTGCAAAGACAAATATGACAAATATTAGAAAAGTTGCACAATTACAGATGAAGAGTACATGTTTGATAAGAAAACTGAACAGCCTCAGTTCATCACAACTATCATTTCTGTTGTCAATTCCACTGAGTCTGACTGCTATGAACCCCACATAGAAAAAAAACGAAAGTTGCTGCAAGGTGAAGATTATTGTTAAAAACCTTCTAATCTTCTTCCTTTGATTGAAGGAGATTTTATTAAAAAACAAAAACAAACAAACAAAAAACCCCACCAAAACAGAGCCCATTTTTCTGACGAATTTCCCAAGACTAGCCTAAATAGTCTGAAATATCAGAGCAACTCTCAAACCTCCTCATGAGCTTTTTCTCTACATGTTTTTGACTTCATTTTCTTTAAAATTAATCAGTGGGTGCTTTAATAAGACAAAGCAATAACAAGCCCAAATTCTATGGCACATTTCTCTTCCTAGGCTGGGGAAAATAAAACAAATAAGACACAGCAACTGTCCAATGCACTAGTGAAACAATCATAATATGTTGGGGCGTCAGATATAAGAACCTATCCAGAAGAAAACCACTATAATTCAGTCACACAAGTTTTCCATGTATTAAGCTTTTATTTCCATACACTTACACTTTAGTGAAACTGAGAGGACCAGTTGCAAACATAAATTAGAAATCATGGACTAAAACAAAATCCAAGAGTTTTAGCACACCCCTTTGTTTTATGACTGAACAGTCATCTCTTCTCCAACTTTCAAAAGGAAATATCAGTACCTCCTCAGCCCTGAAAGTCCCATGTATTTATAACAGAAAGTTTTTCTTAATATCTAATCTCAAACCCTTTTCTTCCTATAAATTAGACCATCTTCTCTTAGCCTTCTCCTAGTGAGCATAGTGAACAATTCATTGTTTCTCTCTACCCAGTATTAAGTATTAGAAGACTGATCAAACTTTCATCTCATTTGCTTTTCCACACCTTTAACTCTTGTTATCGCCTCCTAAATTTCCTCCAACTTGACTGTACTGTCCTTAAAATGTAGAGACAGCTGTACACCATTGCCCACTGAGGCTTCACCGGTATTTGGTAAAACAGAGAAATTACCTGCTCTTTCTGACAAATTACCTGCCTGCTAATGGCAAGAACTTGCTAAGAATGACAATGCCTTTTCAAAATTATCATCATGTTGTTGACTGATTTTTTCTACATCCCTCAATCTATCTCTACAGTACTATTGCCTAGCTAGTTATTTAATGATTTGTATTTATGCATTTGATTTATTCTTAAGTAGCAACGGCACCTGTCCTTAGTGAACAAATTCCTTTTGATTCAGGACTATTTCTTCATTTTTTTCATAATACCTTTTTTCACATTCTCCGATTTTAACCTAATTCATGTCAGTTGTGTATTCTGTGCAAACCCTAAAAGTATTCTCTAATCTGTCATTTACACTGTTAATTAAAATACCAACTGAAATCAAACCCAGGACAGACTCTATAGAATTTTACTCAAATATTTTCCCAGTTCAAGAGCAAATACTTGATAGCTACTGCCGCTGGATATTTCTTTTTCAACCACACATTTTGTAAGTACTTCCAACTGAAACAGATTTTATTAATTTAATCGTGAGAACAACATGTTCACATGAAACACATGAAAATACTTCCCAAAGACAAAATACATGATTTTTTCTATTTCTACCACATTAGATCAGTAATTAAGTCAAAGAAGAGAATTAGATAGGTTTGACAAAACTTCGCATTGATCAACTCCATGTTTCATGGGCTTCTATTTTTAAATCACTTAAATATCATCTAGGTGTTTATAAATGGATTGTGTGATAATTTTTTTATTCCTTAAGTACTCTGTGGTAAATTTAATTAAGCTTTGCTTTGAATACGTACAATGTCTAAATATTTTTATAGTTAAGTAACTATAGCAAGTTTCCAAATCTTGAGGTCTCATGCACAATCTGATCTGAATGTCTGAGCCAGAGGGAGTCTTGTGAGTGATACAAAATTTAACAGCCATTGAGAGCACCTTCTTTACTTAATGAAGCAGTGCAAAACAGTATGTGTTAATATGTACTAGAAATACTGATTATTTATATCTATATATTATGTATTTATAAAATGACAATATAGTTAAAGAGAGAAGAAAGAGTAGTAAGTGACAGAATAACCAAAGAACATTTAAAAATTAAGCATTTGATTTTGAAACTTCTCCTAATACAATTGTCAGTAAGAGGATATGAAAACTGCTTATCACAATATCAGTCAGAACAAGGATATCAAAACTATTTTTACCTCTGTGTAAGTACTGAATTGTTTGTGAGCAGGCAACCACCCAAATATACATTAAGGAAGACTTGCAATTTGCTTACAAAAACCTACTGTACTACATCTCTATGATTATTTTTGTTTTTCTTAAGCCTCTCCAGGATGAGTGTGCTAGACAACATTCCAATAAATAAGTAAGATTTTGTGCATAATATGATATCCAGAACTGGTATGCAGAGAAAAGAATCATACCAATATATTTTTCTTCTTGTAATGCTGTCACAGATTTCTAACCTGAATCAGTGCAAGATGAATTTCCAGCTCTGCAATTCTTTTTCCTATACAGCTTCGAATGCCATAACCAAATGGGATTGAACCAAAATTGTCTACTCTGTCCAAAGTATCTTTCCTCAGCCAGCGCTCAGGTCGGAACTCATCTGCCATTGGGAAATTTTCTTCACTGTATGAAGTAGTATAATGACAGAGTGCCAGCTGTGTCTGAGGAAATAAATGACAGTTATATTTAGTTAAATCTAATACAGGTTAAAAAAAAAAAAAAGTATTTTTAATTCCTGTGAGGTGATAAAAGAATATGTAAAATTTAAGTATCTTTCACAAATTCTAGAAGAAAAAAAGATACAAAAAACCCAAAGATACAAAAAAGAAAAAAAAAATAAACTCCTTTCTCAGCTGTTCAAGAGCAATAATCTTCAAATTTTGTTGAATATATTAGAGAAGATGCAATGGGGAAGGAGATGGAAACAAAAGTCATAGGAATTCAGAACTGTCTCAAAAAGGTATTATGACAGAAACAGAGAAGAGAGATACAAAACAAGGGGGAAAAAAAAGGATGAAAAGCAATAATAAATGATGATGCTTCCAAATAAATATAAAGTAATTTAAGATTCCTGACTGTTTTAAAGCTACATTGCTCTAAGATAAGGAAAGGAAACCTGTCATTTTAAATAGAACTGTTCAGCTCTGTCCTGATCTCTGTGTAATCTTTGAATAGTATAAAGGAAAGATTTTAAAAGAATTTAAAAAGGAAATTAAACTCCTTCTACAATGGAGATTAACACCCAAGAATTAGAAAACTGACAAAAATAACAAAATTCATGCTTTTTCTTTTTTTTTTTTTAATCAAATAGTAATATGGTACAGAGATATTATCTACTGAGTTCTGCATCAAGAATATTAAGAACAAGCCAAGATTGCAAATTTACTTAGAGGGTGGGAAATACTGTTTCTATTAAGGGGGAAGGTCTTGCATTTTTGTCAAGGTGTAATGTTTAAAAAACTAGCAAGAAGTCAATTATAAAATTATTTTTTTCCATATACACGGGCAAATTATTATAATGCTTTCTTCTTAATGCTCTAACTTGGTGACATCTTTTGAAATCAATCAACTGTATGTATGTTCTAACAGATCGCATCTCATACACAAAAAAAAAATTTAAATTTTGTTCTCTCTAGAGGACTGCAATAGAACCTACCCCTTTAGGTATCAAGTATCCTCCAACAATCAGGTCTTTTTGGGTCACTCTTCCATTTCCTGGCAATACTGGATATAATCTAGAGACAATATTTATAAGAAGTTAAAAAGTAAAAACTAATACAACTTTAAAAGTTTAGATTCCATTCTGATACACATTCCCAGAAAAAAAGGTTTTTAGGCAGTACAGATCATCTTGGAAATTAAAAGGCCATGAAGCATTTGTGAGAATATGATTAATACCTGAGAAAAAGTATTTACTACTAACTGGCGATTGAGCTATTTGGTCTGTTTATGTATTTGATTTATACATGCACACATGTGCAATCAATCACTCAAGCTGCAGGCTCTTTAGCAGTACAGAGAGCTGAAGAAGGCTTGCTGATACCTTCTTTTAAATCCCCTTAGCTTACCATGAATACTTAACATATAGAATCATAGGATCAGTAAGGTTGGAAGGGACCTCTGGAGATCATCTAGTCCAACCTCCCTTTCAGCAGGGTCACCTAGAGCATGGTAGACAGGGTTGCATCCAGGTGGGCCTTGAAGATCTCCAGAGAAGGAGACTCCACAACCTCTCTGGGCAACCTGTTCCAGTGCTCCATCACTCTCACAGTGAAGAAATTCCCCCTCACGTTCAGGCGGAACTTCCTGGGCTTCAATTTCTGCCCATTGCCTCTTGTCACCTTGACAAAAAAAAAAAAAAAAAAAAAGAAAAAAAAAAGGAAGAGGAGGAAGGCATGGTGGGGACTGCAAAGAAGTAAACTGAATGATATAAGGTTTGAAGGTAGTACATATCTCTCACCACTGGGGCAAGGTAGTTTCCAATGGGACTGGACAATCTACCTCAAAAAAAAAAAAAAAAAAAAAAAAAAAAAAGGGGAGGGGGGAGAGAGAAAGAGAGAAAAAGAAAAGGAAAGGAAACAGGGCCTGTGGAGGAATTTGTGGATTTGTAGTGCTAAAGCTTCATGTTTCTTGAAGAACATTCAGCTATGTTATCTGGATAACTGAGACTGCAATACAGACAGTCTAAGTCAAAGATGCTTCTTTTCTTGCAATCTTGAGGGGAATAAACAAAGAGAAGTTATTCAGCTCTGTGGAGCCCAAGGATTTTGAAGCTGGGAGAAGTTTCAATAGAAAAGTATCTCTCTAGAATCACAGCACAAATTCTGTGGAACCTCAGTATAACTTTTGAGTTAATGGGTTTGGAATTGATATCTTTGCCCTCAAATAGAAGGTTTTCAACAGCAATCTGTCTCCCAAGAAAATGCAGAGATTCTTACACAAAATCTGACAGAACAGCAGTTCTTGTGTTTTGTTTCCTGCACTCAGAGTAGCTTACAGTAGGAAGTTAGAACAGAATATAAAAAACAATAGAATGTGTTATTATTTTACATCCGCTGTTACTAGTGCAGTGAAGTCTTGTTCTAATGAAAAAAAGAAATCTCTCATAAAATAGAGTATGACATAAAAAATAACAGGGTAATAAAGCCTGGTGATTCATATGTACTTTGAAGGTTCATGCGAGAAATACACTTTTGGGGCATTAGTGCATTATTCCTGGAATCCTTGCCAGGGAGAGATGAACATGGTTTTTCTTAATTATGCTCAGCAATTTGTTTGGCAGTCAAAGAGCTCAGCACAGGTTGGATAAAGAGTTCTGAATCACCTGCTAGAAGATAGACAGTAACACTGAGTGGTAGCTGCATGTGATGTAAGGGTCTGTCAAACCATACTAGCTTGTAAAAAATAACATCACTGACAGCAATCCAGACTTGAGCAAGTTAGACTCAAAACTTTTTCCTGAGAAATTTGACTTGGAATTTGTACTTACTAGGACATACTGTAGGAATAAAAGAAAGTTGACTTCCCAGAAAGCATTGAGGCAGATGTAAAGAAAATTATTCTATAGAGATAAGATGGAAGGAACACAAGTAGATGCTGAAAAAGATGGCATAAAAGAAAGTTTCACATTTTCTTCATTGAAGTTGTAAGGTACAGCAGTGTCCCGAACAGCCCCATAGCATATGAAACAGCCTGGAGTCAATGTTACATAACTAATGTATTGTAGGTGGTCTGATCCTATAGGACCATCTGAAAAGTGAGGGGCACAGAGCCCACTCCCCTGGGAATAAAATTATGGAGATAAGAATGTCTCTTCCCTTTTCTGACCATCCCTTTCCAGACCCTTTTTTGGTCAGGACTTCATAATTAAGATATCATCATCTATGAAAAAGAGGAGGCTGAGATCTCAGCTGGAAAACAAGAACTCTAAAATCTGATCCTTAAAAAAAAAATCAGGCACCAAGATTTTTGACACTGTACCGAGATGTAAAAGACCACTCTATTTCTTTGGTTGTACAGGAGGCGTATAGAGCTTATGGTAGATTCTTAACAAGGCACAGAGCTGCTGTCTATCACAATCTCCACTGTCTTAGAAAACGGGAGCACGAGCAGTAAAGAGAGGGGATCTACAGCAAGATACAGGACCATCACTTTGGTAGGTACATTCAGACTTGAGACAGAAGAAGGATCTGCTAAGGAGGCAACCTTCAGTTTCTTCTGATCCTCTTTATTTGCCCTGAAGTTGAAACTTGGACAGATTGTGGTCATTGGCCAAACCAAGACAATAAATGTATCCACCGCAGAGAAGGACTTAGTTTTTACAAGTTAAACAAGGCTTAAATTCAGATACCTTTGTCACAAAAGTCACTGAAGTAAACAAAAATTGCTTCTCCAAGTAAAAGACAAATAAAAAAGCCAAGAGAAGCTTATGAAAACATGTTAAAGCTAGAGTGACACAATTAAAAGATCTCATCAAAACAAAGAAACTGTGGTCCAACCCTGAGCTGAAGGACAATGAGAGTGATAGATCACCTCGCCTACCTACACTAGGCACACCCTGCACAAGCAGAGGGTGAGAGAAATGTGGATAGAAAAATTTGAGACTACTTTATCAAAACTGCTTGAACTAAAAGGTTTACAGCTTGAGTGACTGCACACATATACAGTATTACTATGCAGATATACAAACCATTTGAAAAAGATCCAATTCAGGCTCTGACAAGGATCTCTTACACGGCCTTAAGCAAAATAACTAGTCTATATCTTGACTTAGTCTTTTTATCTTGGGAAAAACAGTAAGAATAGGTGCCTGCAGCTGACCATCAGACACAATAACCCTGCCTGAGAGGTCAATCACAACCTCAAAGAGAGGCAGCGACCACAAGCCAAGTTGTGCCTAGATCCTGTGGGACAGGCATGCTGGTCAGTGATGTCACTGCCCTGCCTGTGCTATGGTCACTCTGGGCTCCCATCTCATTCTCCCTCCTGGGCAAGCCCCATTCTTGCTGACACCCTGGCACTCCAGATCTACTGGCAAGGCGCTGGGGGGTTTATAGTCCATAACACAGACTAACACTTTACAGGCAAAAATAAGCTTTCAGTTACCTACCTTAATAGGCATAAATATGTGATATTATTTCTACCTTGCTTAAAAAAACATTAAATAAACATTATACAAACTATCATATTTAATTGCTTGAAAATGTCTGTACACATTACTGCTATAATAAATAGAAGTAGAAGCAACAAATAACAATAATTAAATAAAAACGTTAGCTTTGACTTGAAAGTCATTACAACTACACAGAATTTAACATTTTAAGTAATGATTTGCAGTCACCTGCTACTTACCTCAGGGTTTCTTTGAGCACAGCTCTAATCAAAGGCATCTTGGGGACATCGTCAGCAACAGGAACTTGGTTCCTCCCCAGCTTATTGACTATTTCCTCATAAACGCGTTGTTGAGCCTCAGGGTGCTTTGCCAACAAGTATGTTGCCCAGGACAAAGTAAAAGAAGTCTAAGGAAGAAACCACTACCATCATCATCAAGTCCAACAAGAGTAGATTAAAAATAATTTCAAGTCAAGAAAAACAATCAGTTTTCAATTATTTGTTTCATGTGTGTGCTGTTATAAAACAGATTGGCAATGACTAACATCTGGACTCAGTGGGATGTTGTCAGATTTCACCATCCCCTACTTCAGCCCTTTTCCACCTAAAAATTTTCTATATACAAAAACAATTCATGTTGGTGTTTTCCCAGTAAAATATCAAAAAGCAACAGAAAGGACAAATGCAAACAAAATTGCACAAGTAATACTGAAACATAAACACTATAAACAGTAATGGATTAAATTAACTATTAGTTTTCAATATATTCCTTTATCGTTCCTCCCAAAAGAAACAATTTACAGGAAACAAGAGAATGGTACTCAGAACACTACTTGATCCATTTTAAGTATATGGCAGTCTCTTCACAACATCCGCATAACAATAGAATTGATATTAATACTGCTAAGATTATATTTCATCCTTTGGTAAGTGATGCTACATCACAGTAGTCACCTTTTATCTCTTAAAATCTCACTTGAGTGAAATGGCACTATTAAACCATTTCACTTTAAGTTTTCTTATGAAAACTTTCAATAGTTTTCATAAGAAAACTTAAAGATGAGTTTATGTATTTAAAATGATCATATATACTTCATTTTTCTAATGTAACATTTTAATGTAAGTAGGTAAAATAATCCTCCCCCCCCCCCCAAATAATTCATGATTTTTATAATCATCAAGACTGCAGAAAAGAGTTACTCTGTGGAAAATAATTTAAAAAACATCTGTACAAAGGAAGAAATAGGATACACAGCAGAACACACTTCAGCTTTGAGCACAAGACGATTTAAAGGAACTCATTATTGAATTCTTTTCCACATCAGCTGCAAAAATTGCACTTCTGTGCATATTTGTGGTTTAGAATACACTATGAGAGCATGGTAAACCTCCATCTGCACTAACAAGCAACCAAATGGAGTTTTCCAACTCATCACGTTTTTGTGGTCCAATATTTACCATTCATTCCATCATGACTCCTTTGTTTATATTACCTGGATTTCAGGGACTGTTCCATCCAAATACTAGAATCAGGACTTCTGTTTCTATTATCAGGTGCATTCAGATATTAAGGTCTAACAAAGGGCCTTATTTGAGCCTGCTTCCCTTACAACCATCACTGAAAACAGAAACCTTATCATAAATAATGTATTTTCAGTGTTCCTAAGTATGGCAGGAGAAATGACACTGTAAACATACTGTTCCTTATCTTTACTGTTTTCAATATCTTACAGCATTTAAGAGTGAGAAATTGTAATCGCTAACCTAATTTTATTTAATTAATTTTAATTGTATTTTTTAACCTGTATAATGAAGATAAACTACCAATCTCATTTTTTAGACAGTAAAGGATTTCATTTTCAACTTCTCACTTATTGGCAAAACAAAGCTTAAGGTTGTGAACAGTGTATGGGTGAAATACCACAAAACTTCTGGAAATGTCTTATTTGGAGCTTACATTTAAGACTAAAATAGAAAGCAAATTTGACATGACAGTGACCTTTTATGTCTTGTCTTCAAACTGTGGTAAAATGCTAGAAGTACCATTCTCAGAACCCTTCTTTTCTTCTCATAATACTGAGTGGCTGTTCCTTGCTAAAATATAACCACGCATTATTCCTCAAAGGAACTGGCAATTGTGCCAACTGCATACAGAATTTCTTGTGATATAAACACTGTTTCTTCTCAGGTTCCCAGCTCCTTCATAACCTCTTAAAAATTAGCACTGTTCCAGGGACAGCCAAAATGCTTTGTAGCCCAAAACAGCCTTACAATTTTGTTGAAAGCTTTTGTAATCCTGTAAACCTCCTTCAGTTTCTATGATGAAATGAGATCTGAAATGACAGCAACAGGGGAAAAAAGGCACCCTCAATTTCTGTCTTGTACATGGGAATGAAGAAATCAGAAGCACAGTCCTCTCACAAAATGTTGCCAGCTGAGGATGCTGAGTCAAACGGAAAAACAGACTCCCACTGGCATGAACTTGAACACTGTCCTTTTAGTTCAATGAAAACTCTCTCACACACTAAAAATGGAAAATTAAGGGTCTGAAAGACTAGAAAATGAATGGGATGAATGATTGTGCTTTACTTAGGACCAAAACATCAAAAAACTCTCCAAATTCACTGGCATATTCAACCAGTGGAACAACCTTCAGCACATAAATAAACATATTCTCCTTATTCTGGAAGTCAGAAAGTGTTGCTTCTCTTGTCAAAACTTCTCTTACAGCAAACTTCTCTTAAATCAAAAAAAAAAAACTAAATTAAATTATCAGGAGAGCATTTTTGCTATAATGCCACTTTGCATTTTTAATCTTTTTTACTTTAAGGCTAGTAAAGACAATCTTACATAGCACTAACTATCTAAATTACATAGCTTTTTTATAAAAATAACATTCAACTACAATAATAGTGTTTACTGACATTCTAAGTAATTCAGTATACATTGCACAAGTAGTAAAACAACAATTTTTATCTTTTCTTATGCTTCTGGCTGTCATGCTACAGATCACACTATGCTACACTGATTTCACAGAATAGGAGTGAAAGATAGACATGATCTTAATGACACTAGGGATGACCAGTCCATTAGTTGATCTAACCTGGCCCCCTTAAAATGGTTCCGTAGGTGTTGCATGCCTCATATTCTAGCCTCATTCCCACTGGGCTCCATGCTGAAGGTTCTCTGCCTCAGACTGACTCCATGCTGCCAGCACAAGGGGTAAAGTGAATTCATGCCTTACCTGTATCATTTCAGTGCTGGCCTAGCATCCCTCTCCTAAGAGACTTCAGCACAAGCCAAACGTCTGATCTTTAATGTGTGCATCAGTTGGTTAATTATCATATGTTAAAATCATTTATCAAATTCTGCATATGAGATTATTGATCAAATTTTTTCATACTAATTTTCAGTAGTGCTTTCTATTATGGTCTGTCTAAAAAAGCAATAAATACTGACCTGATATTCAAACTAAAGAAAGAAAATGTATGAAAATTGAAGATGAATGTAAAAGACAATTGTTATTTCATTCATTTAATGAACTGTGTAACAGACTCCCAATTAACGAGTTCCTTAGGCAGTTCATACATAAATCACAGCTAGAACAGAACATCACTGACTTCATTACAGTAGAGAGACTACCCACTGTGGCAAGTATTTTCGAGCCTTGTAAAGATTCCATGATTCAAATGTGTCAGAAGTTATGGCCTTAAAAATAATTTATACTCCCCTGAAGATAGCTGCAAATGGTACTGCTTTACGAAGACAACAGTTCACAAGAAAAATGATAGTAATAAGCTTACTGTGTCCACTCCTGCCAGGAGCATTTCTGTCATATTGGCATAGATCTCTTCCAAAGTAAGTTCTTTACTCACTAGGAGGTATGTGAGTAGCCCACCATTCACTTCTTTTCCCTGGTCCAGTTGAGATTGAATAGCCTTTAATTTGTTGTCAACATGGATTTGACCTTTGGGATTTAAAAACAATTGCTTAAGGCTCCATTTTTATTTCTCTGGTGGTTCCATTCAATAATCACACTTTTCCCTTATGATACACTACACTGATTAAAAAAAAGGGGGGAGGGTATTTAAAACAATTTTATCAGGAAAAAAAGAGTGGTGGTGGAGGTCCTTAGGTATTCATGATAAGCGAAGACTGAGCTGATGAGATCCTTGGGACGTTCACAGCATGAACGAGCTGAGGCTTGGGAGAGGACAGTAGATGCTGTAGTTTCCTACTGGGAGTAAAGGAAGCTCAGGGTCGAGCTTACGACCAGCTGGCTGTTTTTTCTGATGACTCTGTGAAAAAGGGTGACCCCTACAGAGCACACTGCAAATTAGCACACAGCAGCTGCTACAAGATGGTGGCAGCAACTAGGAGGTGGACACCACAGAACCGAGTCATACTTAAGACAAAGATGAGGAGCATCATGTAATAACAGTAATTGAAAAACTACAGCAAATGATACGTCTTTTGAATCACTTCACCCACTGGTCCCTTTTATCCTTTGGTTACAACAAATGGCATCTTCAGTGAAACAAGTGCTTTGAAGACAAGAACCTCTCAGAAGGCTAGTGCCTTATACAATTATTAAAAAGAGCTAGAATCAACATACTCTTTTATGAAGTCCACACAGACCATATACAGTGATGGCCCTGGTTAAAACATGTAATTTTATCTAATTAATACCTCTTTTCATAAAGATTAAATATAGAAATAGTAGGACAAAAAAGTTTCATATGGAAGAAATTCATCAAGAACCATTTTCAGCTGTTGTTCAAACAAAGCTGAGGTCTGTTGTTGTTTTTAACCCACAAAAGGGAACAATAACACTTTATAAAGGGAAATCATTTAAAAATGGCAACCTAAAAACAAAACAAAACAAAACAATATATCTCAAAGAAACCACTCCACCACAACCATTAAATAAGATTCATTAGTAACTACTGTTGGTAGGGAGGCAGATTAAAAATTATAAAACTAAAGACTGCTCAAGGAAGACAAAAATAAAATAAATGCAGAGATGCAAGCAGCTTCCCTGCATCACAGAGGGAAAGTTCAGTTTTCTTTTATACCCTCCAGAATCTTAAATAAAAATATTACAAACAAGACTCTTCCTCTTTACTTGGATGACTGAAAACTGATTCATAAAATAGCCTGGAATGTTTTGTTTACAAAAAACATATTGCAGTGTAACAGTGTATTTCTTTCTCAGCTCATACCTTTGTAAGTATATATAAACTCCATTAAGAGCTCTATTAATTAAATACTAGAGCTCATTTTTAAACTTCCTGGTCAGCTGCAGGGGAGATTATTTGATCGCAGTGGCTGACTGAAAACTCACTGAGGTCAACAAAACCACCCTCATTAAAATTTGAGTGTCGGAAAATTAAGCCCTGGCATAGAACCTGAACTGCAAGTGACGACTAGGCATTAAAAATTAAATAATCGAATAGCAGGATAAAATAAGGGAATATTTAAGCTGTACTGGCAAGATTGTTTAAAAATAAAATATTTTGTAAAACTGTTCCCATGGTCAGTCTAATTTTGATATGAAAATTTTACTATTGCATTCTGTCACAATGGAAAAAAAAAAGAATTGTTTTGATATGTAGTCTACATGTTCATCTAACTTCTCCTGATTCGTTACTCCAAATAATTAATATCTCATATGATGTTTCATCCCACTATTGTGACACCTCTTCTGCCACAAAGTCTTACAATAATTCTAGAAGAGAAATGCAGGAAGTCCTGTTCAAATGCACACATAGAATATGCAGAACACAGCTGAACTTTTCTACTACTGAATCTTACTAAATTTGAAGAGTCCATCCCAGGATCTGCAGAACTCTCTCCAGGGTTTTGGAATAAGTGGACGAAGCCATTTGGGAATAGCACCTGCATACATAGTAGTCTTAAACATACTAAACATCAACTCCAGAGCCTCAATATATTCAACAGTCTGCTGTGGGACGTTGTTTTCCAGGCAGCCCAAACGGCATTCATAAAGAATAGTTGCCACACCTGCACACAAGAGATCAAAAAATTTGCTATGCACATACAGATAAATATACTAGTCCTTTAAGGAATTAAAATAATAAAATTATAGAACTGCCTTTCAAAAATGTTTAGTTATTATAATTGTAACTGAGAGATAAAATATAAGTTTAAAACACATACTCAAATCCCAGCTGAACATTTTAGAGAGGCAGTAGCTACTATGTCAATAATGTTCAGCTCAAAATGATATCCAGGAATTCTGAAAGAAGTACAGCAACCTTACAATATGTTCTGTGTTGCACCACAAATCCTGAATCTGTTACAGCTGCCTATAGGACAGTGAACAGAGAGTTTAAGGCCAAAGGTATTTCTGATAGCTGGTGATAATGCAGGAGTTCCTAGCAGTGGCTATGTCCTTCTTTGTCAGGGTAAGCAAGAAGTAAATAGATAATGTGTATGTATCATCCTCTAGACATATGTGTGTGACACTACTGCAAATGCCATTACTGACTCTTCTCTTCTTTGTGACTTACTATGATTTCCTGCAGTATGGCAGTGCTGCCCATTGTGAATTCCTTTTTTTTTTTCCAAAGAACAGTACTTTGTATATATTTTTACTAAATTCTTCTTCCCAGCTCTGGGCCATTTCTTTAAATTATCAATTTGATTCTGAACTGAAATCATGTCCTCTAGTGTGCCTGAGGTATTTCTGTTCAGTTTCATAAATGTACCCAAATTACTAATGAAAATATTAGACAGAACTGGACCATAAACTGACCTTCTGGATTTAATCAAAGTTCCCTCTCAGTATGACAGCAAACCATTTTAATTGCTTTCCGAGCACAGATTTCTAGGTAATTTTTTTTACTGGTTTGTCTGTATCAATAGTTATACCTTTTCAGGAACCGTAGTCAGGATAACTGATCTATTAACTCTTTAACCTCCTTTTTCTCCTTCTCTTTCTCTGTTTTTTCTATTAAAAACAGGTCCAATAGATGTTTAATTTTGATCTTGTCCAGTCTTCCCTCAAACTCTTCATAAAATCTCTAGAATATTTACTTTTATTTTAGAAATCTTCTTATTTGTTCTCTTCTGTGTGTTTCTTTTTAACTTACAAAGAGTTGCTAAAATTTAGCAATTTTCATTTCACTCTGACTCTCCTAATTTTCCTCGTTGTGGAGATGTTTTCCTGTACCTTTAATTTCTGTTGTACCCCTTTAAATAACTGCCTGCTCTCATGACTTTTTTTTTTTTTTTTAAAAAAAACTTTTAGATAGTCTTTTCAAGAAATCTTACACAGTGGGTCACTGAGTAGTTGACAGTAAAAGTTAACTGAAAGTGGATTTCAAATGTGAAATAGGTGTGTGCCAGGCACCAGTTATAAAAGCTAAAAGAATGTGAAGAATTTAAATTAAACTAACCTATCAGTTAAACTGAATCTGTAAGCTCAAAAGTTTAAAATTCCTTAAAATTGGTAACTCTTAGCTGAGTGCCACTTTTAGATATTATTCATGTAGCACAGACTCAGATTAGTTTACCAGAGAAACAGCCATTTGATATAGTATAGGTCAGGAATTCCGAAGTGTTGCAAATCTCAAATTATTCAGCTGTCGCTCATCAAAGAGTGTCAATGTTTTTAAAAGGCATATACATACAACAAGAACAGGCTATATGAAGTCAGTTAAAGGAATGCATGAAATGTGAATCACCATTAAATTTCTATAATACAGGAAATGTCACACTAGATCAGGCTGGGGTTCCATCTAGCACAATATCCTTTCATTAATGGTAGCAAGAACCAGCTAATTTAAAGGAAAGCAGAGCAATCCCACACTAAGAACATATGTACACAGTGGAAACCAGTATCTTTTCCCACACGAAACTATGAACAGAATTTAGACAAACCATACTCACACCCTGATTTGCAATATGACTAGCAAGACTCTTAACATGTCTGAAAAGCTAGACTCCTAGGTTAATTTCTCAAGAATAAAGGTGTTAATAAAGAAATACAGAGTACTGAAACTGGTTAGGGCACTGATTTTATATTTTGCATATGTATCAGCATTTCCACAGGAATTATCCCTTACTAGAAGGTACCATCTGCTTGGACTATCTGAAGGATTTCTACTAGTAGATCCCTGAATGCAGAATATCAAGCTTCCCTCTTCAAATTAATCACCATGAGGCAGTAGTTGTTTATGACAAAAATGCCTAACCATAAGTACACAACTTAACATCCAATTTCTATACATCTACTATACAGTCTGGGCTCACCTTCCATTGAATACTTGAAGAAAAGGTTGTTAACATTGGTCACTGTTTCCCTATCGTCCTCTTGACTTCTGAGGGTGTGGATTCTTTTAATTAAATCTGTAATAACTTCATTGACTCCTCCAGAGAAAACAGCCACATCTTTGGGTTTCAGAATTTTTTGCCTCAGTACACTTCTCATTTTTAGCCATTGTTCCCCCTCCCTAGAAGAAATTATTAATAATGTTTATTCACAGTTCTCCTTGACAATCACTAGCTGGGTAGGAGCTCCACAATGAAAGCTGTTTACACTTTTATTAGGAGGTGAAAAACCAAGTGATGGAATAAGAATAATGGAGAGGATGATAACATCTATTTGGTTTTCCACTCCTATGTTTTTATTCCGCATTTATTAATTTCACAATGTCACAAATGCACACCTATAAATTAATCTCTGATTTGAGTGGCAGAACTTGCCCATTCAATATTCTGAATTTGACAAGTGTCTCCATAAGTATTCTAGTAGTACTGACAAGAAATTTGGATTTGCAAAATTTTTTATTAAAATTAATTTAAATGTTTGGATAGTCTGCAAATTTGTTTTTAATAGAACTGGTGCATAATTGCCAAAGGCACGTATCTCATCCAGATCTGACAAATCAATTATACGATCTAGTACTATAAATTCAGTTACTGATATATCTCCCTGAGGCATGCTAATTCTAAATATAGAAAATAATATACTTTTTGTGACAAATGGCATTTATTCCAACTCCTGAGAGGCTAGAGTCAGTTTCAATACAGACGACAACATACTAAAAAATACATAAATGATGTGGAAGTGAAAAGTTCTGGAGTTGAAATGATACAATTCAACTGTATTCACAATATTACATTATGCATATCACTACCTCCAGCTGCAATGAGCTTGTCAAAGTGTTTTTCAGATTCAGACATAAAAGCCAACAAGCTGGGTATCCATAGAGAAACTACTTACAGCTAGATTCTCTTTTTGCTAAGCTATGTATTGAAATGTTTGTGACAAAGGCTAAAATTTTGAGCTGTAGCCTCTGCATGTTTCATATAAGCAGAGTAGTGCAGAACAGCAGTGACGGGAATATCTTTCTTTTGTATTTTATGCATATATTTCAAATTGTTATGTAAGCAATTCATTTCTGATTAAATTCTTTCAGCTGAAATAATGATGCTGGAAGGTCTAGAAACTTACTGGCTAACAGCAGAATTCAATTTCTTTAACACACATTTTCCAAGTATCTCTTGATTTAAGATTCCATTTCACAAAATATCAGACAGCTGTTAGTCTGGATTGTAGTTTAAGGTTCCAGTCTGAGGTCTAACACATAAAGCCTTTTGCCACTGTGAAAGAGAGAGACTGGCCAGGACTCAGATAATTAGTTTCCCTCTTAAAAAAAAATCTTATGTCAATGGTGACTGAGTAGTTCCCACCAGCAATTAACAAGACCCACATGCACAGAGAGTTTATGCAGGCTCTAAAAGATAGAAAACTCTTCTAGAATCGATCACGTACAAAGATTTATCTGCCTGGGAATGCACTACAGTGTGAATTTACCATACAGTGACTTCCCTGCATTACTCTACTGAGCGGGCACTTTGGTGAACAACAGAGCTAATGTCAGCTTGAGGTGGTAAGTCCACAAAACACACTGCCAAGCTGATGTATCAGCTTAGATCTGAAGCAATAAAACCATGTTTGTGCAATGCAGTGCCAAAGCTATTAAGTCCTACTCTGCGATACTGCTTTCAGATAATTGAGGCAGCTCAGACATCTCTACCTAATAGACACATTTTCCAGGAATGTTTTTATATGAGGTAGCTTACTCCATATTCAAACTAAGCACCATTAGGGTCCCTTTGAAAAGTTATAGCAGAATAAACAACTCACCATAAATTCGTAACATTCATCCTCCCTGCTAAACATACAAATTTCCCTACACAGATAAGCCTGAACTCCCAGATGATTTGTACAATGCTTCAGAAAATTAACATACTTTTATAACAAAACTCAGAAAATTAAGGAGTAACAACTTACGCAGAAATAAGTCCTGTAGCTCTTCCTCGTAAGTCTCTGTATTCCTGCCACGATTCCATGTTAGCTCTTTGCGGTGCTCTACCTTCTGCCCGGAGGACTTGAGCAACCATATCTCGATCTGCAATGGATACAACAAACTGGGGACCAAAGTGAGACTTGAAGATCTTCCCATATTCCTGAGTGTGCTTTTGCTACAGTATCACCAACAAAGAGAAACAGAAGTAAAATATTATTAAAGATTAATAGAAAAAGGAAACTGACAATTTGTCATACAGTAAATCAATATGTTTCATCTAAAACTTGATCCCCACATCTGCAGTCAAAGAATGATTTGAAGTGTCACGGAAAGCATCTAAGTACTATTCTGAAATACTCACTGGAAAAACAGAGAGGTCACACCATTCAGGACCTCTGACTGAAAAGACCCAAACGACTAAGGCATGAAGGGTTAGTGAAACCAAATACTGAGAAGATGAACGGACTTGAAGAATTGAATAAAACGCATCTCCAGACCAAGTAAAAGTTAGAAAAAAATCTGAAAAAAATCAAACCGTGGATGTCAATAAGGTGAAATCAAATGCGTAACACAGAGATAAGGTAATCTTACTTTTAAGGTCTTTTGTAAACAAACCATTTAGTCTATCAGTTTATTCTTTATTAAAAAAAAAAAAAAAAAAAAGGACAGTCATAACCCAGGACTACAACAGTGTAACAGTCCAGTGATAAACTCTGTATTTTGGGTTAGATTCATCAGGACGAAATTTTAGGAAGACGGACATTAATTCTGCAAAGAAAGGAAAGCTAAAGTCTTACTCCTGCAATGAGGTTTATTTAGTGACTGATCTGCAAGTAGTATGATTCAAGCCGGAGGCAAGAAACAGGCAATTGATTGAAAACATTAAATGATGTAAAAAAAGAAACAAAAAAGTTTTCTCGTGAAATTATATCACTGTTCCACAAAATCTTAGTGATTATTTTAGGCAAATTTCATTCTGAGCTGGTCATGAAATGAAACACTCAGCTTTCAGGAATTCACTTGGAATATAGCCACAAAATCATTTCAGGAAAAAATGAGGCTTAACTAATAATAATAATAATAAAATAACAGTAGACACATTGCAGGAAAAAAATCTATAGTTCAGACATAAGAGTATTTTTAAATATATTGTTAGGATTGTGGATTTGAGTTGGTTTTAAATCTGAAAGGATTTCAGTTTAAAGCAGCAAAATAAGTTAAACTGGCAAAGTTTGATCCTTTACTTGCATTTGATCTAGAGACATCTGCTTGCAGAAGCATGTTGACTGTAAATCAAACATCTGACACAACTATGCTAGTAAAAGTCTAGTGTTGACCCAAGTTTAATTCATGAAAGAAGTTTTAATTAGTCCTGGTTACAGAGATTAAGGGTTTAATTGTCAACAGTATGATTGAGACAATTGAACCACTGCTTAGCATATGGTACGAAACACTTACAGACATGTAACTGTTTTTGCCTCATTTCCAAATAAAACAGAGTTGTACAATTGTGCTGTTAGTCTTCTCATAATTACTTTTGGAATACACAGTTCATTTTCAGTCAAGTTTAACATAGACATAAAAGCCTCCTACAACTTATTATTTTTAAAAATCAGCATCTGGGTTCAAATGAGCGACGTGTATCTCTGATGAGGGAAATGCTACAGTGGGAATTCAAGAGTTACCATTTCTGTTTGGTCTCCTGCTAACCAACTACTATTTACAAACCAATCAATGAATAAGCACTTTAAAAGCCTGAAAAATCTCTTGCTCCAGGCATATCTTTGGGGATATAAAACTGAACAGGGAAAGAAGGGAAAGTATGAGAGTCTTTTAAGGAAGGCAAGGCTTGGGAGACAAATGTTGTAAGGAAAAGGCAGTGGGGAGAGGGGGATCCAGGTCATAAACCACAGAAAAACAGATTCAACTAATTTTGCTACTCATGGAACAGCTTGCTTTTTTTGGTTATCATGAGGTTTACATGCTAGGAGTAACTTCAACAAAAAAAAATAAATCGAATATATAATTATTCAATCAAATAAATGAAATATTAATTTTAAACCAGAAACAAACAAGGACAAGGTATTTTGACTTCTTTTGCTTTCAGTAGAATAGTATTCTGTGTATCAATCTCATGTTTAAAGAAATGCCCTTTATTTGTTAGATGTTTTCTGTCACAACATAGGTTTCCTATCCCTTGTTCCACACCTTAAAAATTACACTTTATTGTCTCACCATACATTCCTTCACCTATCATAAATTCAGACTGTCAGCATCCAAGCCCCTCTCCTTCATCTTTTATTTATATACTTGTATAGTTCTGATGAGACACAAGAGATCTATCTAACTTCATCAAATTAAAAGTACTTTCCCTTTGTCATAATGGCCTGTAGGCTTTACTGCTTTGGCCAGGACTAACCAGAATCATGTTACTGAGAACAGAACCTCCTTTGTGAAAAAATGCTCGGCTTCCCCACCCCTTCTGCATATAGTCTATGAATATTTGCGCATGTCAGAGGACATCATTTAAGTAGCTGTGCTGGTTACCAAAAGGTTTCAGATTAATTCATTCCTGATGTTCACTGTATTGTTAAATTTAACAGACTGTTATTAATCCAGTTAATGCCTGTTTGCATCCAGCATGTATGCGAAGAGGCCATCTATGATTTGTGTTTTTTGAGTCTCTCAACAGAATAAAAACCAGTATCATATTTCAACTCTTCCTTATCCTTCCTCCTGCCATCATTTCTATAAATTATATTAATTAAAAAGGAAAAAAAAATTTATCAGCTGGTGGTTGTGAAAAGGATGTACAACTTAAGTCTTTTTTAATACCTTTTAATATTTTGAATAATTTTCAAAGCTTTAAGTTTCATACTTAGAGCAGTCAAAATTTGAATTCAACATGTTAGTGTTATGACCATATTGCGAGTACCTCTCCAATTCTGTCCCGCATCACAGACACAGAGAAAATACGGAATACAACGTATCAAAAAGCTTTCGCTATTGCAACGAAAAATTTCATCTGCATGTGTCTTGGTTAGCAAGCATTTAAGTAATTCACTGTAAGAAATCTAGTTTGGCTGTCATCAAACTCAGCACAGACTGAAGACCTTAACCTCTCTTAGAAATCTAAATGAAAATTACAACAGAGCCAGCCATTTTTTGCTCACCCTCTCCCGTTTCCTGGCTCTTTCTGGTGTTTTTAATCTTTCATGTAAACCCTAATTTTCAGTTTTGATCGTCAGGCTTTTTATAGTTCTGTCCTGTTTTGTCTGGTTTCTCTTTCATTCTTTTTACTTCTCAACTCTCCCTCCAGTTTATTTCAGTAGTTTTCAGCCAACGGACCTCTTGAGGGGGCCTTTGAGTCTAAGTGGTCTACAAAAGGGGACTAAGAAAAGCGAAATTAATAAATGCCACAGGTTTAATTTCCAAATATATCTGCACCTCCAGCTGAACCCACAATTGGAAAGGGGTGAAAACCACTGCTTTACCCTCTTGAAGTGCGAGTGCCCACCTTACGATCACTTGGACCGCGTGGGGAAAGGGCCTCACGAGAGGCAATGCGGCTTTTCAGCAACGAAACCCCCGTGTTTGGCCAAGCAACCAAAAACACCTTCTACAGCATGAGGCAGCCTTACGGGAAAAGCCGCCCGTGCCAGTACCTAAGAAACCCGCTCACCCACCCCCTCCTTCGCGGCAAGCCCGCAAAGCGGCGCTTCACCCACCCCCCGCGCCGCGACAGAGCGAGGAGACGCACCGCGGCGCGTCAGCCGCCGCCGCAGCGGCGATGCCGGAAGCGAGCGGGCACTTCTCAGCCCTCACGCGCCCCACCCTGGTCCAGATTTATTTCACTGTCCCTGCCGCCTCGCGTACTGAGGAGGAAGAGCTGTCACACGCCAGGTGATGGCGGCTGAGGGTGGAGGGGGGGGGCTCCGGCCGAGCCGCTCATGAAGCATCGTGGGGCGGGGGGGTCCCGCCGCCAGGGGCGGCTGAGGGGCTCCTCGCATCCCGCACGGGGCCTCCCGCCGCCGCCAGGCCCCGCTTCCCGCCGCGGCCGCCTCCCTCCCCCCGGCGGCAGCCGCCTCGCCGCCCCTCCCCCCGCGCCGCGCCGCCTCCGCGCGAGCCAATGGGGGCGCCAGGGGAGGGGGCGGGAGGCCGGCGGCGCGGGGGCTCCCCGGCCTCGCCTCCAGCACGGGGGGGGTGGGGGGGGCAGCGCGAGCAGCGACCGTTGGCCCCGCGCGGACGCCTCCCTCCCCGGCCCCGCCCGGGACGGGTTCAAACCGCCCGCCTCCCGCTGAGGGGAGGGTCGCGCACGCAGCTCCGCCGGCGGGGCCAGGCACATCTACCGCCCCCTCAGGGGACCTATATACGCGGAGGATATTTAATGAAAGGGGAGAGGGTCGAGGTGGAAGAGACAAAATGGTCTCGGGCCGAGCTGAAGGGAGGGAAGCGGAGGGAGCCCCGCTGCCCCCCGCGCGGTGCCGCAGGGAGCGCTCCCCGCCGACGGCTGCACGTCCGCCCTCCAAGCGGTGCCTCAGCCGCAAGCCGCGGCACGACCGAGGCCGTCCGTGTAAACACGGCTCTGCGTGCCGGCACGGCCTCACCTTGAGGGCGGCCGCGGGCGGCAGGGCGTTCAGCTCCGAGATTGGAGGAGAGCCCGCATTTCCCAGCTTCGCCCGCCAAAAACGAGTCCCCTGCAACCTTGTGAAACAACCAAGTTCAAGAAGATGGGAGATTTTCTCTTTTTTTCCCCCAAGTGTAAGGCACCTACCTAAAAACTCAAAATGCGCACGAACATGAAAAGAGGGGGGACAACTCGGGGGGTGCCGGCTCGGCAGTCACCCCCCCGACACGGGAGGGAGCTCCTGTTAGCACGCATTTTACAAACCGGCTATCTACGGCCGGAAAGCAACTTAGTCGTAGGCGCTTCCTCGAAACACAAAAACGCTAAACCTCGAAGCGCTAAGGGACATGGAGATTGAATGGGGATCCTCTTAATCCCGACTCTTTCGTAACAGCAGGAACACGGCGCTGCGGTGCTGCTAACTCGATGATTAAGCAACGTTTTACGAAGGGGGGGGGGGGGGGGAGAAAGGCTTAAGTAATCTTGCCGTGAATAACTTAATAAATAGCCAGCTAAGCTGTACCTGGATTTCATGAATGCGGCCGAAGCCGTCCTTCCAGAAGAACTCGTAGAGATTGTAGAGCGTGTTGGGTCCCGGCATTTCTTGCAGGCTCTTCACCCGGCGGAGCTGGCGGGTGGCGGTGGGCTGGAGCAGCTCTCCTGCGCTCTCCGAGCCTGCCATCACCTCCTCCTCCTCTTTGTTCCCCGGCGAGTTATTTTGCACCTCCAGAGACGGGCTGCTGGAAAGTTTGGGCAGCTGGTGAAACCTGCTGACAAAAATCGCGTGGTGAAAGTAAGTCCTTCTCTCAGATTCAAGTGTCCGCTTGCATTTCATTTTCAAAACCCTCGTGAAGAAAGACATCTTTAAAAAAAAAAAAAAAAAAGGAAAAGAGAAGAAAAAGGAGGAAAATTCAGAAAGGTCCACTTTGTCCCTGCAGCTGCTTTTATTTAGTTGCTCCTTCTTCAGTGCCTGCTTTAACTTGTACAAGCAGCACTTCTCCAAACTCTCGCTGTATGAGCATCAGTTTACACAGACAATTATTTAACGCTCCCTCCCCTAGGGCTGGAAAAGGGGGGTGGGTCTGGGATGAGACTTGAATAGAATGGACCTATTATTTTGTATAATTCAAATCAGATAAATTTACTCATTAAGCATACAGGCAAAGTTTAGTTTTCCCCTTTCCCCCCATTGATTTGGCAGAAATCTCCTATATGGATTATCCTTTCTCCTTCATCAAAAAGGTGGGTTTAGGGCTATTTTTTTCCCGTAGCATTAATTCTTTCCCATATGTTAGAAAATACTATACTGTCTGTGTGAAGTTTTCCTGGTACCATTCATCATCCATAGCATACGTGGAAAACATTTTAGCATCCACACACAAGTAGCAGTCGTTTTCTAGGGTAACATTGCAAACAGCTACTGTAAAATATGGTATCCAGGGATGTTCTTCGTCCTGCAAAAAGTTTCATCTTCTAGATACACTATATTTGAGTAGATTGAGAATTCTGTAGAAAATGCAATGCTTGTTAACTGCATACATTGTCCCACCACAGTTTTTCTCAATTCAGCTGCATATATTTATAACCACACACACACAATCTGAGTTCCAAATTACATATCAGTTTCTTTTGTACAATATTTGAAAAGCCTTCCTGCTGTCTTCATACTTAATGCTGAATACTTGTGAAGATATCAGTGATAATCTGTAAAATCTTGATTGGTTTCAGAAATTATGTGCCAGATAGCACCTCAGTTATAACTGAATCAAAGGTTCATGTAAAACTTCAGGACAGAGGAAAGTCTCAAGCAAGAGCCACATTTGCGGAACTTACTTTTCCAGCAAGTTAGTCATAAGCAAATCTAGTGAGCTTCAAAGTTATTTGTCTTTCTTTTCCTTCTCCTCTGTTTATTCTACATTTATATTTTCTTGGGCCAAAATCCAATTTAGATTTGTGCACATGCTTAATTTGATCCCTAGGAAGAACTCTGCTGAAATAAATTTACCTGTAATAATAAAGCTAGACACACGCATCAGTCTTTGTAGATACAGCAGTAAATACTACAGTTATAAAAGGCACACAATAAAAACCTTAATATTTGCAAAATACACGTTGGTCTAAGCTAAAACTGCCTTCAAAATAAATATCAAGCTTGGAAGGTTATAGAGAGCAATGACAAGAAAAATGAGAAGTTTTTTAAAAAAATACGTGGATATATATAAAAATTGAGAGTTTACTTCATTTAGGAAGGAAATCTAGTAGGGATACAATGACAGCCTTCAGATGAATACATTTTCTTTAAAAAAATGTGCAGGTAAGAGAGAGAAGACAAAAAAATAATAGGCTTAGTTTGCAGGCACAAGAGATCTTGGGTAGATACTCACTTAGCCTTTAATCAGAACAAGTTAACTCGAGATTATGTAATTGCTGTCACTGAAACCTAAGGACAGGTTTGATAAATATCTATCAGGCAAGGTCTGGGTATATTAGTCTAGATTACTTCCGGAGTTTCCCTTTCCTCCTACATTTCTGCATGATGTGGCTACAGTATGTCTTTAATATTTATCTAAAGATGCTTCACAGATAATTATTCATAAAATATTTATTTCTGGAAAGAAATTAAAAACTGCTGATGAATGTGAAATTCAGTGCAAGTATTCCTTGGAAGTAAATGAAAGGCTAATTCCATGTCATACATGAGAACATTTATTCATTAGACAGGAAAGATGAAGACAAATCCTACAACAAACAAAGACCTTTTATAGCAAATTTACATTTGGTATATTCTAGGAACAGTTACCGCAAAAACTTAAAACTACTGAGCAACAGATCAGAGTGAAATTTGTTTTCAAATTCAGGCTGTAGTTCTCCAGTTTTAAAAATGGTTTTCATATTATAATTTCTACATTGAGAGAGGAAATGAATGCACCCTTCCTAAAAACTGCTGCTCACAGCTTATCAATATGGTAGTTTTTGGACCCATGTATCATTAAGATAGTGTGAAGCAGAATATGGTGAATGCATCTGCTGTCATTGATATGGTAGTGAGAAAGATATTTTATATGGTAAAGCTGCAGTTTTGCAAGTGGCACTAACTTCCTTCTGTGTTTTTGCAGTAAATTCATAAGGGGACAATTACTTCTTCTGTCTTCTACTTACTCACAGTGAATTAATTCTTTTTCATCAAAATCATTCTAGGAAAGAGGGTTTCTAGCCAACTATTTCAAAAAAAGTTTCAGGCCTGAACGTTTTGTCTTTCAACAACTTCACAAGAAAAGTACCTGTTGTCCCCTGTGAGGAATTTCAGGAGGTGGCAGTAGTCTCAGCATAGAAACTATGTTGTTAAGTCCACACTTTTGCTTTGACTTCTAAGCAGGTTATTTTTTTTTCTTGTTTGCACTAAAATCATTAAAAACGCAGATACTGTTTAAAACGGACATGTGAATACTCAGAGAAAATAAAATGCCAGTAAAACAAGGAACTGAAGTCAGCAGTAACCATCAGTATTCCATTCATCTGAAAGGAGACTAATTCATAGAACTTGCATACAACGTACAAGGCAACAACACAAGGCACAGAGTGTGCTTTATTGTGATTTTAACATTACGAAGCAGAGCCATCTCGTCTTTCATTGCAGTCAACGCAGCCACACTCCTTCAGGTTTAGAGCATTTCTGGAAGTTTATTCATGACATAATTTCTACCTTGTCGTCCTTAAATAGTTATAGTGATCAGTGATGTGTCCTCTGAGGTATGGGCTACCTGTAGACATCCGTATATAACTGTTATCCCTATTTATTAGTTCACCTCTGCGGGTGCATTGGGCAGACCTTTAGATCTCATTACTGGCGGTGCTCAATAAACCTTTCATATTACTCAAACATTCTATGATTGCTAGCTAACAAATTTACACACCAAAAAATAAATTGCCATCCTGAAGAGTTTCCGAAGTAGGTTAAAGAGGCAACAGCTGACTGTAATAAAAATAAATGAAGAAATCACAAACTATCAGTGCAGCAAAATCAAGTTTTTTAAACATAACGGAAAAGAGTTGTTACAAAGGATGGAGTTCTGCAAATCTGCTTAAAGGCCACCTTCCTTGCACAAAAGGAGATATGAAGGGACTGACATCCATAGGAACATAAGGTTCATGTCATAAAGGTGGTGAACCAGTAGGTTTGATGACAAAGATTAGGGAGGGCTTAGCACAAGCATGCCTGAAAGACCTGCATAGCATATCGTTTGTTATAAGTGAATAGCAGATTACCGTAACATCACAAAATAGTTTATCAAACAATCCTATCACAATATGGTGCTCCAAATATGTTTATAAGCAACATATTTCTAGGAGGCTGGTTAGATGAAGGAGTAAAAATGCAGAGATGTTAAAAGATACAGGGTCAGCTACATTCTTAAAATAATGCTGTGGTAACTCATCACAGATGAGTGCAGATGTTTTGGGTTTTTTCAGATGAAAAAGAACAAACTACAGTAGCCAAATTGTGTAGTGGTTAGTCATATGTAAAAAAAGGATACTCATGAACATGAATGTATACATGTGGGCTACCACAACATGGACTGTATAATTAAACTATTTGCTTCTCTTTCTCATGCCAGATCTTAATTTGTGTGATTCTGCTTGACTTTTTAATAAGAGTTATTAAGATATGTGCCATTAAGGTTGCTGCTTTACTGCCACACTTAGGAACCTTACTCTGATAATTTCTACTACTGAATCTGAGATAGAGGTCAAACTTGCAAACTACAACATGTTAAATTTCAATACATAAAATAATACATATTGTCAGTAAAATCAAAAATTTATGCTACAAGAAATAGATGAAGCTGAAATACTACTTTTCTACAGGAGACGAGAAGGAAAGGCGAAGGAAAGATAACAATGTACATTTAAGAAGAATGCAGAAGGTTTCCACATCTTTTTGTGGTTTAGGGTAAAATCTAAGTTAGTAAATAGATTGGTGTTGTCTGGTCCCCTTTTCCTTCCAGATCGGATAAAGGTTTTGTTTGAGGATCTAGATAATGGAAGTCCAGTAGTATTGGAGAGCTCTGAAGTTCCCAGAAATAATGGTTAATGTAGCAGCCATGGCAGTGGTCCATTCCAGGCATGTAAGCCCACCAAAGGATAAAGGGCAACTTTATGCCATCAGCATTAGCTAACCCAAACACATTTAAGTGACTTGATGTATAAACATTTCCTCCTATTTCCAAAATCTTTCAGTACTTGATTTTATCAAAAGTCATAATGGTGCCTTGACAACACAATCACAGTTGTTTAAATTTAAACAATGATATTTATCCTAGCCTGTTAACTGCTGAGTCTGAAAATTTGTTTTATATAACGAGTCAGTTTGAACTTTTGTTATTTCAAACAAGTTGGACCACTTACCTTTTCATAGAAGTGGTTCAATTTTATTTAAGTTTTGATATGTAATCAGATCATAATATAAGCTAACTTGACCATTGAGAGTTTAGATTATATGTTATTTTTGGATGATCATTTGTCTTCAAATCCACAGTCATACTGTTCTCTTGGTCTAGATAATGGGGTCATATTAATTGTACTGTTACCATCAGCATGTTATTTCTAAATCCAATTTAAACTTGCCCTTTTCTTTGCATGAACTCTGACAAAGTTCAGTTGAAGACTTCTTTGTCCTAAATAACACTGCTATTCAGAGTCAGTGGTTACATTATCATCTTACCAGGATTTTTTTTCTCAGCTATTATTGTCATTTTGAAATAATCTCAGTTATATCTGGCTTGTAATTATTTGAAAATTATTTTATGTAATACGCACTGTACTGCATTTAAAACATCACAATGTTTAAATAACTGATGCACCTCAAAATATAACTTACGTATGTAAAAGAGATACAACCTAAGATATGAAACTTTACCCAAGTAACACCTTTCAGCTAAGACTGTACTTGGGCTCCTAAAAAATTTTTAAAGGGAGAAAAGCTGGAAAACAGCATTTGAATGGCAGAAATTCAGCAAAAATTTGCCATTTGATTTGAAACACCTTTTCACTGAAAAAAAATGTTAGCCATGATTTTTGCCTTTTCTGACTGTCCTCAAACCTATCTTCTGAAGGATCTTTTCAAGCTGTGTAGTCACTTATGTGGAAATTCTGAATGGTTTCCAGATCCCCATGCTTTTTACTGCAAGCAGGGCAAATTTTAATAGCGTGTAAGGTGAGAATAGAGCTTACAGATAGCTTACTATCAAAGTAACTTTAGTTTGAAAGAAACATGAACTAAAATTACTTTTCTCAATCTGTGGTTTCATCTACCATATGACAACCATTAACACCTTAATCAATATTGTACAAAAATAAGATATTTAAATTTAAGCAGGCTAGCCAATCTAGGCTACTGATAGCCATCTGCATGACTTGCTATTTAGTACTTAAAAGAAACCACATTCATCAACTGCAACAAATAGATAATTGAGCTCTAGTTGTGGGTTTTGTAGCAGTTTTAGATCCTTATCCTTTCTGTGCTTACCATGTACCACATGAAGTTATCCTGAGAACTAGTTACCTTGAAGTCTCAAGTTTTTAAACACCCTGGAATAAAGCTGGGCACTGCTAAAAGAATGTGACAATCATGAGGGCACAGGAAGACCCAGAGAAACAGAAATTGCGTTTAGTTTAGTGTTCTGCAGAGCTCTAGGGCTGCTGGAAATGGCCACACCAAAGTCACTGTGCCCTTTCAGTCTTGAACGCCATTTTAATGAAAAACAACGATATCCTTCAACATTAACTTCATCACAGACACTTGCTGTTTTGCTATGTGGATGAAGAACACAAAAATAGTTTTCATTGGAAAAAGAAACTATAAAAAGAATTTCTCAAGAAACAAAGATTAAATTTCCTGAATATGGGATTCAGCCTCACTAGGGAAGTGGCAGTAGAGGAGAGTAAAAGCTTTTATTTCAGCTGGGAAACCTGAATTACATCCAAGAAAATTGCAGTTACCCCTTGTCCACAGACTTTCAAGGAATGGTGTACTTACCCCAAAGTTCACTTGCCTCTGTAAGTTCCTCACAGTCTGAAACACAATTTTACCATACCAATCCATTTTATTTTGCCCCCAAGTTTAGTAAGAGTCTTAGTACAAATCCCTTTTGAGCAATCATCTAGCCATTACTGTTCACTCACAGGCCATCCAGACCTATAAACTGCATCACACGCTCCTGCTGCTGCTAGTAAACACGCAGTGTTGTGCCAGAGCACTGGCAGAGGAATCCGCGCAGCATTTCAGAAAGTTACGTACACAGCAGCACAATGGCAGAAAACAGGAAGATTTATGTTATGTACTCCATTTTTCAGGCAAGCGTGCAGCTTTCACCATGTTACTACAGTTTAGGTAGCAAGTAATCTTGCTATCAATTCACAGAATAGAAGCACTGGCCAGCAAGACTGTCTGATAAAGCACATGAGGAACCAACTTCACACCAGGAGAGCTGGGGCCCAGATTCCTTGGAGTCCGACTACTGGACCATTAGAGCTGCTTTGCACAGTCTGGTCACTGTGAAATGTTACATTTGCTATGTACTGTACTGCTTCAAATACAAATACCCCTGTGACAAAATTCAGCACTGAGTTTTGTGTTTGAACACCACAATTTAGTCTCCTAAAGCGCTGGGATTCCAAACTGATTCTCAAACAGTCTGTGGCAGCCTTTGGGTGTAGGAGCTGTACCTTCAAGCACTGCTCATCTTTGAAGGACGAGTGGCCGATATAACAAAAGCCCCAGGAACAAACAGCTGGTATTTCTCAGCAGCTGACCCATCTGGAAGGCAGAATTTACTGGCTGTCTTCCAGCGCAGATCCCACCGTGAGCACACGGCAGCAACTGTTTTGTAGTGAGTCATGGCAAACCAGTCTGCCGCTCTCAGCTACAGTCATCTGTGTAGAGTAATGGCAGGCAGCAATTACTGCATTAATCATATCACAGGAATTAAATCTAAACTTGGAATACACATACAGTTATTCAAACTTATCTCTTGCAATTGTTGCACTTGACTTGGTGTTGAAAGCACTGCATCCCACACAGATCCATTACTTAGACAAGCAAAATCATCAGACATCCTGGCCAAGATTTACAGCACGGGGAGAGCTATAGTAGTGTTGCATCTCCAGCTAATGCAAGTGCGTTGATTATAAAAATCAGTATTGCAATTAAAGCTATCTCCACATTCAGTAGTGCTTTTCTTTCTTGAAATTTATGAAGAGTGGAAAATAGTTTCTAGGCAATTTTTAAAGTATGGTAGAAATAAGTTCCCACTTACCACACTGGCTGGCTTGTTTAGCAAAGAAAGGAAGGAAAAAAAAGTAGCTTACTTGTTACATTATTAAGCAGAAATTTTTCAGAAAGCATGCGCCTGCTGCAAACTGCCCCCACCTCATTCCACATTTTCTAGAAGCTTACTGCATTAAGATCAAATTTAATCTTATCGAATTTATAGCAATTTAACCCCTTGACACACAGAGAATTTTATGTCAGTATTGTCATTTAACCAAAATAACATTTAAAAAAGAAAAAAAAGCCCAACTCAGGGCTCTCATCTCTCCTTCACATCTCAGCTTCCAGCTCACACTATGGCAAGTCAAAACACTTTCTGATTCAACAATAACTTCTGTAGCGACATAATCCTGTTCAGCAGTTATGATGGCTTTATTTCACAATCAATAAATAGAATATAAATGACAGGGGAAAACAGCCTTTATTTCAACAGTTTCTCATCCATAGCAAGAACATAAAAAAAAATGAAGAAAATGGAGCACAGGAATTTATTTTTATTAGGAATGATTTCTTGAGTAAACTTTGGAGATGGAGTCCATCTTTCTTGTTTTAAATGTCAAAATACTTTCAACTAATTGTTAGAATTTTAAGATAGGTTAAATCATGAGTATAAATTAGCTCCCAGTTTAAAAATATTATGTAAAGTGCTCCTATCAGGATTTGTTCAGCTCAAGGAATGATTTTCGTTTAAGCATTTTAAACATCAGTATTTTAGTTGAGCAGACACAGTAATCAGATAAATAATATTTCAAACATCAGTACAAACTTCATATACAAAACCTTTACAGAATTTTTCTGAAAAGTAGTCTTCAGCTGATAAAAATAAAATTCTATTAATTGCCCTGGAAACCAGATGGGTGTAACCACGATCCAGTCCTTGGATAACATCTTCCCTGTGGTGAGATGTAGTTCCTTTTCCTTTCAGACTCATCCATGAGAGCACATATATCGCTAAGTAGATATGTGGCTATATAGATGCATATAAAAAAGTCTTTAGAAGGAGCTGTCAGAAATCTCAGCTCCATATTTTCAGTTATGGAAACCGATACATGGATCCAGTTTTAACAAATTGGACACATGAAGTACGTCATTTCCGGAAGCGTTTAAATAATGGATGGACATGTTTATTTGATGATGCCTTACTCCGGGAAGAGTGGTATTCCATGTAAACCGTATCATCTGCTCCTGACATAGAGCTCATGGTGCCCACACGACGGGACACCTGTAGCAAGAGAAAAAACAAAACGCTTTAACACACTGACTTCACAAGTCAGAAAGCAGCATTGTTCACTTACTGATCTCAATGCCCAAAGCTCTGGACATTTAAGATTTTCTACAAAGAAACTCACTACCTCCCACTAACTGTAAGTATACATAATTATGTAAACTTTAACATGGACAGATATCTTGGACTGGGAATTCCTAACACATTTGACCACAATGCCATTTAGCTAAAAATCAACTATAAAAAAAATCTACTTCATTGTAGCATTCTTTTAACTTATGCATTATCAAATATTTTTTTTTAACATTTTTGATGAAATTATTAAACTACTATCAGCAGAAATGCTACTTTTTTCAATCTGAACAAAAGGAACAAAAGCAGCCTGCAGGCCTCTACCCTCAAGGCACGAGGCGATTCAAGGAGCACAATACCACCAAAAAGCATGTGCTCTGACATATGTGTATCTTTAAAATATTTTCCTTGCTTGTAAAGTGTCTCTTGCTGTATTTCATACAGATACTATGCTATCAGTGGTGGTATCACACTTAGACAGAATTGAAAGGGAATGGTCCAGTTCTGTACCATTTACAATCATCCTTTTCAAAGCATTCTTTATTACCTGAGCTGACTTTGAACCATATTCTCCAGCTACTACTTCCTCCTCAGCATCCAGGTCAGATGCTTGCAGGACTTTCTGCAGAAGCTGCTGCTGTTCTTCTTTGGATGAAAATGAAAGTTGTTCTTCTTCCATGCCTGCAAGCTTTGTTATCACCTAGGAAACACAGTGCAGAGCTGAAGGAGCTGCTTTTTCTCCTTCTAAGCATTCTACATAGCTGTCCAAAACAAAGACAAGGACTTCTGATCCCACATCCTTGTTGGAATTGTCTTGAATTTTTAATTAGCTGTTCAAACAGCTTAGCACTACACAGCACAGATTGCTAAATGTGCAGTGGGCTCTAATTTGTGTCTAGTTTAAGATCTGCTATTTTATATTACACAAAAATGATCTATTAGCTTTCCAGACACTGGGAATTTTAGCATGAACATTGATGAATATGGGCAAAATAGCCTAACAAGTTCTGAGATGTATGATCAGTGGTTGAAAGAGAAACAGTGCAGCAACCTGCAACAAAGCATCAGCAACAGAGCAAAAGGACTCTTCATCTTGTGTCTACACACACAAAGATAACTGTTATTTTACTTCAAGTGCTTGGTAACCACCAGATAACCATGGATGCATGGTAGATGCCATCTACTGGCAGTAGAGCGCTATATATTTAATTAAAAGTCTTCCTTGAAGACTTGAAAAGCTCTCATGTTTCTGTTATGATGCAACAGGCAACTTGCTTTCTTAATTACAGGTATTCTACACACTTCACAAGAACTTCTCCTGTACTTAATACATTCTACTAAAACCCTTAAAAAAAAAAAAAAAAAAAAAAAAAATCAGTGTTTGGCTATCCAAAGCATTAATGATTTGAGGATCATCCCAGCAGAAAAGCACTGGGCTTTTTTTTAATTCTTTGACTTTTATCGAAATATCATGCCTTTCTTCAAAATACCAGCCTTCCTTCTCCTCTTTCTTCCTTCCCATTCTTACAGATGGTCAGAAAAAAAGAAAATGAGCACATATGCTTATTCATGAATCTTAATTGAAATCTGATTTCCCAATGTTTCTAACTAGAAAAGGGTTTTCAATAGACTAATTCAACCATTTCCCTTGGTTATTTACCACTTCTTTCCCTCATCCTCCTTTTTCAACTCATCTCAAGGCAACAGAATTAGAAATTAATCATTTCAGTAATCTGGGCTGGGTCTGCTTACAAAGACTAAAGAAGAAATACAAATGCAACTTAAAGTAAAACAAGTCTACACTGGACATAAAGTACAGTTTTTGGAAAAAAAAAAAAGACAGATAATGAAGCACTAGAACAAGTTAGCAATGTTGTGAGTAGTTCTCAATAGCAATTTTAAAAAGAAAAATGGGCATCTTTCCGAGAAATGTCCTAGCTTTAAGAATCCATTCGGGGAAGCTGCCCTATTATATAGGCTAAATGAATGGTGTGGTTGGTCCCCTGTTCTCATTTATTAAGAGCTGCGTGTGCTATGATCATCTCTAAACTAAAGAAAAAGGAATCACGGGAAGCCATTTTAAATTGCACTAGCCTGTCAGGTGTGGTTGCAGAAAAAAGCTAACATGATTTGTCAAACAAAAAGAATTTCTGCTGCATCATGTTTTTTTAAAGCTATTCAACATACATCAAGTTCAAAATGACCCCGGATTCCTTGACAGAGTAAGTCTTTTTGCTATTTTTTAAGATTTAATATATCCCACATTCATCCTCTAAATACACAAAGCAGCAAATAACTAAACTTTGGTTAGCTAGCCAAAAAATTAAATAATTAAGACTCCAAGCAGTAGATTGTGATGCCAAAATATCCTTAAGTAGAACTATTTAAGAAGAAAAGATAAATACATGATACAGCAAACCAGTCCTTCAGTCCTTTTATTTATTATTTATCTTTGCTAAAAGGCAGAGAATGGAGCTATTACGAGAAGAAAACAAGCTCTAGAACAGTGCAGAACATTACCTTTATATGGGAGTATTGAATTTTTAGAAAGGTTAAGCATTAGAAACAAATATTCTGAAGGAGAGGACATAATCACTGAAATAATTTCTTAAAGATGATGTAGAGTTTCCATACTTGGAAGAATGAAAAGGCAAACACCTGTCAGGAATGACATACATACATAGCTGAACCTGTCTTGGAATGAAGTAACACACTAGATAGTCTCTTAAAAGCTCCTTCCAGTCCTATTTTTCTTGGATGGCAACTATGATTAGGGCTTAAGTCTGGTAAACAAAAGAAAATAGATACTCTCTTATTTTGTTGCTAAGCTTCAGGTAAAGAACATTCCAGGACTGGTCAGCTTAGGTGTTACTCCAGACATTCAGCCGTCACTTGCACTGCTTTTTGTTTCAGTCAATACCAAAATGCCTAGGACTACGTCTTGGCAAAATGAAGTAACCCTATTTTAACCTCTTAATTATTTCTATAATCCAAATGTAAGTAAAGGGATTTCTCTAATCTTTTCGGCTATAGCCACATTGATGTGTTTGTTGTAGTTAGCTGCAGATTAGTACTGATCTGTAGTGTTGTCAAAATACATTTGCTACAAACAAGGCTTTTAAAAACTATAAACACCATGACATTACTGTTTCAGTAAGCTTCTCTAAAGCTCTCTCTTTAATGTGTGATTACAGAGCAGTTATGTACTTCACAGAGATTTTATCCCTGGGGAGGCCTACTGTTGCAGCTACACCTCATGAGCAAAAGCCCTCAAATAACAAGGCTCATGTGGAAGCCACTTGTCCTTGCACCTTTTTGATATCCTCTGGCTCTTCCCTTCTGAGAATGAAGAAAGATGGTGACTGCCAGCCCTGCAGTTCATTTGCCAGCTCAAAACAAAACTTACATGTGATTGAAAAAGCAGGTAAGAAAGTATTTTGTGTGGCCCACCAAGCTTTGGTAATCTATTAGCTATACGATGGTCTTCCAAATTGTCATAAAAATGACGCCTATCATGCACGCTCAGTCCCATGAAAACAGCAGGCTTGTATCAATACCATAAAGTTAAGCTTATTCCCTACTGACAGGTATGAGCACTCAATCTTTTATTATTAGTAATATCTCTTACTGAGAATGCTCCTAAATAGAGCAGTAAAACTGCAGTTTTGTAAAACAGTGATTTACCTAAAAGCAAGGTTTGTTTACAATGACACTCCCTTGCCTCTACACACTAAACAGTTGAACATACAGGACTGTCCATGGATTAAGAGGAAAAAAAGAACAGGTAAGTCTTGAAATCTGTAAAGTAGAGGAGCACTGCTTTAGTGGAATGAGATTTTATGTTCAGAGGAAGATGACACATAGAGATACATAATAGGCGAATGATATACAATGAGTCGTAAACTTAAAAGGTTTCCTTGAAAGACAGTGCTAGTGCCTTCTAGTTGCAGCAGCTCATTTTGGAGAAGACACACAGTCTTCTGAAGAAGTTTTAGCAAGGCCCAAAAAGGCACTAAACAGTGAATCTTCTTTTGGAAAGAAAACTGCAACGACCAATCACTTTGTTTAAATTAAAGTTTATTTACAGGCTGGTATGAGATCTCATCATCACTGTATCCAAGAGAGGACACCATGGAGTTTGTTGACTTTCCTAGCCAATAAAACGGCAATCAAGAAGACCGTCTTGGAAGTCAGATAATTTGAAAAGCATTCGTAAAGGTCCTTAAAGCACATGAAGAAGCAAAGCTAAGAAACTTTCTGCAAAGTAAAATTTTAAATTGGTTTAAAAGGTATAAACTTCATAAAGAAAAGAAAAAAGAAGAGGAAACTCTGTATGTCTGGAGATAGCAGATGAAATAACATTAAATTCTTTGTAAAAGGGACTTCAGGAGAAGCTTCTAAGTTACAAGTCAGCTCTTCATGTTGTCATGATAATCTCCTCTATTTTGATGACTACAGTTTATTTGTGGGAAGATTTCTACTCTATAGTAAGTCATTTTCCACAGTAAATTCTGTAATTTCTTAATCAATTAACATTCAATCTCGTGAGTCTAGATTTGGGTGACGCATTTCATATCATGCAGAGAAAAATTACAAGAACAAGGTCATACTCTTAGTGGAGACTAAATAAGCACAGTCTGAAGAGCTTCATTAGCTAGAACAGCTTCAGCTAACACAGAGTCATCAGTATCAATGTGGCTGCATGTTGACCAATTTTCTGCAGCACTGCAGGCTTTGGACAGCACTGTGAAAACAGTGCACAAGATTAGTGTGTGACAAAGATCCCAGACAGATATTTCTTTTAGAATGGATGTCTTGACACTTTGTACACCTAATTTTTTGATTTGCAGAGTCCAATATATGAATCTAAGATGGATGAATCCTGCCTGCTGCATATTCTCTTTAGTCATAAGCAAACAGATTTTCTCCCAAAGTGAAATACGAGTCTGAGACTGGAGTTCTTTGGAAGCTCTTTGTGACTCCTTAAGTTTTGGAAGTTTTCTGACACACCACAAGCTTCTAAAGATGTTAACAGCTGTCAACAATGTTTTTATGCACAATCAGTATGAGAACATACAGTATGAGAGGCCTGCATGGACAGACAGCTGAAGAACATGAACATAAACCAACCATGCAAGTAATCTTCTGTTTTGCTCCCCAGCAGCTGCTTGGTTTCAAGCTGAAATACTTACCTTGCTAGAAGCTGTACTGCTGCTATTTGTATCGGAACAGTTTTTGTCTGCAAGCACAAGCTTCATTAATACATTCCACAGCTGAAATTCTCAAGTATTTGACCTACTACTGAAATAACAGGATACAGAATTATATGCATAGGGCATAGATATAACAAATAGAAAAGACAAGTTACCTTGAAGCTATAACCTTGATCTACAAGAAATCTTTGTCGTTTGGTTGAATATGCCATTTCCTGAGTGTCTTGGGATACAAGAGAATAAAAAAAGGCATTGTATTCCTCTGCAATCATGCCTAGGAGACAAAGCCATTGAGTGATTAGTTCCATTTGGAACCCTGAAATCAAGAACCAAAAAACCCCTGAACGGTGAAAACAAGTGTTTAGATAACTTGTCCATTTACAAAATCAATGTGCATAGCTTATTTTAAAGATGAGCTGCACCCACACCTTCATAAACTGATTGACAAAGTATGCAGCATGGAAACTCTTGTTCTTAATAACTTGCACGTGGGTGAGAGGAAAAAGAAATCAAAAAGGAAATACAGATTAACTCAGTTACATTACTCCTCTGAGCAGAATCTGCTTCTTTATTATGCTAAGCAAGGTAAAATAAAAAGCTATTTAAAAGCCTATTATATAAGGGAGTTGCACAAAGTTAGGGCAAGGATTGTAATAGAAGTCAAAAGAGTTCAACAGAAAAATACAAAGGAAATTTCATCAATGTAGACTAGAATCTGCAGTGATTTTACATTAAAAAAAGATGAAAAAAGCTACTTAGCTAAGACTATGTCAAGCTGTCTATTATTTTCTACTATCATTTTCTACTTATATCTACCAAATACCCAATACAAAAAAGCACTAGGTTTCCCTTTAGAACCCAAAGTCTCTCCTAGAATTTGTTAGTTCGCTAACACAGGTTTTGTACACATTCACAGATAGAGCCTCAGCTGTAAGAAGCACAAAGTGCAGACAAAAAAAGTGTATTTAAATCTTAAGTAGAAAAGATTTTAAGTTTTTTTTGTTTTTTAATAAACAAAATGATCCTTGGGTATATTTTGCAAAAATGCAACTAATTTATGAAACCAAATTGATTTTTTAAAAGAAAATAATCTGCAGGTATCAAAAGTATACTTTCTAGAGACACAGGCTTTCTAAAGAAACGTGCTTTTTAAAGTAATACTATAGTTTTTATAAACAAGGATTTGATGTTGAGAAAATTATCAAGGAATGAAAAAGATGAACCTAAAGGTTCATTTTTCTTCATCTTCCTCTGAGACACTAGAGATATAAAAATGATTTTTCTCTCCTTATAAAAAAATATTAAAACAAAAAACAAAATGGAATTCCCCAATAAGAAAGTAAAGCAGCTTAGTCTTTGTCTCCGAAAGTCAAAGTTGGCCAGAGAATGAACCAAGGTTTTTATCTCTCCCTGCAAGTTCCTGCTTGGAGTAGTACCTGGTGTGTCCTGTCACTCAGACGGGCAGAAAAGGAGCTCTGAGAAGAACAAAATGCATGTGCATGCATATTTTCCTTCTTTTTGGTTCCATAATCAGAATGTGCCAGTACTGGCCTCTGTGCACATGAAATAAAGGTGCACATGGGGCTACCAGAGTAGCAGAACACGCTATCAGCAGCTCCTCTCAGTCCCCATGGTGTTTCCATGCAAGAAAATCATCCCATCCCCAGTGCAGATAATTCTTTGCTCAGAAGGTAACAAGATGCTGTTACCAAATTTGCCTGCTTATTTAAGATGATGCACTTTATCTATGTTTCAGTATTCAACAATTTAAACTGAATAGTTATTGGAATGCTGTACTATAATACAAGACCCAAAGCCCAACCCACCTCATTTACCTTTTTTTGCTCTCAGCACTCGTCCCAGCCTTTGAGCCTCCTGTCTTCGAGACCCACCATGGGACGAAATTTGAATCAGAACATTGGCTTCTGGCAGATCAAAGGATGTGTCACCTACCTACAACAGAGGAGCAGTATCTGAGCAATATACTATTTCCACATAACCTAAAGATTTAATAAAATGTATACTTTTGAAAGCTCCAATAGAAAGATGTCAAATGCACAACTAGCACATATAATGTGCTCTTTATTCAATAAAGTTCATTCTGAAAGAGGGTACAATGATACAATGAATGCCCTCACTTACCTTGGAAATAAAAATAGTGTTGATTTTTGGATTGTGCTTGAAGTTCTGTAGAATTTGCATTCTTTCTCCTTGTGCAGTAGGACCATATATGTAAGGTCTAAAAGAACAGGACATATTCAAATTACATCAGTTCAAGATTTCTCAATTATTTCTTGTTAGGTACTAGGATGACATGGAAGGGAGTGTAGTGTGCACTTAAACTGATATGAAAATGGAATAGATTTTGACAGAGTTTACAGTTTATCTTTAGCTTGTTTAGTTCTTTATGGCAACTACCCAGTTGTTTGCTGAGCAATTTGCAGCAACCCAGTCTGCCAGAAATAAATTCTGACAATTTGCAATTCATGTGCAATTCATGTGCACCCACAAAGCTTTACATCAACTGCCTGAAGACATTTGCTAATCCTACAAAAAAGACTGAAGGCAGCTGTTAAATATATTTTTCTCAAATCTACAGACCTAGCACACTGACAGCTGCAATCTTTCCTTCCTATTTAAGCACTTAAAAATCCAAGTTTCTCTATTAATGATATTCTGAGTGTCACAAGCTGGCTGCTGAATATTCTTTTGGGAAAATTATTCCCGTTTTTGAAACTAACCTTTTATTCCTCCTAATAACTTCTGGACCTACTGAAATGAGAATGAGGCCCCAAACATTCTGTGGTCGCGAGCAGCCCAAAATGGCATTTCATGTACAGGTTACAACCTTTGATAATGAATAATACTGAATACTCAGTGTATCAGTCGAGGAAGGCTCATCCATACAAACTTTCAGTCACCCACAGACTTCAGGAGTATCGTAGATTACTGTGAATTTTCCAAGATACTCTCTAGAGCCTAGCTATCCTCTCCCTGCTTTAGAAGATTACAAAATGGCTACAAACTGCAAAACTTGCATTGAAACATGAGAAAAGCATGCAGGCCTGCATAGCCACTGCTTTTCAATCTGCTCCATTTCTTTTCCAACTGCTTGTTAACAAGAGTAACAGGAAACAATTTGTACAATTTATATTAGAATTGCTCATACTTGCATTTATTATTTCTAACACAAGGAACAGCCTCAAAATCTTCATTTAAATTTTAACATTGCACATACTATGGGTGGTAACTGACATAAACATGCAGGGCATAGTACTGAATTTTTTTTTCGATTCATCTGCTGTTTCCTATGTTGGCTCCTGTTTTCTTTTTTTCAGAAAAAGCTTTATTGTAGTCTTTATGCTACCAAGCAATCACAGTCACATCTAATGTTCTTTTTATTTAATGCATTTAATCAGCAGATTGTTTCAAACCACAGCTAAAAAGCAAAAGCAGCAAATGAGTCAACTCCCAAACAATAGCATTACTGTTCAATTAGTGGTGTTCAGTAATAGGTTATTTTAAGCCTTGTCATTTCATATCTAAATTGTGATGACTTTAATCTGCATCAAGACTGAAGTGCAAGATCTCCTACTGAAACTAAAGCACCTATGAGCCTGCTGTTCCTCAAAGCCTCAAAGAAGGGTTAGCAAACACATGCACATTCTTGATTAAACACAGAATAATCGAAAACTCCTGGCAGTCTATCCTCCCTTTTAACTCTCATTGCCCTAGCTGACAACGATTCATTAATGCATATCAGAATGCTTTACTGATCCAGAACCCAGAACATCTGATGCTAGCTTTTTTTTCCCCAAAAATTACCCCTTCTCCTCCCTGTGAAAAGATGTTGGAGGGATCTGCAAAGACCTCTCTCCCAACAACAGACAAAATTAACTGCCAAAGGCATAGTCCTTCAAAACAATGATTTAAATACATTAATAACACCACTAATAGGCAAAGAACAGCCATCACATGAGCTATACTCCCTGGATGACAAACTCATGACAGAGTAAGAGCTGGCTGAGCAAACTTGAATTCTGTAGCCCTGAAGTTAAAGTAATTCCTGTCATGTGCACGGTCTTTCCCGTCCTGTACCAAGGCAAACCGGGTGTGGGGGGATTAAAGAACAAGCAGGTGCAAAGGCGGCCAGGCGATGGCCATCTGCCCCTCAGGCAGGGAGCCCACCTACCCTACACACTTCTCCTTCCTCTGCTGAGCTAGCACAGGCCGTGCAGACAGACTTGGGTACCACCAAGACCCACAGGACAGCTCTCCTGCTTAAACTTACCATTCCTGCCTCACCCAAACTGTTCATTTTGTTTACGCCTAAAGCCAACTTTGAATATGCTCACAGCAAACGATGATGAGAAAATTCTCTGTTTAAAGGAAAGAACCCTTTACATTCATCTAGTACTGTAACCCTCCTTTCTTTCCAACACTGACAACTGTATAACCTGGAGCTCCGCAAATGATGTGAGGAAAGGAGAATTCACTCAAGACATGAAAAGCAAACAGTAAATACTTCTTCAACTGGTTTTCCTATCATGCATTTCTGTAGAATCTTCCCCCAGTTAGCAACTGTTCTACTACTTAGGAAGCAAGTATCCCCTCCCAGCATTTGTCTTTGAAGCCTTTTTCTATGGAGCACTGAACACAACTAACTACATTCCAGAAGCATCATTACAACTAATCTCTGTCCAGACAGATTTAAAAAATGAAGAAAGAGACCACGGGTGCTGGAATTCATCCAGCACTATTAATTCTGCTTCTTACTAGATGTCACAGCAAGCCAGCACAAGATGGCTACTAAACTACATTCAAAACTCACTGCAAATTTGGGAAAATATAAGGAGAATTGTATTTTGCTCAGAAGTACTGCTGAAATTCCTGGACATGAAATCATACACAGCCAAAATGCCTCACAGCTTCCTACAGAAGACATTTCTTGGCTTGTCACCGAAAGGCTAAAGCCAGTTTCTCTGCTTATTTTCCCCAGGAAAGAGATCTTGAAAGATTCTGGGGATTCTTATTTCAGAAATCTTCCTCTCACAGAGACAGGAGAACCTACAGTCTCTTATTAGAATAGTTCTGGTAACTTTTAAAGATGTGGCACTCATTTTACCACTGGCTTTTAATAACGACAAAATAGACTAAGGAATACTAGCAGTCCTTCACAGAAATCTTGGGATTAAAACCCCTCTGACACATCTACTAAACAAAGATTCTTCTGAAGCAGTTTAACACAGGAATAATGTTGCAATACCAGTAAAATTGATCCAAAACCATCCTCTCAAGTTCCTTTTCATATAGGAAGGACTGGAGTTAAATTAGTGTATTGTAAAAAAAAACATGTAAGGGGTACCGAGATCTGAGAAACTACAAAGTAATTTTCGAGAAAGGAGGGAAAGGATAGTGCCATCTTTGGCTGTTAACACTTACTTCCCAAGCCTGATCGCATACTCCTTCAGTGCAAACACATTGTCAGCAAATACGATGATTTTGTCATTCCGTCGCTCATGAAACTTAATCAGGAACTGGCAGGCTCTGAATTTATTTGGGTTCATGGTATACAGCAGTATCCGCTTCTTTGTTTTGATAGCTACATACTCTCTATAAAATTCAGGTGACATTGGGCACCAAACCTAGAATTAAAAATCCAACAAACATATAAAGTGACCCACAGTTATTTAACTTTATTCCAGTGAGAAATTAAGACACTGGGGATGATAATGCATTATAACTTTCTCTATAGCACAGGCCACAAATTATAAGATAGTGTTTGCTATACTAAGATGAAGGCTACTAATTGATCTAATCTCCAGCACTGTCAAACTCTTTTACTTCATTAATATTTTTCCCTTCCAAAATTCTGTAGCAGTGAGATCCACAACAGGAGCAAGCACTAGGATTTGAATAGGATCAGAAAATTTTTCCTTGATGTTTCATGCCTAATAATTTCACCAAATGCTGCTATTTCTTACAGAGCAAAAATTAAGGGAATGAGCTTTCTTCCATATATTCTCTCTTTCCCACTAGTCATGGCCTTTTCCATAAAAATTAATTTTTAGCCATATCCTGAAAATTTGAATCAGAGATATGTTTTCATTTATTGAATATATTTACCAATCCTTTTTTTCATCCACAGCAGGGTGAGCTTTATTTTAATCATTATTGACTTGACAACTTTTAAAACATTAGAATTGATTAGAAGTTTTCAATGGATTTCCCTACGCATGATTTTATTATATAAATATATTCCACAGTACTGCACAAGTCTACACTTCTGAGGTACCTTACTTTTCGACCATAGCATGCAAATAGAAAAAAAAAGTTCACAGAAATGCAATGACACTACCTATACCACACAATTTAGAACACACTTGTTCTGCTGATCATAGGTTTTCTATGATACCTGTTACACACTACAAATTAACAGAAACAAACCTGCAACAAAACACCTGTCTAATAACCATTGGTCAGCTAAGGAAGTTAACAAAAGATCTGTTCAGAAATGTAGCAATACCAATTTACATGAGTTTATTTAACAACCTGATTTGTTCTGTACTGTTAGGAGCTACCTTTTTTAGGCTTTTTTCAGCCCTTCACTACAGTAACAAAAGGTTTATGCACTGAATAGGCTCCACTGTTATTGTATGCTATCTATATGAAAGATTTAAAGCTTTTAAATTAGGAGAGAATATTTCAAGGTGAGAATGAGATATGAGTACTGAATATGTCATGGCAGTGAAATAATTTGTCTATTGCTCAGTGCCTCAGACTATATTGGGTATTGAATTCATTTTGACTTGTTTTTACATTCTGTTCCAGATTTGGAAATGGATACAATTGTATTTCCCTCCCCAATAATCTTTTTCATTTTTGTATTTTGCAAGACTCTTTCTCCAAGTTCTCCAAGAACTTAGTATAGAAGCTATGAATGGGATCTTGAGTAAATTACAAACTTCTGAAATAGACCTAATGAGAAACACTGTAATCATTAGACATGCAAAAATCAGTTAGCATTTATTTTAACTGAGTTCTTTACAAAACTCTTCCGTGGCTTCTTTTTTGGAGCAAAGAAAGACTAGTACCTGCAATGAACGTGACCTGCCTTATCACACAGCAGCGCTGCCCTCTTTTGCTACTCAGAAAGAACTTCACTTAAATAGTAAACCTGAGGTCTTATTCGGCTATGATAAATAAGGTCAGTTGAGAAAAGACATTACTTAACAGTATGACAAGAAAATCGAAACAAACGTGCAGTGTAGTTGTGCATACATTAGACTCATCACTTCCCAGCCATCAACGTTGTTTTTTGGAGTTGTTTGCTTTCAGTAGTAGCTCAGAGTATTATTTCACCAAAAAAGATTGTCCTAAAGAATGTAAATTTACAAAATATGCAAATCGCTCAAAAGAAAGGTATTCCACACTTAGCTTTTCAATGTCTACAGGGAAGTTTAGACGTTGAGAAGAATTATGCTTCTGAGATGGAACCATCTAAATTGCCTAAGCACAGTGAAATTCACAATTACAGACTGACTACTTTCCCTTCAATCTGGTTACTTTCCAGATGCTGTTTATTTACAGTGTATTACTTTGAAAAGTGTTTTTCACAACTGCTGGTTTGCACAAGATTCAAGAAAACATCTGACTCATGCAAGAGAAAGCAGCAGAAACACACTAGTAAGGGTCAGTTTGGTTTATTTTGCCATTAATATGATTGACAGGTTGTAATATTAACCTTAGGTATTATTTCCAACAAATACATACATAACAAAATTGTTTTTATAAATTGTCTCTGGTATGTACTGTAGCTTCAGTATTTACATCACAGCTAGTAGGACGATTCTCATAATAACCTCTACACTTTAATAGATAGGAGACTGGAAATTCAATCCACTTGTGGATTTTAAAGAAAAGTTATTTATTTCATACGGAAGACTTCGCCCGAGTCTTCATGGGTATGAAAAGAAACAACTATGATGACTGTTTCCTACTAAATCATGCTTTGTTATTCAAGATGAAATCAAAGTAGAAGACTTTTTAAAATCTGCAACAACCCATTTGGCAGTAACAGGCAATATCCATACAGCAATGAAAACCATACATTCCTTCACAATAAATTTTACTCCTCCAATGAAAGAGGTGATTTACCTATGTTTCAGTTAATAAGTCGTTAAGTGTTTAATAATTATCACAGATAATCAGAATAGGAATTAATTTTGCACCTTCTCTTCCAATACCAGAGATAGGGGACATAAAATGAAAAAGTAGCAGTAAAAGACAGGTTTAAAAAAATAAAAGTGAAAAGCGTTAAGACCCTTATCTTCTGAAACTCTGCCACAGGAAGCTGTGGCTACTAAAACTTCACTTCCATTCAACAGAAGACTGGACAAGTTCATGAAAAATAAACTCAATGAGGATTACTAAATACACAGAAATTGCATGTAGCTCAGGAATTCCTCTAGTCACAGGTGACTGCAGGCTTAGAGAATAAACAGAAGTATCAGATATACTTGCCCTACATTTATACTCTTCCCTAAGCATCTTACTTGACAATTCTCAGAGACAATACGTTAAGTCAGACAGACCTTCAGTCTGATCCAGAAAGGTTCCTTTCATGTTCTAATGTGCCTCTGTGACAATATTTCCACTTACCTGGTACCAGATTTTAATCTTACCCATTTTCTTGGGAGAACAGAGGTCACACCCCATCACATTGGACAACTAGAGTAAGATCCAGTTTCATGTTTTCACTTTTCATTCTCGTGCTTCTGGGCTTGAAACAAAGTATGTATTTTCTTAATTTTCTTAAGCCTTGGCCTATCCTTCTTTGTTTCAATAACTGAAAGAATTTTCCTTAAAAAACTAAAGGCTGTCTACCAGCTGAAGCCTTTAGAAATCAGCTTCAAGCACACTACCTGATGTTATGTTCCAGTATACATATATACATATATATATATGTCATACGAGTACCCCTTTTTCAGTATGATAGCTCTTCCTGCAAAGAAAAAAAATAGAAGCATACTAAATATATGCTAATAGTAATGAAAAACAAAGCATCACCTCAGCACACTGCACTTTAGCAATGTAGCCACTGTTCTGCAGCTCCATCCAGTTGGCTTCATAGAGCTTTGGTCCAATCAGAAAGTTCAAGTCAACAATTTTATCATCTTCTCTAACCAGGGTAGCAGTCAGTCCCAGCTTACAGTGAGCTTGTACTATAGTGAGCACACGTCTGAACATTTTTGCTATGACAGACAAGAAAAATTTTCTGTTTACTGTCATGAATGGATTTAGAAGACAAATACTGGAATTAAAAAAAAAAAAAAAAGAAGAAGAAAGTTTCATGAACTCCTAAACACAAAGCAAGCACAGTGTTAGGAAGTATTGCCGTACTGCCCCATTTCACACGCAATTCCAACTGATCTATGTTACAGCAAAACTTCAGACTGATTGCAGGTTCAGTTTACACTTTCAATGTACACTGCAAATCCCATTAAACCATCAAACATCTGTGCTATTTCCTAATTTCTCAACAACAAACTAACACCTGTTAACAACAAAACACCTGTTACATGACTTACGTCACATCATATTTCACAGGAAGAACTACTTTGTTAAAATGGCAGTCAGTTAGCAAATTCTACTTCTGAAACCTATCATTTCTGTAGAGGCCAAATTATATTCAAGTCAAACCATACCAATAAGGTACAAAAGCTAACAGAATCCTGGATGGTATTTTTAACGAGGATTATTCCAAATACAACAGCTACTTCTGGACATTAATGACTATTGCTAATCACAGTATTTTATGGAGTAAAAATAGATATAAAAACCTAGCCTACAATGTGATCACATCTCAAGAGCAAAGAAGATAGACCATCTCTCCTGTTCAAGGCTAGAGTAGTACCATCCACAGAGCAGACTTGTCTACAGAAAAGTTAAACAAATATAATTAAAGTATCTTATAGCAGTTTATTAACCTAAAAAAAGAGGAAGGCACTTATATTTTACACTGCCATTACTGAGATAGAATTACCTAATTTTCAAAGATTTCAGGAAAACAATCATAGAATCACAGAATTGGTAAGGTTGGAAGGGACCTCTGGAAATCATCTAGTCCAACCCTCAAACGAGTGGCCCATACGGGGATTGAACCTGCAACCTTGGCATTATTAGCACCACACTCTGACCAACTGAACAATGGTCAGCTACACTCTGTAGCACCAGGAAAAAAAACATTTTTAGAATGTGGCCATTTATCTAAGTCCCAAAACTCAAGGTTTAGAATTTACCCACTACATTTAACCTGAAAAAGACGATCTGAAAACAAACTTTAAAAAAGTAGAGTTACATTAACAAATGTATATAGCACAAGGGGGTTGTACACTGCTTCCTTACCAGGGATAGTATGTACTTCATCAAGAATCATAAGGCCCCACTCTTGACTTTTAAGCCATTCCATTACTCTCTCTGCTTCCCAGGATCTTTTAGTCGTGTGTCCCAACATGGAGTACGTGCTAATAGCAATAGAACAGCCAATGGGCTTGTCTTTGGCATCAGAAGTGAACCGACATATTTGGCTGTCATCGATGGTGGACCACATCTTGAATTGGGCTTTCCACTGCTCCACAGACACTGCGGAATTACCAAGTACCAGACACCGCTTGCGGACAGTACATGCAGCTGTCACTCCAACTAGAGACTTGCCAGCACCTGCAGATGAAGAGGACTGATATTCATTAGTCATCCCATAAGTATCAGGAGAAAGGGAAAGGGAAAAAAAAAAAGGAGCAAAAGAGAAAAAAGACTGAGAGCTGAGAAAAAAGACTGAGAACTCATAATAGAGAAAGGCAAATTCTCTGTTTTTTTATAACAGTCTTAAAGAAACAGACTAGCCACATTACTGTGCAAGTTCTCAACAAAATTATCGTTAAAATTGCTTTTGGCAGCTAGAATCAATCATTTTAATGCTTTCTCCATTTCAAAACCAAGTAAGTTCTAGGTGATTACCGAAAGCTTTTATTAGAGGTCACATACTCCATTGCTCCCATCAGCTATGTGTATTCTACCATGTAGCAATTCCTTACACTTTTCCATTCTTACTTCACACTTCACACTCTTTCAGGCACTCCCAGTATCTCCTGTGTGCCCTCCCACCCATAACATGGGCACTGCCATGCAGTCTCTCCTTTTCTCTCCCTCTTCCACCATTTCCCACAGGCTGTCTCAATCCATGCAATCCTCATTTTCTTTCCTAAATTCCCCTGCCCAGAACTTGTGTGTGCAAACTCCTTCCTTTGCACCTCTCTTAATGCCATATTTGTATTCCCAGTTCCCCTCTTTCCCTGGGTCTTCCTGTCCCAAAGAACAAATCACTCAGGTGCCAACAATTTTAAATGTCAATGGAAGATCAGCAGAGCTGTTTTAGAGGGAACTGTGGAAGCACTAATAGTAATTTTAAGACACCACAATCACAAATAAGTTTTTCAGTAACTGCAGGGAAACTGATAGGACTGTTAAGTGGATCCTTAATAACTCTACAAATTAGGCTCTCCCTCAGAGCGTCCCAGCCAGCTCATAAAAATAGACAGGACACTACATGCTGGTAGCTATAACACTCCCTACTACTGTTTGAAATCCAAGTAGATACAATATTCAGAAGTTACTTTATTATAGAAAAAGATGCACCACCTCTTACATTGAATGTCTTGAATCATTTAGCTAAGAACAAAACAGAATTCCCCAAGATTAAGCCAGCAACTTACCGCATGGTAAGACAATAACACCAGATCTAGCTCGTCCATTTCCAAACATCTTCCTTAGGCTCTTCTCTTGGTAGGGTCTGAGAACAGCTGTGGGTTTCAGATCTATATTAATATCAGGATTTACCGAATCATTTCTGAAATCATATTCTGCCAGCAAGGGGTATTCCAAATGGATACAACGCTTCTGAAGTTCTTCAATCATCTCCTAAAGAAGAGATAAACCTTCAGATGGCAAGCTCTCCATATCTGAACTATTTATTTTAAACAGCCACTTACTATAGAGTACATAAAGAACTATATTAATTTTTTAAGCTCCTGAAGTCTGCAAGAGTTAAAGTCTATTCCAAGAACTTTAGTCACGACCAGCCCCATCCTCCAAATATTTGAAGTAGCAGTCCATATTAAAAGGGGCTTTTTAGACAGATGGAAGAACATAACACATTAGTCTTGACTGTATTCCTTATCTGGCAGCAAAACTACACCCTGAAGTCCTGCAACAAAGAGTTCAGTAACAGAGACAAAAGACTCCATATGTTATGTAAAAGGATATAACGAAGTTGCACATCTGCTACCTGGGAAATCTTCATACCCTGGTAATACAATTATTTTACTACAACTACAAGTTGTCTTCAATCATCAAGATTTTTCTTTAACAACCAAGATAGCTACTAGCTTCTTTCTTGTTTACTTTTGTTTTCCCCAGTAAGACTACATTAGAATCACTGAGTCCGAGAAGCAACAGGAAAAATTTTAAAAAGCTTTCTAAAGGTCTGATCAAGCCAGGACTGTGCTCTAACCTTCTCAAGTAATGAAAGCAGAACCCCTAGAAGTTCCTTCTGCAAGTATGGATTGCAAAACAGAAGCAGAAAAAAACAGCTCTAGATCCAACAGAAGATTTGCCCTCCGCTGCACTCTTACTCATCTCGCACACAGTAACGTTCAGTCTCATATGAAGGGCGATCTTCCTTAGCGTATGGAGGCTTTAAGCCTCTAAGCATTGACCTTGCAATGCAAGGAAGGAACAATATCCAGTCTACCTCCCTCTGTACTGAAAAGGAAGATCCTAAGGTAATATTTTGGAAGGCAAAAAAGGAAAGATGTTTTGAGAACCCCATTGAGCTCCTCTAGCAAAAAAATAGCCACAGTAGTTTGTATTTAGTCCTCATACTTATTTGTCAGACATATCCCACACAAATACCAATGCTAGTAGACTAACATAATCGTACCTGCTTAACTTCAAAAGATACTGTTTGTGTTTCTTCCTCCTCCTCCTCATCTTTGTCCATCTGTTCATAAAACTCAAATAAATCTGCTGGGACATCCGGCTTATTCTGAGCATCTGTTCCTTGTGATGTTGATGGACCCAAGCCTCCTTCACTGGATTTGGAAATCTGAAATAGATGGACAAGAATCTTTAATGAAGTCTTCATTAGAGATTCCCCCTCCCCAACTAAACTGGAGCTCATTAATGAGCACAGAGCATTGCTGACAGAACAGAATGTAACCGCTGACATGACAAACATACAATAACCATTCTAAACTACTGAACAGCTAATCTAATGTTAATTCAATCATTTTAAAACATGGGGAAGCATACCGCTGATTTACTCGTAAACGTCTCTGTAATGAGCTCTGTTTCTTCACCCTCAGCGTTTCTCAGGCGACAGTCTCTAATAACATGGTCTTGCAGAAGCTGCTGAATGACATCAGGATGGGTACTTTCCACAAAATACCTAAATAGAAAGAACAAAGGAAAATATATTTTTATTAACTAATCAACTGAAAAACTCACAGGAAGAATGGCATGGATGCTTTAATTTATAGCTCTCCCAGATGCACTCTCAAGTACCCCTCCACCCCCATCTTGGAGGTGGTGATTTTAAAACAAAGAAATTATGGTAATCAGAATTTTTAAAAGATGCTTCGTACCAAAAGCAGCATGTATTTTACTGTTACCAATCTTGTTCAAATTATCTACCATTAATATAACATGAATAGGAAAACTCCAAAAGAACTGCCTAGACAGAAGTGAGTAGTCCTCTCACATTACAGTCTTATTTATGACGCGAGACACGGGTTTTTTTGAGACTGAACTGAGGTGAGTCTGCGAAAATTCTGGATGTGGTGTCCTGGCCACAGGACCAAAAGAAAGAAAAAAAAAAAAAAAAAAAAAGCCAAACACAAATCCTCCTAAAATTTAACTTTGAGTATCCTGAAATTTTTCTTTCCCTTGAGATTCACCAATAATGATGCTCATTTAAGAGCACAGTTAAAATGTGAACCAAGGGAAATCTAAGCTTGAACTAGCATGGAGAAATTCTTTTTTCTTAGAGATACCTAGTAAGCCGGTAACAGCCTGCTAACAACCCTAGCATTAATTTTAGATTCAAAAACGCAGCAGCACCAGCAGAGCATAAGATTATAGTCATAGAGCTCAACTGTGGCTATCAGAAAAGAACTTTATGAAGAAAAGGAAAGCAGAGGGAACGTAAGAAAGCATACGGAAGTTTTAGTTTTCTGCTCTCCTTCCCTCCCCGCTCACTCTCCCCAAATCACAGGTTTAAATAAAACTAGTCAGCTCTAAACCAACGGATCTCTCAAGACTCCTTCTAACATTATCTTTTGTACATAAAACACATCAGTTTCAATCCACTAACAAGCAGATTTCATACAAACACTCAACTTCTGCCAGTGGATTCGTCTGTCCTTCCTGAATAACAGATTACAAATAAAAACAAGCGAGACTGAAGGACAGCTATAGGAAAGTTTTCTAACCTAGGTTCTCGTAAATTCAGAAGGAATGAATGAAACAATTATCTGAAAACCTTAGTGAGGTATCACAAAAGTCCAAGAAATAAAGAAAGAAGCTAAAACATCAAATTAGTATCCTACTTACAATGACATAATGACAACAGCTAGTAGCTCAGGAGAGTCAAACTGAATGCATTGGCTAGTGTATTAAACACTTGCAAACTAAGAATATGATCTTGGGGTAATGCATGTTGCACTCAACTGGGAGCTGTAAAACAGTTTTCAACTCAACAGCTACTGACAACACGGAGCCAGCAGCACATTCGTTTGGAAGACTTCCTCTTCCACATTAGTTAAGGAAGAGGTTGCTTACCTGTTGTGTTTCAGTACCAGCTTTACCTTCCCATAGCTGACAGTACACAACTACAAACGAATAAGAACAATCATTAGGAATATGCAAAAGAATGTTTCTAAGTTTGGGATCAGGTGCTGCAACATATTTCCACTCTTTGTGGAAAAGAGGGACGAAGTTAAACATTTACCTACAGTGTTGGTAAGTTATGGAACAAACCTATTTCAACAAATATTTTCAGAACACATGTATATCATCCTACATAGGACAGCAGTTACAGAAATTCAATTTTTATGTTCAATTCTGATCTACTGCCGAGACTGCAAAAGCACACTTGCAAGATAAGTTAGGCTGTGTTTTACAGTGTACCACCTACTCCAGGTAACTCCCTACATTCGTAATCTTCAGAGCAAATACAAGGAAACCTACCCCATGTGAATTTCTTCTAGTGTAAAGCATGCACGCTACGACTTTGTTTTAGGAATCTCATTTCAAGCTATAAACCACACAGGCTACGTTATGAAAATATTATTTGTGCAACTACGTACTACAGGTAAAAACAAAAAAATAAGCTAAAATCTCCGTTCTCCCGAAATGAAGCGAGCGTGTAGAATAAGACTGTGAAAGCAATGAGTCAGTAAAAACTCATAAAAAAGTAGTAGTAGGAATAGATTTCAATTGTAGCAGAAGATAAAATTCCAATAATGGGCTTACCTTGATAAACTGAATTATTCCATCTGGGACACCGGTCTTGCTGAGTTTTTGTAAATACTCCGTGATGTCACTTGTTTGTAAGCCGACACTAACAGCAGCATAAAGCGAGTAAGCAGTCAGCTTGTATTCATGAATGTGTGTTGGTCTGCACACTGGCTCAGCAATAGCAACCAAAAAATCCTGTGCATATTTGTAAACTGGAGAAAAGGCTTCCAGAAAGATATGGCCATCAGGAGCCTGCACATGGCAGAAAAAAACATGCTGAAAGCACATCAATGTTAGCTGAGAAAAACAAGGACTTTCCCCTGTAAAACAGCTGCTATGACATAGAATGAGTCCACCACTTAGGTGGTAATACATCACTGTGTTTCAAAAACAAAGATGACTCTAGCAACAAAACTACAACAAAAAGAAAAAAAAATATTTCTATGAAAAGACCGAAATTAAAGAAACCAAGAAACTAACGTAATTTAAAATATATCTAATAGATTTCACTGCAGCTGTTTTTCCCCCATAAGGGTGTTGACATACTTAAAATAAATGAATAAGTAAATTCAGAAAACTTTATACAGAACTACAAAAACTAACAAGAGATAGAAGGAGATACAGCAATATGAAACTTTCATCTTCTGCAAGGGATCAGACGTTGATCTGTCAGCAGCTTTTGTAGGACACAAACAAAAAAAAACACCTGCAGATCGATTAAGCTTTTTTGGACAGACGTCTTCAGCTTTTTTACCTTTTTTTCACTTTAACAATAATAGAAAGAGGAACGTTTTCCTGCTCCAAGCAGGAGGAAGTCTCCAAACCTCCCTTCCTCCCTCTCCCCCCTTCTACCGGAAGGAAGGGAGAAGGAAGGACGCCAACTGCATCCCGCAGCACTCAACAGCAGGCACCCCGCAGAACCCGGCAGCGCAGCTGCCTCTTCTCAACATGCTTTCGCTAATTTTGGAGGAGTTTCTCGACTTCCCTTTTAAGGCAGAGGAGACGAGCGGTGCTAGATACCGGGTGTCAGGCCACGCCGATCAACGCCGTTTCGTGCCAGCCTACGACCCGGCTTACGGCGTCGCCGCAGTAACACGTCCCACTCGGCGGATTCACCCCCAGGAGGGAGCCGAGGAGGGGCCGCCAGCGCGCCACCTTCCCCCCGCGCTCCGTAACCGCCTTGCAGCGGCCCAGCCGGCCCGCGAAGCCCCGCGGCGGGGCCGGCCTGCTGCCGGCAGGTCTCCCGGGCCCGGCCGCGCGGAGCCGGAGCCGGAGCCGCCCGTACGCACCACCCAGAGCGGCCGCGAGGCGTGGTCGGCCTTGAGCGGCATCTGCGGCCGGTAGTCCTTAGCGCCGTACTCGTCCACGCGGGCGCCGCTCTCCTCCACCTGCTTCCCCGCCGCCGAGGGCACCGCTCCCTGCGGCTCCCGGCCCGCAGCCTCATCCTCCTCCTCCTCGTCCTCCTCGCAATGGCGCTTCTTGGACTTCTTCTTCTCTAGGAAGCGAGCGGCACCGATGAGCGCGGGGGGAGGCGGCCGCCCCCGGGCCCGGGCCCGCGGCTCCCTCCCCCCCTCGGCCCCGCGCCGCCGCCGCCCTCACCGCGCTCCTTCTTGCCCATGGCCGCGTCGCGCCGCGGTGGCCGCAGGCAGTGGGCGCCGCGTCACTTCCGCCGGCGGCAGCGTGACGTCACGCGCCGCGCGCGCCCGGCGGGGGCGGGGGGGGGGGGAAGAGAGAGAGAGAGAGGCGGAGGCGGAGCGGGAAATAAATACGTCGTTTATTCACACGCCAAAGTGCCGTTTATGGAGGCCGCTGCGGAGCGCGCGGCGTTACCGCCAGCAACGGCCCGGCGAGGCGGCGGCCCCGCGCCGGCCGGAGCTGGCGTCGTTACAGCGGTACAAAACCCCGAGCGAAAGGAAAGCCATGTACCAGCAAGGAAACCAAACAGGTAAATACATAGAAATCCGTTAAAAAAAAAAAAAAGAAAATGAAAAAAAATTATACATTTTTTTTTACAAGCACAATTTTAAAAAGGTAACAAAGTCAAATGTGCATGAGAAGTGAAGGAAACACCGTACCAGGCAATTACCAATTTGACAGAGTGTATCAACTCTTTCTAAACTATGGACTTCAGGACAGGTCAACAGTGCACCGTATAACGAGCATGAGAAATTTTACTTGGTACCATCTTAAACATGAGGCTTTCTTAAAACACATTAAAAAAAAGGGGGGGGGGAAGAGAATTCAGGTATTAGATTGACATTCTGCTAGTTTAAAAGAATAAGCCAAGTCTTTAAAGCATGTTCCAAACATGTGACATTCACCCATCAGCAAGGGGCCAAACATGCTTTAACCTTTCTCGACACCAGGAAACCGGAACGGGAGAAGGGCTACAAAAGAAACAGGCAGATGCAGGACAGGAGATAGCAGAATGCGACTTCCCAAAATTGGTGGTGGTTTCCTACTTTTTAATTCCCCAGTCAACTCTGAGAATTCAAAGATTGCTTTTCAACTTTTCAAAACAGTGTATTTTCTCTGCATCAATTAAAGACTTCAGCCTTTGGGGTTTTGTCCTTTTTTTTTTTCTTTTTTTTTTTTTTTTTTTTTTTTTTTTTACAAAATTCTTTAAAGAGAAATCACACTGTTGTCCCTATGGAGTGTTTTAATATATCTTTAAGTAGAATTCGTGTCTGATTTTGGAAATACAAATACATTTTGAATGGTTAAAAACAAAAATTAAAAAAATATTTTGAACATCAGCCAGCTGAAAATATATTTATCTAGTAAATTATCTCTCAAAGCTTATATATATTTAATTATTCTAACTAAACATAGTACCCTTAAAAAACAAGTTCATAAAAATGTAGAAATGAAATTGTGGAATAAGATTACTGGGATATATATATATATATATATACACACACACACATTCAATGCATACACAGAATTACAGGTACTCTAAGTTTGGAAGGTTGTTAGACAAATGGAACTAGTAAGCAATGCTCAACTCCTGAGTTCCTCAACCAAGATAACCATAGGCTAATTTTTTAATTTTTTTTATACACAAGATATTCAATGTAAAGCAGCAACAGCAGTGCAGTTACTGATAGCAACATCTCAAAAGTAATAAAAAACTCCATACATCCAGACAGTAGTACATTGCACACATACGTGATTCTCATACACCCATCAACAATTGGTCAGAGTATTAAATCAGTGTACAAATTAAATATTTCCAAAAATGTGCAAAAAAGTCAACGTTGATAGAAAAAAACACCTTTGTGTACATACATTACAAACTGTGCCCAGCATTCAACTGAGAGTAAAAACATTTACAGTGAGAAACTGATTAAATAGAGAATTTAATGGCTACATTAAAAAAATGTACATTAGATCAAGAGTAAATTTACAAATTTTTATTCATAGCTTCATGAAAACTAAATGCCTACGTTCCAATTTATCTAAGTCTCCCTCCATGTATTTACAATGATATTCCTTTATTTGACTTTTGTGAGGTCTGAGATGACAGGTTTTTTTTAAATAATAAACCATGTCCATTTTAGGATGACACCATCTTTTAAGCAGGTGTTAATGAGAAACAAACACTAGGAAACTGACATTCTAATGCCTGTTCAGAAAAGAAAATGCTATCCTTGTTTTTAAATCAAAATTATATAATTTGGGGGGAAAGGATTATCTAGTATTTGGGGAAAAGACATGAAAAACATCTGAAATATTTCCCGCAAATATCCATTCTAGAGTTACTGTATCCTTATTTCCCCACAAAATACCTTGACCTCCCTTCCTCATCAGTGGACTCAAGGTAAGGACTGAATCATGAAATACAATTTTAATGTATTAATCCAGTTCCTCTCCCTATAAAGCAAGTTCATGAAAAACTTAAGACCTAGCCAAAGAATGACTGCTAATTTTGTTTGATACACAAGAATTTTTTTCTCCGTCTCATCTTCCCCCTCAAATATATGGATGTATATATATATTGCTAGAGTGAAATCGAACAGCTGATTTCTATGGCACAGAGCCACGTGCCAAACTCCTGCTTTGGCCAGGAGCTGCAGGATGCAGGTCACATCCCCAGAGTTCAGGGCCCACGCGGCGCTGGCAGCAGCGGTGGCCCTGCAGCGAGGACGGAGCAGGACAGACTGTGCCCCTGCCCCAGCACACCCTCCCCGCACCCTCGGCCTGGCAGCCCCTACTAGCTAACTCCCCGCAGCAAGCAGGAGTCTCCAGGACCCTCAGCTCACATGGCGGAGCCTGGAATTAAGCTCTGTGTTAGCTCCCTGTGCAGTTCAGGAGCTACCAGTGGCCACCACCTATACAGTATTTAAGTAGTGCCAGTTAAAATGAAAAAATAAACCGTATGTAGGCCAAGCAGAGAAAATAAAAAGAAAAAAGCTCCTTGGCTTCTGATCAAGAATTTTGAGTTATAAACACCAGTATGGAAGCAACTCTGCCCCCTTTGGTGTATGTTTGTGGCTCCTCTTGAAGGCAGCAAACACCCCTTAGAGTTGTGGGTGAGATTTGGCTCTAAGTAAAACAGACTGCTTTGCAGCAGCTTTGAAATGTCCTTATTATGGCACACAGAGCAATGCAGATCACAAATACACTTTCCTTCACAGCATTAAGCGTCCCAAAAATCAAACCTAGCTATAAAATTAGTTGCCAAATTTAGTTACCAAGCTTGTACATTATTTTTCAAATGACATCAATAAGATTAAGTTAAAGATTTTTTTAAAAAAAAACAAACTCTTCATTTTAACGCTGGCATGAATTTTGCACATCAAAATAGAAACAATAAGCACCCAAATCTCTTAAATATGGGCAGTATCCATCACCTTTTACTACTATCTTTCTTTAGTTAGCAGTAACTTACTGATATATATATATTTGTGTGTGTGTGTGTGTGTGTGTGTGTGTGTGTGTGTGTGTGTATGTAAGTAACAGTACTAATCCATCACTTTTGGCTATATGTAGATGGGGACAGAAAAGTTTTGAAAACTGTAGGTGATTTTACACCGCATACTTGTCATGAACACAAGACAGCAAGCTACCAGCAAGAAGAGGAGATACTGGCAGTAATACTTTTGCTTTTCCAGAAACACCATATATATATAGACTTACATTCAAGCACACAAGTTAGGCTTGTTCATCTGCATGACCAACTTTCAAGATTAAAAAAATTAATTGTAAGTTACAACAGATCTGACTGATTTGCTCAAGACTCTGAAGCTGCATATACATTGCTCTATGCTGTCTAAACGAATGCCTTGCTGTACTGCACTGCACCTCCTGGTGCCGCAAGAAGGCTTTCAGTCACGACAACGGCAGGATTAGGATTATGTAAGAGAAACAGGAAGCAGTTTAATGGTAACAAAGGTAGCTTCACGGAGGATTTTGTTGATTTGCTAAAACAGAACTAATACTCCGTATGTTGAAAGTAAACAACTTTGAGTACAGTACCATGTTTAGAAGTGTACCAACTATCGCTGACTAGTCCTTTAAGAACTCTTAAGATCTCTACAGTAAAACCAGAGTCTAGTACCCCGAGCTAGGTAACTATATGTTGGCTGTAACAGTATCTGTATGAGTGCAGAAAAGTAATTTTCCCAGTATGCATCAGTTTACAATCTCCAGAATGCAAAAAAAAAAAAAAAAAAAAAAAGGTATCAGCCTAGGTAGTACTTGGGAAGTACTTCAATTATTTTTAAAAAAAGCCTCAAATTGAAAGTCTACAGCAGATATATAAAACACTTTTCAAAGCAGTTAGAGAATTTAAGGGCGCTTGAAAAATGTATTTAAAGACTGTTTTGGTGACAGAATTGTATGACAGCCATAGCATTTCAATACAGTGTTCAAATACGAACAAAATTAAGGCATAGAGATAAAAAGGCACTAGCTAAAAAACAGCTGTTAAATAACTTATTCTGGTATACTGAAGAGACTGCTTAGCTACAATAAGAATTGCAAATCAAGTGACTTTTTAAGACAAAACTGAGAAAATAACAGATTTATCAATCAAGAAAAGTCAATTATATCCATACCTTTTTCCAGTACTTCCAACGGTATTTTTATCACCCAAATTAAAAATGAACAATCTGCTCCTCAGGCAGGACTGAGCTGGATCAAAGCTCACACATTTGGTGAACGTTCCCAGCAAGTGAACCTTGTATTAACAGTTATTCATAATTTTCCTCATTCCAGCCATATAAAAAAGCTGATTAAAAAAAAAATACATAGAAGCTTAATAACATTGGCTGAAACAGCAATGAAAATCCTATTTGTGCCAAAAAGCCACGAGCAAACAATGCCCTGAGGTACACAGGTAGTTAAACTTGTTACTCAATGTAATACTTAAACAGCCAGAATAATAAGATTCATTAGCAGGTAAGTCCTTTGAAAATACATGTACTCACTATCAACCTTAACCCTTTTTCTGTGAGTACAGCTTCCTCTTGGCATTTACAGAAAAGCAAAACATAACCCTGCAACAGTATTCTTTCCTGTCTTTTCTAATAATTGGACTCAAGCATAACTGACTATTCTAAAATGCTGGTATCTTCATTAGTAAGATATTAAAAGTTGTCATCAGGAATCTCAAATCCACAATCCTTCTCTCTACTGGAATTTTATGCATGCAGTTCCATGCACCCTCTGAAATTCTAGAGACAGGGTTTGGTAATTATCATGCCAGGAGTCCACAAAGCGTCTTACAGACACTCTGTACAGAGGTACCTCATAATTTAATACAGATTGTTTTTCTGTAATACCCCAACATAACAACATTGAAGTGCAACATGCAAGGGGATAAATAGTAACCAACCTTTTGGTAGAACAGTCTCATTTAAATTTGTATATATTGCTAAGCTCAAAATATTAACAAATGGTTAATAACCACCTAAATTTGCTCTAAGTATCTTAGGTCAGCTTAGGGTGGAAAAAAACAGTGCAGGCCTAATCTTGATTCATTTAATGTAATTTTACTAGAATCACTTAGCTGGCAAAAGCCATCTTCTTTTAAGAAGTACCAGCAGCTTTCTGATGTCAAAGAAAGTTTAAGGAAGATGCACTCTGCAAATTCTCTTTTTCCAGTTCCAAAATACTTACCATTGTCATGACTGAATGCCATTTTTAGAGGAGACACAGAAGCAGCAATTTCAATTACTTTCAATAATTAAAATCACAATGAGGAAGTGATATTGCAATATACATGAGCCAGCACTGCCTTGCAGAAAGGACACAGTATTTATTAGAAAACTAGATTCTGAAATTCTTCAAGTTTCAGAGTGCAGTTTCTTTTTAGAATAGTATCTTTAATTTTTATGAGTGCTACAGATAAACCTGATTATATTTCCCTTTAATATTCTGTTTTGCTAATAAGAAGTTTCCGTACCTTTTCAGATATCACTGTCCACTGCTGATTTTTTCATATACATTTCCAGCTTGGTTTTGGTACCTTCTTGATCTATTTGAAATCAGTCATTTCAATTACACAATCTTTAAGTTAGCTACATAAATTATTAGGCTCTACATTAAACCTCCCTCCCCTGGTACCACTAAATTTTGCTTATAAAGCAAAGGTCCTTTACAGCAGAGTATATAGAAGTTTTCTTTAAAGGCTGCTTTCGTACCTTTTGACTAGTTACAGAGAAAAAAATAAGTCAATATAAGTTGACTTTCATTTTGGCCTTCTAAGTTTTCCCTAGTTGGGTTAATTCTTCCCATGCTTATAAAATCCTGCACAGTTATGTACCCTGACCAAAACAATATGCTTGATAAAACACTCACATAAACTGAAAAAGGCCACCGCTCAGTCTCAGGAGAGGAGGCTCAAAACAGAAGGAAAATCATTCTTACTCTGGTACAGGTAAAGTGATTAAAAATAGATCCATACTCCTGCTTATGCTCGGTAGAAGATTTGGAAATTCCTAGAATAAATTCAGAAAACTCATGAGTTAACTGCCATGAGAATGGGTAAGTTTATTACTCTACGTCCATGCTCTTTAGAATTCTGATAGTCCTCTAAGGATGCAGAACAGATAGGAGCCTGGGGACTACAGTGCATAACCTTGTCAGAGGGGACAAGGTTCACAGGATCAGCCCGCTCTGCTTTTACGTAACAACAAAAGCAAGCAAGAAATCATCCAAAACAGTTTGCATTATTTCAGTTCTGGAGTCCAGTAGTTCCAGTTCTCTTATTTATATAGTGTACTTCTACAAAAATATGAGAGTTTGACTTTTCTGTAGCAAAAAGTCAGTTATTAACTACACCTGATCAACACTAGGCTTCTCAATTGAGGACCCATATTTCAGATTTTATCTTTCTTTTATATTTTTTCAGAAATGGAAAAAGTGATTATGTTTTATGACGTTTGGAAACCTGATAAACACGGATCATCTGGATTTCAGGCTGGAGTAATCACGCTCATGCTATTTAGCTGCTGGCTCACTTTATGTTTTTGGCCTATTCTCTGAACAATCTTTTGTGCTGTGCCTTCTTGTTTAGGTGACTTCATTATCATTACCTTATGAAAAGTTATAACCAGAGTTCTATCTTTTTCCTTAACTTATTCCTAGTGCTAAAAGATGCTGGGCTTCATTTCAGAAATTTTCAACACAGCCTAAATAACTGAACTGTTACTAAAACAATTTTAGCATAATGGGAAGAATTTTATATTTTTCAGGCACTTGGTTGACACATATTCCACCCCAGTGCCTCTCAGCAGCTTTGAAGACACTATTTCTTACAGCTCACTCCGAATCATATTCTGCACAAGGATTACTCACAACCATTCCCCCCAACTATTCATGGAATCATAGAGGAAGACTTTCTTTCTCTCTCCATATCGCCTTTTTTTTCTTTTTCTCCCCTCCCCCCCCTTTCTTTTTAAATAATTGTCTCCTCCAGGCTTATGCAGTAGAGGATTCTCTTTGGCAGACAGAGCAGGAGGCATTCTCCAACTATTTACATCCAACAGTTGACTCTTCTGTTTATTCTGGAAATTTTCACTTTGTAATATAGTAGTTCCTAGGAGTCTGTGCCCATAATCTGTCTACCTGTAAATCTTCTCCTATTAAGACAATATAGCTCTATACCAAAACCTCTATTTACTGAATTTGTGTTAAATTCTGTTTTGCTATTTTCTTTTGGTCACAGAGGAGTACCAGGCAGAAACAGTGTTGTACAAAGAGTTCCAAGTTCTTCCAGCTTCTAACTCAAAACTGTGGGTCTAAGCTTAAACTTTTAAATCCAGAAACTGATTAAAATGCTAAAATATAAGAAGTTAGAACTCTCTGCAGCAAGTACCTTAAAAATACAAATAACAATCACAGATAAGTAGCCTTCTTCTCCTCTAGCTCATTTCTGTTTTTCCCTGCACCCTGAGTCAGTCAGCAGTGTCAGAAAAAGTCACACAGTCCCTGACTGTCCAATCATTTGTCTTTTTTTTCCCCTTTAAATAAGGAACAAGTATGTACTAAAGTGCTTTATCTACATGAACCACATCAGTACATTATAAAAACAAAAAGTTCTAGTCCTGGTGGGAGTGGGGGTGGGAATATTCTCATTTTACATACAAAATTTAGATTGTTTACAATCTAAGTGAAACAAAGATTCAAGAGAATGTGTTCTCTCTCTTGTCTTTTTTCTCCTTTTTGTAAAAAATAAAAAATAAAAGTGCAGTCAAATAGAAAATAAATGCAGTAGATGCAAGCTGAGTTGAGGCAGGCCGTTAGTGATAGTGTGCAAACGTGTGTCTCAGCAGTTCATCTGCAAATGGTCGCAACTTGGCCTCGATAAAAATCCGTTTCAAGAAATCCCGAGCATGGTCTGAGACATGAGGTGGTAACTGGGGGTTGGTTGGCTGAGTGGCAATTTTAAAGATGGCAGCCATTGCTTCGAACTCTGCCCAAGGGGGCTTCTCAGTGAGCATTTCTACCACTGTACAACCTACGCTCCTGAAACAGAGGCAAAAGTGAAACAGCGGGTTACAACACAGTCGTGCTCTTCTAGGAAAACAAGAAATATCAGATAGCTACTAAAATACCGCAAGTAAGTGGTGTTCACTTAACTCTCCAGAGCAAATGCAGAGGAAAACAGGAGTTCACACGCTTGCGCATACAGCTATACTCTTTATCTTAAAGTTACACAAATCACTGCTTCCATCTTTACCTTACTTCTTCACTAGGCCAAAAGCAACTACCTCAGTGAAGAAATAATGACATTTTTATTTAGACAATATTGAGTGTATTATAACATTGCCACTATTCAGATTCAGATCTAGTGCTCAGGTTTCCAATACAAGCAGGAACGTTACAGAAACGTAGCTCTTCAGACACCTTCAGGACTTGAATGCACTTAAAAGCTTTCTTGCTCATTATGTCCTAGTGGAAATGCAAAGCAAACAGCAATACTGTACAGTAAAATAAGTCAGAATATACCGCATATTTTGGTAGCTCATTAGAAATGCTTAAGTTATCACTGAAGTATGGGTATAAACTTGTACTGTCCATGTTATATTTTGGTGTGCTATGAAATGGTGAGATCTTCTCCTCTTTAGCTAAAGATACTGATACAGTCCAGATTGTCAGAGTTTTAAGAAAGATCATATATGATCCTTGAATATGAAGCTTACATTTAACTGATTTCTGAAGGCAGGAAAGTGTGCGTATGTCCAGAAGGACTTTGCTCCATAAGCCCTACAAGCTCAATCTCTGTCAAAAATACATGAACAATACTGTCAAATCAATAGTTTGGAATAATCCCTGAATTTGCAAGAGATTTTATGGTAGGACAGAGGTTCTTTTCTTCCTAAATCCCTACAGTCTATTTAAGGATTTATTCAACAACAGAAATCCAAATTTAGTACTTCTTAATATTAAGCCAAAAATCATGTGTTAACCTTGATACAAATACTTCAAAGCTACCACAAATCTGTAAGACTGTTCCATAAGTACAGCCAGATAATTACTACGTGATCTATGTTAGGCTAAATGAATTTCCCTGACATGAGAGTATGGCTGTTGGCTGGATATAATGTGGCTCCTACTGTTGTTTTTAGCAACACAAAACATTACTGTTCCTGCTTATCTACTTTTGCCTAACAAATACTGGAAGAGATCTGTAAGCACAAAGAACATACGGAGTCTAGTGCTGAAATCATGCCTGTTAGGCTTGCAGTATGTTAGACTGTGTGATATTACCCAGTATCACAAACATTCACCTTTGAAATTTGTCTTTCCATCTTCCTTCTTGAAAATTTAGCAACAACTCACACCAATACTTTCTTCCTACTCCCCTGTTTAAATTTGGTAAATTCATTCTTACGCACTCAGGTTTTAAAGCACTAACATTTCATTTTGTGCCCTGCATCCAGGATACTTTAGTGATAAATGAAGTTCTAGTAAGCAAAGTGTTAATTTAAGGGACACTGATTTAACTGACACTTCAGAGCTTCAGTGCAGCTTTCACCCAGTAACTCACCAGGATTTACAGAAGTCTGGTACTCCTAATTTCATGTAAGGCTGGCTCACAGGATTTTCATAGGATTGCTAAATCAATGGGCACAGGAACTGACCAACCAAAAATGCCCAAATTTCATCTGTGTTATTTTCGCCAACTATGACTGTCAATGCTCACACTTGTCACCTTAATTCAGCTTAAACCCCAGAACAAAAAGCATTCCAACTTCAGATAGCACCTGCACACCAGTGAGAAAGAGCCCGTTCTCAAATGGTGCCTTTCAGCAGAAAAGGATTTTTGACATACCAGATATCTGCTTTTCTGCCATATCCTTCTCCGCTAATAACTTCTGGACTCATCCAGTATGGAGTTCCTGTGACAGACTTCATTCCGGTACCAGAGAGACAGATAGTCTGAAGTCGTTTGCTTGCACCAAAATCACCTAGCTTCACATTGCCTGCTGAATCTCGCAGAATATTTGCTCCTGGAAGAAAGAGAACATGGCATTACATTCATGAAAGTCCCATTAAGGCTTTCGTGTGGAAAACAGTAACAAATACTTGATTTCACTGATGGACCCAGTATTTCAAGCCAAAAAAAATTTTTTTTTTTAATTCATTCCTATCACTACTTCCGAGGTTCAGAAAACAATCACTTGTTTTGCATCCTAGGCCTTTCCAAGGAAGTTTGTCACCTTTGTAAACCCATACAGGCAAAAAAAAGCAACATGTCAAATATATTTTAATACAAGGGAAATAAAGAAAAATGGGAAGGAAATTTCCACAGCATTAAAAATATTTTGATATTGTATTAAAGCAAAATTGCAAACTATGTTACAGATTTATTCCATACAATTATCTTGCATAAGCACATACAGATTGACAGCGATATCTCAATCTTTAGGAAAAAAACTACTGATATAAAGCAACAGGAAAACAATGTACAAGTTTTAGGGAATACAATGGCATGGCGTTCAATACATCTATTTTGCACATCACTGATCTTACTACATATTCATAGCTTGCTTAGGCAGCACTTACAAATCATCTCTATCTGTTTGCAAAAGGTAAATATCTGTTCCATTAGTTTTCCTGGCTGGAAAATGAAAGAAGTCTGAATCATTTGGATCACGCAAATCACCTCTGCCAGTAAGTTCTTTTAACACTGAGTGCTGAGTAATTTCTATACAACTGATAGAAACAAAACTGTGTACAAATAAATACTTTAGAGGCATTATGCTTTCCTTTGTGTGTTCCATCAATTTGTAATGACACGATCCTTTAATATATTAAAAACTACTAATTCACACACAGAAAAATTAGAATTGAAATTTGTGACTGTTTTGCAGAGACACACTAGGGAAACATTTTTAGAAGACTTAGAACAGTACAAAGATTCTAATTTACTTTTTCTCAGTTTACAACAGTGACAAAGATAAGTGATGAAAAGTAATGTTTTCATTATAGTTTCACATTAATTCTCAGTATTTTGACATTTCAAACAATTTTTATTTTATGCTAGAATTGAATTTGTAGTAAAGAGCACAGAACTGTGCACAAAACTACCCTTATTACCTTTAATATCTCGATGGACAATCATGTTACTGTGCAAATAGTGAACTCCTTCCAGTATCTGCCGTGTGTATTTCCGAGTCACGTTCTCTGTGAGTGCTCCATATGATTTTAATTGGTCTTTGATAGAACCCTATAGCAAAGAAAGAGCATGAAACACTAACATTTCTAGACTCATAAATGGGTTAATTAATATTATAGCTGAAACCCCACGAAGTTTATGTCTGACATGTAGACTTTTGAAGTTGCAGGACTTCTTCACTACCTCCACTAAGAAAACCCTCAAACTTTCACTAGAAAGAGGCCGAACACGCAAATCATACTCAAATACCAGACTAGTAACATCAAAGCCATCAAATAACTTAAGTGCCAGCCTGTTGTACAGAAGAAAACAGCATTCAACACCATTATTAAGTTTTTTGATGAATAACGAGGGCAAGCAGCCTCTGTTCTTTACAGGTCATTTAATTTATATTTTGGGGGTAGTGGGTTGTCAAGGGAAAACTTGGAAGCTGGAGGATTCTGCTTCACATCTGCATAAAAATTAAAAGCTGGATACATCTCAGCTTAAAATAACATTCATTGTTTTATAAATATCTTTGCATAAAATGGCTTTGTCATGCAGAGATACAAACTGCTAAAATTACATCAACTCTGTCCCCCAAATCTCAGAAAAATTCAAGAAGTCTCCAAAAACAAAGCCCCAAATTCATATAAAAATATCACTTTTCTCTGTGGAGTTTCACAGTAAAGTAGAATGCTGTTACTCTATTCAGAAATACCAATCCTATGTTTTTATAAGAGCACATTTTATTTAGCTCTGCTAGTCACACTTGGTGAGAAAATGAAAACCTACAGCTCTCAGAGCACAGAATAAATCTTGACAAAATAGTAAAAGCAGAACAGTTCAGCATGTACCCGAGTACCACACAGAAGACAAGCACCAAATTTATTTCTAATGACTTACTCTCACAACTATCTTAACTTCTTTTTCTCAAAAGCTGACATGGTGATTGTAAGACAGCATAAGCTGAACTGCAGTGAAAAGAAATACTATGCTTTAGGGAGATTCTAGAGTCTACTACCAACAACACTGTCCTTTCAAAGACAGTGCTAGGTACTTCTTATGCCAAAATCAAATGCAAGCAATTTTTGTACAAATCGCTAGTTCTGAATACATGAATAAGCAATGAGAGTCAGACTGCTATAAGCATGCCCCCCAATATCTGTCTTTGGCTACTGCTGTTACTTAGGCACGTCTTTAATATCTGTGTGCACTGTTGCAAAAGCCATCTACTTGGGTGCACGTCACTTTGCATAGAAATGATGGTTGAAGTGGGGTGGTTTTCTTGCTTACCCCAGGCATATATTCCATGAATATAGAGAGTGTTCTTTCTGGTGGATCTCTTAAGAAGCCATAATACTGAACAATTCTTTCATGAAGCAGATTTTTCAACAACTGAATCTCACATTCAAGTGCATTTACTTCCTAAAATGAAACAAACAAACAAGATTTACCACATTAGATCTAATAACATTACGTTTTTTTTTTCCAGCAGGACCGTAAGTACCTATTTAAGGGATATGTAAATTAAATAACACTACTACTCTGTAGCTTATGTAAAGTTTACACATTTTGCAATTACATCAAAGGAAGGGAGGGGAACAAAAAAGCATTTTTTCCTGTAAATTGGCTTTGGAATGATTTTGCTCTCATTTCATTGTTTCTCCTATTTTGAAGTTACATCTGTTTCAGAACACAGCAGATAAAGACGTGTATGCACTTAGGAATCATTATATAACATCTCCTAAACTGACAATTGGGTAAAAAAGTGTCTTGTTTTGTTTTGAAGTCTTTCTACTGGCTTAACTAGCATTAATTCTTAACTTGTCCAATACATCAAGCTTTTTGCTTGAGAAGGATTGGTTAATATTCTAACTGTGAAATACAGTAAGCAAATGAACAAATAAGGTGCTTTCTCTACAGTTACCTGAAATGATTTACTTCCCATTTGTAAAATTTACTGTGTATCTTTCAAAATACCCAAATTCAAATTTTGATAAATTCCAGATTTCACCAAAAAGCCTTTCATAAAAATTTACTTCTTAATCCATCACAGTCTACTGATGATACCCCCCATATTTCTAAAGTTGGGAGGAGAAGATTTTTGACACTGGCAAATACACATTACAAAATGCTATGGTAAGTGAAGTTACAAAATTGTTTCTACAAGAAAGACCCTGCAAGTTGTTCTTTTTTTTTTTTTTTTTTTTTTTTTTTTTTTTTTTTATGTTTACTATTTGCAGAGCAAAATCAGTTGTTTTCTTACATTTTTTAAAGAAACAGCAACAACAACTACCCTAGAAATGTACAGCACAAGTGATTCTTGGCTTTTCTGGATCTGACATGACTAGTAACAGCACCTATAACTGGTAGCCACTCAATTCTGCAATAATGCCTACACCCATTGCTCCCCAGGCCATGCTCCCCACAGTGCAGAATGCAGTCCTAACACAAGAAAATTACTAACTTTTTCCATCCTGTAAAAAGCAGCAAATACAATTTGGGAAAAAAAGAAACAGAAGACTAGTGCTAATTACATTGTTTCTCTTCTTAAATGTCCAATATTTGAAGGACAAGCTCAATTTCAAAGAGATAATAAACTGTGAACAAAAGTTGTGCTCTTCAGAGAGAAGTACTGCCAGTAACAGTTACCAGCCCTGATGCCCAAAGCCTTATGAAAAAAGCCCAGCAATCCAAACTCCCAAACCTATAGCTTTCTACATCTTATCGCCCCCTTAAAACAAATGGAACACCTTTATGCAAGGAATTGCCAAGCACAGTGAGAATTTGAAATGAACACTCAAACAACCTCAGGAGCTGATTCCTTGAGATTTTTCAGAAGCAAAATTTTTCTTTTTTAACCTGAGTCATTCTGATGACATTTTTAAAAAATTTGCCCCCTCCCAAAAGAAGACGGCATCCATACATTCTGGTTTAACAAGTGACCATGAACAGTTATACTGTCACAACTGAAAGGACTGCAAACTATGGAGGGAGAGGTGAAAAATAGCAGTCAGGATCAGCAGGATAAGAATCTCAAACAGTCTTCCTAGTAAAAAAAACACTTGAGGATTTATTTTCAGGAACAATACTTAAGTAAGGGCAGAATTTCTGTTCATAAATGCAATTTGTTCTAGTTCCTGTATTAATTTAATTAAATAGTTGTCTATTTCAGAGCATGCTCCATGATAGATTGCTTAATTTTATGAACAGAAACTGCCCCAAATTAGGTCATGCAAGTTCACTGCATAAGGATACATCTGAAAATGAAAAAATACAACCCAGCACTAAAATGAGTAAATCAAATTCATCCATCAAGAGATAAATAAAACGGGGTTCCTAAAAAATCATGAAAACAAAACACATTTTAAACTATTCATCACATTCATGGAAAGGAACAACATGAGTCCAGTCTAGAGCATAGCACTGCAGCAGAAACCCTTTACAAACTCCCTATTTTACATCACTCACCTTGCTGGTTTCTGGACTATCAGGATCAAACTGAACTTGTTTAACAGCAAGTTCTCTTCCAGTATCAGCATCGTAGCACAGGTATACTCTGCCAAATGCACCTTGACCCAGCAGTTTACCAAGTCTCCAGTTAGTTGGAGCTCGTGGTGCTGAAAATATAAGTATGTTTTGGTTTTCAAATGAGTCATCATAGAAAGTATATTTGTTCCTGAAATACCACTGTAAGTATAAAACAATATCAACTACAGACTGCAATTTAGCAGAGAAGTTAACTAACATGAGCAAAAGCAAATGGTAATCACATCCTATGTGACACTTCTTGGGTTCTCAATAGTCTAATATATCATCATAAACTGTTTTTTTTTTTTAGTGATTTATTATCAGAAGTGTGAACTCCATGTGGGAATCGACATGATGGTTAGCAAAATAAGCAAAGAAAAAATTGCTTGAAAATACAGTCTTGACCTTTTCCTATGAGAGAGAGAAAACATATTCAGTTGCATGTATTTTGATGATGTGTTTAATTTTGACATGATTCACCTAGAGAGGAAGAACCCCATGCACCAGTACCAGCTGGAGGCTGACCTGCTGGAAAGCAGCTCTGCAGAGAAGGACCTGGGAGTTTTGGTGGACAAGTTAACTAAAAGCCAGCAATGTGCCCTTGGGGCCAAGCAGGCCAATGGTATCCTGGGGGGCATTAGGAAGAGTGTCATCAGCAGGTCAAAAGAGGTGATCCTCCCCCTCTACTCAGCCCTTGTGAGGTCACATCTGGAGTACTGCACCCAGTTCTGGGCTCCCCAATACAAGAGAGACATGGAACTGCTGGAGAGAGTCCACAGTAGGGCTACAAAGATGATTAGAGGTCTGGAGCATCTCTCTTATGAGGAAAGGCTGCAAAGGCTGGGCCTGTTTAGCCTGGAGAAGAGAACACTGAGGGGGGAATCTTATCAATGTCTACAAATACCATAGGGGAAGGTGTCAAGAGGGCGGGGTGGGACTCTTCAGTGGTGCCAAGCAACAGGACAAGAGGCAACGAGCACAAATGGAAACTTGGGAAGTTCCCCCTGAGTATGAGGAAAAACTTCTTTCCTGTGAGAGTGACAGAGCACTGGAACAGGTTGCCCAGAGAGGTTGTGGAGTCTCCTTCTCTGGGGATACTCAAAACCTACCTGGACGCAATCCTGTGCAACATGCTCTAGGTGACCCTGGTTGAGCAGAGGGTTGGACTAGATGATCTCCAGAGGTCCCTGCCAACCTCAGCCATTCTGTGATTCTTGGAAGGTGATAAAATATTTTTTATTGTGGAGTTCACAAAATGCCTTAACTTACAGCGACTGGGTGGGCTGATGTCCATGACTGACAAGGTAGGATTGTCTATATCGCTTCCCCTTCTCCTCATTCTGTTATCTTCATATTCTGGTGTAAAGACACTGCTCCCGCTACTTGTGCTCAGTGAGTGATCAGTGGGACTGAAACTAACTGGTGATCGGAAGCTGTTTCCCTGAGTCCTCCTGGCTCTTGGAAAAGTTTTACGACCTTCAACATTATACAAAGAACACTAGCGTTAACACCATGAGAAGTAACTACTATGCAAATATACATGCGTATATATTTAATGAATTGCCTGTAATTTACATATTCCACAACATATAATATAATGATCATGGAATTTACTGGTTCAACTTTCTGACTAGAAGAAAATAGGCATTTCTCACAGATATACCTAAGTACTAGACAGAATCATCAGCTGGTTAAAATGACAAAAATTAGAAGCAATTTTATTTTGCCCCTTTTCTTCTTTTTTTCTTTTCTCCCCCCCCCCTTTTTTTTTTGAAAGTTAACAACACAAATTTTGGAAAGAGGGATAGATGCAATGCTGGCTTCAGAACTGCTTCCATTCTTATTGCTCTATTACAATGCACAGACTTCTGATAAAAAGTAAAAAGGGGAATTATGTTTACATTCCAGTGATAACTAGGCTGGCATCTTCACCCTGTGAAGGAATAAGAATTGAAAGCAGAAAAATATCTACAGTTGGAGTCAACAGGATGACCACTTAAAAAAGAACAAAATAAAAAAAAAAACAGAAATAATTCAAAGATGTCTACAGCATTAGAATAAAAAAGGACATTGATCTTCAAAGAAGTTTATTACAACCAGATGCTTAACAAGCTAATTAAAAAGAACTCTTACCATCGTTGTAGTCTTGTTGATGGTATGAAATATGATATCTTCGGGGATAAGTCCCACCCTTTCCAAATTTCTCAAATATTGGGATATCATACTCTACTAGAAAATAAAAATAAAATATATTTCAAAATTAAAGATATGATGAAAGCATATGGAATAAATCAGTTTTGTATTATAACACAGGCAACATATCAGAGGATGCATTTCAAAGTCAAGTGTCGGAGTAAAAAAAGATTATAGAGCAAATCCACAGAACACTAACAAATCACAAGAGATAAAGGATATTCATCCAAAAGTTCTAACAGATCAAGAATTAAATAGTTCAAGAGTGATTTGTAATCTCTTGCTTAAAAGAGTATCAGAGGACTGCAGCATGGTTAATAACTCCAATTTAAAAAATAAATTACAGGGAAATTCTGGGAAATTACAGTTCACTAGTAAGAAAATTGGCAGAAATCATTACAAAGAATAAAAGATGCATAAATATGATATAATAGCAAGAGTCAATGCAGCCTAAACTACTAAAACACATGCAGTAGGTCCTCCTTTAAAAACCTGTTAAAGAAGAAAAATAGTAAGATAAAGGGGAAAGTCCTTCACAGATAAGTACTTAGTTAGAAGATAAGCACAGAGGATAGGAGTGAACAATTCACAGGGATCTGGGCGACATCTCACACAGCTGAATTAAGCCTGAATTTTCTGGACAGAACAATGAATAGCGAGGTGACAGTGTTATTCAGAGCAGTAAAGCCAACAGAGGAATTCCAGAAAGACCTTAAGAGTCTAAGTGACTGGTTGTTAAAATGGCAGATGAAATCCAGTGTAGACCAGTGTTAAATGTTGTGATAGAGTTCCAGGTAAACATCAGCTCAAGGCTGAGTGTTGGCTGAGAAGCAAATTAAACACTAAGTCATGAGGATATACTGAACAAAGTTTGTCTACTCCATTTTAAAGAAGGATTTAGTAAAACTGGAAAAGACTTAGAAGTGCAAAGATGATCAAAGACACAAAATGACTTCTCTAGGAGGAATGCAGGTCTCTACAGCCTAAAAGAGCAACAGCTTAAGGAGCAACATGAGAGGTCTATAAAATCACAAGCAGCATAACACTTCATACAACACACAATGAGCTGTACAATTTCTTTCTACAAGACATTGTGGAAACTAACAAAACACCACCATTACCTTACATAGGTTCGAAGGAGGACTGGACAAATTCATAGAAGCAGCAGCCAAAGCACAAAAGAGCATCCTGCATTTGACAAAGTCCTAAAGGCTAACATCTCTAGGAATACATTCTCAGGAAGGAGTATTACATGCTTGTCTAAGGAAGCCTGATAGTGGTTGCGGCAGAAGAAAGAAGATTGGGCCAGATGGACATCTATTCTGATTCTACATACTACTCTGTTTAGAGCTGATGAGGACAGGCAGTGAGTATGTACTTACTAAATGATTGCTGTCTATCCCATCATTAACAAACAAGGGCACCCTGCAGCAGGCAGCGGGGGGCAGCAGAGGCGTCCAGAAGAACACTCTTATGATCTTATTAAAAATGTTAGCGTGATGAATAAACACAAATAGGCTAAATTAAAAATACTAAAGGCAAATTGATTTCTGACATTTCTCACGTTTTTGGTGTTTATCCCTACAATGTAAAAGAATAACTGTTTAAGTTACGTTTAAGAGTGACGTAGTCTGTTAAGCCCTCTAGAATCCTTGAAAGAAAAACAATTGCATGATTATGTGGATAAAGCTTCATAAACAATTTAAAAAAGCTTTAAAACATACAATAATCCAAAAAAAACCACAAAAAAATCCTAGATTCATTGGAAGCTAATTATTGTTCAATAGTATAATTTTATTTCAAGGCATGTCCAAAAAAGACACCTCAAAGCACTTTCAAGGTTACTCATTGCAGTTGGTATCCTGAACCATGCACAACAATTTGGATTCATGCCAGAGTACGGTATGAAAACAACATTAGTGCTGATGATTAATTTATAGGCCTAGCACACAGCCCTGCTTCAATCTTTCACTTTGCAGTACTTTCCATTACAGCAATCATGAGCACTTAATGATTCTCATTTCACAGAGGAGAAAATGGAGGCTCCAACATTAAGGAAGTTAACCAAGGTTATGCAATAGTTTAGGGACAGACATTACAGTCCAGTCTGACTCAGCTGAGTGCCTTCATCTGCTGCATCATTTGTTGCTTTCAGACAGGCAAGTATGTTATATTATACATACTAGTAGCAGTGCTATACGTGTGATGAGCTAAAAAAGTTTGCAAGGAAGGATCTTATCCATCATGGCATTTATTAATGTGTGTTACTGGTATTTGGTTTATTTATTATCATACTATGTTTGTGTAATATGATACCGCTCCATGTGAGCTCTCCCTCAAAGCCCTATTACTTGCAAGAAAATGTATTTTGGAAAACTGGTATGCTCAGTGATTTTGCCTACCTGAGAACTCCTGATGATTATCTGGATAGCTCTGTGCTCTCGGCATCCGAGATTTGGGGTAATTGTCTCTAGAAGCGTAAAAACATACAGCATCTAAAAATTGCTGTTAATCTAATGAAGTACTCAAAACATTTAGTTTTATTGTCTAATTACTTAAGGCTGATAAAAGTTTAGTGTTACACAAGTTGCAACATCTGTTTACAGACACAGAACCTAAGTTTAAAAACAAACAAATCTAGCAGGTCTCATTAATAAATGAAGATCAGTAACAATGGAAAAGCTTGCTTTTTGAGCTATATGTATTAACAGAGCAGTCTGTGTTAGTGAGCAATGATATTAATAAAAACATGAATTATTACAAGTAAAGCCACATAAGAATATTGTTACGTTTAACAGCTTCCTAGCTAAATACCAAGATTTACATATCGGCAAAATCTCTTACACAGCATACAAAGATTCTTGATAAAGCTTAACTATAGCTGGCAGAACCTTTTAACATTTTCCAAAATATTTCTTGTTCTCTCCATAAACTCATAGGATTAAGAGAGCAACTTTACTAAGTTAGATTGCCAAAGAATTCTTGTCTTCCTGGGTGATCACATTATTTCTTATCTACAGTCGCTGTTATATTAACTCCCAACTGTCAAAATGAATATATGGAATTTGCCACTCAGACAGAACAACCCATTACAATATATTTCCATAAGCATATCAAACTAGCATCCTCCTCTTTCTGGTAAGAATTTCTCTCCTAGGTATCAGAAGTTTAACAGAGACTCAAAACCTATGCTCTTCTTGAAAATATCTGAATGAAGGGGCAGGGAAAGAATGCAGACTGAGTAGATGGGACAAAATAAGGGGAAAAGAGAGAGAGAGAGAGAGAGAGAGAGAGGGAAAAAAAAAAAAAGGTTTTGAAGGGGAAACATTATAAGTCAATTTAGGATTGCTTTGTTTCCAAATACAGTTACATACTGCCCCACAGGAGAGAAATACCTTCCCCAAAACATACTGTGAGGGCCTATCAAATTTACCCTGCAGTCTCCTGCCCCACCATGTACGGACCACAAACCATCTCTAAATGCTTGCTAGGAAAGATGAACTTTGCAGCATGTCTGGAAGAAAAATAAATTCATCCACAGTGATCTCCTCCAAACACAAATGATTGGAGAATAAAAATTTACCTCAACTGTAGCTGGCTGTTTTGCATGACTGATACAACATGTGGGACAACCATCCAACTCCAGACTGGTGAAGCTCAGAAGTATGTATTTGTATGTACCATGTTTTGAACAAAGTTTAACTCAATTTTAGTGACTGTCATTCTGAACATCTAATCTAAGCAAGCTTATGACAACTAATTATCTGCTTATTTCTTCTGCAAAATTCATCTCTAATGGTGAGTATCCTGCTTTAAAGAACAACAGAAAAATCAATTAATCTGTAAGATGTTCAACTGTATTTGCAATATGTTTGTTATCAAGGAAAATATTCAAAAAATGTACACTAATAGCAATCATATAACTCAGACCAGTCATCAACAGACAATGATATACAGCTTTTTAACCTCTCAACTAATTAAATACAGATATTTAATTAGCAGTGTTATTTGTTTACCTGTATTAAATAAACAAGTAGTCAATCTGCACAACATAACACTCAGAAGTTATTTGCCTGACCCACCAGAAGCCAAACAGAAGTATATTCTGTTTGGCTTACCTAGCAGCTGAGAAACTGTGGACAGAATGCTTCTCAAAACACACATATCTGCTCACAGGTCAGTCAGAATACAGCTCCAGATCCACCACAGTACAGGCTGCCAACTGGCAGGTTTAAACAAGGAAAAGTTAAGTGAAAAGTCTACAATGGGAACAAGAAGAGAGTAATGGACAGTAATCGTAAAGAAAGGGAGAAGGTAGCCTGTTGAAGTCTTAAAATGATTCTACTCCCTTTCTTGAAACAGGTACCACCATTACCACCATCCTCGGAAGAAGGAAGTTTCCTTCATATAACAGTATTTAAGAAATGTAAATCTAATCAGGCTACTCACTGGTAGGGATCATAATATAAAAGCAAGCCTGGCAAAATGTAGTAAAAGTTTTTAGTATGCTGTTGTAGGATCTGAAGTCTAGAGTTTTGTGTTTCACATTCAAATCTTCAGGAGGGAAAAAAAACCCACATCTCTCTTCTATTCATTAGCAAGCAATTAAGTTTCAATACACTTTTCTGAATATTCTGCAACTTACAGAAGAATTTCTGGAAGAAGGTCAGTAAAGGTTGTCACTGAAGAGTCATTATATGTTACAACTGGTACACTAAGCAATCTACTAAAATAGATAATGAATCTAAGTAATTCTTACCCATCTAAAGGGCTGTCAAGTGAGGGACAGCTTCCTGAACCAGAATTTTCAGGACTACTCAAAGACAACGGATCCAGCATCTAATAAATAACAAAAGAGAGACCAACAAGTTCAAGTTTTTGTTTTTTGAAATGCTTTATGGGTCTTGCTTTGAAACTGCTAGCGAAACACAACAAAAACTGTATTAATTACAAGTGCCAACAAAAAGTTAGTTGCTGTAATTGAACCTGCATTACATGCGGTCCTCTTTGCTGAATAGATTCTGTCATTTTTCTCTCACCTAACTAGAATAAAATTAAAGTATTTCATTCTTTATCATGTTCTGGAAATTAAAAGTTGTACTGCTACATTCTTCCTGTGTACATAGTAGTCTTTTAATATGTAGCAATATCTGAATGAGAGTAAGCTTAGCAAAGTAACAAAAATAAGACCTCTAAAAGATATTTTAACAGTGGTAAGTTTTGACAGTGTTTTGAAAAACAAGTGTCTTCAGCAATGAAGAAAGAACTTCAAATATAGCACAGTGTCATGGATGACACTTATCTCTTTAAATTTGGCCGACTAAGTTACAGAAAACATCAGAAATAGAATACTCAGAGAAGCTTTTAAACAATTATCTCTTAAGACTCCAAACAAGTTATGCAGGAAGTAAAACTGAACAGAAAGTGGAAGGAGAAAGAGGGAGAACACACAACTCATCAACGTTCTTTTCATCTAAACCAAAATTCTCTATTTCAATTAAAATAAAAATTTCAACTGGAGTCATGGAGTTTACAAAAAGCATTGAAGCCAAACTTTTTTTCCTAAAACACTTTTTATAATCTAATAATCAATATTCTTAAACTGTGTGAAATCTCCCATTTATCAACCTGAAAGCCACAAAAGCTGAAATTCTAGGTCAGATCAATTAAATAATGAAAATAATAATCAGTGCCACTTTCTCTGTAGCTCAATTTATAATCTAAGAAAAAAAAAGTGGATTAGTAGTCAGGAGAATACTCTTGACTACCAGCTGTTTGCACTGGCTGATACTCATTTTGTTTACTGCATTCTACCAGCTTTAATGCCCAAAGTGTGATAGGCAAACATTACTCACCTCTCTTGCAGCAAAAGAATTTGAATTATTTTAAAGAGTTATTTTTCAGAAGAACTGGAAACAGAAAGTGGATATTGAATCTAAGACACACTTGTCAATTTAACCAGCTTACCTCTTAAAAACAGACTAAAAAGTTGATCTGTTGTCTTAGAACAAGCTCCTTCCCAATATATAGTGTAATGTATTACATAATCTGTTATTTTCTATGAATTAGACAACAGTCTGATGCTGTTAATTGTTTACCCCTTCAAATTTTGTGGTTTGTGCTGCATCTTTAAAATTCTGGGAACACACACACTTGAGTACCCATCAAGGACTTATTTAATAAGTAGTATCCAGAAAGCAAGTTTGTACTCTACAAATTCAGACATATGGAATAAGCTTCCTACTGGGAAGGGTAACAGTCACTGTAGATTCAGCAGTTATATTTCTCTTTTCTCACGTTGAGCAGTGGGTCCAAAAAGGCAAAAAAGCAGACTGGTTCTACCAGATGAATTACCTCTACAGTTTAATGCAGTAGGGTCCAACTGGCAGCCCATGGCTTCCCTATCTAACCCATTCCCTGGAAAGGAACAGGGGGGCTGCTGCGAGGGCGGGAAGAACAGACTGAATGGCTGCGCTGCGACAGACCGCTAAAAGCAGCCCAGGGAGAGGCCTTTCCACTGCAGCAAGCACAGGAGGACACAAGAGGCAGCGGAGCTCTGCAGGGGGACGGTGGCCACCATCTCTCCTACGCTGCCATTGCAGCAGCTTGATACGCTCTGTCAGGCAGAAGTTTTTGGTCACTTCATCATTTACTCTTCTCTCTTCTACTTCCACTCCCAAATTCCCTTCTGTCTGTGCCAGGAAGGCCCAACAGATGTAAGCAGCACGCTCAGCTCTTGCCAGGGTGCAGGGGCAACTTAGGGGGAAGGGAATGAACAAAGTATATGGAGTCCCAACACCCTCATGGCTGTTCAGGCTGAATTCATCTGACTTCCAATGGCAGCAATATTCCTGCATTTAAACCCTGCTGACAGCTCACACAGCAACACTAACATGACACGTTACACATTTCTTGAACACTCTGGAGTGAATGACGTCCTGTGCCTCAGAACTCATCTGTTTACCTGATCATTAAATGACACCGCCCCCCCCCCCCCCAAAAAAGAAAAGAAAAAAGAAAAGAAAAGAAAACACAACTTTGCCCAGGCCCAAAGTAATCATTTTCTCTGAATGAATCTCCGCCAAGGCTGGATGTGACCACATGGTGACCAGTCTGGAAGTTAGGAGATTCAGTCTCTATTCCCAGCTTGGCCATTTACATTGTGCAACAAGTTGCACAATTTCTTTGCCTCTATTTTTATTCTATAATCTCTCCCTCATTTACTCAACTCATAAAAACCACTGCCTGTTGCCATTTGTGAACAAAGTGTCAAAGTCAACAAGAACTTACAACGATTCGGATATGCAGCACCACTCTTTCGTTCTTTCCTTAAAATATCTTTCTCTACTGCCAATTCTGTGGCCCACTACATTCCTGACTGTTTTTCCTGACTGTTTTTAAGGGGAATACTGCTATTCAGAGAGTAGGATTTTCATACATGCTAAGCAAGCTGCCAATATAGCACATGGATAAAGGGAATAAAATACCATGAATTTTGTGATCCTCACACAAAAATCACATTTGTTGAAAGGACTCAGAGGTCATTTAGACCAGGCCCATCTCTCCCCTCCACCTCTTCCCCAAAAGTGTCAGTTGAATCCAAATAACTCTTACAGATTTTTCTTGTCCAATCTGTTCTTTAAACCCTCCTTTAATACAGATTACCTGAGGAAGTTGTGGAAAGAGTCTTGTTCAAGTATCCTTCTCAAGAGAAGGAAGCTTTTTTGTGCTTTCTAACCTAGACATCTCCTGCTGTAATTTATACCTATTGGTAGGTTATTCAGCTATCATGAAAGTGAAGAACAGTATTATCTTCTTCCTTGCAGCAATATATTTAAATATTTGAAGACTTAAAGAGACAAACCAGACTCTTCAAGACTAAACAACCATAATTACTTTAAACTCTTCTCATAGATCACATGTTTTCTGGTCCTCTCCCTCCCCCTTTTGTTTTTTCTAATAATTCTACACCCTTCTTGGAAAGCAGTGCTGAAAAGCAGACAAAGTAATCCAGCCAAGGTCTTATCAATGTCACATAGTGCAAAAGAGCAAACAGTACTACTGTTTATACAGTCCAATATGATGTTTGTCTTTTTCAAAAGGAACATCACATCAACAATTCATATTCAGCTTGTGACCCCTTAAAACAGGGGGTCATGTCCTGTTTGCCTAGATGACTATTCAAAACTATGCGTAGAACATTCAAACTGTTCTTCAATACCACTACATTTATTTCAGATCACCTCTCCAATACACCAGGGTCATCCTATACCAATACCAAATTTTTGATATTTCAGTTTCTTAGCCATTCTGTAAACTTTTCCAACAGAATGACAGCTAGTATTTCAATCTCACTCACAAAGAACTTCAATTGTAGTAAGTCATACACATACCTGATCCATACTTTCTGGAATGAATTCACCCTCACTGTTGATACTGGTAAAGGACCCATTTCGGGCCACCTGATGCAGCTCATCTGGAATGTATCCTGGGGGAGGTGAACTCCTATCGCGAGTATTAGAGCCTTTTAAAAGAAAAGGGGTGGTAAGAGTCCCTTCACTAATGCAAAATGCAGAGGTTTTATTTAAATGCTTCAAAGGCCTGCTTCAATCACTTCTTCCTTTAGATATTTCCCAAATGCCTGTCCAATACAAGACTTAACAGCATTTAAAGCCTGTAATCCAGGAATTACGAAAGCTTGAGTGTAAAACAAAAAAAACATCCATTCTTTTTCCATGTCAACTAATCCTTTCCAAGTCTTCAGACATTTCAACTTTACAGCATACTGTGTCTCCAAAGCATGAATATACCCATATTTATTATAAATAATAAATAGGCTAAAAATATTCATTAAACTCTAGTTTCATAATTAAATTTGAAAGTTAGCATCATACCAGTTTGAAAACATGAAAAAAAGGTTATCCTACTACCAGAGTAGTATCTTAAAAAAAATCTGCACACTTAGCTTAAAAAAAATGGAAGTCTCACATGCATCAAGAAAATACAATGCCATATAAACACATAGATTTGTTTGGTAACTCATTCCTCTATACAAAAATAAATGGTAGTAATAACATTAACTTTTCAGGATATGAAGACATGCTAGAAAGGAATTATAAAATTTAGGTAAGCAATAGGGCAATTATACAATTAACCTATCAGTTAAGAAAATAAATGTATACAGATTTATCTTTTTTTTTTTTTTTTTGATTTTCTATACTACACATTTAAACCACCTTTGACACTTAAAGTAGAAATTCATTGCTAGAGCATTTCAGAGCTCAGACTCTATAGTATCAAGAGTCAAAGACAAGCAAGAGAAATATAAACAACCTGTATTGAGAGTGAGATCTCCATAAATAATATCACAAAAGAGAAGTTCTTACAATTAAAGGTACTGGAACATACAGCTTACCTATTACAGAAAGTCGTCTTTTTCTTTCTGTCACACCAAACACTGTGTTATCTAAATCTTCCAATGAGGGCAAGGGTTCCACATTATTTACATTGGGTGCCTAAAAATTAGTATATATTACAAATTATGATTTTTATTTTATACCCTGACAATAAAAAATACTTCATAAATTTGTGAAAGCTTCATGCAAAGCATTCTTTTTTCAAGCAGTTGAAAAAAAGCCAGCCAATTTATATCAAAACTCATGTGTTTTAGCAGCTCATTCATACAGTTTAAAAACAGTTGTTCATTCCATTCTAGTATTCAGAATCCTATCAGTACCATGGGCTATGTTTTAGACAATATCAAAATAGCATTATTCAGGCTACAGACCACTGTAGCTGCTTCCTACAACATCTACCTTTCCACAGAGGAGTGGCACTGAAGATCTCAGTTAAAAAAAAAGTTTCAAACAACAATCATTGCTTAAAATTCCCCAAGCACTTCTCAAAATTTAATCACATCACCATGCTAGTTAGGAACACTTTTCTACCACTGTTTGGAGGGCATACACAAGGAGAAGAATGGTATTTAGAAAAACTTAAATCTGACTTAGTACAAAATACTAATACATGCATAAAGAAAACTGAAGAAGCAATCTCTATTATTTTCAATCGGGGGGGGGGGGGGGGAAATCACCTTTAACAAAGGATGCAAATTACATTTTGATCTGAAAATTGAGGAGACATTTAGAATGCCAAATCATACCTGTGTATTTCCATGTATTACAAGCAGTATCTTGAGACTCTTCATGTGAACACTACGGTCAAGCAGTTCAACAGCTTTGTCTAGATCATCCTGTGTGGTTAACGGAATCACCAGCTACAAAAAGAAAGAGAGGCAAAAAAAAAGGGGGGGGGGGAAGACATCTTAAACAGGATACAAGAAAAAAAGAGAGGAAGTCAAGAGCAGGAGGAACAAATAAATTGATGCTATCTTTAATTCCAAATAACTCGAAAATAAAATTTATTAATAATGTGGCAAGTTACCACCATAATGTACCAGGAAAAAAGTCTAAAGCACAATCTTAACTCTGTCTTCAAAGAGCAGAGCATTGTGGAATGTGTCTTCACAATGAGGAAACAACCATGTTGCATATAAAACTTCATTTCCTACAGTTTCAGAAAAATGTGCAACAGCATGAAGGTATTTTCTATCCTCAAAATTACTGCAAGTACATGAAAAGTATGAATAAAAATAAGTCCTATCTTATACAGTAATAAAGCACATTTTTCTAACTCACAATAAATATGACAACTATATTTGTTTGAAGTAGTATCATTTACATAATTTCTCCACTGAATAACAGAACTGGGCAAGAAAGCTATCAGGCATAACATGAGTCACATGGAACAAATGTAGTCCTTACTACAACTAACTTGGCTCTAATTAATTAGAGCTAACTTGGCCTACATGTTTCTCTAGGCATACATGTTTCTTTAAAACAGGGATTACATGTAAAAATGCACCTGAGATTTGAGTTCTACAACTATTAAATTATAACTTACATTTGTAATAAAGGAACAGCATAATACAGATTTTTAAAAATCAATTCTATCCGTAAACAGGTAGTCTCAATGATACTCCAATACAACAACAGATGAAATACAGTATTTTTTTAGGTAATAATAAAACAAATCATATAGAGAATTTTAGGGATCAGTCAAGTAGGACATCAGCAGAACAGGTGTGCAGACCAAATTTACCTCAAAAGTCTTCCTTATAGCTAGAAACAAATAGATGGGAAGAACAGAGGAAGGTCTTGGTAACAATGAAATAAGTTCTTCATTAATGCTGCACTTTAATGGTAATTAAATGCATAATACTACACTTTAATGTTAAGAGTAGGTTATCATCAGCACACATCTGAAACATGATGGAATCATGTTCCAACTGAAGCAGATGACAAACAGAAAACCTGCTCAAATGCCTAAATAGGTATTAGGGAAAGAAGCTGAGGCTAAGCATCATAAATGCCTGTTTCCTCTGACATTCCTAATCTCCAAGAGCTTCCTGTAGGAATTCATCTTGAGGACCAGTTTCACAGAAGTGCCTGGTAAGGTAGTTAGTAACCAACAGAGAGAATTACTGGAATCATTTTCAGCAAAAGTGCAGATTAAGTGAAGTAATTACATTGCACATAACTAACTGTCCAAATAATCCTTCAAGCATTTTGCTGACTCAAGGCCAAAAGCAGTATGAACATCTAAGAATTGATCCTGCATCCCTAAACACATTTTCTATTAACAATCCCATCTATATCTCAAAAAGGAAAGCAGGAGGTAATCTTGATCAGACATAACTGGTGTAATGCCAAATCTTTGCCAACCAGACACTTTAAGAAGAACAGTTGAGTCTAGTTCTCCAACGCAATGTTACAAAATAGTATTTTTGCAATTTCCTAGTAACATTAATCTTTGATTTTTATTTTGTTTTTTTAAAGTACAAGAGATAGGTTATTTCAAATTTACAAATAAGCTAAAAGAGCAAAAGACTTTCCCAAAGCCATGCAACAAGACCACGGCAAAGCAAGAAGAGAATCTATTAATTCCCAATGAAGTCTGAGACTTGATCCATTAACATATGACTCTCCTTATAAAACATTTCGTATCTCCTGTCTGTATTAATTTAGACAAACATATATTTGAGGACATACACATTAGTAATCTGGACTTCCAGGACAGGATTAAGTTTCATGACAGAACTCGTCCACATTGCTAATAAGAGGAGATCCCCATCCTGAAATAATCAGCGTATAAGATACTGAAAATTCAGAAAATCTAGACTGTTACCTCATTATTGCTGTAATGCAAATCCATAGTCTGTCCAAAAGCAACTTTAGCTTTAGCTGCAAGATCTTCCAGCTTGACAGGTCTGGAAAATTGCAGGATTCTGAAAGACAGTTTAAATTGTAGAGAATTTTTGTCCATTTCTTGACAAAAGTTGGTAATTCATTACTTACGAACATCCTCAGAATTAAATTTATTACTAAAAACAAAGAGTCTCTGCTCTATTCACTGTCCTCTGTATTTTCAGTCATAAAAAAGAGAGAGAAAAGGATAGTCAAGCATAAAATCAGATCCCATTATGAGTATTTTACTTGCTCACATTCTGGCTTGTTTCTCAAGCTAATGCTTTGTATGTCTCCATTCTGCAGGCAAATTCTTAGAAAATTATAAAACTTTCTATTTAGAAAATTAAAGTAAAACATTGGAATACCATAGGCTGACAAGCACAAGCAGCAGAATGGAATTACTCCTACAGTCCTCATTTTTTGCATGTCCAAAAGACCTTTGTCTCTGAGGAAAGTAACTAAATATCATCATCTTTATAATAAATTACACAGTTAAACTTCTGAGTCCATTGACACTGTGGTTCTTAAAATATGTTCCCACAAAAATGATGCAATTGTAGATCAACAACTCAGATTTTCTGTTAACTGAATGTCTCTCCAACTCAAATGATCTGAAATACCTATAACTGACTTCTCACTACAGGAAACATTTTTATTATTTGAGAAAGAACATTATTAAAACCAGGAAGTTTTAAAAAGTTAAGAAGTTACTAATCTAGTGAAATGGTTTCAATTCACACATTCAAGGAAGAAATAAGACTCAAATTCTGTGAAGCAGAAAAATTAGCAAAGGCTAACATCCCTTTTATCAGTGTTTTAATTGGTACACTGCCTAGGAAATGCCTCTTTCTCATTGAAATAAGGCTAGATGCTAGTTTGCTTCCAATTTAAAAAAAAAAAAAAAAAAAAAAAAAAAAAAAAAAAAAAAAACAGTTTTCACTGTTGTTAACTCTTTGTTTAGCAGGTCTGGAACTCTGCCCACTAGAGTACACATTCCTTGGTACAAAGTATCACATTCACTACTGAAAGGAACTCCAGAATCACTTCTCTTTTCCACTTCCCTTTTTAAAAAAACTAGTGAGAAAGTAATTGCATAACTTGTTTTTTCTTGCATCATTTCATCATTTTATCTTTAGATCTACATGCTTAGGCAATAAAAGTATTAGAACTCATGCTGAGCAATGTGCCCGCTCTGGCCAGTATCCCTGGGCAAGAAGATTCAAGTTACTTCAGATAATTCAAAACCGAGTTAGGCTTATCAGCACCCAATAACAACTATTTAATGCACTTGCTTCATGTCTGTATTCATACTGGATTGTTTAGCTTAGCTCATTGTGAAAATGAATTAAGATACACTACAAAAGTATTCTTCTAGTGCAGACTCAGAGTGAGCGAACAACAGTTCTCTCTTAAATTCACACTTTTTTACCTAGGGATTTATTGTGAAATAAGCAAAGTCCTCAAGTTTAAAAGCTTTTGTAAAGACTCATTTATTTCATATTACTTATAACACTCAACCATTAATGATGCACTGTTACATGTGATGTTCAGAAGAGTGATAGGAAGATGCTGAAGAACGCTAATAGCCAGTGAACCTACTGCTCCTTTCCACCTCCCATAAAGAGAGGCCACGTATTGCAGCTATCACGAACGCACCGATCTATCATGCGTCCTTAAAGACTGACACAAGCAGTACAAGTTTCACTATGAAGCAATTCTTCATTAAAAGGTTTGCCATTTCAAGTGACAAACAACATGATGAGGATATAATTTCTATTATTTTCAAAGATTTTAATTCATAATCATTTCTCAGTAGGTATGATGAAGACTTATGTTTTCAAAGAGGTAAACAGACAAAATGAACTGTCTGTAAATCAGCTCTGCATGGAATTCAAAGTAAAGGTGAAAGGTTTTGAGCAGTCATTAGAGTAGAGATATACACAGAGATGTTAGTACAACTCAAGCACATACAATATTTACCTCACTTACAAAATACAAATGAATTTAAACTGATTATGAGATCAATCCTGTTACAAGTTCTAATAAATTTTCCATTACAGTTCTCAGATTTGTTCCTCCAAAGCATAATTCACTGCTGAGTTTAAAGATTTAAGTTTCTTACCACAGTGTTAGAGTAACAATACAGTAGCATACACTTAGGTACAATAATGCAGTGAAAAAAAAAAGGTCTTATTTACTGGATACTCATTTTTAAGGTCTATGTTCATGACCTATGACCTAAGAAATTGTTCTAGGCCACAAACATCTATCTGAAAGGTAAAATATAAGAGTCATGAGGCATGACTAAGTTAAGAGACTTCTGAATTATGTACAGTTAGAGCCCACAGTGAACAGCTGAATTATGTTTAAATTGAATTTATATCTAAATTAAACTCAAACCAAACATACTAGAGTATCTGAGCCACATTTTAAACAGTTTATTTCAAACTTCAAAAACCCAACAAAAATCTACAAATAATTAAAAGACTGTTTCTGTATTCCCACCTTACCTTTTTTCACCTCGATGTTCAAATTTGACTCTAACATCATTCTGTAACAAAAGGGACATAAAAAACACTGTTAGTTTGTCACCACTTCTTTAACCAAAGCCATGAAATTCCATTCAATAATATTAGGCCATAAGTATAATCTTTAGGAAGTCCATATTTAGCATCCCTTTCCTGATATACCAAGCATTTTGGCAAACTCTCTCTATTGAGGTATCAGAGAGAAGCTTAAAGTGTGTAAAAAAAATAATTAAAAGTTCCAAAGTACAATTAATGCTTCTATGAGTAAACACAACAGTTATAATCAGTGTATTTTAACAAATTCATTTCAAATTCAGCACGAAATTGATTACCAAAGAATCCTGTATCCTGAATAGGCACTAGCTTGAGTGCTATGAGAAATAACAGAAAGTTAGTTAAATTTACTGTTTTAAAACAATCCATTCACCATCACCCCTTTGTGTGCCCTGTAATACACAGGCATAAGCAAAACCTCACTTCACAGGAACATAAGACAATTATTCTCATTCTTTTCAGCTTAAATCATGCAGACTTAGTATTTTTCATTAGTTCGATATCTAATCTTTTTACTTTAAGAGTTGAACAACATAGGCACATTCCCAATGTACAAATGATCTTTCTTCCTGACTATGTTTTTTAATCATCGTTTATATTTTTTAAAAAATGAACTGAAGAGAGGTTAGATTTGAGATAAAAGGAAAGGGCTTTTTCCAGTACATATATTTAAAATATTTGTAACAGTAGTTTCCTCCAGCCAAACATTCCTGAGACAAGATATTGGGTACTACTTAGTGAATGATTTCACTTGTATGTTCCAAATTTTTGCAAGACAGTAACATAAAGGAGTAGTAATGTACAAAACATAAGAGGCCAAAATAGCTGCCAAATTTAAGATTATTTGCATGTTTTTTGACATGACATTTCCCTTCAAAATATAATGATACCTTGAGTGAAACAAAATCTGTGACATCCACTAGATTACTATTGATTGCTCCTTGTTGCTTTCTTAAAGGGAAAGCAAACAGGAAAAAAAAAAAAACGTAGTGCGCAGTTCTTTACCAGTCAGAATAGGATTTAGATGACACTTCAGAGTTAAATGTGATAGGCTTCTTAAGAACTGTACCTCATTTCAGAAGCATTTCCATAAAAATCCAGAGGCAACGAAAGCAACACTAATGCAATTAATTTGCCAATATTCAAGACTCTTGTAAACATTAGCAGTTTCATGGAAATAAAACTGTTTGAAAAATTATGATTTTAAAAATCAAACTGTATTATCAACTATCATCAGTGGCAAGCGGGAACAAAAAGCTTTCAACTCCACAGATTATGTCCAAATGGAAGTACTTGATTTATATAGAAAGTTCACAAATGTGAACAGAATGACAAATATGTATTCGCCCCTCAGCACTACCAGGAATCATTCAATTACTACTAGGAATCATTCAATTGTTTTTGTTCAAATTTTCTAAGCATTTATTATACGTAAATCATTCTGGATAATAAATGCACATTACCTCAATGCCTAAAGTTGCAATTCAGAAGTGAGTTCTATGATGCTAGTAAAGCACCATTTGGATACTGAATATACTGAACTCCACTACTTTTTAACCACAGAAGGACAAGATAAAACTTATTATTAAGTTCTGGATGGTTTAAGAGTTAAATGTATTCAAATAACTGGATATGCAACAGACTATACAAACTGAAGCTTTATGAAACATTAGACTGTCAATTAAGGGTCCAATTGAAAAGACATTAACTCAATAAGGTTACTGTTAAAATATGGCTAAAAATCCATGCCCCACTCCTCCCCTAAACTGATAGAGTTGAACTAGGGAGAGTTTAAGTGTTCACTACTCTTCCAGCTGTCTTTAGTATCTGGGGGCAAGGATCACAGCTGAAAAGAACTCACATTTCTAACATATGAACAAACAAAAGAAAAAGCAATTCCGACCTTCAGGTACCCCAAAGATGCAGTGAAGGAATTTAGGTTATTTTCTGCTGCTGTGCTGACATCCTTTAATAGGACATAGTTGTCAACCATGCAATCTAACATAACTATAAAATTCATTTCAAATGAAAAATGCTAGCATACCTTAGTAGTGTAATACAGAATCTAGTACCAGTCAATTAAAAAAAAAATCTACATACATGTAAAATTGAAGATCACAAGATTATTTTATCGGGATTAGAGTCATTCAAGCATACACCATGATTTGTCCCGAAATTCTGCTGTTTCACTTTGCTGCTAATTTAAGAACATGAACAAAGAAAATGGCAGCACATGTGGGAGACTGTAATAACTCATTTTAGTATGCTCAGTGGTCTGGCAAGAAGAATAATTACAAAAGGCACAGCAGGACGTAGTGTTCAATAGGTTAGTAAGAATATTAAAAAATTACCTGTTTTTTAGGTGAAGATGACTTTGGTTTTCCTGATTCTTGCTGGGGCAATACAGGACGACTGGCCTTATGAAGCACAGCCAAATCCTGCATGATTGAATTCAAAGCTTGCTGCTCATCTGCTCAGAAAATGGAGGGGGGGAAGAAAAAGGCAAGTTTAAACGACTGCTATACTTAAGTAATTACTGTATTATTTTACTATAAAGCAGTCATCACTCTGAAAAGTCTAATATAAGACTTAAACATAATTTTCAATTTAAAAAAAATTACTGCCATACTGCAATCAAATGTTACTATACTTAAAAGGTAAGTTAAAAAAAAATGAGGTCAGAACAAAGACTGACAACTTTTCCTCAACTCTACAGAACTGCAGGCTGTAGTACTCAAAAGTCTGTATGGCCATCACCGTAAACAAAATTTATTTGGCACCCTGTTTTGTACTAATTCCTCGTCACAATAGCAGTACTATATTTAACACATCTAGAACACTAGGTAACAATTTATCTACGAAGTGTTAATTATCCCGTAGCATGAAGGCATGCACTTAATGGGATTGTAGAAGAAATAACTAAATCCTTTAGCTTACAAAAAAAATCAATCTTTCTCAAACAGGAACCTGAGAAGAACTCAGCATAATTATTAACAAGCAAACACTCCGAGTATTCCGTAAAGATGAGAGAATTCCTTTACACTTCAGTCAAATATAAGCAAATATGTTTATCAGATTAGGAAATACAGTTTATGGGATTTCTGTCATTTAATTTAATAGACTGCTGACAGATCAGAAAGCTGGCATGAAAATAAATGAAAATAATGATCATTAGTCATGCTGCCATAATTCACAACTCTTCTAGGATACATACATTACTAAAGGTAAGTTTTACTAGAAGACTGATAGTATTCTTGCAGCTGACAGTTACTTCTTTCCCACAATAAAACACACTTCAAAACTTGCCACAGTTGAAAAGGTTCACTTATTTTATTATATTCTAGTACTCAGTGAGAAAAAGAATTGCTGGGTTTTTTTAACAGTTGGTTGGAGGAGGTATAACCCCCAACATTCACTAGCAGCACACTTGATACAAAGGCAACCAAAGAACAGTGGCAAAACTTGCTTCCTAACTTTACTGAATATCCAGTACAATTCAATAAAGTCATCTTATATTATAAAATGTTGAAGACTATCACAAATCTAAATAGTACTTCATCCCTAGATTCAGCTACCTTATCATTAAGCCTGATTACAAAGCCTCATTACAAAGTATGTACAACTTCAAAACTTGAGATTAAAGAAACATGCTACACATTTACAGAAGTACAGTTACAGCATCTAGACAATTCCAGCTTTTTTGCACAGCAATGACAGGGCAATGTAGTAAGGCTTTTTAATATAGAGGGTTTTTTTTTAATTGTCTTCATAATTCAGTTCACATTAAGTATTGCTCAGTACCCTAACACCCACCATATTAATCATGAATTTCAGTTTTCCGTCACAGGAAATTCCTAGGGAACAGTGTTATACTCCAATGGGAAAAAGGTATTTTGCATATTAACAAAGTAGCTGAACACTGCTTTTCATGTAGGCATTATATTGGTTACACAACCAGAGTACACATTTCCTAAGGATGTATAAAACAGGCACTACAGAAACATTTTTGCTCTTCACTAGGAATGAAATGCAACAGAATTAAATTTTTATACAATACGTGCACAAAGCTTACCCATAATGGCAGTGAGCCTGAAAACCTGAACTTCAGGGAAATGGCTGCCCCGTTATCATTATTTTATATCCTAAAACACAAAACCAAAATTACACAATTATTGAGGTTGTCAAAATGATGTAAAGCAGCCAACTCTTCACTGTCAACAGGCAATTTAACTATTACTCTATCAGATAACCAACAGATAAGATTGCATATGCAGATATGACATGAAAAACAGACATTGGCCCCAAAGTCTCTCCAAGCTGAAGGCAAAATATGTACGTATGTATTACATATACATACTTTCAGATGGCACAAAAGCCAAGTTAAGTTAAACATTCTAGTAGACTTAAGCTGACTTTAGTCTCCACCTATACCCCCAAATTATGCTTTGTAGCTTTATTATCCAAATTGCTCTACTACCTAGGATATCCACTACTCTAAGTATTTAAAATATAATTGTATTTTCACAGGTTCCTCTGTCTAGGGTTTAAAAGTTCTATGTTCAGAACAGTGTATTTGAGAAACTCAGGAAACACCACCTACATCTAGAGGCTTCAACATTTGCTTGATATAAATTAGAAATTGTCATTTTCTAGCATTTTTCACCAAAATGCAAGAGCATTACAAGATTGTTCTAGCACCCCTGGGGAAAAAAAAAAGCCTCAGCAGGAGTTAAGCTAAATCAATTTTTAACATATACACTATAATTTATTGTAGTTACATACAAGATTCCCAGAAAATTAGAAATATAAGGGGGACAGTCAGGAAGAAATCCAGTCTATCAGGGTATCTTGAACATGAGCCAACTTAAAAAAAAAAAAACTAATTAAGAACCAATTAAAGTAATCTTTCTTTAGGATATGATTATGGAGCGTAACAGGAGAAACCCAAAGACTTATTCCGAAGTAGCAGACACGGAGATTTGTTTGCAAGACAGCCTATCACAAAAATTCAGATTTGTAACACAAGAACGTAGAAGATGACTCCCTAATTTCTTAAGCATGTAAGCCAATAACTGCTCATTGCCACCAGTTAGGGAGATGCCAGTCTTTCCTCCCTTTTCCTGACTGCACAGGATCATTCATTCTTCTGACTCAGAGCTAGATCTACTCTTTTCCCCATTTCTCCAAGTCTATTCAAGGAGTTAAACCAACAAAACACAGCTTCCCCCCACCTCCACCCCTTCTTAGCATTAATTTTCTCTTGGTCTGCTTCCTTACCAGAGTGCCAAATGAGCCCTAAAGCCCGCACAGGGCAGTGGTGGGAGTGCACAGCTGAGCACCCACCTTTCAGCACCAGCCACACACTAGAATCCCTTGCTTGTATATTCTTGCAGTTTTCTAGCTAACAACAAATTAATTACAATCTTCAAAGGGGGTACTGAGCACACGGACAAAACTTACAGGTTGATACTCTTCGACATTAAAAGCCCTTTTGGAAAAATGTCTCTAACAAAGTCTCTTAAACTAAATTGCACTGGATAAAGACAGGATACTTCATGGACTAATAACTAAAGAGGCAGCAAGAACAGGGCAGGAATCTTTCTCATAATAGGGAAAGCAAGTGGACCCCTGATCCGATGATTATAGCTATTTTATAAAAACATCTAAAACACTAGAGTCTTCCACAGCAAAGCAGAAACATTCTGTAATTTCTCCAAAAAAAAAAAAAAAATCACTGTTATACCACTCTGTAAATTCAGATTCTTCTTTCTAATTATTTAATAGTTAGGAATATCTTACAGTTTTAACCATTTACCATTCTCCTATACAGTATTTTTGCATTTGTTTTGCCTTTAATTATTAAACGGACTACCACATATGTTCACTGTGGAAAAACTGTATTTCTGCATGTAAAAGTAATTTCAGTTAAGTAGATCTTTCTTTTTGAGTCTCTGGAATCATGCCTTTTACATACTCATTCCATGAAACAGCCTTTTTGAACAGCTTTCATTTCACCAGTGGAATTCAAAAGCTCCCAGTACTCATGGCAGGACCTGCAAAGCTCACATTTTTCAGAAAGAAAACTGCACTTTAGAGCCACATAAAGTTTTCCCTTAGATACTGCCTGACCTTTACCTACATAACATCCGAGTCCAAGTACTACTGTATGACTGGAGCTCTGTAATAACCAAGAGGAGACTAGACTCCTACGACCGACACCGAAGCCCCCACCAGCCTCGCTTCCCCATCAGAAACCTGTTCAGTTTAAGAACTTTTACTGCTAGTGCTGGCTCCAGTCACCTGATGCCACCACCTGTCCCCAGTGGGAGACAGAAAATCTACTAAAGCTTCTGTTGCTCCTAAACAGCATTGGAGGATTGTGAGGATACAAAAGAAACAGGCTTGTACTGATCTTCAGAGAGGAAAACAAGGGCTTGGATTTTCATTTATTTGCCAAATCATGATAGCTGAGGTCATCCATAATAAAGAGGAAATCTTTCATTCTTGATCTTAAAAGATGCCAGGAGATCTGGTTTGCCTAATTATCTAGTTCTACCTTTAGAGCCTTAAATAACATAATGAACTTTTCCCTCACACCTTGTTTTTTGCTTCTGTTACATCCCGAAGGATGAAAAAAACAAAATGAAATGTACAGTCAATTATTTTATACACTATGTGGTGTCTGTACCAGTAGACCACTACTGGGGGTAACTTCCAAAGAATTATTCACTGGTTACAAAATAGTCACAAAGCATTTTTTAATTCTATATTAGATCTGTCTTAATAGGAGCTAGTGTCATTTTCATAATATCTGATTTAATTAGTTACCTAATACATTAAACATAAAGATGTGTTCCATAACTTTGGACGAAGTACTTCTGCATTTTTTTAAAGCAGTCAAAAGAAATATAAAAATTCTATGACATATTTCACCTCTTCGGTCACCCTTTAAAAAAACAAGTTATATCTCCAAACAAAAATATCCCAAATATCTTCATCAACCTGGCTGAGATAACTGAATTTGGAAGTTCAACTTGTTTGGTAGGGCAACCAAAACCAAAAAGAATCATCTTAGGAAACACAAGTTCCCTCCAGTTACAAGAACTCATTCTTTAATATTACTCTGTGGTATCTTTCATTAGAAGTATACAGGAAAATGAGTGAACATTCATTTCTTTTCCCTTCCTAATTCCTTCAATTTTTTTTTCTTTTAAGGAATTCAAAGAAATTGTGTTTCTCTGAATAATTTATGAACATTGCACGTCATTATACTTTAACCAAATTCTCTCCTCCAGGATAAAGTGCAATCAATCACAAACTAAACTAATTAATCTTTTCAATCTCAAAAATAAATCAATATCAAAATTAAAGTAGTTGACACATCAACTCTATGAAGGCTTCATTATTATGAACTGAGAAATCAGTTCTGTTTTTAACTGCTTATTATAGCAATGGATGGGAGGAGACTGGAAAAAAACAGACAAAAATAAATGTACTTTAAAAGATGCATTCAATACGAATAAATCCATGGATACAAAGTAGCGTATACACCCACCCACCCACACACAGTTACAATCCAGGATGAAAAGGAAGAGAAAAAGGAAAAAAGAACTCTAAGAATGATCTAGGAGAAGCAGAGGCAGCAAAATACAACAGGAGCAGACACAAAAGTAAAATTCTGTCAAGGTCTTGAAGACAAACACAAGCAGCCTGAATTTGAATGCAATTAAAGAAATGATGACAGAGAGTGAATTTCAAAAAGGTGATGATGTGATAAGAGCAGCAAACAGAGCAGAATCCCCTAGCAACAGCATTTTGGGGCTAAGGGTGGGGAGATGCTGATTCATATTCATGAGTCACTTCCCGTCAGCCACCTTCCACAGGGCCTGGAAGTCTTTCAGGATCTGGGAAAGCTGCTGAGGGAAGGAAAATACCCAGGTGATTCTTGGAAATCGTTTTTTATTTTCTCACAGCCAATGAAATGAAGCCAGTGGACAAGTCAGTTGTGTGGACGGTAACGCAGCCGTTCAAGCTCTGTGCCCACTGTCCGCATGCGTGTACTCTCGTTTACTGAGAGATCAAAGCACACCAACACGGGTAGACATACCATAGTCTTGTGACTTGTGCACACACAAAAAGCCTTGAAGTTTATATATAAAAAAATACGACCATTTAGCCTTGCACAGTGAGGGAAGAAAGCAAGCAGATTTAGTGGGTTGGAAAGGGTGGGTTTAGTTTATGGGATACGGCAGTATCTCACCTGGAGAAACGAAATAGTTCCTACAATATCTAGCTTCATAACAGAAGTATAAATTTCAAAGAATCAAATTAGCTGCAGGAGAGCCCCAAATAAATCATTAGAGCAGCAGAGGTGGTATCTAAGCACGCAAAAAACACAAGCCAGTTTTCATGGTGCCCTGTATGTTAAAAATGAGCAAAAAGACAAAGAAACACAAGCAAGTCTTGACTCAAATTCATAAGGAAACTAGATTCATGCAATTACCCTTTACTGCACAGAAAGATGCTGTACAACGCTGAAGTCCACTAACCTATTTCAGAGGAGCAGGAATCTGAAGGATATTAACTTCCTTCAAATTTTCACTAAAATCACCCAGAGGATACAAAATCATAACTCCCTGTTCTCACACCAAAGCAAAATAATGCAGTGCAAATGCAGCAGAAGAAAAACGTGTAATAATTATTCCAAACACAGGTAAAGGTTTAATTGGAAATTATATCATATTAGGCATGAGCCAATTAAGCCAACATGACACAAAATCAAACTTTGCTAGGACTGCTATTCAGAGACATGCTTGTCTATATAAAAATACACAATACAAAGAGCCAGGTAAATGTAAATAGTGGCAGTTTGTTTTTTTGTTTTGTTTTGTTTTTATTGTAGAAATGGATATTCAGAAAAAGATTGTAACAATTTACTTCCTGTGAAGGAGATGAGTCAGACAAAATGCTTTGCATCTCAAAAATACTACTTCTAAAGACTCAGATGCTTAGACTTGCAGGATCTTCTGTAAATCACAGAATTAGGTGAATCAATCACCTAATGTGACATACAGAAATACTACTTTTTTCAAAATACCGTATTATATACATATGGCACATACGTATGTGTGTGTATGTATGTGTACATATATATATATATATACACACACACACACAACAATTGAGTTCCCAGCAATGGAAGTTTTAAAAGGCCAGAGACAAGACTTTGAAGTTTCCTAAGAATAACAGAGGATAGCTGCTGAACACAAGATCTTACCTATAGCATTAGGAAGCAGGACTTCATCTCACAAACAAGAAGAGTATTTGAACAAAAATAAGATTTTTGCTCATTTAAGCTCCATTGATCATGACCCAAATAGCCTAACTAAACAAAACAAGACAGCAAACAGTAATACCTAAATCTGAACTTCAAAGTACAATTTTTCATAACTCAAAACAATGACTGACATAACCGGTAACAACAGAAGCGGAGCGTAGAAGGCATAAAAGAAAAATCAGAATTGTTCTAAGATATAAGTGAATACCTAAAAGATGACAACTCCACAGAAAAAAAAAGGGGAAGGAAAACATTTTATATAGATGTAAAACATACCTTGAACAAAAAGCCAAAGAATGAAAAAGCCATTTCAAAGAATTTAAAAGCAGAAGCAGAACAGGAAAACATGAAGGACAGAAGGAAAAAAAAAACAACAAAAGAGAGAGAGAAGCAGAAGACCAAAAACAAATAAAGTACCTAAGCAGGAAAAAGAAAGGTCTGAAAATTGAAGTCTAACAATAACACACCAGACGTGTCCTGTTTTACAAAAACTCAGATCTTCAAATATTCCAGTAATCCACAAGAAAAAGTGTTTATGGGGCAAGTGCAAAAAGGGAGAGAAAGATTAAATCAATTCAAATCAAAAGCCAATGATATTAATAAATTAAGGGTATATTTACAAAACTGAAAAAGTACAGAACTTAATGGGTCAAATCTGGAACACTACAAACTAGAGACTACCTAGGGAATATAATAATGGAAATGTTCTTCCTGTCACACTATTATGGGATCTTTTAAAATGGAAAGCTATTAGAGGGGAATGAATAGAAAAATCTTTGAAAAAAGAAAAAGCTGTTGAGACCTTTCATTCACCCTAAGGACTCCAACCTTCCCTAGCTCACCTCAAGCAATCCTCAGCTTTGAAAGCCAGCAGGGACGGATGCCTGCCTGTCAACAGCACACCAGGAATGGCAAGAGCCATAGAGCTGTAATGCCCTCCTCTCTATTTCTTCTTCCATCACGTGGCCCTTTTTATTCTGAATCACCTTCTTCACCCTCCGATTTCCCCAGACCCTGATATTAGCTGCAGCGCACAGGATAAACTGAGTGGGTCCACCCAGCTCGGCTGTTTCACCGGTCCTTCCCAGTCAGGTCTGCCAGACCGTGGAAGAGAGTCTAGACCAGCAACTCTCATAACTAACTTGCTGGTCCAGGGCAACAATTCAGGACTGAAAAGCTGTCTTTGACCCCGAGAACATCAAACAGAAGCTGCACTGCCCTCTATTTCTGCCTCTCGCGGCCTGCTTTTCCAGAGATGCCACGATGCACGATTTGGACCTGAACAGCCAAGCTAAACCATCCTGCCACCAGAACGATTGTTTGACTAAACAAGAAACCTAAAACACATCAAATGCTCCTTTGCGGAAAGGGAACAGTGTTTACATTCTTTTTTTTTTCTGCATAATTTAATTTTGCTTTCCAAAATATTTTAAGTTTTGTTCTGATTCTCCCACATAGCTTAGTAAGTACACTTCTAAACTTTGCCCCAAATGTCTCACTGTGTCTTGTAAACAGTCTTTTCAAAAACCTAAGCTATTTTAATCTGTTGTACAGACACAAGCAACTTAAATATGTAATATCCTAAGCCAACTTTTAAATTACTTCAGCATAATAGACCTCTAAAGTAGCATCCAAATCACTCAGTCAACATTTTTTTTCAGTAGAGAATTAGAAGCAAACAGAAACTTATAATGAGAAATCAGGTATCCAATTTGACTGAACTTAGATGATGAAGCTGCAAGTGGTGACACAGAACTGCAAGAAATAGTAAGCATCCATTTTCTGGTCTGGTTTTTAAAAATGAAGAAGATACATCCAAATCACAGCACAATGTTATTGGAATAGAAATTTCAGAAATTTCACCATCCACAACAAAAGAATATGGAGCAGTATATGACAAAGCGCTTCAGATCAAATATTTGAAATTAATTAAGCACTAAACTTAAGCATTAAGTGCCTAATTTCAAAATATTTAGAAATCTGGAAGATTCAGTGGACTGCAAATGTTGTATAAGAAACTAAGAAGGATAAAAGGAAAGGCCCCAGAGCCATAGATTATCTACCTCAACATCAATTGTGAGTAAACTAATACCATAATTAATTTGGCTTTTATCATAGAATTACAAGCAAAATTACAGTACATACATTAATGTCCAGGATGGTTACTACTGCCAAGCAAAACACGCTGTCTTGAAAGGATTACAGATTAGCTAACAAAAGTAACTACACTAATTAGCATACTTAGCTTTTGCCAACATATTTGATTAAATATTACACAATGCTTTAATTAATTGCTTAAAAGGCTTAACTAATAGGAAACTCATTTCATGGATTAAAATATGGTATGTTGAGACCCATATTCCTATTTAGCTAAAAGCATTGACAAGCAAGGTTCCTACTACAACCTCCTACAGGCTGCCAATGGTAAAACAGGCACAAACAAGGAGAAAGGCAAATTATGCTCAAGAAAATGAAATGAATCAACTCTTTATAAAAGTCACAGTCCAATAAAATGTGTTTAAGTACAATCAAATAACTTAAATACTTTCAATAACTTTTTTCATTTAATGTTATTCATATTTAAAACCATTTTAAATACAAAAATTATTAAACGATGCTTTTGCATACAAATATAAACTACAATCATTTAGAAAACTGCGAAGTTGCAGCTACAAGACTGGACAGTCTTCCTAAGTGACAATTCAGAAAAGTTATTAAATCATATGCAGACTCATCTAAGGGCAATACAATAGCAAAGAAGGTTAATGAAATCCTTGTGTGTATAGAAATGCATCACAGATAAGATGTCATCTTGCTTCTGTACACAACCTACAGATTCACTATTCAGAGTGGAATATCAGAAATTTCAGACAGCAAGTATGAGATGGCTGAAGTGTTCAAAATCTTTTTTGACATTGTAGAGGTATCAAATCTCTTCAATGTACAGGCTTTCAATTTCAGAAATTGAAGACTTAAAATCTCTCTTTTCCAGCCTAAAAAGAGTGATTTTATGGCTAATTTAGCACATAAGACATGCTCAGTTGTATAGAAGTAGGCAAGATTTGAAGTTTATTTTCTAAACATTTACTAGATTTACACCTGGGGTTCAAATTTCAAAAAGAAGGGGGCGGGGGGGAGAAGAGAGAGACTTGCATAAAATACAACTCCTAATTACGGATGGTGTCTTCCCAGTTGCAGGAAGGCTAGAAGTTTAAAAGGCAACATCATCACTTTCAATACTATAACTACAGTCCATCTCTCAAAGTGCTTTGAGAGACAAACTTCAGAATCAACTGCAAGATCCAGCAGGCCCAGTGAGAAAAGTAAAACCTCCTCCTACTTGGATTAAATCTTTGATGCCAGTTGTTCTACAAGTTGTGATTTGACATATCCATATAACATATCAGCCTAAGAAACAATAATATTGACTCCAAAAAGTTAGAAAGCCCTGGAAAGTTTGAGAATGCAAGGATACAATATTTAATGATGGTTCTCATTAAAATGCAAAGTAGTAGATAACTTAGTTCACAACGAGCTTATAGCAAAATTACGCTTTTGAGATAGATATCTTAATAGTTACAGCAGTATTCAGAGAGAGTGACTGTAGTCTAGGAAGGCTGATCTCCCTACACTTCCTTTACAGTTGATAGCGAGAGATAAGCATATTTAGAGTTTCTGAACACTTAATTTCAGTTCCTGCTTTGAATCAACCTCTGCTTTCCAAACTGAACCAGGAGCTAAGCTCTACTTACATTAAGCTCTACTTTTACCAAAGAGCTTCTCTCACAGAAGTATCCTAAAAAAAATTAAGGGACACAGGTCAATGGGCTACAAATGACTGAATCACTGCCTCCAAATCATTCTGGTGTCTTGGAAATTTATCACCACCACATTGTCTGAAAAGTCTCACAGCAGCACAGCATTAAGAACAAATTCCTTCTCCTTCATGAAGCTACATGTTACATAAAGTGATTAATGCTATTTACATCATTAAAATGTTTAAATCTTATTCAATGTATTAAGATAAAATTATAATACTCACAAATACATAGAACAATACTTGCAGGCTGTTTGACTTTTTTCCTAATTTACAATCTTAAATGAACTGAACAGCACCATAAAAGGCTTCTCAAAGAAAACAGGCACCTGAAATTTTAATCCTCATAATTCACATGAATAAATTCAAAACATGTCAACAAGGCACGTACTACACAGGACTACAGTGACTATCACAAAGAGATTTTGGTGCTGCTTTTTTTTTCCCCTAAAAACCTCAGTGTTCCTCTTAGTACTTGCTGCTGCCATTTGGAGGTCTTCTGCTGAAAGTATGATGAATGGCAACAGTGTCAGTTTTAGTTCACTCTGAAGATTGGAGAGTCAAAGTATTTCTGAAGAAGGGCTAAAGATGTTACAACAAAAACCATTACAAACCTGCAGCTGCATGTCCCCTACTGCAAATGCTACCGGAGGGTGTCACAGACTGTTCACATATATGCCTTACAAGAATGTGGTACGTATCTCCTCGTTACAGCAGGATTCAAGAGCAGCAGTTAAGCCAAGGAACTAACTGTACAGAGTAAACCTTCTTAATTCTTACTAGGTATTAGTGATTCCTGCAATCTTCCACTAGTCAAAAATGGAAGACTGCTGAAACCAGTAACAATGAAATGATTTTAGAAGAGTACCCATGCTCTGAGAAAGTAATTCCATCACAATCTGCTTATAACCTACGGACATTCTTTAAGTGAAAATCACTTGTATTGTAAACAATTAGAGCACTGTAAGTACGAGAGCAGTTATGCTACTTGCCAGACAGACTTCACTTCAGACAGCACACAGAAGAAAGTTTAAAGACAGACTAATTACTGCAGTTTATCTTTTTCAGTTCATCTTTCAGTTCTGTGATCACGGTGGGTTGAAAGACGACCATCGGGGGAGTCAGTCAGAGAAATGAACTCATCCATTTCTACAGCTGGCATTAATATCTATCTGCTAACTGCCTCTTTCTACGGACCCTCACTGGTGTGCAGGAGCAAAGGGATGCTCAAATGCAAAGTTATTTTTATGAATTTTAAGAGAGCTATCAGCCAGCTCAACCTCCCTGATCTGACACTTCCACAGCATGAAAAACACAAAAAAATGAGCTAGAATTCAAGCTGGATCCATCCCTTTAGCCACTGCATGGATCTGGACTAACTGAAGACTATTGTAATACTGAACCCCAAAATATCTGATAGAAGGCAGTGTTAGAGAAAGGAAGCCACGCCATACGGTGGTATACACAGGTACAGCTACAATGGGCATTTTCTGTCCTCGTCCTTTACAATTGCAGGATGTAAGGCTATTGCAGGTAAGCTAAATGAATTCTCTGAATCACTGTTCTTTGCAATAGAAGTTTGGAAGATCTTGTCTCCTCTACAAAGAACAAATCTAATAACAAATAATTTCTTGAGAATGAAGCAAATGTAGAAAGAAAAAAAACTTAAAAAAAAAATCAGATCTAAATGACATTTGCCTAAAAAGTTTCAACAGAACTGAAAGATGAAAACAGCTGTGTTACAAAGAGCACTGTATAACCTCTCACTAAAAGCTACATTGGTGCCTGAAGATATAAAGATGCAGGTGTAATCCAATGTTTTTTAAAAGAAATTTCAGAAAATTACAAAGCAATAAGTCTGACCTATAGCAAATAAATTAATTATGATAAAGTAGGGAAGAGCAAATATGGCTGGGGCTAAAAGAGATCCTTGTTTTCCAAATCACTTTTTAAAACTAATTCAGAATATGCAAAGCTGAAAATAGTCTACTACTTGAATTTCCAAAGCTGAAAAAGTCTCACCAAAGGCTTTTTACAGTCGCAACATTAGAGGAAAGACCATGAGTAAATTGGCTAGAGTATAGAAATCAGAGTAGGCCTAATTGGTGTTAACATAATGGAACATAATGGAAGGATACCAGAGAGGCTCAACAAGAACCTGCATTTTTCAGCATATTCTAAATTATCCAGGAAATAGCAGTAAGGTGAAAAGTCTGCTGACAATACACTTTACATCAATATTATGTTTTTCAGACTAGCAAGAAAAGGACCAACTGAAGAAGCAAAGCTGGACCTTATCAGAGCAGATGACTGAGCAATAAAGCAGGTGATAGCCAATGCAGGTGAACGAAAGTGGTGCAAGTTGTAGGAGGGAAGTAACCCTAACTTTACACAGAAAACAATGGGCTTTGCACTGATTACTACAATTCATGAATGAAACTAGGACTATGGATGATCCCATGAAAATGTCAACTCACTGGTGGTCCTAAAAGCAAGCCAGTGTTAGGAGCTATTAAGAAAGAAACTGAATACAGAACAGAGATCCTCATGCCCACATCCTGAATATCACTAGCTGTGCTGGCGCCTTCAGTCAAATAGGAACAGCAAAAAGTACAATCAGAGACACAGAATAGGTTCTCCAGTGGGGAAGAAATAGGCAAGCGAGGACTCTTCAGGTTCAGAAGTGCTGGGGGACAGGGACACCAGGGAAGGAGGAAATGATAATAATCTACAAAAACTTCATAAGGAAGAGTGGGTGCACAGAGACTGTTTGCTCTCCCCTCCTACCAAAAAAAAAAAAAAAAAAAAAAAAAGAAAAAAAAAAAAAGAAAAAAACACCTTACAAGTAGCATATATGTTGAATTTCTTGTCAAAGGCTCTTTGGATGCTATCGATGTAGTTGGGTGCAAAAAAGGACTAGACAAGTTTGAGGAAAATATATTCAAAAGTTACTAACTACACAGAAACAACATTAGACTTAGAACAGCCCTTTGCTGAAAATAGCTAGAGATTGAATATTCTGGGAAATTATTATATGTTTGCCTTGTTCTTTCTTACTCTTCCCAAAGCATCCTCTCTTGCTTATTACTCTTGGAAGCAGAATACTGGAATATCTTTCTTCTGATTTCATTATGGATTAAGATTTTACCTAAGACTTATCAGCCACTTCATCAACATATACATTCTCATTTGAAAGCCTCATTTGGTATTCATGACAGTGCCAATATCACAGACCCAGAGCCTTAACAGCTATCTTCTAATGAAACTTGTTGCAGCAGCTTAAGATGTCATTCACTACACTTCACCTCACCCCGCCAGAAGTTACTGCACTTACTGTACCAGTGGCAGAAGAAACTGTTTCCAAACTATTTCTCTGTGTCCATTCATTTCTCATCAAACTATTATTTAAACAAACAAACAAAAACAAATCAGCATTGAAGGTTTGGGGTTTTACTAATCCAATTACATTCTTGTTTCATCAGTCCTCGTGCAGAAGGTGCAGTAACTGTGGCACTATTAGAAGAGCACATAGTGAGAGAGACAAAAACAGCAACTGAATAGACTGAACTTTATTGATCATGTTTCAGCAGTCGGTTGCCCTTTACCAATAAACATTTAGGGTGGTAATTCTCACATTTTCAATAGAAAATGCTTTATTTTCTTTATATATTGTAGAACTTTGATTACTCCGGGTGTCAAGTAATTTTCTTCTTATCTGAACAACTGCCTGACCTAGATGTTCCTCAGTGTTCAAATCTTTGCTGAAAGGTTCTTACAGCCATAGTTTTGGCAACACTCTCATCTAACTTTATGGTGAAATCATTTTGAGGTGAGATAAGAGGTAATCAACACTGAATACTCCAATATTTCTTCCAGCAACAAGCTAAAGACTTTTTTTATGATCACTCTTGTGTCTATTTTGTTTTTTGTGAAGGCAGCACTGCTAAAAGAATCCAATTATTTGCCCCATCTGTGATTCAGCCCCTAAAGTTATGAACAAAATTTTTTTACATAAAAAGTCAGACAAACTGGAGAAAAGCCAGGGGACATGTTGATCGCATCTGTTTGGTAGCTGACTCTGCAAATCTTCCAATAAAGCAAGCCTATAGGATTAAAAATTTTTCTACTGTATCACTGGGCTATGATGCCCTGATGACATTTCAAAATGGCAAAAGGCTCGTTCAGATGCAGTTACCCTGCCAGAAGTTATCTTGCCAATACAACTTACTTCAAAGACATAACATATATAACTGCTAAAGACACATTTTTTCCGATAGAAGCTGCAACCAATCCTACAAGAGCTTGCTACCAATGATTGTTTCTCTTTGTAGAGCAGACTTGCATCTAAAAGTCTCAGGGATTGCAAGTGCTGGGAAAGATACGGGGAAGGGCAGAAACTGCAAAATTTGCTATAGAATAACTTACCAAACACTGATCCTGTACAGTCTAGAAATATCTAAAAGAAGAAAGCTAATCTAAGATCAGGATTAAGTTCTATGATTCAGAAAGATAACTCAAGGTAGAAAGAGGAAGAAACAGATAACTTGTTTAACAAACACTACAAGAAAAGGATATGAGACATACCATATATTTTAAATTGTATGGTCAAGAAACTGACGTTTTCATACACACACACAAAAAACAACAACAATAAAAAAAACATTCCTTCCCGAATGACATTTTAATGGGGCTGTCACATGTTTTTTCTACTGTAACGTACTCTGTTGCAGTAAGATTTTGGCAGGAGAACTTCAAAAGAGAGACAGACAAATTAGAGTCAAGTGGGAATTAACGCCCAAAGGAATAAAAAAAACTGAGAAAATATGACCTGTGAAGAAAAGGCCTGTTTGTACAGTTTAGTAAAGAGAAGGCTGAAATAAGAGAATAGCCTCCATGTATGCAAACAGGTGGTATAGACAGTACAGAAATCATTACCCTGCATGAGTAATAACGGCGGTCCAAGAGGTAATTGGCTTAACTAGTAGTAAGAGAGAGACATAAGTTAAATATTAAGAAAAGTCTGCTAACTATAATGATAGTTATGCACCAGCTATAAATAGATCAGCGGTGTGGTATTACCCTCTTTAGATGTTTTTAAGAGCAGATCAGACAAACATCTATCAGATACAATTTCAGTATATTTGCTTCTGCCTCAGAGTAGGGAGTAGCTTCTTGAAATTCTTTTTTTTTTCCTTGCATAGCTACGATTTCTTCATTATCCAAATAAAAACTACTTATCAGTGCTATCACACCTGTATTTCAGAAGTACTGTCTTTGCAAACAACAACATCTGAAACATCTGAATTTTACTACTGAAAGCACTGCTGTTGTCAAACTGTCACGGTACTTACCAGAAAACATTCCTCTTCAGGAACACAAAAACAGCATCTTTTACTACTACAAATAATCCACAAAGGTGGACAAACGATTGAAAGGAAACACAGAATGAAAAAAAGTGAGCAAGGAAAAAAAAACATCCGTGTAGTTGAACATTAGCCTAAACAAAAGGAATTCACTCTTATGAAGAACTAAGTTACTGCTTGGAATCATAATTTAAAAAAAATATGCAATAATTTGAGAAACAGAATACAAATAAAAGACATTCCAACCGCCAGGGAAGTCACAACTCTGCAAGCCTCCCTATACTAACAATTCCTTATCCTCAGTTTTAAAAGCACACAGAAAATAGCTCTGCTTTGTCCTTGTTCAAGTAAGTCCAACTTCAAACGACCTCATTAGTTAGACTCTAAACTATGCCATATGTGTATTTGTCGGTCAAGTGTCTCTAGACCACAGATTCCTGCAGATAGAAGCCACTGCAGTATCCTAACAAAGAACTCCATTTTTCCTTAATTCAGTCTTACCAGAACTTCCACAACTTCTCAAAAATACATATTTAAGATGAAATTAGAGACATTAATTCTGCATTAAAAAACAATGTAGAAAAACCTATAAAAAATGTATGCTTAACCAAGAAATTAGGTTAACATACTGACATAAGTTACATCTACCCTTAGTCATATATTACTAAGTCAAGATCTCATACAAAGACCCAGAAGTGAGAATCAAAACTGGCACACTGCGTTCTGAATGCTGTGCCCACTGTCCAATTATATAATGTACAGCAATGCCATTTTGCATGTTATATGCAATTATAATATACATGACCTACTTTGACCTATTCTGTAACACTACAAAACATCAGAATGTTAAAATTGAGAATTCAGTTTATCATTAGAAAAAAAAAGACAAGATATTTCTCCTCCCCACAGAGAAATTAGTGTTGTCAGTATAATGCACCAATTTTTTTTTGTAATATTCTGTGAGTTCTTCTTTCAGAATATTAGAAGTTAAAATTTAGAAATTAAGCTTTCAGGACAATTGCTGGCTAACTAGATAAACCCAGGTAGAGTCACTAGTCTATATACATATTTACATTAGCTCATCATGTATATGAAAGTAAGTTCTACAGAAGCTAACAAAATGTAATAAGTTATACTGATCAGCTGCACTTATTTCCATTATTAATTTTTCTCCAAATACTAGTCTACGTAATAAGGATAATATTAACTGAAAAGATTTGAAAAGAAATTGTAACACAGTCTAGTCCTTACTCCACACAAGCTACGTATATCTAGACAGGTCAGAACACCTTTGGCAACATGCTCGGTGGGAGAGAGGGGAACGATGGAAGAAATCACTCCATTAGCACTCTCATAATGTATTTTCCAGGCAGACATTACTCTCAGTCCAAAGACTGTTCAGTTAGAGAACCACTGAACAAGCTGTCACAACAACAGATTACATGTTATTCATTACTTTTGACTTAGTCTGCTAACATAAAAAGTCAGCCTGTAATGAAGATAACATAGATGAAAAAGAACTAACAACTGAAACTTGCATGGCTAATACATATGGTTTTTCAAAAAGTTCTCCATAAACCTTTATTAATAATGATAAAAATTTAAAAAATCTAATTTATACATAAATACCAACAGTAATTGAGAAGAAAACATAAGAAAAAAACAGAACCAAAATTATTACGTATGTGGATTAGATTTAACATGACTAATTTGCTTGCCTGCTCCAGAAGACCATATCCTTAAATAAATAAATAATAATAATAATAAAAAAGGCTTTTATATCTAACCTTAGCTTTAAACTCTGTATGTCTACACATAATCCAGCTTTCTTAAGACTAATATGAAAGAACCAGTGATGATACTATGACCAAATGTGAACAGTTATTTACTTTTACCATAAAGTACCTAGAGATTTATCAACATAAAGTGGAAAAAGTATTTTTATATATGATCTCCCCTACCAGGATATTAAACACCATACAACAAAACAACACTCCTGTTACGCTACAGGTTGAAAAATTTTACATATTTCTCTCTACCTGTCCCAGACATCTACCTATTCACACACACTATACAAGCTCTCAAGGTTCTCAACTACAACAGCAATCTTAAAAAAAAAATTTCTTCTGACAGTTTAGAAATCTCAGCAGGCTGTCATAAACTATTCAAAAACACATTTTCTTCACCATAGTCTTCCATTAGTGCCATGTAAACCACTGAGCTGCATTTATCCAGACAAACTGCACAGATTTTCTCCAGTAGAGTCTGACAAATATTAGTTTACCATTTTGCTTTATTGAAACACAATAAACCCTTTGAAAAAAAGTCAATTGAACTACATACAGCATCATTAGCTGAATTAATAATCAAGTTCAATACATTTCAATAGCAACTATGACAATTTATAAGAATTCTAAGTCCTCTTCTAAGAATGTAAATGTATTTTGAAGGAAACAGGTATTTCCTATTGCTGGCCACCATAAGCAACATCAAATACCAATAACACATCAAAGTAAAATTTTCATACAATATTTTTATTATTTTCAAGTGGCAGTGAAGAATTTAGTCACAGAGCAGGACAAAAAAAAAAGAATATTCTTTTCAGTTTTTCAATGAAGCATAAATACTAACTCATCACTCCTTGTTCCCTTAAAACTATCCATTAGGGAATCCCGTAAGAAAGAGAAATTACACTTTCTAGGGTATTCTGCTAACAAGTGCTACGCCACAAGGGACTCCAAGATGTTTTGCAAGTCAGGCATGTAGAGATCCATTCTGCAACTAAGCCTTTGCCACATATATAGGAACTTGTTTTGGAAGGCCTCTTGCACTCTGCAACATGCTGCATTGTTTGAAGAAAGAAATCTCGTAGTTTGGAAACGTTTTCTGTGCGCTATAAAAATCCCTCTTCTTTCAAGGCAAGCTTCCATTATTGCTTACATCCTTTCAAGAAATGCTTAAATGATTCAATACAGCTTAAAAGTACTTTGCTTATTTAACGCTTTCATCTTCAGTAATTCCACAGCGAACCATTAAAACCGTATTACGGAGGAGAGGACGCCAGAGGAGACTCGCGTGGGCCCTGCAGCGCACCTCTCGGGCGGGAAGGGAAGAGCCACCTAACGTTCACTTTTCCCCCTACCAGGGCACCTCGCCGCACCTGACCCACATACCCAATTCACAGCACCGCTCTCGCTGCGGAGCGATGTAAGAGCCCACGGTATCACCACGTGATTACAGGGACACGTACGGTCACGTATGAATATTTTTAGAGCGCATAAAACCCTTAAGATCCGACAGTTGTAGCGCGAACACCTCTAACGTGTCCCCCCCCCACACACACACACACAGCCCCCCTCGGACCGGGCCCCGGTCCCTCGGCCCGCGCGGGCGGGGACGCCGCTCGGGGCCGCTCCTCGGGGCGGCCTGGGCCAGCGCGCCGGGCACCTCGCGGGCGCTGGAGCCGCCTCCCGCAGGCCTCCCCGCGGCGGGCCGCGCCGCGCCGCCGGGCCCGCTCCCCCGCGGGCCGCTCCCCCGCACACGCGTCCGCCCGGCCCCGAGCCGCCCCGCGGCACCAACCTGTGTCACAGCGGAGGCCGGGCGGCAGCGAGGGCCGCCGCGGGGCCCGGCGCAGCCGCGCGAGGCAGCGGCCAGGTTTCCGCAGAGGATCCCACCCGCCGGCGGGGAAGGGGCCCGGGCCCGCCCGCCCGCGCGGGGGCACGGCGGCGGGGGGAGGCGGCGCGCACCGAGGCCCGCAGCGGAGGGAGGCGAGCGCCGAACGGCGCCGCAAGGGGGTGGGGGCGCCGCCGCCGCCGGGGTCCCCGCAGGCGTGAGGCGCCCGCGGCCGCCGCCGCTCCTGCCGCCCGCCGCGAGCTCCGCCTCCCGCTCCGCCGAAACCCGTGACGCAGGCCGCGCCGCCCGGCACCGCCCCGGGGGCAGGCCGCGCGCACGTCATCGCCTCACGTCATCGCGGCGCGGCGTCACGGCGGACGCGCGGCGCCCGCCTCCGCGCACGCGCATCCGAGGGCGAGTGGAAACGCGGGTGCACGGCGGCAGAGGAGCCGCGCGCGTGCGCACCGGGCACACACGGCCGTTGGGTCGCGCCCCGCGCATGCGCGGGAGCCTGCGGCGCCGTTAGGCCGCCCGCGACGGCGCGGGGAGGGGGGGAAGAGGGCGCGCGGCGCTGTCGGTAACGGTCGCAGCGAGAGCCCGAGCACAGCCCTGTGTTACCGACACGGCTTCCTCCCAGAAAGATGCTGCCGTTACCTCCAGAAGCAGTGATGGGTTGTGTTTATATAACATCTTGAACGACAAATCACGTGAAAGTTACATTCTTAACATTACTGCTTATTGATCATGTTATGCTATGCCTGCTACACTGTGTTTTTTTGTCAAGCAATTTTAAGTTGTGCCCAAGCTACTGCTTTTCCCTTCGGGGCTTTCATGATCTGGACTGGTCCCCAACAGTAGCCAACATCTTTAGGTATGCTAGAAAGAAGGACACCTATTGCTACTACACTCGAAGTAGCAGATGACAGGAAATAGTGCTATGCCCATGTAACTATTTTTGCTCACGTTTAAAAATAAGCATGCAGGCATGATCCATTGTGCATGAGACAGACAGATGGTCTGTGCATGCTTAGCAAATGTTATTCTGAAACATGTTGATATGCAATACATGTTCAGAAAGTCTTACCAAGGTAGCAGTAGTCTGTTTGGTTGCACGTGATTATGCAGCACAGTAATCCCAAATGAGCTACAACTCATATAATGTGGTTTCTGGCATGAGGCATCCCACTCAGAAGTATTTAAGTCAAAGGTTTGTAAAACCTGCACATGTCCTCAAGATCTACCCAGACAAAATGTTTTGGCCACTTTAGACACGGGCAGGAGAACCTACCCGACTGTAAGTTTAAGACTTTATTATACTATGTATTATAATCTGTCATTATTATAGGTATACATAATTATGCTGGTAAAGTCTTTGAAGTAGACACGTTATAGACAGGACCTCAAGCTGCATATCCAGGCAAGTAAAGCTTTCAGAAAGAATTGCATATGAAGTTAAAGAGATTATGTGTCAAGGCCCACAACATGAGTATTTTGAGCTCCTCCACTGAAATACAATGTAGATGACAGACACTGTCATCTTTTCTAAAAATGCATTAAAAAGGACAGTACTGAAGAAAAATCACCTGATAAAGTATGTTAAAGAAAGACACAAGGCTCCGAATCACACTGATAAATAAGAACTCAAGAATCAATATGAGGAATATTTAATAGTTCCTCAACGTTAAGATGCTTTTTTCCACAGTAGGCAAAATTGTCAGCTATGTTTGTGTGATTCTTGTTGTGACCAAGAGTCTTAACTAGGGAGCTACAAAGGTGACCTTTTGTGCTAAATGATAGGGAAAGAGCCAGCAGTAATGCTGACTTTGTATGATGCTCCTGCACCATCAAGCAGATCAATGAGCCACAGCTGCTTACACAGCTTTGAAAGCACATCCAGTGTTTCCCTTGCCTTAATGTTCCAGTCCATGGCTATTTGTCAGTTTTAGCATCTTGCAAATGGATTTCCCTGATGGAGGAAGGGTTAGTGAGCAATAGGTTTCAAAAACAAAATTCCTTTACTACAGAAGAAGCCAGCAAGATTCTAGAAAATGCTCACTTGCCCTTTTCCTCTATGTACTCCTTTATATTTCTGCCTTCATAGCAGAGAGCATTCTGACTGCGTTATTAGCTCCATCCCCAGAGTGCTTCGCTGAGGTCAGGTACATCTTGACAGGCATCGGCATTACCCTGGCATAATCCCTAAAACAGAGTTTCTTCAGTATCAGGAGCAGGATAAACAGCTAAATATTGAATTTAAGAAAAAAAAAATCTGTCAACACCAGGGACCAGCACTTATGACTCTGGCTCACAGTAAGCTCAGCCCAAGCCCAGCAGTAAGGATCTGAGATCATGTGTCATGCTACTGGAGCGAAATAGTGCTTATAGGAACTGTGTAATTGCTGATATGGAAGAGTATAAAAATAGATGACACTATAGCTGCAATAAAGCACATTAGTTTTTTATGCATTTGGTACAAGCCCTTCATATGCAACTGAAATTGGGAGGAGTGGAGGTAGAAATTATAGGGTAAGCACATCTTAGGAGAATCTACTCAAGTAATTGACTGAGATTTGGCAGTGTGACTCTCCCTGGATTCCAGAATCAATACCTCACTGCAGTAAGAGGTTCTCACCTTCTAGAGATACTGCTTGAGGCTAACAATTGTGACTGTATGAGTTAACACAAAAGCCACAGCTTCCAAGCACTTCAAGTGGGCATGAACCAGCTGTTTTTAGAGGCCATGCCATTCTCCTCCCTTCCCCCAAATCTCTGCCTCCTTCTCACCTCCCCACCACTCCATTTAGATTCCTCACACTGGTATGTTTTGAACTACATCCAGAAAAAGATCTTGTTTAAAAAAGGATTAACTTCATGCATTTTTAATCAAGAGGGAAGAGCTGTCACAGGAACAAACTTCTGGAGACAGAATGGGTGAGAAAAATCAAGACTACTTCTTTCGGGAGCTCACAAGCTAAAAGCATTTGTGATGCCAGGATGTTATAACATGATCAAGATGTCCTTCCTCGCAGGCTGGAGAGCTAATACTTTACATAAAAATTTTACACCGCACACTCATGTGCACTGAGCAAACAGCAGTATCAGTTCAGGCCCTCGCTGGCTCTAGCTGACTGCTATGCACCTCTGCCTTTCCATGACAGAAGTGATCATGTGCCTGCATCTCAGCAATTCCACTTCCTCTTAATATAAAGCACCATCACTGTGAGGCTGATTGCAAAAAGACAGGAAGAGCAAACAGCTTGAAGGAGTACAGTCCTAAACCACTGCTGCAAGATTCATCACTTTCAAACACGACCCCTAAACTTACAGATCTGGAGTGAAAAGTGGATTCTATACAGCACATAAACCTGTGGTTAGGGGATATAGGAATTCCTTTATCATCACAAACCAAGAAAAAAATGTGAACTTCTATAGAAATACAAGCAAAGAAGCCAAAAGGACTGTTTTAAGAAACAATAGCTAGAGAAGCTTTATCTACGGCCACTTTAAGAGCTAGTTATAGTAAAAAGAAACTATATAAGAAAAAAAAATCTTTCTTGTTATAATGTCTCTTTTAAACTATCTCATTTCTCTGATGAGAGACTCCCTCCTCCCCGCTAGCAACTGTATTTCTCACCCACACTGGAATCTCCTGCCATAGTATTTTGCATTTCAGGATGCATTCCTGTTGCCCAAGACATGCAAGTTAAGCACCAGGAAAAAAAAAGAAAAAAAAAATGCAGCCAGCTGTTGACTTGACTGTAATGCTTGAAACAAAACTAAGTATGAAGGAAAGAAAATACAGTAGTCATTCAGGTATTTAACTTCTCTAAAAAAGCACACTGCAGATGAGACTGGGCCGCAGTACTGATAGATTTGTCTGCTCCAACTCCATCAACTAAAGCTTACGAGGTAACTCCTTTACTTTCAAGACTCAGCCATATTCAGTAGCCCAAAACATGAACACCGTTGACTTTGCTAATAAGATTACTACACTTATGTCTACATTACTCAGCCATTTAACACAAGTCAGCTATTCAAGATGTCAAGAGTAAACTAGGATATGTTGATTAGAAGTGTATGAAGTTACACTATTCTGGCACATATAATGGCTTCTTGAGGATTACACAGGATATTCCACACAACCATTCAGAATAAACATAGCAATAAAAGCTTATAACAAGCAACTGTTGTGTCGTAATTATTCATTTGCATGTTGAGGCACACAGTGCACCTTACTGCAGACTAGCACTGCACAGACTATACTCCCTTTAGCAAGCACAGTAATAACTGTTAACCTTTAAACATTGAAGCTTTTTACAACAGACTTCATATTACAGTAGATAAATACTCTGAATAATCAATATTGTGCCCAAGACAAAGGGTATCTGTAAAATATTTGGCAGGTACAGTTTATAAAAATTCACCTTCATGGAACCACACTAGTTTCATACTTGTAAAGTTCTCTGATGGCTATTCAGATGTAATACTAGACAGTGTAGCAAGGTAGTAGTTGATAAGCATCCATTTATCAGTCACATAAATATCTGACAATGAGTAGGCACAACAACTAAAGCTTCAGCCAGAGGTAAATATTAAAGCAACTTAGGAGAGATTTCTAACAGAATGGTAAATGTAATTATCATTTCAATGGTTCTGCTTTTTACTCATTCAGTGCAGGAAATGCTTAAGTTTCAGTGTTTGATCAGTAAGCCTCCTTCATTCTTCATAAGGTTCCTCCATCCTTTTCCACAGTTGCACTCACCTCCTTTGTAAAATAAACTATTTAATTAAATAAAATCAGTCTTCCCTGAACTTCAGCTACCCAAGTTTATACAGGTCAAGGATGTTTTTGTTACCACACCCATTTTTTTTAAAAACCTCTGAATGCCCTTAGTTCAAGGGCTGTTTTTATGACATAGGAAGAGATTTGCTAAAGCTGATTTTATCTGCAGTACTAACAACTGAAAACTAAGCATTCATTCTGACAACACCTGTTCTTTGTGTTCTTTTCTGCAAAAATTTTTAAAATAATTTCATCTGCATTATAGAGGGACCAAGAAGGGGAGGAACAAATTAAAACCTCAGCTGTGAGAATTAAGCATTTCCTTCTCGCTAGTGCTAGAAAAAAAAAAAAAAAAAAAAAAAAGGCGATTGCAAAACCACTACAGCAAGGCAGTTACTATCCTAGTATCTAATATAATGTGATGTATGTTTTAATATTCACAGTAAGCCTCAGCACACAGGACACATTAGTATTATTACTCAAAATGACTGCAGAAAATGCAGAGAACACTTTAATGTTCCCCTTCTCCTTTCAAGGATTCATTTTCTATATTCTTCCACTGTACTTACCCCTGGAGTATTTTGAATATACTCTACTAATACACTAAGCTGCAGTGCATTATGACTCCACACATGCTTGTTTCACCTTCTTGCCATAAAAAGCAAAAGCAGGAAAGTACCTCTTCTAGCTTATATCTTCTTAAAACATCCATTGCTTTGCCTAGAAGTTGAAGAATAAAAGTTCAAATAAACATGCCTTGTACTCAGTGCAGGCAGAAAGATTTGTTCTTACTTGTGGAGGAGTTATTCATTGCAGACTGAACAGGTCTCCCACACAGGAGAACACTAACCTTTCCAGGGTTTTGTTTCACAGACTTGAATGATATGTTTAATCATCCTTATGCATAAACTTCTTTACAAATGTTCAAACTCCAGCAAAGTTAAAGAGGAGATTTGCAACAGTATTAAATAATTATTTCCAGGTTTATGTTCAACTTCTACAGAGAGCAGCTCTGGGATATAATAAAAGTAATCTGGTTTTATTAAATCACTTCTGTTTCACCTCAAATGTACTGTCCACATCTATCATAGAAGCTGACGGCCAAACAGGAGGAGAAAGTAAATTCCATGAATCTTAAGTCTGTTTAACTATGTTTAAATTTCTATAGAAAGATGTGAAGAATGTTGAAATAATCTCTTAACAAACCAAGTAATTTCACTTGAATGCAAAGGGCTAGGCTACTAGAGTTTCGTTACCTAATAGGTACATTTTCTTCCAGGAATTCGCCTGCTGCATACTCAATCAAAACATACCCACATAAGAGGTTTGAAGAAGTTGACTTCATCTCTGTACAAGTTCCTCACAACCACATAAATGATCAACCAATTGCTAAGAAAAAAGGATATATCAGAAGTAGAATAAATCTTACACAAAGCATTTTAGCTTTATGCTCAAACCCCTCTTCCCCTTTGCTCACAAAACTGGCACTCAAATTTTCATGACATAAAGCAATCTAGATGTACTTATGTAAATTCTAATATTTTAATTAAACAAAAGTCAAACATCTTTGAAGAGAACAAACATCTGGCAAAGACTCTTACGTTCATTCCAAATTTAAGTATTAATAAGGTTGCTTCTATAACAGCAACTTGATGCCACAAATTTAATTTGTTACAGAAAGCAAAAAATCATAATCTAGTTTTTTAAATTTTGATCAAAAGTATCAAATAGCAGGGAACATTTGCCTTAAAGTGAATCATACAGCAAATACAGCATCTTCAAGTGATATATTAAAACATCTCTAGTTTTCACATCAAAACTCTCCATTGATCAAAAGATCATGTCTTTTTTAGGATACTGATAAACAAAAGTATGTTAAAATCATAAGAAAACTGCATGTCAATAGAAAACTGTATGGATAGAAAGTGTTTTAACTGGTGAATGAAGGATTCCAAGTTTCTCCCTCAACAAAATAGGATACTGCACAAAACAAGGCAATATTTTTCTTCTGAGCTGTAGAATGTTACAAGATCACAAAACCATGAGCTTGAATTATTGTCTTTTCTCATACAGAAACTTGCAACTCAGCTTTATATAGCATGCCTTAAACTTCCGTACAAAATGATTATGAGTTAACATGACAACATGGGAAACTAGTATTTAAATATGAAGTTCTATGCAATTTATATTATACTACAGCTTGTGCTTCAAGACTTTACATGTTGTTGAATCTATCACACCTTCTTTCCATAACAGAGTGAGTGTTTTCAGAGAAAAAGATTTATTCCTCACACATAATCAATGAAAATTAAGGCACTCAATGTGGCAAAACATTCAGATTAGTAAGAATTATAAACGTAAGCCACAAAGGGAGAAAATCAGCAAATGTCCAATTTGGGATAGGGTGAAGTCTCATTCTGTTAGAGCTTTGGCTTGAACTCGCCAGAAAGAAGCTTTCTAAGCATTTCAGAATTTCTTCCTTCTGGTGGTGGGGGCCATCTGTTGTGATCTGAGAAGAACAAATAAAACAACGTACTTAGTTATCTAAAAAGTAGACATTTTGTGTCCTCCCATTGCCCAGTTTTAACCACTTCAAGGGCACTATTCTGTAGCCCTTTTTTTTACCTGGTACTTCCAGGTTACTGCTATATAAGCTTTGGCCACCATCCACAACCATGGTTATCCCTGTTATGTAAGAAGCAGCTGGAGACAGCAGGAAACACACTGCAGGAGAGATCTAACAGGGAATGACAATTTTAATCACTCTTAAATTGCTAGGAATCATTTGTGTCCATGACAAAGCTTGTAAAAACTGGTATGGGCAAGAGAAAACAATATTTTCTACTCAGCGATGAAAGTCATTAACAATCTCAAAGCTAAGTTTCTAGCCACAGACATCGAGTACATAACAGCTGAAAAACAGCAACTTTTCGTAGATCAGCATCAGATGCCTAAAACCAAACAAATATTTAAGTTGACCAGTTTATCAAAGACACATATTCTTGGTAGAAGAGAGCTAAGTACTCTGAAATCACATTTTTTTCACACCTATCTTTAATACTTTCTAATTCTCCCTGCAGTAGGTCAACCTCTTCAGAAACTAATGTCAGCTATGGAATACTACAGCTGTAAGAGGCATCTAAATTAAACTTTCAGTTTAACAGTAGCTACTGGTTAAGTCTCCCAGTTGGCATTATTACATATTACTGCAAGCTTTCTTTTTTTAATACTCCATCATAGTTCAAAGTCTTTATTGTTCTCCATATATTAAAGTAGCTTCAAAACAGAAATAGAAGTAGAAATATCACAAATGTTCTGAAAGACATTACCTCCTCAGGAACTGCTGACCTCTTGGCAGGAATCTTTGGGATGTTCTGTAACCACATTATTGTACCTTGCTCTCCATAGTTTGCAACAGCAGTTTCTGAAAATACTGTTCCCTGTATTAAAACACAACACAGTGACAATTAAATTATCTTGCACACATTCAAATTCTGGTCATTGTAAAGTTATTATTAGTGGGATTTTTTTGAGGAATTAAACTGTCTAAACAGCATTTGAATGCAAGTTTTTAAATTGGATTAGATAGTATTATTTATGAAAGAAGGTGACTTGACTGCCTTTCTCTGTCAAGAGAAATTGATAAATTGGAAAAATTACTTGATAAATTGGAAAAATGAACAAACAGAAAAACATGTAAATAAATCTTAATATTTAACAAGTCTCAAGATGAGCTTGGCCTCAGAGAGCCTACATAGAGCCATTACCTGAATGATCATTCCACATTTCAATTAAAGCAAAACAGTTGTTTTAGGACAAGATATACAACAGACTATACCATTCTATACAGGCAGCAGGAAGATCATCGTAGGGACCAGTTAATCAAGCCTGACACTTACCATACCATAAGATAAGATAAATTCTGAATGTAGAAATAACTGGACAGCTTTCCTTTCCCATTTTGTTCTCAACAGAAGAGTGAAGATTACACAAATCACAACAGATGGAATCTCAAACTTCAAAGGCAGGACTAAAGCCTCTGTATCTGCAACATCATGTGCTATGAAAATATAGCTGGTCTTTCCATGAGATTATTTAAGACAATTGCTACATGCTACCTACTTTCTCAGAAATGTGGCAAGCATATTTTAGCTACCTGTAGTCATTTCTTGTCTACATTTACCTGGTAAGAAAAAGTAGAACACACAATTTTACAACTAATCTCTTTGAAGGGGCCACTCCAAACACATTCCTTTTACGTCTAAAAGACTAACCTAACTTGACATGTAGAAGATGAAGGTAAAAGACATTACGTGACACAGAGATTCTCACAGTAACTGTAAACACAGTTGGAAACTACCAGGATACCTGATCATCATACAGAGAAACTTTTGTAAACTCAGAAATAATTTGTTATTAAAATATAAAAAATTGTGTAATTTTATGTCATGCTCTTGTAAAACAGGCCACTTCTCCCAGATGTCCTTTGGTTAAGCTAGAAAAGTCAGAATGCCAAGTCAAAGCAGAATGCAGAAGTGACTTTATCCCGCATTCCTCACTTGTCGTTCAAACAGTACAAAACATTCTCAAAGGACCTGAAGGACACAGATGAGGGAATTAAAAAATGAAAACTCACAAACTACAGACTCTAGATTTTTAAATGCCTTTTGATCTGAGCGTTTGAACCATGAGCATGTATGATGACTAAAGTTATTCTGTCATTTGCCATTACTTACAGGAGCAACACTGTTGATTCTTACTCCGCTGTGGGCCCATTCTAAAGCCAAAGTCTTCGTGAGGTTATTCACTGCAGCTCTTGCAGCTCCTGTATGCCTATTAAGAAAAGAAAGCAAAAGAAGCATCTGCTCCCTCAGATAATACTGCCCAATCTCCATTCTACTGCAGTCTCACTAGGATAATCAGGATAGTGCTGTATTGCTAGACTAAGCATCAGAGATGCAGAGGGGTTTTCTAGTTTGAACCTTGACCATAGCTTCGCAGTTTAGCTGAATTATGCTAAGATTTTCTATCATTTCTGCAAATATTTATTGTCCAACATAGTTGGTGGTAATGAAGCCTGCTACATTTTATTGCAGAAGCAGGCTAACAGAATGATAAACAACTGGAGATAAACCTGCAGGTGTGTGAAACTATAAAAGATACACCGCACAAGTAAGGCAAACCTTGCAAGGTCAGTAGTCTGAAAGATATTTAAGCCACACAGATGTGTTTAAGATCAGCCAGTGTTCAAAAATTGCTACAGATGGGAAAACAGGAACACAAGCATACTGATCGCATATCCCTTTGCCATTTATACACCTTGCTGCTACAGGAAACCTGTATGAATGAATACATGCTTGAACAGATGCAGACAAATTTACGACAAAGCTGAATAGCAGACAGTGGGACTGACAGAAGACTCATTTTAGCTTCTTTAGTTTAGCAAAACAGAAGAGATGCCATAAGTGCCATCATATCAAACATGATGATATATGTAGCAGGAAAGAAGAGCTTTTTTGATTGAGGAATAAGAAAAACTGGTTAAAACCTGACTTCTTCATATGTTTAGGACAAAAATTAATGACCTTCTGACACAATATCAAACTTGAGTAGTTTTAGGTTGAAAATTGTTATTTATGAAAGACTGTGGGAAACGATTTTTGGCACAAACAGTGGTTAGACTTGTAAAAGGATATTACACTACTCTATACTACATTTCTGAAAAAAACAACATTTCAACAAAAGTTCAATCTGAAAGTAATTTTGTCTACCCATCTACAAAAGCAGAAAACAGTTATTTGGGAAAACTTACTTCCACTGTTATTCAGAACTAGGTTCTTTATTTCTTGGTGTATCAACCTATTCAGTGACAGTTCAACTAGATTTACCTAGAGCAGTGAAACTAAAACAATTGTAGCTTCAGCACCACCCTGTGGATCTCCAGATGTATTTTGCACTGTCAAGAACAAGCCAGTGAGAAAATATGCTGTTGTTTCTTTAAAATTTGAGATTTTGAAAAATTTCAAGCCAAATTAGGACAAAGAGAGGTAAGACAACATTTGTTCAAAATTAATTTTTGAACTTACAATTTCTGTTGAAGAAAGTAAAAAGTAAAATAAGAGTTTTTTTCAATTTCCTAACTGATTTTTTCAGTTAGGAAACTGTCTGACAACTTCTAAGTTTCCTCATGCAAAGAAAATAACTGAAACAAACCATTTTCTGAACATTATTCTCTTTCAACATATTGACACTTTTTGGTGGAAAACTTTCAACCAAAAGACTCCTGATCACCTCCATTCTGAGGGTGAAGACATTTGAACAAATACAGTAAGTGTATGGAGAGGATGCTGCACTGGCATGCAGAAAACCTTGATCATTTTTGCCAGAAAAAAAAAACATAAAACCAAAAAAACACATAGTAATGTTTGCACCCATGAGCCTTCTCCCAGTAAAGAAAGAGGCAGAGTAAATAGGACTGATTCTATGTATCACAGAAAAAAAAATCTTTGCAGCTAGAAAAGGTAGCCATAAAGTGAGGGCAGAAAGCAAAATCAAACAGGCAGGGATTATTTGAAGTGAAGGACAAAGCTGCAACCTAGAACATGTTAGGAATGTTCCTCCTGCACCTAATTCTAGTCCCATAACTCATTACACACCATCAAGACCTGTAAACTGACAGCAGAAGAGCAGAGCAACAGGTGCCAAGTTCCTGCAAACCCTCCAGAGATTTGGAGAGAAAACAGGCAAAAGTTACACTTGAACGCACATAGTTCCCACTCACATCCCATTTCCAGTGAAAGCTTCACTGCAAAAGTCTTGCTTCACAGTTTCTTACAAACTCTTTGGCAAAGACCAGAGATTTCATTTACTCCCGCAGTCTCCATTCAATCAGTAAGAGATCCTCACAGAGAGAGCCAAGTGATAGTACTGCTCTCTTAACACACCTATGTTTCTATTCTCTGCTGTTGCCCAATGCACAGCTTTCTAGAAGAATATGAAGTATTTAGGAGAAATCAGAACTTTTAGAGAAAAATATAGGAAAATGTAAAAAGAATATTACGACATTCCAGGAAACCCATTTCTCACGGCAGCAGTAATGTTGACAATGACTCCTCCATGTTCCTGCATCCAGGCATTGTACACTGTATGAAGGAGGAAGATAACCTATAACTATGAGAGGAAATACATACAAACAAAATTGCCAATTGGATGCCAAATTTGGAGTCTAATTCCAATTCTGCTACAAGTTGCTTGTGCAGATTTGGACAAACAATCTGCTCTTTGTACCACAGTCTCAGCACTGATCTGGTAAGAAAGCAGTGCAGTCCACATAAGGCTCAGTGTTTGTATAGAAGGCTTTGACAGAAATCAAGATCTTGTGCCTTCTATGTAAGTTGCTTTCATTTCTATTTTCCTAATGCTATCTGAAAATCACATATCAAACATAAATTCAATTCTACATCTTTGATGTAAAAGTCTTCTCCTGTGTTACACACAGGGAAGACAGAGAAGTTAAATGGTTTTCCTATCATCCTTTAAGTCAACACCCAAACCAACTGACTCCCCAAACCTGTCCTTAACCAGAAGGTCATTTTTCCACTGAATGCGTACATATGTGTTTGTGTATATTAACAAATATAATGTACAGCTTAAGGTATAGCTTAAGATGAGATTCATGAAAACAAGTATCTACTGTCAGGTAAGAATGTGAAAAAAGAAGGGGGAGAAACTTTTACAGAAATACTGGTAAGACAAGCAATATAAAAAAACCCTCTGCATAATGTTTGCTCCTCACCTGCTTTGCAGCAATAGAAGGTTCCTGTCAGATTAGTGTCTATCACAGCATTCCAGCCTTTTGCACGGATGGCTTCAGTAGGACTCATGAACTGGCCGCCTCCGTTGTTCACTAGGAAGTCAATCTTCCCATGCAGATTCAGTGTAGACTTCACCAAAGCTTCTACCTAAAATTTTATTTATTTATAGTGTGGTATGCTGAATAAGTTATGTACCCATTTTCATTCTCAGAAGAAGTTTTCTCACTCAAATCCTTTTCATACATAAAGAGGAAGTACCAGTCTTCAGAGGTTGGTCAGCAGTCTCCAGGCTGGAAACTCAGTATGACAGGTTTAATCAACCAAAAAGGATTGGGCTGAGTCCATGCTTACCTCATAAATCTTCCTGGTATAATGTATGTGCTACACAAAACATCAGCACTGAAAAAAGAGGGAAAGCTATGCTTTTGAAGCTGGAGTGGTGGGGCTGGTAGGATACTATTTAAGATCAACTAAAAGTCTCTTGGTATTTTCCAATAGAGCAGGGGTATTTGCATCAGAGGGTAGAAGAGTTTTATATTAGGTAGTTTACTGTTTTTTTCATCCAATCCATATTCCTGAGGGTTTTGAATAGAGAATATTTTACTTTCCTCCTTATTTTCAAACAGAATAAAGTGTGATAGCACTGTTAAAAATGGCTGCTGTATTTCAGTAGAAAGGAAAGTAATCTTGAAAAAATTTAACTTTCTTATCTAGAAGCTTTGTGCATTCATTGAAGGTCTGACACGTGAGTTGGCAGCAGCCAATCTTCTCATGCAGAACAACAAAGTTAGATTATAATCTGACAGAAGAGAAACTAAATAAAATGCTAGTAAGGCTATCAAGTAGTTTTCTTTAGCAAAAAGAAAGGTGTCTGAATAAACAGAAACCTTCTGTCTGTTAGCAGTAGGAACACTGCTGATTAAGAGCACTGTCTGGCACTATATGCCTTTGGGTACTCTGAGAAGATATTAAGAGCAAATAGCAAAATATTCTGTTCACTCACTTAAAGAGCTGCAGCACAGAAAAGGGGTGGCTTAAATTCAACTTGGGAGACTCTAAACCTAGCACTAACACTGATCTAATCTGAGCTACAGGTTGTCAGCTAAACCTTTTCCACTGTCTTGTGTTTTGGAAAAACAACAGTTTCCCCACACATTTGCACAAAGCACACGAGAGAACTTCTGTAGGGGAACATGTTCCAATGCATTCAAAGATTTCACAGATACCAAAGCTGACATATTTTTTCCTACCAAAAAGTAATAATGAGAGACCTTCAGAGCAATCACTTAATAAACAGGGGAAGTAGGATACCAGAACTGTTTCCTGCATCTGCATTAGCTATCATAACAGGACACCATGGATCAGTTAATCCTAGCCAAGCAGATGTAAAGAGTTAATCTAGCACCTGCAGTCAAACAAAACACAGATGAAAAAAAAAATCAGTCGGGGCAATGCTGCGGATGGAACAGATTTGACTTGCAGAAGAACACCATTTAGCCTTCTTCTGTATTGAGTTAGTAATACAAAACATCAGAAAAAAAAGAATAAGCAATGAATGATCTATATCTTACCAAGAGTATCACTGACTCAATCTCATAAATTGCAGTCTTACAGCTTTTGTTGCTAACAATCAGGTTAGAATGTTTTAATGGGATAGTGTGAATCCTATAAGCATGCACCTCTCTGGAGAAGAGAATCTAAACAAACTGGCATAGTGACAGAAGTCTGATTGAAAGACTAAAAAGATGCATTATAAAATAATGTAAATATCTATAGCACCATCTCTGGCATCTCACTCCTTGAGGCAGTCAGTGCAGGCTGTAGGATCTGAGAAAAAAGCATCTGTGGCAGCAGTCCCAAACCCTTGCCACAAGACTTCAGTTTTGCTCACAATCAGGGAAAGGTAAATTGATCTCATGTTAGACAGCAAAAATTATACTTTGCTTGCCGTTATCAAACTTTTTTCTCCCTGTCAGCCTGCTAATCTTACTTTGAGTATTGTCCACAAGTCAAGGGCTTATTTATGGAAGAAAAATGGCTTCTGTATGAGGAATGATTAAACAGACTAGGACTTACGTTGGAAAAAAAAGAGACAAGGGGAAACTCTAAGAATCTATTAAAATGAAATAAAAAACAAACAAAAAGAAGAAGAAAGCAAATGGAATAATCATGCACTGTCTTCCAGTAGAAGAGTTTCAAGCCATCTGGTGAAAGGACGAGGCAGGAGATTCACAAAACAGACACACATACACACCCACCTGTGAGACCTCTGGCCACAGAACAATGCAAATACTAGAAGCTTACCTGAGTGGAAAAAGAAATGGACAAATTAACAGAAAAAAAATGCACTCAGAAGAGACATGACAAGCAAGTTTTCATCAAGTACACAGAACCTGCTATAACCTATCATTTCAAAATGGTTCTCAAGTTGTATGAACCTCTGCTGGTTTTCCTACTTGCCTCACCATACTGTCAGAGCAATAGAAACAATACAGCTACTAGTTTTGTTTTCTGAAAGACAGCAGAGCTGGCAGGCTCTATAGCTTGATAATTATCTAGACTGTAGAAATTTAGACATCTATTTTGGATAGGTCCAATTACAGCAATCTTCAAAATGTATCCTCTGTTGTATAGAAAGCATCATCGCAGCACTTCTCTTGATTAAAGTAAATGTTGTGACAGAACAGTGAGAATAAGGGACTGGTAGAACATATTTAAATTACATTGAAGAACGAAAGAAGGTTTTTTACCATTGCTAAAGATTTGAAATCCACACAGAAAGAATTTCAAAAAAATCCCAGCTACTAAAGGGTGTCCCTGGGAATAAAACAAACTGTAACAAGTTTAGCTAAGAGTTTAGGACACATTTTCTGACAAAGATTGAAAAAAAGAAAGTCATGAAGTTCAGACACATAACCAGAAGACTGGAACTCTTCAATATTGCCCTTTTCTGTGTGACTGCAATTCAAAAATACTGTGCAGTAGCACACTTCTGCAGATAATGTTAAGAAACTGAGATGACAGTATTCATACCAAGAGAAAAGGAGTAAATGTCCAGATAAGTGCAAGGTGACGTATGAATGTTAGGAAAACTCAATAGGCAAGCTACTTGGTACAGGGTGAGTACAGAGGTTTGCTATTTGGAGACCATTCTTGCACAGTGATATCAGGTGTTTTTACTTTGTGCTATTGCTGTTTTATTTTAAAATAAGACAACAGGAATCTGTTATCTGCAGTGCTCCATCAAGCCACTCTTTTCCACTACATTAAGTATTTATACACCACCATAGACTACGTTAAGCTACAAAGCTTACTGGAAAAGAAAAGCCACTAGCAAACTCCAAGACAAGTTAAAGTGGTAAGTATCACTGTGTTGAGCACTTTTCAAGGAATCTTGTTTGTCGGATGTCCAGACAGTAGGTTTTAGCCTCAGGGTCTTCTTCAGCAGTAGTTGTTACTGGAGGTGAAGTACAGAAAAGGGACACTGTGCAGAGAATTCTAATTTAATTGTTTGATTTCAAGAGCAGTAGCCTACTAGAAGTACAAGGCTTTATATTTCACTCATCTAGAGGCAAGTTAAAGAAATGTGTCTCCAGGGCATATAGCACAAAGGCTACATGAAGTTAAGAAGTTCCTCATACCTTTCAATTTCTGTAGCTCAACATTTGAGACACATATAGGTGCTCCTCCTTCCCAATACTCAAATTGATAAAGAAAAAGCTCTTTCTGTAATGTAAAAAGGATGTGGTTTCTCTCCTCCACTCTGGCAGTCTTTACATTGATGTACCATAATTAACTTATCCTTGGATTTTCGGAGAAAGCTGAATTGACAAGAGCCGCATACATACACAGACAGTCATGTCTACATCTCAGCAGGAACAATCTGACCTGCTCTTCTTGTATCCAACACATTGTGTGTGGTAGGATTGGAAAATATTCAAATAATTAAAATCTATACAGCTTCATAATCGCTCAGAACCATATGGATCACTGCATTCACTCCAGAACACGGGATAAGGGAGAGGTGCACAACCACTGCTTCAGAGGAGGCCCCATGAAATCAGAATACAGTGATCTCAGGTGCTCTTTGCAAATCAGCACTCCAGAACTCTAGTCTTCTATCTTTAAAAACAAAACAGGTTTGTGATCCTTTACAAAACACTCACTGGAAAACTAGTCAACACAAGAAACAGCAGACCATTTTGACAGAAATAAACCTGACAGATTATGCAGTGAAAAATCCTCCGTCAAACAAGCAGGATTATTTCTTGTACATTAAATGAAAAGAAAGCTTTGCTAGAAAGCAAGAGAGCCTCCGAAGATAAAGATTAAGAGACTTCAAAATGTGAATTCATTAAGCTATTCCCATGATATCTACCAAAAAGCTTCTGCAGCAGTTTATTCTATACACCTTTTTTTGGCTCTTCGTAGGCCAGAAAGAATTCTAACAGCCACATATTCACTATGTGAATGGAGATCTACCTTCTAATGCTTCAATTTCACAGATCCAACTAGTGTAGACAAGAGGAAAAAGTTGTGTTATCTTCAGAGCAGGTGAGTTACTTTATGATTTGGAATAGGATGCAAAAAAGTCGTCTGACAGTTCTGAAAGCACTTTCATCTTTCTTAAATCCTCTCTATTCAAATTTCTTCCTTCCAGTTTGTCCAATTACAAAATGAAAACCAGGATGACATTCTTCACTTAGAGAAATGAAGAACAAGTGATGGAGATGGAGGCTCAAGCCTCTTCCATCGCTTTTCCTTTTTCTTTCACGTATCTTTAATCACTTAAGTTGCACTCCGACATGTCATAACCTATTATTATATTGCATCTATACTGATGGTAGTAAATGCAATCCTAAAATTCAGTGATAGGTGAAGTGTCATACTGCACAGTGCCAGGGTTCATCTCTTTCAGGAGAGAAACTCTAAGGATATCATAAATATGTTATGCTATGAGCTGTTCTATGAGGGAAATATTTTATTTTTACTTACTTTATTGTAGTAAACTAAGATAGGATTTGAATTCACATAGCTCCTGAATGTCACTAATGTTCCTTTAAGTTTTGCTAGATTTTCTTTGAAAGGTTAAGAAAACGGTAGCAACTAGTGAACAATGGAATATTTTCTGGCAGTCTTGATTAAGTTAAAAGTCCAACCTGACAATATATTTTTAGTTGTTTAATTAAAGTTAAAAAACAGAGAGATGAATGCAGACTTCCGAAGAATGTAGACCAAGTACTTGTAATTTAAGGAAGGAAAAGAAGTCTCAGCTGAAGTGGAGATCTCACTCAATAAGGCAGAGTTCTTACAAAGGACTGAGAGCAACAGTCTTGCACACCTCAAATTGTAAGCAACAATCAAAACACAGCTAAAAAAAATCTCTCTTTTTTTCTTTAGTCAAACAAAATTGACAAGGCAGAATATATGTCAATAAGTAAATTAAATTGTGTCAAGTCACAACAGTGAGATTCCATGCTATGACTCCCTTTTGAAGAAAGTAGTTCTGTCGGTCTCCATCAGCACAAGCTACCACTCCCTCAGTGCAGCCAAGAGATGTAAGATGGAACCACAGATAGGGCTCAGGCTCAGCTACAGAACATACCAATACTAAGAACTACTTTACCTAGTAATATTTGTGAATACTTTATAACCACCCATACCTATATTTCAATGATAAATACTTTCTTGCTTAGGTGGCTAACAAATGGTTTTCTCCTTTAACTGTACCTAGATTCATTTAAAAGTGCTGCACTACACCTGTCTCCTGATTTAAGACACTCCTGAAAAGGCCAGACCTCTGGAGATCTGAGAATTTGTACTCACTATATACCTGCGACATGTTAAGTGCCACAAGATCACTTGTGCTTACCTCCTCTTCTTTGCGGATGTTGCATTGTATAGCAGTCACTTTGGCAGGACTCATGGAAGAAAATTTATTATTCAGTTCATCCGCTGTGGCTTTTAATCGGTCAAATTTACGAGATGCAATAACAACACTGCAACCTGTTGAAACAGAATGAAAAAATCTTTTAGCTAATGGATATTCAAAATTACAGTTACACTAGGTTTTTAATAACATCATGGAAGTATCTTGTAGGATGTGTGTTTATTAGTCACTGCTTAGGAGATACTGTGATGAAGTGCTTGCAAGAAAGAGAAATTACTTATGTGAGGAGCTTCTTAGCAACAAGACCCTGTGCCAGGAGAAGAACAACTGAAAAAGTGTCCACAAGGTTTTCTCTTTCCTGCAGGAGGGAGGATAGCCTATGAGTTGCAGAGTCAGTAAAGTAGCTTTCAGACACTTTTTGTTGCCTCTGCCCAAGCTGTCTCATTTATCAATTATGTGATTTAAAGTTGTTTCATCAGGTCTTGATTAAAAAAAAAAAAAAAAAAAAAAAAAAGAAAAGAAAAAAAGAAACACTTGCTCCTCAAACCACGAAAATAGGCTTGCTTTAACTCAGGCTGTAATTTTGACTAGTGGCAAGCAAATGTAATGCTCTCCTCTTTAACTCTACACAATCTGAAGGACAGGATGGTAGCTGTAGGAGATGAATTCATGTATCTGCAAAATATGGACAGCAGGGACAGATACTTCCCCATGGCACCTCCGCATGTTTCCGAGCCCTGCCTTGGATAGGAAAGGAAAAACTAAAGAGGAGCTCAAGCCTTCCACTTCTTTCAGTATTTGGAGGCATTCTACAGAAAATGATGATGCAGGCACAAAATTAAGGGCAGGCATTCACAGACTATCTTCTGTTACCAGAGGACTCAGGACAGCTTGTCTTCAACAATTACTACTTCAAAGACTAAAACACACCACATGAAATTAATTCCCCATACGAATCCAGTAGGCATGACATTTCCAACTATGGACGTGCAAATTAATAGCTTGCTGCTGCCTAGTGGGGAGGGAGATCTTGCTTCCCCTTCCCCTTCCATAATCTTAGTCTCTCAGCATAAGCCATCCCTTCCTCATACCAGCTCGGTGCTCATCAGCTTAAACATAAACCAATTCAACACACTAGACTAGCCAAAAAAAAGTTAACTTTTTGCCAGGTGTTTTTTTTTCTGTTGCTATTTTACTGGGTGGAATTTGGCCTCCTATATGGCAAACAAACACCAGAACTAACTCAAAATAACTAGTAGGAGTAAGGAGCAGTGGCAAGCTGTTCATTTGGCTCAGGCTGTCTTGTGAAACTATGCATAAAACTACAAAGAGCAGCTAAATTTCTTCCAGGAGATACTGCAACTACATATCCCTAGGAATGGGTACTTCGTTTTCAGCCTGTGACCATTCTAAAATAGCACATGTACAGATCTTAGTTGAGGTCTCTTGACATTTTAAGTTAAGAATTCCAGTTGCCTGCACAACAACCTGACTAACTTGGAGTACAGTTCATACAACAGCACATGCAATCACTGATTAACAGGATCACTGATTAACAGGAAATAATAATTCACAATAGCATAGTAATATTCATCAGCTTAAGTGCTTATCAGTACACACACTGATACACAATAAGGCCAGTAAAAGGCTGTATTTTCACTAAATACACTAATTTTTACTAAATACACTGACATGGGAAGATTCTAGCTCACTGAGGCAGGTTTGGGACCTACTGTACAAACTGATGCTACTTTAATAAAGTCTCTATTTTTCTCACAAAGGACAGACTGGCTAGAAAAGCAAATGATTTTCACCACAATGGGCATTATCTGAGGATGCTCCTAAAGGTGCTGCATCCAGACCTCCTCTAAAAAGGTGCAGTATATATATATATGGAAAGTATATATGCAAACGGTTCCAGGCTGTCTTCATGTCAGGAGTAGCCAGTAAGCCTGCAGGTGAGACATCTGCTTTATAGGAGGTTATATCCCAAGGATTTAAACATAGCTCCTTTCTTCATTTTCTCACATGTCTTTTGTAGAGATTTTTAAATGTGCTTTCTATTCAGGATGTTATAAGTCAAAACATTTCTCTTGCTTGTATTTTACTTAAGCAAAAGAATGCAGCTCAAATTAAGTGCAATTTTAACATAACTGGGTAACATCATCAACCAAAAGTATGATGACACTTGAGAAGCACCTTTTCCAGCTGGAAAGACACTTTAAATATCACACTTAGTTCCCCAGGCACCTGAAGGTAGCTGAGCTAGCCCTTGTTTCAGCTTCACCGAGCAAGTGGAAAGCTGGTGCCCCCAAAGCCAGGGCAGGCAGCCATGCCCCCCAGCGCGCAGTGCTAACCAAACAAGCCCTCCACTACGCAGCGAACGGGTGAGGTGCGCAGATCGCGGGGGCACGGTGAGGCAGAAGGCTGGGCACCGCTATTTTGAAGAGCGCACTCGTAATCATGATGACAAACATTATGTGAACCCAGTCAAGACGTCAATGTTCCCTAGCATTTATTTTGAAACCGGCAGAAAAGGTGTTGCAAGGTAGATTAGAGGTTTCCTAGGCTGCCTTTCAGTCCAGAGCTAAGGGCTGATTAAAGATAGGTGATTAACGAAGAAAGCCTACAAGGTACACGCCGCTATGGGAATGCTTTAACTTCAAGATATTTCTATCACAAGCATCAACAGACAAGCACCATTTCTCTAAGATTAACATGCAGACAACAGTTCAAAAGGCTGCTACTTCAGAAGCAACAAGATAGTTTCAGTTTAACAGCATCAGAGCATTATGCAGTTAAGCAAGATAAAAAAATAACTTAGGACTGAGCATCAGGAAAACTGCCTAGGTTTACTATATCCTCACTCTGAATGTTATGTTTAAAACAGGGCATCTTTAAGTGTTGGCGGAGCAGGAGCTGCAGCGCCAGGTCAACGCGAGCTTGCTCTCCTCGGCTTACGCTGGTCCGGCATATTCACACCAACGGACCCGCCGCTCCCTCAGGAGCGAGGCTCGCGTCCTCGACCCGGTACGGCCCATCACGCACCCAGCACCGCGCCCTCAGCGCGCACCCCGCTCGCTGCCCCCCGGGCCCGACCCCACTCCCGCAAAGGCAGGGCACAGCCGCCCGCCGCGCGCGGGCTGCCCCCAGGCCACCTCCCCGCAGTGCCCACCGAGCGCCAGCAGGTCGGCGGCGATGGCCTTGCCGATGCCGGTGCCGCCGCCGGTGACGACGGCCACCCGCCCGCGGAACAGCCCCGCCGCCAGCAGCCGCTGCGGCGCCGCCGCCATCTTCCCCGCGCTCGCGCTCGCGCCCGCGCCGCCGCCGCCGCCACGTGACCCGCGGCCGCGCCCGCCCGCGCCGCGGCGGAGCCCAGCGCAGCGCCGGGGCAGCGAGGCGGCGGCGGCGGCGGCGCCCGGGGCGGCGGCGGCGGCGCTGCTCTCCGCGCCGCGCCCTGCAGGCGGAGCCGGCGGGCAGCAGGTAAGGCGGCTGCGGGGGCCGCGAGGGGGCCGCCCCGGGCCGAGCGCGGGGAGCATCTCCCGGGGAGCCGCCGGCCCGGGGGCGCGGCGGGGCCGAGCCGAGGTCACCCGCCGGCCGCGGAGCGGGGCAGCGCGGCGCGGCGCGGAGGGGGCGCGGGGCCGCCCCGAGCCAAGCCCCGCGGCCGCGGTTCCTGCCGGCTCTGCCCTTGCGTCTGTGCTTTTGTGTTTCGGGGGGCGTCTTCTTGTTTCTTGTTAATGTAAAGACCGGAGGTTGCATATTCCGCTCCCCAGAGGAATCGCTGCTCGCGTTCACATTCTCACGTGCGCTTAAAATAGCATCCTGGTGACTCGTAATTTCTTGCACCTCTTTTCCTGCTGCATCGTTTTAACAAAACCTTTCTAGATCTGTCCTACCCCCCGCTCCCTCCTCACCTGTTTCATTTGCTTTAAAGCACATATTTTTTCCAAGGGATATGCCTTTCTCAGCCATACGTGGTTTTAGGTACTGTCTCAGGTCATCTTCCACAGAAACGTGGAATCGTATTACAGCCCTCAAGAGCACGGGGGAATGGAGCCCCGACCAAGAGAAATTTGTTTAATTCTGTAAATGTGTATGTCTTAATAAATTTCAGAGAAATCTTCTGGTATTCACCTACTTATGCCCTGTTCTGCAAATGGACAAACCTTCTCTTTGGAAACGGACTTTGTTGGGAAGATGCTGTAAAGGCTCAGATTATCCCATTTTCAACAGCCGTTGATGTGTTCCTAACGTAGCCATTTTGGCATTAAACTTACTTTCTGTTGTTTTAATTCCAGATTGCCCTCAGTAAACTAAGTATTTATTATTCAGTTGGTACAAAGGATAGTCAACGTTACTTTCATTTCTCTCCCACAATAAAGTAAGTGACAGATCATCTTTTTCCATTGCAGATGATTTTAACCAGCTTTGAGGTGCCGAGGAGTGTATGCATGTTGAACATTTTTCCAAGTTCCATCTCCTCTGTCCATCTCAATAGAAGAGATGTTTGAAAGTCTATCACATTTTTTGTTATTTTTTCTCTTAGAGTAGATGGCTAATGTGTGAAGATAGTGGTGGAAAAAATAGTACACATGTGAAGGGGGAAAGTCATAGAGTTCGGTTTGGTTTTCTCATTTGTAACACAAGAAAATATTTATTTTCACTGAAAAATGTTATGAGATTTAAGGCATTAGATCAAAGCAAATTCTAAGATAAGTCATTTTTTTCTCAAGTTCAGTATGTTTCAAAGGAAACACCCTCCTTTTAAATGTGAGGAGGGGAAGTTAGTGTCTATCCAGATCCATTCAGCAAACAGTGACAAGACAAAAAGAGATTTTTGTATGGTGACTTAGACATATGTATGATCTAACTGCTAGACAGGGTTGCCTTCCAGATGGGTTAATATTTGCAGAGTACTCTGATATTTTGAAGTGCTGCATTACTTTCAGGAGGCAAAGCATGAAATGCTCTATGGGTGACAGTGCAAGTTTTTTTTTCCTTTATCTTTCAGAGTCTGGAGACTCTGCAGATCCCCATTAATTATCTCTGGCTGTTCTACATATCTTAGACAGACTATATCAGAGAGTTCTTTAATTAATCCCAGGGAGAAATATTCATCTGTGCTAGTGAACTGGATCTTTATATCTTAACCTGCCTGCCATCCCTACTGAGCCACAGGCCACCAAGGAAAACCCAGAATGATGGTCTGTTCGTATTATTTGCTTCTTAGATTTCAGTGCTCTTTCTAGAGAGCTTTTGCTTCCCCAGAAAGATTACTTACTTGTTTTCTGTGAACTTTTGGAATTTATCAGTAACTACAGCAGTGCTGTAAGTTACAGGCTTAAAGGTTCTGTGAGAGATGTAAGAGAAGGCATAGAGACTTGTGAGTAAGGAGGCAAGAAAAGGAGACATCCATTCCTTGGCATTAAATGGAGGATGGCTCCTCGTAGTACCAAATCTATCCTCTAGGAACTGAACTGAGATAACCAACTTTCACAGGTATTTTCGGCAAGGCAGTGGCGTCTAGTGTCTGTTGTGAGGATGGTCTTTGAACCAAGGATTCAAAATGCATCTTGGAGTGAATCGATTTTACTCCAGTGGTTGAAATTCAAAATGATTTAAGCTGAAAAGAAGAAAATCTTATTAACTGAAATCAATTTTAATCTTCTCTTGCATTTATACTTTCTTATTCCCACAGGAATATTCCTTTTTTTTATTGGTTAAAACATTTTGGTCTATCACTACATGTAGCCATGGCACTAAATTCAGTAAGAAGAGCGCTCTTTCTCTATGTTTTTATGTTATTCTGTAAATGTAATGTCCAGATTCTTAATTTTTATGTGTTATGAAAGAGTGTCTGATTAGACAGCAGCTGTTTTGGGGGTGTTGGAGCTTTTTGGGGTGGGCTTGTTTTCTTGTCTTACTTGCAGTATGTGTCAGCTTGCATTTGGAAGAAAATAAATCTGCATTTAAAGCCTCAGAGTCTTCATTTACATTTTTTGAAGTTAAAATCATTTTAAAAATGATAAATATTTCAAATATAAACATTTATCATTTAAATATCAAAATGCCTTATTTAGCAAAAGTATTAATAGTTTTTTCTCTTCCTGCTGCCCCCACTGGGTGTCAGCTTCTTCAAAAACTGAGAGATTAGCATTTGTCATTCTTTAGCATTTACTTTTCTATTTATAGATTGGAGAGGGGAAAACTAACTTTCATGGTTTTTTAACTTCCAGTTTGTGTCTTGGCTTTGAATAAACTAGTTAATTTTTTAAAAGATGAAAAAGAAATGCCTCATTTTCAGAAAAGGCTGCTTTTGTCAAAAGCTGATTTTGTACCTTGCCATCAATGGTTTAGATATTCAGTTGATGACATCTGCCATTCCAGTAGTTTGCCATGCTTTAAAAATTCTGGCAGCAATATGTACTGCCTGAATCTTCCTTTTAGCCTGCTGTCCTTCAGGGAGGCATGTGTATTCACCTCATTTGTCTCCTCCCATAACTCTGAATCTGTACTGGCGAAGCAGGGAAGTCTCAGGGTTATTTAATACCAACCCGTTGTGAGAAAACAGATTTCTCTGAACAGGAGAGAAACCTCAGCAGGATCCAAACAAAGAAAGTTATCCCTAGGACCAGCAGCCTTTTAGAAGGAGGGGGAAGCTGAGGAGATTTAATGAAAAGCATCTCAGTACCAGAATAAAACCTTAGGGACAAGGAAGACTTGCAGCATGGGGTTTCTCTTAGTTAGCCTACAGAGAAATCAGGGTTGCAGTCTGGCTGCCTCTGCTTTCTCAGAGCTCTGCTTTCTTGGATGCTCCAGGTTTCTCTCTCCTCTTCTGGGACACCAAGATTGCACAAAGTATGACAGCAATCACCTTTTTTCTTTAGTTATCACAAGAAATACCTGGATTGAGCCAAAGCTGATCAAGAAGCTGTAGGAATTTCTGTTTCCTTACATCTCTCCAGTATCCTGCGGATGTCCTCTGTGGCTGTTTTCCTTCCACCAGCTCTCACCAGCAAGTGAGAGCCCTTCTGTCTCATGACTTCTGATGTCCTTGTGAGATGATGTCTCCCAATCTTCAGGCACTCTGGCCAGTTGATCTGTTTAGGTACTTCCCCTCTGAAGATACTTCACTGTCAGTGATATCTCAGGGGATTCCAAACTAATTAGGAATAATCAGGATTTTACAACCTTTCATCGTTATCCTTAAGAATTTCATTCCAGCAATTAAAAAATGACAGGAGACACCAAAGACAGGTATCACACTCAAAAGCAGAGCTCGTAGTCTCACAAGATGTAGAATATCAGTATCAAACAGTTTGTAATTGTCAGATTTCCCAAATAATCACATACCTCACTGATACCTTATTAATGATACTGAAGCATTAACTTGTCTGCAATTGAAAGTACCATATTTTTTTTTTTAATACCCTGGCATCACAGACCTTTATCTGCACTTGTATCCAATTGAGAGTCCCCTGAGCCAACTAATGCCTGCTGCTAGAGAATCCATTTAAATATCTTGGATTATATTTACTATGTAATGCATTAAGCAATCTCAGGGGAATCTTCCAATTCTATGTGCATACAGTTTATCTCTTCAGCAACTGCTGGGCCACAGCCTGCTATTCTTACTCAGAGAAATCTCTGATCGGAAGCCGCTGGATATCCTGCCCAAGTAAGAACTTGAAGGTGTAGCTTTGTGACACTATTTTTCAGATAATCATCTGTTCCACATTAGGATTTAGAACTGACTGTGTTTTCTGTCAGACTGTGAATCGGCAGCTTTTTGCTCTGTGGTTTGCAGGTATTTCTATGTGTGATTTCTCACGTTGTCTGAGTAAAACACCACTTGATACTTTCACCAGCATGGAGCAGGGTAGGAAGGGAGAGGAGAGTGAGGTATGTTCAGGGATCCTCCAGGTAAGAAGGAAGGAAAAAGAGCCTCAGGTGCTAATGCTGAGTCCTAGATTTTAGTTATTTTAAGATCAGCAGGCGTCCAACATGTGTTAAAACATCCTGGCAAAAGCACTACATAGTTTCCTGAGAAAAGGAAATGGAGGTCTTGCAGTCCTTCACTGAAATAACCACTTGCAGCCAGATCTTGAGCTAACCAAGCCTGTGCTGTCTTGTGTTAGCAGAAATACTTCACACCCACCACTTCTGCTTCATGGCTCTGCGAGCTTTGGTCATAGGGATGTGCCAGTGTGTCTTATTTGTGTATGTATTTAGGTACACACTATGTAGAAAGTATATGCTGTGCACTCTGGACAGGAGACAGTGGCAAAAGGAAGTGAGGGTCTTAAAACTCTGTTTTAATGTACCGCTCTATGCTTGCTCTGTTGTTACTGTTTGCCAGGTATCAAAACGACAGTTTGGTGTATGGAGCAAGCTCCTAGTGCATCTCACAATGCTATTAAATATGAAGTCTTCACACTGAGGATATATTGGGTATTACAGTTGAGTATAATTATATAAGTACCTGAAGGGAGGGTGTCAAAGGGACGGGGCCAAACTCTTCAGTTGCCCCATGTGACAGGACAAGAGGCAAAGGGCAGAAATTGAAGCACAGGAAGTTCCGCCTGAACGTGAGGGGGAATTTCTTCCCTGTGAGAGTGACGGAGCCCTGGACCAGGTTGCCCAGAGAGGTTGTGGAGTCTCCTTCTCTGGAGATATTCAAGACCTGCCTGGATGCAACCCTGTCTAACATGTTGTAGCTGACCCTGCTGAGCGAGGAGGTTGGACTAGATGGTCTCCAGAGGTCCCTTCCAGCCTTACGGGTTCTATGATACACCAATAAAAACAGATGCCACACCTGATCGCACCCTTAAAGCACTGCTATTGGAGAAAGGATGTTGGCCTCGAAGGACTTGTGATATGACTGACTTGGTTCTGCTCTTCCTATGGTATTATGTAATCCAGCAGTGACCTGATAAATAGGCAGAAATTACAGTAGCCACTGGCTGTGTTTAAAGGTGCAGGACAACCTGCTTGCTTTGGGCAAATGCAGAAATGATGGGTAGAATAGGGGAAGGGAGAGTGCTTGTCTCTGCTTTTTTTTTCCTAGAATATTTAAGCACATTTATAAATTTCATTGAGATGTACATCTAAACTACTTGAATTGCTTTGAGAATTTCAAACCATCTCCATTTCCAGTTCATTCTCCTTTTAAAGCTATGGTTCTCTCTGGAGGCTCGCATACATGTGCCATTCATTGCAATCCTTGGCATGATATAATACATGTAAGGAAATGGATCTCATGCTTGTGGAAGCTTTGAGTCCTTTGTTTGAATTTATTTCTCTTTCACCAGTCTGGACAAAGAAGTGTGGAGACAAGGGAGACAGCGCTTCAGGCTTTTGCTGTAAAAAAAAATGTAGATCAGCAGAGTCTGGGGGTTTTGAATTAGTTGGTATGCAAGAAAAATGACTAGGCATTTTGTTTAATATAAAATACAAATGCACAGTTATTCTTGTATGCTATTTTTCAGACTTCAGTAAAGCTGATCTGCACAGCAGTTATTATCCTGTGACATTTGGGAAAGTTATGGAACAGCAGATGAAAAAAAGAACTGATTCATAAAACAGATACTCTGTAAAATGCCCTTGGCTTCTAGAAAAACTCTTTGAAAATGTCATCCAGAAACAATTTAGTGATACTTTTTGTTTGTAGGCAGGTGTTTCTCCTCGTGCCTCATACTATACTTAAACAGACATTTAATCCAGCCGCACTATGGATCACTGCCATGAGAAGTTGTTTTCCTCCCCTTCTTTAGCCATTCATTCATCTTTACTGGTAGCATCATGGTGAACCTGATGAGGGAATTCATCTGGCTGAAAATAACTTTTTAATTTCTTTTGAAATGCAAAGGATTATTTTCAGCCAGGTATCTCCCTGTCAAGTCCACCACAAGCTGCACACACACTAATATGCTTAGAGAAGGGGTGTTCTCACTTTCCCTTCTAACATCTCATTCGTCACAGCCTTTGCTATTTGCTAAATTGAAGCAACTGTGTAAAATAGTTTAAGCTATTTAATTTTGAAATGAAGAAAGAACAATAGTGTTTCTCTGTTTCAGCAGGTATGGCGAGGATGAGTATATGTGCAATTATTTCAGTATTTAAAATAGAACCAAAGCTGGCATACCTGTCTAGGGAGCCTTACTGTTCGGCCCTCTCCCACCATGAGATCTGAATTAAGTGTGTTTCTTATGTAGGTCTTGCTACATGTCTGTATATTCTTGGGCAGCGTGTCTTGCTTTGGACCTTTGTGTTCTGCCATAATGTGATTGATGGTAACAGACAGATCCGTTCCAGGCAGCTGGATATATTTGTTACCCCTTTCTTCATGCATACAATCTGCCAGCAGAAAACTCCTTTAAAAATACCAAGGGTTGGAAATGGGAGGGTGGGAGTGAGGTGAAGGGTTCCAGGGTAAAAGGAGCAGTCAAAGGAGGATTTGTGGCTGGGGAGCTCTTTTTTGAGATGGATCTCTGGGGTCTCTTCCCCACCATGGGTAACCCACAGTGCTTATAAAACACAAGTTGTTTTTGTTTCTGCAGATAATCCCTGCGTGATGTGAGTGAAGACATGGTGCCAGTCCTTCCTGCATGTTGTACATTTTATATGACTATAAAAATAAAAATTGATGCTCCTCACTGCTTACAGTCTACATTTTTTCCTCTCATGTCTGCTCTGAGCAGTCATAAAAAGGTTACTTGTGCTGCAGCAGGGATTTAAGATCAAGGATTTTATTAGCTTGCTGGAAGACTCTTCCTGCCTCTCTGCATGTAGACGGGGTAATTTCTCTTCTGTTGGCAGCAGGATCAAACATTGAAAACCAATGGAAAAACTCTTTGACCTAAATGGTGCAAGACCAAGCTTTGAGACTCCTGTTTTGTGTGTCAGAGACTAGTACTGTCATGGGAAGCGTAAGCAGCAGTAGCTTTCCTGCATAGTAACAGAAGACTGTGCTTCTAAAAATTCCTCTCTACAGTGTTTTTGCAGAGCCGCCTCCCCACAGTTTTCCATCTGTTTTCACAAGGAGATTAATATAAATTTGTTTGGCTAATAAATTGCTCCCTGTTATCTCTGAAATTTGACCATTTCTTTCCTTTACCTCCCATGGACAATTACTAGATTTCTGTCTGCCTCTGTGCTCCCAGGTGGAAGACAGTCATCGCTGATAATAGATGCACAGCTATTGCCAAGCTTCATCTTCACAGCAAGGCTTTAAGGAGTGGAGATCTCACTGCAAACATGGAAAGAGTTGGTGCTATCAAAAGCTGTGTGGAGCAAGGCTGCCAGAGCTCTCAAGACTCCCTTAGCAATATGCTGAGAGCTGGCCTCATTCTTACAGGACATTAAGAAAAAGGAAAGAGAAGGAATAAGCTTTGTTCAAACTACTGTGATTTTCTGTAAGAGCCTGTTTTTCGTTCACAACTACTGAGAAAATATTCCCAGCAAAAATCAGACTAGGGTGTGAACCTGCATGATTCACCAGTGTCCATGAGCAGTTTTGTCAACAGCTAAAGGACATAGAGCTGAGGGTAGTGTTTCTAAGGTGTTGTGTTCGGAAGGTTAGGCCTGAGTAGCAGAGAGTATTCTAGCTACTGTATTGATGGGACTGACATAGAATCGTAGAATCAGTAAGGTTGGAAGGGACCTCTGGAGATCATCTAGTCCAACCTCCCTGCTCAAGCAGGGTCAGCTAGAGCATGTTAGGGTTGCATCCAGGCAGGCCTTGAATATCTCCAGAAAAGGAGACTCCACAACCTCTCTGGGCAACTTGTTGCAGTGCTCTGTCACTCTCACAGGGAAGAAATTCCCCCTCACATTCAGGCAGAGCTTCCTGGGCTTCAATTTCTGCCCATTGCCTCTTGTCCTGTCACATGGGACAATGACATCTGAGAACGGAATAAATTTGTGTTTCATCTACCACAGGGACACAGTTCATCTCTTTGTGGTCTGGAGTGAAAACAGGTTTATGATCAGGAGGAATCTTTGTGATCTTCTAGTCTGACCACTCATCTAATACAAGTTAAAGAACTTCTTTACATTAATGCCTCTTCCAGCCCAGTACCTCTGAGTGAAGTTTTAGAAAGATACGTAGTCTGGATTTGGAAGTTTCCAGTGATAGGATAATTCTCCACAGCTCCCAGTGATGTATATCAAAGGACACCTACCACATTTGTTCAAATGCCTACCTGGTATCTACCTTGTATTTGTGTCCTTCAGCTTTTTATCTTATTGCATCCTTAGAAGATCTTTTTCACCAAGTTTTTGTTCCTGATGTAGACTGACATCAGATTTTACCTCCTTGCCTTTCAAAGAGAATAATCTGGGCTCCAGTACTTCCTTATCCAAAGGGCTAAGATTCATGAACCGGAACAATGGTTCTCAGGGTCTTGGCCCACATTGGCCACTCCCTTGCCTCTCAACAGCTCAGTTGCTAGAGAAGAAACTGCGATGACAGCCCTCCTGCCAAGGTGTTTTTTTCTAAATATAGGTGGTAACTCACAGTGACAGTAGCTGCAACAGTGGGAGTGGGAATGTCAGACCTAGCAAGGTAACTCAAGGCTCACAGATGTCTGGTCATCAGTATGCATCCTGCCTTATCTGTGAGCACGAGAACTGGACACAGATTTCCAGTAGCAATCATATCTGTGCCAAATTCAAAAATAACATTATCTTGCTCCTCCTCAAATAGTCACAGTTCACTTAGTCTTTAGCCTTTGGCATCACACTGAGACCTGACATTAGCTTATCATCTTTCGTGGCCCTTGGGCTCTCATCATGCCATGGGGAGGAAGGTTGCACTGGCCATTTTGCTTTCATTTGCATGTGAGTTTACACAAGGTCACAGCTGGATAAACTTCAAAAAAACAAAAAATGGCCAACCACAAGGCCTCTAGCTTTGAGGTTTCTTTAAATGTTACTGGCAAGTTGCTGTTTAGTTTAGCCAGATTTATCTGTCTCTTTTTCAAGGCAGTAGAGACTAAGCATGGGATTACAGCCAGAAATTTGTGGAATCTAATCCCAGCTGAATATCCATGTGTCCAGACTTGCAGAAGATCATCCTAGCAGTGATACTTTTGGCTTCTCAGTGACTCTGGACTTGCATTATTTTCACCACCTCTGGGAAACTATAGACTCTCACTGCTATCGCAGAGGCTCATAGGCTCAATCAAGTGATACTAGAATTTTGTAGAGGTAAAACATGAAGTATTACTGCTAATCCTCAAAAAAAAAAATGCTAGAGCCTCTTTGTATATCCCAGATAAGTTTATTAAAAAGACTGAATTTATTTCATAGACATTTGCCCCACAAAGGCATTTTTAAAAATATTAAATGAAAAATTGAGGTACATGGATCTCAGAGTCCTGTTAAGGTTAGAGCCAGAGTTTGCTGTCTTTGAAGTCAATGGATGGTTTGCTTTGGACCTAAAAGGGTGAAGTTGAAAGCTAAGCATTATATTTCACTGTGAAGTTTCTCGCCTATCCCATTCCTCTTTAATATTATGGTAAATGGAAAACTAGCTGTTTGCATGCTACTTCCAGATATAAAGGCCACATTCCTCAGGCAGAAAAAGTGCAAGAGTCGTTCCAAGGAGTTGCTTCTCCTGAGCTGATTTGTTTCCTTTCCTTTCACCCTTCCTCTCCCCCCACCCCCCCAACGCAAGGCATATTTCTCACAGAGACCCAAAGGGGGCAAAATTCCTGTATTGTTTTTATTCCATTCTCTTTGGAATAAAATTGGGGAATTTGGAATTTGGGATGGGAGAAGAATGTGAAGGCAGTGATCTTGAACAACCCACAAATTAAACCACACTGATATACTAGTCTAGAACACTAATCATAGTTATGCCTCTTCTTTCCTTCTTATATTGATCAACAAAAAATAGTTAAACTAAGTTGCTTCTAAGTAGTTCTAAGTACAGCATTTGACACTGCAGCAAGAAGATTGAGTAGTTAGTTTAGTATTCTGTGGAGCAATTTTCTAGTATGTCTGCAAATTCAGGCATACATTTTTTGCATGGCAGGTGTAACCTCAGATGGCAGTCTAAACAATCTGTTCCCAGCCATGTTGCAGAGCTGGCAAAGATAGATATTCCTATGCCCAGTGATTTGGAAGTAGTTTATGTTTCTGGATATGCTGTAACTTGCTTTTTAAATTTCATTATATCTGTCTTTTAATCACCAGTGAAGATTTGTTTTCTATAATGCAAGAATGTTTTCTGTAATGCAAAAAATTATCTAAATTGTCGAGTTCTTTTTTCTTTAAAGTCACACAGAGGCAGCTGGCCACAGTCTTAGGTGTTAAAGTGATGAAATTAATAGTTTTGGAGGGAGGCGTATAAATAGTTGATCTAAAGTTCTACCACAAATTTCAAAACAAACCAGCAAAACCATATTTCTGGGGGAAGAGCAGGACCACAGTGCCAAACCTAAAAATGCTCACTTTTCTTCCAGCATCTGTTCAAGTAAAACAATTTCACCAGAATTTCTTGGGCTATTAATTATGACAACAATGTTTCTTAATTTCCTGTTAAAGATATGACTCAGATATTAGGTAGAAACTTAATTCTTGGTCATGTGGGTTCTTTTAAATATGTAAATGCTCAACAGCTCCTGAGAGTTGTTAAAATGTTCCTCAGTGTGTTAATATTTGTACCTAAATACTTCATGAGTACTTGGCACAGTCAGCTTTTTAAATGTTGTGAAATCTGAGAACCATTATCTCTGCCTGTTCCAGGTTGGTGGAACAGGGCTTGTTTGCCTCAATGCATGTTCAGTCAGATCTTTTTTACTTAGGCAGCATTCCCACAGATACCAGTGTCACTTACTAATAGTTTTGCTTGAAGGAAGAGTAAAAACTGAGCCCTTAAATTTGTTTTACAGATTTGTGAAGATTTTATTTTCCTGCAAAGTCAAATGATTTTTGCTGTGATTTCAAATTCCCTCCCCAGTAAAGTCATCTTGATAGTAGTTTCAGCTTTAAGGCCTTCCTAATGCTAATTTGGAGAGGTTTGAAATGTCATTCATTCTGGCATCACTTGATTACTATTTGTAATATCCTTGTGATGGACTGTAAATCAGAACACACTCAAAATTAGGAAGGCTGGCACCAATATAGCTATTGTAATTGTTGTAATTGTTTCTAATCTAGGTCAGTCCCTTAACTACTCAATTTTTGTCTGTGGTTTCATTTTTTTCATTCTCCTGTGTTTGGGCCAAACCTATTGTCTTCTCTTTGCTGCTAGAATTGCAGAGGAATGTTAAAATCAACCAATAAGCTGTGCTTGTTTAATCTCTTTTTGTAAATGTTAATATTATTTCATCTTAGAGTATCTTTTCTTTCTTATATTTAAAATTAGAAGTTAGGAATCAGGGTTAGATGATATTACAAAAACATGTATCTGTATATTAAAACTGATGTACAAGACAGTAATAAAGATCTTACACAACAGTTAAAACAGATGGAAGTGAGCATTTACAGGAAAGCTCTGGCAATATTTTCTATTTGGTGTGAAATAGACACTGTCTTTTTCCGCCTTCTCTCTCATTTTAGGCTGGAAATGGAGTGCATAGTTTGGATGTCAGCAGTGAGGCACCTTCATGAAATAAAGCATTCCTGGAACCATTAGATATCAATGATTTCTAAGTGTAGGAACTGGTAGATTGGAAACGTGCCAAAAGATGCCAAGTGAGATGCTTGAGAGCAATAGTGGGATGGAGGAGACAGTGCAGAAAGAAAACAAGCCTGGAACCCACAGCCCACGCCGTGGCTCCTTGAGGAGGGCTGTGGCAACAACTGTCACCTTTGATGGAGAAGCTACTATGGACCGGAGGAAAAAGAAGAAGAAAGAGTCCCGTCCTGAGTCAATAATAGTATATCGGTCGGAGAATGAGAATAAGGTGGAAGAAGAGCAGGCAGATGAAGAAGGAGAGGAGAGGAGCTCCGAGGAAGGCTCCAAGTTCCTGGGTCATTCCATGGCGGATGGTATGTATGCCTGAGAACATCCCCTTTCCGTAGACAAGTCACTGCCCACCAAGACAGTGCAGGAAAAAAAGGTTTGAGCTCTTGCTGCCATTTTAAAGGTTCAGAAAAGGTATAAATGTGTATAAGGGGTATAAATGTGAATGCACACTCCTGGTCCTTCAGCCACAACAAAATATCTGAGTCTAGAATTCTAAGTCCAATCCTAATGCTTCTTTGCTGGCTTCCTGTTTTTATGGGCCACTTCAAATGGCCCAGCCTCACTAGAAAAGCCTCTGAAGACTGCCTTCCAGGCTAGTCAGAATTAAGTCCAGGAGAAAGAATACTTCAGTCCCACTGAGCTTGTGCTCAGTACCACTGCAGGGGCCATCTAAGTCAATGTCACCTGGAAGCTAAGGCAGTCTGTGACACAGACACACATGGTATGGCACACATCCCAACACTTTCCTTCCTGGTGCCTTTCTTGACCTATTAGAATGAAAATTAATTTGGATTGAGATATATTGCAAACTTAAAGTGGAATAATAGCTATTCTAGAATAACTCCATGGGTGGATATGCTTATTCCATAACAAGAGTCATTTTTGTTTTTAACTAATTCATCCCAAGTATCCATGCTATTCAGGAAGTAATCTGTGAGGAGACCAGCTTACTTTCTTGTAAGCCTCTTCAGCCCTTTCTTTTAACATACTGTCCCCAGTGAAGGTGCTAGAGTTTTGATTTTTGCCATCTAGAATTCCTGTCTTCTCCCTTATTAGCTTTTCTTCCATTTTCTTTTGTGATATCTTCTTTATATTGCACTGTTTTTTTGCGTCCCATCCTTTTTGTATTGCTGAATACAATATAACTCCCTCTGTACTATCTGATTCTGTTCATGGCCTTTAGGAACTTATAAAAAATGTTCTGCACCAAAAAAAGATCTAATGTTGATAAGCTTATCTGTATTTGTAGGTGTCTGGAGTATGCCTTTAGACAGTCGATATGTCACCTTGACTGGAACAATCACCAGGGGAAAGAAGAAGGGTCAGATGGTGGACATCCATGTAACACTAACGGATAAAGAGCTGCAGGAACTTGCTAAGTCAAAGGAACCTCCTAAAGAGGACATACCTGAGAAGAAAAAGACATGTGATGTTGGGCTGGACAGAGGCCCCCATATCATCCTCTGGACCATTATCTGCCTCCCCATCATTTTTGTAATGTCCTTTGTGGTTTCTTTCTACTATGGAACCATTACATGGTATAACATCTTCTTGGTGTACAATGAAGAGAGGACCTTCTGGCACAAAATCACATTTTGTCCCTTTTTGATCATCTTCTATCCAATTATAATCATGGTTTTATCTTTTTCCCTAGGCCTGTACTCAGCTGTGACCCAGGTAACATGGTCCTTTGGGGACTGGTGGCATGCTGTCAGGGATATGGAGAAGGGCTTCTGTGGCTGGCTCTGCAGCAAGCTAGGTTTGGAAGATTGCTCTCCGTACAGCATTGTCGAGCTGCTAGATTCTGATAATATCTCAGGTAGTCTCTCTGGCAAGAGTTCTGCACAGGGGGTTGAGACTTCGGCAGTCTGAGCCTTTGTCCTGGCTGACTCTTTTGGTCATAAGCAAGTGGTTTCATCTAGAAAATAACTGATTTTTTATACATAAATATATTTAAACAAAAACATAAAGAAGATAAAATATTGGGCTCAGAGTGCCCTTTAAATGTGACAGAATGCAAGTATGCTAGCTGTTTGTGGTCTGAGTGGGGAGGTGCATGGCTCTCCAATGACTTGTCATCTGTTTTAGCTAATTACAACTTTGTAGAATAGTGAGAAAATCCAGATCCATGGGGCTGGGCCTGTATGTGGGATGGCAGGTATATAAGCTGAAAAGCCTGCTTCTGTAAAGTTATTCTTAAGAAATAGAAGATAACAGTGAACTGTAGACCCACTGAAAATAAGACTCTACTCAGGAGATGAATTTTAGGAGACAGGAACTCATTCAGAGTTGTAGGCTAAGTTGCAATGTGTGCAGTATTCCTGCAGTTTTCCTAGCTGGCAAAACTTTTTCAGCTATTCAGACAAATGAACAAACCTTCCAGGTGGGCTAACTGCTGAGACAGTGTCAGAGTTTGAAAGATAGCCTACTACAATACTTGTGCCCAGGATTTGTGTAGCTCCTGATAAAAGCACACGACATACACTGACCTGAAATGCATCCATCACATGATCAAAGTTTAGGGCTTGCTCTGTAATGCAGTGTGTGGGAATGTAATTGTGTGGCAGATATGTCACCAAGAACCTCAGGTTGCAGCAGGTGCACATGTATGTGATTAGGATGTATCTGCATTTGATCTTGGTAAGTGCATTCACAGGAAGGAATGGGCTTCAGGAGTCTTCAGCAAGAGAACAACCAAGAGCCTACAGTCAGAGCAGCTACAATATAAGTAAGAAACATTTACTCTGAGGAGGGCTGGTCAGTTTGAATGTCACTGCCATTTATATGTAGACTGGTGGCATGTCTATTTAAGGTTGTGGATTTGTGCTTGGGACTGGAAAGTCTCACTGAAATGGTTGTTTTTCAAGTTGCCCTTATGGAAGAGATGCTGAATTACTCTTTCAGAATGGGGATGTCCCTGAGCCCACATCTGTTACTGCAAGTGCAAACTGCATTAATTTCTCAACTCTGGAAATATCCCCTCACTCATTTCCTGCTTAATTATGTGGAAGAGCAATGGATTATACTTCCTCCTCTGATCATGTCTCAATGTCTCATTTTTATAATTGGTTTTCCAATTTTGGAACTTTGCATGGTGTCTCTAGCCAGGCTGAGGTGGCCCCCATAGGCTGGAGAAATTTTAGTTGTCTATTTACAAAATTACTAGCAGAAAAGTTGTGGTTTTTTTTTTTGGGGGGGGGGGGGGATTGGCATTGCACTATTGGGTTTAGGGGCCTAACGAGGGCACATGAGGAAGTCTAGAGAGATGTATAATAGACCGTAATGAGGACTGAGTTACAAATGTTTGAAACATCCATAATTTTGAGTGCTGTAGTTCAGCTGGTGCTGCTAGGAAGTCTGGCTCTGCCCCCAACCCAGAACAGCCCACTGTTTGCATGCGTGTAGGTAGATAATTCATAGTGTGCAGTCAGTATAGGCTGCGCAGTCATTCATGTCTATATAGGTGTTTCACTTCCCCAGTCTCCCTATCAGAGGGGGAGCTGCCCTCATTTTAGGATGTTAAAATGAAACATGCAGAAACTGGATTTCACAGGAACTCAAGCTTTTGTTGCATTTCAAGGATGATCTCAAGGTTAGACTGACTGGCTGTCCAGGTGTCCCAGGACGTTTGGGAACCTGTGATGTATAAACAAGTCTGTCTGATGCTGTATGCCTGATGTTGAGAAATAAGTAAAGTCCCTGCTGCATGTTTGGTCTGTCCCATTCTAGGAGGTCCATCTAAAGCTGCCTCTTAGCACTGGTTTGAGAATTGACAGTGTGAACAGTATGCAGGTCGAATACTGAGAGCAGGCTCGGTCTTATTGTTGAGAATGCAGATGTGTCCCTGGGCACAGATACAGCTAGGCTGTGTTTGGCACTTCCTGATGCATCAGGCTCAGTTTTTACTGGCCGAGTCTTTAAAGGTCATGGCTCACTTCCAGTAAAGAGAAAGAAGACCACACCCCAACCTCTGAGGCAATAGCAGGTAATTCAGTGGGGTTCAAAGAAGCTGACATGTGCCACTGGAACCAATTCAAGCAAAGAAATGCCTTTCACAGGACTGTTTCAATCAAGGAGTTTGGTTTGCCTCTGAATTAATAGAGAACCTGAAGATAAACAATCCCAGTTCTGGCAGTCTATACTAACCCAGTGCAGCAACTCTGCTTAATTTCCTCCCCAGTGAAAGAGTAGGTGCCCATAAGGCTGGAGAGTGGGAAGAAGTGATGTTTAATAAAGCTCTGGGTAGGAAGGCCCATTGGCAAGTCTTCTGACTCTTTGCCGAGAGGTATGCAGCATGAGAAAGGAGGGGATTTGTGCACCTTGGACCGAACACGTGGCAAACAAGTTGCTTTAGGGGAAGGATGGATGCTGGCAAATGTGCATTACTGCAGAGAGAGAAGAGCCCAATTCAGCTGTCATTGCCAAGCAGCGGCTGACCAAGGTTAGAGGAAAGACTGGAGTCAGTAGCACAAAGCCTTCAGCTTATAAAGGGCTTGAATTACAAATACTAGCTATTTACAGAATACAGCCATGTGAAATGTCTGCTGAGCTGTCAGGATTGCAAAGAGCTTGCTATAGCAGAGCCAAAACCAAATCTGTGCCTCTTACTGCTATGTAAACATAAAGAAAGAGAAGTTGCATTACTCCTCCTCTGCCATGGCAGCTATGCTTCTGGGTATACTGAAACTGCTTGGAGGCTGCCTTTTGGGTGATATACTGGAACAATCCATCATATGTTTTCTACTTCTCTACACTTAACCAAGCTTGCCTTTGTTCCTGATGAAGTCAGGATGCTCTGCCACTGATTTTGATGGGGGCAGATTTGAGCTTGGGGTTAGTTCTGGTGCTATTTGTTTAAAAAAAAAATCACTCCAACTTTTCTCAAAACAGCTCTGGATAGCTTCCTCTCTTGCTTGTTGTTCCCCACTGCTGTTTGCCTGCTGCAAAATATAGAATCATAATCACTTGCTGTAATAGGAAAAAAGAACAAGTTTTTCTTATTCTACCCTTGCTTTCAGAAACTCACAGATAATTTCTGTGCCACTGTCAAACTGCAGGGAATTCTAGTAATTCTGATTGTTGAGTGTGTTTCTGGCTTCTCTAGTCTGGATTTTTTTTTTTTTTTAAGTAAAGACAGTGTGTTTGCCGATTGTTATTTTTAATTGCATTCCCTCTTCCCATCCTTGCTGGCCTGGGTGGAGAATAAAGATGTATCCTGCTTTAGAAGAGCATTGCTGTCATGCTTCTGCTTAACTTTTGTTAAAAACAATGCCATGAGATAGATACTGCCATTCTCTGCTGATAATTGATTACAAATCAACTCTCTTTGGAGAACGAGTTTGCAGTGTGTATGAAATGGTTCCGTTTTACCTCTTGTTAACTTGTGCATATACAGAACTATCATATCTCTGAAGTCTGGGTTGTTCTTTGTTTTTGCTTTATAGCACACAAATGAATACTTTTCGATTTAATTTCACTCATTAGGTATCTGTTTGGTTTTTAGCCCCAAGAATCTGTAGGGAAGGATACAATTCCATACCAAAATAGGAAGTGCATTTAACTCTGCAAATATGGTCTTGTGTGTCTTTGGCTTGGTTCTGCTATTCACAGCTGTGCTGGGAAGATTTCTTACAGCCCCTAAGTACTCCAGAATTGTCTCTGTTTTGAACATTTAAAAGATAAATCCACCAATAAAGTTCTCTCTTTGAGTCATGTAAATATTAATACCCTTGATGCTTTCCCATGCAGACTTTCTACAGTCATACACTCCTGCTAGCATATACCAAACACTTACCTGACTTTTATTTCTTCTAAACAGGAGACATGAATCTTTGGAAAACCCCGTATGAAATCCCTAGCCGAGGTATTTCTGAGGCACAGCCTCAGTATAACAGATCTTTGAGCTGAAAGGCTACCTGAATGTCTTAAAACAAATTCAGGTGACTTCATCAAACTAGCAGTGCCATATCCAACACAACAGCTGGAAATACTAGGAAAAATGCTCTTGGTATGATACCCGCTGCAAAACATCACCAAGGGAATAGAATTCCTTGCATGACAGATGTATATTGTGGAATTCCTACATCCAGTTAAGTTAGCCTGACAAAGGACATTAAACTTACTGGCGTGGCAGAATGGGATTGAGGTAATGGAGCAAGAGAATTAAATCATTAGCCTTTGAGGCTCTCACCTTTTAAGTAAAGGGACACAATTTTATACTATTATGGTTTCCATCAAGGTGATGTTAAACTTGAAGACCTTTACACCAAGCAATATGTGTCTGTATGACTACACCATGTATTCCCCAGGGAGTGAAGAAGGTGCTAATTCTGCCTGTTGATTTGCCCATCCTATTTCTTTAAGAATAGAAGGAGTCACAGAATTAACCATGCCTTTGACCGCAGTTAGTCTCTTGAATTCACCCTTAGAAACTGCCAGGCCTGTGAATTGAAATCTGAGGCTGAGATTCTGCAATTCCTCACTCTGAGGCTACCAGCAGGGGTTGCTCCATAGATCCCACAGCGATCACCTCCACAGATACCTTTCAGAAACTGCAACCAGGAGGTAAGCACAGCCACTCCAAGCCATTTTTCCACACTGAAGCATGTATTTACACCAATGTTTAAGAGAGACAATGAGGATGCTCCTGTTCCTGTCCTCTGATGGACACCATTTTGCTCAAAGCTAATGCAAGCCCTTTTCATCTCAGGCAGTGAATCGTCTGTGGCACCAGTGTCCTTTCTGCTTCTTTCCAAACATTTGTTGATGTGGGAGCAGTCAAAAGATTAATCCAGGTTCATTTCTGAAGTTAAACAGTCCATTTGAAATCATTCCCTGAATGCAAATGTGAACTCAGAAAGACATGAGAGAGGCTGAAGCAAATTCAGACCTGTTCCAAATAAAACTATCCATAGAAGGGGGCTAATCTACTTGGAAATGTAACTTCTCAATTAATCTGGTGAATTAGAAAGGTCATCACATAGATGAAGCCTTGCCTGCATTAACCACTAAAGCATGATCTCTGTTCTAATAGGCAGCCACTTAATGATGAGGCAGAGCTTATGGGTGTGATTTTGTCTAGTAACAGGGTATTTTGCCATGGGGTTCAGAAGGCTCCCTAAGTGTCCTTTCACATAGCTGTGTGAAGAGCAATTGCATTTGAAAGGCAGTCCAAAGAAACAAGCTTGAGGGCCTCTCATGGATCCCCCTGGGTCACCCAATTCCATTACCTTTCAGTCTCCCTAATTTCTTGCCATTATGTTGTAGCTGAAGCCTGTCAGAATGCATTAAAATAAAGGGTAAGTCAGAGTCAGGCCAGCAACATGTTTGCCTCTTATAAATAGTCTTGGTTTTAGTGAGCTAAAACACAAAACCTTCACTAAAAAGAAAAACAGTAGCAAAAATCTATTGTTTACATCCACTGAAATTCGGTATGCCATGGATGAATTTAACCTAGAGTCCTCTCAGATATACACAGTTTCTGCCCAAATGTGATCTCTCCATCTGTACGGCTCTTTTTTTTCAAGCATTTGTTTTCACCTAGAAGTTTAACTTCATAAGATAAAAAATATGCCTACTTAATTCGATAACATGTTCTCCTTGGCAAATAGGATAAAAATCCACCTCCCAGGAAAAATGCTCCCTCAGGGTTTGGTTTACTATAAGTTTCTTCATCAGTAACGTACATTAAAACCAATATGTTTTTTGACTATCTTCATATGTTTGCCAAATTCCTTTTGCTACTACAGTGATGAGATAGGTGAGTCAACTATCTCTATTAAAAAATAAGAGCAAATTCACTCACTATGATGTAACACAAATATAGCTTAATTAATTCTAGCCCAGTTGTCTGAATCACCTGCAGTTGTGATCCTAACAACCCCAAATATTTAAAGTAAACTGAATGGTTTTTACACAATGCTGGGCACAAATCCAACAGTTTCTGGGGAAATCTACCTAGGCCAGCAGTCTTTCTTTCTAAGGCCCATTACTTGTTCTTGACTACGAAAGTATCAGATTCTAATTTTTAAAATATATGTGTAGTAAGCTGTCCATATAATTACAGGCAATTACTAGTATATCTATCCATCATAACAGAGATTTTCATTAACATCTTAACCATCAAAAATTGTGCACAGAATTAATAAACACAAGTAATTTCATACAGACTTCACTAGTTTATTCAAACAAGCTCCCCTGTGACTTCAGAAATGAGCAGAAGTAAGTCTTAGTATCTCTATATAGTAAAAAAAAAAAAAACTACTGTAATACAGTAGGCTGTATCATCCGAGGGCACATGTAGTGTCATTCCTAAATGACATCTCAGGTCTCACCTAATATATGTCAGTAGAGTTACTCTTCAGTGACCAAAAGCAAATAATAGTAGTGACTCCTCTACAGTGCAATTACACACTGCTGAGGCAGTGAATGCTAATATTTAAACAGCCTCTAAGACAAGAGTTTCGCTTGGTGGTTGTAACTTTATCCAGCCTTGCTATTAGAGCAGGATTGCTCTGAAGCTCCATTTTCCCTCTAAAATCAAGTCTCTTTTGATGGCTGTGTTTGCCATTTATTTCAATAGAACATTATACAAATCTGAACATCTGCCTTGTCTAGTAAAAAAAAAAAAAAAAGAAGTCAGCATTTGTCATCCTACCTACTTCCCCGAGAAATTCCTGCAAAAAGTAACTGACGAGGAAAATATAAAATTATTCTTCCCCTACCCCTTCATTTGACACTGTCACATATCTGTTAGTGTCATGATTTAGCAACAATTTACATAAATAAAAACAAACTTAAGTAATTCTTCCCTCCTCAAACAGCAGCTCTTTGCTCCCTCCTTCACACTGCTGCTTTGTAAACCAACAGCTCAAGCTGTACAAACTTGGAACTCATACAAATTAAAAGATTTTTAAGGTGAGATCCTGTCCTCCATGTTCACAGTGCTCCATTTAAAGGTGCATTAAGGTAGATGTTTCTTTAAATATCCAAACTTCCACCTTTTCAGCTTTATTTCAGTCTGCTTCCAAGTGCAGGCAGACAAATGGGGATTTAAAATGGGCTCCTCTCTTCCTGCTTGGAAAAGGCCTCGGTCAGCGGCTGAGGTTCAATCAGATGCAGACTCTCTCTCTCCAGTGTGATGGATAAGGAACAAATCCCTGTGCTATGGTGATTAAACTGCATGACTAGCCAGAGCGTGTGTATGTGCGTGTGTGTGTGCGCGCGTGCATTCATGCGTGGGGGGGAGGTTGGAAAGGATACTAAAGGCTTGTACTTATGCATCCACAAAGCAAATGCTTCACAGAATGAGTTATCTTTGCTTTGTTGTCCAGAACAACCCCATTAAATGGGAGCATTTTCCAGAGACACAGAAAATGCAGCTGGATTACTAATGGCAACAAATAAAAACTTGTTGCACAGAGTGAAGTTAGATAAAGATTGTGAAACTGAGAGCATGTGGAGAACAAGATAGATGAGATTTTGCTTCTGAGATAATTCAGTCTGAAATAGGAGTAGCTAATATGAGACTTCTAGGCTAAATGTTGTTCTTTTTTGTTATGTCCTAAAACATAGCCTGTGTTTCCCCCCAAGGTGCCGTTTCATTTCATTGGTGTCAGCTCTGTATTTATTACCTCTTCCTAAAATTTAACTTTTTTCAAATACTCTATTTGATACACTTCTGCTGGATTTTTGCTATCTCAAATGCAACTAATTTGGACATGAACACTCAGGTGCTCTCCAGGACCCTGGTGCTCTGGAATTCAATCTGACCAGACCATTTCTATAAATTATAAAGAAAATCAAACCCTAAACTGCTGACATTCCTCTAGAATGTAGCAAAGAAATCCTATGTTGTAACATATTTAACAGTTAATCCAGAAAAGTCTGCTAGAGTTATTTCTAGAGTAGAAACATGTCAGGTTTTCAGTTACTTAACAACAGGAAATATTTCACTTCTCATGATACCATGCCAAGTAAGCATCTCATAGTCTCCTTCAGAAATCCTCTCGCTAATCCAGGGATTTAGAACTCATGAAAACATCATCCTAAGCAGAAACCCAGATTAATAGATTTTAAATGTAGAAAGAATTTTTAAAATCTACCTTCCAAAAAAGAGCTATGTAAAAATACAAATAAAACAAAAATATTTGTTGCTATTGCCTGACTTCTGTCGTACCTTTATGCAGAAATTGCTTTGCTGGGTGCATGCTGCCTAATTCTGCAGGTGGTAGTGCTTCATCTAAGTGACTGTGATCATGTTGCCATCCAGTGGCAGAACTGAAATTTGAAGGAAAAAACCCTCTTCAATGTTTTTTTTTTTCCTGTCTTATGAAAGCATCTAAAAGAACAGTTTGAACATCGTGAAGGTACAATGGCAAATACTAAGAAGTTGCATCATGCTAATTTTATACATACCTATATAAAATTACCTCCTATATTCCTTATGGGTATGCATTCTGAAGCAACCTTTAATCATGGGAGTACATGCTATTCTTCTGGTGTGCCAACCTTATTTAGTGGAGACACAGGAAAGTATTTAACAAGCAGTCAATCCAGTATTTTGTTTTACCATAGTTCATTCAAAGTATGGCCAAAGGCCATTTTACCATAGATTGTTCAAAGCAGTACCCCAATAACATATGGCACTGTAGCATCTAAGTAAGTGCTTCATAAATACTAATAAATTTATTTTTGCCATAGAATGTGACATAAATGTTGATGTCCCTGAGCTCACATGTGGAAATAAAGGCACAAGGACTTTAAAACCTAGAAACATGTACTAAGTCTCAATGCCCCCTTTGAAATGCCTTGCAGCTGATTTTTCAGAATACTTAGCAGAATAAGGTATTTTCTGTGTGGAAAGAGAAGCTCCTTTCATGAGCACCTGTGAGTATTCAGTACTTGTTTAGATTTTCAGAATTTTTCTGACTGGTATCTCAAACCGAGCACTAGAAAATGCGGCCCACATAAATAGCACCCAGTGGCAAGAGACTTAGATTTAAGCAGTTGTAAATCAGAACACTGGCAATCTGCTGAATGAAAAGAGACAATTTAATTCAAGAATCATATAGTTACCATAATCATAAGAATTTTCTCTCTTTTCCTGGCTTTGCTCTCTTTACACCTTCCAATTTCTCTAACAAGAGATTAAGAAATTAAGAGTCTTATGCTGCTTCATTGTACAGCCTTGGTTTGGTCCTAGAACATGGACTATTCTATGTATTGAAAGAAGGGCATCATGGGACAAGAAAGTACATGCTCCTATAATTAAAGTTGTATTAAAATAGACACAAAATATATATAGATATGTGCATATGTCTATATGTAGACACAGTGTGTTTGGTTACAGAAGAAGCTTCAACTACAGAACTTACTTTTGGAGTTGGACTCTACAACTTTATTGACAAATTATTTTCGTAAAGAAGTAATGAGAAGATTAAAAAAAATAAAAGCTGACTAGCTGAAATTCCATCATATAGACAGATGATTTCATTACATCCTAGAAGCCATATGGGTCATCAGCTGAACTGAAACATTGGGACAGCACAGGCTTCTGCCACTTGAGCTAATTAAATGATAATTGACAGCTACAGAAGATAGTTTATAAAGGTTAGCTGTGATCAGGTAGCAAAACAGTTAACAGTAGCAGCAAAAAATAACAATTCAAGAAAAAGAGTAAGTAAGAGTGTGCTTAACTAAAAGTAGTATTTTCAAATCACCCGAGCCAAGTGAATTTCAGCCAAGACAAACAGAAAACTGCTAAAGTAATCTCAGCAGCAATAACCATTTTCCTTGAAAAGATGGGTGAGATTACAGAGATCAGAAAAGCACAAATACAACATCTACTTTTAAAGGGATAGGAGAGAGGAATGCAAAGATGTTTAAGAAGTTACGTACCACTTATACTCCCTTCAGTTCCTCGAGAACAGTAAAACAAATAAATTAAACCTTTTATAGGTGCTCAGAAAATAATAAGGAAATAAGTAAAGATTTTTTAAAAAATAAATGGTGTCAAATCAACCTAATTTTCTTATGTGACAATGTAACAGAGTTTTTTTTTTTGGGGGGGGGGAATGAAAAGAGCATGTTATCTGCCTGATAAGACTTTGATGCTGTTTGAAATGACATTCTCATAAGCAGGCTAGGAAACTGTCACCTTTTTTTGAAGTGACTGCAGAAGTGGCTAGAACACTGTATACAAAGAGCAGCTTGTAATGGCCATAGTCACCATGATAAGGCTGTACTTAGTGGTTATTCCCAGAGGTGTCCACCTTGGGCCAAGCACAATTCATTAGTGAGTAGACTAAAGACAAGTTATGTTTGTGAAATCTGAGAGCACCATCAAATTGAAAGGGATGGTAAGCACAGTGGTAGATAAGACTAAAAATAAAAATAGACTTGAGAAAATTAAGAAATGGTCTGAAAGAAAAATAAGACAATTTGTTAGAGACCAGTGTATAGTTCTATTAATCAGGTAGAGTTAACTCTGAAATTAGGTAGAAGAACTACTGGACAAGCAGCAATTCTGCACAACAGTATCTGGGTGTTACAAAAGACAGCAATTCTGAGTCCCTGATGGTGTGAAAAGGCAAATATTGTGCTGGGGAAGGGGAGTGTAAGCAGAGTTGACTTGTGACTTCATCCTTTCCCTTTTTGTGGCACCTATTAGGCCTCTGCTGAAGTATTGTACCTACTGGAGGTTTTCTCCCTTCCTGAGAGATGTTGTTGAACTGAATAGTTCAGAGAAGAGGAAAGGGGCCGGTCAGAGGAAAAGAGGAGCAGCTGGGGTGAGGGCAGCAAGGAACAAAAGAGACAGTGACAGTCTTTTGAAAGAGGAAAGAAGAACTGTGAACACGGAGACCTCACAGTTTCTCAGCCTTATGCAGAAAGATTTGTGGAGCTATTTCTGAAGTAATCCCTGTCTCCTCTGTGGTGGTTTGGGGCTAGGACTTGTGTGTGTGTTTTGCTTTGAAGTAGTTCGTGTATCAGCAGTGATCCATCCATCTACCAGTTTGTGAGGCCCTCAAATGTATCTGGTATGACATACTCTTAAACAATACATTCTCTTAACTTAATATACTTTGTGTTCTTCTACATTTTCAGGTGAGGTTGAATAGTGTGGTATAATCCTTGCTACTTAGCTTCGTTAAATACTCCTAGTGCAATAGTTCCCATATGTTTCCAAGTACAATCATTTACTTTCAATGCATGAGCTGAACCAAGAATGGACTGGGCAGGTATCTCAACAGATGGGAACTGTTAAATCCAAAGAAATATATAAACACACACACTTTTAAGAGTTTTTTAAAGGCACAGTTCTGTGATGTACCAAGTATCTGAGTCATATTCAGCTAGAGGACAAGTCTAGCAGACTTGCAGCAGAATTACAGCTGATCCTCAAAGCCAAGAACCAGTTTTGCTTTAGAGTGAAACCAGAATATCAGTGTTTGAGATCTTTCCCACAGGCATATTCCACAGAAGCAACTAGGCAAAGACAGTGTGTTATACTTGCACCTCCTGTGAGGACCGTCAGGAATCACTAAACAGAGAGAGTAAATACTTTTGTTGGTCTGCTGCACAATCTTGGCTTGTACTTGCAAGCAGGTGCTTGGAAAGATCTCTTGGGAGAAGACTACTGTGCATACCTTGTGCTACTACATGAAGTCCAATGCAGGAAGGCACTAACAGATGTGTTTCTAAGCCCTACTTTGCTTTGGGTGCCAATTCCCTGTTTGCTTTGTCTTTCAGCTTGCTGCCAAGCTCATTTTAGTACAAATACAAAGCTGTTTGGTGTCACAGTATCCATTTCCCTTTCCACTAGACATGTATCCAAAGTTTTACCCTGTATACAATTGCTCCAAGAGAGGGAAAGAGGTAAAGTGGTGTTTTTGCTTTTACATTGAAGCCATTCACATTTGCTCACAGCTGCATAAGCAGCTAGGTCCCGGCTGTAACTCTCTGGATAGTACATTCCTCCTCGTAACAAAACAGAGGAGCCATTTTCTTTGCTGTCTTGTAAAGGCAATTGAGTCAAGTTAAACACAAGGCAGGCCCCTCATAGCTATTAACCTGAGACTGTACTCATTCAAGGCAAGCTTAGTTTTGAGGTAGAGCAGAAGGTAACTAAAAAAAGAAGTAAGCAGAGAAATGAGTAAGAAACTCACAGGGGCTGAGATCTGACTCACTTTGTTGCAGATGAGGTTACAGCTGATCATTCTGGATAGCTGAGTCCATAGAGATTTCACATATTTATTATTTATACCCAGAGACTAGCATTCTGTAGAATGGAAATAGCCGATTAATCACAAGCATCTTTTGGCAAGCATTTATAAGCAAAGATCTTCAAGTCTTAATCCAGGCTAACAAAGCCCTAGTGTCCCCAGATGGAGTTCATTAATCAAATCTGATGACTGTCTATAAGGGAGCTCTGTGTAGACCTGCAAGGGAGAAGGAAATGGTGATTAATGTTTGTTTCAGAAATGACTAGCTAGTTTTCCTTTGAGGGTTGGAAATAGCTGAGGAAATTTAGCAGCATGGAGGTATGGCAGGGGAATGTTTGGGTTTATTGTTTGTGTGTTTCAGCAAAGAATTATAAGACCCCATTTATGCCAGGCTGGAGCTAATGCACAGGAAGATCACAGATGGAGTTTCATGGTCTCATTAGTTTCACTCAAGACTTCATAAGGGAACAGAATGCTGTACCTGGGCCAGGCATGCTAACCTTCCTGCAAAGCAGAGCAGAGGTTTCTAGTTGATGCTCAAATTAGGTCTCTGTGGGTAATGTTTGCAATTAAGGCTCTAGCTATGAGAGTTTGGACCAAAGCCTGGGACTCAGTTTTTGTGTCAACCACAGAATTCTGGAAGGTCTGTGAAAGGTTTGGTGTCCATACTCTGTGCCAGCAGTCGGGGCTGGGCTTTTACTCCTTGACTCTGGTATAAAATAGTTAAAAATGTTAATTGATTATGATGCTTTGAAAAAAATGCTTTCTTGATGGTGTGTGAAATGCCACTGCTGATGAAGTTGTTCAATTCTTGTTTCTCCTTACTTTTTGTTACGTGTCTGTGTACAGCTTTATACCTAGACTGCAAGCTCTATGTCAGGCATTAGTTGGGATATGGGATTGTACAGCTGCTAGCTCAATGGGCTTTTAGTCTGTGACAAGCACTTCTAGGGTCTGAGACAACCTCAGTAATAACAATAATAGCAATAATAGGCAGACTTGATTGCCTTGGTTGATTAATCTGAAATCTCCTTAGAGACAGATTTGGCAAGCCAACGCACAGCTCTCTCCTGGAGTTGCTGACAGCTTTTCCTATCTCTAGGTTTCCCGTAAAATGTTCCTCACACGGCCAAGCTGCTCTGTTCTTTATACGCGAAGTGCTCTGAAGAGAGAATCCCTCAATTAGCAACGCCCTCAAAGCAGGGTAAGGTAGGCTGGGGGGAAAGGGGATTTTGTCTTTAGGCACCATGTGACTAAAAAGGAAGTACGAGTGTAGGTAGAGTCTGTGATCTGGTATAAAATTTTTGATGCATTTATGTGAGACTTACTCTTTTGTTCCAACCAGGTGTACTGATATCATCGCTTTAAACTCTGAACAATTAAAGATAATAACATGTTTTTCAAAATACATGGAGAATAAAAGGAATGTTAGTAACAATATTGTCAAAGAATATAAGAAAGCTAACACAGAACAAGAAGTAACATTCAATACACATGGTGAAGTATGTGCCAGCCTGTATATGCCCTGCTGCTGATTTAATATCCAACAGATACCAAGAAATATGTGAGAAAAATATCTATATTTGGATAGCTTTAAATCAGCAGGCTTCAATTCTATCAGGGAGCCTGGATATGATTTGGCTGAGGGATTCTCTCAGTAAATGCTGTGAGAAAGCTGCTGTAGTGCCAATAATAAATATCTGGTTTGAGTGGCGGTCCCAAGGCTGAACACAGCCCCCCCCCCCCCCCCCCCCCCGGCGGTTACGGGCCGCGCGCAGCCCCAACGGTCCGCGGGCGCGCGCGGGAGAAGGCGGGGGGGAGGGGGGGAGGCCCGCGCCAGGCCGCCGCCCCCGCCGGTGCCTTTGTCTCGCCCCCGCCTGCACCGCGGTCTGCCGCGAGGTGGCGCTGCCACCCCCCAACCGCGCCGCCTCTCCCGCGGAACGCGCGGCGCCGCTGCTAGCGTACCCGGGGGACGCGGCGAGGCGGGTTTGCCGGCCGGAGCCTTGAGCGCGGCGCACAGCACCCCGAGCGAGCGAGATGGCGCGCGGCGGCGGCAAGGTGAGGAAGGGGGGGGGGGGGGGGGAGGTCCGCGGCGGGGGGGGGAAGGGGGGGTCTTCCAGTATCCCGTCAGCCTCTGGGCTGCCTCCGCCCCGTGCGCGGAGGGGCTTCTGCGACGAGCCTCGGCGGGGGGGGGGGGGGGGGGGGGCGGCTCCCGCGTAACGGCCGCGGCGGCGGCGGCTCGTGTCGCGGCGTCCGCCCGGGGCGGGCTCGGCGGAGCGCCCGGGGCGGGCGGCGGCGCGGCTCCGCCGCTCCCCGAGTGCGTGCCGCCGCGCGGGGGATGTTTTACCGCCGCTGGTTTGTACTGCGGTCGGCGTGGGGTCACAGCTTGGCTGGACACACCCCGGCAAACGGGGCGTTCAGGAACGAGCCGCACAGTAACCAGGGCCGCAAAACCCATCGAGGAAACTGAGTAGTTCCCTGTCCTGATCTCTGAGTTGCCTGCTGGGACAAAGCTAGGAAATTCAGTGTGACTTAAGTTTTTCTATTTTATGCGCGCTTTTGGCTGCAGTGCGGGTATTGCTGTTGCCAAAATCATGGTAGAAGTAATTTTGCTTTATAATTTGTTTGGTATGTTTAAGGAGTCCTGCTGGCAAAAGTTATATTAAGGCCTCTTCTGGTATAGAGCAGTTTAATACCTGCTCAACACTGGGTTGTTGCTGCAGACTAAAATGCTGTTGTAGTTCTGTCCCAGTTAGCTTTATTGTAAAGTAACTCTCAGCACTGAGAGAGGTTGGCGATAAAGGCAGGCTCTTTTAGGCAGCACCCTTATCAGTACTTGAACAAAATAGGCTAATGTTAGTTCAGGTGCAACAGTGTTGTCCTGTAGTCGCACGTCCAGAGTGCCTTATAAACGTGGCTTAGTGTACTGCACCTGGAAATGGCAGTAGTGAATGCTCAAAAATGGGAAAGACAGAGGTTGATAACAGATGAGCAGATGTATAGACAAAGATGATAGAAAACGGTGACCAAGAACCCTGCCCAGTCTTCTGTGTAGCTGAATGGGCACAGAACAGGGTTTGCTGCCTTTCAAGAGAGCATATTAGTAATTGACACTTGATAATTTTCTTTAAAGCAAAACAGTAGCTCTTCACTCCTGCATCTGCTGTTTCTTTGTGCTCATCTTGCTAACTGTAAAGAGCATTTTATCCCTTTTGGGCAGTAGGATTAAATCAGCTACCAAACATTGCGTGTGCCGAGGCAGGATAGTTACAAGCAGAGGAGGCACTGCAGTTACTGAGTCTTTTGGAGAACCTTGTTGCTGCCCTTCCTCAGGCTGGCAGGTGAGCAGTAACAAGGCTCTTGTGACAACCTTGCGCAGCCATAGTTTCCAGCTCTGTTCTACTGTAAGCCTCTGTGCAGACCTGGCTGCTTCAGAGACATGAATTCCTGGCTCCAAGGCAATCCACCAGTGAAGGGTAAATGAGGAGCAAAGTGCTGAGAGTGAAAGATGTCTTGTTGAGTTCTTTTACACAGCCCTTTTCTCTCCCCTCCCACTGTCCTTTTCTGGGAGTGGATATGCTATGTATGTGGAGGAAGGCATTTAAACTTACGGCTATTAAAATGATAGGAGTGGTGCACAATGTATCCTGGAAAGAGGAGGAAGATGAGAAAATAGTTTGGCAACTGCTGATGTAGAGCATTAAACATCCATCCTGGGTAAACAATTCCTATTTAGTTGATATTAAAAAAAAAAAAAAAAAAAAACTATTTATTTGGGGAGAAAACAATCAGTTTTTTGGTTACAGAGATTTAAAATTGTGCTTGGAATTATTTGAAGGCACACACAAAATGAGTTAGACCAAATTTTATTTTTTCTTTGTGTTCATCCCTTTGCTGCCTTTAAGATGTACATTGTTGTGATGTGTGCTGATAAGCACCTTTATGTAAGCCCTGGAGCAAAGCATGTTTGTGAGATTCTGTATGGATCTGCCTCACCATCATGTAACTGCATGAAATGGGGAGCATTACTGACTATGGTAGGTGCTGACAAGTACACAGAGTGAAAAGGCAAAACAGGCAGTTTCTCTTTACTCATATTTATGTGCCAACTGTATGTGGGGTTTTGTTTGTTTGTTTTTTTGCAGGTACTGAATTCATGGAAATGTGGTCTTAAATTTTCTTTGTATAACCTTTTTATAAAAAGTCGCTGGTGGAAAATGATGATTTCATCTCTCTTACCTGACCTTCTCAGAAGTCTCCAAAAATAAAAGGAGAAAATGTTCACATTAGGCAGCCTGAATGAGACTTCCTAAAAGAATTTGGCAGGGTTTGGTGAAGATACTCTCATCCTACCTGGAAATCTTCAATAGAGGGATTTATCTCATTAAACAGTTTTGATGGTTCAGGAGCTGCTCTAGAAAGTGTAGATCTTGGGAACACTATCAGGACATACTGTCATATAACTTTTCTGTAAAATTTTTGCAAGGTACTTCTTGTACTCAAGTTTATTGAGTAATAGTTAATGTGCAGCACCTGAAAGTATACAGGGACCAGGCACTGTTTGTGCATTCCTCATTCCATTATCTAACAAATAAGACATCAGACAGTAAAATACTGTACTACTCTGCCATTAAGTTTGTTCCTGTAACTATCTTTATTTCCTTTATTTCTATTGGTTTTTAGTAAACTTGTGCTACTTGAAATAGTTTTGCAATATTATTCAAAAGGAAGAGCAAAAGATTTTGATTTTCAGTTGAGGATCTTGGAATGCTGTAAAAAAAGTTAATTTTTACTGCATTCCGGAAAAGAAATGTGGCGGAGTCAAATATATCAGGTCATCAGAAAAGCAGACTATAAAGCTCTTTTAGTCTTCTGTTTTAATGCCTCTGTCATTCTGGCAGCTTCATTTTTAGACAATTGGGTATATTTTGTATTTTAAAACAAAGTGACTGGCTCCAAACGAAAAAATACCTAACTTTCCTCTATTCCAGCAAAACCTTTTTTTTTTTTTTTGGGGGGGGGGGGCAGTGTAATTTAAGTTACTTGCTGTCTACAGGAAAAGATGTGTATTTTAAAAATTGGTTTAGTCAGTGACTACAAATGTGAACTGGCTTTTTGTCACTGTCCTTGCTGTTGCAAGGCAAGACTTTGCCTTCCGGCTTCATTCAGCTGGATGATGCGATTATTGAGGTTAACCAAGATAAGCAGACTCTATGGAAAAAAAAATAGAGGCTATAGAAGCTAGTTGAATAGGCAATATACTGCAGATAATACTCATCATTAATAAATGCTGAATAAGAGAAAACAGAAGAAACAATTTGATTTTTTTTATTATTAATTCACATACTGGCTTGTAAATCACTCCAGGGAAAGACTTAGGCGTTGTTGGATATAGATCAGTTAAAGCAATGATCAGAAATACAAGTTCTTATGGTAGCTTGTGGGACTTAAGCCCCCTAAATTAAAATTGGATTTCATACTCCAGCTCATTAAGAGCATAGGTCATTCTACAGATGCTGGGACTCACTGTAGAGGCACCATTACTAGCAGTGATTATTTTGACTCTACCACTGGAAGCTGTAGTAGTACAGCGAGTCTTACGTTCTTGAATTAGACTAAACAGTGGCCAAAAGCAGATCAGCATGATGATATCTGATTACCTCTACAGCTCTTATGAGGAACCATGTGGGGCATGTAGCTACATAGCTTAAGGAGCAGGTAGCATCTCCATCTTTTGTCTTGTGTTGAGTTTGTAATTGTCAATTGAAGCATTTGTGTTTTATTTTCTAGTGTAGAACCATTAGATGCATTAGGTTTTCACAGGGTAACTGCTGTTTGAATAGAAAAAGCCCTTCTTGAAGACTTATTGTGTAACATAGAATTTCTTGTGTTTTCCACTGAGATATCTGGAATATACCAGAGATTTGAACCAACTCCTTTAGGTAATTATGCTTCTATTTGTCCTTTTACGTTCTTGTTCAATATTGTGTCTCCTTTCTAGGCAGCCATAGTGCTGTGTCTGGATGTGGGCTTTTCAATGAACAATGCAGCTCCTGGTGAGGAGTCTCCACTTGAACAAGCCAAGAAGGTTATGACAAAATTTTTGCAGCGACAGGTACTTGTGATTAAAAAATCCTTAAAAATGGAAAGGAAATATTACATCTGAAGTATTTTTCCTCATTTCCAGAAGAGGTTTTTAGGGGGAAAAAAAGTAATAATATAAAAAAACTTTTCAGCATTCTCAAGATTGACTGCAGTGAAGACTCATTTGGAGGAATAAATCAGCCAGTTTTATTTATTGTATCCCAGATATCCTCATGTCAGTCTATTTAATTATATCTAAAACAATGAACTCTATATATGATTACATTTTAGTAGGATTGTATTTGTGATGCACTGAATAAGTAAATCCATTGTAACTCACCCTCCATTGCAAAATTGGTTCAGCTTGCTGTCTACTAAACAGGTATGTATGAATCTGCCTGTGTTTTTATACTTGCTATGTATTTTCCTTTTTTTTCCAGGTTTTTGCTGAGAGTAGAGACGAAGTTGCCGTAGTTTTGTTTGGCACAGATGGTACCAAGAATGACCTTGCTAGTGGGGATCAGTATCAAAACATTACTGTATATAGATCACTGATGCTACCAGATTTTGATTTGCTGGAGGATATTCAAAATGTGATTCAACCAGGCTCTGAGCAAGCAGACTGTATCCTTTTTGTTAAACTCTTAAACTCTTAAGTACTCTTAAACTGATTCAACTCCGTAGAAGACATGACGTACTGTTGTGAAATGGGCCTAGAATCGCCACTAAAGTTGTAATTGCAATCAAAGTTCAGCTAATTTGATGTTGTAAATTGGTTCAAAACCAGATTAGCTGCTCTTTGACATTCTTTTAAGGTAACAGATGGAGTCCTGGCCTCAGGGAATTGTTGCTCTCATGAAGTGTTCTATTAATGAGAAAAAAGATAGCAATAATACAACTGTAGGCCTCAAATAAGTGTGTGTTAAATATAGTGTTGCAAAACTTAGTGCATGCTTTTTCATTAAATAAAAATATTATTTACAGAATACATCTCACGTCAGCAGAAGTATTAGAAACCAGACAAAGTAGAATACACTTGAGGCTTATCAGATTGGTTTCACTGTGAAGTATTTCTAACATCATCAAGTATCACTTATTCATTTGAATTGTTTATTCTGTTGTTAGCCTTATTTTAAAACTCTTCATCTCATATCGCTATCTGAAGAGTGTTCCTTTGTATGTTTCACTTAAATGTTCTGGTTTACCTTGTTGTCTTCCCTCTTTCTGGGAAGAAATCAACTTTTTAAAAAGAAGTTAATTGTGTGTTCTGTCCAGGCTGTCAGAGAGAGCTGTTTCAGAGCAGCCTACAGCCAGTCAATTGTGTCTTACCAGAAGTAAAGTCATATTCTTTGATGAGTGAACAAGTTTGAGCACAATGATACATATGTGTTTACATTGAAAATTATTCTGAAAAAAAATTATCAAGAGATTTCAGATGCAGATATTTTAAAGGGAAATTAACATGAACAAATTACATTCTGTATTGAAAACAAGTAGATTTTGTTTGTGGATATCAAACAAGATTGTAACTGTAAATATTAGATTATTCTTTCAATGGGCTTCAGCTTCCTCAAGCCTGTCATGGACAGTTAAAGGATTGGGCTCTGAAACAGTGTTTTTGCTTTTCCACCAAATAAATGGGGAAAAGATCCTAAGACAAGCAAATTATGTAGGGACTTCTAGCACAGCAGATATTTAAAGAATATTCTGTCCAAAAATTAATTATTTTTTAAATCTAAATACATATATGGCTATGTCTGGGGGTGTGAAAACAGAAGATTGTGTCCCTTTGTGATGTGATCCATGTTTTAAGGGAGATTTTTCTTTAATGTACTCAGTTCTGGATGCAATAATTGTGTGCATGGACTTGCTTCAGAAGGAAACAATGTAAGTATGTAAGCTATGGTCTTTTACAGAATTTTGAATTCAAGTGTCAGAGCTGATCTGACTTCTTGTCAATACTGCAGTATTGTGTAAATATGGAAGATGCTTAAAAAAAAAAAAAAAAAGCACTACAGCATTCTGTCTCTGAAGCGTCCACAGGAGCAGTCTAGCTTCCCCAGGGAGTTTAAGAGCTTTCTGATCCAACTGAGGGGTTTGCAGTAGATACGTGAGAATATTAATGCCATTATACAAGGCATCACTTAACAAGAAATGTGATACTATTTTTTTTCTGTTCTCAAGAAACATTAATTCAGATATTAACAGGTGTCGAAAAGAGTTACTAAATTTATGAGAGTAATAGTTTGTCTTACAAATTAGAAACCTAGAAATACTGATTTTTTTTTCCAGCTTAGCAAAATAAAGGCTGCGGGAGATAGGTGGTTATATGTAAATATATAGGATGGGGGAGATAAATGTGTAGTAGGAAAAAAACTGTTCAAGCTGAAGGATAATCTTGGCACAAAAACAAGCATTATAAGTTGTCTTGAATATACTTGAAGGGTGTAAAAAATGATGGTTTCTAACAATTAGTGGACTGTTGCTCCAATAGGAGTGCAAAACAAGGGAGAGAAGCTTAATTATTCTTAGAATGAAGATTACGCACTCTTGGAAAGGATTATATGATCTAATTGTGATTACAGAGGACAGGACTCATTGATGCAAGTTTGTATTTTTATGATTAAAAGTTAATCTGAATGGGAAATTATACCAGTTTAACTACTAAATCTGAGTTGTGAATTACAATTGCTGGATTTATAACAGTGTAATCTTAAATACTTGTAAAGTAATTACCTTTATTACCTTGTGGAAAGTTGCTTTTATGCACCAAACCGTTTGATACGGAGTTTACCTTCAGCTGAGATAATTTTGTTGAGGAAAAAATTCAAGAAGGTCACGCTTATGCTTGATACTCCCTTTTGTTCTGAAGCTGGCAGGAGTTTCTAATATTGTTGTATTCTAAACTGATTTTACAGTAGGTGTTTCTGATTAGTAAGTTTAGGTTTGATTAGAGGAAAAAGAAAAATTAACTTTTGAAGATATCCATGGATGAAATCTTTGTATCAAGTTGGAACATTATCGTTAACATGTATTTATGAGAGAGAACTCAGCATGTTAAGTAGGCTTTACTGTCCTTCTTATCCAATGATTCTACTGAACTAGCTTACTAGAACGGAAAATCCCTAGCAACACCTATTTAAAATACGTTTGACATTTTAAAAAGGGCAAGTTTACAGCTGGAAAGAAAACATTCAATATAATGCATAAGCAACCTAATGTATTTCAGTGGTATCAGATCTACATTGGGGAAAACAGAGTGTCACTTGCTTTGATGTAGTTAATTTATACAATTACAGGACTACGTTGCCCAGTTTTGGAGGAGAGGTGTATGTGGAGGGAACTGTATAAAGTAAGTTTATTTATCCTAAGCAGTATTAGCAGTAGTAGAAAGAGCACCTTCTACCAAATAGATTTATTTCAATCATATTTAGAATGGCATCTCCTCTTTTGTTTTTCTTTGTTGCAAGTATATTACTTTGAGCTTCATTTTTGAGAGTAAGGAATTAAAGGAAAAAGCCTTCTAGAAAATATTTTTGAGATATAGGTATGTATATGTGCACGCACACACACACACACATATATAAAATGTTCTTTTGGTATTTTAAGAGGAAAGAAGTGTGAGAGGAGACACATTGAACTGTTTACAGACCTTAGCAGTCCTGTCAGTGAGGATCAGCTGGAAATCATCATTGCTAACTTGAAGAAAACAGGAATTTTGCTTCAATTTTTGTAAGTATGGAAGTGGCTGTTAAATGCTGCCATTTTCAAAGGGAAATTATTATTGTTTTTTTTAATAGCCATCTTAATGGACCTGGGTCCATTATGTGGTTGGTGTGTTATTTCTATAGAGGTTTAACTGTATGTAATATAATTATTCTAAGTAGTTATATGTATATATGGTGATATTATGGTATGGTATTACGTGGTTTACCCAATGTGTGTGAGTTTGAGTTAGGAACTAAGTCTTCTTGTTTAAGTAACATACAAATATACATTAAAATAATGTTTTTTTCTCTAGTTAAGCTTACAGCTTATAGCTGTCTACGCAGCAAAAAGAAGGCGTGCTTGAAACGTGCATTGGCATGTCTCTTCTAGTTTACTTCAGTTTGTTGATAACATTGACAGTAGAAGCACAACACCATGAACACCACAGAAGCACAACACCATGAGTGCGTGCTGTCAACTAGAGTACATGTGTTTGAGACCTGTTACCTGCTTTGATAGCTGGTGTAGCTTAAAGCCCCTGCTGCCTTGTCTCCACACAGGTTTGTTGTGCTGACTAGCACAGATGCTATCATCACAAGTTCACATTGCACATTTAGTTATCCCGTGAGACTTCTGATACATCTTTTCATTTTCTTTGCCTATAACACAGCAAAGGAAAATCTCCATAGTTAATATAAGCACTTGGGAAATGTTGTTATAGTGTCAACTACAGATTTACACCCCATCTCCCAGTCTCCATAAACAAATGGTGCTTTGAGAAATACCTGTGCAAATAGACAGTTCTTCGGATGCTGGTTAAAAGTAATTTCTTGCTAAAACATATTCTTTCTTTATAACCTGTTTTTCCATCTCTCATACCCTGGTCGTTGATTAGATTGTAACTTGTGACGGATAGTTGGTCTTCCTCCCTGTTGCCAAGTGTGGAACACATGCTGAGCACTGTGTGGCTTCGGTTATTACACAGTTCCCATCACAGTAGTTTCTAAGCAGTGTATAATGAAAGTAATTAACTTTTATGAATTCTAGAGTTTGAAGCTTTTTGTTCCTGTAGTGGCTTTAAAGTACAGTTTTCTTACCTGTCAATGTTACTTCCTAAAAGAGACCAAACACTTTGCAGGAGTTTAATCTCTGATACTGCTATATGTGATATTATGTTGTGCTCATTACTATCTCTACTTCCTATATGTTGTTCCATGGATAAAACTTAATAAGGACCAATAAGGTGAAAGTAAGCTAGATAAATTGTAGGTTGCTTTTTTTGACAACATAGTACAATATTAGAATTCTTTTACTTTGAAATGTGGTAAAAGATATTGTGTGGTTCATTCAGAACTGGATCAGACAAGAGTTGAAAATCTGCAGGCATTGTCAGGGAAGCAGAATAGAGTGTTGTATGCATCTGTCTCTTTGGTTATTGTACTTAGTTAACTCAATGTTATCATTTGTGGAGCAGCAAAATCACGTTATCTACAAACCCTGGTTAAATTTTTTATTCTGATTCTTAAAATGCAGGAAAATGTCATTTTCAGACAGAAATTCACCTAGTGTTGCAAGCTTATTAAAATCTCACAAAGAGTAATATTTATTCCAGAAATATCTAATAGCCCCACTGCAGAGAAAGACTTGTTTGCTGGCATTTAGAGCTGACCTAGAATCACAGGCCTGGAAAGGCCTTTAACAGGTCATCTGAACTAGTCCTCTGCCTCAGCCCATGTTGTTTCTATGTATGTCACTTCTAAACAGTGTTTGTATAATCATCTTATAAAACATTACCAATGATGGATACTCTTCTACCTCCTCTCGCAGTCTGTTCTGGAGATTATAGTTTGAACTGGCTTTATCAGTTCTTTGAATGTCTCACCTGACTCTTCATGATGTAATTTGAGCACAGACTTAAAATGAAGAACAGATTGTTCCCTTCCTTTCCACAACAGTTTTTTTTTTGTAGTTAGTGACTCTCATATCTCTGTCCTACCCTCTCCTTTCTCTGCAGACTTTTTGTTCAATCTTTCTTTGCAGGTCTTGTTCTCTAATCAGCATTGTCTTTCCTTCCTAAGCCCTTTCAGAAGGTGCACATTTTTACTGAAGTGTGATACTCAGAACTTGTGCAATGTACCAGCCAAGATGTTACTAGCACTATGTAGACCTGAAGGATTACTTCATGTGTTTTGCAAGCTATACAGCTGTATATACATCTGACTGCAGCTAGATGTATAAAGAGTAACTCCTGATACAGTTTTTACTTTTATTTTAAGTTGGTTATTTTAGTTAAGAAATAAACTAACTGCTGCTGCTTGTGATCTTAGCCTGCCATTTCCAGTGGATGCTGATGATGGAGGTGGAGATACAACTGCCAGCGCACATTCTCATGTGCACAGAAACTCTTTTGCAATAAAAAGGATAACTGAGCATCAGAAGGAAAGTATCCAAGTGGTAAAGAAATTGATGCATACTTTGGATGAAGGAGGAGGGCTGGAAGAAATCTACACTTTCAGGTAAGGTTGGCTAATATTCTTTATCACACTGTAAATTTACTTTCTGCTTTCTTCCTGCAAATGATTAAATTTAGTCAGTCACTTGGCTTTCAGTTTCACTGAAGTCAGTGAATTTTATCACTTATTGTATATTCAGTACCTTTCAAATAGCTTCTTCAGTAGCTTTAGAATAGGTAGAAAAGCTTAGGGATTTTGGTGGGAAATGAATTTTCTCTTACTTGTCTATCTATTTAAAGAAAAAATGAATTTTCTTTATGTCTTAAATGTTGGAGCATTTTTGAGGGAATGTTTCTCTAAGTGAGATTTTGAAAGTGTGTTTTTTAAAGAGTTGGAATAAGTGATACAGTGCAGGTAGAACATTTGCATTTAATGATAGCCTTTGTTTCTTGGTTTCAGACTTCTGGTAGCTCACTGGTTTATCAGACTCCTACAGACATTTCGATTGATGTTGTTTCTTGAATCCTGCTCTTTAATCACAGACTACTGTGTCATTATGCCAAACAGTACACCATTTTAGCTGTATTCCTAATGGGAGAATTGAAAGATTTTTTACACTTTATATTTCCCCAGTGAAACAATAAAAATATGTTTGTCTCTGGAAAACTGTTGCTAATGATATATACGAGACTCTTCCACACAGATACATCAGTTGAGAAACAAGAAAACTGCGTATGTACTTCAAAGTAAATCATCTCTTACAGAAGTCTGATTTCACTGTTGTAGTTCTGGTCTATAATTATGAAGTGAGATTTTAGACAATATATTTTCAGGAAGGTTGTTAGTTTGTAGCTGTAATGTGATTGTTGCATGTAATTTTTAGTTGTGCAAGGTCATTAGGTGAGAGTTGATACCTGTAGGTTTGCGTATTGTTATTCATCATTTTATTTGTGGAATTTCCTTCCCTCACTCTGTCAGACTGATCTGCTTTATCTCAGCAGCGAGTTACTGTTACCTGAGCATTAGAGTGAACTGATGGAGAAACATGTGAGCATCACTGTCTATTTATTCCATGCTACCCAACAGAGCAGTCTGAGTCTTTCTGCAGAACTTTTTCTTTTTTTAAAAAAAAGAAAAGCTTTGTTACAGCATCAAGAGAATGAAAAACACAGAAAAAAAGACACAGAAAAACAGTATCTTTCTAGGTCCAGTTATCCTTTGAGATAATTCATATGCATGAAGCTGCTATGTGTTTTGGCCCCTTCTTTGTATTTTCTGTCACGGACTCCTGCTACTGTATAGCTGTCTTTTGTGCTATGGTTTCAGGGGAAATCCAAAATCTTTGGATAAATAGACATTTGGCTAATAGATTAAAGCCTTAGTTGTTTGAGTTCTTTAAGAGTATGTGAGGTTTTAGATGCAGTTAAGGTGCTTATCCAGCTTTAATAAGTTAGCCTTGCAAAACTGTCATGATGATTTACCAACTCAGAAACGCTGTTTTCATCTTTTCATTATTGCTGCTAGTAATAAAAAATAAAATAAAATAAAGGAGAGAAAGATAACAATAAAAAAAGATTTAACTCTCATGAAAATAAATGAGTTATGCCAGGAAAGTAAGTGTGATAATTTTTCGTGTTGTTTTAGGGTTTCATAATGCCATCAGGGTACAGGGTGGGAGGAACCTTCAGAAATATTGCCAACAAGGAAATTGATATTCTGGAGTTTGGACAGGAGACGTTAGATATTTCTGCTGAGTTCACCTTTTAAGGGGAAGGGACTGGGGAGCAGAGGAGAAGAAACTTTTTTAAAATATCAGTTGAAGGGTGTATTTGTTTTGCTTTTAGTGGCTCCATCTAGTTTGGTAAGAGGGAACATTTTTCTTCTGCAAATAAAAGAAACAAAGGATGAAATTGAAGAAATTGAGATAGTGTGACATTTTTAGGGGTCTGATTTTCACATCTCTTGACTGTATGGGTTGCAGTAGTTCTAACAGTGTAGCTACATGTTCTTAAATAAATGCATGACGTTAAGCAAAATGTTATTAAAAATATTATTAAAATATTTGTCATTATGTTAAAAAACTCTGTATTGATGTCTTTTACTAGAAAAAGTGATTTTGCTTTTCTTCTTTTCCTCAAGAAAAAAAAGAAATTTATGCCCTTGTAAAATCCTAATACATTTTTTTCTTTTGTTATGGTGCTGTTAGAATTCCAAAAAAAAAAAAAAAAATAAAAAAAAAAATAAAAAAAGCTCATCCAAAGAGATTGGATAAGCACTCTAAAAATTAGAAGAACAAGTTAAATTCCATACTAATGTGTCAAGAGTTGATCTCAATTTCTGCCGGAAGTACTCTATAATCAAGAGAGGTGCTTTTTGTTGTTTATTTTGATTTAAGATGGTGAGGTCAGCACTGTTTTACCTTTGCTTCATCATGCAGTAAAGACAACATTTCAATGCAGACAAAGGGCGAATAAAATGTTACAGCAAAACAGCTAACGTACTCTGTATTAACTGGAAGCTGTTCTGGGGTACAAGGATTAAGCCTGTTTGATTTCACAATAATATGTTATAAATCATTTTTCTTTTCAACTTTTTAATTTCAGACTCCATTGCTTAAAGTTGTGCAATTGTATAAATAGTTTTTAAAATAAAATATTAACATTCCCTGTTTTTCTGTTTCATAAAGTTGCATATGTACTGTTTGGACTAGAAATATTCAAAGTAACTTGTTTCATTCTAACAACTGTGAAAATAATGAGTTAATTAGTACCACGTTAAAAAAAAATCATGACAGAAGTTAATTTTCAGACAGAATAATGTTAATTAAGAATAGATTCTTTATTTCTTCACTTCCACTGCAGAAAACATCTCACCACTTAGAGAAGCCTTTTCTAATTTGGGTTATTCAGTCAACTACATATCCTAACTGTGAGCAGAGATAAATATAAAATGCTCAATAAGCATACTGGTTTTAAGCCCTGATGTCACAGCATCATAAAGATTAGAGATGGGAATGATTTACTGTGTCACCTCTTTTGTTCAGTTTCTTTTTTCTTACAATGACAAGATTACTCATACTGTTTATTTTCTAATGCTTTATGCAGCCTAAGCTGAAACAATTGGGCTTCTGCATCTCCCAGGAGAGAGTGTATTGCCTGCAATATTTTATTACGGTTCACCAAAGAGCTCATTTCAGTTTTCTTGATTCCTTTGTTTAGAGAGAGCCTGGAGCGTCTTTCGATGTTTAAGAAAATGGAAAGAAGAAGTGTGGCTTGGCCTTGCCAGTTAACTATTGGTTCTAATTTGTCTATAAGGATTGTGGCTTACAAATCTGTAAGTTAATAAAATCATATGTTTATTAAACCTAGGCAGTGAGTTAGGTGCAGCGCTTTCTTTTTTTTCCTTTTTTTTTTTTCCTTAAAGCTCAGAAAATAAAAGATAAAACAACATCCAAAATAATTATAGTAGAGATTTTATGTGTGTAGAAGTCAGGACATCTAAAGCTATGGTTCCCACAGCAACTCTGACTTTACCATATTGTACACATATGTTAAAGAACTAGAATTCATCATGTACAGAAATAGAAATAATTCCTATCCACAATATGACACTTAATGGAATTGAAGTTGACGAGCCTAATTAAGAATGCTGCACATGTGTGAAGCTTTCCATTAGGCATCAGTGAAATGCCCACAGCTGAGTGAGACTTAATGTTTTAACTTCTAGGCATGGGAGGAATTATGCGTATGTGTATGGCTGTAAATGTTTTACCAGCTTTTGTTGCAAGTAACATCTATTGTTATTTCAGATTTGGAAAAACGTGTCTCTTTTCAGCTTGTTCACTTTGTACTATTTGACAGAGTTTACATACAGTCCATTTCACTTATAGTTTATATAGGCCTTTCACACACTGCTAGGAGGAAGGAACTGTGTTAAAACACACAAATTGTGCAAAATCTAAGTTAACTGCGTAATTATGAGCCAACCAAATAGTGTGACAGTAATGATGGATCTGGTGATATAAAGATTTTGACTTGTTATTAGCCAGTAGTGCAAGATTTCAAGAAGATGCATTACGAAGTTGGAATGCATCTGATTTCTGAAAAGTAGGGTTCTCAGTCCTAGAAGAGCTCTCTGATGCCAGCTTTCTATTTATACTTATAAATATTTTTTTTTGTTTTGTTTGATTAGGATATTCTGCTAGGTCTGTACAAAGCCACAGTAAGAGTCCCTTACCAAAGGTGTTTACAAACTAAATCAATGGAACTTGGGAGAATGAAAAATATGAACCAAGCAATTAGCCTGAGGTCATATGACAGTTAAGATTAGACCTAGAACAGACTTGTGGTATCTCCTGCCCTTGTCTGTTGTCTTCTCTGTTTTCTGCACAGTTGTGTTTTTCCCCTCCTCCCCTTCTCATTTACTAGGTTCACAATCAATTTCATTTAAGTAGATAAGAAAAGAAAGGTTTGTCTTTCCATGTAATCTGGCAGAAGTCACTTGTTGCCAGTATTTATTCCTTCTTTCTCTTTTATTTCTCCCATAATATAATTTGTATCTTTATCTGCCTTTTGGGGAAGCTGCAGTAGCAGGATATTTTTATGTCATAGTATAGTAAGTTTGATGCAAAGCCTGGGCAAACAGGCTGAATGAGTGTGGAGTCTTCTCAAATCTCTAATATATGTTTTAATGCTTTGTCAAAAATTTAAGTATATAAGATGGGGAAGTAAAATGCAGAACAAGCAAGTGCATGTTATCCTGTGACTAAACTTGCAGATGATCTAGCCCAAGATTTTAATGAATAGCTAAGACAAGTATGCAATTGTTATGGCATAGTTTGAGTGTTTGACAGCTGTCATTCAGATGAAACAATGTGCTGAATGCACTTTGGTAGCGGTCAGAAATGCAAATTTGGGGCTGTGATTATTAGTCCATTCTTGTTAAAATAACCCAGCACTGAGTCTAAGGTTTTATTTGTTTTGGTTTTTTGCATGTTGCAGTAAGCACTCTGGATCCAACTGAAATATTAAATGTTTTTCTTTAAATTCTGACATAAAGCTTACAGAAGAAAAGGTGAAAAAAACTTGGACAGTTGTAGATGCTAAAACCCTCAGAAAAGATGATGTGCAAAAAGAAACGGTTTACTGCTTAAATGATGATGACGAGACAGAAGTTCAGAAAGATGACACTATTCAAGGTATGACTTCTTTGTATGCTCCCTGAAGACAAACTAAAGCTTAATGGCTTGTACTCTTACATTTTAAAAATTTTTACTTTGTCCAGTAATAGGATTAGTAATACTGCTAGGTGGAACTTGAAGGTTCTATAGCTTCCTAAACAGTATTCTCTAGAGGACCTTGCCTCAGTTCTCTAGTGATGTTACCTTTACTGTTTTTAGCTCTTCAGTTGTACTGATACATGAATACTTTCATAGTATTGCTTTTTCTCTAGGTAAGCAAATACTCTAGTCTGCAATTGGGAAGATGAAACCATTAAAGGAAGTGTTAGTATTCAAGAGACAATGAGCTTTACTGTTTTAATTCTGTAAGAGGTTTGATTTAAAGTAGTGGTATGCAAAATATTTGGTATGGTTAAGGTAATCCTTTGTAACCTTCAGTCTCTCTCTGAGTAGATTAAATTTGTTAGAAGAATAAAGGTCCCAGTAGCAGAATGAAATACAGTCTACTCTTTTAAAACTGAGTTGAGCAAATTTATGTAATTCCTTGTGGTTGTAGAGGTACATTTTACTACTAAAGTTTTTTATTTCTTTTTTGCTGTTTGAAACCCACACAAGAAGGTTAAATGTTCTACTGAAGGGAAAGCCTATTCAAAAAACAATGTAGAAAATGCCATCAAATGCATAAAATAGATTAAAATATGAAGATGTATTTTCTGTTTTAAACCTCTTTCAATTGTATCAATCATAGATGTCTTGCTGCAATAGCATATAAAAATGTCCTAACAATATGTTATAGGAAAAAAAAAAACAGAACAAAACTAGTAGTCTGTTTATGTTTTGTAATTTCGAATCTTTGCCAACAAAATTTCCTTTTGACAGCAGATGTATTTTGGAGCATTTGTATCCATTCTCTGTTGATGTTCTGACTGCCCCAGTTGGTGAATGATTGATACTAGTAAAAAGAAGTGGTGAACAGTTCAAAGTTGACCAACGAGACCAAAGATTTTTCTGTCAAGGATGTGATGCTCAATGTAATTAAAGAGCTGCTTCCTTCTACTTCTGTCCTGGTGTTACAATCCTTAGTCTGTAACAGTATAATGAAGTGTGATGTTACAGGGAAGATACTGTAACTTGAGGTGGGGAAATAAGCAGGTGCAACAGATCATACCTCTGAGAAACTATCAAGTTCCTATTCTGTGAAAGTATCCCTGTGATGTAAGGCAAGGGAAGTGAAATACAGAAATGTGTAAGAGGTCAGCAGTACCACTTCTGCATACAAGAGCATTTTAGTTTTCCATTGTATGTGAAGAGGTATCTCACTCACGTTGCTGCCATATTTTGTTCTTTGAATCCCTTGTTGTGTCATTTCTTGTACATGATTTGTGGTAGGTTTGTGTTGGATTTTTCTGTTAGTTTGCAGGGAGTGTTGTAGTCCATTTACTTAAGTTTAATCTGTGAATGTACCTTTGGGTAAGGTGCTCTGTTCCCTTATTTTCTTTCCTGCTATCTGCAAGAGTAACTGTTGCATAAAATGATGTACGAAGAGTGCAACTGTTACAAAATGTGTTTATGGGATGTGTGGGTTTTTTTGTTAACAGAGGAAGTAATTTGATAAGCGTGTGTAGAGCGTAGCTGTGGGGCATGCAGGCATTGTTAAAATATTCAGAGAGCTAATTTCAGTGTTAGAATTGTAGGCCCATATGCTTACCAGATGCTCTTCTGTTCTCCAGGATTTCGCTATGGCAGTGATATAGTTCCTTTTTCCAAAGTAGATGAAGAGCAAATGAAATACAAAACTGAGGCAAAATGTTTTTCTGTTTTGGGATTCAGCAGATCCTGTCAGGTATGGTACTGAACTGAACTCATGCTCAACTTACTGGGTAATTGCAGACAACTGATTTCAGTTTAACTTCACTAGAATCCTGGCGCTGCACTGAGTTCCAGTGGTTGGCAATGAGGCATCTGCCATCAGGGATGATTTTTACTTGCGGATTCTAGTAGGTATAAATACTGTATACTCTTGTGATGAAGAAAAGTTCATAAATATGTCTTTTGGCCCCTTGATTAAAATGGAGCCACTGATCTCAGATCTCCACAAAGTGGCTGCAGATGTACTATCATTTCATCTCAGTAACTCAAATAGTGACACGAGATCTGCAGCTAAAGATGGTCAATCTTTTGTTCGGGTTGCGCAGAAACCTTGTTGGGCTTTGTCCAGCCATGTTTGTGTGCTCTTTTCATCTTCTAGCAGAAGAAACCCATCAACATTAAAGAAAGCCTGAGAACTGATTGCGTTCGTCCTCATTTCCATAAGGACTATTATATAAACAGTGGCTTTCTTCTGGTTTCTACTATGACAAAAATTAAATGTAGCGAAAAGTTCAGAGTATAGATGAAAGCAAAATCATTCAAAAAACGCCATATTTCAACAGATGCTTAGTGTTTTTGAGCACATACACTTTAATTTTGGCACCCTTTTACCTGGAATTTGAAAGAAACTTTTAAAACTATTTTAATAAAAGCAACCCAATACAAGGTGATTTCCTGCTGGAAAGCTGGGAATTAAACATTAAGAAAACCTAATGCAGAGGCCTAACAACCCTTTCTTCAAGTGGGGTATATGAGGAGGAGGTACAGGAATGTGAGTGCCAGTAATTGCTAGAAATGTTAAGCTCCTTTGTATGTCCGAACCTATGGTTTCAGTGGGACATACTGCAATTTTTCCACATCTTACTAGCCTGCAGCTGAGTATTACTGTCTTCATCTCATTTTGCAAGATGTATTTCATCATGTGCTGTATGCTGTTACACTGGAGGCTGGCCTCTTATTTCAACTTGAAGTCTGACCTTCATTGAAATAAGAAACAGTCGAAAGGAAAACGGATGAGAGGCATCACGGTCCTGTAGGTGAGCAGCCTTCAGAGATATTTTTTCCACCACTGCCAGATATTACGGTGATAATGTGTTCAAACTGCATAAATTTAGGAGTACTTTTAATCCACGTAAATATCCCTTAAAGAATTAACAAATTGTTTGCAATGTAAAATCTTTGCAGTGTAGCAAACATTGTTGTTTTTGGTATTTTTGTGATGTACGTCATCTATCTCTTGATTTCATAATAAAAATTACATCTTAAATAATGTGTGCTCCAGTCCTATAAGTAGGAGTGTGAACAAATATGTCCAATAGTAGTTGTGTAGATCGTGATAGAATGAAATTATACAGGTGTGTTTACAGGGTTAAAACTATATTGTAAAGGTAATGGTATCTGTAAGTTTTCCACTACAACTAGAATTTTCCAGACCCATACTTTCCTTATGTTTTGGAGTCATAATCCTAACACTATTCAAATGTATATTTTGTATTAAATTGTTTCTTGTTTAAAAAAAAAAAAAAAAAAAAAAAAAAACTTGGAGAAAAGATAATTTATTATTAACTAGAGAAACTGGAGCAGCTCCAAATACATAATTAAAGAAGGAGTAGAACCACCTCATATTATTATTCTCAGTTATTCACATCCCTCAGGAAAGAAGATCAGAGGCCACTTAAACTTTGATTTTTAATTTATAAGCAATGCCATGTAAATCAAGAAATAATCCTTGAAATTATTATAAAGGAACTGTTTTTAACAAATAAAAAAAGGTGCAGTGAAATATGTATCTAGATATTTATACTATTCAGAACATAAAAATGCCAGAGTTCTTTAAGACACATCAATAAAAAATAATTGCAGTTACAATAATCATAATCTGAGTTCAAGAATCATACTATAATCCATGAAACAGATCTGCTCTGGTGTAAGTTGTCACCGATTTCAGCAGCGTTATCGTAATGTACACTATCTCCAAGCTACCTGGAGTTTCTTTATTGAATGTCATGTGAAGAGATTTTCTTTAACAAAGAAAAATCAGTATTTGTTTTGCTTTTACTGTGATGTTCTAACTAATGTTCATAATAATGTACAGAGTCTCTATGACAGGTGTTTTGCGGTTGCTGTGTTTCTCTTGGGTGTGTCTCAGCCTCTAGCTCCAACTATTCCAGGAAGGCCCCTTAATGAACATTTTTTCTTTTTTTTTTATGGACAGCATAAACTTTGCTAACAGAAGTGTTCCTTTGCCAGCACAGCTGTGTATACTCAGGTTGCTCTTGAAATAGCTTTCTTAACTGAAAAAAGTTACATCCCATTTGGCACATCTTTGCTGGCAAAATTTAGGTGACTTTCCAGGCTGACTTTGAATTACTGCAGTGTTACTCAGACTGGTAACAACTGCGATTAGCATTGTCTCTCGCTCCTTCCCATCAATATGACTGAATATCTAGATTGTACGATAAATTCAGGCATGAAAAATATGCAAGACTTGCACTTCTGTGCACAGGAATTGCATTCTGCAGGTTTTTCACATGAGTAATATCTTGATTGTTTCATAATTAAATTGGTCCAGTTACATTAATGACACTTGGCTTAGATCAAGCTAACATGTGACCATTTAAATCTGTAGATCCGGAGGCAGTACTACATGGGCAACCAGGTTCTGAAGGTCTTTGCAGCAAAAGATGATGAGGTAAGGCGAAGAAATGTTTTAATACTGAAGGTATTTTGCCATAGAACAGAAAAAAAAATAGTAGCTGTGCTCGAGACGGTTCTTTCAGTGTTAACAAAACAGAAGTATTTTTAATACAACTTAGAAGTCTTGATCCATTTCCAATCAAGGTCAAAAGGAGTTGGATCAGACTCCAGATGAGTACCACGTCTCATGAATAGTGAGAATCTGGTAAATATGTATGTGCAAGGCTATAGAGAAATTAAATTGATACTTACATCCATTCTCACACAGAACAGCAGTTTGCTGTGCCAGTATGATATTTAAAATAATTCAGAGGTCTATTCTAAGTATTAAAAGTAAGTATTTCACAGCAGAGTTCTGTTGTATCCAAACAAAGGGTCGAACTTGCCACCTTTCTCTCTATCTTACAGTATTTCTAAGACCTCTTCATGCTTAGTACAAATTTACTGTGAAAGGTGTATTTCAACAGGCTTTATTGAAAACTTGTATGATTTTACAGACCTTTCTTTCCCTGCCCCCCTTTTCTTCTTCCCCTCCCCTAGAGTGCTGCAGTTGCTTTTTCTGCCCTTATCCATGCATTGGTTGAGTTGAAAGTAGTCGCCATAGTGCGTTATGCTTATGATAGAAGATGTAACCCGCAGATTGGCGTAGCCTTTCCATATATTAAGGATGCATATGAGGTAAGATTTCACTCTTACCATTTTTTAGAGACCTTCCTTTACTGATGCTGTACAAATACCAATTAATAAATGATTGCAGTTGAACCATATGAATATGCAGAGTGGTAGAATAGCAGAAGAAATCTTTTTTGAGTGATTCTACAAAATAATAACAATTCAGAACAAGGAGGTAATAAATAGTTTGAAGTAAATTCCCCAGAAAAAAAAATATGGAAAAATAATGCAATATATTTGTGTTAGTATCTTCTGTGTTAAAGATTTAAATAATAATTTTTATTCCAATAAGATAGTAATAATTTCATTTTGTTATCCTGGAGCTTTTAAGCTTTTTTCTTTTTCTTTCTTTTTTTTTTTTTTTTTAAGGCTTCAAAAGACTTTTCTTTTTAAGGAAAGTTCAGTGCACAACAGAATCATATCTGAAATAAAATTTTTTAAATTTTCTGGGAGGTCCAAAAGCAACACAGTATTTCAGAATTTAAGAATTTATGCAGCATATGTTTCCACTGATCTTACTTGTAAGAGACTATTCAGAGAGCTAAATATGTATAACATGGCTAAGCAATGACTAAGGTGGGGGCGGACGTAACAGTCTTCAGACTTCTGAAGGGTATAAACATAAAGGATGGAAAGGAATTATTTAGGGTGATATGAACTGGAGGAGGTATTAGAATAAAGAAAAAAATTAGGCTGGGAATGTCAAAAAACAACTTTTGACTTTGAAACACAGTATGCTGTGATTAAAACCTCCCAGAGCTCCATTGGATGGGATATTTAAAACTTGGCTGGATGGAACTTTACACAGGAAAACACCAAGGAAAATGCATTGGATAACCTGAGAGATCTATATTCCACCAGTACAAACGTGAACAGTTTAGCCATTGCTGCATTTTAAAATAGTCCTTTGTTCTATTTTGTTTAAAACTATGTTACTCTGTAAATATTTTGTTTGATTATTTTGATAAATAGTATTAGATCATCTGATTTTTTTGGGGGGGGGATATATTATGTTGTTGTGGTGAGGCACTTTTAGAATACTTTAGATTTTTCTCTTTAGTCTTGATTTTTTCTTTATAGATGTCTCTCTTTCCCTTCATTTAGTGTCTCATCTATGTGCAACTACCCTACATGGAAGACTTAAGACAGTATATGTTTTCCTCCTTGAAAAACAACAAAAAATATATTCCTACAGGTAAGAGAGTCCCTTCCTGGGCACCTGGATGAAGTAATATACCCCTTTTTCTTTAAGACACTCTAAAATAGAATATTTGGCTTTCCAGTGAAAACACAAGCTTTGTGGTTATTTTGGCTTAGAAAAAACAGCCCTTTGCAAATATGTTCTGGTGATGTCATCAAGTGTAAAGCCGATATGAAAACTTCAGCAGTTTAGTTGCAGACTGAACAGATTTCAGATTTGCAGTCAGTCTTCTAAAAGGGTTTCATTGAATGAATTCTGGCTTGGGTTCTGTAATTATTAGTCTCATAAGGTCTCTCTGATAGAGATCTGAGATTTAGTCCTTCATAACCCTTGCTCTTTGAATGCATTTGTAAGACTAACTCGCTGTAGCTTATGATGGGATCTACAATATACAGCTAGCTATCTAGAATTAGAATAGACACATCACCTCCATTCATGCAAAGCGGATTCAGCAGTCGCTTGCAGTTACTGTTAATGTAACATCGAGAGGTGAAGGCTGTCCTGTATTTCTATCTCATTTGGAGAGCCACAGAACATACAGGCACGCAAGCTTGACTCCAAGAATTTTTCATAGCAATAAGCATAAATGGATGTAGTTTGAAGACCATTGCCCCTTCTTTAGTGTGATGATCCTTCGAATGGGCATATACTGTTCAGAATATATAAAGGATGTTTGGTTATTTCTAAATCAGATACTGGTTTCTTGCCCATAACCAGCAGTTTGAGAACAGATCTAACAACCTGTCTTACCAAAGCAATAATCAACTATCATGAACTGAATTATTTTACAACCATACCTTTTAAAAGTTGTATTACTTAGTTTTTAAAACCAGCTGTTCTCTTTATTTTCCAAGTGTTCTATAAACCTTCTGTTGCAAATAAAAACATTTGAAAAAGAAGAAAAATGGAAGCAAAAAGGCAGCAATAATTGAGATCAAAAAAAAAAAAAAACCCCTATAACTTTACATTGTAGTTCTTAAACAAAACAGAATTTTTATTACTGTGTCCATTATCCATATTTGTTGTTGGCATGTCTGTAACTGCCTTGGCATTTAATGCCTTTGTTAAAATTTCACATTCTGAAGTGAATCTTCATTTGTAAATTGTTTCAAGACGCACATCCATCTGCAAATGTATTTAATCTCTTTTTGTATATAATTGCTGTCTCAGAGGGTCAGCTATCTGCAATTGACTCATTGATTGATTCTATGAATTTGGTTTATGAAGATGATGATGGAGAAAGTTTTGAGGATCTGTTTAAGCCTAGCAAAATCCCAAACCCTCATTTTCAGAGATTGTACCAGGTGAGATGATGAACTATATGTCATATTTTAAAAACTTCTCTCATGTTAAAAATTCTCATCTTTCTATCTTTCTCCAATTATCATTGGAATGTGAAGAGTATAATATAAATTCTTTAACATACATGTATCATGTAGCCACTGGTTTCTGTATTATTCCTGACATAAGTTTTATTCTTAATGTTTCTGGCTCCTAAGAAGCAGGAAGAATTACACCTGTGCTGAGATGTCTGCCAGAGCATCGCTGAAGTTCACTGGCAGACAGAAGTGAGAGCTTGTCTGGGTACCTCAACACTGTGTTGCAATGACCATGGTGCAGGCATAGACATAGGCTTCAGCTTTTGAGCAAAGAAAGAAACTGACTGAAATTTGGGGAAAATCAAGTTTCTCATTCTCTGTCCTTAGCATATCTTGAGCACAGTCACGGCTGCATCTAACGGTAGCTCCAAAACAGATCAGTCTAGGGTAAACTTGGTTGGTAATAGTGGTTAATATTGGTTAATAGTGTTAACATTTAATGTGTTCCATTTGGATGTCTGAGTTGATGCGTTTTACAGGCAAATGGAACAGTTCACACTTCTTGCACTTATGCTGTCTGCATTTTGATTTACATTGCTTTTGCATCATAAAAATCTTTCTTTGTATTCTGAGGATGAGAGACTTGATTATGCATTGGAATTCAAGTGTTCAAAAAAAATGACACAGCAAATTCAAAAATAAAGACGATTACAATACAATTTTTGCAGCTGCAAAAATTATGTTGTATACAATATCATGGACAGAAATTGAGTGTGTGACTCCGCTCTGAAAATTGACCAAAAGTGACATTATAGGATCTGTGTTTATCAAGTCTCAATTCCAAATGAAATTATTTCACTTTACAGATAGAGTGATTTTTAAATTAAGAAAACTCACTTTAGATTCCAAAAGTCCAGTGTCTCTCTCTCTTCATTGAATTATCAGAAATAGCAAAGGATCTGAAGGTCAGATTTTGGTTTCAGGAACACAAGTAAGCCCAGGGTCTTCAAACCTTACTTTGATTGACACCTGAAGTACTAGATGTTCCCTTTAAATTCTTCCAGTCTTATTGACAAGACAATGTGTAACCAAATGCAAGATTTGCTCAGCAGAAGATTTTGCTGGGGAAAAGCTTAAAATGGATTGACATCCGCATGGCTCATATGTTAGGAAGGACTGTCAAGCTTGAATATTAGAAAACAAACATGGTTTTACTTAAAAGTGAAACACACAGGAGGTAGAATTTCTCTGTTACATTGCTAGCTACATTAAAAAAATTTTTTTTTTTGGTTCATTGGATGTCACCTATTAATGAAAGATTTTTCTTTAGGTGCAACATTTGTCTTTTGAAACAGAATGATGGCATTGTCCCAACAGTTGAGTCAAGTGCTGTTAGAAGACAGTAATGTCTTAACTCGCTAATTTTCTTAGAGGATAATAGGACTTTTAAGGGTGAATGCTACTGATGGAAAATGTTTATTTATTATTACAATTTATTAAATAGTATGCAGTTCTGTCCATACTTCTTGCTTTTTATAAAACCCTAAAATAGGTCCTCTTAGCACTTTCTTTTACCCTCACATAGCCTTTACTTTTATTTTTGGTTATAATACTACTATTAATCCATATAAATTACAGAAAGATTGTTCTTTAATTTCCTGCTTATATATTTCAAATTCTTAATACTTCATTTTTTAAACTTATTTGGTGCTACAAAAACAAACTTTAAATTTTCAAAGGAACCAGTACATTGATTAGGTACTGGTTTGGCAAAACAACTCTGAGGAAAAGATGAATTCTCCCTCTATTTTCTTGTTCTGTTGCCTCATGAAGATACTTGGAATGATAAGCAACAAGAGTCAGAATTTAAACAGAAACATCAAGCTAAATTGTCTCTCTGAAAGTAGTGGTAGGCATCAGGAAATGACAGAGTGGGTGGAAAGGCGTTGCTAATGCTTGCTGGGGTGGGAAGATGAGGAATATCCTAATCCAGAGTTTCAGCTTCTTTTTTCCTTGCTTCCAGAAAAACCTAAACTAACTTCCATGTTTTTCATGGTGGCAAACTTGCTTCCAGCTTCATTGTTAAAGTTGTTTCTCTTCTATACAGGAATGTGAAGCCCGTAAGACATTTGGAAATGGAATGGAATACATTTTATTTGATATCCAAACAAATAAGTTGTGCAACCCTGACTATTCGGTACTAAGACAGACCTGAGGGGAAGTTATAGGGAAGGTGGCCTGCAGCATTGCGTAATTCATGGGATCCAGCTGCAGAATCCACATCTAAATATGCTATAATGGCTGTTGCTAGGCCACATGTAAATGACCCTTGAGGACTGAGCTTGTTTGTAAATGGTTAGAGTGTACAGTGATAGTGGGATATAATTTCAAAAAGAGGGACAGGAGGTAGCCTGCAGAAGTCTGCAAAGGTTTTTAGTATCAAGTAATCTCATCTTCAGCTGGATGCAGTGGATCCGTTGGAAGGTCGTTTTAAACTCGGCACAAACTACTTTGAACTCTACTGTGCCTGTGTCGAGATTCAATTCAAACATGTTTACACTATTTACCTGGTTTCTGGGTGGTTAAACTGGGTTGTCCAAGCCCATTCCATAATCCATGAAAAAGAAATCTTGGAAAAATGAGTTATCCTGCTTACCTTAGACATCACAAATACAAGACAGTTGTGATTGTATGAGTAGATGACTGCTTTAGACTGGATGTTTAATTTTTAGACAGCTGAATATACCTCTTGTGTTCTATGGCTTTAAATACTAGCTGATTCCTGTAGGCTTTATAGAATTGTTAGGATATGTTTTTCAGAATGTGTGTTCCTATATGCTGTATAGAAGGGAATGAGGTGAGATTCTTTCTTGCAGTTACTCCTGTAATAGCATTTGTTTGATTGCTCGTTATTATATGTAATTAGTTATGTGTAAAAGCCTATTTCACTTGCATCCCCTGACCAGTATCTTCATGTGGTCCCTCTTCCTGCCACTCAAACCTGTTAACATTCTTAGGCTCGAAACTAAGTGTATTGTGCTGGCTTCTCCCTGCACTGCCTGTTGCTGGTGACATGCACGAATAGGACAACTAAACTGGAAGCCAGAGACAGCGTGGGTTGTCATGCTGTCTGGTGAAAGTGGAAGGGGTTCTTGCTGGAAGAAAGAGGAAGAAAGGTTAAAAGGGGCTGATTGGGATTAAAAACTTCAGATTAAGACTGTTCACTTTATATCCATTTATCTACCACCTTAGGTTTCAGAGATCATCTTCTATTCTGAAAAACAGGAATAAGTGCAGGCTGTGGCTACTTTTCATTCTGTTCAACTATTGCAGCTACACACTTAACAACTAGATAAAAAAGCCTTAAAAAATGCAGTCACAACAGGGGACTTGTTTTTTACTTTGTGAGTTTAATTCAATCTCTTAATGCTATTTGAATATATATATTTTTCTATATCACAAGAGCCATTACTGCAGCTTCCAGGAACATTTTTACTTTCTTTCAAAATAATTACACCTTAAACCATTACAAGTGTTTACAAATCAGTAGCCTTGTATGACTGCCTCCTTGTGAAAGTATGTGCTAATATGGATTGGAATCTTAATGGCAGCATGAAAGCATATCAGTATTGATGTGTAGCATATGGTCTGGATTTTCTTTATTGGCAGCTCTTCAGCATGAATAGAGTTGGATTTTTTTGTTTGCTTTGTTTTTCTTTTTTAAATTAAGGTCATGTCTGACAGCCAACAGGGGAGCAGATCTAGCCTGCTTTCCTGGTGTACTGAGTAGTTATTTACCTCCACACTGTCTGATTCACGTGGTACAGTGGGCTTGGAAAAATTATTCTCCGGTGTACAGCATGTGTGTCTGTGTGTGTCCAAGACTGTGAACATATAAATGTATATACTTGTATATAGAGTATATATAATATGTACACAGACAGATATTCCACTGCTATCCTGCACTGCATAGCATTTGAAAGATGCCCTCTTTGTTTTTAAAACTCCCACTGGAATTTCTTTAGCCAGCCTCGTTAATCTGCTTGCTCTTCTGCTGTTCAGCTCCTGACTTATCGCTTTGGTGAAAGAGCCTTCTTCTCTATAGCTCTTGCCATCTGCTCCAGCTTTCGTGTGCATCTGTGAGTTCCCTCCATTCCCTCATTCTTTTCAAAGCTCATCTGCGAATCTACCTATTCTGTGCCTCACCTGTGCACATTTAATTTCTCTCTTGCCACTTGCTCCTAAACTGGTGATAATTTCTCTTGTTAGGCATACGAAGAAGAAATATTTTCTTTGAAGAACAGTGAACTGTTCCAATAACTGAAATACAAAGTTAAGTTGACTAATTGTGATCTCAGTCTCCACTATGTAATTATATTTTGTAAGAGGACTGCATTTTAGAGGTAAAATGAAGTTTAAATAGCTGAATACTTGGAAACAACTATTTCATTCCTTGTGTTTTTCATAATTTTCTTAGAGCTTGTTACAGTGAGCATAGGTGCAGCCATTTTTCATCCATCTTCTTGTTTAATGTCTTTATTAATCTCCTTAAACAGCTGATCGTATGACTTTCAATCCACTTGGGAGCTGGAATATTGCAGCAATCTGAATATAGTTTCTCTTTTAATCTGGAAGATGTTTTGAATATAGCACGTGAAGTCAAATACACAAGCATATTACATTAAAAGCATATAACCTGCAAGTCTGTCTTTGCTTAAACTATTTCTTACAGTGCTTGCAGCATAAGGCTTTTTTCCCCAATGAACCATTGCCGCCAATTGAACCGCACCTTTTAGAGATGCTGGAGATGCCCTCTGTGGTGAAAGAAAAATGCCAGGCTCCTCTTGAAAAAATAAAAGCACTCTTTCCCCTCAAGGATGTTGGCAAGAAAAAAGAAGACAAGACTGCTCAAGACATGTTCAAAGACTAGTAAGTTGAAGATGTATAATGGATTTTTTTTTAAAAAAAAACTTTTAACATTTCAGATTGTTCTTGTTGAATGTAGCAGGCTCAGAATCTTTTGGACATAAAATCAGTGAGTTACATACTTAAAAAGTACTGAAAGTACTGAAAGGTTGTGGTACCACATTTTGGAATATTGTGAATAATGGTTTTCCAGCTGCAGTGGGGCAAGTTACACTAATACCCACTCTGCAGCTCCTTCAGGTCTGTATTTGTGGTCATAGAAGCACAGAATCTGTCAGGTTGGAACGGCATCCAGGAGGTCTCTTGTTCAACCTGCTGCCAAAAGTAGAGCCAGCTATGAGATCTAAATAGGTAACTTGGGGCTTTATCCAGTCTGATCTTGAAAACATCCAAGGATGGAGACTACAGAACTTCTCTGTGCTAACTGTTGCAGTGCTTGACTACCTAATGATTAAAAGTTTTGTCCTCCTGCTAGTTATAAAATAGTTTGAATAACAAAGGGTCTTATCCAATTTAGAATAAATACTATAGAGCTCTAAACTAACGTGAAGATTAGTCTTCCATTTCAGCATGCTCTATTTTGGTTGTTCTATAGCTTTTGTTTTGAATGCCAACTCAAAAGGAAAGCAGCTTCGTTTGTAGAATATTATGTACTGTGCAATAATGTGGATGTTTTGAAAAAACAAGCTGTTACAGACTCTTCCTAGAACATCTATTCTCTCAACATTTTTAAGTTAAAAAAATCTGCTTATATTATATATGCTATGTTTACATTATTTGTGCTGCAAATTTGAAGAATAAATGTTTAATTGGTACTGTATTTTACTCCACAGCCAAGTTGCTTGAGCAAGTTTTGCTCAAGCAAAATCTGTTTCTTAGAGCTTAATTTATTGGATAGCTGTAATAGAACTAGTTGATTCCCTGGGGTGTTGGAGCGTTCTGAGTTAACTCCTCCTTTCCTTTTGTCCTCTTCAGTTCATTCCTTTCATCAGTAGGAACAATGTCTTTGAGCCACTTCTAGGCCCTGCTTAGCTGAGCTGTTGTATATACTTTACTTTTGGTTGACTAGAGCCTCCTCAGCATGTTATCTTTGGGAAGACCTGATTTAGGACTTCTCATGCCACTGCTCTGGGATAATGATTGAGTGAAAAATACTTTACTGGATGCAGATTGAGAAATACCTGCTTTTTGTTTTTTCACTATATTGTGTGCCTGGCGTGTCTTGGTGTACCTGTGAATTCATACTGATTATATTCTGTTGTCCTTGCTCTGTGCCGCAGTTGTTCTTTGTGTGCCTGTCTGTCTCTATAGGGGTATATATAATTTTTAGAAAAATGATGCTATATGACCAGTTCAAAAAAACACTAAAACTTGGGGTCAAGCAAGCTAGGGAGCAAATGTAAACAAAAAAAAAAAAGTTACACATTATTGATGGTTGCTTAAAAACACCTTACCCCAAGGGCTTCAGTGTGGCAACCAAGAAGGAAGGCTAATTTGGTTTAAAAATTGGTTTGCTTTACAGGGGAAGTAGAAACAGTTATAAAAATAACTGAGCTAGAAAGTAATGTGGGGCAGGGAAATAGTCTGGAAAAAAAAATAGGATTTTAGGAGAAAGGGTACAAAGCTTCAACTGTGTGAAGAAAAATTAATGGTATTATGATTTTAAAGAAGTATAAATGAAAGGAACCTGGTTTTGGTGTAGTAATGGATTAATGAATTAAAATAGTGCTGTCAGCACTGCAGCAGAATTGTTGACTATGTATTTCTGCTCTGTGTTTAGGAAAAACTTAGGCAGTTAAATCATTTGAAGAAAAATTGCATCACTACCACAGTGATTAAGAGTGTTAATAGCAGATAATGTTCAACTTACTAAAATATCAGATCTAGAGAATTTGTACTAAAGTATTTTGAAGAAGCTAACTAGAAGTTTTCTTGATTGTTTTCTTAAAATAAATTTCTTACCGTTTCTGTCTTTTCATCATTTGATGTCTCCCATCATGATATTGACCCTGATGCTTTTCTGCTTAATTTTTAAGATCAAATGGGACGATGGCAGCATAACTGCACTTATGATATCCTAGTAGGTTTGAATATTCAATATTAATTTGTTTCACTTTTACTATGCGCTGTGTAGTAGAAAACAAACAAAAAACCCCCAGTAGAACAGAAAGCATTTTACTTTTTCCTTTTTAAGTTAGCTTTGGTGATGTTATCTCCTCCAGTTTTTCAGTATATGAGAGGCTTCTATATAAATGTAGAAGTAGGTGTATTAAATTAATCTTGTATGTATATTTTATTAATTTTTCTCAAATAGGAGTTGTACATTTCACATTTTAAAAATACTGATAATCAGTGTATTACATGCATTACCATAACAAATTGTAAATGTTAGATCCTTGTTTGGTATAAGTAGGTATGGATTCATTAGTTTCTGCTGCACCTCACTGATTAATGGTGACTACGGATTTGGTCCTAGGAAGTTAAATGCGATACTATTACTTATACCTTCCTCCTTTGCCCAGTCACAAAACATTGTGAATCAGTAAAAGTAGTGCTGGAAGAAAAAGGAAATTCAAGATACTACAAGAAACTGCAAAACAGCTTTTAAAGAGAAAATTCTAAAAGGAGAATTTTGACTATGAATCATACCTTTTATCGAACTGTGTCAATGCATACTTGACCTCTAGTTTAAGCAAAAGTTCTAAACTCTCTGGTATTAGATAAGTTTCAGTTTCTCCATTTTACAAACAAGGATATCAGCTGTCCAAAACAATCAAGCAACCTGCCCTAAGTCAGCCAGAAGGTCAGCAGAACTGGGAATGGCGCAAGGTATCTTAATACTTTTCCTGATACATAACCAAAGTCTTTGCTTCTCCTAGAGTGATAAGTAAGGTTATGTCAGATGACAGGAGTTGCTGAGAAGGGCTTTAATCTCGGTAGTGACAAAATTAAGTAGAAGAACAAAGATGACTGCTGAAACAAAGTGGGAGAGACATTGTGTCTAAAGGAGGGGAGGAGCAAGCTATACAAAGTAAAAAGGAAGATGATTTCTTGTAGTACAAACGGAAATAAATTTTCTTTCTAATAGTTGATCTATAACATACTGTACAATTTTTAAAATGAGTTCCAACCTTGAAATATGCAAAACAGCACCTAATCCAGGATGTCTTTTTGGCCCTATTTGCATTTGCTTTTCTTCACTGCAGTAGCAGAACGTTTAAGAATAACCTTTTCTTCTGTTTTAAATTTCTGTGAACACTAGTTTACAAATGCTGCAGTTTACATCACTCGGTAGCTTTCAGTCATTCTTAGAGTGAAATCGATTCCTTTGTGTCAATAGCCTGTCACATTAAGCAACTCAGAACACAATATCTTTGACTTTTTTCCTCTATTGTGTTTAGCTTGATCTTTTCTTTCTTTCTTTCTTCTTTCCCCCTTCTGTTGCCAAGACATGCTCTGAAGTTTGACATATTAGATATTCCAGTTTGGTTCTTGGTTTGGAATCTGCAGCTAGGTTTATGTTAACTGTGAGGGCAAAGCTAAGAGGTAACTTAAACCAAAGTGGAAATTTGTAAAGCTCTTGTGTACCCATGAAGAATAGTAGAGTGGCACATCTCTGTGTAAACAGATAAGTGATAGCTATCAATTCCAGGAACTAGCAGATAAATCTTGAAGAGCAAGTTGATATCTTACTTAAAAAAAATATGTTTTCGTTACCCGTTTCATGTTTAAAAGGAATCTGATGAGAATATCAAATACCGGGAATATACAGTAAAATAGTAAGATTAGCACAACGTGCAGCTTCCAAATAATGTGACTGGAGATGGTCTCTATTCTGAATGGTGGAAAAGAGGGTTTTGAGTAAGTTTACTCCTGAAATAAGCATGAATAATTTCATACCTTCAACAAAAGACACTCTTGCTTTATGCTAAGATAAAATTTGATCTCTGTTTCTGCTATTTGCTTTGTGATGCTGTGTTTGTGATTTATTGTTAATTTGGGAACAATTGTATAATGAAGTTTTACCCAATATTGCCTTTCTAGTTTATATTTCACGAATTCACTGGCTCCCTACTTAGGATCCAGGACAGTTTAATTTAAATTGCTTGTATTTATTTTTTGGCCTTCTCATTTGTAGCAATGAAGATGGACCCAATCCTAAGAAGCCAAAAGCTGAAGATGAAGAAGGTAGCTTTCGCATCATAAGCATTGCTGAAGGCATTATCACCTCTGTAAGCATATTTTTACAAATCTTTTTTTCTCAAAGGGGAAGATATATTTCCCCAAAAATAATTTAGTGGGTATACAAAATTCGTGATAAAGGAAGGTTCTAGCAGAAGCGTGACTTAAACATTGTTTGCTTGTTAAATTTTGAGACTGTCTGCTAGCTTGTAGAGAACTTTTCTCTGCTGTTAAGTTTATGTTAGCACAGATTTACATCAGTCCCACGTGTTCTTAGCACAAAGTTCTCCCCAGGTCCATGAAACTCTGAAGGGCATGTCTGTGGTTCCAAAGAAAACAGAATCCCCAAACTGGGATTCAGAGGTAGAATTTAGTTTTTTATTTTCTTTTGCATTTTCTGTAAAACAGAAGTTACCCCTCTCTATTTAATCAAAGGTCTTGCTTTGATTTCAGAGCCTGTTCTCTTCTGGCTTTAAATTTGACTTTATCTTGCTGCTAGGCTAAATATTTAATTTAATTTTGGATGTTGTATCTATGGGCAGATGAAGCCTTCATCATGATTATGCTCATTCCTTTATTTGTTTTTTCATGTCACTGGAAAAAGGATACTTTAATATAAATTGAGATTTATTCAAATACCTTGTTCTTTAAGGTTGTTTTTTAAAATATATGGTAGTGATTTTTTAAAAAGGCATAGAGATGTGCCCCATATTTTGCATTTCTAATAACAATTTCTAGTATTTTCTGAAAAGTGATATTGCCAGATTTGAACATACTAAGATATCAAGCAAGTTCATTGCAAGATCTGCCTAAGAACTATTTCGGCAGCAAAGTAGAAACATTTCAAATAAACTTAGAATTTTGATTCTTAAAAGGAAATGCTGAACAATGACTTTTGTTTTCTGAAGTTACTGCATCCATTTGTCGGTAAACACTTATTTACTTTTGACCTGCTTTTAGTTCCTTTGCTCTCTGCAAGGTCTCTGCATTTTTATGCTTATTTAGAGCTGAAGCTCTAAAATGTCAGACTGGGCCAGAAAGGATAGATGAATTGAGCATTAGCTTTTAATTTTGAGCTTTCTCTTGGAGTAGCAAGCCAGCAAATCTGTACCCACATGCTTAGGAGCTCCCATTTCTCATTAAGTATCTGTCAAGCTTAGCAAGAAGTCTGTGCTACAGAAAGTCTCCAGGCAGGCAGCCTGAATTACTGTGCTCCTGACCTCTAAACCCCAGACAACATGGTTGGTTCGTAAGAGTGCAGTATAGTAAGCATAAGTTCATCTTGTTCATGTTGTAACTAACCCTGGCTAGGAGTACCTCACATTAATGCACATTGTAAAACCTGTGTTTTATGAGTCTGCATCCAAAGAAGTGTAGAGCTTCTATTTTCATATTAAAATAACAGGATTCTTTACATATCTGTTTATCTGACAAGAAGAGAGAGATGGATATTGGCAGATAACTCTAAGATTTCTTTTTTGGATCTCCTTTAGGTTGGCAGTGTTAACCCAGCAAAAGACTTTCAAACTCTGGTGAGGCAGAAAAATGCTGACTTTAAAGAAGGTAAATGACTTTTATCTACCCTAAATTTTTTTTTGTCGCATCTTCAGGGTTCAGTGATGAGATCTATTTGTCTAAACATAGACGGCTAGTGCTCTGCGAGACGCTCTGGAGTGTACCACATAGCTTCCATTGCTACTCAGCAGTGACAGATGTTACTTGTAATTCCCGTGTTGTATTTTGCCTTTCTTATGTGAAAGTCTCAGCTACCATTGTTTTTGTAAGATGGCACTAGATAGCTATGTTGAGGTATCTGAATAACTCCTCAATTTCTTGCAGCAGAAGATCCCTTTGGCACTAACTGGTTGCCTCACTTAGACTGTATATTGACTTGTCCTCTGGATATATGTGATCTTTCTGGCTTGCAGTGGAAGTCTGTTGGCTGGGGACTGTGCGAGGAAAGCTGTTTTCTGCTGTCTGCTTACCCTGTTCTATGATGAAATGAGAATTTAGTATTGCATATGCATATTTACACGCAAAGATCATTTCTGACTTGACTTTGAGCAAAGGAAAGGGTGGGTGAATTTAGGAGAAAGATGTAGTAAGAGTGTAACAGGCATGTAGTGTGTGACTATTAGGAGGTAAGAAATAGCTTTGTGTGCTGAATCTAGTACTCAGCCCACTGAGAAAGAAAAGACAGGGTTTTGATACAGAGCTGAGGAAGAATACAAACCACAGATCAGCTACTATCTCATCAATCATGCATGTTCTAAGCCTGAATGTACAAATTCACATTTTGCATCATGTTTCCATACTGGAATTGCTATATAGAGATATATGTAATCCAAAGATATCTGAAAAGGAATGCCCAAGACATATGGGCTGTTTTGGGGGGTAGGGGTTTGTTTGTTTGTTCCACCCACCCCTTCTTTTCTTTCAAAGAGTGATTTTAAGATTGTGATACTTTTCAAGGCAAAAAAAATGCAGATATAATTAAGGGGGAGCTGGTGGCTATTTTACTTTGACCTTTGCTCCTTTTTGGTATAGTTTGAGATATGTACTGAAGTATGTAGATTTGTGATACAGTCTGTTAAAGTTGAGATAGCTATTATATGCTATAAGCTAGTATGCCAGCTTTTCATACAAGTATTGTAATTGATCGGAAGAAATTTTGTTTATTGAAAAAAAAATCAGAATTCTCAAATCTCAGGTTATTAAAATGCGGTAAAGGGCATTGTACAAGATACAAGAGTACAGAAATTGAAACAATTGACTACTTCCTTATGGTGGTTAATTTAATCATGTAAGAAAGCTGAAAGGCAGAAGTAAGAATACTGGTTACACTGAAGATTATATAAATAGAGTGCTTAAATGTGTCCACTTGGTAGCTGTTCCGGAGGTGACTACAGTGCATGTTTGCAAGATTCCTTGCACTTTGAGCAATCTACTTTCATTTAGTCTATAATGTGTTCTGTTGTTATAAAATGTGGTTACCAAAATGTAGTGCAGTCACCCATTTGAAAGAGAGACAGAAGCCTCTATAAATAAAAACATGCTCTGCATGTTTTTTTCTTCTGCTACTTATTCCTTTTTCTGCTTCAGAGTCTTTTAAGTAGCTTAATGCATAAAACATTACAGGCATGTTTTTAATGGCTTACTGTATTGCTTTCTGGTTATGTAAATGGTAGATTCTGCCTTAAAACTCTTCAGTGGTTCTGAGGGATTTTTATAATTTTACATCATATTTGATGAGGAAACATTATTCCTTGCTGAAAAATGTAAAGTCTCTTTGTAGAAAAGGATAATCTATGGCACTCATATAGTCTATTGAAAAAAAATTAATTTTATGTTTCAAGATTCAGGTAAGAGAAAAATGAGGTTGTACCCTGTTTTGCTTCTTTATAATGTAAAAAGAGAATCCAGTACAACCTTCCAAACTGAACAGTGCATACTTTCTTTTTATTAAAAATAGTCAATAAATCCCTCTCCTTCCTCCACTGTCAGCAAAACAACTAATTCCTGCATAAAAACAGATGAAACCAGTGAAGTTTGGAGATCCAGAAAACATTAACTTTTCAAGATTAGAGAGACTGATTGAGAGGAGGAAGGCTTTTTCACCACTCCCTGGTATTTACAGGAAAGAAGGATTGAGGGTTGCTAGTCATTGCCGCTGCCTTAATTTTTTTTTTTTTTAATTTTGGGCAGTGAAGTAGTAGTGATAGCAAGTGTTGTACTTCAAAGATTGACAATACAGTGGCTTTTTTAAGTTAAGATACAACTTAATTGTACATACCTTTTCAGCGCACAGCACATCCCACAGCAAAATATTTTTATTGTTTCACCATTATTAAGGCCAAATTATGGCAATCGGAAAAGAGAAAGCTTTTAGGAACTCCTAATAGGATATTTATTGTCCAAAAAGTGTTACTGATACATCTCCCTTAGTGGCTTCACAAGAATTTGATGTTGAAGGTTCTGTCTTTGTGCCATTAATAGAGCAAACCTAAGTGCCGGTCAGACAACGCATGTCTGAGCATTGAGTCCCATAGCAGGCCAGAGCAGGAGAAACAACATATCCTCTGTTAGTGAGAATCTGGTCACTGATGTGTTAATAGTCTTTTGAAAATCTAGAAATTTCAAATTGGTGGAGGTCTTAGTGATAGGTTTTCTGAGACTGTCAGCTCAGCTCCTGAAACAGTAATCAACTTCACTTTTAATTGACATTCGTGTGGTTCATTACTGTAGGGATCCAGTTACGACTTACATGAACAGTTGTGTACTAGGGTACCAAATTGCTCATTGATGTTTATTGCTGATGAAACTACTATTATGTTTCCCCTCCAGATATCTTTACATTTCTGTTTGTATTCATGGCCATAGAGATGTCATTTTATGCAGGTCTTGTTTTGAGTAGGTTACAAGTGCACAGTCATCACAAAAAGTAGTCCTCTAATAACAGCTTCTGACATTTTTGTCAATGAATGCAAATAAGATAGATTAGTTTGCCTGAGTAGAAGCTGTTCTTTATTCCCAAGGGTATATAACAAGTTTCTTTATTGCTATGGCTGTAGAGAAGACTCTAAAACACAGTGAGTGCTTCCCATGTCGAAGGAGTAGCCACGCAGCTACCATTTCATCTTATTGGATTTTTTACAAGTTACTGTTCATCTCTGCATCACTGGAGAGCAGGTGTCCGATGCTGGCTGCTGTGTTCTTGTAGGATTCTGTGGAAATTAAGTTGGCTTATTGAAGGGAGAAAAAAAAAAGACATTATCAACACACACATGGTATTTTCTTTGCCTTGAAAATTTTCTTTGCAAGTTTCTCAGCCAGATCTCATTACATTTAAAAGTGCTGCTATCTGGAATCATGATGTCTGAAGTCCTGTAGTGAGAAGATTTTTCTTTTTTTATTTTGCTGATTGTCAGCAGACAGGTAATTTTGCAGTGACAACTGTATTGTTTATGGGCATTAGAAAAAATGTCCAGTGACAAATAGTACCAAACTGCCTTTTTTTTTTCTCTCCTAATGCTAGTAGCAACTTTGTCAATTTTTCTTTTAATTCCTGGATATTTGCAGAAAAAATAAAGTTAGTCAATAATTGCATATGTAGATTTCAGCAAATATTCTGTCTTGCCTTAGGTGTCACGCACTTGCCATGACATGTAGATCACTTCTTAAGTGAAATGTTTAACAAGGTTGTTTTGTACTGGTTACTTTATATGCATAACAGAATTGCATATGACAAATTTACACTGGAAACTTATTGGGAAGCTACAACAGGGATGATATTTCATTTCAGTTTTTTTCTGTAGAAAGAGATGTAGTTATTGACCTTTCTGGACCACAGGTTTGTGGGTGGGGGGTTGTTTTTTTGTTTTTAAACTAATATTTACTTTCACTGCATCTATTGTTGTCATCAGCATTTTAAAGGCATTGCAATAGTGTGAGAGGCAATGCAAAATTTAGATTAAATATTAGGATTTTTTTTTTAATACAGTGAGGGTAGTTGAACATGGAAAGAGGGGCCTAGAGAACTGTAGACTCTTATTTTTGGTAATACTCAGTTGGATAGAGCACTGAGCCACCTGATCCATAGTGACCCTGGTTTGAGTGGGGGCTGGGACCAGATGTCCTTCAAAGGTCCAACCTAAATTCTTCTGATCTATATCTACAGCTTCCAGGCCATTTAGAGACACTGTTTTTAAATTGAACAGCACCTCCTAGTGTACTGGATTAGCGGCTCTTGATCTTAAATTTCTAGGTGGTTGGCTTAAAGATGAAGGAAGTCCACATAACCAAGGACTGTTTTCAGTTTAGAATCAGTTTCTTCCTGTGGGATACAAAATGATCATCCTTGATCATCATTGCTCTCTTGAGCAACAGTTTATGATTCATTATCAGGTACTGTAACTGACTTGTCGGTGGCTTTTACTTTAGCCACTGTCCATTAATACAAATCTTTATCACCACCACCACTGGATAATTCATAAGATTGTTAATAATAGGAGTCTTTTGCCTACAAAAGGAACTTTTTTTTTTAACCTAATGGGTTAAAAAAAAATGTTATCTGTAAGGAATTAGGTTTGGACCATAATAAAGCTTCATCCATTGTTATACTGTAATTTGGTTGGCATGGTGATCGAGACCAATTGAACAAACATGAAAACATAACCACACTTTTTCACTATAATTATTCAGAGATAACAAGCAAACATCATTGTCAGTGGTGTATTTCACAAAAAGTAACAGCACTAGTTAATATATCTTATGGTGGTGGATGTTTCTTAATGCCAGTGGGGAAGAGATTAGAGTTCTATTTAAATTAATAGATCTTTTCCTATTCTAACATTTTTACTTGTCATTCTCCAGTCTATAATCACTCAAAACATTATCTAACCAATCAGCTCCAGTAAAAGGATGCCGGAGATTAAAATTTCCTGGGAAGATCTGCAGAAAGTGGTGGTTTTAGGACTGACAGAATTCTAGTTTACGCAGAATATAGAAGTTCACTATTTTGCTCCCTTAAAAGGGGGATGAGGAGATGGGGAGGGATAGCAAAAGAGGATTATTACAGGTGGTAGTCTGAATAGACTATCAGTTTGAGACTCCAGGACCTGCTGTTCAAAACCTCAATATCTGAGATTTGCCTGGGATGTATCAGGTTGCCCTAATATTCACAGATGAGTTAGATGGAGATAGATCTTTTTGCAGAACTTAATTTTGGAAAAATAGGGAGTTCTACTTTTGCAGCACCCAAAGCCAAAGATTCCCGCTAACAGAAAGCGACATGACAGGTAGTAGAAGAAGTTAGCAAGATTCTCAGACCTTTAACTGTAAAGGAACAAAATCCACTTTAGATAACTCTATAATCCTTACCTCTGTCTCTGATACTGCCTTGGACCCCTTGAAGTAATTTGATAGTCTAATCAGAACACAAATATTTTGTCTATTTTGGATTTGTCAATCATTGTTCTGTCATTTGAGAGAGGGCCGACCTGTTTTTAGCCAGGCTGCTTAAAGCTTTTTAAAAGAGTCTCACTTCAGATAATTCTTGCAGTGTAACCTGTCTCCTGCACATAGTACAACCTTGTCATGCAATATTATGTAGGGAAATGATAAAGGGCTCTCTTACTTCCTTACAATAGATTTCAAAAAGAAGCAGCTCAGTCTGTGGCAATGAAATCTGTTCTGATGGCTGTCTGTGCAACTGAATAGAAAGAGAATTAAAAAAATAAATAAATACAAAAGAATAAGTAAACTGTCTGTTGATTCCAAACAGCATGTTGGAATCATTCTGACAATAAAGACTTTTATTACACCCTCTTAATGCCTGGGGTTTTAATTTAACACATCAATGGAAAGGCAGCATATAAAATAATACCACCACCACCAAAAACACCAGCAGGACTTGCTTTTATTAGTGCAGTTAGTAAGAAATTAGAACGTTTAATGAGAAAATCATTAAGCATGAAAAAAATAGACTGACTTAACTTGTGGAGCTTAAGTAGTGAGATTTCAATTTGGTTTGTCAGCTTCTGGTAAATAAACAGAGAACTGATCACCTCTGGAGCAGTAAGCACTTTAGCACTCTTTCTTGTGTTACTGTTGCTGTTGGACAGAATCACTATCCACCTGCTTTTTTTAGAAACTCACTTAAGATCAGCAGCTAGTGGGAGAGCATCAAGCATGTTGTAGTTTACTTTCTTTTTTTTCACAGCTATTGTCCTTCAGACCAAATTCAGTTAAACCTTTTATAGAACATAGGCATAACAGCTAGTGTTGTATATGCTTATGGTCAAGAGAGTAGAATAAAGTACTTAAATGATGTGCGCTTCTTGGTGTGTGTACTCATACTTGGCCTTTCCGTTAATTTCTGATGATCTTCTGTCCTGATGTTTCCATAGATGAAACAGTTGTAATGATATCCATGCCTATGGCAATGAACATAAGAATGGCTATAGGTTAGACTAAATATCCTCCTGATCCAATAACCTGTCTTCAACACTGGCTGCCGAGAGTACAAGAGTAGAGCAGACAGTGCTGTTACATGTCCAAAATACTTTCCTCCATTTCTTTCTGAATGGCAATATTGTCTTTGTGTTTAATCTCCCTTGATGATTTTCTCTTCCAAGAATTCATTCAAGCAATTTTTGAAGCCATTAAAACTTCTAGCATCCCAAAGCAACCTGGGTGGAGTTCCACAGGTTGACTGTTCTTGTTCAGGGAGGTACTTTCTTCTGGTTATTCTTAACCTATCTCCTTGTTCTTTTTTTAGAAGAGGCAATGAAGTCTTTTTCATGATGCTAGTGATTTTACAGATCACTGTTGTATCCTCATTACACTTGTCTTTTACCTGGACTGAAGCCTCTGCTAGAGGATAAAACTGGACTGTTGCTCACCTATAATAAATAATTTTGGTGAAAATAAAGTACAAAAGTCCAGCAGAATTTATTTGTGCATCCATAGCTCATACTGACATTTTCACTTATCGCATTTGCAATGTTCTACAGCTACCTACCTTTTAGCCGCTCAGTAGCGAGGCTTTTGTTCCCCTTCTTGTCAGTACAAGTCTTGTTGTCTGCCTCTGCTTCTCCCTGCCAGGCATACACAGTTTATAATACTTGCCTTCATGATTATGAACACCATTAAGCTATTTGAACAATCATCAAGATAACTTAAGGGAAGGCAAGGTATACTCTGATGTCAGTAGCGACGAGGTAGACTTAACTGCAATCACGTTGCAGCTATTGTTCTGACATTGTTGCATCCTTGTTGTAAATTTAAACTATCGTATTGAAATTTGTATATATTTTAAAGGATGTTTATGGGATATATTTGGAATCATAGAACATAACTTCCCTCTTATTTAAGAACCCAGTTATTCCCATTTTACTTCCTATCAAACGAGCTAGGTCAGTGCTTTGTTTTTGGCTTTCAGGCTTTTTCTTGGCTTTTTTTTCCCCCCTTTTTTTCTTTTCCCCTCCTCCTACTGTACCTGGCTTTTTCATAGAGGCTGAAGTAATTTTTATTAGCTTAGATACCAGTTACTGAGTAGCTTGAGGAGGTATGGGTATGATTAAGTCCTTTAGTGCCTGTTAAGAGGGGGTATAATGATAAGAGGTAAAGGAAAGATGTTTTCTCACTTTGAAAATGTACATTCTTTGATTTTTCTCTTTCAGTGAGTCAGCAGTTGATAAACCGCATTGATCAGTTTTTGGAAAATAAAGGTTCACAGTACTACATGAAAGGCATCAATTGTATCAAAGTTTTCAGAGAGGAGGCAATAAAGGTAATGATATATGGAATTAAAGGCATGGTGGGCCTACTTGCTATATGAAAAGCTTGATAGAGTATTCCTATAGCAAAAAGAAATGATTCATAGGTTGAAGTCCATTGTAGTGTTTGAAAGTTTAGAAATACAACTTGCATTTTATGTTTTTTTTTTTTTTTCCCCCACTGAAATAGGGACTAGGTTCCCTGGTGTTACTTACTGCTGTTTGTTTTCTTTTAAACATGGAAAAACAGGGCCTATGACCTGGTGCTTGTAGAAGGTGGGCCATTCTCTGTAGTGATTAGATAAAGCTGTAGTAAATCTTGAGATGGCTGTTGTGTTCACTCTTTTAGATGACTTCATAAAGAATTAAGTTTCTAGCTTTCTTCAATAAGCTACTTCTATATTTCTGTTATCACTACTTTTTTTTTTTTTTTTTTTTTTTTTTTTTCCAGTTGTCCAAGGTGCAGTGCTTTAATGATTTTCTACAGGCCCTGAAGTCAAAGGTGGAAGATAAAGCCTTAGCTGATTTCTGGGAGATAATGATGCAAGGTATGATGGCATTGCTTTTTAAGGTGTATTTCTATAAATTGTCTGTGATGTGAGAGGAAACCTTATGTTAGCAGTGGGACACTTAAACTAAATACAGAGCAGTGTTTCTGATATAGTTCCTTCTTGCAACTTGCAATGTGAAAGAAAAAAAATTTCACACAACTTTTTTGTGCTGATGATTTCATACAGCAATATTTCATCGTGCCATGCCAAGTTTTGTTGAAATGCTAAATTAATAGTGTGAGAAGAGAGACAAGTTAAATGCTACAGGGTAAAGAGAAGAAGATATGATTTCAGATGAATTTTAAAATGAATGAAAAAACTCATGCAGCAGAGATATAAAAAGACTCTTCCATATTAAGCTTCAAAAAAGGCATAGATAGCATTGAAACATATCACTGATCATTTTGTATTTAAGCAACCTGGAGAACAGAATATATGTGGTATTATGACACCTACTTATGATTAAACTGAGAGATACCAGGCAGTGCAATTCCAAAAGATATTCAGAGATGATGCAAGTGGTAAATAAAGGAACATTTTCACAAATAGAAAAAATTATGCACTAAAAAAAATCTTTTACATTATACCCCTAATTTTGATTGGAACCAGTGCTAGGAAAATATGTTAAATGCTCAACTGTGTCTCTTTATGGTACATGCTTTAAAATGCAGTCATATGCTTTTGTATGGCACGTTTAAAAATGAGGGACTCTAGACCATCTGATGTCTACTGTATTCAACCATTTCAGAAATACAGAATTTGTTTAACAACCCAAAGAAACAGTGCAAGATAGCACTCGAAGAATACTACATCCGACTCTACTGTGTGGGACCTTATCTGAAGAAACTGAGGGATAAAAGCTTTGGAAATAGGAAACCTAGATTTTTCCAAAGCCGTGCTAGTATGCTGTGTTAATAACTTTGGTTGGTACAGACCAGATTTTCCAACAAACTGGACAATATTTTTGAAAAAAAAATAACAAATACAAGCAGGATTGAGATTTTTGTACAATAAAGACTCTAGTTCTAAGAAGATAAAATCACGATGCTTTATGCGTAGTCTATTTGGTCTCACTGAGTAGCTGAGATTGTTTCTGGGTTCCTGCTACCAAAAGCTAAATCCTGCTTTCCCTGTTTCTGGCCACATCCCTTCTCATCCCTTCTCTTCCGCCAAGTGTGATGTATACAGGACCTTTTCATGAGCTATTTCAATCACCAACTCCACAAAAGGTGGTGAAAGCAAGTAAATGAGTTAAAGTGGCTTTTGGAGCAGGAACAAGGCAAATCTGTTTCATAAATTGTTTGATTTTCACGAAACCCTGCCATGTAGTTCTATGGGCACATTAATCTGGCATAAACTTGTCCTACAGCTGAAACCTTTCTGAACCTACTATTCTTTCCTTTCATACCCACAGCTTCCTTGTGAAGGCACAAACTTTTTTTGCAGCCAGGGATGAGGTAGACTGGGAACATATTTGAGATTAAAAGTAATCGAGATGATGTTGATTGTTACTATTACTATTATTTCTCCCCCTGGGTCACTGCATGGGATGATGACACTGGTAAAATGGAGTGGGCGAGACCACTGCTTTTGGTGGCCAAAACTATTGGGAACTATAGTGTCAGTGGATGTATTGTGTGAGTTAGCTTTTCGAACTATTAAGGCTGAAGAGCATTTCAGCAGTGACTAGAAGTATAATTTCTGATGTTTTTTCAGCATTTCATCTGTGATTTCAGTATCTCATTAATCATAGTATTAGCAGCTTCCTAAATGGATACTTCCACAAGCTTATGAATATTCTCACTAATTTATTTTTGTATTAAGATGGTTGATTCATTTATGCAGGTCACGTTTTCCTTTGAGGTGTGGATTTTTTTGTTTTTGGGTTTTTTTTGCCACTGATGATGACGCATTTAGAAGTTAGAATTTGGAAGATTTTTTCGTTTCTAACACTATATGGATTCTTGGGAAGCTTTGTAATGTTTTTTTCTTTTTTTTTTTTCTCTCTTTTTTTTTTTTTAGATAGAATTTCTTTGATCACTAAAGATGAAGCAGAAGGAAGTTTGGTGACTAGTGAAGAAGCTGAAAAGGTATATATATATTTTTTAATGAGCGCCTCTCTGTGTAAAGCCCTTGCTGTGGAACACGTTCTTATGTGGATAAATCTTTAGACGAATGAAACAGGATCCAGATGAAGGAAGAACAGTGTTTTTTTGCCACAAAAGTGAAATTGCCCCAAATTCAGAGCAAAAACAATTTCCCTAGGTTGTACTACAGCATTTTGCTTTAGTTGGCCTTTAGAAAGCAGCATAGTGTGATATTATCTTAAAATATTCTCCAGGAAGAGTAGTAACTTAAAGAACTCAGTTTAGTGGAATGGCAGTAGGCTATTAGTATATGCAAGTGTGTTGTCACTATTTGTGGTTGATAAAGAACTGTGATCTTGGTGGTATACGAGTTCAGAAAGGAAGAATTCTTTTGTCTAAAGGTTTTATGCAGTCCAGAAGTATAAAGTTGTCATCGCTATTTTTTTTTTTTTGCCATTTATGAAATGGTATCAGTAATTTCCACTTTATGCAGCTTTTATGAATTGATAGCTAACCTAGATTTATGCCACTACTATTATTAGTGAACATATTAGGTCCTTCTGGAAATAAAAGCTTGGAGGTGTTTAAAGGTATGCAGAAATACAATGCTTGAACTCTTTGTGGTAATGAATGAAGGATGTCACAGTCATGAAAGAGTAAATTATAACAGAGTAGTGCATTCTGTTTCAAAGGAGGCAGAATTCAGAGTTAATAGGTACATTGCAGTCAAAAATTGTATTTGTATTCATTTTGTGTGGAGAGAATGTGACAGACATTCTTGTATCAGGCTGCTAGCTATGATTTTAAATAGTTTAGCAGAAAGAAGGTCATTGTATTAAAGACCCCACAAGTTAAACCTGTAGCTGAAATCCCCAAGTACTTTGCAGAGAAGCAGCTTTTCTAAAAGATCATTTACATTTTAATCATTTACAACTTCAGGCCTTAAATAAGCATTAATCAGAAGGGGACTGAAGTTGGTTCTCTGCAAGTGAAACAATGAATAGGTAAAAGGTTGTATTTTAGAAACTACTTTTTTCACCTGTGACAGTTGACCTTAAGGTGAAGAAGGCACAGAAATACAGTGAAAATGAAAACTGAATCTAAAAAGCTAAAGACACATACAAAGTACAAATGATAGAACAGAATTTTTTTTATAGACATGAAGGACCTACTAGATTTTCTCATCATGCATGGTTGTACAGAGCAATTTCTTCCCCAGCAGTCATTTTAAAGAATACCAGTATTTTGTTGTGTATTCCAAAGAGTATGAATATACCTGGAAACTTCAGAAGCTAATTTTTCTTGAGAACTTCACTTTCTAGACTGAAACTACCCTTTGTGCTCAAATTGTGCCCATGCTGTGTGAAATAGCCTCTATTCCTTGAGGAAATCTCTACTAGCCATAAAGGCATTATAGCATATAATTGTCTTAACTATGAGCTTGCAGTGGCTAAGATGCAGTGCCTCCATAGGAATGCAGCACAAGTTATAAAGAGTTATAAATCACTATATCAGTTTCTCTTACTCTTAGATCCAAAACCAAAACCTTGATTTGCAGAGCTCTGTCATTGTTTGTTGAGGGGTTATATGACTTAAAAAGCTGGAGGACTATGTAAACATGGAGTAAAGATCTATAGGGACAGAAAACTTTATCTTGAATTTGTGGGCCTGACCTAAAATCTAATTTCCCTTGCTCTGATCTCAAACCCTGCCATAGCATTTTCCTATGTCTATAACAAATGGCAAAAATGGTTCATTTGATTTTTATATTGAAGATGATATCCTTTGAAACAATTCACAGAAGGGGTATATTGGATTTTTTTTTTTTAATGTTACACTATACAGTAAGATGCATATTTTCTTCACCTCTGTAATATGTCAGATGCTCATAATTGCAAGTGTGTAGGGCAGGGACCGGCTGTCAGTTTGGTCCTATGTTACACAGAAGCCTTTTCTCTTCTGTGCAGGTCACTTACCTGATAGCAATTTCAGGACTGTTTTGGATATAGGATTTCAAGTTCTTTGAGGAAGAATGGAATACTTGCATGGCTGCCCATTAGGGAGTAACATGCAAAACTTTCTTTTACTTTCTAGCTGAACAAGGTTAACCTATGCATACTTTCTTTACTACTTATTACTGAGGGAAAAATAGTCGTACCTCCTCACCCCCTTTTTTTTTCCTCCCCTGTAATAGTGGAGATGCTTCTTTTGGAGCATAAAGATGATAGGCTAAAAGAGCATAATTGTTAAGTGCTTCTTCTGGTTGCTTTGGAGAAGATAATGGATTTCAGCACAACTATTGTATGTAATTTGCTTCTGCATAAATATAAAACAGATTTTTTTTTTTAAAAAAGGCAATTTCAAATATTCAGCACTTGATAGAAACTTCAACTTTCTTTTTTTTTTTTTTTTTGTAAATATTCTTCCTAAATTTCTTTAGCTTTTAGCTTTCTTTAGCTAATTTAGTATGGGAAAGCTAATTTTGAGAACTTGGAAAAAATATGCTACTTTCAGAAATACCATTTGACTCTTAATTAACTGTGTAAAATGAAATTTACTCTGTCACAGAAAACATTCAGAGCTGACAATGTCATTAGCTTTTAGTTTTGTAATATGTGCTTCATAATACTACTAGATTGAAATCTTTCCTAGGAAAAAGAGATATACAAACATATGGCATCTTGAAATTTTAATTCCTTGCATCCTTGCCACCTTCTCATTTTTTTTGCAGCTACAAAAGCAATAAGATAAGTTGAAATCAATGTTAAACATGACAAGTCTGTTGGATTTTACTCTTCAGGATGTAGAAAAGGTCTGACCTTTGTCTAGTGAGACAAGTATGCAGAGATTTACATCTTCTGTTTTGGGTTGACCAAAATTAATATAATTCCTTTTTAATCCTGATGGATGTGGAATCTGGTACTTCTCCACAAAATTAACTTCAGGTATTTAATATAGGGAATTGGAGGGCCAGGAGAGGGGGAGGAAGAGGGAGGCTGGGGAAAGGGAGACTTTTTCAGTTTGTAGCAATGGTGGTTACCCGTTTTTACTCATTCTATAAGAAAGGAAGCATGGAGGTTTTCAGTGCTGTTAGTACCATGATCTTATCCATCTAGATTATCTTTGACATGACCTCCATGACTAGTAATTGAGGTCCTCAGGTAAACAATAGTTTGCTTTTATAAGCCAGGTATTTTTGCACAAAAATGTTACCTAAACATTAAACAAGTATTTATAGATTTAGTGTGATTTTTTTTTTCTAATCAGATATTCTGTCTTGTCATCTAGAGCTATGACCAAATTGTTTCTGAATTGAGGATAGTGCAACTTGAAAAACCATGTAGTGTGGCTTTCCTTCTGCCTCCCCTTTCGCTGCCATCTTTTTTATCTAGGGCAGGGTTGTTTCTAGCTCTATGTACTTGTTGTTCTGTGCATTTTAGTGAGAAAAACAAACTTTATAATTTTACTACGGAGGATGTTGCTAACAGGAGCATAACTAAAACTTGTAGACAGCTGAACAAGTAATCATGTGTTTGTATTTTTTTTTCCTATCATTATTGATAAATTATTATTTTTTGTACTATGTTAAGGTAAGACAAAAATAATTCAGAGGTACTTGTACCCCAGATGTTGTCTATATATTTCATTTTTGTTGTTATAATGTCTGAACTGGTTAGCTTTACCTTGTGTTTATGATGCCATACACTAAGTGAAGGGCATATGGTGAGCTGTATCTGCAGCGCCTGCAATAGGACTTTACATAATGAATATTCTATTTTTAAAGACTACCATTCTAAACCACCTTGCATGTTTGAGTGTTTTTTTTTTTTTTTTTAAATTCATGTCTTTGTTCATTTGTTAAATTTTAATTGAACTAAATGGGAAACTTTTACTGAATTCCACTCAGAAACAGAGTGTATCTTTGCTAAACAAGATGTTGGTCAACTTACATGTGTCTTAATAGCAACAGGGAAGATTTGGGGGGGGGGGTTCTTTTTCTGTCCTTCAGCATTTTGTAGTCACAATATTATTTTTAAAATTACCTTTTTTAGAACCTAAGAATGGCCTATAAGAATGGACTAAGTTTTCATCTAGCCCAGAATCCTGTCTTTGACAGTGGCTGATAACAGATGGGTAGGGAAAAGTGTACATTCCTAGGCTCTAGCCATTGGAATCTCAGGTACTTTCTGTGCTAGATGTTGTTTCTATCACCTCAGTAGGTCATCAGTGTATTTCTTCCACGAACTTGTCCAATCTCTCAGTGAGACCATGGACTAGTATTTGCAGTGTCCTTTGAAAAGTAGTTCTACAGCTTAACTACGTGTTATCTGAAGAACCACTCCAGTTGTCCATTATTAACACACGCTACCATAAAATCTGTTAAAAGGAAGTCCTAAGAAATTTCCACTGCTTTAAGATCGTTTTTGAGAATGGAAATCACAATGAACTTCGTTCCTACATTAGGAAGATCGTTGCAAGCAGATTGAGGGAGGTGATCCATCCCCTCTTCTCAGCCCTGGTACAAGGCCACACCTGGAGCACTGTGTCCAGTTCTGTGCTCTCATACTATAAGTGAGAGATGGAACTATTGGAGCTAGTCCAGAAAAGGGCCACTAAGATGATTACAGGACTGAAGCATGTCTTACATGAGGAAAAGCTAAGAGATTTCAGACTCTTCAGCCTGGAGAAGGGAGGACAGAGATAATCTTATCAATGCATTTAAATATCTGAAGGGAGGATGTAAAGAGGATGGGGCCAGACTCTTTGTGCAGTGGGCACAAACTGAAACACAGGAATGTGAGGAAAAACTTCTTTACTGTGAGGGTGACTGAGCATTGGAACAGTCCCAGAGAGGTTGTGGAGACTGCTTCCTTGGAGATATTCAAAAGCCACCCAAACAAGGTCCTGGGCAACATGCTGTAGGTGTTCCTGCTTGAGCAAGGGGGTTGGAGCAGATGATCTCCAGAGATCCCTTCCAACCTCAATTGTTTTGTGATTCATTATCACTGGAGCTTTTCTTCATTTTTTTTAATCATAGCTGTGTTAATTTTGATACTAAAAATAAATACATTTAATATTAAAAGGTCTGCATTTTCTCAATATCATTTAAATATATTTTTATTTTTAGTTCTTGACCTCAAAAGAAAAGCAAAATGAAACTCCGCCTGCTACAGATGAAGGTGGTGACGTTGATGATTTGGTGAGTGGCATAAAGACATGATATGGCTTTAGAAGTAAATTGTAACTAAAAGATGCAATGAGAGAGAGAGCTTCTTAGAGCAGTAGGTTACAGTGCTTGACTTAGAAAACACTGAGGAGCTAAGACAGAGAAGGTGCACGTAAAATTACTTAGTTACCATTGTAAAATATACTGAAATATCTAATGTAATGATGGCAAACACAGAGTTCAGTGGTAACGCTGGTGGTTACATAAATTAATCCTGTTCTCTAGCACCCTTTCAAAGATCCAGTAAAGCTACTTGTTTGATAGCAGGTTGTTATAACTTATTATAACGTTATCAAAGCTTGTTGATGTAGAATAGCTATTTATGTGGGAAACTAAAAATAATAATAAAAAAAATTGTTTTAGACTTCTCAATTAACCCTCTCTATACAGACTTGCTGGAATTTAAGAATTACAAGAGGATTTTTAATAAATATTTTAGCCATTTTTTACTTGCCTTGGAGACAGATTTGTAATGACTCAGCACTTTTGATTCTGTACTTTATAACAGCTTAGTATTAAGTTTAAGCACAGAGCATTTATATTTTTTCATGAGTATTTCTGAATTTACTTTGATTTCTAAATGCTAAACACACAAAGAACCTGAATTCAGTGCCTCTTTTTCCAAATTTGTTACTTTTCTTTGCAGCTGGACATGATGTGACCAGGCAGTATAAGGTGACCATACCGGTGAAGGTTTGGAAGAGATCTCCCGGTGAGATGGGGCACAAAACAAGATGCCAAGAAGAAGACAGTGTTCGTCTTTATTTTCTCAAGTGAGAACAGAAGTTCCAGAGACATTTCCAATTGGTGTAAATGGCATCTGTTTGTCAAAACTAGAACAGAAGATTGGAATAATCTGAAGTATTTTTGGAGTAATGATATCTTCAAGGCATCTCTTTTTTGCTTTAGCACACTGAATCTAGTTTATCCCTGGTATTCCTTCCAGCTAGACACCAGGAAATTTAATGAGAGCCTGTACTGGCACCTGACATCCTTGTTACATTGCCTGAGAAGGAGGATAAAAATGTCACAATGAAGTTACCAGGTAATGTAGTACCTTTAGTGGAGATAACTCCATAACATTATAGACAGGGAAGGAAAAAGACTTTATGTTCATGGTTTTCTCCTGTAAAAAGGCAGAAAAAAAGTTTATTCACAAAATAATGATTTGAAATATAAAATAATTTAAAGTACATAGCAAAACAGGATTTTTTTTTCTGTCCATTTCTGTTATGGGCTGTCATGTTCTGTGTCCTGTGATTCCCTCCCCACTGACGCACAGATTTTTAACTAGTACAGTTACTGTAGTAGATATTCCTGGGGCTGAAAGAATGAATGCATCAGTTACATCCCCATTTTTTACATAGCTGATGACTAGTAACTCAAAGCAGAAGAATCCATAAAAGCTGTACGTGAAACCTGTGGTAGATACTGATGATAGTTAACAGCAGCAGCCCAAATGGACTATCCGTACAAAACAATCCAAAATAGTCAAATACAGCTCAGAAAGAGATACTGACATGTAATTTACAGATCTAAAGAGACAGTAATAACATCTTCACAAATGCTTGTTTGTTATGGCCCGATTCATTCCTTAAAAAGCTGTTCTTTTGTTACTGCAAATGTATAAATATACTGTGCAAAATGTGTTGAGACCATAGAAAATATAGAAATAATGAGCTGTAGTTGAAAGGTGCTTTGGTTTGGAATATCTGTATTTTCTATTGAAGAACAACTGTATGAGAAATGGTGATTGCTCTTGCCCATACCTCCCTACATAGAAACCTTCTCTCTTTCCTCTCTTATGTTCCATCCTTAGTTCATGCAGACTTTGAAGAGATTTCTCGAATACTGATGGACAGGGAGCAGGTCTCTAGACCTTTAGAGCTTTTGTGTCACTAGAAGATATTTTTATTAATTGTAAATAAGAAACAGTTGGTCAGTCCATTGTTTTTGTCTTTTGGGGTCAATTTGTGGGGCATATGACTGGCTGGAGTTTTCTATGTTTTCTTAATTGGTTTGATTAAAAAATTTGTAATGGATTGCTTATGTTTTCTTTTCCTAAAATTGGATGATTAGCTGCCTATGCAGTACCTAACAGGAACTCACAACGACCGCTGTGCAGTGCAAACACCAAATATCAGAAGTTGCTAGAACTGAAGAGGGGATTGGGAATGTATGACTTACAGTTAAAATAGGTGAAAGTGAATTCTTAGAAGGTAGATGGAGTGTCTTTCATTCTGCCCAGCCTTCTGGGCATCAGTCGTCAGAAACTTGACATGTATCGTTGAGTCTATCAGATAGCAGACTGATTTTTATACTTGTTTTTTTGCCAAAGGGCCAGATTTCAGATTCTTATTAAGTGACTGGAAGAGATTTTTCACTTAGTCTAAGCTTATATTCTCTGTTATGTAAGTCTGACCTAGTTACTCACTAATTACTCTGAGAATAATCATTCTGAATTACAATACTGGACAGTCTTCAGAAGCGAGAGTGGTTTGTTGTCCACTTTAGCAAACTTATTGAAAACACCATTGAAATTCCTTTTCTTACAAGCAGTGTAACATCCCCTATTTTGTACTTTGTAGCCTGAGAAATTATCAAAGTGTTCAAAAAAAATAAAAGGTAATGTCTGCTACTGAGTTGCTGTCTGGAAGGAATGCCTCTTTGGAAAGTTCTGTTGCTAATAATATGGGATAGCAACCCTAGTTAGCCTTGTTTTCTGAGAGATCAAAGCTTGTGATTGTCGTCTATGCCTTTCTGTTAATCTACTGCTTTGATATTTCTTCAACTTGTTTGGCAGTAAAAGCCAGCTTTGATAGAAGGGTAGTGATTTCAGCATTATGTTCTAAAAGGATTTTTATGAAAGTTGATGCTGGGAAAAGGAGAAGGAGGAAAAGCTCAATCTTTATCCCGTTCGCTTGGCTGGCCTGGCAGCTGAGAGTAGCAGCCAGCAGACTAATGAGTATGTCACACCAACAGTATATGTTGCCTTGTTCTAGTTTGCAGGTCCTCTTCTTCCCTCCACCAATTAGATGAGGAGTGTAGAACAGAAAAGGATATTTTGCAGGGTGGACTTTGAGTGGTAGAAGGTATTCAGAAGTAGGATAGCATTGGGGATGTAGCGTGGAACTGTTAATACTCTTCAGAAAGGATGAAGTACTGTGTTTGGAAACCACACAGGAAGAGTGAGATTTTTCCAGTAGCAGTGTATTGAGGTTGGGAATGAATCTGCAGGCAATCAGACTATGTTAATTCTGCTGTTAATGAAGCAGGCTGCACTGTCACTGAGAGATGGGGTCTGCTGACCCTGTAATGCAGTTCTTATGTCTTACCTCTTTCATTTGATTCCCAGAGCCCCATTTTCTGCTCTCAGACAGTTGTAAAAATACAGTCACAGAAGTAGTGAACAATGACTTCCAAAATGTTATATGATTGAAGACTTCTGTGGTTCCTGTGATGCTAGATTGGTTTGAAATGGATTGTCAAGTCAACAGCATGGTGTCAGCCTGCCTGGCGAGCTCTGAGAGCAAGATGCTGTCTCTGTCTTTACAATGCGACAGTAAAGTATAACATATATCATAGAAATGCTTCTTATATAGTGAGTTTATTCTGCTGCACTGAAGACTTATTGAAGTAGGCTTTCTTCTTGATAACTTCCCTGATTTTATTGTTTTTGACAGAATGATCTGGTGATTGCAGCACAGTCTTTGGTCTGAAGCACTGTACACCTCGAGAATATCAGGAAGTTAGCAGTTTTCTGAAAAATTGGAGATGGTATTTAGGCTGTGAACTATTCTGTCAGGGCCCATCTTTAGTATTTTTTCCTTAGCTTAACATAGCTTAGTTTGTGTTGCATAGTAGAGTCCTGCTCTTTGAATGAGACTGCTGGCTGCTACCACAACTCAGGCAATATATATGGTAAGAGAGCAGTTGCCTTGTGATCTCAGTTGGGTTTGACGTAATCCAGAAACGAAGAATTTTGGCTCACATTTCATTAAGCTGTCAAACATACCTGCAGATATTCCTGTTGTGCTTATAAGCAATAGGTTTTTTTGATTTTGTTGGTTTGTTTATTTTCAAGTGAAATAAGCAGATAACTTGGTTTGTAACAGAGGAAGACTTATTCACTCCAAACTTTCTGCCTCACTTCACTTTCCCTCCTCTCTTCACTCATCTTCTCTTGAGTAGCAGTAGAACATAGGATGTACGATGGAACCGTGTATAGCAGCATTAACAAAGATAAGTATCAGAAATGGAAAACTTCCAAGCTCATTCTTCTTTTGAGATGCAGGTTAAAAAGATCATAAAGGAATGTTGTTCCTAGCAATAGCAGTGAAACAGCAGGTCCAACAGAGGTCTATGTTTCTAAATTCTTTGAAGAACTGCTGCCTAGGAAAGGATAGCTGTGCCTTTAAATCCCCACCAGAAAGAAGCTAATCAATGAAGACTGCATTGAGTTCTGCAAGAGACTGTTTGTCGTTCTAGGTTGTGGAATTTATGTTCTTATGCATTTTCATGTGCGGTTTGGAAGGCAGAGTGGTCCACTGGGTGAGCTACATTTAAACATCCTGCCAAGCAGTTTGGGAGGAGCTCTGTGCCAGTTTGGGCTCCTCTTTTCTTGTAGGTATCAAACCTGAAAATTTTAGAGGAAAAGATTACCATATGCTAAAGAAAATAAGGGAAACAGGAATAGCTGAAATTTTTCTTTCATGATGCAGTTATAATTTTGAGTGAAGAACTAGGATAGATACATTTTTAAAAAGTCAAGGCTGTGTTTTTAACCTGTTTCCTTTACCAGAGGTGGAAAAAAAAACCCATACTGAATTCTACACAAAAAATTGACCTACAGGCAGAGATGATCTATCTTTTACCTATGAGAAAATTACTTAGAAAATATTTGAATACATCCTAGCTTAAGGTTTGTCCATATTTTTATAGGCAGCAAGTTTTGATAAGTTGAAAGTGAATGATTAGATCCCTCCCCTGCCTTTTCTTTTACTGTTTTGAAATAATAGTTGGATTTATGAAAGTAGAACCAGAACTAGAAAACCTGTCCCTTCCTCTAACATTTACAGGCCAGACATAATTTCAGTGCATCTGTGAGTTAAAAAGTGCCTTAAAATAGTCCCTTCACTCATCTGACTTTTTCTCAGCACGTCTGCTGTATTTTGGTGATTTAAGGGGACAGAAATTAATTTGATACTTTACCCAGTAACTTTGCAAAGTCAACAAAACTAAGGCAGTGAACTGAATCCTGTTCCTTCTGGCACCTCACGGGTATGATTCTCTGCTATCAAACATCATAAGTACCTTTCTTTACCGGCAGCCTTAAAGACTCAGAGGATTGTGCAGGTGTCAGAAAGGGCCTCCTTTTTCCTGGAGCATCTTTTCTGTGATATGCCGCCTGAGTTGGTGAGGAGACAAGTTTAGTTCCATGCTTAGAGGTACACTGATAAACAGTCAGCTCTACAAAATAAAAGGAATAGCTCCTGTCCTAGTCATCCAACCCATGTGCTCTAGAGCTAGTGAGAGAATCTGCTCTTTGCTGTTATGAAATTACATAAAGCTCCCACAAAGGGCCAAGGGAGTCGTTTACACTGGGTGTTGTGCAGAGAGGTACAGGAATCTGTTACTACCTTGGCTTCACAAGTTGTCAAAACAAACAGGTAAAGCAAAGTAGCTGTTAAACATCAAGCTGTTTTTATTGTGTTATTTTTGCGATGTCAGTCATGTATAACAGTAGTTATCCTAGGCAATAATTGGTTATCCTAGGCAATGCATCCATCTTGAGTTGTAACTCAGCAAACATTAGTATTGTTACATTGCAGGTGACTTCTGTCAAAAGCACTATTCAAACAGGATCACTAGTGGAATTATGCACACAGCGTAATAGCTACAAAGCTTATTTCACTAGAGTTGAGTATCTAAACCCATGTCAAGTAATTATAATGGCTAACTACTTTTCTGAAAGCAATAGCACCAAGTTAGGATTTGAAATCAGTGCTGGGCTACACATGAACTTGGTGGCTGCTTGGCAACTAGTAGTCACAGGGCCAATGTCACAATATATTGTGAGTAAGTTTTGTTAAGCTCTGATCAGAGGATCACCTTTCTTCCTTTCAGAAACATCTTTAGGACTTCCTTTAGCCTTGTTTTTTGGGTTGCGGTGGTGGTGGGTTTTTTCTCCTTCCCATTTCTCTTTTCATTGTCCTCCACTTTAGGAATTAGATCACAGTACTAAAAAGTACCTAAATCTGGTCACGTATGTTACTGGTGTACTAGTTCTTAGCATCCCTCTGTATATGCCAAGCAGCTTTATGGGCTCCTATGGCAGAAGGTTTCTGAAGACTGCAATAGAATTGGTAGGTCAACCATAGAAATATTTTTAATGTTACTTTCAATGCATCAAACCAAAGAATTTTTTCTTGCTTACTTAGTACCAACCTTGTCTCACACTTTCTTCCTATTTTCTTGGGCAATGATATCCAGTAGTAACTGTCATTTCCCTTTCCTCCAGAAGGGAGTGAACATTACAGCTTTCAAGATGTCGAACAGAAATTTCTCTAATGTGGAGTATAAGTAGAAACACTTTCTATTTGCTGTCTGAGACAAGGCATAAAGGGAGCACAAGCCTCTGAGGAAACGACTGTGAAGCAGATATTTTTGCCTGAAGCATGTGAATCAGAAATGTTGCTAGGTAAGATAGCTATAATACTTGATCACTGGAGTTTCATATTGCTTGGGTATGTGAGAATTCCTTCTCCTGCCTGCTAATGTAAGTAGTCAAATAAGTCTTCCCCTCACAGAGTGAGGTGCATCCATGATGTGAAGGGATAGCGTGTAGCTCCATGCATGGTGCTGAATTTTCACAGGAGTTATTCTTTCATTACAAAAAAAAAGCGTGTGTCTGTGTGTGGGGGGGGGATGTTCTTAGGTCCAAGCAGGCCAACATGGAAAGCCCTGAGCTGAACAAGTGAGAGAATTGGCCAACAACTTCTCCCTCAGGTCCCAAAACACCATTCATGAATTCCATATGAAGTTCATCTTCCAGCCCTCAGCCTTTCTGAATGCTCAGGGAATGACATCGCTCTGCCTACAAAGGATAAAAATTATGTAGCAAAGGTAAGATCAGAAATAGCAAGGTCTTTATTAGTGGCTTGAGATGTACGTTCTTCACACTGGAGACCTCTAGTACTCCTTGTGAACTTCTAATTGGTATTCCCCATTGTCAGTCTCTTTAGTACCGTGAAGGCCTACTTGGCTTGCTCACTTGTGTCTTGACAGCACAGTGGAAGCAGTGATCATGATTTGGAGTGTCTTTGTTACAAGGTGTCCACCTTGAACCTAGTTTTCAGGGAGGGGTTTCCAGAAGTTAGCAAACTTAGAATCTTCATGTCTCAACCTGGCCACCAAGGTTTAGAAGGCTGAATGCTCCCCAGGAAAATGTAGCATAAGCACTAATGATCCACATTTCACAAGACCGTGCTGGGTAGCGTACAAATTTGTGTATCATCTGAATCTCTCCTTGAACCAACTTTGTGGTCATTCTCTAGAAGTTAGGCTTGCTAATTCATTTCATTTGCTTCAGTGGAAGTATGGGCATAACAGATTTTCAGTAGTAATAGAGTTAGGGGAAATTATTGAAGAGAACATCAGCCAGCAGATATATTCTTCTGCCTGAGGAAAGAGGAGAGGAGACACAGAATTTTGAGGAGGAAAGGATTTTTGGTGATGTAGCAATTGCATATGACTTGATGAACTTACTTCTGGGTCACATTCTACCATGTGAAGCATGAGAACTATCAGTGTTTTCTATAAATTGAACCATTATTTTCCTGGTAGGGGCTGTACATGTAGACAAAAAGTCACCTTTAAAGGCATGTGCTTAATTAGAAATGTCATTGCCTTGCTTCACGAGAAAGTAAAAGAACTAATCTTCTGTTCAGTCTTGGAGGGCAGCAACAGTATGATTTTTATGCTTAGCTCTGCCGAAGATCCATTTGGGGCCACTTACTCGATGTCTCTGCCTCTTGATTATCCTTCGTTTGAAAATGGTGCAACTTTTTTGTGTGTGAAGTCTCACACAGAAAGCAATTGAAAGAGTTTTGAGAGATTTGGATTGGATGTGACTTTATATAGAAAGGATATGTAGGTGTGAAATTTTAGTGGTAAAGGAGTTGGGCAAAAAGATAAATGAAGACAAAAAGCAAGTTACTATAATGGTACCTGGGACCTTTAGAGAACATGATTATTAGTCTTGAGGAGAAGTAGAGCAGAGGGAATTCCAGTATATGTCTCAGAGGCAGCAGGAAAATATCTGAGAGGCAGGTATTAGAAGACTAAGGTATTCTGGAAAAATGCACTATCAGTTATTCCACATAATGACTTTGAAAAGCAAAGAGAAGAAACAGATGAGGTTTCAAAGCTTATTACGTGAAAGAACAGGCTTTCTACATCTCTTTCACACTCCAAAAATAATGAGCTGTTTTAAACGATGAACATTTACTTACAGTTCTCCCAGACGCACATACATGTACGCTGACCTACTTTAAAATGCAAATGGCTACAGAGATCCCTTCAGGCAGTGACAAATCACTGGAGAAGGAATAGGGTTAGCCCAGCAAGACAACATCATGTAACTGTAGGGTGTCCAGGAAAGAGTCCTCAAGACTCGAGCAGTCCTCAAGAGATGGGAGCAACAGAGGCTTTAGTATTTCAGTGACTGGCAGCTGAAGGTTTACACATGAGATTACGTATAATCACCCATTAACCTAAAGTTGATGATGACTTGGATAGCAGAACAACAATGAGACAGAGGACATATGAAAAAAACAAACATGAAGAGATAAAAGTATGCAGGAGTGACCATTTGTTAAAACAGGTCAATGTAACTTGAAACAACAGGAGTGAAACAATGGTGTGCCCAAGGGGACCACTGAAAATTTAGGGAACACAATCACTGCGTAAGTACTGCATGTGCAATTGCACAGATTGTGTGTGTGCTGGAAAGCAGGACTAGCATCACCTCCAGGACAGCTGTAAATTTCTCAAGGGAAGATTACTTTAAAGAACTTAATTCTTTATGGAATTGCTGTGGACAATTCCAGAAATTTAATGTGAGAGAGAGGATTGAAAGACAGAGCTGGCTGTATAGAGAAACACATAATGAGTGTCATAATGAGTGTTCAAAGCAAATTGCATCCTTCTCCGTGTTCCACTGCTGATGCTATTGTGCAGGAATTTCCGTGACAGGATCAGGCCTTTAGGTTGCCAGTGTCTCTTCCTGAAAATGTCTGTAGGTCGGGCTGCAAATGGTTAAGGAGTGATACAAAAAACATTGAGGATTGGAACTGAAGAGAATAAGCTGTTGTGATTCTCTTGCTAGCTGCAGAATGACCAAAGTTGTCGGGGTGCAATTCTCTATTTTGCTTGGCCTTAAAGAACAGTGCCTTTCCCCTCACCTCCCTACTCCCAAATCCTGAGCAGATCCCAAATGCTCTGGCAGCAGCACTCAGGGAAGCTTGCTAAGCTACTGTGAATGCTGTTCCTTTCCAATCATTTGGGGAGCTGTGGGTACCCATCAAGCAGTGTGGAGCACAGTCCCACTGCTACATGAATTAAGGGCAGCAAGGGAACAGAGAGAAAGAGAAGGGGAAAATAGCTTAAAACACACAGTTAGGGGTCAGAGATTAACTGAAAAATAGTGTTTCAAGACAAGGAGGGGAAACTATTCAATGAATGGGGGTGCAACGTTTACGGTGAAAAGCAGGCAATTCGTATCTGTCAGCAAGCACATTGCTTTAGGATTCATTTAACTGGGCACACACAGGCCCTAAGGAACATAGTACAAAAGAATGAAGAAGCATTCGTTCTTGGACTTTGCACGGCTTTCACAATTTAGTCATTTGTCATCAACTCAAAATACTACCCAGTGATAGAGAGTTCTTACTATATGTGAAGATTGTCAATATTTGTAATTTATAAAACAGTCTCTGTTAACACACATTAGCTGTTTGTAGATAACACCAGTGTGTCCTAGAGCTGCAGGCTCTTAATCGGTTGTTTTTAACAATGATTATCCAGCTTGAATTGCTTACTAGAGCTACACAATTTCTGCAGTACTTCAGTCTTTTGATAAGCAATCATGCTTTCTGGACCACATGCCTCCAATTTTTTGCATTTATTCACTTGGTTAATTCAAAGCAAGTTTGTCATTTCTGCTGGTACTGCTCTAGAAGCCTTAAAAATTGTATCTGGCCTGTCTGCATCTAGGATGCAGTTATGGGGATCAGGGCTGAGCAGTCCTGTAGCTTTGCGTCAGAGTTCTGAGGGTTGGATGCTCTGAGCATGGTTGTCCTTCCAGCCTGCCTGTGCAGCCATCCTTGGTAGCTACAGCTATAGCAAGATGTGAATAATGTAGAGAAGAAAATAAATCAGAATGATGATGTGCACAGTGCTGGTGCTCTGTGCAATTGTCTTCTCTGAGGTCAACAGGATGGGAACTGTCTGGTGATCCGTGGTCAGCTTCTCCAATTTCCCCTTCGTTTTCCTTGGGGCAGGTTGCCTCTGAGCAGGATGGTTGTGCTGTCTGGCCATGTGAATACACGTGCGCATGTCACAGATGTTCCCACAGAAGCATGCAGCTCCGTAGCAGCACAGAACAGAAACACTGACATCTCCAAAATTTATTTTTGAAGATGTGAAATAGATTCTAGCATTTACCTCTATTTGCTTGCTGTTGTAATTTGGGATAAGAAGCAGTGAGTGGTTTATGAGCTGTCATAGCCTGTATATGACTTATTTAACTGATGCCCTGAGATCATCAATGGGGGTTTGCTGGCTGGCCAGCTGGCTGTTAACACCCTGGGAGGAAATACATGATTTGTATCAGAACTTAGAGACGCAGTCTCACTTAGCTCAAGCTCAGCAGGCCTTTGAGCACAAAATATGCGCAGGTAGTTTTCCTCTTCTGCATGGAACAGGCAGCAAAGCAACCTCTTCAACTGGATGATATTTCTCTGTGCATTGTTTCTTTTAAGTGACAATGGTTTTGATAGTGGGTGTTTGAACAGGACTTTAATCCTCAGGCTTAAAGTGAGGAGACAGAGAAAATACCACCATCCTAGCTTGGCAGAGCTGGTTTGGGAGTGACTTAGAGTGGCTTGGTGTGCTGAGAATCTGTAATGATATAGTAAGTGGAAGATATCAATGTAAAAATCTAGATGGCTTTGACTGCAAGTCCGATATGGTAAGGGACATCATTTTGTTCTGTGTTTGTACAGTTCTTCCTTATACAATGCAGGATCTGGCTCAGGCTTGCTATTGTAATTTGAAATGAGAGGTAATGTGTGGTGCATGAGCTGCTATAGGCTGCATTTGAAGGCTTATGTTTTAAATGCAACTGCCTTGCTGGTCAGCAGGAAGCAAAGCCATGATGGTTTCTGGGAATGTGATGTGATACGGAAATATGGCAAATTTTTAAATTCTTTGAGGTGTGCTTTCTCATTTCCCCAGACTCCTTCACTTGCCATGTGAACTGCCTTTGAAGCACTTCTAAAATTATTTGCAGGTTCTTGGGTCTCTATCTGGTTTTGCTTATTTGTTCTCACTTCTGCCCTTTGGGTACTTGCAGCTGCAACCATATGACTGATCCCTCCAGCCTATACTCACTGCTGTGCTGCATTCCCAGGTCTCTCACCTTCAGCTGAAATCAACTTTGTCTGCTATTGTTTCAGATTTGGGAGGCAAAGCCACTGGTTGCAGGAAATTGCCTTGTGATTCTGACTTCTGGGGACAAGAATGAGACCCTTCAAATGCTTCTGACTTAATGGCTTTTCAAACTTGACCTCTTTAGGAAGGCGCAGAGGAAGCACCAAACCACTATTCTTCAAGCCCATGTCTCTCTCTACAGTGCTGTGTGATAGATGTCTTGTCAGTTTTTCATCTGTAGTGTTAGGATGCCCTCTTTACAGCTTTTCATCTGGTTCCTCCTGTACAATTAATCTCTGGTCTCTAGAACAACTGTCAACCTGGTAGTCTGTAGTTACCTGTCCCTGAATTTTTTTTGTGCTAATTCCTGAATGTCATTCTGGCCAATAAGATGAGAAGAACTTGCATTATATTGCTGCTTTATAAATGTTTTTGGTGTCAAGCATGTGTATTTAATTCCTGTCCAGAAATTTCTACAGATAACCAACAAAGGACTGAAGTTTTCCTGGGTTGTTTAATTTCTAGCTTGTATATTTTTTTTTAATAAGAATCTGTTAAAAAGATTTCAGGACTGTCTTCTGTGATTATTAATAACTCACTGGCACAAAGTCCTCTAATAGCTTACTTTCATCATGAGGTTTTCAAAAGAAGGTTAGGTACTGCTCCTATTTTTCATCTGATTGAATTATAACATAGAGAGGTAATATCCACACCCATGGGGTTAATATGAGTAGAAATAACAGTGTTGGCAGGGCTAGATTGTGTCTGTGGAGGATTTTGAAGATGCTGCTTTTGGGTTGTGACACCTTCAGCTGCAGATGCTCTGCTCTGCATACGTACTCTGTACATATACTGCTGTACCCATGTCCCAAGGTGCATCTCTTTCCTAGCAGAATTCACACAGAAAATGTTCTTTACTTGCAGGTATTGAGGGGTAAGTGTACTCAGATGTAGTCCTTAAAATAGGTTAGATCTGAACAAAATTCAGCAGAGGCAGGCTGGTTGTGCTGCTCCCTTAGTCCCTTGTTGCATCTGCTAGCCAAGAGGTTGAAGCATTTTCTAGAGATACAGAAGTGTCGAGTTCAAATCCTTTCTCAGCCTAATTTACTTTGGCTGTTAATTTTGGCTCTTAGACTTTCCTGCTGAAAGAGGTGCTCATTTCTATAAGTGTAATATTCACTGGGTAGCAAGCTAGGAGCTATATCTGTCAGGTGACTATTAAGTACCAGCCTGGATCTATATTTGCTAGGATATTCTCAGTCTCCTTTATAGACAACAATCCTTTTTTAGAGGGATCTAAGCAACCTACTGCTCAGGAGAGAGCTTCCATTGCTTAAAGAGCAGTATCTGTCTGATGGCGCTGGAAATAAAGGAACCCTACATTTTGTACTTCAGGAGGAATATTTGTTAGGAAGGTGGAGGAACAAGGGTGAACTGAAAAAACTTCATAGTACAGGGGACCTTGATACAATTCTGGGTTGTGCCAGAGATAACTGTGTATCTTCAATTCAATGTTCTTGTTTTCTCCTATTCCTGATTTGCAGAGTGCCTGTTTATCAATGCAATGGATGAAACCTCTTGGGCATGGATGGGTGTCCCTTTCAGAGCCTGGCTGAGGTGGTTGAAGACATCACTGCTGCTTTGCTGGAAACTTGTCATTCCCACCAGCAGCTCTATGGTAGGAGGGAAGAAGCACAACCTAATTCATTGTTTTGCAAAGTCAGCCAGGCTAGTTCAGTCACCTCTATTGGTGAGTTGAACTGGATTGACTGGCTTTGGGGGACACTTGTGTTCTGTCTCACTAGTTCTAGTGTAAGGAGGCAGCAGTTGCTTAAATCAGTGATTAAAGAGTGCCAAGATACTGGCTGAATTGGGGCTGAATTGTAAGGCTGACTGATGGGGATTTGGAGCATGGTGCCCATACAGCTCATTTGAATCATAGTGGAAGTGCTGTATTTACTTGGTGACAGTTGCTCTTCCAGCTGCTCTGTGGAACTGAACTCTGCTCCATGGGCTAAGTCAAGTCATCCAGCTTGACACTTTTTTGCCATACAGTTTATACAGCAAAGCAGTGACTTTTATAGATCAAATAAGATCCAGCATAGATGATTTTTTAATGAAGTGGTCTTTGTGCCTTGTTGTATTCACGTCGCGGGGAGACAAATACACTTAAGCTGCGAAAACTTGCAGCTATAATTAGATGAATAAAGAGATTCATACTGATCTGTAGATCAGCAGGAGGAAGAAATGAGTTTCACCTATGTAAGCTTTTGAGACCAAAAACTAGTGTGGGCTTCAGACAAGCCAACTTGGATCTTGATGTTTCAGTAACAGTTCTAGGCAGCTCGTTTGGACTGGCTCCCACCAACTCTGAAAAGCTGGTGACACTGAGCTGAGCCTATGCCACTGAAGTTTTTGGAGTCCCTATGTTACCCGCAAGCAACTGTGTCTGGAAGACAGAACCTGGCTGTGCTAGACCAGGCACTGAGCACTGCCTTTGCTGGTCTGGATCTCCAAAAAACCTTTCTGTAGCACTCTCCTTACTCCTTAGCACCAAGCTGGCATGTGCATAGCTCAGTGGCACAGGCAATAATTGGGTATCTCTAAATTCTGGGTCTAGATGTAGCTTAAGCGCTGTCATCCTATGCAACTGTTATTCCAGCTGGGCCTTTTGGAGGAAGGAGGGTACAGTCCTCAGATACAACTGTAGGCTGACAAGGAGAAGGCATATCTCTGCCACAGAGCTCTGTGGACCTCAGTCAAGTCACTTTGCTTCATCACTCTCTTCCTATCTATCTATCTTCTCCATTTAGATCACAACCTTTTTGAATCAGGAATCATTTCTTTGGTTATATCAGGGCTGTTTGGCCAGTCAGAACTCTCAGTAGCCCAGGGACTAAAAATTTCAATAAAAAGGAGCTATTTTCTAATGTTGAGCTGAACAAAATTTTGGGAGAGGATATTGTTGCTTTGATGAAGTGTGTTTAAAATATTTTGTAGCATGGAGGGGAAAAGTCTAGGATTTGAGCCTTGTGTGGAAGTCAAGAGACTGGCCAAGAAGCAGGCAAGTCTCTGCGCATCTGAGCTGGGCAAGTCAAAACAGGTTGGAAGTGATGTTAATGTCTTCCCATGTGCCGTTGATGCAATGTCACACCTGGCTCAAAATCAGATATGGCAGCAAAAAATGGGCTTTTTGAAGTCTATTTAAACCATTGAAGATAAGCAACTGGTACCGCTCCTTTTGTAGTGATGCAGAGTACTTTATCTCGGATAACAATCTGTATCAGTGGGCTTTGCTCTACCAGCAGATCGTTTTTGATGCTAATTTGTCAATGGAGAGCTGCAGAAAGGGGCAACTGGAAAATCTGCAGGATGCAAATGATGTGAAAATCCAAATTGCACTGCAGAGATGGAGAAGAGGTAGAGAAACCGTGGGAGGGTGAGGAAGAGGATGACAATACATGCTGCAAGGCAGATTCTGAATTACTTCAAAAATACCCTTACTGTTCTGATTGCAGCATGTGTCTCTGTGGGCTCAAAATGTGCCTGCATTGAGACTAGCATTCTCCTGTCATCTTTTGTCAAAATTCAGCCTTTGATAACTCTCTAATCTAATCTTACTGAGCCTAATATAAGCTAAACTTTCTACCAACTCATCTTCTTTTTTCTATCTGAGCAGCTATAGTGGGGATGACATGGCAAAGTCTCTCATGAAATGCACCTTGGAAGTAAGCATGTCTTGCTTGCCTGTCTGGCTAAATATAGGATGAATCTGTAAAAGACAGTTCATATAACCAGAGAAATACTGATTTTAAGCTCATGTGTTTGTAGTAACACCTTTAATCTTTGATGTAATTTGCAGAAAGGCCTTGAATTCTAGACAATCTGCTTTACATCATCAGCACATTTCTTGTAGTGATCTCAGTACGCTTTGGTGGACTGGTAGTAACCTTCACCTGCTCTGGTTTCCAGGTCTGTAATGTGTAGTTAAGTCATTTGCTTCATTGCTCATAATTAATTAAAACGGCAATGGCAACAGAACTACAGACACTTGATTCTGACAATTTAGATCAAAATATGGAGGGAGTGGATGGATTTTTCCATATATTGAAGTCTTCTGATCAATTTTATGGATGATTTTTTGGGAAATACATTATTAGCCAAATGAGTTAAGGGGCTCAGGAGAGAAGGTCAAAATAAATCATCCAATTTTTGCTTCTCAGGTTAGAAATCTGCACAAACTGTGTCCAGTATGCTGGATCATGGAAGAACAAAGATGAAAGTGTCAAGCAGTTTGTTTTGCCTTGGACAATGTTAGTGTAAAATAGAGCAATGTTTTTGTCTCCTTCATCAATGTGGATTGGCTGAGGTTAGTGCAAGCTCTTGAATTTGGGGAAAGTGCAACTTCTCCCCCCGTGTTATCAGTGGAGAAAGAAAAAGTATCTTATTTTTATTAAAGGTGGGTTTACTGGTCCTTTGCAAAGCATCTTAAATGGACTGTTGGGTTACTAGAAGCCATGCATGTGTGGCCCTTTTCTCTCTGGAAAAAATGCAACAATTAAAAAACAAGATATATGAAAATCCTTTATTGTTATCTGCTTAACATATTTTAATATGATGCTGCTCTTTGACTGCTGAAGCCCACTGTATGGAGGTTTGCTGTCTCATGCAGCTGCCTGTGATTCTGACTCCAAAGGGAATAAATGCATTCGCTTTCACTTAGGCCTGCACTCCCTTGATTGTTTTTTTTTTTAAAAAACTAAAAGAACGTTTTTAAAACTATCAAAGGAATTTAATCATCCATTTACTCTTAATTCTGTGAGAGCTTGCAAGAGGGCTTCAGACAGAAGTCATTTCAATGCAAGAGGTTGTTTTTGTACTGTGTCTGTTGCATCTTGGCTGACAGAGAAGGCAGTGTGAGAACATGTTAGTAGAGTTGATGTTGCTCTTTGCCTGGCTAATCAAAGCATACAAAAGCAGATTAAAGGTCTTACGTACTGGTAGCCAGATCTTATTGTGCTGGTAGTTAGTGGGAAAGGGAGGAGAAGGTAGTTATTTAGGGTTATGACTAGGATTCAATGTCTAGTTTTGCAGTGGGTTCTCCCTCTACCCCAGAGGCAAATGATTCAGGCCAACTGGGTGAGCTGAGCACTGAGGAGAACATTAGCTTCACAGTTCTCAGTGCTGTTCAGTACATGAGCTTGTTCACCATTGCTGATACATCCTTTGCTTTGTTCATTGTGCGCATGAGAGGCAGAGATACAGAGATGTTGACTCTATTCTAGACTCTTCCTCCTTTCAGTGCTCCCTTGTCAAGTGCAAACTATTGGCCAGTTGCTGAGTCCTTTGATGAGTTCAACACATCTTTTGCACTTTCTTGGGCCATGATCCTTTTTCTTTCTATGCTTCGGTGCATTTCAGAGGAAATATTTGGTTCAGATGTCACCTGTGAAAGTGCTGTGAAAATGCAGTATCTTGTGTTAAGTAAGTGAGATGGAGGGTTGAGAGAGAAAAGAATAATGATTTGGTTGAAGAGGAAGGTGTTAAAAGTTGTACCATATTATAGGTGGATGAAAGGAAAATCAATGCAAGTCAGAAATGAGTCTGAATCAAAAATCAGATCTAGTAGTCTCAAACCTAGATTGAGTCTTTGTCTCTTGAACTGAGCTGTTATAACAGGCTGAACTGAATGCTCATCTCCAGACATATGAATACTTTGAAAGTTCATCTGTAAATGTAAATCTCAAACCTGGGACTGATCCAGAATGTTAGGAGCAGTGTTGTTTTTTGATCCTATTTTTGCTGATTTATCTACCGATAGTTTCATTGACATCAGCAGAGAGATGCTAATTTTTTATTGTGTTGTGAATAAAATCAGTCCTTGTGCATGTCTGCATGCATACAGTGGCTGTGACAAAAATAAGACAGCTACACTGCTGTAGCTGGCAAGCCAACTCAAAGACTACACAGCATCAGAGAAGAGTTGTTTGTTTTATTTTCCTGCAAAGAAAGACTCTTCCTCCTTTCATAGCTTCTAAATGTACAAATGAGACTCTCATGACACTGAGAACTGAGAATGTAATGACACTGAGAACTGAGAATGTAATTAAGAAGTGTCTAATGTGCCAGTCTAATTAGTGCCTCTCTTCTCTCTCCATGACAATAATGCTATGTAAGTGGGGATGTTTGTTGGCTTGTAAGACAGGAACTAGAGTGTGGTATGTTCTTTGAATTACACTTTCACTATATCGCTGTGTATGGAGGAACAGGACAGAGGCGTGGTAGAGAACTGCTGATTTAATATGACACTTGTTTTGCAGTGTATCAGGTTACACTGGCTACACCTGGTCTGTGCAGTGGAGAAAAATAACATCAGGACTTACCTTGAATTGATAGCGATAAGCAGGAAATTCTAAGCTAAAGTTATATGTGTATCCTCATCTTACCTTGCAGTGCCCAAATACTACAGGGACCTTGGATCAATGGTGTTCCTTAGAGTATGCTGTAGAAATTGGGATTTTAATGTTAATAAAACATAATTATTTCTTCTAACTTGAATCTTTGGAGGGAGCTATGAGTTTAACATTAAATGTCAACTTAGGAAATAGGCCTAACCCTGAAACTCCAACAAAAAATCCCTGCCCTTGCAGAATGATTTCTTAGTTCTTTTCCTGAATGTGTGGTCTCTTTGGGCTAAATTGGAAAGGACTAGGGGAGAGTAACATCAGTTGAATGTGTGTTGCTTGGAAAGAATAGAAAGCAAAAAAAAAGCCCCTTCCCCTCTCCGCCTTAGATAAAACTGTCCCTTTGGTTTTTTGACTGATCTTTTGTTGAGTTGCAGGTGGAATCAGAAAATCTGACCCAAATCTCAGGTTGAATGATGGATCCACTCTGCAGTGGATACACACGTCTGTACATATCTGTCATATCAACTGATCTGCAGAGACGAGCTTTCTGATTTATTTCCTAAAGATGGCTTAAAATACACTGGTAGAACATTAGCCTCCCCTCTCGCCCTTTGGGCTCTGAGGAACACAGTGCTCTGAAGAGATACTTGCATGAATCCAACCTCACTAACTTTTTTTTTTTTTTTTTTTTTTTTTTTCCTGGGATGGTTAGGGCACTTCTACCTGCTTCTGTACAGCATGATACAAGCATTCCATGAGACAGCAGAAGCTTACTTGAGCAGTAAGGGTTCCTTGTGTGTTTTGGTTACTCTTGAGAAATTTTAATTCCTGGAACATCTAGTCTGTCCTAATATCTCTTCCATTCTTCTCCTGGGAAATCTAGGTATGTATGTGGCATCTGCCTCTCACCCTCCTTAGTTTACCTGGAGACAGAGAGTTATTAGATTTTTGCAAATAACCATTTTATCTGTTGGAAAGTGCCTTCCTACCAACTCCCTTTCAGGCCCATTTCTTTTCTTGAGTAGTTTCCTGTTCTTCCTGTAACTGGAAAAGCAGCCTGTTGCTTACTGTACTTGCAAATTTAAAGTTTCTTCCCTTCCAAAAAAGTTAGTAAACTCTTTTGCGACAGTCAGAGAATCGGTTTCTGTAAGTGAAAACAGAAGCAGTGTAATTAAACTTTTGGGGGGTTCAACCCCATTTTGGGGGGGTTACTCTGTTTACCTTTACATACATTCTTCTTTCTCAATTACTGAACTAAAGACGCAGGAATAAAACATAAAGCAGGAGACCCATTGACCTAGGATATCCTTTTCCCTCTCTCTAAGGTGATTATTGAGCAGTGATTTCTATTGAGTGCAACAAGTCTAAACTTGTCAAAACTAAACAATCTAAACTCTTTCCTGTCCCATTCCAGCATGGATAACTGCAGCCTGCATTGCCTCCAGCTGCGGCTGCTCCTGCAAACAAGATTCTTCTCTTGTTGTCAGGAACAGAGCAGTGTTTAGTAAGAACTGTCATGCTTCAACATGCTGATGCCTGCAATTGACTGGCAAGCATTGGGATTGTTGTATTGTGGTCGGATTAGCTAATCATTGTTGATAATTGTTAATAATCATTGTCTTAGATTCATGGTATAAAGAAGCTTTAGTGTCTCAGTTGTAACTATTTGTGGTGAAATGCAGGAACTGATTAACAGTGCATAAGTAGCAGGGGAATTGAAGGAAAGGCTGTTTTTCAGTCTTTCAAAAAGCAGTACCCTGTAGTGCAAGCATGCCAAACCACATGTTTAAGCTGCAGAGGCTCTGAAGATGGTTTGGTGTCCTCTAGCCAGTTTGCTGCAGAAGAAAGTTCTCTTTGGTGTCTCCTCACAATCTCATTGTGACCCAGCAATGCTGAGTCTGGAAGACTGAGGATGAGTGCAGACAGAGAAGGAAGGTAGTTTGCAGGCGGTGTAACTGATACGTGTAAAGCAAGAGAGTTTTGTGGATCTTTTCATCTGAGAGGTAAATCATCAGAAAAGTCCATGAAACTTATCACTTTGTGGGTGATTTTATTTGCATTTATTTTTTTGCTAATATAAAAGAGATTTTATCTGCCCAACTCCTGAGATTCCTGCAAGCTAAAATTCAGGAAATGTATATCATTGAAATTTTTAATTATTATTCGTTTACCTTTTTCTCAGTGCATTTTTTTAAACTAGTTTACCATGTCCCTGTTATGCCATATTCTTTGTGATATGATCTCTGTAGTTTTGTTTTATTTTTAAAATGGGAATCATGATAGAAGTAGAGGAGATTTCTAGCCACAGTCAGAACTGCCTCAATACCTTGCTATTACATTACCTGTTCTGAGCCCCTAATGTCTTATAATGCCTACTTTGGAGGCAAACTCATTGACTGAAGATGACTGAGCTATCATACCAAAGTTACTGTCAGTCTCTTCAACTGCAAGAATGTGATCACATGAGTGCACTTGAGCAAATATTTGTGGAACGTATGCAAAATGGTCACACAGTTGTTACTGCATGTCAGCTGATGAGGAAACTTGTTAAGCTCTGGCTGAGCAGTCAGTTTTGTTAACCAGAGTATGGGTCTGACTGACGACTCTGCCCTGTCATGAGTTACTCAAAGCCTGAACCTGCCCGTGCTGGTTTACAGCACCACCAGGGCAATGTACAAGGCCTCTTCAACAACTGTTCTTCCTCTGTGGTATGCAGTGCCATTCATCTGCAGGGGGCTGGTCTTCACTCTCCCCTATCCCTGTGAATGTACATTTGCATATTTATTCTTGTGCTGTGCATGATGAAGTGGCTTTTCTGGGCTATCCTGATGAATGCTTCATTTCTCAAGAATTTTCCACAGCAATGACCTTTCCAAGACTGCTTTGGACTCCAGAGCAGGAAAACTAAAGGAGATGCTTTTCAGGGAGCAAAGGGTTGTCTATTTAGCAACTTGGGAGTTTTTCCATGGTGCACTGGGGCTGTATTTCTTTGTACTTGTAAGCTTTACTGTCGAAGACACCTACAGATTTTAAAGTGGAAAGCACTAATTCCTCCCCTCTCCACGTGGCTGAGGCAGATTTTCCCAACAACAGATTGTCAATATTTTTTGCTCTTAAGTGATCATGTAGTAGGGCTTTCCCCTTCCCACTGCCTTGCAAAGCAGTTCTGGAGTTTAGGATTTCTCACAGTAGAAAGTCCTTTGATCAGCTGCTGCTTCTGCTCCTCATGCCCTGCCTTTGTTCTTGATCCCCATGATTTGCGTCTGGTTTCTCAGATTCTACCTCAGCACTTAGACTCTCTCCTTGACCTGTTCGTGGGTGTGTTTGATTTGCCACCAGCTCTCGGGCAACTACTGTTGCTTTTTGTCTTTCTTTAAATGATGAACAGGGAAAAAAAAAACAGAGGAAGAGTTCAGCTCCTCATTGCATTTCCAACATCCTCCTTTGTCAGGACTGATTTCAACTGATCTGAGGAGAACAGATATTCAAGAGAGTGAATTTGAACCCGTTCACTAAAGTGCGTAGAATTTGGACAAAACAGAAACAGGTCCCATGTCATCTTAACAATACTCTCAGCAGTTCATACCCTTTATGGAGACTTTACTTCCTCTGATATTGAGAGGGGTAATAAGAAGGAGGTTAAACAGGAAGTTACAGTTGATAGGCCTCAGTATTTCATCAAAACATTAGTGCATCATGTAGAGGATATTTTGAACTCTGTATCTGCTTTCCTGCCTCTGTTCTGGAGCTGTTTGAAGTGGTTTATTCTGCCAGCTCAGTCAGTGGTGCTGGTAGATTTACTGAGGACTCTGACAACTGATTGCTTTCAGATCTGAGAAGGTCTCATTGTCATCCATCGAAGTTTTAATTAATCAAAGAGGCAGATGGGTAGTATTGGCCTTGAATGCTGTTGTAATTAACTCATTCATTATTGTGTTCTTGCTCTGTGATGGTTCATAAAGGATATCTTTAATGTAGCTGCTATCATGCTGTCCCCATAGTAGGAGTTAAATAGTTTTCATAACTCTTTATCATGGTTACCCTGTATCCCAGATACAAATAGGGAAAGTGTTAATTTTTGGCAATAAATACACGAGGCCCCCCTTGGCTTCAGATAAGCAAGTAGAGTTTGGCCTGCAAAGATGAGTGGGGCTAGTGAGGTTTAAGTTCCCATGGAAAGACCCTGTCTGGAATTTCTGTGCAACTCTCACAGCTAGCTCTCTTAGTGCCTCTGCATCACATGCCTGAACTGTCTGATCTCTTGGCTCTTCAATGTGTCAGGATGAAAAAGTGGTCAACTGTCCCATTTTTCAGAGCACAATGGAGTCTTTTTACATTGCGGAAATAAAAAGAACACATGTTCTTAGGCCTTCAATAGTGGATGTGCAAATTGGTGCAGGAGTGTTTTGCTCATAGCTGATGAAGTCCTTGCTGGGGAATGGTTTCAGTTTGGGTGGAGTTTCTGGGGTCTTTCTGAATGTGCTTTACCAAAGTGGTTTGAGATATATCTTCTCTTGAGAATGAATGTAACCTTTCAATATCACCATAAGATGAAGACCTTGGATTCCTGTTTAATAATCAAGTGAAGACATACTGGCTCTGCCTATACCAGCAGAGAATGCTCCCAAGCACTGGAGGTATCTTGGTAAATTGTTTGTATGCCTCTTGGCATGCTTTTGGTCCAGACTGTATCCCAAAAAGTATACAAGCATAGTTCAGGAGTTAACACAGGCCACGAACAATAGGCAGTTTGGATGTGGCCAGCCTGTCTTGAGGGGTTAAAGCGTTTGGTCTCAGGTGAGTCTGTACCTGGTAGCCTTAGCACCAGAGAAAGGTCATGGGCACATTTAGTTTACTGGTACAGGTGTTGCTGTAGTTGCTCATCAAGTATGACCTCAGGAGTTTGGCATGGAACCAAAAGGAAAAAGATCAAAAGCCTCAAGTCTCATGCCTCTGTGGTATATACCATACCCAAGTCTTTATCTGATGCCTGAGAAGACTACTGACTGCCTCAGGACAGTAGCTCCTTTAGGAGTTTAGACATCACATATATAACAGTTGGTGTCCAAATGGCTGGTTGCAGCCTAATATGAGTGCTGACAAGCTGCCTTTGCTTCCAGAAGAGATTTCCAGGATTGACCAGATGAGATGCAAAGGCAGGAGCTTTGGCTTTCTAAGGAAACCTTTTGTCCTGGATGCCCTTCCTGAGAAGAAAGGGAGAAAGGCTCCTGATCTTACCCCAACTGAGCCTCTTTACACGAGGCTGGGGGCAGGCTGTCCATGACACTGTCCAAGCTGTGAAGCCAGTGCTTTTTGTTAGCACTGACATCATCCTAAATAATGAAATTTGCCTATAATGTGGTGTCAAGGAGGCAAGCAAGAAATCTGCATCTCTGACTGCTGCTTGAAGATTTTCTTCCACTGATTTCATGGTTGCTTTCCAAACCATTTAGTATGAACACAAAACCTATTAATATTTAGACCAAAGCCCTCAGCCAAATAAGTACTGTGGCTTTCTTAATCAAAAGGTTTGGGAAAGAAATAGTTTGACTTTTTTTCTTTTTTTGTTTCTTTCTCTCTCTCTCTCTCTTTTTTTTTTTTTTTAATTAAGATTCTACTCCTTTGGCAGATTAATTACCCAGAATTCATTACAAATCTCTGGATCCAGGGGTGATATTGATCCAGTCAGGCTGCCAGTTTGTGCTTGCAGAGATCTGTCTGTGATCCTTCTTCTGCAGGAATCTGGGGAGGGAGGGAGCAGACGACCAGTTATTAATAAAATCTGGAACAGTATTATGTGTTTCTTGGTTTTTATTTTTTTCTTTTTTTTTCCCTAGCTGGTTAAATTGAAATACTAGGCAGTTGCATAATCTCGTGCATCTCAGTAACAGCAGCAAATACCACTACCAGAAATCAAGAGAAAAGTGTGGAAGTGTGGAGGTGGATGCCAAAGGCAATAGTAGTGAATTCTTTCTGGAAAGGTAAAGCTATGGGATTTTTAACGTGTTCAGAAACTGTGTTCTAAGAGATATACTGACCTGAGTTGTAGTTTTACCCCAACTTGATACATTCAAATCTAGCCCAAAACAAGAAACAAAGTACTGCTCCACTTTGATACCTGTATGAATTACAGGGGTGATCCCACGGCTGTTGCCAGTGCTTATGTGCTGAGGCCCTTTGGCCCACATCTGCTGGTGATGTGACGGAGCAGTGATGGGACACCAGTGACATCTGCACCAACTCTGCAGAAGAATAGCTGCTTTTGCACAGCTCAAGCAGCTTCTCAGCTTTCCAAGATGGGAGACTGAGACAGAGCCCATCCTTGATGCAGATCAAGTGATGGAAGAGGAGCACTGCTGTTCAGGTAGCTGAGAAGGACAGCCCAAGGAATGTCCTTTGGTGTGAGGCTCTCCCTGTAAAACTTACAGACCTTTCTGTTGGTTTGGAGGGCACCGGTTAGCAATTCATTGTATAACTGACCATTGCTTGCTGTGTGGGGTCATGGGTGGTGATTTCCTTCTATGGATCAGTTACTTTGGAAGATACAGTGGATGGCAACGTCTTTGGCTTGTTGAGCCCTGATCTCCTTTAGCCTTTCAAATACTATTTTAAAGCCTCAACACATCACTTTATGCCACTTCTTGTTTGCTTTGGCCGGCAGGCAAATGCCTTAGTTAAACATTTGCAGGGGTAATTTCTAATCCAGGGGCTATGTGTTTCATCAAGCCAGTGGGTTGAATGAATATGGTGGCTGTACTTGCTCCAATCTGTCTGGGTACATAGCCTCTCTCTGCCTTCCCTTCTCTAATGTGTCGAGTTTTTGTTTTTCCTGTACTGCAGTCTTAAAACAAGCAAACAAACAATTCCCCAAAGCTCTGAAAGATGCTTCTGATACAGAATATGCTATAATGATTACAACTCTCTGCAGTATCACAAGCCACACATTTGTGATGATCATGGAACTAGCTGCCTTGCTGTTCAGAAAACAGTTTTTTGCCAGATTTCATTCACAGCCTTTCAGAGTTTGCTGTTTAAAAACCCCCCACTATTTTCTGCTCAGTATTTAGAAACTCAGACTTGAATTTTCAGGAGGTGGCTGTGACTTGAGGCCATAACTTGTGCCTAAAAAGACTTTTCTTTCTTTTTTTTCTTTCTTTTTTTTTCTTTCACTTTTAGGAAAAGCTAAAGAATATCCTTTTTGTTTTTTCTCTTTTAAAAAACAAACAAACAACCCCCTCCCCAAACTCTATTAAATATTTTGAATTATGTCATCCTTTCTGCAAATTCAGAACAAATGTTATGAATCAGCAGCATCTGCAAGCAGCAGATGTCATAAGCTGTAAGTCACAAGCACAATTCACTGCAGAGCTAGGGTGTTCAGTGGTTGGACTCTTGTACTGACTGTGTGTTATAGGAGAACCTCACAAATTCTGTGGCTTTCCTTCTCCTTTCTTTGGTAGGATGAGTGAAGGAGCTGGTACTCCAAGGACTATGTATTGTATTCAGCCTGGTGGGCCTAACTTACTTTTTGTGATTAATAAAGTCAAAGGAAAGATGACTAATTCAGGCTACTGACTTCCCAACACAAGGATAGGAGAGGTGAGTGTGTTTTTCCAAACCTTATGAATGGGAGTCCATTTGAAATTAAGATATTGGAGGCCAGTCAAGCATCTCAAATTACACTAGACAACTGTGTAGACAGTTTGGTGCTGAGTACAGTTTGGATGAATAATTCCTGGGAGGTTCCTATTTTTCTTTAGTAATTATGAAGGCAGCCTGGATAACTAGCTTAGAATTTGACATGTGGCCTTTGGATATATAAAACTGGGTGAGCTGTAGCTGTAGACACCTAAGTTAGATACCCATTTAGGCAGGTTGAAACATATGGCCTGTGTATAAGGTCCAAGCATTACTCAACTCCTAGAGGTGGTTACTGGAGATTGAGGCAGGACAGATGTAGCTTCCTTAGTCATTTCATGTACTGGTGAAGAGTGTCAACTTCAGATCTGGCATTTTTCACTACCATGAAACCTTACCTGAATAGAGAGGACAAATACCTGGATTGTATGTGAAAGTGGGACTGTAGTGAACTGATTTAGCATCCCTTTATTCTGCTTGTAGCTTTGAAAAGGATCCATTATGCGCCTGCCTGAGACTGCTCTAAAGGATGATGAGACTTCAATGACACAATAAAGTTCACAGCATTCACAAACTGGGGAAGGCTACTGGCATTTAAAATAATGAATGAGTTTGTACATGTTTGTTGCTATTTGGTGCATTAAATAACTGAGACATTGTTTATGTTAAGTAATTTGTATTTCTAGCGCTCCCAGCTAAGTTTAAAGTGAGAGAGAGAGGGAAACTTCAATTATTTTTCTTTATAAGATACTTAACTCAGTGACTGTGTCTTGTCTGGATGCATAGGGCTAATGTTGGCTAATTTTTGGCGGGTTATGGGTATATGGTAAGTTAGTGACCCTGGTAATGAACTCACAATGTTTCATCTAATCTACCATAACTGCGTATGAACAGACTCTTTTCCCATGGCAGATGTAAAGTAGCTTACTATGTTTCTGCGTAAGCTGCTGTTAGTTTACTGGGCAGCAAGACCATGCACAGCAGGTCAGGTCAGGAGTCATCACAGCATAGCTGGTGCAAGCTTGGACTTGCTTTGTACTAATCTCTTGTGTACTCTTAGCAACTTAAATGCAACTCACACAGGTGTGCATTTACACCTATAAGTGTGACCAGACCTAGGTGTGTAGATTCATGTGTCCTTTATTGCAAAGCTGGTGCTCTAACATCAATAGATATTAGTGCATTGTATGCATTATAATGCACTTTTGTAGTGGATGGTGAAAACAGTAGCTTTTGCAAACTATGCTATGAGGCTGACTTGGCCTAACAGAGAGATTCCGCTTGCTACTCTGCTCTGCTTTTGTCTCTTTGTTGTGAAATCAGAAATTGTGAATACTGAAGAGCTGGGCATACAAAATGCCCAGGGTACAGGCCTGATCCTAGGTGCGCACTGACTGATAAAGAATCCTGATGATTTCGGTCAGGTTTGTATCAGGCTCTTATGAGATCTCTTTCAAAATAATCTGGTCATTTTACAGATCTATATTATTGGGAACTTTATCACTGAAATTGTAGATGGTTGTCAGCTGTGTTCTTCAGGGGCTGACATCCTCAGGATGTTGAACAAAATGTTGTTGGATCACTTCTGGAACTGATTCCTCTAGAGCAACTTCTATGTAGATGATAGTGATATTTGTTACTTGAAATTCTTGAAACACACTATTTTCTTTTTAGGACCTTGGTAAATATATCCCCTACACAGATACACCTACATTCATTGTAGGTTAGTTTTGAAATGTTCGCCCATTTCTAAATCAAAATACTCCTGTGTTCACAGTAGTTAAAAACTCTTCCTGCAACCATCCTGCCTGGAAATCACTTTAGTCTCAAGCCAATGATATTAAAAATTTGTTTCTGAATTTTGCAGCTTGAGCTCAAACCCCAGTGTTTTGGCAATACTCCTATTTGTGTGTAGGAAATATAAGCTGCAATATCACTCAAACTTTCTCATTTTACAAACAAGCTTTTATCTTTTTATAGCAACTCACCATTTCAATATTTGTGTTCTTCCAAAATCCAGTGAGTTGGCAAGGACCATAGTGTTATAGCTGCTACAATCTGGGAGAGTACTGGCTGACTGGTATAGGAAATTAGTTTTGGGCTGAGCAGGTGCTCACCACATTATGGTTTTAGTAATGTAGCTGAGTGGACAGAAATTAACCCTGGGAGACCTTCTTAAATTAATAATAATACTTTTTAGCAAGAATAATGAGCAACAGGTAAGATGATATATGTAGTAATTTGCATTTGCCTAGCCTGGGTGATGCATCTTTGTGTTAATTGGGGTTTATAATTAACAAGAAGGTTGTTTGTCCAGCTGTAATGTGTGAAGAAGCTATTTTTGGCCATGGACTTATAGAAAGGCTGGTTGGACAGAACCTGGGAAGTCCAGTCTGCCAGTATTTCATAGTTCTCTTCATCCTTTCCTTGAAGAGCCTCCTGGGACTTGTCTTGCCCTCTTTTCTCCAAACCATCAATGTCATTATTTCAGTAATCAATAATTGCCACCAGCCTTTTCACACCTCATCTCTGTTCCCTGTTGTTTCTCCCTTCTCTCTACCAGTCCTATCTCTGCTTCCTACCACCTTCTCAACCTAGTCCCTGCTCCCACTGTCTTATCTCCTCCATCCACTTTTTTTCTTTTATCCTCTGTATGTTTCTCTTTCCTTCTGGTTAGCACAGCTGTTTCTTTCCAAGCGGGTAATTGCCCTGCCCATTTTTTTTTCTTCCTTTCTCCATCTCTCTGTGTATTTCCATAGACTTACTGGAATAGACCTATATAAAAGAAAGAACTTATCTGGCACTGTCTTCCTGAGGGAAGGAGGAGAGACTATAGCTGCCTCTCCAGGGCAGGATCCTCACATATGCAACCATATGAAAGTTCTGTGCCCCTTCAGCGGGAGTTTTCAGAGCTTCTCAAGGTAATGTCCTTTGTGAGCCCTGTGTTCAGCAGGCACCATGGGAAAAAAGGGGCAGCCTCAAAAAATATCCTGAGGTATGACTTGCCGTGATGTACTCAGCACTCAAGACAGGAGCTGCTGCTCTCTCTCAGCTCTCTACCAACCCTTCCCACTGCGATGTTAATGGTTGCTTTCATTGTTCTCAATTTCTCTGTATATACTTGCTTGGCCCTAGTGAAAGGGCTGAGTCTACTGCTACTTGGACAGGAGACACTAAGTGTCAAGGGCATCTGTAGTTTCCCTGGGAGGGACCTAGCACACCATAGTGGGTAGCCTGAAAATACAGCATTTTTCCATACCATAGTTGCTTTGAGCTTTCCGTGCTTTTCCTTTGCACACAGGGAATGCACTGTGCATGAGTCTTAGAATCAAGTTTGGCAAACTTTTTTTGCTATTTAGTAGTATAAACAAATGCTAAGTCACATTGCTAATATATTGTGCTGTGTATGTTAAACCATGGTCTTTTTCATTTCTTTTTTCTTTTTTTTTTTCTTCCATAAATCCTCTAAGTGAAATCTTGACCTCTGGCATGTGAAGGCAGAAGACAAAAGCTTACTATATAAGGCCCTGTGTGGATCATGACCAGAAAGAAAGAGACTTTTATTGACCAGGAATGGCAGTAAACAAACAAGGAGGAGGTAAATTTCACAGTGTGTGTTACAGGTTAACAGAGAAGGAGAGGAAAAGATTAACAGAGTCTTTAATTTGCTTTTTATTATGTATATTTTCATTAGAAAACAACCTTAAACACTCAGGAATAGTTTTCTAGTAAATGTAAGCTCATGAAGAGCACTTGGAAGTTTCCATTCTGGGTTCAAGAGAATGACGGGACAGTAACACAGTCAACATGGTCATTCCTCTTAGTCAATCCCTCCTTTATGGCTGATTGTTTGATTTTGCATTACAGCCTTCCCTTCCCCCCCATGCTTCCTGCCTGAACAAAACCAATCCCCATCCCACCCTAACCCCACAGACATCTGTGTGGAAAGTCTCAAAGAGAATATTTCTGCACGGACACACCATTGTCTCATTTTATCCCTCAGTGGACATAGTGATTGTTTAAGGCCCTATTCAAAACCCTACTATCAGGCCTCAGAGATCCATGCAGAGACACCATTGATCTCTCCTGGGCAGACCCTGTAGTGAAGAATCAGTCTAGGGAATGATTTCAAAGGGGACTCATACCATGTGAGGAGATGCAGATTCAGCCTGCTGGGAATGCAGATCCAGGGAAGCGTTCTTTACAGCCACCTCTCTTCTTAACTCTCTGCCTCTCTGGGGCAGAAATCCTGAATCAGTTGATGCATAGCTATGGGCTGGTTGTACTTGTGGTGCGAGGAAGATTTTCCCCCTCAAGCTTGTCCTGTGTTACCTACTGAGGGTTTGTTTATAATAGAGAACTGATGTGTATGAGCTAAAAACACTAGAGACAAGGCTATTTTGTTTTGTCACTGTATAAACCTTACAAAGCAGATTCTTGCTCCCCTCACACCCTGGCAGACTTCATTTACCACCATCTGATATTCAAATGCTTTGTCCTTGCTCTGTTTTTGGCTTGTGTTCATCATCCACTCTAATTATCTTGAGGTGAAGAATCAAACAAAAGGTTTCCCTTGCTGTTGTCCCACAGCTTGATAGCAGTGAAGGGAATGACTGAAAGTGTTTGCTCTTCTGGAACAAGAAGCCAGACTCCATGAATAAAGATTCTACTGGATATACCAGCCTAGAGGGATGTGGAGGAAGGTTTGTGGGCCTGTTAAGAAGGGCTGTCCACACTCTCGTATCAGAGAGATACTTCCTTGGGTAATGAATCACCCCTTTGCAAGGGAAAGTGGAGATTATAGAGTAGTCAGTGAAAGGGAAGGAAATATAATTTCATGAGAACAAAGACACTGAGATCAGCTATTTGGAGAACATAAATTTTTTTTTTGTGTGGGAAAGGACATCAGGTGGGAGTGTTTGTCCTGCTAAAGAAAAGGAATAAACTGAACCTCTGTAATGTGCAGTGTGAAAACTTCTAGGAAAGTGTGACAGGCTGGGTATTAAAGGAAAGCTGTCTTTAGGGAAGAGCTAGGGCAGAATAGCTCTACTACCATCCTGGACTGTGAACGGATGAGATAGGGACATTCCCTGGGGCATATAGGTCGTTTGCAATTCTTGTGATTATTGATGTCAAAACTGATATAAATTGATAGATGCTCCCATTGCTCAGCAATGGCTTGCTAGCAACAGCCTTCTTCCTACTGGGAGATATCTTTCTTCTTGACTAGTTACCAGTATCCAAGCTGGTGCCTGCATAAATGATATACTTGACCTTCATGAGGACTTTCAGCCCCTCTATACCAGCTCACCTGATGCAGATGTAATGTAGTAACAGACAGGGTGTTATCTTGCCATAGAGGAGTGCAACTGGAAGCAAAACACCTTTGGCTGGAGCTGGCTATCTCATCCACAGAAAACCTTTAATCCCTGCGGAAGTTTAAGCTCTATGAAGACTCAGACTCCTCAATTATGAACAGACTCAGTTACTCAGACTTTCTTTGAGCAGGCAAAGAACAGAATTTGATAGCCTAGTTCTGTTTGGTAAAACACATCTTGATGCATCACATAACAAAACATCTTCCCTTAGTACCTCTTCTCTGCTGTTATTTAATTCATAAGTCCTAGGTGTCATAACCTCCCCCTTTTTTTTAACCTAAGATGCTTTGAAAAAAAAAGTGTTAATAGTAGGTAGTAAACAAGCTGAGAACAATAGTGTCAATGCAATTTGGAAAATAATTTCTCTCTCAGTCCTTCCCTGTTCAGAAATCCACCTCTTGTCAAACAATTGTGATGGCAGGTGTCTGTGCTTCTGCATTTTTGTGCTTGTTTGAGTATGGCTCAGATAAGTTTGGAGTCTTCAGTCTGTTTCCTACTGCTGTAACTGAGTGTCTGTTTTCCACAAACTTATGTGTTAATTAAATGCTATACAAGAATGAGTATGAACCAAGGATCACATAAAATCATTTCCCTCTTCTGTCTTGTCTTTGCCTGAAGTTGAACCATATGTAGTATTTTCCGCATAGCGACTGTCAAAACTTATTCAGTATAATTAGGTATTCTTTCAGGTTTATTTGTTGTTTTCTTTCTATTTTCAGGACAAGTTTTATATACATATATATATATGTGTATGTATGTATGTATAAAGTCATATATATGTATATATAAAATCTTGCAATTCCAATTCTGGAAGAGAAAACATCATTCTTCTTCAAAGGAGAAATTCACCCACTGACCTGGAGGTAATTTGAATAATGAACTGAAATAGTTTTTGATGTTTGTGTAAACAGCACTGAAGTGTCAGATTCTGCTCTCCTTGTATCCAACATAACAGATAGGAGATCAAAGACTGTATTCAGTAACTGCAGCATATCAGATTTGTGTTCCTAGAGCCATCAGCTTATTGCTGTCATATGGAAACCAACTGATGTTTTCACTATATCTCCCTCAAGCTGGAAGGAGAAATGGAGGTCAATGCAATAAGCTTGTACACTTTTTTCTGCTCTCTGGATTCAAATATGCCATTGGTCATCAGTGAACTGAATTTGCCTGTCTGAATGCATGAAGGATCTGTAGCAAGACTGTAAAACTGGTCTTGAAGGAATCCTGTGTTTTTCTCTACTCAGGAGATCTTCAGAGTTAGGTACAGCAGAGAGGATGATGAATCTGGTAACTCAGGAAAGAAAAGGAGGTGTCACGTGAGGTAAAGAGGAGAGGGGATGTTAGGATCCGCAGCTGCTGTCCACTAAGGCAAATGCACTGCTGTACATCAAGGCAATTACTGCAGGGATTTTTCCCTTCAGGGGCTTGACTGACAGATAATAAGGAATAGGTCCTCCCACCTTGTCCTCTCAGTCTTGACCTGCATGAGTCCTGGTCGTTATTCCGCAGGTTGGAAGTGCTAGTAATGCACCCTGTTTGTACATCAAAGGACAGGTAGGGTTTCCATCTCCAGTGCTTTGCTTAGTCAAAATTGCTGCATTATGACCTGATGCACTTTTATACTCGCCTGTTTGGAACATGTCAAGGAGCCTGTGAGACATGGGAGAGGTCTGGCAAAAAAAATATATTTTTTTCTCTTGAAGAAAATAGAAGTTTGGATGACTAGGTGTGGGTAGAGAATGGTCTTTAGAATTGGATAATCTTCAGATGTCCTCCATCTGCAGGCATTCGCTCTGATGTTTCACTGCTGACAGATACGGGCTTTGAGCAATGTCGGAGAACTGGCAGACATGAGTAGTGTTTTGCCATCTACCTGAATGAAAATGCAGCAGGCCACTGATGCCTCTTGACTCTAGCCTGTGTTGCTGACTTGCTCGCTCTTTGGGTCTGCCCACCATAGTAGGGTGAGATATGAACCTTTTCATCACCTTGCTTGGGAAACCACAGCCGTCACGTGAATTACCACAACTGAAAGGGAACATTCTTGATTTACTTGAAAGACAGCCCATCACTGCTGACATTTGAAATTGGAAGCCAAGTATTAGTTCAATGTATAGGTTTCTCTGGTGTTACAGTCTTTTGTGGCAACCAACTGGCAGCAGGCACTGAGAGGCAACATGAATATATATCAAGTAAGACTGACTGCAGGTTACAGAATCTGACTGTAATATAGGGTCTTCATGGTCCCTGTATTCTCTGGTCACCCTTGGGGTTAGTGCACATGCTTGAGCTGATGCAAGCATAGAAAAAGATTTGAACTTGGAAGTGGACTAAATGGCAAGAATGGAAGAGCCACGGAAGCTAGAGGCCAACGCTGATGTTTCTGTAGGCAAAAGCAGCATTGACAACTCACACAGAGTAAAACACCTCTGAAAAACATTACCAGAAAGACCTGTCAAAACTGACAGAAAATCAAGAGACTGTAGGAGAAATCACAAGAATGAGCAGGACCACACACACACACATAATCTTTGATGATGGCTGAATGCAGTCCTCCACACTGACCACCCTCAAACAGAGTTGAAGGATGACAAAGCCCAAGAATTGAGGGGTCTCCACAGTGATAGGACCTGGAATTCTCTCCATGAGGAGAAACAGCTGCCAAACTCTTTGCAAGCCTTGTTTGTTGGTGGAAGCTGGTCTGACTGCTTTGTAACAAAATACAAATAATGTCTCTTTAGGAGCCAACAGACAAGACCAGAGGAAAAATGTCAGTAAGAAGAGATACCTTCTGTAGCATAGCTCTGCCTCATCTTTTCAATCTGCCGGAACCCTCCTATACATGATGTACTTTACATGTCTCAGGAGTTTACTGTCTCCATTTGCACCTTTTGAAGTCCTGCATAGTAGCTCAAAGGGTATGGCACAAAGAGATTGGGGGAGATGAGAGAACTGTGCTATGGAAGGAAGAGACCCTCCTCAGTATTTCTGCTATCATGCTGTGGATGGGGGCAGAAAATCCCAAACTCGACACTTAATTTGTACTTGTTCTCTCTCTCAGGCTGGCAGCCTAGAAGTTCATAAACTCAGAAGCACCTTGTTCTGGAATAAACTGGTTTGGAAACAGCTTCCAATGGCTTCCCCGAGTTTGCTTTGCTGGTGGCAGCCCTTCGGCTCCAAGCTGGTATATATATGAAGCTCTTTGAACAAGTTTTTGCCCCTCTGCCCGTCAAGCCAGGTAATGACATGCTTTGTATTGCACAGAACACATACAATTGACAAGTTCATAGTGTTTAAATATTAAACAATCTAGACAGGCTTTTGAGTCTTATGCCAATATGAAAAGGCTCAGACCATACCCATCTCTGAAATTGGGCTGCGGGATCATTTGCACAGTAAGACAGACAGTAAGACTTGTATACATTGCCATGCAACAGAAGAGACCCCGAACCACCAGCCCTAAGTGGAAAGTTTATTTATAAGCGCAATATATGGAAAAAACAAACCAAGAAACCCCACAGATATAGAAAACGTTGTAGCAAATCCCTGGTCAAGTAGGACTTCATGTCTGTCACTACCCTGCACCTCACAGCTGCTTGAAATTCATGCAATGGAGGAGAGGGGACTCAGATGATACCCTCCCCTTTTGATCAAGAAGGATCTCTGAGCAGAAGAGGTCCCATGGAACCCTCGCTGAGTGATTCAGACTGTAATAAGCAAAAGGGCAGCACTGCTCGCCCCCACTGCACGCTTTGTGATTACCTGTGGTACGCACGCACCAGACTTAGCACTTCAACAGGCTTTATGAATGTGGATTCTCACAACACCCCTGTGAGGTAGGTACGTATTGTTATTCCCCCTTTGTGTGGATGGGGGACTGAGCCAAACAGCCCAAGGCTACAGAGTTGGTGGCAGAGCTGGAGTGAGAGTATACAGAGTCCTGTGTGCTCAGATTACTAGATCACGCCACTCTTAGATGGCAAATTGTGCTTCTGACCTTGCAAACTTATAGCCTTTAGTCACATTAAAGGACTTTGACTTCTCCATATTAAATGTATGCAAGACAGGGAGGGAAATAACATTATATCTCACAGCCGCCCCTTCTGTTGTGTATGCCTCCCCCTTCGCAAAGCCACCACGATTACCCATCTCTTGGAACAAGGACACCTTCGCGGACAGGCATGGGAATGAGAGGCTGCTGTGTTTGTTCGCCTTGACTGGGTTTCTTTCTATTGTGGAGCAGAAGTGGTTCTTCCAGAGACCTGTTTGTTGCAACACCTTCATTCTGGGGGTAGCTGCTTCAGAGATGATCAGAATTGCCTCTTCCCTCTCCCTTATCCCACCAGTATCCCTTTCTTCCCCTCAGCCAAAAGCACTCTTTGGTAGATAGTAAGATTGGTCAGATAAAGGTACAGTGGTCTCAGAAACCATGCTGTTCGCATGGATCCTCAGTAAGTCAGCTTTCTTGGCTGGTGTTTTCATCTCCCACATTCTTTGCCAGAGAAGTACCTGTTCTGTTGCATTCAGATATTCAAAGGGACACTGTCAAGTAATTGAGATGAAAAATATTACCTGCCGTAAGATGCTAACCTCCATCTTCTACATTGCACAGTGGTTGATATTTTCAAACACAGAACTTAAAAGTTTGACGTCTTCCCCAGTCCAGAAATACCTGACCCACAACAGCCTAGCTGCCAAAGGAGCTGGTGACTCGCATCTATCCTGGCTCCTGAATTGTGAGAGATACTGGTATAGTGACAAAAGGGTAGTTGAACACGGCCATTGTACGGTTTTTCTCAGCACTTCTGCAAAACAGATACCGTTTGGCTAAAGTCCTTAAATTGATTTTGGGGGGGCGTAGTACAGGCTTGATCACTGTAAGCTCATTGTTTTGGAAGTGCTGAGCTGTTGCTCCTGAATTGGCTCATCTGTATTTTTAATGTTCCTACTTGTTGTATGCTTTCTTTGCAGCAGTTACACTGGTAAGCTCAACCCCTTACAGCTGGGACATACCCTGCATGGTATGAGGACAGCAAACATGAGGTTGGTAACACGGAACCACGCTAGACTTCCTGTCGCAGCGGAACGGTGAAGATGATGAAAGGAACGGGGTGAGTGGAGAGAACAGTACATGTCCAAATGGAAAAGGACAAAATCAGTAGGGAAAGAAATTTTATTTTCAAGCTTGTAAGAGAATATTACAAACAATGGAGAGTAAAAAAAGCCCAAATCCTAAAAACTATTTAAAAAGTACTTGACAGTGTCCCTTTAATATCCACAAATGATTCAGCCATTGTGCATTGAAAGAGAATGTTCCTGAAGAGCAACCAGTACCTTTGTAGATATATCCCAGAAAAGGAGGCTTACTAGAAGCGTAATATATTCGGTTATCAACTGTGCTCCCTCTTCAGACCAACTCTCTGTTGAATGATTGAATGGAATAGACTCTACAATAAACTAACAAAATGGATATGGAAGGCTCAGCCTACAGGACTGAGTGAGACCCTGCTGCAAATAGAGCAGCAGAGATACACCAAAAAGATGTATATTTCTAATGTATGAGTGTCTGAATCAGCAAGGTAGAAGTAACCCCCTGCGGTGGGTCACCTTCCTGTGACTGGCGGAAAATGGAAAGAGATTAACTTGGAACGTATGCATGGAAAATGATGTGTGTGAGTGGGAAGATTTGGATGCTGGATTTGGGGTTATGAAGGCATAAATCACGCCAATACTTGTGCTTGAAACACCTGCGGAGCATTTGTACAAATCTGCCAGAAACATCTGTATGTCAAATAAAGGTCATGAAATGCCACCCCCCCACCCTACCCCTGTAAGTCCACCCTCACAACCCCTTTGTCAAGAACACTATGAAAAATCAAAATTTTTGTTTTGGTGAAATCTAGGTAGGCTTGGGTTTTGTTAGATTTTCTTGGTGAGGTGATTCAATTCTTTTTTCTTTACTTTTTTTTTTTTTTTTGGTAAATCAATATTGAAAAATCCCCAGCCATTTCTCTTCAAATATCCTATAGTAAATCAAACAAGGTTCCAGAATGACTCATGAAACAAAACGACTCATAGCCCTGGTTAATCACAGTCTGGAAAAAAATACCCCAAATATTTCATTCCCTTCGTTGTTTTTATAAATCTCACACTTGTGTGTGTGCATGTGTGTGTGTACGGGGTGTGTGTATACAGCATTACCTATTCCAGGTAATAGAATTTGAAAGACGTGCTAAACCATCTGTTCCTCTGCTTCCCCAGAACTCTGCCTACTCAGTTTTTAGTCTGTATTGCACTTGTTTTGTTGTTGGTTTTTGTGTTTTTTTTTTTGTGATTTGTTTTTTGTTTTTTTTTGTTTTTTGTTTTTTTTATTGGCTGGAAAACATTAACCTCTTTAGCATGAGTGTGCAGCTCTCCCTCCACCTGTTTTTTCCTCAGCTGGCCAAGTGCCACCTCTTATATCTTGTGCAGTTACCGAAAAAGAAAAGAAGGAAGAAAAAAAAAAAAAAAAAAAAAGAAAGAGAAAGAAAAAGGCACACCATGCTCCTCTGTTTTATGAGTTCCTCGTCTCCTCCGCTTCGTGTTAAGGCCTCCTGAATTCCTAGGCTCAGACCGTCGTGACCCTCATGACGAGCTCTCTGTTACTACTAGACTGGCTCCTCTGTTCGTGAGGCCTCAGGTGGCTGAGTATATGCAGGATGGTATAAGCACAGTGGTGGTCAGAGAGGGTGCCTGTGGCATGGCCGGCAGCCCGGGCCCCGCTGTCGGCTGGAGCGGAGTTAGTGGCTGTACCACCAGTGGAGGACGAGTGGGTGGTTTGGGAGGAGGGGCGCTGATTTGTCCTGGTCCCTGTTTTTTGTTCCTCCATGTCCTTTGTTTTGTCATAGTTCAGCACTTTCCACTGCTGATTGACCGCCTGCCACCGTTTAAAAATCCGATAAACCGAGGGCCCTTCGTGTATTATTAGACCTAGAGGGAAGGGGGAAAGAAATAAACATAAAAACAGAAGCAAAGCTTTAGGAAGTATAATAAACCTACCCCAGCATCACTCCCTCTAGCTAGCTGGTTAGCTCAGCTCTCTCTTAGCCAGTGTTATTCAATGATAAATCATGTTTTTTAATTACCGACTGGCAGAGCACCAAAGTGCTCCGGCTCTGCTGGATCCCTTTTCCCCTGAATTACAGCTTTATCTTAGCAATCAATAAGCAGGTCTTAAATGCAGCAGGGTGAGTTATGCTCTTACAGCAAAACAATATCCATTTACCAATAAATGCCTGAGGTTTATCCATCACTGAACTGGTTTTGCATGCTGCATAGGCATGCTTCACCAAGCTAACGGTATGCATTTGGAGGGGGTGTCACTGGAACTGACGTGCTGGTGACATCTGCTGCACCAATGTCATGTGTGTGCACAGACCAAGTCTCTCTCCACACACACAGCAGCAGAACCAGAACAGACATGCGTATGGAGGCCAGAGATAGGAATCAAACAAAAAAAAAGGATCTATACCTGTAAATTTTCTTTGTTGTCCTAGGCAAACTTTGCTCACCAGCAAACCAGGTACTATGATACTCTTTGCTCTCTTCCAAGGGGAGAAAACAACACGCTTAAAAGAAAATGCAGATGGACTTGTACAGTATGTGTGCTAACACCAAGTATGCACACGATACATATCCCATTAGCAATCTGCATATAGCACAGTTGACATCTAGAGGCAGTAACTGGCCATTAGGACACCTTACTTCCAATGCTGCCTGCATTTTGAAGACACAGAGCAGCTCAGGCCTTTCTGTCCATCAATTAGTTCATCTCCCACTAGTTTCTGGCATTCTCCTCACCCTTGCAAGAGGGTTGGAAGGATTAGATAATGTTGGAAGTTGTTTAGAAGATGACATTACCTAAGCATTAAGCATAGTTATTATTCAAGCTACCAGGCTCTGGTTAGATGCTTTGAATCCTTGAGAAACATCAGGGCCTGCAACAGTGTGTTGTTCTTATCCACTTAAGCTGGAGGAAAGTGAAACATCTCAAATAGACTAGCTTAGCTGACATGATACAGTACAACTAATAAGCTTTGCTAGAGCTATTTCATATAAGGGTAGGGTTTATGTAGAATGAAGGGTTCTGAGACTCTAAGTGAGACCTTTTGGGGTAGTTAGTAATCTGTCTGTTAGCGAAATACCCTTGTGTTCTGTGTGACTGCAACCAAACCAGCAGGTAGGATATATGCTGAGCAAGATAGCACATGGTAAACTTCATTTTTTCTTAATAATGATGGCTTTACTATTACTTGATCAGGATCAAAATTATGAGAAATGTTTCTGGGAGGAGCAGCTGCCTTGTCTGTCTGTTGCAAGTGTATAAATACAAAAACAAACAACAAAAGACTTTCAAGATCTAACAGTCAAGTTATGCCAAAACCAGGAGGTTTCCTTGACCAGCAGTGTGTGGGTGGAAGGTCACTGAACCAAGTGGATCACTGTTATCCCTGATGAATCAAATGCAAGGGTTCTATCCTTCATCCAGCTTTTCCAGACTTCTCTGGTTTCTGATAGCAGCTGATTATTGGAGCAAACCTGTAATATATAAAAAATCAAAATATCCGAAGGTCATCCTACCCCTAGGGCTGAGCTCCCTTGTACTCACTTATGGGATACAGTCTCCTAGTTTCTTAGCATTTGCATCAGATTTTACAGAGTTTGAACTCTAGCTTCAATACAGATTGAGTTTCTAGCCTTTCTGGTTCTAAACATAACTAGAAGCAATGCTGACTTGATCACAGATTAGCTTTAGGGGAGCTCTTACATACATCTTAATGGGGTGCTGAGCCTGCTTAATGGCTGTATAAGTAATCATGTTAAATATATTAAGTATTCAAATCTGGCTATTTTGGGACAGGGAATGGAGCTGGGCACAAAGATGAGCTTAGAATATGAGAGATATCCCATAGACCACTGAGACTGCACAGATATAATCCTGTAATGATGCCAGCTTTTCATAATTAAACACGATGATATTGTAACGCAAAAATGTGGGTTTTTGCTCCCAACTTTGAAATGCAGTTAAAAATTCTAACATTTTCTGATCAAAGGATGAACCATAAAAAGCAGGACTTTAGGGACAATCTGCAGATCCAGTAGGATCTAGAAGGAAGCAGACCTTTGAAGCAGCTCTAAAATGGATTGGTCCATGACAAGGGACGTTAGACATGTATTTAAATGAACTGTCTGATCTGTAATGAATGAAATTCCACTCTGATCAATGTTTCTCCAAATGTTTCTCTGAAACCACTTTAAGCCATGGATAGAAGAGCCCAAACTGAGTATTTCCTTTTTGGCTGTATAACATCCTCCATAGACTCAAAGCCATTCTCCCAAGTATTAAACAGTGAGCCAGGAATGTAAATCTATTCTTAATTACCTTATCACAAATATTTAATGCGCAGTCTGATTCAAGAGGGTTGTTTATAAAATTCTTGTTTGTTTGCCTTCTAATTATAAATGTTTATGATCTTATGCAATTAACTGTGTGATGCTGATGGATGGGTTGCTGAGTCAACTGAGCACCTGCTTTCTTAGATAATTTTGGTTTCCAAATATTTATAAAAGTACAAAATAACTTATTTTCTTCTATATTTGCTGGGCTCTAAATTACTTATCGATTTCCCAGTGTCAAGCTCAGGAAGCTGTAAAATTAAAAAGGAACCAAGCAGAGGGATGGGCAGGGAGGCGGAAGTAACAGTGATTCATTTGCAACAGTGAATGCCAAGAGTAAGCAAGAATCCATCAGTTTATATCAAGCTACAGGAAGTTTAATGCTCCTTTCGAAACAAATTTTGTCCACCTGAGTTAAATTATGTTCAGCCAATTAAGTCCAATGACTTCCTATGCTCAGCTTTGTGCACCCCCTTCCAGAAACATCCCCTGTTGAGGATCATTCTTGTTAACTGAGGTGAATCTTTTCAATTAAAGACCAGACTTAAGTGGAAAATCCTTCAGGAATAACTATATTCTGCTAGAAGTACCCAGCTAGAAGCAACTATTCCAGAAGCCAAATCCTGTATATGTAGGGAAGATAACATGTTGGTGTGAACTTCTCTCTTTTTTAGCTCAGAAATGTCTATATGAGAATTTCATATGGATTTTGGTAGTGGCCTAATCCTTCTGCACTCCTTCCAAGTTTATCTCCCTCTTCTTCACAAAATCTGTTCTCAATGAGTTCTCTGTGAAAGCCATCCTCTTGAGGAGGAAAACCTCTATGAATTTCATGTAGATCCATGTTGGTCCAGATCGTTGTCTCATTCACAAAATTCCTTGTTTGTGATGTTCGTGAATTGAGGCTCCTTTAGACTGTGGGACATGAAGATTTCTGCTTTCATTTGCCCTTTCCTATGCAGAGACCTGGCTGGACCAGCATCGGAGAAAATTCCTTGAGCTGAAGACTGAAGACTTACAGTTGAGGACTGGTGGGGGAGTGTTCAGGGGAAACATCACATAAAATTTCCTTGTTCTTGTTTTACATTTCAGTCTGTTTGTGGTCATTGATTGAAACAGGGTAGCAGGCAAGATGATCCTTGGGCCATTCCTATGTTCTTAGATTTTTTATTTGTAGAGAGTTGTGTCATGAGGAGACTTCCCAGATTGCTCTGGAACTGGATATGCTGGATATACACATACATAGGTGGCCTATATATTGGGTGGGATCATTAGCCCTCCAGTGAAATCTGCAAAAACAGTCTGAGTCTGATTGCATTAATGTGGCTGTACTGTTTCCAGGACAAGCAATAGTATCTCTGAGCTAAAACTGAAGGAGTAGGGGGAAGGAAGAGGTTAACCCAGTGCTGTGCTCTGAACTAATATATGCTGAATCTGGACCACCTGTATGCACAGGAAAACATACTGACGTTTTTTCATTGAGATCACTCTCGGTATATATTAGACTCAGATTTTCCTGCACTTTCTCATGTGGCTTTATTATTCATGATTCCATGCAGAGGCTTAGCCCATGCTCAGCTCTGAGGAGCTCTATAGAGTCCAGGCATGAAGGTGGATACAAGTCTGGACTGGTGATATTATCCTGGTTGGAGGTATTACTTCCCAGAGCCCAGAAGCTACTTTGTGCTTCCCAGCACAGGCAAACATGGCAATGCCTTGGCAATAGGTTATGCTCCAACCACAGTATATCACACTGTACACACTCCTTACACTCGTATCTTGTGCTTCCCTTTTTACATTATACATGGAAGAGTACCCAGCATGGAGATTCAGCTTCTGGTGGGGCACCAAGAGACTGTCTTTTGCAAAACCATCACAGTAAGTGATTCAGCCCCAGAGAGCACACAGGTGGTTTCAGATCAGATCTAAAGCAACAGGTGAGGATCATCAAATCAAATCAATAGAGATTGGTTATGCAAGCGCTGTTTCAGTGCAGTTGTATACACAATCACTGCCTATCCACAGCATCCAGGAGAGCGTGCTGAGAAGTCTGCTGACTCTGGGGAAAGACCTGTCTCTTCAATTTATCCACTATCCTGCTTTCATTTTCATCCCAGAACAGGAATAATCAGGCTATTTCTTTTCTAGCTGATCAAGATGCAGTCTGCAAGAGAGGTAGCACTGAAATCAGTTTAATATCCGTGTTCTACTGATTGCCATAGCTAATCTGGAGCTTCTGCACATTTAAAATACAAGAGAGCTGGGAATGGGAACATGATTAAGGGTGAGTATTAATACTCAGACACGAGTCTGATGTCACTGTAGCATTTGCCTGAGCCTGGCAATACCTGCCTATGCTGCATCATGAACCATGTGGGCAGTGTCTGTGCCAGTGGGGAAAATATTCTTAGTGCTGAGGGAGGACATACAGGCGGTGTAGAGGAAGCCCTTCGCTAGAACAAGAGATAGAATTACTCAGGACAGAGGTTGCCATCAGCAGGCCTGCACCAAGACTACTTGAGAGAGAGGCCTTCAGGCTAAAAGGGTTGTTGGCAAAGCATGGGTGAAAACTAGGTATAACAGGGAGACCGGCATTTGTGGGGATCAGTTTATATCACCATCCTGTGAGATTAACATGAGCGGTTATGAGCCTTCAGTTTAAAGCAGCTTTGGAACAGCAGCTTCCCAGAAATGACAAGCAGTCAGCTTCTGCACATTGTCAGCCCCTACCACCAACTAATCTTTTCACCAGGACTTTCAACCTCTGTTTAACCTTCTGTTCTGTTCCAACAGTTGTAATATGTTTTTCCTAAAAGAGATGAATAAATTCTTTGGAGCAGAAGCCATCTCTCTCTGTTTGCCACTAAAGAAAATACCAAAATAAGGTTCCTGCTGACTGCGAGTAGTATACTACCCCTGCACTGTCACTCACATTATATACAGGAAGAAAAATCAGTCCAGTTCTTCATAGGTGCTCTGTCCCGCTTCTTGTAAAGCCTGTCCTGCCATCTGAGCCATTGCCTCTCATTACCTTCAGCAGCACTTTCTCCCTTTTGTTTCCTTCCAAATGCATTTTCATCTCAGCCAGATGACTGCCATGCTTCAGCCTATTTCTGCTACTTTCATTGCGGGGTTTGAAGGGCAGATTATGGCAACTGTGATTAAAGCTTAGTATTTGCATCCACAGCAGTGGTGGCTCAATCCAAGGCAAAATTTTATTGCTGGCCTTTCCCTTTATCAACATCCTGGCTGAACACAAACCCTTCTCTCCCTTTCTGTGGATTATTTCATCTTTTCTGGCAATTTCCAATTCCCCCACCTTTGTTTCCAAAGCACCTGCAGCTTAGCCCTCACTTATCTCTTTGCCTTAATTTCATCCTATGTGATCAATCCTCACCCCGTTTTTATCTTAAGAACAGGAAAATGGTTGTACTGGTACAGGCAAAAGTCTGTTTATCATAGCATCCTGTTTCCAGCAGTGGCTAACAGTACAAGGAAGGGTATAAAAATAAGGGCAGCAGAATGATTTTTGGTGGGCTCTATCTACTGCAAAGGACATCCCTACTCATAGATGGTCCCTTTAGGCTCAGTTATATTCCCTAACCATAGGTCTCTAGTGCAGTATAGTAGACTGTACTGACTTTTGCACTGTGTTCTGCATTTGCTCAACCCACATTTGCTCTCCACATGCCAGGTTCTCATAATCCCTGTGAGATTGCTCCATTCCAAAGTGTTTTAGAAATAACCATGAATCTGTCTCATGCCAGATTCGCAAGTACCTCACTGGGCTTGTGGGAGACAAATCAGTGAGCTCCCCAGTGCATCCTTCCAATACATACTGCTTTTCAGTGCAAAGTACTGTACTCCCTGTACATTATCCATCATTAATAATGCAAGTAGTCCTTGGTGATAAACCTAGATTCGAGAGTCAGAGGGATCTTTTCATGGAAACATGGGCTGGGAAAAAGGTACCTAGTATCTGGCATCCCGCTGCATTGAAGCAGGGTGAATTCCAGCCAAACCCGACAAACTCTTGAAACAGCCTAACACATTCTTTAAAACTGCCAGTGGCCAAGACTTAAGGCTGCAGAACAACACTCAGCAGGGAATGGGGAACAGACTGAACCAGGGAGGAAGAGATGCTAGAATTCATTCTCCTCAGGCCTGTCCATTATGTCCAGAATCTCCTCAATTTGCCCCCCTTTATCTGCAAGCGAGGTCCCAAAGAGGGTGCAGTCCCCAGAGCAGAGAGAGAAAGGATCAGTACTCTTAGCATTCCTTTCAATACTCTCATGGACCAAACTGACCTATATTGTTACAGCATTGCCATCTTGACTTTGAGATCTTGATTTCTCCTTCTTAAGTGTAGCACTTTGCACTTCTCTTTATTGAATTTCATCTTGTTGATTTCTCCAATTTGTCAAGATCATTTCAAATTCTGATCTGATCCTCCAGAGTGCTTTCCAAGCGTGGTGTCATCTGCAAATTTTATAACAGCATTTTGTATTTCATCATCTAAACCATTAATAAAAATTATTGAAGAAAGCAGAGTCCAAAATAGTCCTACTTGAAATGTATTCCCAGTGTGACACCACTGACAACTACCATGAAAGCAGTTTTTTAATCAATTGTATGCGTACCTTCTAGTTATTTAATCTAGATGGCATTTGCCTGTTTTGTTTAGCAGAATCTTACGTAAAAGCAAAAAAAACATTGTTCAAGTCATGAGATATCAAACCAACTGCTTCCTCTTCAGCCACTAGAATAGTTATCCTCATAGAGTACGGTTATACTCTAGTGCTGGTCAGTTTGTTTTTTAATGATTTCTTCTAATACCTTTCTATGAATCAGGATTAAGCTGATTTGCCCTTCATCTCCCTGATCCTCAGCTCCCACCTTCTTTAATGATGGAGATTATATTTAAAGCTAGATACCTAGCTTGCATTTTCCCAGCTGCCTGGCACCTCCTGTATCCTCCCGAAGTTCCTCATGATAAAGTGCTTGTGGGTCAGAGACTGCTCCTAGAGCTTCCTCTGGAAGTTCATGAGGATGTGCTGACAAGGACGCAGCTAACTCATCTGAATATTTTTGAGTCTGTTCTTTCCTGAGTCTGCCCTCGGCTCCTTTCTCCTCATTAAAATTATTTTAGTTAAGTTTTGAAGACTGAAACAAAGGCAGCATTTAAGCCCCCCTTTTTTTTCATCAAATATTATTTGAGTTCTTAGACTTGCCTTTTCTCTCCTTTTACTTTACGTGTATTTATAGACCTGTTTCTTGTTGCCTTTTTTATCTCTGGATGGTCATCCTGGGGCTCAGCTCCCTAACTCTGCTTCCCCATGCCTATTTGATTCCTAGAAACTTGTCATTAGTTGCCTGCCCTTTTTTCTGCCTTTTATTTGATTCCGGTTTCTGATTTTGGTCCTCAAAGGGCTCCTGATGCAGCCTCAATGCTCTCTTCCCACGCTTCTGAGCTTTCCCTTGCACAAGTATGATTTGCAGTTGTGCCTTTAGTATCATCCCTTTTGGCAACTGCAAGCTGTTTGAGGTTCTTTTATCCTTCAGATTCTCTTCCCAAGAGACACTCCCTGCTCTGGTCCCCTGAGGCTGCTGCTGCCTGCTTTTCTGGAGTCCATTATCCTCACATCATACTTTTGTTCAGCTCAGGAATGCTTTCTTTGCACAATCACTTTTCATGCAAACTACTGGTAAATTCAGATTTTCAGGGAGTGCTTTATTTTCAGTCAAAATCAAATATAAAGTATCTACTCCTTCATAACTGGCTCTTCTGCCTTCTAGATTATAAATTTTGTTCCCAGCATGCTTCAAGATCCAAGTGGATAATTTATCCTGCATGCAGGAAATGTTCAGGTAATTGATGAACTGGAACCCCTGGTGCTGTCTTTTAGACATTTCTGGTAGTTGCTAGACACTGGACCTGTGAGAGAAAGCCTGTATTCAACAAGATGTATAGCAAAGGTCTGCTCTAGATAATACTGGAACTGTATGAGGAGGATGTGCAGACTGCAAAATGTCCAGCAATGAGATGTGTATAGCATAAACTATATTATATTTAATTTATTTAATTATTATATTTTACCTGGTTGATCTTGCCAGTAGCATATGCTTATCTCAAAAATTAAGCCATGCATGTCTAAGTACACGAGTGAAAAAGTTTAGAAGACTGAGAGGGGATCTGATCAATGTGTATAAGTATCTGAAGGGAGAGTGTCAAAGGGATGGGGCTAAACTCTTTTTAGTAGTCCCATGTGAAAGGACTAGAGGCAATGGGCACAAACTGAACCACAAGAAGTTCCACCTGAATATGAGGAGGAATTTCTTTACTGTAAGAGTGACAGAGCACTGGACCAGGTTGCCCAGAGAGGTTGTGGAGTCTCCTTCTCTGGAGAATTCAAAACCTGCCTGGATGCAATCCTATCTAAAATGTTCTAGGTGACCCTGCTTGAACAGGGAGGTTGGTCTAGATGATCTTCAGAGGTCCCTTCCAACCTTACCAATTATGTGATTCTGTGAAACTGCAAACATGTATTCATAGTGATTTGAGCTTGAGCGAATGCTTAGCATATGGAAAAAGTAATTACCTGATTATAATCATGCATTTTGCTGTCAATCATTCTTCATACACATATTTTATTTCTAAAAGGAACTGACTAAATATGTACAGGGCTAAATTTTGTCTTGGCTTGGCTGAACAGGGGAGGCTGCTGACTGTTGTTGATCACTGAATGATGTGTGCCCTCATGCAGCCCATGAATTTAAGGAAGACAAATCCCTCCTTCTTCTACTTATCATCTTTTCAGTCTACTTACTGTAGAGGGACTCCACTGATACATAGCTTTCATACTGATGTGTATCTGATAGGGTGAGACCTTTGTGGTCAGAAGTATCGACTGGGCAGAGCCCTCACCCACATATGCAGAAATGTTTCTCCCAGCTGTCTTATTGGGGTATTTTCTGGAGGTATAGATTCTGCCTGGTATGATTTCTTCTCTTTAGGGTCACTAACAGCCCATGAAGGCTGGTCTCCAAGCCCTCATTTTCTGACTGACTAGCAAACCTTATGCTTATCATGGCTTGAATCTTCTTACACAGGCTGGGGTTCAAGGATGGCTATGCCTCAAAGCTTCCTCAGCACCAGGTGGGCTGGGACCCCCCACAAAGGCAGCGAGAGCCCTTCTCTTTCTCTGCCTCCTCTGCTCCATCTGGCAGAGCTACAGGAGCAGCAGCTCCCATCTGATAGGGTGCCTAGGCTATGCCCCAAGTTCTGTACAGCCATTAACACCCACCTTCTGACTCAGCAAGAGCCCTGCTGGATGAGAAATGGCTTCAGCACGTTGAGATCGCAAAGGGTCACCATAGTTGCTGTTCCGCCAGACTAGTGATCATTACTACCCTCACCCCATTTATTGCTGGGGCAGAGTGTGGGGGAGCTGGGGAAAGAAGGCAGCTCTTTCATTAAATCCTCTTTAGGCATTGATTAGAGTGCTTGGCCTGACAGCTGGGGACATTTCTCCTCCAAGCATACTGTGATTTTTGTGAATTAAGCAAGAAACAATTTCCAGGTCATGACCCTGCAACATGTCATGCATTTATATAGCGTCTTTCTGAGGCAAGTATGCTGAAATGATTATATGCACATGGGATGCTACAAGTTGCCCTCAGTGGCAGCAGCAATCCACCCCCACCTACACAGCATTTGTGGCTGGGCAAGGAGGAACATTTTATCCAGTGGGATCTGTTGATAAGATAGAGAGGGACTGCCTGCCATGGGGCTTGTGAAATATGTGGGTGCTGTATTGTATGAGAAGCAGGGAAGTTTTGTGGCTGTCAGGTAGATGGCAGCTCCTTTGAGACGTGGTACCTCCAGGCTAAGGCCACCATCCTCAGTCATGTCCTCTATCTACCCCTGCATTCATCTACACAAGAGTTGGGCTCTGCTGGGCTGAGCTGGTAAGACTCAAAATGAAGAAAGGGTGGCAAAATTAAGGAGCTGATAGGAGGTGTCTAAGAGACAGGAAATTCCTTCTCATTCAGCACTCCCACATGGTTTGTTTGAAACAGGAAAACAGCATCAGTTGTCTGCAGGATGCCATCTGTGACAGAGGAGCAGGAATGACCCCAGGAACTGCACACAGCAGTTCTAAACTATTGCCGTAGTATTTACAACTCTAAGTGTATGAGCTACCAACCACCACAACTTTCTCTTTCCCACCCAGGCTCATGTTTTTACTCCCTGCCTCAAATCTGGGGCAAAGAAAAAAAAAGAAAAAAAGAAAAAAAAAACAAAATAAGAGCAAAAAAAGATAAAATAAAACCTCACTCAGGAAATAGATAAACAGTAAACAAAAGCACTCCTGTAAATGCAGCTGGCTGTGAACAACTACAACAAAATGGATGTTGTGCCCTTAAGGGCTCTCATACTCCTGTGGTATTTAATTCACAGCACATGATAAAGTAGAGGATTAAAGGGCAGTGTCTAGCTATGCAGGCAGCAATAAATGAAACTCTTCTTGTACAAATAAATAAAGACAGGATCCCCACCAACAGAAAAGCCTTGCTTCAGAATCATATATCTCCAGCAGTCTTCTTAACTTGTGAGTCTACCCATAACTGTGTCAGTATAGGAGGGATGGGAATTAGAGGGATTTCCCATATATCCCCTTGTTTTCTTAAAGTTTCTCCTCCTTGCTGTGTAACTATAATTTTTTCCCTAATTTGAAAATGGAGAGAACAATGACACCCCACACTTTTTGAAAGGGCTTTGTGCGTCAGAGATGAAAGACACCAGTTGTCTGCATGTTAGATACTCATAAGTGATCAAAAGAAGGGAGCAGAAAATCATTACAAACTTGACTGAACAGAGCACTGGCCAAATGCATACCTTGGTATCCCTGATTTTTTGGGTCTTTTCTGCCCTGAGGTTTCCCAAACTTCCTGACAGAAATTGCAGGAGGTGGTTGCTCTTGGTGCAGGAGAGAAAGCATAATACTTCCTTTTCACTCTGCTTACACCATGGCAGTCAGTCCTCCAAGCCTGGGTCCTGAATCTTCCTTATCCTATTACTAATGTTACTTTATCCAAAGCACTGCCTTTGCAGTCAGGCTGTGTTCTTATCCACTCCTGAGACATTTATTTAAAGACAAAGCTAGGCAACAGCTTTTTTTGTGTAGGGTTTTGAAATCCAGCATCACACCTGCTAGGAGTGAAATTTGAAAAAGTTGTGTTGTCATGTAAAACAGAAGTATATATACCTATGTGTTTTCAGACAAATCAGAAAGTTTCATTTTGACTTGAATTTTTTATGTTGTATTCTAATTATGATGCTGAATTTAAAATACTTAGCATGAAAAGTCATTTCTAAATGCTAAATCAGAATAATTTGTTCAAAAGTAATCAAAATATGACATTTAGTTATTGAAGGTTGACTGCCTCCTCTAGTTTTATTAGGAGGAGGTTTTATTATTTTATTAGGGAATGAAATTCTGGAAGAAAAAGATGGATCAAGTCTCACAATGTTTCATTTTCTAAGGAGCTGCAGGCTGTTTGAGCATAATCCCCCCAAGCTGCTCTGGTCAACCAGGTGCTCGCCCACTACTATCAATAGGGACCAGTTGAGAAAGACAGAAAGGTGAGTACAGATTACCCTAAACAGAACATCCATAGAATAATGAAGGGTACTTATGCTAAACCAATGTATCTTGGAGGCAAGAGAGAAAGTCTGGAGAAAGGAAGTCTTTCCTGTGGTCAAGGAGGATCGGGCAAACTTGTCAAGATTGGGTGTCAAATTTAGGCAAACTTAACACTCACAAATCCAGGGGCCCTGATGGGATACACCCATAAGTGCTGAGGGAGCTGGCAGATGTTATTGCTAGGCTGTTCTCCATCATCTTTGAAAAGTCATGAAGAAAAGGAGAGGTGCCTGAGGACTGGAAGAAAGCCAGTGCCACTCCAGTCTTCAAAAAGGGCAAGAAGGAGGACCCTGGAAATTACAGGTTAATCAGCCCCACCTCCATCCTTGAAAAGGTGATAGAACAGCTCATCCTGAATGTCACCTCTAAGCATGCGGAGGAAACGAAGGTGATCAGGTGTAGTCAGCATGGATTCACCAAGGGGGAGTCCTGCTTAACCAATCTGATAGCCTTCTATGATGGAAAGACTGGCGGGGTAGATGAGGGGAGAGCAGTGGATGTTGTCTACCTTGACTTCAGCAAGGCTTTTAACACTGTCTCCCAAAACATCCTCATAGGTAAGCTCAGGAAGTGCTGGTTAGATGAATGGACAGTGAGGTGGATTGAAAACTGGCTGAAACGCAGAGCTCAGAGGCTTGTCATCTGTGGTGCAGGCTAGTTGGAGGCCTGTGACTAGTGGTGTCCCCAAGGGGTCAGTACTGGGTCCCATCCTGTTCAACTTTTTCATCAATGACCTGGATGAAGGGACAGAGTGCCTCCTCAGCAAGTTTGCTGATGATACCAAACTGAGTGGAGTGGCTGATACATCACACGGCTGTTCTGCCATTCAGAGAGATCTGTACAGGTTGGAGAGCTGGGCAGAGATGAACCTCATGAAGTTCAACAAAAGCAAGTGCAGGGTCCTGCACCTGGGGAGGAAGAACCCGATGCACCAGTACAGGTTGGGGTTGACCTTCTGGAAAGCAGCTCTGTGGAGAAGGACCTGGGAGTTTTGGTGGACAACAAATCAACCACGAACCAGCAATGTGCCCTTGTGACCAAGAAGACCAATGGTATCCTTGGGGGGCAAGAAGAGTGTCAACAGCAGGTCAAGAGAGGTTATCCTCCCCCTCTACTCAGCCCTTGTGAGGTCATCTGGAGTACTGTATCCAGGTCTGGCTCCCCAGTACAAGAGAGACATGAAACTACTGGAGAGAGTCCACAGTAGGGCTACAAAGATGATTAGAGGTCTGGAGCATCTCTCTTATGAGGAAAGGCTGCAAAGGCTGGGCCTTTTTAGCCTGGAGAAGAGAACACTGAGGGGGGAATCTTATCAATGTCTACAAATACCATAGGGGAAGGTGTCAAGAGGGCGGGGTGGGACTCTTCAGTGGTGCCAAGCAACAGGACAAGAGGCAACGAGCACAAATGGAAACTTGGGAAGTTCCCCCTGAGTATGAGGAAAAACTTCTTTCCTGTGAGAGTGACAGAGCACTGGAACAGGTTGCCCAGAGAGGTTGCGGAGTCTCCTTCTCTGGGGATACTCAAAACCTACCTGGATGCAATCCTGAGCAATATGCACTAGGTGACCCTCGTTGAGAAGGGGGTTGGACTAGATGATCTCCAGAGGCCCCTTCCAACCTCAGCCATTCTGTGATACCTGGGAGCACCTCTGCAGTCTCAAGTGGGAATGTGCATTGTGATTTCTTCTACCCCTTTATTAGAGGGAGATGTGAGCATCTTTCTCTTCTGCCTGGTGGGATGGTAGCCCAAGAACATGAGGCAGAAGGGACTCATGGCACTCTTTGGCCCGGCCTTTCATCTAGATAAATGTGACCCTGGGACACAGAGCCCATTTGCCTGTCAGTCTTCCCATGGCTTTCATGTTTCACCTGGAGTGCCTGTTCTAACCCCACCAATCCCCATGTGCCCTCTCTGGGTTCATTCAATACTTCCTGCTGGCATGAAGAAAGTGCTCACAAACACAGCCTGTCCTCACCCAGGGAGGGGGAAGCTGGTGATTCACGGATAAGTAAAATAACATGGCTCTGTCTTACACTAAACTAGCAACAAATGGCACTGGGCCGATGGTTTGTTGCCTGCCTTTCACCATAGTGTGGTAGCTAGCCCTGCAAAACCTCCTTGTCACTATCCTTCTGTGATTTGGATCATCTCTTTCAGCTCTTCTCCCCAGAGCACAGTGCAGTATCTGTTCAGCAGCTTTGTCCTCCACAGCTATGACAGAAACTTTCATTCCAGCCCCCAGGATTCCAGTAGGATTTTCAGGTATCTTTCCTCTCAGGTGCTGCTGCCACCTCTCCCTGCTTCCCCACAACGTCCCTGCAACTCTTACATTGCTTTCTCACATTCAGATGTCTTCACCTTGCACACACGAGCACTATTCAAAACAAAGGAAAGAGGCAGGAGCCAAGAGAACAAGGGCAAGAGTTACTGTTTCTTTTTGGTATGGTTATTAGTTCTCATGTCTGTGAGTATTTGTATACTGCAACTGATCCACCACTAGGCAGTGATTCCCTGGAATGGCAACCCTTTCATGTTCTTGCTCTGGGTATACAAGTTTCTTCCACTAGAGCTGATGGCCTTTTGGGGTTAAAATGCCCAGTTGAGAGAATGCTGTTCAGACTGTAGGGGCAGGCAAGAATTCATATGCATTTATGGGGTCAGTCATTGCTGAACTGGGAAGAATGAAAACAGTGAAAGAACCTGAGAGTGGCTGAGCTTGCAGTCCATCTGGGGAAGAACTAAGCCTTACAGGTCAGTGGCTGAGCCTGCAGCAAAGGGAGCACTGGGCCAGCCCATTGCATCTGAGGAAGAACAAAGCCTTGCAGGTCACTGGCTGTGGCAGAGCTGAGTGAAGTATCTCACTGACATAGTAAACGTCCAGGCCTTTGTTTCTCAAGGCCTCTCTACATCCAACAGGTTGCTCCATGCTGGATCTGCTTGAGAGTTGTTGCTGTCAGTTTGTTGCTGACTGGAAGTCTCTGCATTTCCTCTTTCAAGAAGGTAAAGTGCTGGCTGGACTACTGAACACAGGAGCCCTGGTTTTATTTAATCTTATTGAATAACTTCATCAAACACTACATGGCCAAATGGTTATTGTACATCTAGTTCTGCCACTGGGCAGAGGAACTTAGGCTGTGGCTGTCACTGGTGAGTCTTGGTTCAGGAAGAAAAGCACTGCCTTAGGAAGTAACTTCCAGGTAGAATAAACTTAGCAAAGCCGAGACTTTTTCTCATCAGTGAGGGAATGCAGGCAATGCTTGGCCTGAGATCACCCATGGGCCTGTCTACAGTATTCTTGCTTACGAGCTGTTCTATACAGATCTGAATCATGGCTGTGTTGGTAGGTAGCCATCCCTACAGTGGAGGAACCAATCAGTCATTACTTTAAAAAGTGATCCCAGAGCTGAATTAATGTGGCTTCTTCTTAGTCTCCTCTTACCTCTATCTCTGGCTCCTGTTCCCAGTAGGGAACAGAGCAAAAGCAGCTCATCTACTCCAAGCTGGGAAGGACTCCCATGTGGTTTCATCTTTGATTACAGAGTTGCTTCCTCTTGCTACAGCCACAGTAGCCTGCTACAGACCACAACCTCTCATCTCCAGGAGTAACGTGTGTGCTGGGACAGAGGCTCTAACGGGAAGAGTGATGAGAAAGAAGGCAGCTAGGGAAACACAGCCTGGTACACAGCTGAAAAACATTTTCTGTCCTTACTGTGCAGCACAATATCATATGTAGCTGATGCAGGAGGTCCTATCAGATGCTTATGAGGGAATCTCCTGCTGTGATACAGAAGCTGCAACAGGCAGGTGAGTGTTACTGTCTCTGCCTATGTATGGGAACTTAACTCAGAGATATCAAATACTTCCAGCACAGGATTTAATGACAGGGTAGCATCATTTTAGTTATCTTATCTTCCTCTAAAGCACAAGATGCACTTCACAAGCCAGAAGGATTTTCCCCCTCAGAAAATATTAATTATGTTGCCCTCCTTAATTGCTTAACACATTGATTCAGTGAAGCAGAGAGCACCATGTGATTATTTATGACCAAATACATCTCTGGAGCCCTGTTGCAACAGTGGAAATCTGTGAAGATGGAGGTGGCAAAGGACCATGGAATTGAAGGGACACATGTAAAAGGCCCTATGCTGGAATCAAAGGCCCTACCTTGAAAAAAAGGAAGGCCTTCAGATCTGGGTACAAATCCTGTAGCTTTTTGCTCAGCAGTGATGTGCACCTTCTACAAAGAGCTCCCAGAACTGCATTGGAGTTCAGTACACTGAAATATGTAGAGAATCAGAAATACCCGTTGGTGAGAACAGCACACATGCACACACTCTGGCTGGCCCACTCTTCTTTCTTATTGAATAATCAATGCAGCATTAGATAAAAATAGTTCCCACCTTTCAGAAACAGAGAGGCTGCATGTCTTGGCTTTGTTGAGCATCTGACATTCCTGCCAAGAAGTCAGTGGGCAGATCAGCTGTGCAGCTTTGCTTCTTGTGCTGCTGGCCCAGGTATGAGCCCTGAATGATGAGTTCCTAGGGGAAGTTTCTGCCCAGCAAGGTTAGGAGCCCCACAACTTGTCCTGTCCCCCACTGTTCCCATTTCCACACCTCCTCCCCCACTTGCAGCTGATAATCAGTGATTTGCTGCACATGCACATTGCAGCTGGGTGCATGCAATCCAAGATTCACAATGCAAAAAAAAGAGCGTGAGCTCCCTCTTTTTATCCAATCTGTCTGCTCTGCTGGTAGCACCTGGATCTAGTCACTCCAGTTAGCTCTAGGCAGCCATGGAAAAATGTAGGGACTCTGAGGAATGAGGAAAGAAGAGAGTGTGAGGTAAAAGGTAATGAGGAAGAGGTATTAGGCTCTAACATGGGGGGACGACTTCAGTCCATGTTTCCCAAGCTGGCCTGCTCTTTATCCCTGTCCTGACTCTCTGGCCAGATAGACCTTGTGAGTTGCTATATTCTCATGACTCAAGGGAAAATAATTAAGACATGGGGTTTCTTGGAGCACACTGCCAAGGGAGGAACAGTTATGACTCCCCTTTCCCCCACGGTTTCCGTAGGAAGAACAGAGTGCTCAGATACAAAGAGTGGTTTAAGAGAGAGGAGAAAGAACAAAAGCAGGGAAATACCAGTTATGAGGTTGTTGTGAGCAGGAAAGCACAGTGTTGTCCACAGCACCCTTCTGCAGAACAACTGGTGAATGATCAGACGCTTCCCACCTGGCCATGCAATCATCTGGGGATGCTAACAAAAGAACATCCCCTTTCCATCATACTGATACATATGAAGCTGGGCTGTCCATCCTCACTCCTAAGGCACTGTTTTTCTGTCTTTTGGCCTGTTGGCTCCATTTTGGATATTATCTGAGAGAGGCCTCTCTGATGGCAGGGAAACCTTGGTTATATCTATTTTTAAAGAGATACCCTGGGATTGGCTGATAGCACACAAGATCATCATGCTCCCAGATCCTTCTGCCTCTATTTGCAGGCGGACTGGACAAGAAGAGTGTGAACAGTGTGGCAAGCAGTGCATTAAGACGAAGGGCGTGGAAGATCTGCATACTCTCATGGGTCTCTTCTAAGTGAGTTGAAGTCACTCATGTTTGTTGTTTGAGTTGGTCTCAAGCTTCTCTCCAAAGACTTTCACTCAACTTCTCTGCCTTGTACTCTGCATTTAGAATGTCATCAAATCAACACGTGGGTTTAGTGCCTCCCCAGAGATTATTCTCTACTACTGTAGCAATTCTTCCTGCTTTCTACTGCAAGGGGACAGTACAGACCTGACAGACAACATTCACTTTCCTTTCAAAAATCAGATCATCATTACAGATGAAGACCAAGACCCTCAAGACACTTAACTTTCTGATTTCTCTTGATTTTGTTGAGACATTGGCTCCTAAATCGTTTGGATGCACAGGGCCCAAGTGACTAGAAAACACTCTGAGGCTACCTCAGCCTGGCATCTCTTTGCTGAAGCAAAGTCCATTTAAAACAAAACCACATTAGTCTTGGCAGGAAGCTTGAATTGTGACCGTCTCAAGGAAGGTCCATTAATTACTGTTCCCATTGCACTATGAAAGATCAAATGCTGTGGATCAGTTTTAATTGGCTATTGATTTCTTACGTTATTACCTACGGTTGCGCTGAGATGCCGTCAGATGTACTGGATGCTTTTGATTATTCTTGCTGGCAGCTAGGATTAAAAACAGGGGGCACACACTTCCTGATCTATAATGGATTGCCATGGTGTGCCAATAAAAATCGTTGGCAGGATGAATGGTCCTGCTTTGCTTGTCTCTTGTGCTATTGAGCTGCAGTGCAGTTACTGTTGTGAGGGCAAATACCTCAGGGACTGGCTGCCAAAGAAAGCTTCAAAGAACATGAGGATTTAATGCTTACAAAAGTGAGCAACTGACAACACCAAGGCAGGGGTGAGTCAGAGAACAAGGAGTGGATGGGCATGGACAAATCAACAGTTACCACCATGCAGTGATCCAAGGAAAGGCAGATCAGATTGCTGCTTGCATGGCTGCGGCTACCCCCCCCCCCAGCATACCAATGAAATGGATGCCCCTGTGTGAGCGCATACAGGACTGCCCACACAAACCATAACAGCTACAACCCTGCGTGTATAGCCTGCTAATTGCCCCCCTGAGATGCGATTCCCCCTCAGAGCATATCTGGTGATTTCCTTAGCCTAGACTGTGACATGCTCTCATTAGCTGGCAGAGTTCCTCCTTGTTTAACAGGAGATTGTTTCCTGTCCTCCTGACCCCAAATGACACTTTAATCTACAAGCACTGACTTTCCCTAATTGCGCCTTGACGGAGAAGGAGGCAAATCCCTCCTTCCCCCGTCCATGGACTGCCATTTAATTAACAGGCAGGTATCTCTCAGGATTTACAGCCCAGCTTTAAGCTGCCACTCTCTCTACTCAGGATCTCAGGCCTGTGATGACTCACTCCACTTATTTTTACATTTTGATACCTGCATTTCTGCTAATCTCTCTCTATGCCAGCTTTCTGAATTTATCTCTCATAGAGCCATGGGGAAAGCAGTTATTCCAATGAACTATCCACATCTCACTTTTCATTCACTTTCTGGTTACTGATCTCAAATATTTATGTTGTAGATGCCTTCATAGAAGAACAATACCTATGCTGGCACTGTTACCAGATTCTAGTTTAATCCAGCTCTCATATCTGCCCTATAGACATGATCAGAAATAGCACACACAGAGAGAATCAGAATCAGAGATGTTTGGGCTGGCAGGATATCAAGAAGGCTAGTCCTCCTTCCCAACCTGGGATCAATTCTTCCCAACTTGTTCTTGGCAGATGTTTTTCTCACTAGTTCTTAAAAAGTCCAGTGTTGGAGACTTCCACAAATCCCAAGCAATCCTTTCCAGTAGTTCCTGCCCTTCTGTTATACATCCGAGAGCAAAGGGGAGAATAGTGTTGAGACCAGCTTGCACATCTTGTTCAGAGGGATACGACTTCTGGCACCTGAGGCCAAATCCTTTGTCCTGACGGTGGTGAGCAGATTCATTTCACTTTGATTGTAGTTTTGTTTCCATGGTGGATGAAGGGATATCCCTTACAGTTGTCTTTGCTAAGCACGCTGAGATCTAGAGAAGTCCAAAGAAAACTAGCATATTACTGAATGTTAAAGGCTGAGGGTCAGTCCTAAGACCTCTGGATTTTAATGCATGGAGCAATAGTCTCTGAGTTAACAGCCCTACTTTGAGAGCACGTCTTGAAGCAAATTTCAGACTGTTTCAAATCAAGTGCAGTTCACGTAAAGATCATGAGCACCAAATGATCCATGCAAATCCCACATTTGCACATGCACCTGAGGAAGTGTATGTGCAAGTGAGCACTTGTACCCTCACCTTTGACTCCACTTTGGAACGAACAATGTTGCCATGGCATTACTCATGCAAGCTGCTGTAGATACCTCTGCCTGGCAAATCCCTTGATCAATGGCAGGGACTTGGCAGAGAGGAGATCACACAAAGCAGCTGGGAAGGTGCCTTTGCTATTTGGTGATAGGCAGGATCTCTGGTGTCTTCTCCAGCTTTGAAACTAAGGTATCAGGCGTGCCTTGCTGGGCACCTCTAGTGACAGGGTGTGCAAACTCGCCTTATGGACAAATATCACTAGCTCTTCAATGGACATAAGAAATCTTAGAACAACCAAAGTTGGAACTAGCAGGAACTGCAGAGGAGCTCTGCCCACATTTCAGTATGTGATATAGCATACCTACATTTCAGTAAACACTTGGCTTTTTAAACCTGTACCCTTCTGCCAGGGAAAACAAAGTGCAGGGGGAAGGAACAATTGGAATTCATACAATTAATGTAGAACCTACAGCATAACATTCTGCATACTAAAGCTGGCCAGCCTGTTACTAAGCAAGACCAGCCTGTAACCAAACAACTGCATGTTGCATTAGCTGAAAACAGCAAGTCTTACAGAACTGAGTGTATTTACTGTCCTGCTCTTTTCCCATCATTGAGCATTTCTTTTTTCCTAAATCTTGCCTATCCACCCACAGGCTGAAAAACAAAAGGGGAAAAGGGGCTGGAGAGTGGAAGAGGAAAAAACAAAATGCTCAGACTACACCCTAGTATTTCAAGAGCTGTTGTCACTGCAATTATCCATGAGAGGTTTTATCCTGAAGTTATAGAAGTGGAACTAAAGCCCAGGAAGGGATAACAACAGGCTTTGAGCCTTGCTAGCAGTCAGGAGCAGAACTTTGAATCTCCAGAGCCAGCTTTGCCCAGCTGTGATCAAAGACATTGCAGGAGGCTGCAAGGTTTGGGAGAAGTATAAACAAAGAGAAAATAGCTGTTCCATAGTGAGGAATTCACTATGAATCTTCTCTGGAGCTGACATTGCTGCATCCATTGCAGTCAAGGAAACCTATAATTAATAAGGAATTAAACCCAGTTATTGAGTTCCCTTTGATCACCCCCAATTGCTGATTTGACCTGATCTCTTTGCAGGAAAAATCAGCCTTTTGACTAGTGCTGATGCAGCCCTCTGAAATCAGCAGGGCTATTGAGATGTCACTCGGAAAAAGATCTGACTGTATCAACAGCAAGGGAGTCACAATTCCCCATGAGGACCTCATTTGTCACTCTGTTCAACCTGTGCAGAAAATGAAGAGGAGGAGGACACAGGGAGGTGAGTAAACAACTGATCTCAGCCTAGCACTGCTCAGAGCTGCCCTTCCCCTCCACCGCAGAGCAGCAAGTGGCACCAGCCCGTGTGGATTGTGGCTGGATTGCAGAGGGCTATTGATGCATGGTATGAGAAAATTTTACATGGGGAGGACTCAGAGGGCTGGCTTCATGCATATACTGACATTTTAGTGAAATGTGTACAATGGCTCTGGTGGTCCCCAAAAATCACCTTTCCTGGCTGAATGTCAGTAGGCTGCCTGGCAGTACTGGCAAATGTGCTGCATACGACAAGTGGAGCCATCTCTTGTGGATACTGGGTGAGTGGAACCATGCATAGACATGTTAACTCACTCCATCTGGACTCCTTCCCACTTCATTTTGAGTATATGGCCCATTGGAACTCCCAGCTGTGCAGGGAAGAGTGTAAGGGAAAGGACTGCCTTAAGCCATGATTCTGAGACGTTTCTGGCAAGGGGGTTGCTGCTTGCTCTTCGGCTGTAAAAGTCAAAAAGTTCTAGTTTACGGCACTAAGCTTAAGGATGGAGATGCATCAATGGGATACAAAGGAGCTTTCTTCCCCCCAGAGCAGTTGGAGAGGATGAATTGATGTCAGATCCTTAAAAAAATAAAATAAGAAAAAAAATGAGAAACCTCAAATCCAAATCTATCTGCCTAGTTCCCTTTCAGTTCATGGCTGGCATGTTTTGTTCTCCACCAACCGTGTGGGAGGATTTTGCTTCTATTGACAGATGAGCTAATCAGTTCTCCTCAGCTCTTGAAGCTTTATCAAAGACAGCTAATCATGTTACTGACATCCACCCAGGCCAAAGCTCCCCACTTCCATCACCATCCAACGAGGTGGCACATATGTGCACACTGCACCAACATACGGATCATTTTGTTTCCAGTCCCAATTCTGCTGACAAGAGGATGTCAACAGTGGCTATATGTACCAATATGGATAATGCCTGTCTGCCTCTCACCTGCCTTTGCTACTCCTCATTCCTGGAGACATGTAACAGTTCTACCAGTATCTCATGGAGAAGCAGGATGATCTCTGTAGGCCAAGCTCATGTCTGGTTACCAGCACAGTACTGGGAACTGTAGGAAGAATTTGGCAGGCCCAGTCCTATCCTAGAAGGATGCTGAAGCCAAGAGCCATTTGAACTCAAGCACCGAGGTGTGTTGCCCAGATCTCTCTCATTGGCACTGGGTTTGTTTTACTTCTGTACCCTCATTTCACCAACTACTGCTCTGTGAAATAGTCTGTACTGCTGCTCCTGAAGGTCAAACTAGGAGCTGTGCTCTTTTCCTCAGGCGTGCTTCTACATAAATACAAATCTACCAAGTCAAGAGAAATGGCCTGTCGCACTGAGTTTCTGGGATTTACACCTTCTGTATTTACACCAGTTATGGAAGAAACCTGTCACAAGGACCTCTCTGGGACCCTCTTTTCTTCCTGGTAGGGTCGCTTGAATCAATGTTACCTAGTAGCCTGTGCTTGGGTGGACAATGCTCAGGAGCACATCTGGAGATGGCTGATGTTTACTGGACTATTTTGGTAAATACCACTTACAGTGACCTGAACTGATGAGTGCTTCTGCCATCAGGGATCACCAGCTATATCCCCCTTTCTGGCAAGCCTGCACTGAGGTTACAGCTTAGGTATTGGGGAGATACTGCTGCACCCAGGCTGTCTGTGGGCAGAGGTCTCACTCTCACCCCCACCTCCTCCCACATCTCCCTGCACAGCTGTCTGGCTCAGAGTTGCTTAGTGCTTGGGGTTTTCCCCTCTCTGACAGAGATCCTGGGCTGGGCCATGACTCAGGGTGGTTGGAACTTGCAGCTCCACGAGGGGCACCTACCCCTGCCAGGCAGAGACACTGGGCTGGGGAGCCAAGTGGTTGCATATGGATGACTTAGTACTGGTTGCTGGGTGCAAACAAGGCCCTGATGTACCTAAATACGGGGCTCTCCTTATGCTACTTATTTCAGAAGGGAAAGGAGTGTCTTTCCCATTGCTAGTCAATGGCCTCACGCTTCCCAGCCCCCTACCCCCACCCTCTCTGCTCTCTTTCCACTTTGAAGAGAGATATTTCCCTGGTTTGACTCTCAGTGTGTTTGTGCAGTTCCTGCAGGTCTCTCTGCCAGCCTGGCCAAGGAAATACCCCAGGGCTGCAGAGATGAGCAGAAAGCATTGTAAAAAAAAGGTGCCATGAAAGAAAGAGGGAGAAAAGCGGCGGTTCAATCTGAGTAGAGCTGTACAGGCCATCTGTCTGCATGCCAGCTCCCACTCCTTTCTGGGCGTGAGCGGGCAGGCAACATCCACCATACCATGAGATGTGTTCACCCACCTATACAGACAATGTCCATGAAGCCATACATTCCATAGCAGATCTGGAAGAGCAGGTCCTGGCGCTGCCATTTGGCTGAAGGACTGAAGGTTGACCAGATGAGCCACGAGATACTGGCGATGAGGAAGAGGGAACCCAAGATGGCCGCTGCTATCTGAACCTTCTCAATGACTGTCAGAGAGATGGCCTGCCACTGCAAGGGGAGGCAGGGAGAGAGGAGAAGGAACAGGTGGGAGGGAAGAGGAAAAAAAAAGAGATTAGTTACATGGTGGACAGCACTGTTTTACATCGTGGTAGTTGGAGATCCCAGAGAGCACCTGTGACTTGATATGTGTACCCTATGCGTAGATCCTTTCAGCCAGTGCTGAAATGCAGACATCTCTGGGCTGGAACACGGCAGTTGTTTCATGATAGCATGGCCCCATGTTTCCTGACAGCATTTCAGAAGACGAAATGGGGAAGAATCCTGCACCTCACCAAAAAAGGCATGGATAGCTGAGTCAGGCCGCATGGGCTGGGGGCAAGATACCAAAAATAGCATCCCCACAGCAATGGGTCTATGATGGCTATCACAAGCCAGGACGTTCAGTTGCTACCAGAAATGGAGGCCAAGCAGCATCCTTTTGCTGTGAGCGGAAAGGCCCTAGAGAGCTGAGCTGTCCTTTAGGGGCCTCCAGTGTAAGCCATAAGCTGGTTTCTGTGCCACTTTGTGAGATCTGACAGGATCACAACACTAGATAGGATCTTGCTGAGGCAATGCATACCCCATAAAATGTGTTACAAACAACACAAGTTGCTGTGGTCAGGACTCCTTGCCTTTAGGGCGATGACACATTTGCGCTGTATTCCAAGGTAAACAGCAGCACTTCTTCCTCAGAAGAATGAAAAACAGAAATAACTCTCCCAAATCCCTTCATTATGTCAAATAGCACTGTATAACCTACAATGAAAATATCCTGAGTCTGGACTCCTCTCTGTCATCCAGAATAAGCCCTCCCTACTCATATTTATGCTGCTGAGAGAATGGCCCTGTAAAAACCAAGAGCTGAAATTGCTTTCTCTAACAAGACTTGAGGACGTGGTCCATATAGCTGCTCCTGCAAATCAGAAATCAAATGCTTAAACAGGCTGAGGAGAGAGAGTCTCTTCTGGCATTGAAGTGGCAAGGCCACCTTTAGCTGTGTGACACATGCCCTTGAAATCTCAGTTGGACTGGCAGAAGGATAAATAAAGGTGGAATTCAGCCTCTTGCAGGCATAGAGGATTCAAAGGAACTGAAAAGCTTTAGCTTGGATTCAGCCCTCATTCAGTGTCCCTGTGGAGTGGTATTTCTGGAGAGCCCTTAGCACCCTGCCCATCTGTCAAACACATCCTGAGACAGCAGGGTCACCTGTTAAGCCTTGTGCCATCATTTCAGAGAGCAAGAAGGGAGTTCAGTTGCTGGGTCCCTCTAATGGTTGGTACTTCAGGAGAGTCCAGGCCAGCCAGGAGCTACCACTATTTTTGGGCTGTGGACATGACTTTGAGCCCTGCTCAAACAGCAAAGGATAACAGGAGACGTGCTGAGGCAGGCTCCATTACTACATTACTACAAGTCCAAAGAGCAGAACCCTAAACCAGATGCAGCTCCCTGCAAAAGGCTGCCTTTGGAGAGGAACAAACGAGAGCTTCTGTTTGATGCTGAGGTGTATAGTTGCATCTGGAAGAAGATGGCTTGGCTTGGCTCAGAGGCGAGCTGAAGTGTCCACCTCTGCCAGCCTTAGTCCTTAGCTTACATCCTGCAGAGGCAGGCAGCCTTCAGATCAGTTGTCAGGGATGTGCAGTATCAGTGAGGTGGCTGATACTAGCTTATCTCTTAGTTGGCCAAAAGATATTATAGCCATAAAGCTCCTGAGCAGAAACAGACTGTATCCTGCTGAGCCAGGCCTGGGCTTAGCTAACTGCAGTTTCCTTCCTATCATCCACTGCAATGGCATGCCCAGCCAAATACAAACATAGAGCACTGAAGACATACAATAATCTCTTAAACAGCCCATTCTCCCTCTGCCCAAAGACCTAGTCTGCTCCATACCTGCACCAAAGGCAACCACACCAGTGGCCCCTTCATGCCATGAGGAACATGAAGTAGTGAATAACCCTCTTTTGAGGGCTGGGAGCTTGGTGGTGCCATTTATGATGGCAGCATGAAGGCCAGATACTGGAGTCCAAAAGAGATGTACAGCCATGCAACTCCTCTCCTGTCATGAGACAAAGCAAAGGTCCCTCCAGAGCTAAGAGGGGGCAGCGGGCCTCCTAGCATCCATTTATCTCAAATTAGGATTCTAAGGATGGGACCAGCAGCTATGCAGTTCTCTCATCAGCACTCTTCAGCTTCATCCTCACAAGACTGTAAGCAGATGCAGGGCAAATCAGCAACTGGTATCATCAGCTCAGAGCTCCAGGACTACAGGTATGGAGGGCTGGGTATGGGGTGGGTTTGTACTTTCACTTTTGAAGCTTTCTCCAGACTTTGTCTCCCCTTCCATTAGCTCTGGCAAATGTTGAACAAGCAGGAATGCCTTTCAGTACCTAGTGCTATGTGCTAAGGTTTTATTAGTCGCTCATGCTGACCCATATGTGCCTGTGCCAACCAAATCTTTCTGCATCATTTCTCGCTTGAGAGGAGGTAATGGACTGGCCACTCACTGTCTGTCTGGCAAACTGCAAGGCTTGTGGCAGCAACAGGTCCTTCCAAGGTAGTAATTAAAGAGAGAAAAAGAAGCAGCAGCTGATTTCTACAATTAACAGCCATGTACAACTACTATCACTGATTTTCCCGAGACAGGGAATTAGGTATATAACTGAAACTGTTGTTATACTCCCCAAGGGGACATGGCTGAGGGCATAGAGAAGTTATGCTCCTGAGTGCAAACTTCAAACCCAGCTTCCTTCATCTGGGAACAGGGAGGCTGAAACACAGGCAGGACTGCTGCCTGACACTGCTGTGTTAGTAGCAGCTGCCGGGTAGTTCACTGTGGTGATAATGAATGAATCTGAAGTCCTTCAGCCATGCTGGGTAGTAGGAGACTCTCCCCCAGCATCCTGCACTAAGTGACTATGATACACACAGTAGCAGTCCTGATTCTGTTCAGGAGGTGGCACTGGGGTGTGATTACCTTCTGGCAAGGAAGTAAATGGGTCAGAGCTGAATGCTGGGCAAAATAACTGCTTGCAAAAGAATTTAATGTTTTCCAGAAAAAATACAACAAATGTTGTATTTCCTCTTTGGCAACTCTGAGAACTGCAATTTAGCATCACACCTAACTACCAATAACCATCAAGAATTGGAGTTATTTTTTTTCATCTTTTAATTCCATCCATTTTATTATACATCCTAGGGTAAGAGGTACAGAGAGAAAAACAGGGGCCATTCAGAGGGTAAAGCATGTTACCCCAGTGAAAGCACAGAGAGAAATATCCAAGAGTTGTTCAGAGGTGGAATGTGATGGTGAATTTTAGCTGCTAAAGGTGGGCCTGGTACATCCCTGCACTGGCAGTCTCAGGGGCTGATCTCTATCACAGTACTATGCCTTTCAGATTTCATAACAACTCTTAGAAAATCATCCATTCTCCTAATTCATCTCTATGATCTTTAAGGCCAGCAGACCAGGGATTTGGTGGGTGACCCTATTGTCCTCAGGTCACTGCTACAGCTGCAAAAAGAAGGGTCTTAGCAACACTGCGACATCCTTTTACTGGCACTTTTGAAACCTCCCAAAGCTCTTTACTTGAATGCCTGGTTATAGAGACAACCCCCTCCCTCCAAATCTCTAACTCAAACGTTCATGTTCTAGCAAGGTCACAGTGTCAAGCAGTCTCACCTTGCAGGAGAGAGACCTCAAAATGATCCTTTCTGTCCTCAGCTTATAATGACTGCCAAATCCCAGATAACTGCTGAGTTGTATTAGAAGTTCACCCTTAACAAGTGGCAGCTCACCCAAGTTGTCAATCAAGAGAATAATTTCTAGATGGGTAGAAAGCTCTACAGATGATCTGCCACTGCTGAACAGGGCAGAACTAAGGAGCTGGTGGTACCAAAAATCTTTAAAGGCTCCTATGGGATAACAGGAGCAGCTTTGTGAAATCTGCTCTTACAATGGCTTCAGAGCATGCTGAAGCAGCTCTTTGCAGTGGTGTGCCACCCTCACTGGAAAAAGGACTCCTTTCCTCCAGATCACTCTGAAAAAAAATGTCCTCTATCACTATTTTGTAATTTACATTTTAAACTTGGGACAAGGCTGTTTCCCTGTTTGCTTCAGTGCCTCTGCTAAGAGACTTGTCTCTGAAAACCCTTGTTGGAAATGTAACACTAATTAATAATGTCATTATTATATTTAAGGCCTGATCTGTATTTCCCTTTGTCTGGCACCTGCAGTCTCCTGATATTCAGAAGCACCAACACAAGCAAATCCAAGGCGCATATTTGCCGGCAGAAGAAATCTATGTCTTACTGCAGCAACTTGCTAAGAAGACTTGCTTGCTAGAAAAGCCTTCCTACACTCCTCTGAGAGCTCCCCCATCCCTGCCTCAGGCAGTTCAGTTTATTTTTATTGCTGTATCTGACACGTCCCCTTAGTATGTATCATTAACATCCTGAGCTGTGCTAGTCAGCAATTTCATTTTCAGGCCCACAATCACAAGCAGGCAGTGTTTTTTTCCTAGAAGGATAATGCAGACCATTCCCAGCACTTCTTAGGTCTGCCTCTCCCCATGCTGCTGTCCCAAGGTCCTGGGAATCCTCTCTGATCACCTTTTGGAGGATGGCTTTTCTTTCTACAAATTCACCAGGCAAATTTATCCTACAGCTACAGTAGTTCCCTTGCTGTACATTTACAGATCATGTGGCTTATTCAGATACTGGGAAGGCAACAGGGAGGAAGAAGGGTCCTTTCCTAAAGCACCAGGGCTATGTAATGAAACACATGCAGTGTTCCCTCTCCCTCAGGTGCCACAGCATGTAATAAAACTCAGGTTATGGTATCCGTGTCCTAGAAAGCCCCTGTTACGAGGCCCATCCTATGATGTGTCTGTTGCTATGACTGCTCACATTGCTTGCAGGCTGGAGCTGAAGGGATGAGCTCAGCAGGAACCAACGAAGGTTCATACTCAGGACAAGAAATCCAGCAAGCTAGGACAACTAGGAGGTCCCAGTGAACTTGTCTCTGGCCTTTTGTTTGGGAGTTCAGGGTGAGGTTCAATCACTTTGGTGCCTCAGCTGCATTTCTTGTGGATGCGGGAGTCCTGATGAAGAGGCCACAACAAGTAAACATTCATCAGCTTTTAACAGACCACCACTAGAGTGGTGGCTAGAGGAGAACTGGTAACAGATTCCAACCCTAAGACTGGATAACTGAGGGTCTTTGGAGCTGAAACAACCCATGAGACAGAAAGAGTCAGAAACAGCAAGTGTAATCAGAGCAGAAGTTTCCCAGACTTTAGATGGTTGTAAGTCTGGAAAGACTGGTTCAAACTGGTCTTGTTTTTGCTGAAATCAAAGGATCTTTGAAAAGTGAATGTATCATCTCTGCAGTCGTTACTAAGGAGAAGGATAGAGGAGATCCAATGCAGAGTCCTGTCATGGTGGATAACTCACCTACCACATGTCAGCACCAAAGAGCCTGCAGTATTATCACATGCTTCCAAAACCTTGTGTCTTCAGGATTTAAAAAACTTTTAAAAGTCATAGTTTTTGCACAAATATTGCAATGAAGAGAAAGATTTATTCCCCCCCGCCACTATACTCTTCTTTGGGACTGGTAAACTAGGCAGTGGGAACACAGATGTAGGGAAGAAGACTCTGTACCCTCTGGTTTGCCACAGCTTATGGGATATTTTTGTTCTTTTGCTGACTGACTGCTGCTTGGCAGGATGCTTTCGATGTTCTCTGACAACCTTAATCCCCCTGTCTCAGCAGGTCAAAGTATTGTTGCTTTAAGACCTTTGCTATTAAATCGCAGCAGTCCAGGGCTGGAGGTTAATTTATAGAGATTCGTTCTGTTCTGTCAGAATACCCAGCCAGAGGCCTCTCTCTGTATGAGACATCGGAACAGCCCAGAGGTTGGAAGGAATCTATGTTAATTATATATGAACTGTGCTCCCCCGGCTGTAACTTCTCTCCCCACGTCATGAGTCTCCACACACATCTGGCCCATGCCATGCTCCTAAACACTCCAAAAAATATGCATCATGTGTCAAAATGGGCAGAGGAACTTGCAAATCCAGGAGAGCATGTGGGCATCGGATGTTCTAAAGTACAGCATCCGGATAGAACAGTTAGACTTGCTCCAGGGCCTGCTAGCTGCATGTGTTTGGCTTTCCAGTGGGCTGCCACAGGAGAGCAGGCAGCAACAGTGGCAGGGGATATGTAGGCCATGTTGCTTGGTAAAATCCAGCCAGAGCTGGAGCATCATCCAAATCAGTTTCACTTGATGGGAAGGAGGTTGAGTTCATGTGGTCCTTGCCTATGTGATACTTGGTGCAGAATAAACAGACGACTAGTTTCCTACAGCATTTGCCCTCCAAAACCTGTGACTGAGAAATTCAGAGCTTTCTAATAAGAATGAAATTGGGCACAAATTCCAGCAGACCCAGAGAAGAAAGGCCAGGGATTATTGCTTTACTTACAGGCATGCTTTTATGTCTGGGTGGAGCCTGTTATCTATATGCAAGGTGAGAAATGAGCAAAAGGGAGGCCCTTTCCAGTTACACACTATTACAACAACAATAATTTGTTATGGCACAGAGTGCCAGAGTACTGCCATCCCCTGTCCCTTTCCCAGCTTTGGAGGATAGAGGGAACCACAGAGGAATGAGGGAGACCCTGGTGGCATGCTTGATGCTGGGCTACCCGAGCCCTTAGCCCCTTAGTCCTCCTGGAAAGTCGGGGCATTGTACATTAACAACTGCCTGGAGGATTTCGCATGCTAGTGCTGGTGTAGCATCTGCTTCCTGGAAATGGCTTTGTGCTCACACTACACAGGCGCCTGCGCATGCAGCTGTAACTCTACACACACTGCATTTATTCCAGACCAAGTAGCTTTTCACTCCAATTGCTCCTTGCCAATTCTCTTAGCATTTTTATCAGAAACGCTGTGAAGCCTAAGCCAGAAACATGAAGCCCTCAGAGCTCAAGGTTTACATGGTCCTCTGGAAATCTGTCTCTCAGAGCTACGCTTTGTGACTCAGTTACTTCTGCTGGTCAGTTTTTAGGTTTGTTGCAGAGGCCAATAGATTAGGCCACTTTCAAAGAGAGAAGCCTAAAAGAGCAACCATTTGTGCAAACATTTGAAACATGCATGTGGGAGGGTGGCTTCTCTGTGAATAGCTCTAGCAAATCTTGGCCAGTGAAGAGCAGGTGGAAGTCCCTGACCTGTTGCCCTCAGCCGTATAAAGGGGTAGGACATTTAGAGGTCATAGAGTATAGGCAGTGCTGGTTACATTCACACTCACAAATCTGTACCTGTGAGCCTTCGACACTGTTCAGCATCACAATCCTGATCTGAGACACATGAAGCATTAGGGCACTCATGGACCAGCTTTCCAGAAATAAACAAATGTTGCTTTGTCCAAATCTTTCCTCCTGTTTTTAAATCTGGTCTGAGTTACTGAAGCCAAGAAATTAAAACACCACAGTCTGGGGTTTGGGATGAAACTGCTGATCTGTTTAGACCACAGCACGTGGAAAATTGAATCAGAAGTTTTAGAGCAGGGAGTCTTTTTTTTTTTCCTCCTCACAAAACTTCCCCATGAAAGCTCACTAATTTTGCCACTTCAGTTATGTATGGATTCCTAAAGAGCTGTGCCCGTTTCCTTATCATGTTTAGTGACCTTAGGATTGAAAAAAGACAGAGGCAGTAGTTTGGAGGAGAGATCAAAGCTTTACATTACCCTCTTCTCTCCACTAAAATGGGGTTGCAGCTCCTTTGTAAGGTCTTTGCCTCCTGTCAGAGAGCATCAAGATCATCAGAGAACCAAAGCCTCTCAGACAGGTGCTGGACAGAACAACATCCTTATAGACAGTCTAAACCATAGCATGCTGCTGTAATATCTCTCCAGTCCAGATGATGCTAATTAAGCAGAAGTACCTGAATCTAATGGGCTTCCTTACCTCTGAGGCACTAATGGTACTCAGCAAAGGCTTGCAGCAATTAGCCCAGCTTCAGGTGTTGTCCCAGCAATAAATCAATAGCTGTTAAGGATAAATTATCCAGTTTTTAACACTCACACAGTTCTCCCCATCCCAAATCTTGACTTTCAATTGCTAATTTGCATGGGGTTTAATAAACCTCAGTGCTTTTGAACTCAGAAAAGAAGGTCTTCCGATGCTTTACCTGTTGTGTCTGTCTCAGTGATCTGCAAATGATCACTGAGAATCAGGCTTAAAGAGACCAGAGCATCAGCTCCAGCTTCCTCACTGCCAAGCCAGGATGTATTTGCTTGTGGGTGAGCAGTAAAGCAAAGAGGTTTGCAGGATCAGAGGAGAAGCTAGAAGAGTCCTCCATCCCTCGTGCCAACACAGAAGAGTCCCAGGAGGAGGAGGTTGGAGTTAATGGCACAACCCTAAACAAGTGGGTTTGCAAGATTCTGTTTTGCTGTAGCTTGTGTCCTGTAGGAGATCCCTTAATTCCTTTGAATTCTTGTCACCCATCTGCCCCTGGGGGGCATCTGCAGTCTCCAGTGGATGAACACATCTGAAAAGCTATGACAGGTTACAATACTATCATAGTCACACAACTTTTCATGCAGGAAGAAAATGAATGCAGAAATTGTCAAAGGAGAGGAAGAGCAGTTTCCCAGGAGCATTCCTCTGCTTACTCCCAAGCAGAACATGGGGCCTCTCTGGACCAGCCCCTGACAAACCTTTCTATAGGGCTCAGATGAAAAGATCACTGTGCACAGGGAAGAAAAAACCACACAGGTAAAATCCAGTTGCTCCCAGAAACAAAGATAGAAACTAGAATAAATAGACTTTGAAATATCTCTAGTACCTTTACCTGCAGAGGGTTCTTTGTGCTTATGGCAATGACGTGATACTTGTAGTAACACAGCTCGCAGCTCCAGCAGCCTCTCTCGCTAATCCATTTGATCAGACATGGCTGGTGTGTGCATTTCACCGATCCATCGCATCGACATGGGCTCAACAACTCCCCCTGAAACAGAGAGACAGCATCAGCAAGGCTCCCCTCCTCCCACAGCAACTGAACATGGCACAGCATGGTACAGCTAGGCAACCACATGCAGAAGCAGATGCCAGCCTAAGGATTCCCATCTTCTGCTCATTTGCCGTATGTCTCCTTTTACCTGACTTAGACAATCGTGCTGTGTCCATCAGTTTTCCCTGTAATAATTCCTGGCCAGTCTGAACAGAGTTTGACAGAGATGTAGAGGTCTCAAAGATTGAGGTCCTACGATTTTTCAGAAAGAGATGGGTGGGTAGATGAGAAACACCCAGTATCACTACTGAAGAAAAAGCTAGTTGAATACAACTCTTATTAGACCCAGAGAATCCACCCTAGACTGCAACAAGCAAACACAGTTGTGTCAGAAACTGCACACTGCTGTTTCACTGCTCAGACCTCCCGCTCTCTGCAACTTTTCTTTTAAAAATATTCCTGGTGGGGAAAGGCTGTAGACAGACTCTGCTGGAGACTGGTGTCCTACTCAGCCCACAACAGCTTCCTTGAAGTGAAGCAGGCAACAAGGAAGAGCATAGACACTGTGGCCTTTGGTCTTTCCGTGCGACTGAGTCATGCCAGACATGGTGGTGCTGTTCCTCTCCTGGAGCTGGACCGAGCCCAGCACCATGCAGTACCTTCCAGGAATTGCCAGGTGGTAGATGTTTGCAGTGCTAGACGCAAGTCTCTCTTTCTGAATGCTCCTGGACCGAGAGGAGTGAACCTGAACGTGAGTGTCAAGCATGTGCTCTGGATCCAGGTCTTTGTAGCCATAACTCAACAGGGAGAAGGTCCTCAAATTACACACCCCCCATCCACTTCCCCTGAGACAGCCCATTTCAGAAAAAGAGTCTTATATATGGATATATTGTGAGTCGGGCTACTTCCACTCTAGAAACAAGCAAGATGAAAAACAATCTATGTCCCAGTCTGTGACACATGCACACATTTATGAGTAGTGACCAAAGTATCCACCCTCCTGGATCTCTCTCTTGTTTCTGGTATAGCTTTAAACAGTGTCCAGGAAATCTCTATATTATTCTGATCCAAATTCTATAATCCTGTTCATCACAGGACTAAATTCACTTCTGTACACACCAGCTCAGGAGCTCATTCTACAGTCAAATGACTGTCACTTATGATGATGATTTGCCATCACTTATTTAGGGAAAAATAGAGCCATTACATTTTACTTCACACCTCTTAATGTTTAAAAGCTATAATATGGACCCCAACAGGGTATTTAGCCTAATCCAGAGTTTTAAAAGCTTTAAAGCTAGGAGTGTCTACAGGATGGAAAAGGGTGGCACCATAATTTCAGTGCTGGGGAGAGGATGCTTCCTCCTTACCCCTAGATCAAACCCTTGTTCTCCCTACTGTTACTGCTCATGGTGCACCAGGAAGACAGAGCCTGGGGACTGAGGCTGCAGGACACAGCACAAGATGTCCACCTTAGGTTGCCTTCCATTAGAAGAACAGATCCAGCTATTGCTAAACCCAGGGGAAAACTGCCTTAGATTTCAGGGATCTACATTAGGTTTGAAGACCCAATGAACAGAGAGCCACACTGGGTAAGAGTGATACTTTTGTATATGAAATCTAATGCAAAAGCATTAATCATTCCATTTGCTTCAGCTAGGTGACCTGAAAATGTCATTTTTGTAAAATTTTAGCAAAACTGTAAATAAGTTTATGCTACAAAGCCAGACTCCACTCTACATGTCACTAATTTTCATTACACACTGGAGGGGATGCGAAGGGAGGTCAATGGAGCAAGTAGGGTTTTAGGATTTCTGGATTTTTTTTTCCATCTGGAAAGGTGTGATAGGACAAGACAGGTCTATCTGGAGAAGGAAAATGGGAAACCATTAGATAGGAGGAAGGTGTGTGAGAAGGAGGAGCACTGATGTTTGATATTCAAACTGTCTGTGCAAGGTGTAACTGGAGGAGCTGGAATTCTGTTGTGTGTGTTTGTGCCCTTTGCTGGGGTCGTGATAGAAAAGCATAAGTACCAGAAGAAACTTATGTGAACACTTGATGCCAGCTAGAAGGCAAACAGAGAGGGATCAGGGCTTAGCACAGCATTCCCTCTCCCTCACCAGCTAAGCCTCTGCCTGCTGCATGCCCCTCTGCTCTGAGCTCTTGGGGGAAGTAGGGCAAGTGAAGTCCAGCTGGGAGGCAAACTCACACGTCATTTTTCCAGGCATCACCAGCGGTTCCCCTCTGAAAGATATCATGGCCAGCCTGGTACAAGCATTGCTGCTTCGTGGCTCTGGCCTAGGATCCTTTTCTCGATCCTCCTTGCTTTGCCAGCCTTGTATTTTGATGTGCTTCACTCCTCAGCGCACGAGTTTGATCCCAACACCTATGGCATCCCCAGCTCTGCAGCATCCCTGCCTTTCCGCCTCACCACACACCAGTGTCTCCTGTAGGGCTTAAAAGTGAATGACCTGGGTTTTGCTTAAAAAGCAGCAAAAGCACTGATGATGCAGGATCAAGAATGAGGCAGAATGGAGCAAACAAACAGTGACAACCTCCAGGCAAAGGCAGTGGATAAAAGCTGTAGTTGTAGCCTGCATTGTGCAGAGGGGCAGGGGAAGAGACTCATTGTAGGTTCTTTGGCTCTGTAATAAATGAACTGACAATATCTGAGCTCTTTTCTTCAGAGGCAGAAGATGTCCACATGTTTCCCACACTGCCGTGGGGACCCAGACCCCTTTCATAATCAGGAGTCTGTAACATAGATAGTCCTGCTGTCTCCTGCTATGACTCAGGACTGAATTGTGGAGTTTGGAACCCCCAATTTCTTGCTATTTTGCAAATCCAGCAAAAACATGATTTATCACCATTTTCTCCAGTCATGTGAAATATTATATCTTTGTGTGTAGTGCACAGCTATTTTTGCATACCGTGAAGCCCAATTCTGTACACAGCAGGCATTCATAAAAAAGTGCCAAATGCACACGCATACACATGCACTTACATACCACAGGAAAAATAAACACCAAGGGCATATTAAAGGAATAAATTCTTAGTAGAGTAAAGGAGAAATTCTCATCGCTGACTGCACAGTGAGCTCAGGAACAGTCCGCCAGCTGTGATTAATGCATGAAGAATTCACTTTGCAGAGACCTCTGCTAAAAACCACACACACAAAAGCAAGACTAAAATGAGACACAGATCACAGCAATTAGGGATGGAAATTACACCCCCAATGTCCATTTTTTTTTCAGTTTGTAGAAGATAGTTCTGCACAAAATATCCTCCAGTGCTCAAGCAGCAATGTTCCCACCAATTCCCTTTCGAACTATTCTCCAAAGGCCCTTTGAAGGGAGGGAATAATTCCCAACACTTATTTTTGCAATTTTCCTTTGTTCAATTACATCCTGTCATTCAGATCAGCCTAAGCAATGTTTCTGCTTTGCCAGCAACTAGTGGAGAAATGCTCCCTGGCTGCAGCTTTTAATAGATCCTCAGCTTGCTCTGTACCATCTTGTTCCCCCTTAAACAACCAAGAGGGCTTTGGACTCAGAGGCATCTCCCTCATGTTTTGTTATCCAGGTTTAAATCAGGGTATCAAGGGTGGTAAAACCAATGTTAACTGAAAGGGAATCAGGGCCCCAGATTCAACTATTACCCTGCCAACATATGGATAAAATACTGCTTGGTGGCTCAGATGCTGAGCTCTGAAAGGCCATGTGGGCCCCATCACTGGGAGAATATTGTCCCTGCTAATGTTTAGCCCAGCCATGCCTCCTGCCTAGCCCATGTGCGAGATCTCCTGGGGTCCCCCTCCACTGCCTAAATGAACTGGCGGGGACAGAACCGTCCTCATTTAGGAGTTTCTATGACTTTGCCAGAAATCAGCGCATGGGCCTAATTCTGCCAGCTGCCTGAAATTAACTGGAAAAGCAGTTGCCTCAGAAAGCAGCCTTTTCAGATAACTGCAGACAAACAGGAATGATATTGCTGGAGATGAACTGGGAGTCTGGGTTTGTTCCAGCCCTGTCCTCTCTTTATGAAATCCCAATCTGTGTCCATTGCAATACGTCAAAGTGGGTAATGATTATCTGGGCCCTGCTATTTTAAGCCTTCTGGGAGGGGTTCTGAGGAGGGATGGAAAAAATTATTGCTAATGTGAGCTTCTGATGCTTGGTATATCCAGAGAGAAAATAACTATATCAGGATCAGCATACTGATACTGGTGTTTTACCCAGCCATTTTATTTGCTATTTAACAGGCTCATCTGTGATACTGGGACTCCATCCGCACATTGCTACCGAAGCTGAAACTCTCGCACACAGCAAGCAGTTACAGGAAGTGTTTCCCAGGCCTATTCTTTTAACTACAAATAATAATGATTTTCCCCTTTTATGTCCCTTTCAGACAGGGGACTGTCTAACCTGGTTTAGCTCCAGGTCTCCTTCATACTTGGTCTGACAGACACAGCTGAAGAACAAGCAGAGTCCCGGGCACAGCCCAAACCTCCCAGCCTTTGGATATTAAGGTGCAAGCCTACCTGGTCTCCTGGAGACAGCAGAGCCATTTGGCCAGCCTGCTGTCTTCCGGGCTCTCCCAGCTCCAGCTGCACCCAGTGCAGAGCTCTCTGGCCTCCTATATCTGCTTCTGTGATCCCTCCTTATACTAGCTCAGCTGGAAAGAGTCAATGTTCTACTACTGCAACTATTAAAGCAGGCATTTTGAAAAACAGTGCCAACTGTACAGCAAACTGTGATGGCTGGTGGTGATCTTAACACTTGCAGATTTTTCTCAACTGTGTGTTTTGCTTGCTCAGACACAGAAAGGAGCATCATTCATTAGTGTCATCAGCAGGATCAGTGCCACAGACAGACCAGGGCAGTGAGAAGAAGCTGGAAGAGTTGCCCACACCATGAGGGCTACAGCCTCTCTCTGGATATGTATGTGCAGCTTCTATTGATCACAGAGTAGCTGCACACATGGCTCTGACTGCTAGCATTAATCTGAGTTTGTCTTGTTTGGAAGAAGGAAACTGGGAATATTTAATTTGAGGTCTTCAATTGAGTCTCCTAAATACACTTAACTTCACATTGAATTTAAATGCAATGGGAAGTTTTATTATGGCAAATAAATGCCAAATGATTTCTATATTAAGAACATAATTACAGAGGAATTAACTCTGATGGCAAAGAGAAACCCATTGTTACATAGCTGGTAAACTTCAATAAATATGTACTAATGATCACTCTGTCTTTACACATGCTTACAGGAGCTGCCCCTCCATCCTTTTAAACACACACTTTACTATAAGCATCTCAGATGCTTCCAGTGAGTACTCGCCTGTGTATGAACAGTGTGCTAGCCAGCAAGAGACAACAGGAGACACATAATAAGTACCTCTGAAAACCTGAAGTCATGTATTTCTATTATGCCTTCCCTCTGAGCCATTTAAAGCGTGTATATATATATATATATTGTATAAGACTCCAGCATTGTGGCCCCAGCAGGAAGAAGGCTTATGTTTGCTATGGTGCCAGGACAGCCCAGCACAGGGGACGCTTATCCTGCTGCTCATGGTGGGAGCCCTCCTGGGACCTGCATAACCTCCTGCAGGGCCCTAGCATGATGTCAACCAGGTGAGCGACAAGGCTGCAGGGAGCCTTGGCCGGACATGGCAACGGCACATCAGCAGAGTGGAGGGCCAGAGCCAGCTACTGTGCTGGCAGGACAGCAGCAAGGATCAAGGCCCTACTCCCAAGTAGCTGAGGATCACTGCACAGAGAGAGTGGTTATGGTGGGTGCACTTATCCCAGCTCTTACAGGAACTGCTGGACTTCATTGCTGGCCTGCTTCTGGGATGGAGCCAAGAAGCCAAATTATCCTGAAGGACAGAGGAAAAAAACCCAAACCACCCAAAGTGCCAACAGGTGGATCAAGAAAGGATCTGTGTTTCAGCCGGGTGGCAGAAGAAGATGATTACATCTGAGAGAGGTGGTGGGGGCAAGGAGTTGGTTCAGGCAGCCACAGCCTTGTGACAGTCCCAGGTGTTGCTCCATACCAAGCCTGTGATGCACCCACCAGGAGGTGAGAGACGTCTTTGGAGGGGGGAGCAGGGGTCTCCTGGCTGGGGAGGTCCATAAAGCATGGTGAAATTATGTGATTTCAAAAAGAATTCCTCTGGTGTCTTTGCAGTTCCCCTGCTGCTCCTGAGTGTGACCTATTGGCCACCTCTGTGGCTGGGACTGGCCAATGCCACAGCTCCCATCTTGAGCTGGGCACTTGCCTGGCAGGCAGGGACAGTGCTGCTCGGTGCTGGGGCCAGGTTGTATCTCTGTGCCCTGGTGGTGCTCAGCTTCAGTGGGCAATGAGTGCCCTGGCCCCAGTGGGGACATGCAGCTCTGTGCAGGACAGGAGAAAAATCCAGTTCCAAATGATTATTCCTGTTGCTCAGTGGTGGCAGCAAAGAGTGAGGACAGCAGAAACCATTCAGTGAAGACTTTGTGAGGAGGATTTGAATGAGGGTTTTATAGGCTTTCGTGATCACACTGAGGCATGAGGATAGCTCTTCTAGGCTGCTTGCATCATCTGTTGGCGTAACACCAGTTGTGGGATTTGGTGGCCAAATGGCCCCACACCCTGCAGCCAGGGCTGTAACCCCTCTAAGCCTTGCTTTGAAGGATGACCATCACCCTCTTGCTTGGGGGCAGATGGTGGGTTAGGCAAGGTGATTGGGTTTAGTGAGGAGACAAGGACTTACCAAGTCCCAGCAGAGAGAAATCTCCAGCCTGCAGCTGCCTGGCCAAATTTCCTGGCTTAAGATCTTGGCCTGGGAACGCTCTGCGGCAGGACCTTCTCTCAGGAGGGCTCTGGCACAGTGAAGTGTGGGGGGTCCCTTTTGGGGGCCTCCCAGCACTTACAGGTGAACAACCCCAACTGGTGTGGCAGTCCAGGGGCTTTGAGATGGGTGCAAGGGGGCACAGATCTGTTGTTTTGCAGTTATCTGCAATTTTTGATCGGTATTAGCTGCTCTGGCAGACCTACAAGTGTGGCATTTATTTCTGGCAGGGCTATAACCTAGCAACAACACCCAGGCATCCCTCGCCTGCAGGAGGGATAAAGCCTTAACCTCCCCAGGATGGGGTCACAGACACACAGGCTTATTTTAGGGCTGTCTGGAAATGTGGGTGCTGGGCAGGGAGGGATACGTTTCACAAGGTCCTGGGCTAAAACAGGATGTTTGCTCTGGAACGAATCCTGTCTGAAAAGCCATCACATTCATAGAAAAATGCTGGGTCCTCTGAAAGCAGCACAAATTGCCTTTCCACCATTGCATAGAAACTGCCTTCCGCAGCACCTGTGAAGAGCAGGGCTCTTCCCCTGTTGATGTCAGAGCTCTGAGGCTGCCAGACTTTATTCTATTTATTTATTTGTGCATCTTTGATGAAACCCATGTTTCCTGCTGGTGAGCACAGCAAGGCAAAGGTGCGTCAGGGCGCGGGACCATCTCGGCTCCCCCCTCACCGGGTGACGTGGCTCACTACATTTAAGAGCCTGGAGGCAGGCTGTGACGTTATCCCTTTGATGAACTGTCTCCAGAAGTCACCGGCTCACAGCGACATTAGGGCTTTCTCTGCACTGGGGCACACTTAGATCAATTCTGCTTTACCAGCTAGGACTTACAGCCTTTAAAATAATGCTTGACACCCCTTTCCCTCGTGATATTTGGCTAATGTCTAAAATTCAGTGCTTTTGCTGCCCTGATGTATTATCTGATGCCCAGAGAGATAAGAAATATGCTAGCACCTAGGATACTGCAGGCACCTATGGAGGGGGGCTATGGCTAAAGTTTCTCCCAGATGTGTCCCTGTCATTTTAAAATATGATGGCTGCAGCCTTTTCTGCCAGAAGGGCAGGATGGGGCCAGCTCTGCAGTCTCCTTTCTCAGGAGAAGTCGTCCCACCAGTATCACCAGTGACCTGAATTTCCAGCTGAGCAGCTGCTGCTCGCAGCCCTTGGCTTTGCAATGGCCAAGGGGAATTTTAAGTGATCTCTAGTCCTTCTTTCTGCAGCGTTTTGCTGCCTGTCAGCCCAGCGAAGTAGCCTGTCACCACAGCTGGGACGGACAGAGAGACGCACAAATCTGGTGGGGGGAAACTGAGAATATAGGGGCAGGATTGGCGGGGTGGGGGAGGAGAAAGGGAGATCTTCCATTTTCTGAGCCTTGTAGATCCCGACTCTGGGATTTCCAGGCACTGGCGAGTTTTGCCCGTGTAATAAGCCAAAAGATGTAAAGTTCCTTGAAGGCATATGACTCTGGAGGCTCAGTTTTGTCATAGGCACAGAGCAGGCAAAACCCCGGTGCCGTCATGCCCAAGGCTGCTGCAGTGATTTGGGGGAGAGGCATCTGACCTGTTTGCATCCAGGAATGCTCCAGGGGGACCCTGAGCCGTGATGTGGCATTTGCCACCCCATTCAAACTAATCGCCCTGCTCCTCCTATGCCACCTCCGAATGAGATGCTCAAGGGCAACTCCTGCAGGGCTGCCCTGTGTGCCCACAAGATCCTCTCCACTTACTAACAGCTATGGGTATCACATCAAAAAAGCCTGATGGCAGCCACTGTACTCTGCCTTTCCCACGGGGTAAGTGCAGTGCAAAGGACTCAGCAACACCGGAGCAGGGATGAGTCTCCTCTGCATACAGATCAGCACTTGCCCTGTTAGGGTCCAGGAGGAAGGATGGCCTTTTTCTCTCTTAATTGCTAGAGCTTAAAGGAGCTCTGCAGGGCAGGAGGGCTGAGAAAAACAAACGAAGATGAGGAATGAGAGGTTAGAAAGAAAGAAACAAGGGAGAAGAGGCCTAAGAAGTCCTTGGCATGGAAAGCCCAATGCATTAGGGAGCAGCAGTTCGGTCTCCATCAGACAGGAGCCTCCGCGCTGCAGTGACTCATCATCAGAGCAGTCTGGAGCCGTGGCTTTGCTGCATGGCTCTGGCTGGGCTCCTTCACTGATTTTCAGGGGAAGGTGATTGAATGCAACTCCTTGGAGCTTAATGTGAGCTGTCAGGTAGCTGGGGCACATTTGTGCAATGCCTTGGAAACAGAAAAGCAAAGCAGAAACGTTGTGGAGTTTAATGGGAAATATTAGGACGTGCCTCTACCACTTCCCATAAAGAAAAAAGGAAAAAAAAAAACACCTTGATCTAGGCAAGGGCTATTTCAATATTCAAATGTCAGTAACTTGCCAATGTATTTGCTCACAGGCAAGCAAAAGCCACTAGTCCAGAGCACATCCCTGCCACCCCTGGTAAAGGCCAAAGGGAGCTGTTGCAGGTAGGACCAGGTATTTAGTGGGTTAACATCAATTCTCTTTAATGAGAAGTACTTTAAAGTTAAATACATTTTTTTTTTCAGGAAGCAGAGAATCACAGGTATTTTTTGTGCAACAAGCTACAGAGAATTTTAACACCCTGGTTTCAGGCCAGTGAAAGGTGAAGAGCAGAAAGTGCTAAGATATAAATCTCATTCAGCTATGAAAGGGGCACAGCATGGAAAGCTGCCCTTATGCCCTGGGTTGCTATGGGCTGGTACTCATCCAGCACAGCCATTGCCATCTGCATGAGAAGGAGCACTGTCCCTAGGGATCCATTCAACTGAGCTAAAGATAGCTGAGATTCATTTCTGCATGCAGCTCTTGCCAACTGATAAGAAAGGAGATTCCTCTGAGCAGGAGTGCTGACCCATCAGTTAACCTCAGAGCAAATTACACGGAGGATTATAATAGCTGGTGATTAAAATAAGTCAAAAAAACCCCAAAACAAAACAGAAAAGGTGTTTATTGATGGAGATGGAAGCCAGACATGAAGTTCAGAGCAAGAGGTCACCTCCTGGCAGCAGAGCAGTGAGGGACCTACTGGTTTCATGCCAGGTTGGGCAAAGCTGTTCAGTGGGCAGCGGCATGAGGCTGTTCCCACCAGGAAGGAAGCTGTGGTCAGAGAGGAGGTGCCTCCTGCCATGCCACTGCTGACAGCTGAAAGCAGCTTGCTGCCACTGCTGAACCTTGTGAAAGGAAATGGGAATGATCAAGCTTTTAGGAGCAGTAACCCCCCTGTATTACATGAGCCCTTGTGGAGAGAGATCTGCACCTCTGTGAGATGAGGTGTTGGGGTTTCCTTTGCACAGATGGGAGGAGATTGCCTAACTTCAAGGTGACTGGAGGTTGGAGGTGAATTTCCCCTCCTCTGCCCCCTGAACCAAGCTTTCTGCTTAGCTCCTTTGCAGCTCCACCATCATGTTAATCCAGGATCAGCTTCCTGGAGTAGCCAAACTCCAAACAAATTAATTTCCTAAAATCAGAAAACACCCTGCCTGGAGATGAAAACATTTTTTTAAGAACCTCAGTGCCTACTCAATAGAAATGACAGCTGATAGACCGATGGTTTCTTACATAACTAGGCAAACACTGCAAAGGAACATACCACTGACTACATGCAACATTGCCAGAGTTGTGCCTGCTTTGCCCATATCCCACGACTAGTCCCCTGTCCTGTTCCTGTTTCCCTGGCATGGCAGAGGTATGTACAAGCCGTTCCCAGCCGCACATAAACGCATTGCAGAGCCCCGCCGTTGCTCCACTGTGCAGCCTTGCTCCGGCCGCTGTTGCATGCAGGCTCTTGGCCAGTCTCAACCACGCTGCCAAAACATGATGAGAAAACAGTTGTAAAGATCTGTTCCACAGGAGGAAACCCAAACCTTGCCTCAAATACTGAATAACAGAAGCATCTCAGGAACTATATCTGCTTATTAATAGTCCAAGAAGCAGAGAGTAAATATGAAGTGTCTATAGTGTGTATTACAATATAAAGATCAAATTGGGAACAATTTGCTTTTCTATCTAAAGAAGGATTTGCACAAGAAAAATAACTTTGCTTAGGTGTCCTAGAGCCCACTTCATCCTAATGTCGCTGAACATGTTTTTGATTAGCTGATTTAAGTGATTCTTACTAAATGTTGCTCAGTTGCAAGGAATCAAAAGCCAAGCATCTCAAATATCACCTGCTGTGCCTCATCAGGTGTGATAATAGCAACGATTAAATAAAGAGCCTTCAGTGCATAGAAATCAGAGTGCTATGCATGTGAAATCAAGATACCTGAATACCCCTGACCGCTTGGGTGTTAGAGCCCATTCAGCTCCAGAGCTGTGCTGAATGCAGAGCGGGAGCTGTCTCAGCTTCTAAGGGGAAAAGAGGTGTCCTAGTCTGTAGCTCTTGGGACTTTCACCCTAAAGTATTGAAGCTTTAAATGTCTGCTGGAGATTTACTCTAGATGATACTCATTTTCTAAGGCACAATGATCTAGTCTATTCTGAACGAGAAATCTGTTGCTTCATTCTGGTTCTTCTTAACTGTAAAATAAAAATATTTCAGCCAATATGCAGATTTATTCTAAGTGAAATGCAAGAATGAGCCGTATTCTGCTCTCTGGGATGCTGGGGTAAATATGATGCGTCTCCATGGAGCCGAATAGCTCTTCAGCACAAATCAAGTGCCCTTAAGTTATGGCTGTTGTAATAAATTTTCAACCAATTAAAGAGCTATTCCATTAAGATTTTTTTATACAGGTGGCTTTTTCTAGTGAAAAAGTCTCAGCTAAATAGAATTCTTCTAAATATACCACTTCTTTTTCATGAAAAAAAAAGATACTAGTTATTCCTTATTACCTGTAATCCTTGGGGATCTTCACCTTTCTACATCTTCAATCCTCATCAGATCCATCAATGCGTATTTTAAAAGTTCAAAGTATAAAGTCAATGCTTTCAGCGTGCAAGTACCATATAATGCAATTCTTATCAGAGCTGTGCTCATAATTCAGTAAATTGAACTTTGCAGCTACTTCCCTGGGAAGCTGTTCATAAAGATACTCAGCTAATGGCCATTTCAGAAAACATTATGCCATCAGCCGCTAAAAAGCAGTCATGGAAAATCCACAGAAATGGATGCTGGTTAGACTGTCCAGATGATGGATCCTACTTTGAAAGATAGTGAAACAAACAGAGCAATAGACTTCTTCATCTTTTCTTTTTTTCCTGAGAAAACTGAAAATCCTTTCAGTATGAGGGTTTCTGTAACATTTGCCTCCTCTTCCCACTTTATTTGTGACCGATAAAATGGCCAGGTGGCACTGGCAGCATAACAGCAGCAAAATGCCCACTTCCAAAACCGCAACAGCTGTTGACAAGCTGCTTCTTGCAGGTACCATCAGTTTTCACTGATGAGGGGAGAGGAAACTGGTGGTACACTAGGATTTTTGGGTTCCTGTTTGTCATAGTAACCACAAATGACCACTAGCCAGAGTAGTAGGGGTAGGAACCAAGGGAGCTGAGTGCACCTGAAAAAAGTGGAATCTGATAGCAATATGAGGATGGAAATCCAGAGTGGATTTCCAGTACTCAAAGACAGCAGGCAGAAGAAAAAGTTATTGTTAATGGTAATTTGGAAGGTCAGTGAGCCCAGCCAAGTTTGTTGAAACCTGTGCTGCTGTGCTGTGAGCTGTACATGTAGATGTACACTTCATGTACATGTACATGAAGTTGCATTAAGTGCAGCTCAATGAGTTTAATTTCCATTTCTGGAGATAAGGGTTAGTCCATGCTCTCGAGAAAGCCCTGTCCTTCTGCCAGGGCTCAGCATGCAGGGTGCACCCAGGTGGCTGTGTCATGGATGCTGTGAGAAGAGCCTCCAGCTGTGGGACTGCAGTGGTAACTCTTGTTGCTTGTGGCTGCTGAGCTTCAGGGTGCACCCCAAAAGCTATGGCCTTCAGGGAGAAACCAGCATTTCCCAGCTCAGCTGATGGTCTGGAAGGAAGGGCTGCCCAAGTGGGGTCTGCATGGGGTTTATTACAAAGGAGCTTTTGCTCATCCATCTGGGTTGGTTCAGAATTGGCAACCTGGAGAAGAAAAGCTTCCAAAGCTATTTGTTTCTCTTTTCACTTTGGATAGCATTGAGATGAAGGCCACCACTGAATGATGGACCTGAGTGCACCTGGTCCAAGCTGAAACAGAAGCATTTGGTGCCCCAGGGCACTGTGGTGCAAGGTTAAAAGTGGAAGCAGCAGAGGGGCAATGAAGTGGGAAAAAGCACTTCTGACATGGAGTTGCCATGGTGGCTAGGTAACAACGATATAAAGTAATGACAGCAGTTTGCTTATTTTTAGCTTTGGTAATGCTGCAGGACTGAACTGTTTCATTAAGAATTGGCCTGATCTGCTTTTCTTTTCTGCCTCCCAGACTTGAGGAGAAGAATACGCAATTACAAAGTTCACTCATGTAGAGCCCTTCAATTACTAGGAAACTCTGTTACGGCTTTTCCAAACATTATGAGATTCATGCAGTAGGACATGACATCTGAAGTAATTCATTTTTCATCTGCCGATTAGCAGAAATTAAAATGGTTCTCAGAACATCCCAATTTATGTGAGATCAAGTTCCTTACTACTAGAGTGTCTTAGTGGGAAAGTCATTTCTTTTTAAAGACCCAGGCAACCCTGCAAGCAGAGATGCTGCACAAAAGTATGCCAAAGAGGTAGTGAAGGGAAGAATACAGACCCTTAGGAACCATGGGTGATGGAGCTCTAGAGCCCTGCCTTCAAATCCTGCCATAAGGTCACTTAAATGTTTGGCATAAAGTCAAAATGTTTGCTGGCATAAATGTAAACTGGAGGCAGAGACACCTGCTTTGGAAACGATGCAGTGACAGAATGAGGCGGAACAGGCTTTACCGGCAACGATCTAAAAACTAGCTGTAAATTTTAAGTTTTTGCTCATCAGTTATCTGCTGATCCAGTTGGTTAAGTGGCAGTAGAACAACTGTCTGCAAGATGCAGTCGTGTAGCGATGATGGATGCTGTGCGAGAACCCAAACGGGCAGAGCAAACAGCAGCTGCTAACACTGCTCTAAGGGGGTCCGGGGAAAGAGCCGGAGGGCTGCGGTAGGGGAGGTGTCCGCAGGGCTGGCAGTGAGCAGTCCCGCCTGGAGGAGTCAGCAGTGGTCAGACCAAGGGGCAGGAGGAAAACAGGGAGTCCTGAACTGTTTGGCAATGGCGAGAGTGGTCACGTTGCCTGTACACTAGCGCTTTACTTTAAAGGTATCCTGAGTGGTGGAAAAGTAGGTGAAGTCCCCCGGGGAAAAGAAAGGATTAAGAGGAGGGCAAGAGCGTTTCTGCCAACTCCCCACGCCATAGGCTGCGTTGCTGCTCTCAGTGATGGGCCGTGTCCTCCCCCCACAGCAGGGAGCACGGTCCAGATCTCATAAAAACATAGGCCTGCTTATTCAAACTGCAGCCAAAATAAAATATAAGAAAGGAGAAGAGGCGGTTTAATCCCCAAATCCCTTTGGCTAGCACAACAACTTTCCAGATGAGCGAAGCTGGAGAGGATGGAGCCAAAGTTACCATCAGCACTGGCTGCACTGCCCCTGGGGGAAGCTGCACAACTCAGATCCTGATTTTCCAATGCTACCCTAGCCCAAGACCTCCTGTATATGCAACTACTCAGATTCATGTGTTTCAGTCTGCCTGCAATGTGTTTTCCTGCTCCAGCTGGGGAATTCACTCAGCTGCCCCTTTTGCAAGCAGAGTATGAAACAGTGAGGACAGGTAGGTAGAAATGTGTGTACGAATAGCAGTACCATCACTGAAGTGGGCTACAGAGGCTGACTTCTGTTTCTGTCTTGTAGTCTTCCTTTTGCACCAGAATAATGTCAAGTTTACTCTGTGCGTAAGAGTGAAATGCACACACACACACACACAGGCATGCGTATATATAAACACAGGGTTCTGAGGTTTTGGCACTGTCAGTGTGAAGATATTAAGCATTACATAAGGTTGATTTATTATCTGACTCTGCAATAACCTTTTGAAGATCTACTGATTGGCAATTTGCATATTAACAGATATATCAACATTGAGGCAATGTCAAATGTTACGGGCAGCTATGTTCCACTCCAGAGGTGGATGAATTTCAAACTGTGGCCAAAAGGAAAAATTCATTTGTATCCTTCAGCATGAAAGGTGCTCTTTGAAATATGCATTATTAGCTTCTCTGTAGTTGTTCTTTATTGTGCTTTATCAAATTGCTTCTCCTACCCCCTCCCCATAGGATTTGCTATGTCAGGTAACAGAAACTGTTTCTGTCATGTGAGGTATCTCCCATCATACCTGGATTAGTTTATTTAATTGAATGCATTGCAGCCAGTCAGACTGGGTTGTGATGGGCCTTTCTGTAACCTGCTTAAGCTAGAGAATAGCCTGCCTTCCTCTTAAACAGCACAGCTCCTCCCTGACACCTTACAGCTCTCTTAGCAAGTGGTGCTCACCGCACAGGGAAGGCTTGAGCGTGTCTGCTCCTCCCTGGGCATTTCTTTTGCCTTTGTAATGAAGCCAAAGACCCAAGCAGCAAAACAGGTGCTCAAACTGCTCTCAGGCAGTTTTGGGAATAAAATCAAGGACTCGCCGAGTGAAAACCGCAGGCCTCTGTCACTCGAACTAGAGACTCAGCAGCTGTTACTTAGCAGCATTAAGGTTTTTATTGTCTTTCTAATCTGCAGTCAGCTATTAGTAAGGCATCGTCCTTCACACCCACTAAGCCCACTGCACTGCACATTTAGGTGCACCAAGCAAAGAGCAACCTGCAAATGTGCCCTTCTGACCGCCTTCTTCCCCAAAGATGACCTGCCATCTTCTAGCAGGGCCATTTACTCTTCTGCTGTTATTCAGGTAGCAGGATGTCTCTCTAGGAGGGCAGATATCTGCCAAGCCCATCAGCCAGATGCAGCTCAGCGTCTGTCACATGCTATTAAATCAAAACCTCTTTGCTGCTGAAACTGCTTCATTTGAGACACCAGAGGAAAAGATGGTCTGAAAGCACGTGGGCACCCAGAGAGCTCAGCAGCACCCGGGTAATGGTGGTGCACCCTGTGTGTTAGATGAAATGATCTCACTGTGCATCTGACGGCAAAGCTGGCAGGTTGCTTCCCATGCAGTCCTGGCAGCCAGGAAGATGTGCCCATTAGAGCTACATGCGGACAGACTATATTTCCACCATGACTGTTTTTGCACCAGTTGTCTAAATCCACAGCTGGCGGCTAGAAGCTCCTCAATATCTGTGGCCTCCTGGGTTCAAGGAAAATCAGCAACTCTTCCACCTCCCACCCATGGGGACACACAGGAGCTGGGCAGCTCATCATCATGACTATCCTGCTGATCACTCAGTGCTGTTGTCAGGAATGTTTGAACAAATATCTCATACTGTTTCTGCACAGGCAAGATATTAGAGCCATCCTTTCGGTTTCTGTTTTTTAAGATGTATCTGTGTCACTGGAGTGCAGCTCAAGAAGCAGAGCTGTCCCTTCCGGTTTTCCTTTCTTCCTGCATTTAATGCCCTTATTTAAAGGACACTTTTCAACTACCAGACACCAAAGATAGGCTATAGTGGGATCTGTGGCTGCTTCCCGAGTGATACCAGCATCTCAGGCAGGTGGTCTGCAAGAGAGTCACTGGCTGGAGCACCAGGAAAGGCAGAGGAAGGAGGGATGCTGGTCTCATAGCTTTATCTGGAGTGTTAGCAGTGTATGACAGACTGGGGTGAAGGTCAGCTGAGAATGAGTGTAAAGAACTGCTGAGACTCAAAGAAAACTTTTTTTTTTTTTTCTGAGTCAGTTGGCCTTGAAGAACAGGACTGGAAGTCCCAGGAGCTGAGATCTTTTAGTGTGGCATTTCTGGGCTTTGTCATGCCACCAAGATTTTAAGAGGTTTTTGAAAATTCCTACTTTTTTTCAGCCTTCCCAGAAATGGAGTTGCTAGAGAGATGAGCACAGAAATGATCGCTATTCACAGATGCGTATTACCTGGAAGAAGTCCCACTAATTGTTAAGATTTGTGTTCAGAGCAGAGTAGTGTGTAATCAGCTACTCATCTGCTCTTCGGTGCTGAACACTGTGAAGTTGTGTCTGCAGAGCTGAAAGCATTCAGGCAAGACTAAAGAAACTCATTACCCAGCCATCACCCTCCACGGATACACTCCTGGAATGAGAAATAGCTGTGGGAGCTGCGATCGCTTCCTGTGGGCCTGGATTCACCACAGCAGGCTGTGTCGTGGTGGGAGGAAGGGGTCGCGGTCCCGGCTCTTCTCTCTGCAGCTCCGCCAATGATGCACTGTTGGATTTTGGGGCAATCTCCATGCTGGGATCCTCTGTCTCTGTACTGGGGATAATGACTCTTATCCATTTCACACAGCCGAATGGAGACTTCATTCATCAGCATTTGTGGAGTGCTTTGAGATCTTGAATAAACAAGACTGTTGAAGTGCAAATGATTGAACGTGGCCAGCCACAAGTCAGGGTGGAAAACGAGTTTTGCTGGCATGAATTAGCTGCTCCAGCAATCAGAGCATGTTCCCAGTTTTGAGTATTGGAGGCAGCCCGTGTCAGCCCTGGAGCAAGGTCCCAGCCCTGCAGCAGCCTTGTGGACCTGCAGGCATATTTATCTGTAAGATGTCCTTCAGGACCTCTTGCCAATGTTATGCAAAGGGGAACTGAACCTTTCAGGGAAAAGAAATTTTTCTACTACTGCCTATCCTTGTGGTCAGGAGGGCTTTTGTTACTGAGTACATTTGCACATAAATCCTCAGTTTGACTTTTGTGCCCTTGTTTAGAGGAATGGGCAGTGAGAGATGATCTTTTTTAACCTCTTTTTCAGAACGTGTACATCCCTAGCTGCTGTGCAAGCCTCCAGGGACCTGGGCCAGGGGAGTGCCATGGTGACCTCGAGGTGGGTGAATTGTGGTAGAGGGAACTGTGGGAAGTGCCTGGGCTCAGAGAGGTGGCTGTGGTTCAGGTCAGGTCTGCTCTAGGGTGGCAATGGCCATATCAGCCTCTGCTAAACAGAGTTGGGCCAAAGTGTGCAAAATCATAGTTTCTACCCTTGCAAAGCTACAGTTAAATTTTAATGGTGGGCACATCAGAGAAGGCTTGAAGAGCCTCATAAATCCCCGCTGAGGCCACCAACAGGTTTGGTGCAGCAGGCAGGTGCTGTGCTTGCTGGGAGCGATAGGACTGGTCCGGGAGGGCTGTGAGAGCGAAGCACAGAAAAACTCCAGTTCATCCCAAGCTGCCACTGAGACAGAGTGAGTGGCTCTTCCCTGGGTCTGCGCTATCCACCTCCTGCCTCTGCAGGACCCTGCTTCTTCTCCCCTGCAGAGATCCCCATTACAATCCAAAGTTGTTCTCCCTCAAGACCCATCACCCTCTGCCTCTCCCCCCCCAAACTGGCCCCTCGGTGCCTTCTTCGCTTGGGTGATGCCAGCTGTTTGTCTCCTTGCTCTCCACCCATTCCCCAGGCTCTCTCCCTGTTCCATCTCCAGATTGGAGCACAAGCTGTGGAGCTGTGGCCACAAATGGAGGGGCCTGGAGTGTGCTGGCATGGGAACTGCAGCAGGGTCATGGAACCAGGAGCTGCAGAATGAGGTCTGCAGACCAGGGCTGGGATGCACTGGCGGAGACATGGCACCTGCCTCCATGCCTCCTGCCCAAGCCGCATCTGCCTTCGTCTCTCGTATTCACATATTTCCACAGGTGGTAAATTCACTTGGAGACTTTTTGAAGGGTAGAGGGTAGGAAATAAAAGCCATGGTGTCTGCAGGCAAGGGTGCTTACAATCATCCTGAGAACTTGAAGGACTTTCGATAGCTCCAGGGCCTGGCTGGCGGAAACTCTCCTTCTGCATCCTTCAAACCCCCTTCCCTGGGCTCTGCCAGCAGCCGGAGAGGCTGGGCAGGATTGCCAGGTAGGACCTGTGTCCTGTCCTTCACTGTCCAGGATCTTTTTCAACTTCACTCCCCTGCTGCTGGGAGAAGGACAAAAATTTTCAAACTTTAATTTTATTTAATTTTTTAATTTCTTTTGTTTTGGGAAAATGCTGGAGATGAAACACTGCCTGGTAATAGCACTGATGAACACAATCACGCAGGGTTTAGAGCTTGAAATGTGCTTTGCTGCACTGCACAGCCCAGACCTCTCCTGCTTATTTTCTGGCTAAATTCATTTCCAATAGGGACAAACAAACAAAAAAGAAATCCAAGCCTGCAACTATTAGATCCGTCTGGTGTCGTGGGGGGAGCTTTCCTCTCGGCCCTTGGCTGATTGCATTGCAAGGAACCGGGCGCATCAGCTGAGCGCGAGTTTCCCCAAGGGGAGCCAGAGACACAGGCGTGTTTGTCACCACGGGAATGATTTTATTTGCCCTGCCTGCAGGTGGCTCGGGCGCGTGGCGGCGATAGCCTGCGTTTGGACAGGAGCGTAGCGGGGGGAAGGCGGAGTGGAAGCGCTCACACGGAAGGGAGCAAGGTGTGAAACCGCAAAGGAAACAGAAACGCGGAAAGCTGGGGCGCGAGGAGCAAACGGACGCCGCCAGCACGCACCGAGCTCTGCCCGCTCCCGGCCGCAGCTCGATAGCGGTCGTCCGTGCAGGAGCGGTGAGCCGGCAACCCAGGGAGATTTATGATTTGGTTTTCCCCGCGAGGCAGGGCTAAGACGCTGCTGGGGCTGAGTGCGCTGAAGTCGCGCTGCCTCGTGCCTGCCGGCAGCCCCGGTCCTGCCTCGGCATGGCGATGCTTTGCTCATGCTCCTGGGGCTCTCGGCCGAAGGAAGGGTGGTGGGTCCGAGGCTGGTCACTTGCCCGTCAGCCCTGGGCTTGAGCCGTTTAGGACAGGGCTTCGTCTTCCTCCCTGGCTTTGTACAGCACCGTGCACATTGCTCTGCAGAAGTAAAACCAGTATTTTCTCCGTGGTAACTGTGGGGCAAGCTCAGCCACGTACAGGCAATCGCTCAGACCTGCCCCACCAGCTCTTTCACAACCTCTCATCCCTCTCTGTCTGCTCTGCACAGGACCTCTCTATATACACTGATTTCTCCAGCTCTTTTTTCATCCCAAGTTGTCACGAGTAGATGGCAATAGATGGCTGCATACAGCTACTTCACCTCCACCAGCACTTTTCTCTCAGGAGAAATCTTGTTGGGTGCAATCCTGGACGATAACAGGGCAACGTCCATCGCCCTGATCCCGGGCAGCGCCGGCACGCGGAACGAGGGGCTGCAAGGGAAACGCTGTTACCCATCCAGTGGGGGCTTTTAACAGAACAAGCATCAGTGTGGGCATATCCAGACTTTTTGCACTTTGATATTCTGTTACCAGTGACTGTCACACACAGAAAAGCTTCCCTAGTTCCACTGGGCAGTGGGGAAAGGATCCTAAAAAGCCACAGAATATGAAACAATCTTATTAAGCCTTTTTTTAAAACATATTAATATGATGCATAAACTCATGGCCTGCCTGGGGCTGCTGTAGCACTACACAGCCCCTAAATGCATCCCAGGACTTCTCCTGCCTAAGCCTTCTCCTTAATTTGGTTGTTTAGGACACCTGAGGCCACTCGTTGGGCTCATTTCCACAGCCTGTCCTTCATTAGCAGATACACCTGAGTGTGTATGTGCACCCACTTAAAAGCAGAAAGCAAGGCTGGCTTCAGTTTGGGGTGAAGCAGTAGCTGTCTGGGTTGGTGGGCTACTTCTGTTTTTCCTTTGTTTTTCTCTGCTATACTTTCCTGGGCTGAGATAAGATGATAAGTAGTTGCTGGTGGTCTAGCTGGCTGCAGCTAGTCTTCTATAGCTTTCTTCTGCAAGCAATGGCTTTCCTGGCAGGAAAGGGATAGGGGCTGGCTGGGGAAGAAGGGACAGAAAGGGATTTTCCACCTCTTGCAGCAGCACTGAGTTATGTATGAGAGGTTAATGTGCTTTGGTTATTTTTGACTTGGACTGAGTGTGTAGAATAGCAAAATCTGTTTGTGGGGAGTCTTGGACTGCTGGCCTGGAAATCAGTCCCAAGGGCCTGGGAGCAGAGGCTTGGTAGGTGACCAGCTTCCTTGTGCAGGCCTGAGGAAACACTTTCTGCACTGCTTTGAAAGCAGAAAGATGCCTGGGCATTGGGGCTGGCTTGTGGCTGCAGCCCAGGCTGAGCTGGGGGGCAGCACTGGGGCAGCTTGTGCTTCCTTCCCTCCCTGCACTGGGACCTTGCTGCCCAGCAGCTGCCAGGAATTGGGCTCCTCTGAAACACCTGAGGTGTCTTTAGGGTGCAAATAGCCCCCTTGGAAAAAGCTCCAGCTACCACTCACTGAGAGTTGATCTTCCTGTGAAAGTAACTTTGATCCATTTTTCTTTTGTGCTATCCCTTTTTAGTGAAAACCCCAAACCAGGGTTTACTATGGGGCTTGTAGATGTCTGCTACTCCCTCAGTTTCCTGGGAAGCCAGAGGTGGCTGGCTAGAGTGGTTGGTTTTTGTCAGCTAAAAGAAGTAATTTTAGGCAGATTTGAAGTGGGAAAAAATGTATTTTTTAAGCAAATTTCAAACTTAGCTTCAAAACTACAAATAAGAGTTGCATATAAAAATATGTTCAAAATTAAATGCTAAGATTTTTACACAGTGACTTATATATGTGTATGTATATATATATTTAGCTGAAACTAATGAATGTGGCATGATTTTGCAAATCACAAGCTAAATAAGAATTTGTGAAGAGAATTTTCTCCCTCCCTCCCCTCAGTGAAGTCAGATATTCATAAAGGTAACTGGGGAAAAATTGAGTTTGTGGTTTGCTTTAAACATTTCAAAGTATAGTCCTACTGCCTCTGCTTTACTATGATTTTCTGCCGGCTCCCTTGTGCTGTTGCTAGCAGTCAGGTAGCCCATACTCACCTGGCTGCTCACCACCTTTCTCTCTCTGAAGAGGCTTTTGTGTTTTTCTGTGTGCTTCAGCAGAAGAGACGCAGCCAGAAAGTTTCTCTGTTTTTCTAGCTATATCAGCTTAGCTGTTAAAAGACATTACTGCTCTCTGCAAAGCTTGCCTTAGACTACATTGCCTCACTGGGGACATTTCCTTGCCCTACCCCCAGGGCTTTGCGAATATGCCCACATCACAACTGGAGCAGCCTTTCCGGGTAGATGTTCACTTCTTTTCCATAATCTTGCCTTAATTGTCTGCTTTAATGAACTGTGAAATAGTCTCTAATAGCACTGATCCTGATGTCTGCACTACTGTACTTCCTGAAATGAGCTGTGGTTCAGTGCTCTGACCTGTTTCAGGCGCGCTGCAAAGTCAGGGAGTAGTCACTGGGACCACCATAGGCTAAACAGCTTTTCTGCAGGCATGACAGCAAAAAGTGTTTTGAAACTGAACGCTGAAACTCCAGAGAACGATTACAAAATCACACCTCAAAGACTCCCACTTCTTCCACCTAATTCTGCCTTTTCCTTTAACACTTTGAGAAAACTATAACTTAGATTGTACTTATCCAAGAAATAAGCAATGCCAGCAGCAGGCTGGATATGCTGTTGTGTTGGTTGGGATGCTTTTCCTCAGGGCAATGATGATTCTTTTTTTCTCCTCCCTATTCTCTTGAATAGCTTGTTGGATGCTATTTAGGTGGAAACAGTCCATGTTTCACTGAGATACTCAAAGCTATCTGCCAGGCAAGCTCTAACTACCTGGAATTATTTTGGAGGATGCTTCTCTGCAATTTAACAGTAATTGTAACAAAATCACCCAGGTGTATTAGCAAACTGGGAACATTGCTCAGTAATAATATTAAATGAGCAATGAACTGTTTGCCGATCTGAGGTTTATTTGTTCCCTCACATGTGAGCCCAGAGGCATTTTAGTTGGTTGCTTTCAGTGATTATGCCTGATTTCGGGATTGCTTGTCCTGATTCTAGATTCCCCAAACCTGCAAGGGGAGCAGAAGGAGGGGACTACCTGTGCTAAAAGACTACAAAAAGAATGGAGAGTGGCAAGTAGCCCCACTGTGCATACAGCCTGCTGAGGGGTGCAAGACACCCTTCAGGAGAGAGTAGTTATTTAGCAAGGTACAAGGAGAAGCAATAGGAAGAAGTGAACTTAAAATCCTCCCTGTGACATGGGGTCATCTTAGCGTGGGCAGCACTTGCTGGGCTGGGAATGGTCGCTGCCTCACAGGACTCCTGCCTGCCCTTCATGTGTCATGGACTGTGGTGCTTCTACTGTTTTTGTGGATGCTTTCTCTGAAGCTGCTTCTGTTTTAGAAATATTAGTATACCTTTCTCCTCACAGTCAGGGAAAAAAGTTTGGAAGTATTCAAGGGAGATTCTTCTGGAAAGGGGTCCATGGTCAGGTTTGACAGTAGAGGAAGAAGTAGTATCTTTGGTGCAGACACTTTTGTTCTTTTGCACTGTTGCTTGACTGTAACTCCATGAACCAGGAGGTGGGAGCCTCCAGCCCAGTGCACAGAGAAACCAGACCCAAGGAAACTAGTCTGAGCAATGAAGAGAAGCCCGTTTTGGGTAGGAAGTCATATATCTTCCCTGGCTAACCAATAAAACCTCACTCCTCTGCTTTAAGAAATTGGAGGCTACTTTGAAAAGACAGATATAAGATTGAAGATATTGCTTCTGCAGTCAGCTCCAGCCTCCTGTTATTGCATGTCATATAAATTTGCTCACAAACATGCTCTGCTCCATTATAAAATCAGTGTGATTTAATGCCCCAGCTCCTTTGGAAAGCTCCTCCAAAATCTCCCTATTCAGTCATTTAGAAACTTGCTTGTGATTTTCACCCTAAATTAATTCCTGGTCAATTTATACCCACCTTATTCCTGCCACAACATAATATTTTAGCTTTAACAGCTCTTTTCCCTTCTCAGTGTTCCCCCTCCTTCTCTGGTGCATTTAGGGGGAAAAATCAGTTCCCATCTGCTATTTTCTCCTAAATGCTGATTTCTTCTCATTAGATCACCTCACTGCTGTTATCTATGTAGGCTGTTTCTGCCCTTGGGTTGAAGTCCTCTTTCCTAGGCACAGGTTATCTGCCATTCTTACTCTTCTAGGTGAGTCCTGCCCACTGCTAGGCATGATAGTATTAAAATTGCACACCTGCTTTGGGGAGACTGTTTTCCACAATCTTGCAGGATCACATCTGTCTTTTTTTCAGCTCAGAAGCACACCAGTCACTCAAAATGATGGTATGTTCAACCACAATGCTGAGGTCTTTCCCTATACTACAAACATGCTGATGCCAGACTTTCTCAAGGAGTTCAGTTACCTTTTCTCTATTATTCTTAATCTTATGGGGACAGAAATTTAGCTACAACAAAGCAAACATCTTTGTCTTCTGATGCGTGCAGGACTTCAGAGCAGCAATGGCAGGAATTTTTTTACCAGGTGACGTGAGATCAGCCTATCTGGGGAGAGCTGCACTAGCTGAGACAGTGGAAAAACCGCAGGTTTACCAAATCTCAATACTTGTGCATTAGCGACCGAGATTTTATAAGAGTAACACACTCTTGGTGTTGCTCAGCACTAGATCAGCTCCACACTGCTCCAAGTGTCATCTGAGACTAAATCTCACATGGATCCTTCAGATCCTGCCTGCTTTAGAGGCAGAGTAAGACCTGAGACATTCCTAAAGCCAAAAGGGTCTTTAAACGATGGCAACCTCTGGTTACAAAAGAGAAAAGACAGGGTGGAAAAGCAGTAAATGACACAACATGACATAAATGCTCGGATGAGCTGCAGATTACCCTGAGTAAAGCAGAAGCCCTCAGTGTGTCCCCTGCCTGCGTTTCCCCCCGAGACCTGAGGCGCAGCAAGTGCTTTTATGCAGTTGGTGCTCTGAGCTGTGGAGCTGGAGAGGGGGAGAACATCCAATTCTGTCTAATAGCAGCATTCCTTTGTTTTCTGCTCATTGGTTCAAATGTTATGTTGTCCAAACAGTAATTCACTACAAAAGGGAATTAAACAAACAGCTCCTTTCCTTTTCCACAATAATTGTTTCATTCCCGAGAAACCTTTCTTGCTGCACTGTAATTTAATGGGCATATGACAAATGTACTGATTCGCTCTAACTAACTGCTTCTAAATTTACTCAGTTGGTGCAACAAAAGGGAGCTTAACCTTGCTATGATTGAATTCGAATGACAGGCACTTTTGAGAGGCAGGTCAGGATAAGAGGCTAAATACATGGCCATCCTGGGGTGCAGCAGTGTCCTGTTCCAATACACTTCTCTGCAGCCATCCTGCACATGGGCAGAGCACCAGACTCGAAGGCAGCAGTTTGGACCCCCAAAATACGCTCAGCACCACTGAATACCACACAGTCCCTCTCCCAGCTGTACTCAGTCTGGCTCTGGCAATAACAGAGTCATACCGTGACCCCAGATACACAGGATATAACACAAAAAAGCCTTCTGTGTGTTATTTTCTGCTGTGATCTTCTGAAGACTATGGTTATTTTCATACCATATCCTGTGAAGTCAGTGAGAGCTTGCAGGCACAGATTTCAGAGTGCCTTCTGGACCCCTTTGGTGTATCTCTTTCCTGAGCACGTTACTAAAGGTGCTTGACTACTGATGCTGGAAAAGCAACAAGGCAGTGTATGGGTTCCCTGGCACTTCCTATGCATTTCTAGAGAAAGGCACGATCCCTCAAGCTGGTGTCTGATGTCCTCCATCATTTTGGTGAACTTGGTCTTTGGGTTTCAGAGCAGCCCATAAGCCCTGGCCCATGAATGTAGCTAATGGCCAACTGGACAGCTCATAGTGTGCCTCCTCTGTGCCTATTCTGCAGAGAGACATCTTTCATGTCTTGGCAAGGGGAAACTGAGTCATGGGGACACCCAATTCAGTAGAGGCACCTATGCTGGGTGAATCACTTGGCCCGCTTTGTATCTAGTAAAGGATAGGGAAAATCTAAGGACTTGCCAAGAAAAAAAAAAAATAAAGCACATTCAGGGCTGGATTCAGCATCCCAGATGTCCTGAATCTTCTGAAGCACATTGTAGAAAGAAAAACAGCTCTTCAACACTTATTCCATGTGATTTTTCATGCTTTTTCTTATCCATGATGGCATGGCTTGTGAGAGTATGAAGGCACTCTTGGGATGGAGGCAAAGATTTAAGACGTAATCTCTGCAATCCTAGACATTTTAAAAATATGAATGCATCAGAAGAGTGATCACTCCTCTCAGGTATAAGAGATTTTGGTTGTATGTGAAAGAGAAGGTCAGAAAGAACAAAAGAAGACTCAATCCTCCTTTCCATCAAATTCAACAGTAAAACTCATATTGACTCTGTTGAAAGTGGGACCTTGAAGAAAACATCTCCTGCTGAAACACTCTAAGGATATTTTAAAACCAAATTAATAAATAACTGGACCATCTGCATCAGAGTCAGTAAGTGGAATGACACATGGAGGGTGTCTGTAAATGGAGCAGCTTCAAATATGCAAAGCAAAATACACAATGGAATGAATTTTTTCCATAATAGGCATAATTATTGCCAATTTGTATCTCTATTGCAGACACAATGAGAGGCCCTGCCTGAGAGATGGGCTGTTTTCTCCAAGAACTGAGCAGACAAACAGTAAAAGATGGCTCCTGGTCACAGGGGTGACCATCACTTTAATAGGACAGACCCGGGTCAGGAGACATACCAAGGAAATGGTTTGCCTGAGGCCGTACAGCAGATCAGCAACAGAGCTGAGATCAGCCTCCATTTCCTACAGTCCTGCCCGGACTTCATCTGCCAAGCTCCTTTGCTTTTAGGCAGAAGACCATATTGCCTCTAAAGCCACCAGTAATTGTTGAACCTTCTCCCATCACTGATACGGCCATCACCTGGACTGGCTGGCTGGATTTTAATTAGCATTCCTCTTGCCTTTGCAGCAGTGATTGAAGCTCACATTTTGCATTGGCACTCTTCACAAGAACAAGGGTCAGATCAAAAGTTCATTTAGAGCGATCATATCTGCACTGCTGAGTTTAGTAACTCCTAATCCCTCTTTGAACAGTTTTATTCCTTTTGCTCCAACAACATTTCCTCATCTTGAGGAAATGAGTTGCCCAGCTGATGTCCTACATGGGAATACCTTCCTGTTGCTGCCTTCATATCTGTCAGCTGGTAACTGGGCACCCTTTGGCTCTTGGATTGGAGGAAAGAGTGAATAATTAATTGTTCTCTGTCCCTTTTTTCCACTCAACTTGGATTTTACAGATCCTATCTATCCTATAACCCTCCTCCCCTTGCCCCAATTCCTTCATCAAGCCAAAGTGAGCTGGTTATTTAGCTTCTTCCTATATAGAAACACAGCATATAAAGGTAGGTGGTTTTTTTGGAGGGGGGAAGGAATGGTGTTTCATTTGCATAACCTATATGTAACAGAAACATCAGCCTTTACATAAAATTGAAACTGAGAGAAACATTGAGAAAGTCACTGACAGCAAGATAATAGGCTTCAACTGAGAGCCATTAAGGATGGGATTTATCACAACGTGTGCCACTCTTGTGCAGGTGTCTTTGAGGTTGTCCCTCTGGGCTCCTGGTTTTGGGACTAATAAAGGTATCTGAGAGAAGGCAGGGATCTGTTCGGCATATTTAGGGTGAGATCAGTCCTGCCCTACAGCCCACGGTCTATAATGGATGATGAAGGAGATGTAGATACCTGCTTTCTAATGTGATGATATTGACATTAAGCAAGGTTTTGGGGCAGGGATTCACCAAACTACTGAGACTGGGAGCTAGTATTACTGGAGGTGACCGTGATTTCCAGGTGAGCGTGCCACAACTGACAACAGGCTTCAGCTCTGGCTGCAGGGACCTGGTGCAGCCTGTGACAATGAAGCTTTTTAGGACACCCCCAAATCACTATGGATAATCAACTGTTTCATCTGGAAATGTCCACAGGCAACTTCCATCCCTGTCTGTAATGCAAGGCAGAAGCCTGAACAAGCAAGACCGCTTGAATGAGTGATGGCAGCTGTTGAACATATTAATCCACTAATTGCATGGTCAAACAAAAGAAATTGTCCTTGTATAGCAGCAAGGAACCGTGGCCAATGAGTTGGGTTTGGCACTAACTTACTGCATGATATTCATTGTTAATCCACGGTAAGAGTGTCCTGGGCTGGCTCTGTCTGGTTTCTGGATACTTTTGAAGGCGTACGGGGTGCAGCGTGCTCACTTCTCTCTGAGCACCTGGAAATTTCCCTTCTTGAATAGCACTGGCAGGATTTATGTCAAGAAATCTGAGATATGCTATTTTTAGGCTTTTTCCTGCACAATCATGCTGACTGGAACTTATTTTTTTTTTATATAAATGCAAAAATATTTTTCATCAGTTGACTTGTTGTCTATACTAATCGTCTTTGAATATAATGAGCTTTTATAGGGATAACTCTCCTCATTTTTAAACTGCAGTTGAAATTATATTACATGTATAAAGAGGGGAGAGAGAGACTTTCTGTTTCAGTTGATTTAAATACATCTTTGCTGGAATAATACCTTTTATATTTTTAAGAAAATCGTATATATCTCACTTCAGTTCTTCTTTTGGTGTATGTACACATGATCAAAAGAAAACAGCAGCATTAGCATTAAATACATGCTGAATACACTAAATACATGCCATACTTCCAGAAAAAGTTGCCTAGACATGGTAACAATGAGGTCCATCTCCAATGATAAAACTTTAACATAGAGCATCCTCTTGAAAAATGTGAAGGTTCCACCTGGAAAGTAGAGAAGACATTGATTCCAGGAAGAGCCAGCCCCTGACTTTAGGCACATGCCAATGTGGGACCCAAAGAGCAGGACTATGCTAGGACTGTCCCCATGAGTGGACAGCTTTGAGGATGCTTGGAGAGGCAAACCACACAAAACCTGCAGCATCTCACTCCAGGCCCTGCACTATGATCAAGGCAAGACCTTGACTGAGGATCTCACCCAAGCAAGCAGTTACAGGTGATGCCACTGGTTTGCTGCTTCTGGCAGATCTGATAAGATCTGATTAATCCTTGTGCAAGGCCTTCTCTCTGCACCCAGGCATTCAAAGAATGTAAAGGAGAAATAAAAGAATTGCCTCATTAAAATTTTGTCACAGAACTGAAGATAATATCCCTGTCTTTGTGAAGCAGATACAAAGTCACGTGAGCCCCACCAAGGAAGGAAAATGATGGAGTAGAATTTACCTCCTATCCCTTAGGCACCCCCCACTCCGCGCAGTGCTGTCAGTGGCTGCTGTTGGCACGTAACGTCTCCAGCAGTAATGAATGAGTGACAGCACTGTGCGAATCCCTGCTGGAGAGCTGTCAGTCAGAGGCTCTCGTGAGGAAACGCGAGAGAAACCTGATCGAAGAAATAACTCCTGATTCAGAACTCCACTGAGTCTCCTCCCACTCTCCTCGGTAGATCCAGACACTCTCACTGGGGGCTCAGGTCTTGCAAACATGAGAGTCATGCAAATGAGATCGCAGCTCTTTCTCCCTCTGCTCAGCAGTGACTCCTCCATCTAACTCTGTATCTCTTGGTTGAAGGCTTATTTCCTTGTTCCTCCCTTTGGACCCAACCCAATGCTGGAAGGCCACCTACTAGTGGCTTCCCTTTCACCTAAACTCCTGATTCCCCTGAAAGCTCCTGGACACCATCCCAGCCCCTTATGCACTTGATGTGAAAGCTCTGGGTGCTTCTCTCCACCTCACTCCTTTGAAATAGCCCCATCCCTGGCTCAGGGCAACAGATGTCTCCTAGGCTCAGCTCTTCTTCCTGCAGTTCTCCCAGTGGGCAGTTGCTGACCGGCATTTAGACCAGTGAGCTAGAAAGGGAAAACTCTTGTTTTTCCCATTTCCAGATCCAGGACCTCACTGACACTGTGTTTTGGGTTTTCAGAAAGGATGCAGAATCTGACAGCTCTGGGATAAATCCCTGAAAAAATACGGCAGCATTTCATTTTCAGATCTGAAGAAAGAGAAGGAACACAACAGAAATCTAGATCTTAGAAAAACTCGTCAGAGAGTCTCTAAGAAGGCCTTCTCCCTTAAGATTTATCTCTCTCACACACACACACGCAAAGACTTTAAGAGACTTTTAAATGCTCCGAAATCCAGACACCTGACCCCACTTCATCATTTTCTCTTTAATGAGTACCCTTAATTACCTCTTATTTCTCCTGAGTGATGCCTAGATATTGGTACTAGCCAAGCAATAGAATTCCAGACAAGTCAAGAGCAAAGTAAATGTTAACATAGAATGATCATCTCCAAAATTGACCATTACAGGGCTAGTTTCTGTGTGCCGTAAACTGAATTCAGTCCGTGGTAATAGGGAAGAATGCAGAGCATGCAAATGAGATCATTAGTTCTTAAACGAAGCAAGGATTATATAGTACTCAGTAGGTCAGTGCTAAAATGCTGCAGACCTCTAGTCAGAGACTGGCTCCCCTTCTTGGTGGGTTCTGATCAGCCATGATGACAGCTGGACAACTTGACAAGTCACTCACAACAGCATCCCCCCATCACAAAGTACTGCTCACAAAAGTGCCTAGCCAGAAGTGCCTCAGACTGCAGCATCTCTTCAGTCAACTGGTGAAAAAAGAACAGGCACTTGGTACAAAATGTGGTGTGACTGTAAATACTATGTGAATTATTAATTCGCTGTTTACTAACCTCAATATTTTTCTATTCAATTATTCTCTATAGCTAGAGCAAAGGACTGCTCTGATTCTTAAATAATACACAAATTATTTTTTGTACATACTTACAGGAAAATCTTTTGTGCATCTTTTCCCTTGAATAGATTTTGAATTATCTGTTGCATGTTTTATTAAAGCATCTGTTCAATAATTAAGGAGGGTAGATAATTATACATAAGGCTATTGAATGATTTGTATTGCACTGCATGTTAACACTGTATAGAAAATATAGCCCATCCTCTGCAAGGTGTTTTCCATGAATTACTCAAAACAGTTTATAGGGAGAGGGTACTGCTATCTCCATTTTACAAATGGGGAAACTGAGGCAAGGGAAAGGCAGATCCCTCAGGGGACTAAGTATGCGTTTAAGAGTCACACTCAGGCGTCAAGACCCAGTGCAGAGACCCAAGCATCCTTGCCTCCGGGGGTGTTTTGCAATCCTGTATGTCATCCACAATCACAGCAAACTTCTCTGAACACAACAATAGCCCCCCCGCCCCCCGTTGGCAAAAAGGGTGTGGATAACCCAAATCCTTTTTTGCTCTTGCTGATGTTGGGATGTTGGGTAGGCAGTAATGACTGCAGCTTTTGAAGAGAGGCCCCAAATCCACTGTGCGATGACATTTAAACACAAATGGCTTTAAAAGTTTCCCCGGCAAACTTGCTGACTCAGGAAAAGTGGTGTTTCGTGTTTAGGCTGAACCCAATTGCACATGCTGTGATGTAATTTATTGTTCGTAATGCACAACTCATTTAAGGCCCTGCAAGCTGTGAAATGTTTAAATCAGCAAGAGGGTGACTTTAAATCCTCGTAAAGGGTGACTTTGAACAATGTTACTGAAGCATGTAGGAAAAGCATTCACCTAAAGAGACAGGGGGAGAGTTTGGCATCGGTCTGTTTAGTATTTTGCATGGGAAAACTAACCCCAAAGGGAGTGGATTTCTGTTTAAATGCAGGAATCTATGGCTCGCTTTTCCTGTATTTATTAATTATTTCTAATGTTAATCTCCAGACACTGTGTAGGGCTGCACAGGAATATAAACCTAACTGAAAAATGTAAAACTGCAAGAAGAGATCTTATCTAAGGCAACATTTGCTTCTAGCTTTCATCTTTTTTTAGATAGAGACCCCCCCGTTGAGAACCAGGTTTCCATCACCACCTTTCAAACATGACATGAAAGATCCAGGTTGAGGTGGGGCAGTAGCAACAACTGTGCTGAGTTAGAACAAGTCTCTGCTGCAGGCAGAGATTTTACAGACCTGCTTGACATGCCTCGCCTCCAACATGTCCTAGACTGGAGAAGATCCACTCTCCAGCTTGCTTTGTCTGTAGGGAATTAAACCCTGCCCCCCCCCCGCTAGCGCTTCACTTTTTCTGCGAGGCCTATAAATTTCAAGAGCTTGATTTTGTTCTTTCTGTGAATTTCAGAGTTGGTTCATATAAAAATGTCTGCTAAACTGGATTTGAGAAACCTAGCTTACCTGCTGCACTTGGCATCCTCCAGATCTTGCGGTGCCTTAGCTTTGTGTTAAGATCCTGCTAACTGCTGGTTAGTATCAGATGAAGGAGACATTTTTTGCTCCTTTCTGAAGAGGGTATCTGGCACAGAAATTAAAGGAAAAAGATTTTGTGCTGCCTCCCCTGCTAACAGGCACCTGTTCCCCTTCACTGACTTCCTAGGTTTTTTTTGGAGGTGGTTTCTAGTCCTGTTGCATCCAGACATGGACTTTCTCATGAAGGATCCATGGCCGAATTCACTTCTGGGGTCATTTCGTAGCCCTATTACCATGAATGTATTTCCAAGGGGCTGGTGACCCCACTGGCTAAGCTGACTCCTAATTTGGGAACCACTGGTCCAGAGGTCACAACTGTGGTGTACAAGATGATGTAGAGACTGACTTTCCCCTATTTTCCACTGAAGGCCTGGTGATAGCAAGGCTGGCCTTTATGAAGAACCTCATCCTGGTTTCTTCCCTGAAAATATAAGACCTTTTTTGACTGAACCCATGCTTTTGTGGGGGAACAACTTACATGAAACTGTACTGCCCTCCAGTAGACACAAAGAAAAGAGGTAGATCCTGCCCAAATGCGCTTGCTCTCACAATGCTGACCTTGGAGTAGGTCTAAATCACTGGAACATGGGTTCAATTAGCCCAGCTGGGACCTGAACCTGCAGCCACATGAGAGCACAAAATTCAGGTTTATGTCTCAGAGAAGTCCCCGACACAGAAACCCTCCAAAATCCAGCCTTGCTTGCTGACAATCTCCTTTTGCCAAAGAGGCCAAAATCTACATGCTGCAGACATCTTTTTAGGATAATTTCTTTTTAGGATAATTTTAATTAGAATAATATCTTTTTAGGATCCTTTGACAAGAAGAGAATCCAAGTGTCAACACATCCTGTCCCAAGATTGTAATATTACTTATTAATCACCTCTAGTATGTCCCAAAGACCTTCCCATTGAGGCTTGGCGCATGGAGCAACCTTGCCCTGCAGAGTGGGCAGTGACATGAGTGGGCAGATGTCTTTGCATGCGGCTCTGGCCTTAGCCCTGTCTCAGGAGCTCAGGGACATAACTAGGAGCTTTGCAGCCCTGATAATGATAATGATGTCCAGCTGCCCTTACTAGTTCAGATGTGTTTTCCTCTCCTCTCCTGAGACTGCTCAGGTGTCCTCTATGAGCTGATACAACAGTTCTTCCACCACAACGACCCCACTCCCAAGTCCTGCTGCTGCTTTCTTTCCCATCCTGAAGAGATGCTTGTGGTGTGCAGGACATGGTGATCCAGCTCACAAAGCTGCACTTTCCCAGTCAGTTGGGAGTACTTATCATTACAATTCCCATGACTGAAAATTGTGTAGACAGTCCTGTAAAACATGACACTTTAATCCTATTAACAGCTGTGTTTCCAGTTCTTGCCAGTTATTTAACTTCCCTTCCTCCACCACAAATGCCCAATACCAAAAAGAAAAAAAAAATAGTCTGTTTTCTCTACCACAAGAGAGCCCAGCCTGCAGCAGCCCATTTTGGTCATCCTGATCTGCTCTCCCAAGTTATCTGAGGTCGACACAGTTCATAGGGTATTAAAAAGTCCATTTCTCAGCTACTGGCAAGGTCTGCTCTTCCTGCAGGATTAGTACTGCTAAGGCTCTGACAAAACCTAGGCTCATCAATCCTAGCCCCTTCTCTCCCTCCTCAGTCATGCTCACACTCACCGTTCCCTGGAGGATGTACAGCCTCAGTGCAGGTATCTGGCAGCTTATCTAGATCAAACTCTGAGCTAGAACCATTTCTGGTCCCTGACTTTCAGCCCTGCCTCGTGGTTGCCTCTTATTCCAGACACATTTCAGAGGCTTCCAGGAATGAGCGTGCTAGCTTGTCAGGAAAGGGGAGTACAGCACCCCCAAAATAACCTGAAACCTCTTGGTATGCAGTTTGCAGGCATATGTGTGTTAGTGCTGTCTCCTGTCCAGATTCCAACTTTCTTCCTAAGAGTAAATCTCTGTTCTTCAGCACACACGTCTCCTGAGCACAGTGTCTGGCTCTGTTTGGGCTGCTGTGTGCCTGGCAATAGTCACCTTCTTCCCACCCATCGTAGGTCCTGCCAGCAGCAGAGACCCTGTGTCCTGTCTTTGCAAACCATTTCAGTGCCCTTCAGGCTGAAAATAATGGAGCAGAAGTAAAAGATTTACATGTAGTAAAGACTGAGTGGGCCTTAGATGCTAATAATTTTCATATGTCTAAAACATACCCAAGGATCCCAAAGGGTTTAGCAAATGATCTTGAGGCTCTGATCATTTCCTAATGTGGGAAGACAGAGAAATCATGTCCAATTAGTGAAATGGAAGCAAAGTGAGATGATGGGGATCCAAGAAGGTGATAGGGGTCCTGCTCACCCATGTTTTCTCACTGCTTGCCTTTGCAAGAGGAATCTTACAAATGCATTGGATTTAGAGAGAAAAGCACCAAGACCACAGCCCCCATTAAGTGGGTTGTTCTCTACCCTGTACAAGAAACAGCAGAGTGAAGCAAACAAAAGCATGACATGGAGATCTTCACCAGAGCCAAGCGCTAGCACAAGAACCCCAAGTGCTGCATCTGACTCTTTTCTAATCCCTCACCAAGTGGACTTTCATCATATTCATAATTAGAGGATAATAATTTAAAGCAATAGTTGAATACCCAAATCTGCTAATCCTTCAGTGGAGCCTCTTTCCTTTAATCTCTCTTTGAGTTGCTAATACATAAAAATGTAGCCAGGCACCCACTGCTCTCTCCTGCCCTCATTAAAGGGAAACTTTAGCCTCCTCTTTTCTGCCTCAGAGGCATGCCGGGCATGAATGGAGGGCACAAAGGCAGCCCTTGGACTGCTTAAGCTGTGCGGGAACTTTGAAAACCCTACGATTGGGCTTGTTTTAAGCCTGATGTCACAACAGAGGCCAGTTGTCATGGTAACAGGTTATCAGATATCAAAAAACATAAACCAAAAAGATATCACAAGGAGAGAAGAGAAGGATGGGCAGCAGAAAAGGGAGAGGTCGAAAGGGTAACTTTGCCCTTGGATAACAGGGAAGGCAGAGGGAGGCCTGTCCGCCATGGAGGAGAGGCACCGACCACTTCGGTAATCAACCACCGTCCTTTTGGTTGCCACGTGATTGCCAACGGGCAGCAAATCCAGACTGCTTTTCGGTGCAGGAGAGAGGATGTGCAGACACACAGGTTTCCAGTGCTGACGGAACAGGCCATGAGTGTGGATCGGACACGTGCTGGGGATGCTTTCTTTCCGTAGTGCCTTTTCTTGGCAAAGCGGAAGCATTTCCTTGGGGAGAGAAACCAGCTTATACAAACAAGAGATGTAGGGAATCTGAGGCAATGAAGAGCCTCAAATCCTCCCATCCAAACAGCGCTGACCCCTCAACTGGGAGGAAATTCAAAGCCTAGAGCCTGGCCAGAGGGAGCTTTGAGGAGGATGAAGGAATTGGGGCTGTGAGGAGGATGAAGGCTCAGCAGAGGGATGACTTGGATACCCAGAGCCCCCTGCTCTGTCCCACTGGAGGATTTCCTGTTCAGTGTTCTCCACTGTCATTTCTTCCGGCACAACTGGTCATCTTGTTCTTCTCTGTGACAAAGTTTATGTTGCCACCAACATGGACCTTTTTCATGGCTCCTCCTGCCCTTTTGTTAGTGCCCTGGACACCATCCTCCTGCTGCAGGGCACTCAGGGGCCGCACTGCCAACAGCAGCAACACCAATGTCAGCATCTGTCAGATGAGTGCTGATGCACTTGATAGGCTATGAGCAGTCACAAGTGGGAAGCCACTGCTAATTAACTGGATACGCAATGTAATAGTAGTAATTGCAATCAATATATTAGATAAGGATGATCAAGATGCTGTGCAATCCCTGTCAGATAAAAAATATGTCTCCATCACCAAGGCTGGCAAAGGCTTCAGGAAAAGCTGGGAAAGACCTCAGTGAGTTATGGAGGTGGGCGGTGAGGGCTGCACTACTTCTCAGGGAGACACCTGAAAGGCCCTGTTTCACTGGAAAGGCACATCAGCCCTGGGCCAGAGCCAAGTGCAGGTAGAGACTTCTTAAAAATGCAACATATTAATGTCATTCATACTGACTGGCTCTTCCCATTTTTTCCTGAGGAGCAACCTCCACCTTCTATTCATCTCATGTTGTCCCCCTCCCCCCCCATAGCAGGAATAAAAATTTTGCCTAGAAAGACATTTGTATCTGGGCAAAGGGGCCTTCTAGAAAAATTCTCCTTCCTTCCCACACGTGGCCACAATCACCCTGCATAAGCTGATAGGGCCTTTTCCTGACAGCCGTCACAGCAGAAATAAGAGGCATCTTTGAGATAACAAGTCTTGATTTCAAACAGGAATGGTTTTCATTGCAGGTATGGTGACTAAATGGAAGAAGTCTATTCTTGCTTCACGTCTTGCTCTCCCTAAAGCACACAGAACAGAAACCCTAGACATACCAAAAACTTTGACAGAGATAATGACCAGTCCAGGTTTAAAAACAGAAAATCATACCTTAATCTTGGGTATAAAAAAAAAGTAAAAGAGAAATCTAAATGCATTCCATTAAAAGCAGACAAGAGGATATGAAAAATACTTTTTCAGGCTAAATAATAATAAAAAAGATTAATAAAAATAACTCAATTTGGCAGAAAAGCCTAGTGAGTCATTTAATGCTCTCAGTGCAGCTGGCAGGAGCTGGGTAATTTATTCCTCTCTACAGTACAGTCTCAAGGCAGGTCACTCAGAGAGAGCGTATTTAAACCCATTAAGTTTTCAGCTGTGAAGAACTAAAGGCTGTTTCCCAGGCCCACTTAGGGGGCCGTGTTTGGGCTGGAGGGGAGGTTTGCTACCTGTGTTGTGGCCATGACAGAGCAGGCTGGGAATCAGTTTTTGATGGGGAACAAAGCTGCCTTTCCAACAGGTCTACCATGCTCTTGGAAGGCCATGCCGGCAGGCCTGGATCAAAGCAGGTCACCCCAGCAGGAGGGTGAGGGTCTCCAAGCAAGGCAGAGAGGTGGAGAGTTGCATGTAAAGAATTTTAATATGGCCAGAGTATTACAGGAGAATGGCAAAGGAAGGGGCTTTGAAGTGCAAAGAGTTCATGTGATCTCCTACAGCACTTGGAGGATGAAGGAATATTGAATACGAAGTTTGCTTTGGACTTGGTGGAACCCAGCGTTCTCCTCAATGCAAAGTGGTCGCTCCAGGCTGTACTGACAAGCCTGGCCACTTCTGCCTGTACTCAGCTTTCCTCCAGACACCTTTACCGGACACTGATCTGTGGGGCTGTGAGGTGCCTGGAGATGATTCCAGATGGAGGTGTCTGCCCCATAGTATAGGACAACCGGGGACTGATTCCCAAAGAAATTGACTGGCCCTGGGACTGCGATGGCACCGTGGAAACAGTCTCAGCTTGCTCTTTCCAGGATTTCAAGAGGTCTCTAGGAAGCTGATGCTAACCCTCTGAAGGAGACCTCACAGTTTCTCAGCGGAAAAATACAATCTCTATAAATCCTTTAGACACCAATCAGAGGAGCATCTGAAGCAAAGGCCCGTGCAGATCAACCATCTGACCATGCCCAGATGTGGGTGCTGAGAGCATCAAAACTAAGGCAAGCACCAAGTGAGCCTTCTTTTGGCATAACTTTCCAGGTAGTGCTAGTGAGAATTTAGCTGATGATCCTCCTCTCCAGAATTGCTGAAAAGTTATCATTTATGTAACACAAACCATTGTCACAGCAGAGAGAAGATTTTTTTCTTTTTTTTTTTCCTTTTTTTTTTTTTTTTTTTTTAAGCAGAGGATGAAAAGAGTTGCATGGCTGCAAAGCCATGAGAGCCAAGACAAGGTCTTGGTGTCTCTGCTGCTTCCCCTTGTGTATGAGAGCAGGCGCTGGACTCAAACAAATCTCAGCTCCTTTTATATTCCTGCTGACAGCAGGCCCAGCTACTCTAGACTGATGAAGAACATTTGTGAAGACCTAGACCTTTCCAATATTTAATATGTTATATTCAAAGGGAGCTTTATTCTGATTAAGGTTTAGGGTAATGTTTCTTTATCTACATGTAGTTTTGAAAGGACGAACTGTGTGATTTATGACTCTAGTTTTTGATCAGAGAGATTAAAACAGAGATGATGAAATAGTCATAAGTTTGAAGTTATTTTTATTTTTGCTAGCACATGAGTTTTGAATGACTAAAACAAACAATTCCAGTAGGGATTCATCAGCTATATGTATAGGATTTTACACTGAATATTGGAATCTCAGATCCTCTTCTTTCAGATAAAACTTCATGGCAGCTTCCTCCTACCTGTAGCTACCTTATTCATTATTCTTGGGAAAGGGGTGCTGAGGGTGTGAAGAACTGTGATACAGACAGTATGTAAATGATAATATATAAATTTAATAATTAATTTAAAATGGTGGCTGATTTACCTGGGACTTTTCTGAAATGACTTTAGTTAGAGAGGAGATCTTGAACATGGATAGGTCTAGTTACATGACTCCAAGGCAGGACTCAATCTTAAAGAAAGGAGAGAGGCTCCTCTTACTAGTAGATTTCCTGTCCTTGTTTTTCCTGTTGAAAGGCTGTTCTGGAATCTCTCTGGTTAGGTCTCTTTTGCTGGTTAGAAACTGTCTTCTCACAGGCAGTATCTCCTGTTCACTGAGTACCAGTGCTGTCTGCTAGCTTATATCATTCATTCCTTCTGTGATCTGTCACCTCCAGCAGAGTCAAAATAGTCTCTCCTCCAGGCTTCTCTTTCTTAGGCTGAACACGTGGCTTCCTTTCTTCTGAGAGGATCTCCATGGCCATGGTCATCCCAGAAGCTCATCTCTGCCTAGAGCTCCCCTAGGAAGCTTGCTAGTGTCTTAGCCAATATTATTTACCTGCTTCTGCAGGAAATGCCTTGCCTGCTACATCTGACATTGCCATTTTCAGTTGCGACACTGGAAGTCCAGCTTGTTATTTCCCGTTGTGCTTCTTTTTTTTCATCCCATTTTTATTACCTAGAGTAATTCAAAGCTGATATGCACACTCTTCTCTCCATTGCCAATACCTCTGAACCTTGTGTCATCAGCAGATTTCATTAGCATGCTCCCGTATCAACAACCAACCCATTTTGGCCTTCAATCAGGCTTTCCCAGACTCTCTGGAAACCTGAAAAACAAGAGCAACAGTGCTGGTGGCCATGGCTAGGGCTGCACTGGCCATGCAGGGGCTTTAGCTCTGGTGCTTCTTCTGCAGGTGGCCAGAGAAAGTGGAAGAGTTTGCAACTCTCTCTGTTACGCATAAATGATATTTTTCTTTTCCTTTTTTTCCTCTCTTGTATTATTACACCTTGTGTTTTCACAGCCTTTTCATGTTATTTCATTTTAAGCTGCAAAAAGGAACATGAATCCAAACATGTATATACTATGGACACCCACGATCTCTGTGTGGAAAAGGCAGTGGGAGAAGATTAACTTAAACAGTCCTTTCTGCAGTCTTCATGATTCAGTTCTCATGGATATCCCAAGACCTTAAATTATCCTCCATGACTTAAGAGAGGTTAAACTTCCCATCCTATGTGTTTTATGGAAGCCTGGTGGGGCACAAAGTGAGGATTGTAATCACCACAAGAAAGTTGACTTCTAAAGTGCTCTGGTCCACTCTTTCTGCCCAGACAGCTAATAATCTTGTTGCTTAATGAAAAATTTAGCCAGTGTTAAGTTGTATGTTTGATTGACTGTTGTAAATGCATTTAGCTGGGATTTATAACCAAACAGACAGACGGCTTGTTAAATTCCTTAGAATTCATAAGGATTAATTATTTTTAGTCTGAACATGGTCTGTAACTGAGTATCTGCATGCCAGCTCAGTGTGTAACATACCTAAGGACTTTCACTTCTGCAGTGCTAACAGGACTGAAAGGGAATTTGGCTGCAGTTATGGATGTGATATTTCTGGTCCTGCCCAACTCCATGATTAACATATACTCTTACATCTACTGAGCTTCAGGTGTCAAGCATAAAATCCTGCAACCACTTCTCTATCGCAAGGTATGACATATAGGAACCATTTTCTGGGCTGCCACCCAACCATGACTCCTGGGAAAGAAGATTTTTGCTGTGCAAACTCCAGAGCCACCTGAAAACATCAGATTTGCTGCTCAGTGCACAGTTCATCTATGTGACACGTGGGCAGGAGGTGTCCATACATCAGTGAGTATCTGGAAATACGGCAGACTAGTGTCCAAATCAGGAAGGCAGTAGACTGCCTCTAAAAGCAAGTAATTTACTGTCAGTGCCACTAGTGTTGGCAGGCCTACAAAAATTTAATAACTCTAAGGTGAGATCTAGGCAGACTGCAAGAACAGTGATTTCCCCAGCCTAGTGTGTGGCCAGGACATTGGATGCCCTTTCAAAAAGCATCGTGAGAATTTTCATGACCCCCAGTGGGACTGGACATTGCCATTCTGAGCAATAGCAGGCTTCCTGAGCTAAATGCAAGCCCTAACATCATACTGGGGACTGGAAGCAGGCGGGAAGTATCTCTTTGACTCAGTAGCATTGCTTTAGGCAGCCCTTTGTGTTTGTGCCAGATAGCAGGCAGGCCTACCAGCAGTCAAATCAGGATCATTTCCAGCCACCTCAAACTCTCCTTTCTCCCCCTTGAAGCGTGAAATTGTTTTCTTCTTTAGTGTATTCCCTCACTGAATATTTCTCTATCATCCCATCTAAGAAGGACCTTTAAGTTCATGGCAGAGTTTGGATACTGGGACCTTTCTCTCCTGACATGCACCAGAGAGAGGAGGAGCAAAAAGGTGTTGGGAACGCAGGACAAAGGGCTTCGAGTGCTTAAGTCAAATCAGCTAGTGAGGGATTCATGTTTCACAAACTACAACAGCATGCCAAGATATGGGATTGGACATCTTTCTGGTCTAAAACGCAATGGCCTACCTCACCTCCTGCTTCTCATGGCAGCATATTCGCACACTAGTAGGATGAGAAACTGTGCATTTACACCGAGGGAGGAATGTGTGATTTAGGAGTGTGGCTTGGCCAGAAATCCTGTACGTAAAGATGATTTTTCAGGCTTTACATATCTGATCAGGCAGGAAGCATCCTTGTTATACAGTTCATGTATTACTCCATGCTCTGGTCCCACTGTAGCATGAAGGCTCAAGAAACTAGTGGTGGGAACAGCTGCATGAATCTGTTCAAACTTACAGACTTTCAGTAAATTTCAGGCTGAGCTTTGGATCAATTCTTATTCCTTCCAGACTGCTTCACTCATGCCTCATGGATTTTCTTGATCAAATCACAAGAATGCCGAGTAGATTCTTAAAACATACTTTCTAATAAGTGCTTTAGGAAAGCACGGCTGACAGTATCTTGCATTTTTCTTTTCTTCTTTCTTTCTTTTTAAACTAGCTTCCTTTTTAAACTAGCCTTTGCCAAATGCAAGGATGCCAAGTATGAGCAGTCTGTGGATGGCACCATTCGTTTGTGTCAATTCTCTTCGTGCTAGATGAGCAGACAGGACATATGGGCCTTAACAAAGCGTACACAAGAAATAAACAGGAGATTTCTGCAAATGAGTAAACTTCCAAATACGAGATTAACCCAAGTAGTGCCAGACAGAGAAAGAAGACACTGTAAATTGGGCAAGTTAAGAAGTGCTCTTGAACCTCAAATTCCTGTAAATACATCGTGGAAGGGGACACAGGATGTAGGAAGTCTCCATGACCATACTCCACCATACTCCGTCTCCACAGGCCAGGCTCTGGGAAATCAGCCTCTCAGACAGAGCGTGTTTGGCCTGTCAGACAGAACCTGTGCCATATCTTCCTGTCTTGAGGTTAGTATGGTCATCTGAACCATGTGAAGTTCACCCTAACTCTTCATGGCCCTCCTACAGTTTCAGAGATGAAAAGCAGAATTACGAGTCCATGTTTGGAAAAAAACTGACTTTTTGGTGAGTGGAGAAAGAAGCTTAATCTTCTTAGCTTCATGAAGAGAAGGTGAGGATGTGACGTGACGTAATCTGTAAATGCTACCATTGGAAGAAGGCTTTTAACAGCAGAGGGCTTTTTATTCTGGTAGGTGTAACGTGATTGAGTGGATGGAGGATAAAGGGACGCAGATACAGTCTAGAAATTAAGTTTTTTTTTTTTTTTTTTTTTTAACAGTGAAAACTGTTATCCTTTAAAACCTATAGAAAGATGCATTGGGTCTGTGGGTGCCTGAAGTCTTAAAAAAAAGGGTTGTATTTGAAATGATAGGTGTCACCAGGTCTGAATTGAGGTAACCTGCTAAAATCTTACACCCAGCATAGCAGAGAGATCAGAATGGCTAGTTTATAAATCTTCATTTAAAATTCTATGAATTTACCCTTGCTTCCTGTCCTAAATGCTTTTGAATTGCTATTTAATAGCTACGGCCTTCCAGCCACGTGTCGTGCGTCGTGCGGTTACACACATTCTCCATGGGAGAACGTTAATCAGGCTCTTAATCACTTGCACGTACTCCTCCTCTCCTGTTTCAGTTTTCAAGGGCCCTATGGCAACAGTGACCTCAGCTCCCCACTTGTACGCAACCATAATAACCTGCTTCCTCATGCAGCCAGTTCTCACGTTCTCTTCTCATACAGTTTTCTCTCTGATTCTCTGATTCTCTTCAGCACTTCCATTCCTTGCCTCACCCCTGGATCAGCTCAGCTCAAATGTGTCTTAAGCCAGCTGGAACATCTAGCTCCTGGACTGGAACATATTTCTCCTTGTTCTTCCACTTTGCTTGCTGTGGCAGGGGGAAGATCTCTGCTGACCAAGTCCCAGATGCTTCTCCAGCTCCCACTTGAAAGCAGTTTTTTCTGGCTAAGCTACTATATTCCAAATGAATGACAAAGTTCCCACAAACAAAATGGTTTTGCTCGTATCCATCTGCTGACCAAAGAGCCACCTGACTGCTGTCGAGAGAATCAAAGAATTTCTCTCATAATTACTGCAGCCTTGGCAATGACATGTCACACAGGCATTTCTATTCTCTTTGGCACACTGAGCACCTGCCAGAGAACTTCTTGTCTAAACCCTCTGAGAAACTTTGGCAGTCCAACCCTAAAGCCCCTCCCCAGGGCACAATGTGCTCGTGCAATAATGTGTGCAGAAATGCATGCACAAATTCCTGCCCCTGTATCAACTTTCCCAGCGTCTGACAAAGATCTGACCGGTTCTCTAGCTTAAACTCCAGGACATTCATAGGATTTTGGCACCAAGACATCCAAACTAGTGCTCATTCACACTTGAAATATCAACATTTGTCCAGAACTGCAGAGTCGTTTTGATTAATCCAGCACACGGTTTGTCCAATATATGTCAGATCCTTTTAGTAGCCTTATGCACTGCTGAATTCCACTTTTTTTCCATCTCTCCTGTGCAGCCATGGCTCTTCTGCTCTCTTATCACTCCCTCTCTCTGTGTCCCATCTCCCTCCATCACCATTCTCCTCGTCTCATCAGATATTAGAGTGCCACAGGGTTTTTGCTCTTCTTCTTTTTAGCATGGTTTGCCATGGAAATGAGACTTAAGAGATCACATCACTAGTAACATAGGTCTGTGTATCTCACCCAGTATTTTCTTTCTAAGTCACTGGACAATTTCAAACAAACAACTTTGGCAAGCAGTGGAGGGTTCTGACATAATAAATTTGATCATGTTTCTCAAAAATATATGACTATATAGATGAGAACAAAGTTATTAGAACCTCAATGAAAAAAAATCTATGGAGTGAGCTAAACTCTTTATTAGACTATGGAGAATCCACTTGGGGTGGAGAGGAGACAAAGAGGTGTCAGAAATATCCTGGTATTCTGGGAATTGTGACAGAGCCCTGGCAGAAAATTCAATCCCTCATCCCAAAAAACAGTTGCCTGAAGCAAAGTGAACTAGACCTCTTATGGGACAACAGCACAATCTTCCTGCTGACCAGTTTGCTCTGTTCTCCGAAGTCCTTCCATGAGGAGGAAAATAAACATTATTTTTTTTTTGAAGAAAAGAGTAGCTTACATTGCATCCTGCATTCAGCGTTCACTAGAATTTGATTCTTCAATAGACTCTTTTCAGTTTTATTTCTTCATCGGCCTCTGCCTTCCCAGAGACCCTCCTGGCAAAGATGATCTTGGCTAAGGATAAACGTTGGTTAGAATTTCACATCTAATTAATTTAGAAATATATTCAGCTGGGAAGCAGCAGTGAGTCTGTCTGCAGAGCAGTAGTATGAGGGTAGCAGCACTGGAGGCAGTGTTTGTGGAGGATCCTGTCATTCTGAAGACATCTAACTAGCAGGAAAAGCACAATTTCCAGGCTCCTCTGGAATTCCCTCTCTGTCTGCAGAGGAGTTATTTCACCCCCAGATGAACACTGATAGTGTGTGAAAGAGTAGAGAAGGCAGAAGATCCACCAAAAGAGCAGTTGGGAGTTTTCCCTCCACAGGGATATCGTAGGTGTTGCAGAGGTTTTACTACATAAAAAAAGCTCATTTACCAAGAGCAGAGGGAAATGCAGAAAATGGTGATTCTTGCCTTGGACATAGCCAACCCAGTGGGATAGCACTTACACAGCAGAGCTAAAAGGCTGAGCAATGAGTTCAACAACAGTCAACACAGCCACTGGGACTTATGAGTCATCCCCATGGGGCCACTGCTTTGGCTCTGGATCAGATGGGACTGTACCATTCCCCTAGTCTGGCCAGGATGCAGAGAGCACTGGGTTTACTGAGATGGGTGGTCCCTGCCGATCCCTCTGCTGTGCGCAATGTTCAGTGTGTCACCAGTGATAACCTGCTAGCCTTTGTCACGGTATCCCCCATCTTTACATCTTCGTCAAGATTCAGAGCTATGCACGGCTGTGACCATGGTTTTGGACCTCATGCTGGCCTTGCTTGAAGTCGATCCTTGCACTCCTCCTCAGATGTATTTGGATGCCCAGTAATTCCCATGGCAACACAGACTGGGTCCTGTGTTGCTGTTTCCTGGGATACTGCTCCCTGCCCAGTTGTGCTTCCCCTAGGGCTGCCCCAGGGGTTTTCAGTCATACTTTGGATTTAATCCTGTGCACATCTGGGACACACCACATGGAAAGGAAGGGCCAAAGTCCCAGCAGGTGACATACTCAGAAGAGGAGAGAAAACTAGATCTGAAGGCAAGAAAAGGCAAGTGCCAGGCAGTACAGAAAGACCCACATTTGTTCTGCCCCCAGATCTTAGCATGGATAACATGTCCCTGCATTCCCACACCAATATTTCTATCCTGCATTTGAAAAGCCCCATCTTGGATACTGCAGATGGTCTCTATCCTTAAGAAAAGCTCTCCCTAGTGACCAACAAATCTGCTTGTCCTGATGCTGACACCTATTAACAGCGCAGCTTGGGCACCGCTGTGATATAAATACAGCAGGGACTGCATCGACAGTCAAAGCAGCCGTGTGGGGAGGGTTGGGGTCTAAGGCTGAATCGATGTGCCATTTTGCTGGCATAGGCGAACTCGCTCTGCCTATGCCACAGGCGGCTGAGCTCTGGGCCTGCTGTGCACCAGAAACCACTGAGCTGCATTTAGCTCTGCTGAAAACCTATATTCACTTGTATCTAGCACTGCCACTTTCTCCAGGTGCAGACAGAGCCCCTGCAAAGATTGTGCATGTACCTGGGAGAGGCACTGCTATAAAAACCTATACACAGAGGCGTTGGAAAGAGATTTGGAGTCACTGTAGCACCAAGAGAGCGGTGCCGGCTGACCCCCAGGGCCTTTGAACACCCTCGTCAGTCTTTGCTTTGTACCTTCCCACTCAGAGAAAGAGCATCGAAAGGTGGCGATTGCTCCGGAGAAAAGACTCTTAAGGCAGACAGAGCTGGGGCTCGCAGCAATAGTGGGAGGAATGGAAGATGGGTGTGCTGATGAGATAAACAGGAATGACTTTCAAAAGGAAACTGGCAGGGTATTGTGCATAATTTTCCAGTTCTTCCTACCAACCTAGGCTCCCTGTTTGCCCAATGACACTTACAACTGCCTCCTGGAAACACATTTTTGCAATGAGTCTGCCATCTGGCATGCTTTCAGGGGCAGGTGCAGCTGCAATGTGAATAGGAGGGGAGGAGAGCCACCAGCAGGTCACGTTGCTGGGGCTGGGCTCAGTGGCCTGGGCACGAGTGGGGCTAGGGGAGAGGGGGCCATCTCTTTGCTTTCCCAAGGAACCTCTGGCTGGCTTTATTTCCTATTATCCAGTTGCTCTGAAATGCCAGGCTGCACACATGAATTTGTAACTGTGGGGTTACTCCTCCAGAAGAGGTTGCTGCATGAATGTATTTATTTTAATGAGAAAACAAGCAGTATCAAAGGGTTTGTTCTGAAACCCAGAAAGCTAGAGAAGCTTGTTGAAGTAGGAGAAAGAAACAGAGTGGTCATGTTTTGCATTGCCCCCCTCATACTGATGGTTGTACTGGAGTATGTTATTTTGTTTTTGCCAGTGGTCAAAATGGAAGTGAAAAAGTCAGAGCTGAAAGATATTTGTACTCAACAAAGATAAAAAGGATGGGAGTTAATCATTATAATCATTTTTTCCTTTAGCATATAGGGAAACTGAGGCACAGGCAATCAATTAAATGGAGATAATCAGTGCATCTGTGAAAGCTAATGTAGAGACACCCAAACTTCTCTTCCGGGCCATAAACATCCGTAGTTAATGACAAAATGTTAATTACTGGCAATCAGTTAATGAGGGTGAAAGCTGAACTAATTTTCTGCTGCCTGAAACGCTACTCTAGACCGTGTTTTGCCCATCAGCTGAACTGCAATTTAAAAAGAGGATAAGAAAGAAAGAAAAAAAAAGTGTTCTGGCACCTCATTCTCTCTCCCCAGCCAGACCAGATTAGTGCAGGGGGCAATTCTCCATTGAAGACATGTCCCAGTTCATTTTCTTGTGTTATGCCGAGATTCGGTTATGAGCCGAATACTGGGCTCAGGGGCCCTGCTGCCCAGCCCTGCCTCCTGCGTCCTGCTGTCTTGCTGAGATTCGCTCAAATGGCTTCAATCATGGATGGAAATTTTGGCTCTTCCTTGTGCCCAGTAAACACTCTGGGCAACTTTACATATTGTAGAGGGAAAAGGACAATATGTTACCCCTGTTTTTGCCCATTCTGGGGTTTAGCTCTGATGAACTATGGCATGGGATAGCTGTAAATCACCCCACTCTTGCTTTTTGAGGCTACAGCTAAGGATGACATTCCTGGAGCACTAAGCCAGGATGTAGTGTTGCTGTGCATGAGTAACCAGCAGCAATTCTGGAGGAGGCTGTACACTGCTGCTGGGCAGAATGATTCATGTGTATGTCACAGACATGGTGCCGATAGCCGTGTGACAAAAGGCAGAGCCACGGGATAATTTGTCATTATGATATGCCCTGGACCGATGCGCCTGGGTGGTCACATCTCGGAAATACACAGTAAAAGCTCTCCACTGCACCAAACCCACCAAGGGGCTCTGGTGTCACTGAGAGTCTGACCCTAGCAGAGACCCCAAGCTGGTACATTTTACAAAGAGTTTGGGGGATTATGGAGACGTTCGGTAAAGTCTCCTGCAGTGAGCTGGGGGGTTGGAGGGCAGATGAGCAGCATTGCCTATGTCATGGTAAAAACAACCATTAGCACTCTGTTCTTGGTTTCCCCAATGTAGCAGGGTTGCGATAGCTCCATGCTCTGGAGCCAGAAACGCCAGCCTGAATCTCATGCTGGGTTAGCAGCCGAAGGCCCCTTCTCCACTGACCCAGCTACCAGACGCCAGTTTGTCACCTAGGCTGGGGAACATGGAGCAGCCAGACACAATACCAGCCACATCCTTCTTCTAGAGAGAGATTCCTTCTAGAGAGACTGCTGTGATTTTATCAAGGTAGTCCAATGGGCCACCCAGGCTCTGGCAGACATTTCACATGCTACATTCAGGAGTTAGTCTGGAAAAGGACGAACCAAGAAGCATAAAAGGAGTTGCACTTGATCAAGCCAAAGGTTCATGTAGTTCACTATCCTGTCTCCAGCAATGGCCAGCAGGAGCTGGCTAGGGAAAGAGCAAGGATACGCAGTATTTCCCTTAGGTATGCTGACAGCATCCAACAGTATGAGTCAGATGTGGCTTCTGTGAATTTAGTAGCCTTCAAGAGATTTCTCTTTCATAAAATTCTCCACTGTTTCTTTGAAATCAAAGCAGCTTTCTGCATGCATAGTATCCTGAGGCAAGGAGTTGCACAGGTTAAATACCATTGCGCTAGCACAAAGCAAGGGTTTTAGGCAAGTTGCTTCCTTGTTATATCTAAGCAAGTACTCATATCTCTCTGTGAGGAATAGTTACATCCATAGATACCTTCCTGCCTCAAGAGGTTAGCTGCACTGGCAGAAAATTAGAAGTTTTTAGGGTTTTAGTCAAATTGGTATCTAGTAACCGAGTAACCAATTTTCATCCTTCTACGTCAAAAATTCAGCTTTAAATCTCGCATTTCAGATTAGTCTCAAGTCCTAACTTATAGCTTGCAGCCTCAGGGTTTCTTTGTGGACCCTTTCCCTGGATCGTCCCATTAAACTAGCTGTGCCTAAGAAACCTGTAGGTTACATGAGAAACGTGCAACAGGATCAAATACATTTGCAAATGTTATTAGCCTCAATGGCATCATCTCTGCTCACATGGTCCTGAAGTCTGTAAGGAGTTTGCATGGGATGGGGAGGCCTACAGAGAAAGTGTCCCACGGTCACTGCTTTGCTGGCTCCCCAGCATGCCGTGGCTCTGCCAGCAGCCTGTTCGGCGCTGCTCCTGCTGCTTGGGTGACTGGGACTGTTTCTTGGGCAGCATATCCGGGCTGCCGTTCCGCGAGCCCCGCTCCGGATCCCACCTCGGGTGAGATGGGCAACCAAGCGACTGCCGCGTGCTGCAGCTGCAGGTCTTGAAACCCGGGGGCTACATCAGGCACTAATGCCTTCAGATGTATTTGGTGTCCAGCTGCCCACTCCCGGCTGAAGAAAAACCTTTCGGTTAAGCTGATTCGCAGCTTTTTGGTAAAGTTCACATCTTTGCAGATTTACCTCCCCACCACCGTGACGCTGAGTGTCAATCAGTTTCTCCTGTTAGTGCAATTAATTCAGTCTCCCTCTGCAGTGCAAGTTCACTGCATGCAGGGAAAGCTATCGCGTTTCATACTCTAAAGGGCTTAACGGCCCTCCACACACACACGTATACACACACGAGCAGGCTGACCAGCAGTAGGATTTGAAACAGCCTGGAGGAATAGGAAATAAGCAGTTTTCCTCATAGATGAGGCCATCCTGAAACAGATTTAGAGGGTGAGAGGACAAACAAAACCAGAATTGCTCCTGTGCAGCTTGACGCAAGCTCGCCATAACACACAGTGTGGGCTGGAAATATAAGCCTCTCACCCAGGCTCTGGCTGTGTCCAGCCCCACAACTGCTGAGGGTTGGGGGTTACCTGTCAGCCCAGCAGGGCTCCTCATTTGCTCACATGGGCTGTTTACAACAGTTCGGTATTTCTTGTTTTCCAAGCTGCTACAATCCTTTCCCTAATTAAAAGCTACCTGCCTGGCAAATGGGCCAGGTGGAGAGGTGACTTGGGGGCAATGAAGCGGAGGAAAGCAAATACGTTTTCCGTGGGAGCATTTAGCTCCTGAGATGCTCTGTACGCAGCTGGGTGCTCCTCCCTGCGCAGAATGGGCTGACTCCCACCTGCAGCCAGGCAGCAGCACCCCGCAGCCCTGCGCCGTCCGCGGACCACGTGCCCCTCCGCGGTGCAAGGGCTGGGCACCTGGCCCAGCAGATATTTTGCATGCCGAGCAGGGCCAGTGCAGTTCATGCTAGGCAGAAAGCCACAGCAGGAGGGATACGTGCTGCTCTGAAGGTGTGTTAGGACCCAGCACAGTAACATGGCATTTTCACGGATGGTGGCTCCCAATCTGAGCCTGAGAAACTACTGGAAGGTACATACACTGCAATGAGGAACTGCTCTGCTGAGAGCAGGTCCTCTGTGGAGCTCAACTGTTTGCTACTCGTTTTCCACCTCTTCCTTATGGGACTCAGTGGTTTTGGGGAGACAGTGCAGAACAAATGGTAGGAAACGCAGATGTTAATAAAAGATGGAGCCTTTTTCCATTTGCTTTCATTCAAGGCTATGCAGATGCCTTGCGATCTTTAATACATTAAGCAACCTCGTACGTATCAGAGCTGGCTACTCTCACTCGTACTTTATATACAGCAGAAAATGAGGCAAACAAAGTGCAAAGGGAGCAGCGGAAAATTGCAGGGAGATGGGATGTGCCAAGGACTCTGGCTCTCTGCCACCCAAACCTGCCCTGCAATGTAACTCCCAGTGCTAGAAAATGCCCCTTTGCTCTCAAAGGGGATCTCCATGCCGCTGCTGGCATTCAGTAAGTCAAGCCAGTGAGGAAACCCAGCGCCTGAGCAGAGCGGCATGACCAGAGTTGGAGCAGCCAGTGCTGGGGCCATGCAGTGTGGGACTGGTGCTGCTAACAGCTCTCCAGCTGACTGTGGTGGGAAAATCCTATAAGATGCTTGAGCTTATAATATTCAGGCTACATTTTACAAATGTGCTCTCCGTGTTCAGCTTGGTGAGAGCAAATGAGCTGAGTGATTGGCTTGCAGTGGCTGCTGCACTTCTCCATTCTCATGCATTAGCGCAACACGGCTGGCGTGCCCGACATTGCAACAGCGAGTCAATAATAACTATTATTATTATCTTTATTAATCAATAATAATATCCTTATCTCCTCTTGTGGGGCTTCCCAGCACATCCTCTCTTATTTATCCTTTGTCTTATTTATGTCTTGAGCTAGCAATTAGATCTGGGCGAGTGGCTGCCTGCACGGACCTGGCTGCTGAAATCCAGCCTCGCTCTCGGAAACAATTCACTTTCAGGGCAGGGAAAATTCAAACGACTTCAATCGCTCTTGCCCGTGAGGAGGGAGCCTTGCAGAACTGTGGCCTAAGTGATCAGCTTCTCTAGGCAGCTCTGTCTGAGCTGAAAGGGCTGTAAGTACCTAACGTCCCTCCAGGGAGACACAGAGACATCTGCCACAACTGTAAAAATATATAAAATAAGGCAAGGTTAACAGCGGCTATCTCAGGTGTGTGTGTGTGTGTGTATGTGTGTGTGTGTGTGTGTGTGTGTGTCCTCTTTTTTCATATTGTCTGAAGGCTGTATAATTGTTGATGCTTTTATCTTTATGGTCTCCCTAGGGAGAAGGGGCAGCACCATGTCCCTGGTGCCCTGGTGGGGCATGGACATGTGACTCACTGGAGGATGCCTGGGAAGTCTTTGGCAGAGCAAAGACTTAAAATGTGGATTTCTAAGTGCCAGGCTAGAAATTTCATCTCGGCACCACCCAGCTTTCCCACCACACCTCATTTTGCAGTCTGCTACTCCTCTGCTTGCTTCCAGAGAGCATTGGCAGCGTTTGCATTCATCAACAAAATCCACTGATCTTTCCCTCCCTGGCAGCATCCCATAAAAAAAGCACGGAAAATTCCTGAGCTAGGACACATTTAACAGCAAAAAGCAAGCGTTCCACAAGAGCGCCGCATTAAAGCTCTTGCTTTCGGAGAGCAAAACTCGTTCAGTCTAATTGTCTCTGGCAGCGCTCTCTGCCGTAACGTAACGTCGGTGGAACAATGATGGCAGGGAAAGGCAGCTCCACTCCTTCGCGCTGAGCCCGGCCTCAAAACCTTCCTTTTGTGTCATGTCTCCTAAAGAACAATGCGAGGCTGCTCCTGCTTCTGCAATCGCCTGCGCTGCAGAGAGCAGAGCCTGCTCTGAGTCAAAATACGCCTCGCACACACGCCCCGCTCTGAGCGCTGGGAGGCGTCTTGTCTCTCTCCTTTTTTTTTTCCTTTTTTTCCCCTTTTTTTTATGAAAAGCCTAAAACATGTCATAAGTGAAAATTTACATTGTGGAAAGGCTCTTTGATATATCCTTTGGACTGCTCACTTGATGTGCCCAGCAGGCTTTGCAATAGTTAATTTTGCTTCCCCGCTCTTGGAGGGGAGGGAGGAAGGTGTTACTATTTGTGGTTTGCTGAATAGCACAGTGAGGTGGATGGCTGAGAAATGATGTCTGTGGCCTGATTGTGCTTCTCGAAAGCATTAACAGACTTTCTTCCTTCTTACACGCTAGCACAGTGACATTTCACACTTCTGCTTGGGTCTAGCTCTCCAGAGACCTTGTATGCATTCCCTGGTGCCTCTCTCTTCATGGCAGCTTAAGTAAAAATCAAAGCCCATGCCTAAATCAGAAAAATGGCCTCTCTACAAACTAATGATCCAGTACAAAACCTGAAGCAGAGAAAGCAAGCGCTGTCCAGAAATAGGCAGGCTGTTTGTGGCACCTGATCCAAGTACAGAAAGTATAGGAGAATGGGAGACAAATTTTAAAAAGGAAAGATTTACTGATTAACTATTTCATATATTGGAGGGCAGAGAGCATACCAGGGAGGTTGAAGACCTGTCTTTCATTAACTAAAGGACACAAAACCAAGTGAGTCTGAAAGAGCCTGAACTCAAGGGTAGGCTAGAAGTAAGCTGAGTTTTCCTGGCCATCAGAGCAGAGGTGTTTGAGGTCAGTCCTCAGTGTGAGCAAAAGGGAAAGAAACTCATTGTACGCTGGTGTAGGGTATGGTCAGGAAATCTGTGGTGTCTGGGACAGCCAGGATCTGGCCAGGGTGAGTTCCCACTGCCTTTCCAGACCCATCCTCTTCATGCAGCTCATCCAGTGGGGTGGTCTGAATTTGAATGGCATTACTTCCTCCCTTGGATGAACAGGAATATATACAAATTCTTAGCCCCTACCTTTAAGGGAGGAAAAAGTGGTATTTCAAAGTATGCTCTGGAAAAGCATATCCAAATCTTTTGGTAGCTGCACCTCACAGGTAGAAACTAGCACCTGCTGGTAAATAGGGAAGTTACTTTCCATTGCACTGCAGTGAGGCAGGGACATATCTCCTTTTTTCTTTTTGTAAACGTCACAGATGAACTCCATTAAGCAGTGACTGAGCAGACTGCTCTGAAAACAAACAGCAAATTAAGCTCGCCCACTCTACAGGGAGAGGTATTGCCTGCCTTCTCCTCCCACACTCCTGCCAGGGAAGAAGGTGACAGTGAGGTGGGGAAGGACCTGGGAGGACCATTCCTGGAGTTTGGCCTGATTTGGGGAGTGCGGCTGTGGGAGTTACTGTGAGAGGAAGGGAATGGGGAGGCGATGTGCGAGACAGGGAAGAGCCCTGTGTGAAGACGGCTGCAAGTGTGACGAGTTGGCAGTACTGAGCTTGGAAGGACTCTGGGAAAGGTGGATGTAGGAGGGTGCTATTAAGTGGGGCTCTGAGGTGACAGTCTCTGGGGCAGGGGGTACAGGGCCACCCTGGCCAGAGGCACTTAGGAATCATACTGAGGGCAACTTAACAAGGAATGCAGCAGGAAGGGTCTGATGTTACACAGGAGGGATCTGGATAACCTGGTGTAAAATTAGTAGGCCAAGGAAGTGTTTTCTCATCGCTGGCTGCATTTCCCTCCTTGCACTCTAGTAGGGAAAGGGCAACAGCAGTGTTTGATGGGAATGGGGATGCAGCTGGGCCAGGCTCTGCAGGGTCCTGAGAGCGAGACAGGCTCGGAAGATATGATCTCAATCTCTGCTGGGAGGGAGGCGATGAGGGAAAAGGGGAGCCGAATCCAGACTCACACCTCAGTCGTGGGTGCTCCTGCCTCGGGAGCTGAGGGCACCTCAGAACAAGGCCCCATCACCTGCTGCCAAACCTGAGGAGGATGGATGAGATCTGACACCTGGCCCTTGAGGGTGGGAGGCTGGAAAAGGAAGAAGAGCCATACGTGGAAACAAGCTTTGAGGCAAAGAGCAGGCCTAACCATGGGCTTTCCAGCTCCACTTTTCACTGGTTCTGCATTAATTCCATCTTAACAGAGCAGCAGGCAAAGGATGGGAACACTAACCCCCACATATTCACGGCCTGGCACAAGTCTGATGCCCATGGCAAGCAGCTCCTGAACTGCAGTGACGCACTGCGGGTCACTGAGCAAAAAGTGTTCACGAGGCCACTGCTTTGTTGTGCTCATTACGGCAGGTGCTCACGCTGGCATAGCTCAGGCATTTAAAGGTCAATAAGACTGAAGTTGAGACACCACTGAGAAAGCTGCAGGCACATCAGCCTCTGAAGTCAGGCAAGCATGCGCGTGCACGTGTCCGCATGTGTGCTCTAGACTCGGGTTTACAGCTTCCGATATGCTCTTGGAAACACTTATGACAGCTCTGAGATGTGGGAAGGGACCAAATGCTTGCAAATGACAAAACTCAAGACTTTGTACATCTCTGTATCAAGGTGCTGCGTGCGGCAGGGCCAGGCTGAGGGGGAATAGCCGAACTGTGGCGCACACGAAGCGTGCAGGGAGAAAGCAGCAGGATGAAGGCGACCTGCTCAGTGCCAGAGCTGAGCTCACTTCAAGTTTCTTCAGTCCCTGCACTACTGCAGTTTTGTAGTGCAGCTACTGATGCTGAACCAGAGCGGGAAGTTGCACAAGGAAGGAAAAAAATCCTATGTGCCTGAAGCCATTAAAAGCTTCCTCATATCTTTTCCTAACAATCTTCCCCCCCTCCATGCACCCACTGCTCTGAAAAAGATGACAAAGTCCTAATGACTATGTTTGAAATCTTGGAATCAGACTCACTGCAGCTTTTGCAGAGACTGGTACATCACTTGCTCCTACTTGCACTGCCTCCTTTCAAGGTGTTCAACCTAAACAGAGAGGTTGCAACCCATTTTCAGTTCTGGCATCCTGTGATTTTTGTAGGGTTGCAGAGTAATTTAGCTTGGGAAGGGTGTCTGGAGTTCTTTAGTCCAGCTCTCTGCTCAAAGCAGGGCTAGCTTCAGTATTAGATCAGATTGCTCAGGGTTGCTTTCTCACATCTTGAGGATCTCTGAGGACTGAGATCCCGCCACATCTCTGGGCACTTTTCTCAGGGCTGCACCATTCTCATTGTGAAAATCTGCTTCTGTATATCCAGTCAGCATTTCCCTTGCTGCAACTTGTGCCATTGCCATCTTGTTCTCTGCTGTACCCCTCTAAGAAGAGTCTGTCTCTGTATCCTCCATAATCTGAACTTAGGTAGTAGAAAACAGTAATTATAATTTTCACATTCTTGTCACGAGGCTGAACTAGCCCAACTCCATCTTCCTCTCCTCACACACCACATGCTCCTGTTCCTTGGCCATCTAAGTGATCTGGCCCCAGACTGACAATCTCTTGTACTGGGGGGCAGTCTTCAAGGGCAAAGAAAGAAGTCCCTGATATTACAGCCTTTACTCATCTCATACAGCCCTAGTATGGTAGAGATTTCCACTTGGTCTCAGCTTGGCCAGAGGACATTATACCTCTGCCCTGGGAACTTCACCATCATTTGGGAGAAACTGCAGAATATGTGAGAATGAAAAGAACATAGCCTCCATGCCTACAGGTGTCATTGGTTTTTCTTTTCCTTTTTACAGAGGTAGACAGAAAGGGACTCCATCCTGGGACAGATATTGAGACGTTAGGCCAAGCAAGGAATTTCATTTCTAGAAAAGCTGTGCCCAAAGCATTCTTCATCTCACCGGGCTGCATTTAGAATTACCGCTTGCAATTGCTGTGATGTATCTTCAAATGCCTTACACTGCATCTTTGCCAGAAAGGAGTTGCTAAATGCTTTCTATGAGGATGCAGTTCCACAGCTGGCTTCTACCTAAGTCTGTGCTGCCATCAAAATGGATGATCCTGCCATCTCCTTTCCCCTCAGCCTCCCCCAGTGTGCTGCCCAGCTCCTCCTCTTCTGGTGGAAGATTGCGGAAATGATCCAACTGAAAGCTAATCAAAATTTAAAAAACATTGGATTCTTGTTGGATCAAGTCCCTGGCTACATGGTCACTGGCACTAGAGCTCAAAAAGAGTGAAAAATATAAAGCTAGGATTGCTCTTCGCTATAGTAGCATGGGCTCAGATTGGTTCTACCTGCTCATGAGCACACACTACTAAGACACCAGAAAGTCGCTGATATACTGAGACAAGGTCTGTGGATTAGATGTTGCCATGTTTCAGTGACACCCGCCTCCTCTTATTCAACTTCAGTGATATTCAACTTTAGTTCTTTGCTGCTAATGGTTCAATTGCTACAAGGAGGGAGATACTGTGTCGGGAGGACACAGAGTTCCTGAACTGACTCTAATCTGACTTTGTTCACCACAGATGTCTTGCTTTCCAGCACTGCATGTTTTTTTTCCATGCAGTCTGTACCCCAGAGCAGGGAGCCAACCCATCCAACTATCCCCACTGCTCATCCAACCTGGCTTCTGTCATCTCTACAAACCAAGAAGATGCCAGTTTTCATTAGCAAAGGACTGACTAGATTTTTATGTTGATAAGATTTTCTCAAGCTGAATACACTGTCCTAGCAGAGACAAGGCACTCCCAGGATTTCCCTCAGTGTTGCTAGCTGGGACCTAGCATGGACATCACCTACTTCAGCTGGAGTAAGGGCTCCCTGAGCTCTGAATTTCATTCCTGGTTTTATCTCAAGACTGATGCACTGAAAAACCTCACTTCAGCTCGTGATCTTGCCCGGCTCCCTTTTTCAAGGAAGTTGTGATCTAGCAGTTTCAGGGAGGTCTGACTGTTCTATATTACAAATATTTGGACATGCCAGCTTCAGAGGGAGATTCATCCCTCTTAATCCTTCCCAGCAATAATAACTGGATAAATTAGGAAGAAATTAATTAAGCAAAAGAAAAAACAGGCTGAATATCTGGGAAAATACCTTTATACTGAATCACCTTACAGTAACCTCTTAGGGGCTTGGGGCCGGACATGCCACTCTTGATGGCTGAAAGTGAATGTGGACAAAATGACAAAGAAAGCAACGGGAGCAATGCACCTGTGCTGGGAGGTACAAACGAGAAATGGTTTAACAGGCTTTGTGTATCTGTGACACTGCTGGAAGAAAGATAAAGTCAGTCAGCTTAGATTTTGAAAAAATCCCAATAATGTAAATTCCGTAAGTACGAGCCAAGCCTATGAATAAGATAAATCTCGTAGTCACTTTGCCAGTGATATCCTTCTAATCTCATCCTTCCTCGATGATGCTGCTCAGAGTGAAACACTTCGCATAAATGGTTTGCTGCTCAGAGCAGTCACTCATGCCTCCCACTCAGACCCCAGGATTTGAGAAGTCCCCTGGATTAAGGCTGTTACTATTTCAAGTCCAGAGTGAACCAGATGAGTAAGGACTCTAGGTAATTTTCAAGCAACTGTGAGAGAGAGTGAGGAGAGGAGGAAAATAGAAGGGCACCAGCATACTAGGAACAGTGCGTCCCACACTGGCCTTGAACCGTACAGTAGGATCTTAATGTGTTTTACAGACACAAATGACCCAAGAACAAGGAATTAGCAACATGCTGACAGCAAGGGAACAGTAACTGAAGGGCCAGTCCACCATTTTCCAAAAATGAACCTGAAGTGGCGGTGCAGTTTTCAGTGATGCTGTGTATCTTGCTCCCCAGCTAGAAACAACCAGCTCAAGGTTAAATAGTGAGTTGGGAACCAGAGCCAGATGCCCTGACCTGTGATATCCTAGGAGTGTGGTAGAGCCATTTATACCCAGCCAGGGAGAGTGCTCAACTTTGCCATGTCAACTTTTCATACACACTCCATGTCACTTTATGGAGAGGAAAAAGATGATTCTGGATACCCGGAAGAGGAAAATCAAATGTGTTTATCCAAACTACATCTAGGACCACTAATAACCATCTGCTTTCTGCTTACTATTTCTTCATAGTGCATGTACACACAAGAACCGGCCTCAGTACTACTTATATAGTATATACTATTAAAAAGTATGTAATCCCTTAAAATACAAGAGTTTTCATAATAATCCGTGCATGTACAAATCCCTACATATATTTCATATATTCTTACCACACCAACATGAAATAGTTTAAAGGTAAAGACATGAATTTTCAGAAGTGCTTGTCACACACTTACTATGTCACTCCCCTCCCCTCTGCTTCCCTACGGAGTGCCCCTCTGCCAGTGCTCTTCCCTCCTGCATGACAGTTTCCACCAGAGCTTCCAGTCTGACACTAGAGCCAGGGAAGTCTTGTCATTAGCAGCAAACAGGCTGGACTTGCAGAGCTGTGCCGCGGGAATGCCTGGGGGAGAGTGGGCACGTCACGTGCTGTTTCTGCCTAGCTTAGCACTACAGTGTTTCCAGGTTTTGCTTAATTAAAACAGAGCGTGTCTTACACAAGTTCTGAACTCTCCTATTTCTATCTGAGATATGTGGGGCTGCAGACTCTCCATCACATCCTGCATGTCCCTTGTGCCAAGACCATATTTGAATCTAAATTATCCATTTTAATTAGGTGTAAGACAATTATTATTGTTTTTTAGTGAATTACTTTTCTCTCTGTAATTAGTACTTGTCAGTTCAGCACAGCCCAGCACTGGTGTAACCCAGTGACTGCAAGGATGTGTCTAAAATCTTTTTTCTCCCACACAGCAAGTCACCATAAATAATACCATTTTTCCTCTCTTGCACACTGGAGATGTTTTACACTGTGATTATTTTAAAAATTCACAATCAGGCCAGCAACATTTGCCAGTCTGAGCACATAAGGAACTGCTGGACAGGGAAAGAATTTGGTCAAATAAAGGCAACTCACCTCCTTGACCCTGTTTCATTACTATATGCTTTAAATCCTGGCTGCGTCTGTCTCTCTATAAAAACATCAGACTGTCTCTTACACTCATTTGTGCTCACTGCTTCAGTGTGGCCTTACTTGACAACTTCTTCCATCTGTTTACTACTCTTTCATATTCTGCCTGTATTCCCAAATTATTCTACTTACAATAACGCTCAATATTCATAGAGCATCTAGCTGTGGAGGGGTGTGAGGTGTTTTGCAATCAAGTGAGGATCTCCTACAACTTTGCTAGGAGGAAGCGAAGATTTCTAGTCCCACTCGATGGCAGGACGAAAGGGCCCTAATGTATCACTAAGAGGGAAAGCAGGTCCTCACAGAGTGTACCCAGATGCGGCAGCTGTATGTGCACGGGTGGTCTGTGTTCCCATATGACCGATGTCAATACTGTCAGGGGAGCCCAAAGGGTGAGTCAGCTGAGCTAATGTTGGTGTCTAGCTATCCAGCTCCACTGATTGTAACAAGGGGCACAGCTCAATTACCTACCTTGAGATGTTTTCAGCTAAGAAATTGTCACGTGTGCATGAGTCAAGCTCTTGATTTTCACTGCCTAGACACTCAGTCCACGTGCAGACACCTACACTGCGGCACTTGCACTGAGGTGTCTGCAAACCGGAGCTGAGTGCTGCCTCAATGATGTGCCTAAGATCCCAGTTTGGTTACAATGCTTGGAGGTGAAGCTGAGACCCTTGAGTTGCTGCTCATCCTCCTTTGTCCACTTGAACTGGAAGAAGCACCTCTTCTAGCCAAGTTGTCACCATGTGGAACAGCTATTTGTGTCCTACTTGCGGGACACAGCAAGCAACCCAGGACCCGAGTTGTTGCCTGCTTGTCACTCAGTGACCGAGCTTAACCGACCTTGACCTTAACACCTGGGGTTTGCTAGTTCTGATCTCTAAGGCAGTTCTCATCTGAGTGGCCTCTGTTCCCTTCCACCCTTCAGTCTACCTTACTTTTCTCTAGCAGAAAAACAGACTTTAACTCCTTAAAAAAGCAGAGGTGCTCTTCTCTGAGCACTCAGAAGAGCAGGCCGTGTATTTTTTTTTCCATATCATAGTGGTGCTGTTTGCTGGGAGGTCTCCTTGGCTTAACAACTGCCCTGACCAGGAAGTTTTTTTTACGACTTGTATTGTTCATCAAGGGTTTGGTACTGTTTCAGAGTCACAGCCCTGACATTGCTGTGTCAGAGAATGCTCGTGTTTAAAAACCTCTGCAAAGAGCATCATACATATCCAAAATGCTCATTTGAACCTGTTAGCTCCTAGTCTTCAAGGTAGAGCTGATGGCATCCTTCATCCCCTGCCCAGACAATTTTTAGGCATTTGCAGAGGCAGTTGAATGGCTCTGATCCTTTTTCCCTTCCCTCTCATCACCAAAAAAAGCTCTCTTCCCTCCCACTGTCAGGTATTGTGCAAAGTTCAGGAAGCGAATAACAGACAAGGCAAGTAGGGCTTCACAGCCTCTTCCCTTTTAGCTTTCCAAGCTCATACAACTGTGTCATTCTGTATACAGATACTTCTTGTGTGCAGGTGTTTGTGAAAAAGTTTCACAAGACAGGAAAGCTGGATCTGAATAAAAGTAAAGTAGGAATTACCACTGCTAGGGTCCTAGGAGCCAAAAATCCCCTTATCAGTACAAAAACAGGCATATGTTCTTAAACATTACATCTTTGGTATTTCCAGGCCAGACTTCATTAATGACCTGGTGACTCTCCCAGCTGACCAGCCAGATTGGAAATGTATTTTTTGGTAGACGGACACAGAGCACTAATGTGGGAATCAAAAAATAAAAAGGTCTGCACAGTGGCCTAGTGGGATTCAGCCTCGTGATAAGCTGCAAATCACTAAACTGTGCTGGACAAGCCATGCATGCACCACTAGGAGAAACAGCCCAAGTGTTGATCTACCAGTACAAATGTTATAGTAACAGTGAGGAGTAGGCACCCGCTAAAGACTCACTTTCTGCTTAAGTGCCTCCCTGGCCTGGGGGAGCTCTTGTGTTGGTGTGCTGTAGCTCCATTCCTACCGCGAGCTCAGAAGAGACCACTGGCAAAGTACCTTCTAACATCCCGAAACCCTGCAGCATCTGCTAGACAGCCCAGCTGTGCACCGTGGCCCCAAATCACCCTCTGCAGGAAAACCTGACCCACAAGTGACCGTTTAATCTTCTCTCTATCCAATTTGGCTCAGCCACGTGGCATCTGCCTTCCACTGCTCTGTCACAAATAAGTGCACAGCAAATCCTTGCCTAATAATGATCACTGGGATCAGCGCACGCTGTGACAATTCTTGATGGCTGCTTGCTGTTTGGAAATGATGCTGACCCTCAAAAGACAGAAGGGTCAGGGAGTGTGTTAGTGGGAACCCAAGTCACCAACCTCCAGTATCTCACAGAGCATCACATGGAAACCTCAGCATGCATATTGTCTGAGAGGGGAGCAAGGCACAGAAGATACCTTCCTCAAATGCTATATGCATATTGCAGGGGAGCAGAACAGCTGAGGGCAATGGAGACATATCATTCAAAAGAAAACAGTCACATGAGTGTAGCTGTTGCACAGTAGTTATGCCATACACATTTACAGCTTGATACATATCTGGCAAAAAAGGATCCATGGGTTTTATCTCACCTCTGGGAATCAAATAGAACAGGGCAGCCTGAGACAAGGAAATCAAGGGTGCATATTTATCCCAGACATGGACGACACAGGCTGAATGGCAGAGAACTGGATGGTTTTGCCAATCTCCATGTGTTTGTGCAGCCTCACTTTGACTCATCAGTATCTCCAGCACACAAATAGCTAAGTGCCTTCCAGACTTAGGGGAAGAGACCTTGGCCAGTACTAAGGGCCAGGAAGTGTATGAAAATGCAAAACAGCTGTCAGTGGAAGAGAGTCTTGAACTCCAGGTTGTTTCATTTCCAGCTGAGCAAATTTTCTCTTATTTTACAGCATACAGAGAGAACATATTCTCTGGTGCCTAAGGACCACTCCTTGTCTCTGCAATACAACAGAACAAATAGCCCAATCAGGCCAAAATGCACAGCACGCTGAAAACTGAGAACATTTGGGATGTCATTAGAGAAGGTGAAAACCTCTCTTGTAGCCTGGGAGGGCCGATATTGCTGGTGTGATCGCAGTGCATAGAGGCGGAGGATTATCTGGTGAGAAAAGACAGAGAGTAACATTCCCCAGGTTTGTCAGAGAGACATCACCTGCAAAGGGATGAAGGTATAAATCCTACAGAAGGAGGATTATACATATGGAATGGGCAGAACTGGGAATGATGCAAAGAAGTGAGGAGCAGGGTTGGGGAGATGAATGTTTCTGGGCTCTTTTGGAGGCAATGGGATAGCATGTGGGAAGTATTGGAAGCTGAATCAGGTGCAAAACAGCATTGTGCTGATCAGACAGGCAGAGCACATGTTTTCCAGCTTCTGCTCTCCCAAGATCATCTGCCTGCACTGTCTGTTTCACCAGTGAAACCCGATCTCAGTGACCGCCTCACATCGACTACCGGGAAAAATAACTGGATCCAACCCAAACAGAAAATAGAGCCATGATATGGTAGCAAAACCTCCTGCCAGCTTTAGAGGAGATGGTAACATTCACCCTGTATGTTTTTGATCCTCTTAAACATACACAGAGCAGCTCAGTTACACACACACATGCTCATAGTCCCTGCGTTAGCAAATAATCTCTGAAGTGGAACCGCACTGACTGCTTTGCAGAAATCTATAAGCCTGTAACTGTGTCTGTGTTCCCCTTGGGTTGTCACAGCAATAATACCTTCTGCAGAGTTCCAGCAGCTTAGTTCACTCTCCCACTTGCAGATGTACTTTGGTTACCTCTAATTAGAGCTTGTTCTCTCATTAAGTTGTGTAGAATTATTTCTGATATTCTCCCTGCAATGCATGCTTACTTTAAACTGATTTACAGTGACTCCCTCCATCACCCGGCTCTCTACTCCAGTTGAGTTTGCTATAGTTATCGAGTGAGTGCCCTGTAGGCTTGAGGAAGAGGTGCCACCATCAGTCAAACTGCAAAAGATGCTGATTTAGTTCTTCAGGCATTCATAAGTGTCCATCTCTCAACCTCCTCCATGCCTATGCTGCGTGAAGGGCAAACATAATCCTTAGGCTGGGGGCTACCACCTGTTATGAAGTCCTCTTGGAAGAGGCAGACAGAAATAACACATCCTGAACTGTGGTCAGTGGAGAAGACTCCAAAATTCTTACCATGAGCTTTATTGATTTTCCTAAATGTGTAATTTTCTGAAATCCCTACATATTGCATTCAAACTTGCTAGGCTCAGCTTATGCTGAAGACAGATCTTTTTCCAGCCATCTTCCAGCAGAAAGATGACGAGAAAAAAAATTCTGAGAGTGATAGAGCTAAATGAAGTGTAGTTTCCACCACCTTTGTGTCTAGAGGGTGGCTTCTTTGATGTCTAATAGGAGTGGACCTCTCATGACAGTTTCCCTACATGGGGTCACTAATTTAATGTGGAGGGATGCCTCAATTGACCATCTGTTTTCATGTAACTCATAAGAACTTAAGAATTATACAGCTTTTAAATTTTTGTCAAAGACGACTGAATTTGGCAATAAAGTTTCAATCTTAGTCAGTGCATCTCACAGACTTGCAGACAGAATTAACATGGACTGTTGCTTAGGAAAGCAAGCTAGAAAGAGAGAGAAGAATATTTTTCATTTTTAGTAAAAATACACCTTGAGACAGGCTTTAAACAACATTCCAGCCAAATTAAGTAAGGGCCAAAAGCTGAAATAGCCTGTAGAAGGAAGAATGACTGTGAGCTTCCAGAAAGCAGCAATTATAATAGAATGCTTTCATTTGTTATAAATAGAATAATGGCTGTTTTGGTAGTCATCAGACAATTTGTAATAAATTTCTTCTATATTACGTATTTTTAAAGGTTTCTAATTTTTCAAAGTCTGCTTTTGCAAATTTGAAAATCTTAGTTACAGACCTCTTTTAGATTATCCTTCTATTCAATTTAAATAGAAACAGTTCCTACTCAGTTAAGTTTTTCTACAGCTAGTTTTCCTACAAGATTCAGATATGAAATAGCATAACCTCTTGGAGATTCAGTGATTATTGAATCAAGAAGTGCCTTGGCTATAACAAACAGAAATATCTGAGCCTTTGCTATTTTTAGCAATGTTTGTTCTCATTCTTAAATTTGTATCTGCGCAATTAGTCTCCCGTGATATTTATCTGACTACCATCACAAAAATCTCAAACCCTGTCCAAATCCACCCTGGGGAGCTACAGCAGATATTCAATACTAACTTTTGTACAGTTCCTCCTAAAATTACTGTAAAGGCTAATAGGAGATCTTATTGCTGTTTTCAGCTACCTCCTGGAAAGGTACAGATGGGGTGGGCCAGACTCTTCTTGAAGGTGCATGATTATGAACCAAGAGGACGGAGACACAAGTTGGGACATGTGAAACTCTGATTAGAAATCAGGAAAAAAAAGCTTTTTCATCATGAAAGTGGTCAAATATTGGACTGGGGTCCAGAGAGGCTAGTGGAATATCCACCCTTGGAGATACTGAACACTAACCTGGACAAGGCTCTCTAGCAACCTGACCTAGGTGGATCTGCTTTGAGCAGCAGGTCTGACAAGATGACCTCCAGAAATCCCTTCCATCCTAAATCATTTTGTGGTTCTGTGATTTTGTTTGACCTGAGCTATAACACTTAGAATCACCATCTTCCCCTGACATTTGCTTTGTATGCCTGAGCACCACCTCCAAAGAGAAGCAGCTCTTGTCCAGCAACACCAAGAAAAGGTCAGACAGGAAATAAATATATGAGGACTGGGAAAGAGAATGCTGATGGCAGCTGGAGAGGCAACAAGGTTATCATGTGGGTCTGGGTCATGGTAGTTTAGCAAACTGGATTTTATCTATGAGCTCTCACTGTGGGCTATAGGCCTGTAGAAATGCTTTTCTTAGAAACAATGTAGCCATCCTGTGTATGAAGAAAATTTTTCAAATATAGGTTAAATGTAGATGGCAACACTTCTGCCTTCTTGAGTCTGCAGGCAGCCTGGGGCAATGGATCTAAAAGGTAAGTGAGTTCTCATATGTCAGAGGAGGATGTCAACCAAAAAAAACGAGAGTTTTTTTAAATGCCATAACTATTACAAACTAAATGTCTTCATGGCTGAGTGCAGTGGTGCAGTGGCTGGACCAGGCTAAGCACTGTAGTGTGGCACCACCTTGGTCACGCTCCAAAGGATGCACAAGCCCAGGCAGTGCTTCTGGCACCACTGCTTCCCCATGCCTGGTATCCACCACTGCGATGCACAGGTATTCAGCAGGCATCAGGCACTGGAAATACTTGGACTAGAAGAGGGTCTTGGCCTGGCAGAGAGAGGTTTAGGAAGCAGGTTTGAAGGAGGAGACAAAGCTACCAAGAACTAGGAAAAGTTGGTAAAAGCACAGCAGGTCAGGAATCCGCTGAACCATGTTGTGTCATTGAACCTCCCACCAAGGATTCAACTCTGCTTGGAAGTGGGGGAAGATGCACTTTCTTACCTAGTACAGACTGGAGATTTAGAGGCAGGAAGCAAGTGCAGCCTTACCCAGGACAGCCACATCCCCTGGGCCACATCACTTGGGTAACAGACGAGTCCCAGTCCCTGTTCTGCCTGATTTGTAATCAAGGAAGTGCTTTAACAGCTATGTTAATCTTCTTTCCTAACTAGCTGGATCCTGTGCATGTTCCGCCACACTGAAATTTCCTTGCTTTTAATCTGATGTGGAATAAAGCTGTCTTCAAATACAGAACTTTTTCCAAGAGGGATATCTTTTTTGCAAGCCAATCCAAGGGTAACTGGAGTTGGTTTCCAAGGATGCAAACACTATATGGTCCTTATCATGACAGTAAAGACAAAGGTTCATATGCAAAGATGGTTTCAGTTCTCAGTTTCTGCGGCTTTTCCCCTTGGACACTTCAACAATTTTCCATTGTTGGAGATTTTAAAATCAAGATAGCATATTTCTTCTCTAGTTCTTGCACAGCTATTAAACTTCAAGCAGGATTTTTTTTGGGGGGGGGAACTTCTTTGCCTGCTATTATCAAGATGTTCAGACTGCACTAGCCCAATAACCCCCTTTAGCCTTAGATCTTGTAAAAATTCACCTTTCTTCAATATTAAGGAAATACTGGGCTTTTTATGTCCTAAAATGTGAACTCTTTGGGGCAGGAAAAGCCTTTGCTTCATTTCTTGGTACAGTGCTTTACATACTGACACCCTCTAAAGGTTACCATAGTATTAAAATAAAGAATAGTCAAGAGGATAGAAGCACCCATCACTTCACTTCTTCCTCTTGAACAAACCACTTCTTTAATTACTTAACTGCTATTTCTCAGCTGATACAATATTTTATTATCTACTTTTCTTGAATGCTCAGCTGATCCATCTTAATGATCTCTTCATATAACTTGGAATGGGATAATAATCAGTTTGTACTTTTCCAGCACCTTTAATCCTGACAGGTCCTTAACAAGGAGAAAAGGAGAGTAAAAGTGCATCATTAATCAGACAAGGCAAGGTTATGCAAGATACCAGATGAGTTAAGAACCACACAGTTGAAAGTGCTGGGGAGTTCAGTAGGGCAGTTGTAGTCCATGGCCCATAATCTTTCTGCACTGCTCAGCACTGACAAGATCTCAGCTGGAGTATTGCTTTCAACTTCAGATATTGAAAAAATTGAAAAATGTGGACCAATTCATAAAAGTCCAGAGGAGAAAACCAAGGATGATTAGAGGTCTAGAAAGTATATCATAAAAGGAAAGATTGATTGAACTTGGATTGTTTGGCCTAGTCTTCACTACACATGACACAAGGAGTGTCATAGCTTCAAGTAGCCCTTCAGCTTGTGAAGTCCTCAGAAGGCCAGTTTTCTCTATATTTACATGCAACTACTGGATGATGAACTCATGTACTTATTGCTTGGAAAAAAAGGAAAAGAAAAAGGAAACAATAATCTGTTCTCCTTCTGATGGATAGGGCAAGAAGAAATGGGTTCCAAATGGAGCTGGAAAAATTGATACCAGACATCAGGAGAAACTTGCAAAGAAGAGGGATCATGAAATCCCAGAACAGAATGTCTAGGGAGGAGCAGAGTCTCCAGCCCTGCTGACCTGTAAGAACTGGTTAGGTCAGCCTCCCCCAGGTCAGGAGTTAGCTGCTTAGATTTTGGATGTGTGAAGTTTGATCACTTGAGAGCTTGGCATTGTCCAATGCTTGAACAAGATCAGTGCATGGAGAAGGAACAGAAGCTAAACCGATAGAGTATCAGAGGTTATGACAGTAATCACGGGAAACTACTTCAAAGAGGCTGCAGTCACATGGATGTCTCCATCAGATTAAGGTAAGCATCTCCAGATGCTCAATTCAGTATATACTTCAGTAGTGCTTTTTATACAGAGGTCTTAGGTAGAGACATGTACTTTCTGCATGGAATAAGTGACCTCATGTCCTCATCTTAAACTTAAACACATCATCATTTTTGATAGGACTATAGTGTAAAACAATCAATTCTTGATAAACTTCTCCTAATACAGAACAACATGGCACAATGGGACACCACAAAGTCAGTAGCAGTCTTTGATCCCCACAATAACTGGCAGAATATAGAGTTCATCATCTCTCTCCTATTCTGCAAAGCTGCTCTGTGTCTAGGACCTGCAGGTCTAAAAGGATTTGAGGTTCAAAGTACAGCTGATAATCTATCCTCCAAACATAATGGAAGTTCCCACTGTAAAGTTCATCTACAGAGGAGACTAAACTTTCTCAGGAACCAGCTCAAGATTGAATTACCCCATCCCTCATGCAGTTTATACAATTTTCCTCCAAGCATAGTTTGGTTTCTCCAACAAAAGCGTCAGGTGCAGAAAACAATATCAAAAAAAAAAAAAAAAAAAAAAAAAAAAGAGAGAGAGAGAGTGAGAGTTTTGGCTCATCATTCTCCCACTCTGCACCACCCTTTCCCTCACTCCCACTGCAGGGAAGATTAAACCCTATGTAACTGCTGTTGGTCATCACACTGTGCACCACCAGTGTTCAAGTTGCAAATGGAAGGTGTTTGGACACAATGGTAACTTAGGTGCAGAATGAGATGAGCGGTACGAGGACCTGATTGATTTTAGCCAAGAAGGAGAGAAGGAAGAGGAGGTGAGAGGGGACCATCAAAGAGTTTAAAACCATGACTGATGAAATGAGGCACAAGGTTTGCAGGATCTGGGCCCTGTCACTGGAATCAGTCTATCCAACAGCATTTTGCCTTATCTCAACATTTTTCACGGAGGGGCATGGGAGCACCATATTTATTACCTACATAAGTTTCCAGTTCCCATTGTTTTTTTCCTCACCAGAGGAAAGCCACCACTCATTGCTCGCAGCTGCTGACAACATAATCTGTTCTACAGTAACCAGTGATAAAGCAAAAAAGGATAAAGGGTTGGGCATGCAAGGATGGGGGAAGCTAAGTCTTCAGCATCAAGCAACTCCTTTTAGACAAGTAATCCCAGTTAATAAACAAGAATGAGAAAGATAAAAAGTTAACAAGCTTATTCTGCAAGTATTATTTCAATCTAGTTTTTCATGGAAACTATGTTATGTTGATTTTTCTCTTGTCTAATAGGATATCATATCCTTTCAAAGCTTTTGCTCCAGCTGAAGCTCTGTTCTGCATGGACTCTCCATGTGCAGGGTAGCTGAGCCAATACTGTAATCTTTCCCAACAGGACATTACTAGTTTTCCTCTTCTTCATCCAGCCACAATTTTCATGAAAGTTGCAGGAACTTAATGCTTCCCCACTTTCTGCCAAGTCTAAAATCGCCCAAAAGGCTTAGAGGAGGACTGAACATAAAGTCTAATAGCTAGCACAATGATGTGGCTTTATTCCTTTAGACATAAGCTACTAAAAGTGATGGGGTGATCACAGACATAGACCAGTAATTATAGTCTATCTTACTATCTTACTCCAGGCCTGGGACTAAAGAAAACAGATTATTTTAATCTAGTCCACATCATTAAATCAGCCCTCCCCAAGGCTGGTATTCTCCTGCGAGCTAAGGTGAGATAAGCTAGCCATGCAGACTGAACCATCTTTCTAGCACAACCTGTTGTGTCCTCCCTCTCTCCCAAGGAAATAGAGGATTTTAGGTGTGGGATTGGTAATTAAGCTGTAGCTGAATTGTCTCTATGATAAAAATTCAGTCTAAAGCGGTAAGTTGCACAAACTCAGAGAGCATGCTCTCCAAGTGATTTATTCCTTTGCACTTGCAGTGGATTTCTGCAGGCATAATCTGAAGCTCAGCACCTCCAGCTCATTATGAAGTGATTCAAGGACAGCTTCCACCCAGAAGCCTTGGTCCAAGTCCTCGCCCAGGGAGTGTACTCAAGGTTGGAAGCTGTACACACACATTCACCTTTCATCACCTTGGAGCTGCAAGCACAGCGGATACATAGGACACACAGCATCACAAGCACTATCAATCATCCAGCTTTTGGCACAACCATATTTCTGACTCTTGCACCATCCTTGAAAAGAAAAACGCCAACATGAGCAAAAGGCTGCCACAGAGGAGGCCCTTGCTGTGAATGAATATTTGCTTGAAAGACAGCCTGAATGCAATTCAGTTTTGTATGAACAGAGCCCGTTCCAGAGCAAGTGTTGCCTTTGTGGAAATAACAGTGACTCTACAGAAGCAAACAATGGAGCTACATGCTTTTGCATTGCTTGTTCTGTCACTAACTGACATCAGCCACTGTTAATCACGGCCTGAAATGTATATCTAAGAAACAGTGACACAAACACAGACAAGTTCCTTCATGAAGCCTTTTATATGGGGGAAGTGAAAGAGAAGAAGAACTGCTCCTCAGGCTAGCTAGTGGCACTGAAATAAATGGATCAGGCATCAGAGTTTCAGCAGGCACAAAAGGTGAAATCTCCATCTCCTGGCGCAATTAAAAGTCAATCGGATTAGTAGCCTTCAGTGCTATTTATAGAAACTCTGCTGTGTGCACAACATTATCGAAATACAGGGGTCAAGTCTCTGTCTTCCCCTCTGCTGTTAAAGTTAATAGGAGCTTTGCCAATCAACTCTGTGGCAACAGAGTCTAAATCTAAAATAGATGATACCCAGGACTATGTTCAGTTGACGGCTCAAACAAGTCTTTTCCTGAAGCCAAAGAAAGTTCTTCCCGTACAGTATGGATTTGATCTTGGGACATGTAAAACAAGATGAGTTAGATACAAAGGTAGTAAAAGTCAAAGACAGAAAGGTAGAGAGGTAGCCTCAATGTCACAGGGCGCTTCTTCCTTTTCTTTCTGTCATAAGTTGCACTATTCAGATTGAAATCTAGGGGGCTGTGTCCCACAGCATCTCTTAGTCTTCTGTTTTAGCAGAACTGGCTGTTTTCCAACGAATGATTCTCCTTCTAACACCAAGTAAATGAATCATGTGGGAATACGCGTATGAAAAAGTACACGGATGGGACACCTGCGCAAGAAGCACTGTTGTTATGTGACTGAATGTGTTTGAAAACAGAGTGCAGATATTCTAGCCAGTTTGGACAGATCTCACTGAACATCAGCTTCTCTTTTCCTGAGTTTCCCTGGCTTTCCTACAGGCTTGAAATGTTGTTTCTAGAATTGTTTCTTTTCTATTCATTCATTATCATGCTCCAGTCCTGAATTCTGCCATAGGCTACCTTTTTCCTTTTTAGCTAACTCTAGGAAGAAGGTACCTGATTCTGCTCTCTTAAAAATGTGTAAATCAGAAATCTGAAATCAATGGAAAGTGGCCGTGAATTCTTTTTATACACAGAGAAGCACCGCAGTGAGTTCCTGCACTCCTCAGTATTGCTGAGAGAGCAGTCTGCAGAGTGGGGATATTTCCTGGCTTCATTCATGACTTCTCTGTAGACATTACCCAGCAGGAAGCTAATGATGGCTTCTGTGTATGCCTGTATTTGTAACAGGAATCGAGCTGAGATTCTCGCTTGTTATTTCAAACAACTCATGATTCTGACCAGCCATTAGATGGTACTAACGATTCATTGCTCCTATGTTGGGCCTCCAAGAATGGCATTTTGATCCAGACTGAGGAATTAGGAGCAGGAACAAAGTAGGAACTGTTAGGTAGGGGCAGAACTGCCGTGCATCTGATCTAGTGCACTGTCACAGAGAGTGGCCAGAGCCAGATGCTTCAGGGCATCAAGGTAAGACTCCAGAGAGAATCTCTCTTCAAATTTAGGGCCATCTTAGCTTTAGAGGGGTCTTGGGCATGGCAGGTGCCTACATGCTGAAGACATGACACAACATGTGCATGAGATCCAGACTTGTGCACCTGGAGACAGATCTCACCAGCCCTGCGCAAGTGTCTGTCAAGCTGTGGGGCTACAGCCTGGCCCTGGGGCTCTGCCTGTTTGGTGTTACCTTGATCTCTTCTAGATTGGCTTCAGATTTGGAACATGAATCTTACTTTCAGATGCATTACCACTAATTCCAAAGACCCTTGGTATCCTCAATTACCATTTGGTTTTACAATCCTTTATTAAACTTAGTTAACCTCTTTGGCCTGCTAACCTCCTGCAGTAAGGACTTCCGCCACCTAATGACATATCACATGGAAATGCATGTCCTATTGCCCTTCCTAAGTTGCCTTCTCTTCTAATTTCCTTTAAAGTTTTCATGTTCTTGTATTGATGAGTTGGTATCCCTAAAGTCTGGAGGAGACTTTGAAGTGGATAGATATAGTGTCTATTTTCAAACATTGCTACCAAATACTGAGCTAAGTCCAAACCAGTAGTCTGCAGGCAAAAGTGTCTATGATCTATTCTCTCTCATTCTCCATAGCCAGCCAATCCTATCTGCACTGACTTTTCAAATGTCCATCTTTACAGTATTTTTTCTCAGAAAGGAGAAATGGAGAAACACAGACAGAAACTGACAGATAAAAAAAAGAGTATTCACCCTCTAACTGACAATCTCACAAGCGATCATTGAGACACACTGATTTCTAAAGGACCTCCGTTTCATTTAAGAACGCTTTTCTATTTATTTTCAGCACAACTAACACCAATTCTGAGATGCTAAACCCTGTCGTACTGCCAAATCTTTGTGACACGGACAAGCAGTTTATCAACTGATGTGAAGGGACTTTTAACCTCGTGCCTTTTTCCTGCTGCTCTCCATAACGTGCTTTCAAGTTGGTTACATACCAGGCACTATGAAACATTTGTGGGAGTGGAGCTCATCTCAGTTTCTTTCTCTTGCAGAACATTGTCGAAGATCAAGCATACCAAATTCTGCAGTTACAGAGCATTAACCAGGTAGAATATTAATAAGAATAGAAGAAAATACTCCAGATTTTTTCCTCCTCACTTTCCCCGCAAAGCTCTGCCTTTCAATTCACAGACTCAGAATTAGGTGACATAATGGTGCAGGACATTTACTCAGGGAAACCTTTGAAAATGCAGAACAAGTCCCTGAAAGGCAATGCCATTACTGAGTGCAGAGTCCAGCCCATCCAACAGCTTTCATAAAGTCAAGCCCTGGTTTTCAATAAAAGCAATTGCCTCTTTCAACTGCCAGCCTTGAGCAGACATTGCTCTTCCTGCCCTAGACTTGGGAGCTTCGATGCTGTGTTCACTTGGTCATCAGATCCACTCTTTTTTTGTCTGCAATACTGATTGCTCTTGAGTAACATGCAATGATCAGAACAGTTTTACAATAATGAGCTTTACTCCTTCCTACAGTCCTCAGCACATTTTTAAATGAAAGAATCAGCTTACCCTTAAGAGCCACAAACAAACACGAGGAGCTTAAGATATAAGCAATTCAGTAGCCTGAAGTATTGTGCATGCTGGGCAATCATAAATTTAAAGTGAAAATCTCTACAGATTTTGTTTTGCATTAGATATTAAATAAAACCCACTTGCGAAGCCAGATTAGTAAGAAATCTTTTGGGCTGTTGCATTTTTTAAGGAAATCAAAACAGGATTAAAACATCTTTTCAAGACTCACTGTCATTTTATCTGGGTAAATAAGCTTAGAGTGCCTAACAGTCAATTTATAATGAAGGCTTTTGTTCTCACTAGTGTGATGCAGCCCTGCAAATTTGCCCACAGCTGCAGCAGTTTCAGATGGTTCTGACAGGTAAAGAAAATACTGTTTATTTCTGTCGTTGCCATTAATCTACACAGTAAAGAATTAGCAATTACATTTTGTGCCCAAACAGATAAATTTTCTGGAGGGTCCTGACAAGGCTGGCATAGAATAACATGCATTTATCACTTCTACAGGGTGGATCCTGTTGTGAGGGTCCAAAACATGAAGGGTTTTTCTCAGCTGTTAGGCTGGAAAATGAACGGGACATAAAGGCTAAAGCAGCAATAACAACCATGATAAAAAAGGAACAAGGATTTCAGGATATAGCCTAGTTACAGTTTTACTAGAGTAAAGACCAAAAAATCAAAGTGCAGTGCTGCACTGATTCAATTCTCATAGTTACTCTGAACTTTATTTATATGAAGCTGTAGTCAGGATATGACCATGCTTTAAAACCCTCGGATTTGGGCTTATATAATGACTTGTGCTTTCGAGCTGCTCCAGAGCAAAGAGTTTCAGATGCTCCTCAAGACTTGCTAGTTAAGAAAAAATCATTTGCAGAATAAGGTACTACTTGAGGACAAGTAGCAGAATCCAGCTGTAAGTGTCTTATTATATTGGTCAGAAACTGTGAGAAGCAAAAAAGAGAAATCCTGGTGAAACTATTACATACAGGTCACGTCTGCTCAGCTTCTCACTCAGGTAGGCTGGCAGATGGTCAGCAAATAGTCTCACTTCTACAATGCAACCTACACGGGTTTTAAGTGTGGAAATTAGCATCCAATTATTCTCAAGCGCTTATACTCTCCAAGGAAGCAAGTTACCTCTATTTTAACTCTGCTTAGGATCTATTTGCTCACACGCGTAAACCAGTCTTGCAGGCACTATATCTCGTGTACACAGGCAGAATGGTAAGCCAGGAAAGAGTACTAGAAGCATGAAATAATGCAAATTCCCAGGCAGGGAGTTGCATGGCTTCCAACTTTTACAAGAGATAGGGAGGAGATAGTCAAGTGAGAAAGGCATAAAGCATGTCTGAAAAAGAAGATGATTTTCCCCACCCCCATCTAAAAGCCTGTCATGAAAAATGTGCCTCATGGCACATCAGTCAGCTGCATAAACCATTAGAGAATGCTATAGCCCATTGAGCAGCTAGCTCTGATCCGTGAGACCTATGGGTATGACGATCCCGGGAGGGCTGTGGATATTCAGCTGATTTGATGGCAGGCCCTGCTTCTCCCTAAGATGAGCCCATTCCTTCCCTCCTTACCCCTGTCACCACCACCATGGATAGACACAAAGAAAGAGAGGCTGGCTGCATAGAAGACATTGGCAATATCCATGGGACAGGCAGGATGCATACCTGAGCCAGGCTGCTCTCGGATGAGTGCACTGGCTTTCCTTAGCAGAGCACAGAAGCCCATGAAGGGGAAAGAAGAAATGGGGCAAAAGCTGTTTTGTTCAAGATTTCAACACAGGTGACAGGATCTGTGTCAAAAATAGATATGGGTATCAGCCAAGTCTAACCTTGCAAACCTTCCTCATGCAAGGATCCTTTATTATCACGGGTAGCAGGACTATCCTGGGCTGTAAGGTTATCTGCATATCAGAGCTTGATCCCACAAGCTGGAGTCTTCAGCTGCTGCCTGCGGTTGTATTGTGTTAAATACAAATGTTGCTGTATATATTACTGTATGGAAGTTGCCTGCCTGAAAATACAGGAACTACTTTAAATTGTAATCAGATGGGGAGAAAAATGCCCTGAGGTGGCACTTTGTGTTTTGGCGAGGTTGTGTATGTTTCATTCTCCCGTGTAGTGGATGGAAACTTCCCTGGCTCAGCCTCAGCCTGTACTGAGGAACATTTCTGCAAGGCTGTAGCAGCTTCCACTCAGCAGTTCTCCCTCCAGCTAGTGCAAGTGGGAGCCTGGGCCCAATGGTAAGCCTGCACAGCTCCTGCTATCCGTCCCGCAGGACAGATCAGGTGGATCAGGTGGGGTTGCCTCCTGCCACGTGTTCGTAGTGACTTAAGTTGTATTTTTAAAAGCAAACGGCATGTGAAATACTCCTCCCCCCCTGCCCCGCATCATTTCTCCTTGCAAGTGGGGATCACGGTGCCTGCCGGGGGGCCCAAGGCCCCCATGCCCATAGGTGCCCTGCTCCATGGAGCAGTGCCTGGACTGCTGCCATGCCACATCCGCACGGCCCTGAGGCGGGGGGTGGTGGTGACACCCTCGGGCTTGCACACGGGGCTGCAGCCGGACGCAGCCCCCCACTTCCCCGGGGCCTGCCGGGGGGCGCCGCGCCCGCCCGCGCAGCCCCCGCGCCCGCCCCCGCGCAGCCCGGCGCGCACGTCTCACCTGCTCGGGCCCCTGGAAGCAGATCCTGCAGAGCGGGGTGCGGATGCCGCTGTCGACGCTGCTGCCCAGCGAGTAGCGGTCCTCGGCCTTGCCTTTGGCGAAGTCGTCCGAGGAGGTGCTGCTGGGCAGGGAGGCGGGCGGCTCCCCGGCGGGGCTGCCCCACTCCTCGGCGGCGGGGCTGCCCGCGCCGCCGCCCGCCGCCGCCCGCCAGCCGGGCCCGCGCCCCCCGGGCGCCGCGGCGCCGCCGGCCGCCGCCGGGCCGCCCGCCGCCGCCTCTGCGCCGCCGGGCATGGGGAGCGGCGGCGGCGGCGAGGGCGGCGGCGGCGCGGGGGGTCTCCGCAGCAGGAAGACCTTCAGGTCATTGAAGAGCATGCGGCAGCGGCACTTGAGGAGGCCTTGGTTTCGCAACATCTGTCTCGGACGGAGGAGCCCGCAGCAGCAGTAGCAGAAAATGACCGCGCCGGGTGGTATTAACATGTGCCTTTCCTGGGCAGGCGGGGACGGCGGGCGAAAGAGGGGGCAGGAGCCGGGCGCCCCGCGGCCGGGGGGCTCTGCCGGGGCCGCAGCGCTCCGGCGGGGGGCTGCGCTGGCGGCTCGGAGACCGGCGAGAAACCCCGGGAGGACGGCGGGGCGGCAAGCGCCGCCGGATCCAGCGAGGCCGAGGGCAGCGATAATAAAAATAAAATCCGACTCGGCGGCCCTGGGCGCGGGGGGGGGGGTTATTCCCCGTCTCCCCCCCCGACGGGGCGAATTCCACAAGTTTGTTTAGAAATGAGCGGGAGGCGTAAAATCAGTGTCCCACGCCCCCGGGGTCTGGGGGGCGCGGGGCGGCACGGCGGCTTTGGGAAATCGGTGCGATGCTCTAGGGAGAAAACCCCAGATCAGCTCTCGCAACTCCTAAGCCTGTAAAAAAACCGGATCCACGTCTCCAGTGGGTGTGGGGAAGAGGGAGAATATGGTTCTCTCGACAGTATTTGGCATCGCAAGTAATTTCCCTTTTATCTTCTGATTCTTTTTTTTTCCAGTTAAAAAATAAAACCCAACCACACTTGCCCCGCTGTGCACTCAGACAAAATAACAGCGAATGGGGCTAACAAAATGCAAAATTGGTAGCTGTTGTTAGTATCAAAATTGCCTCTTTGACAAAAAAGACCTTCACATTGTTTGTAGGAAAACACCCTACATTTCCAACACTGTACTCTCAGGTGGCTTCAGATTTCACCATTGCTTTTGAAAGATTTCATTGTAAATATTAAAAGTCCCGAAAGAAATAATTAGCATTCAATGAGCTAAATCCCAGATGCACTCATAAATATATATAATAATATATATATTATATATATTTTAATATATATTTATATATTCTGACCTTCTGTATTCCAGCAGCTGTCTGGACCACGCCAAAAAAAATCAGAGCGAAATTGGTGAGGGAAGGTGGCTGAATTATTCCCTAAACTGTTACCATCCTGGACCAAAAAACCTGTCAAAATCGGATCTATTCTTTGCTTGTAATTGACTGGGGAAACGTGGATCTTACATGGTCACGTTTCCTTTCCTCCTTTCACAAAACAGGAACGTCATCAAACGCATTGGCAGCTTGTACAGACCATTGTGGATGGCGAGGCGGCCAGGGCTCTATCAGCAACTGCAGGGACCTCCTTTTGATGCATTGGACGAGGCTCCTTCTTTCTCTCCACCACCGTCCCCACCTTCATTTTCCTCCCCTTCTGTCCTCCTCCTCTGACTGTTGTTCTCTCTCACAGGCATTGACATTCAACCATTGCAAGTCTGTCGCACTCTCTCTTGCAGGGGGGGAAAAATCGGATCAGATAATTCTCTTCTTCCTCCTAAAAGGCTCCGATAGAGCACAATGCACCAGACACACAGGGAAGCATGGCTTATTTTTCTTGCGGCTCCTACCGTTTTGGCAACATTGAGCTGGTGTGTGCGTGTGTGTGTGCGCCTTTCTCTATCACCAGCCTCCTCTCAGCTCTCCCATCCGGCTTGCAGTGATGATGTTGCTGTTGCTATCTCCCTTGGATGCAATGGGGAACGCAGATTGTTTGCAGTGCAAGCGGGGATTTGCAGGAAGGGAGGGGTGTAACGTGGCCGTGCTCTCCTCCCTTCCCCGGCTTGCGAAAAAAAAAGGCCAAAAAAATAAAAAAGAAAAGAAAAGCAAAAGGAGGGATGTCGGGGGGGGGGGGAAGACTCGAAGGGAGAAATGGGGCCCTCCCCACTTCTGCTGCCGTGGGCTGCCGACTGCTTGCAAGAGCCCACGCCGGGGAGGAGGGGGGCCGGGAGGAAGGGGCTGGGCGGCCGCTGCGGCTTCAGCACCGCGAGCTGCGGACAGCTCCGGCGGGCGCGGCGCGGGCGCGGCCCCGCGGGCGCGGCCCCGCTGGCGCGGCCCCGCGGGGCGCGCACCCGGCCCGGCGCGGGAGGCCGGAGCCCCCGGGCGCGTCCCGCGCCGAGCCCCCGCGGGAAGCGACCGCCCCCGGCCGCAGAGCGGCGACTGCAGGATTGAGCCCTCGGGTCTCAAAGGAGCTGGAAGGCAGCGCGGTATCGCGGCCTGCTTAATAAGAAGCCTCTGTGCTCCGGTATGTTTTCAGCCTGGTTTTCACCTCCCATTGACTGTTGCAGGGACCTATGAAATAAGGAAACTTTGAGGGGCAGGTGGCAGCAATCAAGTCTTTGGCGATTTCTCAGGCAAAGGTGCCTGCTTTACAGGTTCTCAGCAGGATGCAGAAATCCCACGAACAAACTTTTCCTTAGTAGATTAATTAGTTGCAAAGGATTTCATGGTTTAATAGGTATGATAATCAATATTCTTCATTTCACTCCAGCAGTGTTTGTTCACTGATAGATTTGTTTTGTTTCAGGAGAATATATTTCAGTAGAAATACGGGTTTCTTTTAGCCCAGTTAAGGGTAAATCTGACTGAACACTATCATTTAATTAGAGATTTGCTAAAGGTAACCAACAGCAGCCAAAGCTAATAATTTTTGCTCTCTTCAAGCTATTTAAAAATTTTAAGTAGCGGCTGCTGGAGGCCTGTAGCTTTCCTCTGCACAGTGTGGCTTTCTCCTCATTGTCCTGTTAAACGCATCCCTGCCCCTAGATAAATGCAAGGGGCAAGGTGTTTCTCCACTGTCCTCACCATGCCAGCTAGGAAAGCTGACAAAGGCACCTGATTTGATGTGGACCAAAAGTATTAATGATATGGATGATCTGAAGTCTTGCAAACTGTGCAGTCTGGCTTACAGCAATTGATTTAAGTCAGGGTCCAGTGAACATCCTCCAGAAGAGATATGCCTTTTGATGACAAAGACGTGGGCCTGGATCTGATATCATGTCAACACTGCTGAAATTTAAGACTCCTTAATTTAGTTTCTCCATAGGCTCTTTGAGGGGTGTTTCAAACTCCTGCTTTGAAAGGATGCAACATGCAGCAACTCCTGGGCCAGATTCTCTAGCTGGTCAGTGCATAGGGTATTCAGTAGTAATGACCAATGGATAGGGAATCTATTGTCACTCAAAGGTTGTTTCAAGCCCTAGACAACAATTTGAAATTGTCTCCCTTGTTACAAAACGTGACATGCATAACCACTGTGCCATGATAAGCAGAGGAATCTATGTTGTTACCTAATTAAAAAGAGAGCAAAACTGATTATTTGCTACAGGAAAATGAAACCAGCACATGCAATTAATTTCCAGCAAATAAATTACACATCAGGATACTGCAAAGTTAAAGCATTCATCATTGCAGCCTGCCATTTCTCAGAAAAGCTGGGTAGATTTGCCAGTGTGGATCTCTACAACATACTGAAGGCTTCTCAGAATTTCACGTGTCTAATGGGGTCATTAGAGAAATCATAATGGAAAGAGCAGTTTAGGGACTTCCTGAACATGAGACAGGCTGGCCAGAGGCTGAGTCTCTGTGCCACCTTCTAGTATGGCTTTCCATTCCCCTGATTTTTATTGCCCTCATCTCATTTTCTTGATGTCGCCAACATTTTCAGAATGGTTCCATCAATAACAAAATTGGAAAAAAGAATATATTGTTGTCATCCGTTGCTTGTATAAAGCATCCTTCATCCTTCCCCTCTTGCCAATGCCTGGCTTTTCAGAAAGGATATGCTCAGGATAGAGGAGATATTTGTATTTTACTCTGGGTTTTAATGTATGGGCTGTGTGCCCGGAGAGTTGAATGGCTGATAAATGTGACAAAATAAATAAAACAAATAATAAATCGGAGGCACTCCATATGCTTCCCAGAGGTGAGTGGGTACTATTATTCCTCTTTCATTGAATGGGAGAGCGGCCAATCTTTTCACACTTGGATGCTACATTCAGGTCCCTTGATATGGATCAAGGTGCCTTGCTTAAAATGCTCACATTGGAGAGAGCTGGCCCAAGTCACTTCAGTTAGGGCCCACTGAGAGCAGGGGGGCTGTCAGGATGGCAATGCAGGTGGCCTAACTTTGCTCCACAGGAAGCAATGTGGAGCAGATGATGTGCAACACCTTCTCCGCTTGTAGAAGAACCCGTCTCATGGAGTTTGGACTCTGTGCCAGCTTCCTGATAGTTACGATGAATTCTAGGTACGAAACATATTGGAGGCACCAGCTCTGGGCACAGACTACTCCTGCTGCTCTCAGGTACACCAGCAGCAAGAAAAAGCTATGGAGCTCTCAACTGGAAGTAGGGAAATGTTCCTCTTGATTCTGGTTACATTTGACCTCCTGACTGAGAAGTCTGAGCTCTGCAAAGTCTGGGAAGGAGAAATGACCATTCCCTCTGCAGCTTGTTGAAGAGGAGTGAGCAAGTAGGGACTGAGAGGGTTAGAGTCGCCCTCTAGTCATGCTAGATCAAGTGGATCAAGGTGTTGCACAGCACAGAGAAGCACAGTCCACCTCAAGATTTTGCAAAGCTTTAGCTAGCTGTTGATGATATGTGACAGATCTTCCTTCTAATAAGAACGGTCTTGTGCTTTTCTTCCTCCCCTTCAAATTAGGCCAGGATTCTGGCATGATAATCTCTCTCACCCCCTTTATTATTGTTAATAGCAGTAATAGCAAAAATAATCCTTATTAGCAGCACAGCATATCTCGTCATCTAAGTTGCATACAGATAGTAAGCTTGGGAAAGAGCCACACATCCTACAGAGCACTCATCCAGGCTGGGCCTCAGCATCAAGTCTGCTGCCATCCACACCATCAGCAATCAAGGCCATTGAAACAGGGGACCTCTATGAAGATCTGATGCCCTCCAGAAAGGGAGCGCTCTTGCCCAGGCATCTCAGAGCAGACCTGTGCGCGCATTTGTGAATCCTGTGACAGGATGGTCAGTCCCACAGCAGATATTCAAACTCTGATCTTCTTGAGCAGAGTATGCGCCCATTGACCCTTAGCTACTACCTCAACAGGGAGGAAAGGAGTATCGCTGTTAATATACCTTCTCTTCTCTGCTCTTCATCTTTCTATACAAGCCCTAGTCTTGTAGGGCTTGTATAGAAACAAGCAGAGCAGACAGGAAGAAAGAAAGAGGGTGGCTAGAGCAGGAAATGATACTTGATCTGCCTATGCATTTGGGGAAATCAACCATACCAAAAATCCCTTTCTTTGACATCAGGCCAGAGATTAAGAAAATGGCAGGGACAGAGAGAAGATAAATGCAAGCAGGGAAACTTCTGTGTGTATCAGCCTAACGGCTTGAACATGGCATACCAATCATAGTGCTTGAGCATGTGTGAGAGAGAAGATATAAATGCTTATGTGGACAGCCAGCATCAGAGAGACAGAAAGCTATTAGAGAAACATCCCTTTGTTTTCCATCCCTCAGGAAGTAAACAGTTACCTAAACGCATTTTCACACCAGCCTACTCGGTCAATATCTGCACTGTGTTTCCTACTCCACTTACAGCTCCTTAATGGTGCAGAGGAGCTTTGATTGCCATGACACGGGGCCCATTCCTCCGGCAAACCATTATTTAAATCCAGTCCATCAAAGGTTTCTATTGCTCTCTCAGCAATTGGGAGCTACTCATCAGCTGAGTACCCCTCTGATTGCTTGTCACAGCCAGACTTCCCGTTTCTTTTTCCTGGATGGATATACTAAATAAATCTCAAGTGATATGATTACTGTAACTCAGCTGACAAACCTTGTGGGCAGACACAGCCAGGGGCTGGAGGAGGGTCTGTCACATTTTCTTCTGTCTTTTTTCCTGTCTGGGCAGTTGCAAAGGATGCTGCTGCTGGGAAGAGGGACTGAGCAGGTGGGGGTTGCACATGCTTAGAGGATCTAGAAGTAATCCCTATACTGACTGGAAAGATTTTCTCAAAAGAGACCACAAATAATTTCTGGAGAGCAGCACACTGCTGCCTTGGGCTGCAGCAAAAAGCAAGGTACTTTGCTCTCAGAGAGTCCCCGTGCTCTTGCCTTTCTCCTCGAAAAGAGATCAAACTGCCATTTGTTCTGTTCCTGCTAGGATCATAGTATGCATCTGGGCTGCTGAAGAGCAACTATTCTACTTCCACCACAGCTTTCTTGCTGCTGAGGAAAGAAAAGGAATTACTCTTTTTGAAAATTTGTGTATAGCCTTTCAGGTGCAATAGGAGCCCAAGCAGAGAAGCACAATTGCACATCTATTTTTCCTTGCGTTTTGGCTCCTATTGAGCTTTCTCTGCAAGCAGTGTAGGAGCCCTCACCTTTCCTCAAACCTGCAAAATGACAGCATTTCTCTTCAGGACTAGACAACCATGAGCATGAGACTTTCCTTTTATCAAGCCCTACACTAAATCCTGCCATAGGAGTTTCTCATCCCCTTGGATGACTTGCCAGAACTGTGACTTGAATAGAGTAGATGCAATGGATGATGCATTTCAGGATAGTTCTAGAAGGCATTTGGTCAAATGCTTTTAATTATCCAAGAATGCAGTAATTGTTATGAAATTCCAAACCTAAAAGAACCTGGAATTTAGACACTGAAAAACAAAGAGAAAGCATATAATCACTGATCCCTTGGGTATTTCCACTGTTCTCCTGAGTCAAGTCAAACTTGTTTAAAGTCACTAACTGTATTCTCAGATGCATTGGATATTTCAGTGACATGCAGCAGTCCTAGAATTTACTTTCTCTTGTCTGACATGGGATTCAGAGAAAAAACAATGTTGTTAAACAAGCTCATTAAAGGTTCATCCTCAGAGATATATTGTGTTCTCCAAATCAAGGCAAGCTGAGAAGATCTAGCATGTCATCAGACATTTGCTAGCTAGCAGGATTCATGATCAGGCACAGTAACACTGAGGATATTCCCTTTAGGATTATCATGACTACAGTGTAGTACAACTCTGCCTTGCAATAAGGTCTTGGTTGCAGCCAGCTGCTCACCTTCTCTCCCATGGTGAGACCCAGTATACCTGGCGTTATAAGGTTGGAAGATTGAAGGATCCACTTGTGGCACAAAATGGTCATGAGTGGTGACATGTTGCTTGGATGCCCAAGAAATGCTGAACCTGTGAATCGTGTGCTGAGGTCACTCTTGAGTTACCACTCTGCTACAGTACAGTGAACAGCTCAAACATTATAGAGTGTTTTCTCTAAGTCTTGCAAATTCATATCTTAGGATTTAACATATTAGGGTGACCATATGACTTCCTTAGCTACAGCAGGTTGTTTCTGGACTAGCAAGCAGACGTTTACATGCTGCATAAGAACAATGCAGGCAGGGAAGTCACTTACAAGCTAGATAATCTTATTAGTTTTATCTGAAAAGTAGATGAATCTCCAGGCTGGCAGGGGTTGAGGTCCAGATATGAGGATAAGGCCACTTAAAGTCTCTTCTAAGTAACTCTTATCATATATAGAGGATCTTGGGAAGGAAGGAGATACTGGAGGTTGAAGAAAAACATGAGTGGAGACTATTGCAGGACATCTTAGTTTTTCCCTATGCTGAAGATGCACTCAATGCACATACACCAGCTTCACATGATTTTCACAGCAGAAACGGTCAATAGGTTTCCAGCTTTGCTTGGAAATGTTACTGAGCTAACCCACAGTATGTCAAGATAAAATATTGCCTCCATCCTCTTGAATATGCTCCAGTGCACATCAGAAATACAGAAGACCACAGAAGCTAACAAGTATGAGATGATTTCACTGGCAGATATCATTCTTCCTGGTGATTTCTCCCCACACTTTTGCACAAAGGATAGGTGCAGTGTCTGCTGATGAAAGACCTGAGGGCTCTATCAGGAAGAGATCAGATAAGGATAAGAGGACAGTGTGGATTTAAAGGCAGGGCTGTAGGACATGGAGTATTGCTGGAGATGAAAGCAGAGAGAAATGCAAGAGCAGTGAGTGGGGAAAGTTAATGGATTTACACCAGTGGAAGCAGAGCTGACTTTTGACCCTTGCACTTCTAAGGAGGATCCCCAAACACTGTATCAGCAGGTAGACCTTGGCCTGAGAGAGAGGCATCAGCCTGGTATCTGGCCCAGACATAGCATTTAAAAGGTAGCCCAAGTGCTATGGTGAACCACTCTCCCTGGGTTTTAACATGTGAAGTGAGAGACTCTATTACCTCAAAGTGATGGCCTAGATTTACCACTTCCTTAATGGACTTCATATTAATTAAAGAGAGATTTCAAAAGCATATATATTTTTCTGCTGAGATAACTAATTGATTTAGAATAAGATTTATGTAGTTAAGGGGTTTTATAATTACATTTTATGGTGGGGAGAAGGATCCTGTTAGGTGCTGAACACCTTCTGGAAGATGTTGAGTGCCTGGGTTTCCCAATGGGCTGAACCCTCTCTGCTAAGGAGTTGGAAATCTTCTTGGTTCCCTTGGATCCTACAGCTGTTAATGACTTGGCCCTGTTAGACTGAGGTACTTAGTATCTCACAGGATCAGCCTGCCAAATGGTAACCCTCAAAAATGCTTGTTTCAGAGCCAAAGTTTGCATGTAGGCAGCTCTTCCCTGTTCTTGAAGGGGCTTCTCCTTCCTAGTGGGCTTCAGCTATTTCTATTGATGTTTTTTAGCATTCAGGTCACAATCAGATCGTAGTGGGGATGGGCTGGCTCCAATACCAGCCCCTTTCTCTTCAGATTAATGGAGTTTCTCTGCATCTTCCTCCCAAACACTTGATCTCATTCCAGAAGAAGGGAAAAACACAACACATTAATCTGGAAAACATTTTCCTCCCTATATTTTCCCCAAAGTCATGAAAAATGGGCATAAAAATGACCTTCCCTTCCTGGGATCTGTCTCCTGGGGGATCTGACAAGCTGCAGTCAGTGTCTGCCTGGGCTGGATATGAGCCAGCAGCTGCCCTGAGAGTATCGCTAAAGCCTTAGCCCTGGCAGTCCATAGCAAGCCTTAGAGGCTAAGGTCATAAAAAGTCCCAGCCCCACAGAAATCCTGATCTTGTCCAGCCTCCTCATTGCTCACTGTCAACCAGAGATTTTCCCCTCCCCAAATCAGGAAACTATATCTGGGCATCCCTCTGTTTCCCTAACCTCCCCATTGCCTGCGTTGTCTTAATCAAAATAGGAAACACCCTCCTGTGAGCCCTAACCTCCATATCATCCTTATTCCTCATCATCACCCCAGACCAGGATCTTGTCTCCAAGGCTCAACAGCAGGTCCCAGCTGTGGCCTATCCAGAGCTTTTTACCACACATTCAAGCCTTCCTGACCATATGTAATGGCTTAAATAGAGGTTTGGCCCTAAGAGCACTTAAGCTACATGGGGAAGAGCTAAAAATCCTTTGATTTCTATAGGGAAACTGAGGCACAAGGAGATGTAACCACCTCTCATTTGGGAGAGGAAACCTCCTATTCAAGTCAGCAGCAAAGCTGACTACGTGGGAAGCTATTTCAACTCATAACAAGACTCTCTTCTGTGAGCAATCTGCACATTCTTGTGTGATGTGCACATAAGCACAAATACAGAGGAAAAAATCTATTTCTCTTCCCTCTCTTTATGACTGAACAACCATGGAACCTTTGTTCTGTGGAAATTTGACTGCTGCTGCTTATTGCCCCCTGGAAACTGGCTGATGATGGCCCATGGTTCCTCCACAGCAGCTCGCAAAGGCCTCCCAAGTGCAGGATTATGTCCATCGGAGGACATTAACAGCAGGAACGATAGCGTGACTAAGTGCCAAAGATCCAGTGTTTGTACGGAAACTGGCAGTGAGAAGAAGGAAAGGATGCCCTGGAGGATAGATAGTACCTTAGTACAAAAAGAGTTTCCAGCATGTTCTGAAACTGAGGGTTTCTATGTGGAAGACACTGGCCAAATTTCAACTTCGTGATCTCCGAAGCCAGCAAAAGCTCCAGGAGTCAAGGCACAGCCCTGTTACCTCTGTGTCTGCCCTGTGGAGTGCCTCATTTATCCAGCTAGGGATCAAAAATACAGGGGATATCAGCACATAAAAGCTCCTAGTTTCTTTTCTTGGAGGTAGAGTTATTCCTGTGGTGGCATTGGCAACATATGCTCCCATGAAATTGCTGTCCTGATGAAAACTCAAGACCTGATGTGCCAGGAAACAAAAATCAATCTCCTTCTGCTCTCTTCCCTGACCACCTCCTTTCTACATTTTTCTTTTTGATTCATTTTTATTTTCAGTGCTATAAATTTTCCAGGTCAGTGCTAAGTCCCTTGCTTGTATGATCTTTGCATACCAGCAGACTTATGTGGAGAGATGAGTGGAGAACAAGTGCAAACCCATTTATCCTGCTGACACTTTTATTTAGCTAGTTTTTTCCCCCACTTGCCGTTGCTCAGCTCCTTGTGTGCATATCTGTGGAGGGATAGGAAAAGTGGATAGGTTACTGGTAGAGCCAGTTGATTCTAGTCATAGGTCTCCCTTCTCCTTCCTACAGCCCTGCTGTCCATCCCTTCTCCAGCTGTCTCATGCTACCTCTAAACCTTTGCTAGTGTTCTGCTCGCTGAAAAAAAAGAGGCGAGAGAGACTAATGTATCAAATAGAAATAACGAAGGGGTTTTAGTGCCAGTGTAAGATGTTAGGGTGACAATCAGGAAGCTGGAGCCATCTGCTAATCTCAGACTGAGCACCGGTGGCAAAACCAGCCACATGGCTGCCTTGCTACTGGCTGCATCAGGGGTTTTCCAAGCTAAAAGCACCAGAATCCACAGCCTGAGCTGGACTCTCAGTCTAAAAGCAGAGAAAGATGTGCATTGTCTGTGGTTTAGGCATAGAGGGGGACACTTAGCATACACTGACTATCAATATTTCATAGCCCTGATGTCCAGCAAATGCAGTGAGATAAGAAACAGGAGTTTGTTCTTCTAGGCTCTCATTTAACTATGCCTTTCCCTCTGAATGTGCTAGCTGAGGCTAATCGTGGCATGCAGCGGGGGTATCTGCTTGCAAGATCTGGATTAAGACCTTGATTATTCCATTTAGTCTGTGTCTGCTGTAACAATTTCTGGCAGCTGTTAAATTTCTCACCCATTAAATCATTCACGTAATACCTATCTAGAATATTTACATTTTCCATCAATCCCTTTTTCTCTTCTAGGAACTAAGCCTCAAGAACTCATGACCCACCAGGTATTTGCAAAGTGGCATGCATTCAAAATGCACTTCTTTTATAGCACTGGTGTTATCATGCAGTGAGCTTGTTCCTGGAATGAGCATTGCTTAGGAGTTGTCAATACTTTAATCTGATTTACACAAGCTGTGCTCTCTCTCTCTCTTTCTTCCCTCAAATGAGCACTAATAAGTTCTCAACCTGTACAAATCCCAGATAGTGGGATCAGTACATTGCAATATATCAGCTTTGTTGCTGAAACCAGGAATGAAGCAGGGATAACAGAAAATGTTTCTCCATTGGTTCATTTTAATTCTGTTTGCAAATAGTTTTTTGCTTGTCTAAAGTATGACAATGCCCTATAGGAATACACTCCATTTTTTATATTACTGTGCTCCAATTAAGGAGATAGTGAAAGTCTGGAAAAGCTATAAAAAAGTTGTTTGCATCCATGGGAATCTTTAATGCCACATGGTACCATAACCATAAATAAAACCTGAGAGCACGTGAAATTCAGAAGGAACTATCAGTTCTGTTGTTAAGAGATCCAAGTTCAGGCTCCATTGAGTGATTTTAAAGAGCTGATCTTTAATTTGTCTGTGGACTGGAAAATATTTGCAGGGCATACAGGGATTAGTCTTTGTCCTCCAGGACTCAGATGTCACTTCACAACCATATGATGTATTAGACATTGCTAGACATGAATGTCACTGCTTTTAGCCTCAAATTCTAGCAGCATGATATTGTGCTGTGATGCAGTCACAGTCAGTGTCTTTATTTCATTTGTCCATTACTTCACAGTTCTCTCCAGGAGGACTTAGGGTCCAATTCTGCAAATGACTCTACAAAAGGGGAAAGTCAGCTCCATGACTGTTTGCAGAACTTGAGCCCTTAACATCCAGCAGTGTTCTCAGAGCATGGGCAGCACCATTCACCCTAGCAAAACTATATGGAAATGATGGCAATTTACAAACTTTTCATGACCTCAGAGGCCATGCTTGATTTCTCTGTGTTACAGTGAATCCAGATGGACAACAGCGAAAGAAGCAAGAGACTTGTTAAAAACCCAGCTGCTGCTTCTGAGCTTTGATTTTCCAGGTCAATACATTTCAAAATCTTTTTTTTTCACTGATAGAGAAAAGGGGAAAACCTCACCCTTCCACATTCTGTCTTAAATTTACCTCTTGCAAGACCTTTTGAAAAGGAATTTATTGTTTGTTAAGAGGTGCGACTGGAAGACCCACACTGATCCCTTCCCTCTGCACTGTCCTCTGATTCAAGGCAACACCATAGCAATGAGCACAGTTTCCTCATTATCCTGCCAGTCCATGTTAGAGCTGCTAAATCCAGGTCTAGATAGCAAAGCTGGGTTTTGTGACAGCGATGTCTTTTTTCTAGGTACTGGATCAAGAATCACAAACTCATTTTGCATATATCAGTGAGGAGCTGTCAGAGAGCAACCGCTTTCAGCCCTCGTAAACTTAAAGCAAATGCAGGCTAAGAAGCTACTGGCAAAAGACTGCCAATTCATCACTGACCTTTGAGGCATTTCTGTCCTCAAGAAGAGAAACATAATCTCAGATTAATAGGTTAAATCATAAAACAACTCTATCAGCAAACATATATATGCAGTTATATACATACAAATATGTATACATGTATAAACTCAATGTGTGTATTGTCTGCGTATGTGTGTATGCCTTTGCATGGCAACAGATCTAATGAGTCAACTCTTGCACTGATCTCCTTTAATACAAGAGCTATAGAGAAGCCAGTGGATCTGAAAGCTGGAAAATGTAAAATGGACCACCAGAAATAATTGTTGTATAAACACACAATCAACAAATGAAATCTGTTGCCTCAAGGTATCACCCAAGATCAAATAGCTCATGGGGTTAGTATATACTTGTCTGTTATAAAGCGTACTGTCACCTGAAATGTAGATCTGTTCCTTCGTAGAGACAGAAGAAAGGACTCGGTGGACAATCTTGTTGAATGGGACCAGTAGTTCCCACATCCTTTTACTGTTATAATTCTCATGTTTTTGAAATCCTTCTTAGTAGAGCTAGACAGAAATATTCCAGGCAACACTAATCTGTTGAGCCCCAGAAGTCACAGTGAGTTTGAGTGAACTTCCTGTAGATCCCTTGGGATCTCAGTGTGTTTCTCACGGTGAGCCTGCGCTCATGATGCTGCATAAAACTGAGCGCTTTCATCAAATGGAAACTTCTAATTGAAAATGGGCATATTTGACTACATGAAAAATGCTAAAACTGTTGCTTGATAGATACCATCTATTTGCTCTACCAGTCCCTTGAGCTGTTCATGCCACTTCTCCCCTATCACCCTATAGTCAGCCTTTTAAAGCTGAAAGTAGCTGTAAATCTTTCTAAATGCCAGAGGATCATTTCGCTAAAACATTATCCATCTTAACATCATGTCAGATTTCTGAATGAGAATGACTTCTTCAGTGGGAACAGGCCTATAACTTATACTGCTTCTCATTTCCTGAAGCACTGGAATTGTGCTGCTCCCTAATGTTATTTTATTAAGATGCGATTTGTCATCATATTGCTGAAAACAAGATAAAATGCAGGCTAATTAAATTCCTTATTTAACTTGATGAGCATCTGCTTTCTGTAGTCACATTTTTAAGCAGAACCTTTATAGCTGTTTTGTGGAATCTGAACTGAAACACTCAAATACTCCACCCCTAAATAAAGACGTTTGTTTCTATTGCTCATGACCCTTGCTATTTATAATAACAGATGTATAGCAATGCCCAGGCACAGACTCCCGCTGTGCCTCACGAGCACGTTGTCCTGATGCTTCAAGTGCACTTTCTGTTGTGGAATAATTGCTATCCCAAGGAGCCCAGTGGAAGTCACTGAAACAAGCTGGTAGCAAAATACTGCAGGTGACAGCACGGTTTTTCTAGGCTTGGCTGCAAAAATATACAAAATGTAACAAACAAAATACATTGTGACCCCCCCCCTTTCTGTAGCAGGTAAGACCCTCAACATAACAGAAAACCATCTCTATTGGAGGAGGAGGCTTAATAATAAGCTTAAGCACACACAACTTTAAGTGTGTGCTGCTTGCTAAGGCCAAATTCTGTCTCTTTTTCCATACATTTCACTCATGGTGGTTTATTAGATGCAAACAAGCTTCCCACACAATGGTGTGAGTGAGTGAAGACTGAGGCAGAGAGCCCTGTGCTGAATCCATGTTTCTTATTAAAGCAATGGTGTTGTGCTGGTCCTGTCTACATCATTGCAGATGAGGGCACACAGTTATACCAGAATCCATCCTAAAATCATTTTTTTTAGGATCGTGTCTGACTTGCTGGGGTTGTTTTTTGGAAAAGCCCTTGGCATCAGCCCTTACATCCCACAGAAGCCCAGAGCTGCTCTGCCAGTTCCTCTTGGTCTGGAGCATGCTTGGAGGTTCTCCAAGGAGAGACACTGCTGCTGTGCAAGGGCAAAGGACCATTAATATTATATTGGTGGTTAATTATTTAGCATCAGTGACCTCTGATGCTCCTGCTTTAAGGATTTATCTGTATCTTTGGGTCTCTTGTGCACCAGGAAGAGAAAGGCTAGAGAACCATGGGGAGTTTTAACAAACAGAAGCTCAGAATTTGGCTCAATACTAAAGCTATAGGACTAGCTGCTTATTCTAAGCTTGAAAACCAGGCCAGAACTTAAGTTTCAGAATAGAACTGGGAATGCAACTTTTGTTTCTTTTGCCTAGTTTCCTAAGGATATAAAGCTTATTCAATTAAGTTCTCTGTGTGTACATGTTGGCCTCCCCTTTTAACTTTGCATTCTTCAATCAGTTCAACCATGTTTCACTAACATAAAGTTCTATTCTGTATCAGGGTAAAAAAAACAGTTGTGTAGACCAGCGGGATGCATACTGGCATGAACTCAGATATATTATAAAACACTGAGGGGTCCACATTGCTAGTCCCCCCAGAACTGGATCACACTTCATTTTGCGTTAAATGCTGGTGACACAGCGGCTTTGGAAACCCTGTTTGCCATCTTGATGTAGGATTTTTTTTTCTCTTTTAAATCTTTGTTCCAGGTGCCAAAGAACTGTCCTGCACACCTGTGCTGCATCACATAAAAGACCAAGAGTTGGCTCAGCCTTACAGCAGCTATGTGAGTGTGGTGGAGGCCTAACAGCAAAGTGGAGGCTATGTGCGGTGTAGGCCGTTGCTCTGGACTGTAGCTGTGGAGAGGAATCCAGCCAAGAAGGACAGACGGCAGAGAAGAGCCCCTGCAATCTGTTGGAGGGGCTGTACAATAAACAAGAGCAGGAAGGCTTCAACATGCCAGGGAAGAGCAAGCTGTGTAGATAAAGGCAGCTGCTTCAAAAGAGTGGGGAGTGAGTAATTTTCTTTGCGCTGGCTGGCTGAGAAGCAGGGAAACAGAATTGGTCTTCACTGAACCGGCTGTCAGAGGAGGGGAGCAATCCTTGTGTGCTAGAAATGCTCATAGAAAAGGCTCTGCAGGTTCCCCTTCATCAGGGTTTTAAGGGCAAGTGGACTCTCCAAAGTTAAAATTTTGTCTTTGGTGATACAAAGATGCTCAAAAAGGGCCTGATTCAGGGTTAAGTTGTGATAGCAGCTGGACTATCAAATGGGCCAGAAAGGAAGGAGCAGGGCCCCTCAGCCCATGGATTGGGTGCTGTAGAAGGTATTCAGCTCAGATCTTGGCAGCCCAGGCAACATGGTTTTCCCAGTAAGAAGAAGCTGTGCCAGTCCAAGGGCCTTTGCCTGCCTCCTCCACCCTAAGACCTTCCTTGGAGATCTGGCCTGTGCGCTCTCCCTCTGGTCACTTGGTTGGTCTTAGCTGGGAAAGAGCTGGTAAGGCCTATGGGCCTGGGCTTCACTTCTCTCAAAGGATGTGACTATACCCTGGCTGGTTGAAGGCTAGTGTGCTTAGGAGCTGGTAATGGTGTTGCTGAGTTCAGTGAGGGCTTCTGAACTCCTAAGAGCGGCTCAGAAAGTATCCCAGAGGAAGCACTGTGAGATATCAGAACAGCTCCAGGATCCTGGGCTGCTAATATTTCAGGTATTAGTTGCTGTTTGTACAAGATGTGTGACATATGGCCAGGCAGTTTTGGTTTCTTTAGCAGCAAGCAATCAGGATCAGCCAGCCTTGTCCATGAGAGGACCACTACATTTGGAATGTGATCTAAGTGATGGAAAGATCCTGGTGAGAACAATACTGAGAAGCCTGTTTCCTTAAGCTTTTTTGCTAACTGGAGCACTTCTGAAGAAGTGGGAGAACCATCTCCTGCCCAGCAGAACTGGGATCTGCTAACCCACCCATCCTCTCGGGATTTTCTTACAGCATCTCTGCTCCCTGACCTAGTACGTGGAAGGTGAATCCAACCAATTGCTGGAAGCATGTTCTCATTGAAAGGACACCTGGAGTGCTACCAGCAAACTGCTTGCAAATGGCCTCTTATTTTGTAGGTCTGTTCTCTGCATGGTTGGGCTGTTCCTTGTGCCTTGCTGAAGTTGTGCCATATGGAGCAAATGCTTCGACGTCTGTCTGTGTGTCTGCCTGACCGTGCAACCCAAGAGCTCTTTTCCTCTCTGTAAGTGATGCTCTAATCTCACTGTCCTCATGATCTGGGGACAGCCCTGACAGAGGCTTTTCTGCGCTTTTCCCAAGACTATTTCCAGCTCTCCCAAGGCATAAGGGGCTATCACCAGAGCCCTGGAACTGGATAGCCACTGAGGGGAGAGAAAGTGGCTGAAATACTTGCAGGGTTACGCTCTGTGCTGCCTCCTCCTCTTGCCTGTATGAAACACTAGAATTTGGTTTAGCTTTGAGCAGTGCAAAGTGTTACAAGAAAGAAAGAAAAAAAAAAAAGTATCTCTCATCTGCCATTTAGGCAGCCTGAGTCTGCTGGCTTCTGGGGGGAGGGGGAAAGGGCAATCGTGGAGGATCTGAAATGAGACCATGGGACTGAGTATCCTTTCCTGCTGTGCTCCTGCTCTGCAGAGTGGAGACCTGGCTTCTGGAGGAAGGGTCAACTTTTTCCCTGTCTTCCTGAGAGAAGCCAAGACAAAATCTGTAGTCCAGATTGCTCCTCAGCACTGGCTTTCCTTACAAGTTGTACGCTTGTGAGCGTCTGCGTGTATGTGCCGGGCTCGTGTCGGTGAGCGTGTGATTCCTGGGTGGGTAACGGCACTCCCAGGGTTGTGCTGTGTGTCAAGTCGCACCTCATCCTCGCTGCCTTGTTTTCCTCAGGCTGATGCGCTCTTGGCTAATAGCAGTCACTGCTTCTTAATCAGAAAGCAATTTAAGGATAACCTTTTTTTAATTAACATTGAGGAGAAGAATGAATAAATAAACTGTGAGGCAGCCAGTTGGCTGCTTTGCCCCTAGCTGAGGGGTCTGTCAGGTGGGAGAAAATGGCGCCTGGGGACAGCGAGGGGTTCATGGCTGCTGCTGGGCGAGAGTTGAAGTAAAAGGTGGGAAGGGATTAAGGCGCTGCCCGGAGACTTTCACTCCAGCTACATTGCTCTGGTCGTCCCAGGGGAATTGTGAATCGAGCTATGCGGGAGGGACAGCTTGCTTGATGTATTTAAGCCCTGTGAATAATTAAACCTCCCGAGAAGCCTTTTTATTCAGAATTTTAAAAAGGATGCAAATAGTTGCTATGTGAATGTACTGCCACTGTTTTCCATGTGGTAACTCATGGACTAATTAATTTCATGCACTAACACATCTAAAAGCGGCACCCTTCTTCCCAGGCCGACCAGACGCAGGGGTGTGAGGACGCTACTGCACACGTGGAGGCCTGAAAGGCTCAAGGAGCGCAGTGAAGGAGTCCTGCCGCAGCCGTGCCGCACCAGGGCAAGGCAAAGGTAGCGTCCCTGCGCCCCGCATACTGGTACGAGCGGAGCCCGGGCGAGACAGGGGTGCTGCAGCCCCAGGCCCAAGCTCTCGGGCCGCGCTGCCCTTCGCGCCCGTAGAGATGGCGCCGGGAGGGAAAGACTACACTTCCCAGCATGCTGAGCGTCCTCCGCCCCCTCGGGCCCCATCTATTTCCCGGCGTGCCGGGCGCGGCGGGGATCTTTGGCCCCCGGAGCGGGGTTTGCTGGGAGTTGCAGTCCGCGCGGCTGCGCGCCATTCGGCGGGGATACGCGGCCTCCGACACCCCGTGGGTGTGCGGGCGTTTAGGGAGGGAGCCAGGCCGCGGCGGGACCCAGGCGGGCTGCAGAGGAGCCTTGCGGCGATGTGGTACACCGCGGCCGGCGGGGTGGACGCCGGGCCCCTGTGAGGTGCGGGGGGAGCGATGTGGGGTGGGCGCTGGGCCCCTGTGGGGTGCGGGGCTGCAGGATGGCGCCAGGCCCCTGTGGCGTGTGTGTGTGTGTGGGGGGGGGCAGGCTGCAGGATGGCGCCTGGCCCCTGCGGCGTGTGTGTGTGTGGGGGGGGCAGGCTGCAGGATGGGCGCCAGGCCCCTGAGGGATGTGTGTGGGGGGTGCAAGTTGTGGGGTGGGTGTTGCGCCCCTGAGGGGTGCGGGGGACCCAGGGTGTGGGCTGCCAAAAATATGAAATGTTTCCCATGCAAATCTGTTTGGAGATTAATTGCTTTGCTTGCATTTGCCTTTATGGGTGTCTCGGTGCTTGGCTGTTTTGCATGAACTGCTAACAGCTGGGATTGGGAAGCAATGGTGCTCCAAGCTGGCTTGTGAGTGCTATGAGGGGGGTTCTCCTTTCCCATATACTTTACCTGTGCAGGACTGCCATGCAAAACCCAGCAGTGGTTGTCAGCATCTGCTTGCTGGTGATGGTTCAGCGTTGGTCTGACGGCTTAACGGTTTTTGTCTAGGATCAGTTACAGTAATACTTGGTCATTAATATTGACAGAATTGAAAGTTCTCTTTTTGCTATATTTTTTGTAGGCTAGCTTCCAATCCTGTAAAGAAGCAATTGCCCTGTGATTAACTACTGATGCAGTTTTGATTCAGGATTATTGTTTGAATTGTTGAAGATGTCGTCAGGCCTTACAGAGGAGCAAAAGAGAAGAATTGAAGAGAACCGCCAGAAGGCCTTGGCTAGGAGAGCAGAGAGACTAGCAGCCCAGAAAGGTGGGCAGGTGGGGAACACTGGACATCAGCTGAGAGAGCACAGTCTACACAATCAGGGAAACGTGAAGCAAGAAAACAATCATGTCAGGTTCATTAGCGAGCACCAATGGAGTCCGAACAGCCCTATGGAACAGAAGAGCTATCTTCATAAAGATCATAATCGTTACACTGCAAACCAACAGATGGCTGGTTTACATGGAGAGCAACAAAAGAATTGTTCAGAGGACTCAGAGCAAGCAAGTGGCATCAAGCAATTCCCTACAACAATCCCAAATTCTCTAAGTTGTTCCTATCAACATAACTCAGATGGTGATGACCAGAAACACAGTCAACAAGCTTTAATTAATCTTGGTACATCCCAGCAGTCCAAGTACTACCCAGCTTTCAAAAACCCTACAGAACCATCCCAGCCTAGATTGATTGGTAACTGGCACCCTGATAATATTAAAGATTTACAAAGTCAGAGCAAATCTGCCATTAAATATGTTTTAACACCAAGCAGCACCACCCTGAGTGATTCAGAAATGCTGATAAACACAGGCAGATCAACAGAAAGAGAGGGGGGAGGTGGTGCCTCTCAGGCCAGTAGTAAGATGCAGAAGCTGACCAGCTCTGCTGGTGCAGGCTGTACATCTGAAGCTGTCTCTCACAAGAAAGCACACAATGTTACGAAAGGAAAGTGTGTGAAATATGGGGAAGACAGATTCCAGGTTGAAATAGGGTATAATGCTGAGCTCATTGCTGTATTTAAGAAGATACCAAGCAAAAGCTATGGTAAGAATTGGTTTTTGGCTTATATCTCTGTTTTACATTGAATCAAAGTTTCAGCATCTGCTGGACCACACTTGATGTATGTTTTTTAGCAGTGGATCTGCTGCTGGGGTAGAATGTGGGATATTAATGGGGAATTGGAAAAGTAAAGGCAGTTGAAACTGGAAAGAAATTCAAGGTCTAAGTAGCTTGAGCTTGGATTTAGCCAAGAAATCAGAAGTACTGCTTTATGAACCATATTCTGAGAAGTTTAGTGGTGCCAGCTGCTCAGGGTCTTTTAGGAATGATGGAAGAGAAGTTATTCATAATTTGGTGTGGGAAGATGGGTCTGTTTGACTTCATCTGTAATTCAGAGTGAATGGGCTGATTCTATTAAGTAGGTTACTGACAGTAGTAAAGCCTGAACCTTTTCTGATTGCTTCTGTTTTTTTCTCCCTGCTATTGTTGTTTTTATTAATTTGTTTTCCCCTCTGCGCATGTTGCTGCTTTCTGTGAATGGCTGCTGTATTCTTGTATTAGTATCCATGTGCTCTCTGGCTTTTTGGGGGACTATGTACCTGTAAACCTGGGCGTACTGTTTTTCTGATGTGTGTGGAAATGTTTGAATGGAAGAATGGAGTGTGTCTTGGTATAAACATTTCACAAGATTACTTTCTTCTACCCTAAGTGGTTCATATTCTGCCCTGTTTTAGATCCTACTACAAAAAGATGGAATTTCAGCCTGGAAGATTACAGCAGTTTCAGTAAGTAAATAGATTACTGAATGATAAAAGGATTCAAGCCTTGCTCCCTACTCTCCCTTACCAGTTACTATTTGGCTTTTTTATTGTCTGAAGTAATAAAAGAGAGAGGCATTCTGGTTTAACACAATGTTATCTTCTAGACATCTGGTTCATATCATTTTTCTGAGTCTTGGTTGTTGAATAAAAATAACTTGAATTTTTTGATCTACATGTCAAACAGATTTAATTCCCCCCCCGCCCTTACTGACTGAATATTTCAAGGTTCAACAAGCCTGATCATAGGAAAAAATCTCTGCTGTGCAGGTGCTTCATAGTTTGTTTAGAGAATTAAGAGTGTTCCAGTGGCTCACGCTTACTTTTCGGTCTGTTTTTTTAAAAGAAAAAAAAGTGCTGTTTAAAAAGAAAATGCTGCAGTTTTTGTTGTTAATTTGGGGTGTCAGAAGAGTTAAAAAGAGTAACTATGTAGGACACTGGATGAGGTTGAAAATGAAGTTGCCTTTGTTTGGCATAAAAAGGGTGGCTTTATATTTTTCTCTCCTGTCATCTTGTTCTGGAAAGATTGAGAGATGATACGAGGCAAATACTTCAAGTAAGCTTTTCAAAAGCCTGTCATATTGAAGCCTGTGATAAATCAATATTGATTTCAGTGGGAACAGGACTAGGCCTGTGTTGAGCACTTTGAAAAACCCGCAGTTGAGTGCTGGTATTTTAGCTTCCCATGTGGGTTGCCACACATTTATAATTTAAATGCTTCTGGATTATTTGAAGTGTACCAAGTACAGATGAGAGCAGAGTCTCTGCACCAAGGAGCTTGCAAATGAAGGGGATGGGTTTTAAAAATTGTGAGGCTTTTTTTTCCCTTAAAGCTATGAAAAGTGTGAGTTCTCTGCAGAAAATCCCTGATGACAAACATAAGACAATGTGATCAACAGTGGCTATCATTATAGCAGGGAAAAAAATTACCTGAGGGAAGGGTACTGATTTAAAAGAGTCTTGATCTGAAGTTCTTGTCAGTCTTTACACGTAAAAGCAATTATTTTTTAACTTCAGGCTGTTAATTTTGTTTCTCTGAGTAGTATCTTCCTATAAATTTATTTTCTTACACTACAGATGAAACATGCAGTCGAGCCTAGAAACAGATAATAAACTGAAAGAGTTAAAAATATGCATTATCCAGTTTCTTTCAGTAATAGCGGTTGTAGAGATGAAATCTAACTACATACTGTTAAAACAGTGTCACTCAAAATCATTTGTTTGGTGCAGTGGAAGTAGAAAATCTACTTCAGTGGTCTGCCAGACCTCTGCTAAAAACAAGACTTTCACTTGATGCTCTGCAACTTATTTTTGCAGTGGGAATTTCAAGTGACTAGGTTCAATCTGAAAGTAGCTTATTTTAAAGTAAGGTTTGATGAAATTCAAATAGTTTATTAACTAGCTAGGAGGAAATTGTCTTTTTCTTTCTTTCTCTTCCCCTCTCTCCGTTCCTTTTCCTCCCTCTTAAACGCTTCACCACTGGACTTAAGTGAATTTGTAAGTTTTTGCTGCATATCAGTAAGTTGAAGTATTTAAGAAGGAGAAGCAGGGTGGATCTTGACATACAATTCAGCCCACAAAGCACTGGATTCATCTGAGTTTTTTCTCATGGATACTTGGAAGGCAAGGTTATCTCTCTCTACAAATGTATGGATGTTGAATGAGTTCAGTGGTTGTCTGTTCTGAGTCTAATGGAATCTGATGATGCTAGTGAATATCTGTGTTACTGTAGTACCTATGAGTTGGAGTCTTGGGGCAGAGCTTCACTGTTTTTATGCTAAAAATACAAGACAAAAATAGTCTTGTTTCTAAGTTATCACAGTTTAGCTGTAAGGATAAAGACAACATATGCATACAGATGACCACAGAAGTGCAAGGAAAAAATGAGAGAACATTTGTTAGCATGGATATCTATGGTCTTCAATTAACAGATGTAAAATGCTGTGTCCCTTCTCTCTCCAAGCCTTAGCATCATGACAGAGGTTGTGTTAGTGATTAATAAGATAGGAATGCAGATGGCTTCTTGGAAGCATAAGTCCGTAACTGTGAGATACAGCAGGCAGGTACATAAAGGGTCATGGACTTATATTGTAACAAAGAAAATTTAGTGTTTGGACTAGTTGCTGCCTTGCAATAGTCCCTTCATCACTGTGAGTACAGGGCATTCCTCCTAGAAGAAATTGTGTGTCAGACACTGGCATGAGACAAGAGGCAAATATTCTAGATCTTTCTCCTTTTCTGCTTACAGAAGCATCTCCAAGCTTTTTTAAGCAACATGCCTTGGATTAGCTTGCCCCTGTGCTGACAACCTTTTAACTGAAAACGTTGTAGTGACTGTGTGCAACTTACTGCTGAATGTGGTTCTGCATATCACCTGCCCTGGCCTAGTGAGCCACAGTTTGGGATTGTTGACAGAGGGAGCGTAACACCAGGATGATCCTGGACAGGCATTTGTTCCCCTACTGTTGTGTGCTCCCCCTGTTCCTGCTATGTTCTCTGTGATGCATCCCACCAGCCTGCTACTGCAGGCCACAACTCTATTTTTTGTCCTTAAGAGCAAAAGCAGAGAATCATTGTTGCATTTAAACTTTGAGGTACATGGCTTGTCTGTTGTCTTCTTGTCCCTTCTCTTCCCAAAGCAGCCTGTGCATCTTTAGTCTGTCCATGCTCTTAGTTGTTCTCTCTTTCTTCCACATCCTGTGTTTTTTTTCTCCCTAGTCAAAGCAGCAAATCAACTTTCCTCGGTAATTCTGGTACCACTGGAAGGAGAAAATGCTGTGGACTTGGTGTCAGGCTCTTGTTTCATCAGCAGTGGGACTGATGTGAAATCCCTCTTGAAGATGTGCAACAACTGGAAGAAACCCTCAGCCCTTGTCAAAGGGAAATGTGTGCTGATCTCCCGCTCCCGGTTTGAGGTTGATATAGGGTATTCTGCAGAAGTGATTGGAGTATTTAAACAGATGAATTCCAGAAATTATGGTGAGTCTGTTGTTCCTTTAATCTAAGGAGGCTGTTTGGGTGCTAGAGTGCTCACTGCTAGAGTGCTGTGAGAGCTACAGAGGAGAGGGGTTGTGAGACCACGTTCATCTTTTGAAGTAGACACAAGAGGATGCGCTCTGGTGAAGGTTGTGATATGGTGCTGCACCTCTGTCTTGCACTTTACTCTATACCAGAACTTGTCCTCTTCTGAGCACACTAGCTGAGATGAAATTTCAGCCCTCAGCATGATTACACTTACTTCAAAAGTGTGATGTGTTGGTAACTGGTCAGCAGTACGAAGGCCAAATTCCTGTCTGTTCACTGTGTTACACTCAATCTTATTTATGGGTGAAGGAAACATGCCTTTATAAATGTGCATATATATGTATAGAGAGAGAGAGAGACATGTAAAAGTGAAGCCAAGAATTTATAGTTACTATAGCAGAAATGTTAACAGTCTAAGTGAAGAACTGTTGTTAGTCTAGATCTAATTATTACAGAAAAGAAAATTAATAAGGTAGTTAAAATATTTACATACTATTATTGCAACCTTTATCTGTAATATTGTAATACACAGACTTCTTAATTTCAACTCTTCTCATGGCATTATGCCCACCCTTCCACTGTTCCTCTTGTTTCTATCTCTCATTTCTAAGGTAGTTTCACTCTGTTGTTGGGGGTTGGGGTATTATGGTGAATTGTCACCACCTGAGCTCTTTGGGAGGGATATGGTGTTCATGTTGATGGTTTCTGCTTTCCCCCTGTCCTAAGATCTACTTGGTCATTTTTATGTTTACTAACACACATCTAAACTTTTCTTTTTCTTTGTTGGTGTGCTGCTCCAGGTTGCATCCAAATTTACATATGTTAGATACTGTTTCTTTTATCTCTTTATTGCCCCTAAAACCAGTTTTGGACACCTGCCTGTCAGTGTGTGCGTGGGTTTTTTTTAATTTTTTAATTTTTTTGTTAAACTAACCAGCAGTGAATTGTTTATGGCCATGGGGTCTCCAGTGCCAAGCCTGCGCCCCATCTGTTATCATCCCATGCCTGTACTCCTCTGTGCTACATTCTGTGTCCCTTCTCTTCAAGGCCTCTTCTATCATACCAGGCCTGTGTTTCTCTACACTATATCATTGTGTTAGTCATAAATATCTCATTCTACATAGAATAACTATAACTACTTGTTACTACTATCTACATAAAACTATGGTTGTACTACACAAAGATAAATTAGCCATAGACAACTAATCAGTTAGAAATTGCAGTTACAGCTAGATCGAGTATAACAAAGCTACAGGCAACTCAGGAAAACTTATGACAGAGCAGGCCTGACAAATCTCAGTCCTGAGGCCTTGCAAACTCAGTACAAAGCTATTACTGGCAATAGCAATGCTGTATTGCAGGGCTTCATAGTTCCAATTGTGCCTCCAGCTGACTCTGGTATCACTTTGCCTTTCCTGGAAATTGCAGGCAGGAGCTATCCAAGCCAAATCTGACCTTGGGTATTGACAGTTTGGGCAATTTCCTCTGTACAATGCTGAGAACATCCTTTATAGGGTATGGAGAAACAACTGAAAGTGATTGTATTACTAACTGTAATCAGAGTTTGTTGAATAATGGATAGGAACCTTCATGTGCGTCTTCGTGCCTTCCCATAGTGAAGAGAAAGTGGTTGCTGAAATCCTTGGGAAGGTAAGTTAATTATAGTGGCTTATTTGGGGAACTGACCTTGGCTTCCTCCAGTAATACCAGCACTTCTAGATGTATATCCATACTTTGTCTTCATCACGCTTTTTGTTTAACATGAAGACAAAGGGAAGAGAATTGATTACTGGACAGGAGAAGAATTATTTTAAAGCAATTCTAAAATGTAGAGGATATGGATGGATAAGTGTATTCTTATGGACAGAAAATTTAGTCTTTTAAAAAACCAGCTTTTGACAATGTTTGTTGTAACTATTGCAGATATGAAGACCAGAAAATGGAGTTTCCTGCTGGAGGACTATCCCAAACTAAGTGCGTAGCTGCTTTTTCCTAGCAAGGGCTACTTTCTGGGTAGAGAAAAAAATTCTAACCTAATTTGAGCTCACTTTTATTGAGCTAAGCGTTTTTACTCTGGGGAGATGAGCTGCTAATGAATCACAGAGCAGAAGTCTTCCCATTTTGTCAAATGTTTACACTGTTTGTCTGGACTCAAAACTTCATAAATGTGTTATTAATGGCAGTCCTTTAGGGCCCTCATCGGGGGATGACTCTGCTGTGTCAGTTTCAGCACAAATATTCATAGACAAGATTCGTGTCAGGGAATTTCTGTTCGATTTCTTAGAGCACATGCATGTATCCTTTTTTAAAAAAAATATTAAAAAAGTAATTTTAATTGCCCATAACTTACTGCAGCTCAAATTGAACTTAAGGGGTTGCAAGAAAACAGACTATTCTCTTCCCGCTTGCCAGATTTGAAGAAGTAGACATGGTGGCTGTCAGGCCTTCATGTCCTTGTAGAAATCCTATCTTACTGTCTCCTCAGTGCCAGGCTGCCTGCAACTTTTTGTTCCCTTCTGTGCATACATCAGTTCTGAAGCTGGCAGAGCCACTTCTTGCTCAGAAGAGAGCACAGTGCAAACACATGTCAGGCAGTTTTATTGCCAATTCATCTTTTAGTTTGCTACAAGATTTTAGTAGTGTGTACAGTTCATGCTGTTTCATTTCACATGCAGCAAACTTTCTTTTTCAAGTCAGGGCACTAGGTTTTCAAGTCTACCGATAGATGAACTGGTTGTTACAGAAATCACAGTTACTCTGTAGGTGCTCACTGCCTAGCTGATTTTGTTCAGCCTTAAGTACTACTGCTAGTAGTAATTGGCTTTGTAGACAGCACACAAGTATTTGGTTTTTAGGTGATGCGTGAGACAGGTTAGAATCAAGGTTGCTTTCCCATAGCTGATCTGATTGTGAGGCAAACAAGAAACACTACTTGTTTGTCTCATTGAAGTGTGCAGATCTGCTTGAAGCAGATGCTCTCTGCAGAATTTCATGTTCTTCTAAAATGCTTCAGTGCTAGGTTGGTAGGTGCTTAAGAAGCTTTGCAAAAAAATCTCTTTAGAGAGCATCATTTTCCCTTTTCAAGTGGAATCAAAGTGCTTAGTGTTGCTACAGTGTTCATTTCAGGGTAGAAGTAGAATAGTAGACTCCTGCCTTTTTGCATCTGTACAGGGCTGGTAAAATTGTGACTTACTGAAGTGAAACGCAGAACTGTGTTATTTTAAAAGATGGACGCCACTTTGCAGAACAATCCAATCTCAGCAGCATGCTCCCAGCACATCTGCTTCTTAGTTTTGTATGTTAAGTTAGTATTGTGCTTTGAGATGATAAGTGTTACATAAGTACTGAGTATTATAATTATTATTTACCATTCCAGCTGGCCTGCTGTGTTTATCTTAGTACTTGTGTGAGGATATGTGGCTGCAGAGTTTGATTGGGATAAACTTCAGAAAGATAATAGGCAAGATACTCTGCACTAGTTCTTAGTGAGCTGAAATGCTGTGGCTTGGAGTAGTATTGCTCCAACATTGGCTTCTGCTTTTATAGGATAATAAAGGGTGTTTAATAATTGAGTATCTGCATGCTCCTATGAGGTGTGCCTTAGGAATGCTAGTAATAGTTGTAGAGCTGAAAGCCATTCCGTGTGGCTCTGTAGAAAAGGCAACTCTATCATGAGGACAAGTGAGTGTGTCTTGGTGGAGACTGTTATGAAACTCCAGGATTAAGGATACTCGTACTCACTAATTTCAGTGAGAATTGATGATCTCATACACTTTGGAATAATGAATTTGTTTCACATGTAGTGGGCCTGATCCAGTAGCACATACTAGGCAGTCTGAGCAAACTTGCATCTCCTAGAGCGTATAACTCTCGGTCCCATTAGTGCAGCATTTTTCACGTTAGAGGAAATACTCAGAATCACACAGGTTTAAGGAAAACAAAAAAAAAAAAATCTCTGTAGATGTTTTTATGCGATCTAGTTGTGAGGGCATTTGAGGCTTCTAGCATGTGCCTTTTTTGAGAAACAGCATTAGCTTTGTGCCTGTTCATTTACCTACTTCAAAATAACATTTTTTAAAGGCTGGTTGCCATTTGCTGCAGTGATACTTGTTAGCTGGGAACTATTTGTAGAGGTTAATGTCTCTGCCTAGTTCTTCAGACATCTTTGTATAAAGGTCACTTCAGTAAAAAATGTCTGCTGGATGATTCATGCTTGTGGCAGATATATCTTAATCACTCTCCGAGCTCATGTACAGAACAATAGCAACAGAATTATCAGTGAGCAAATTGTAGCAATTATGCTAACACATAGCTCAGTCTGTGAGTGTAATAACAAGTTTGTGCTGTACTTCGGGTGGAGAGAGTTCCTGCTATTGAAGAAGTATAAATTAAACTGGAAAGTTTAAAAAGTTTGGACTATTGCCCAGCTACAAATTGAAATCTTCTCATATGTATATTTCTTAGAATTACTTTCCCCCTTCATATAGCAGGGGTCCATTCTACTGCTTTCCTTCTGGAGATAACTAAAATTAAAATATTCAACTGAATTCTGGAGATACGTTTACTGGTGGTGTAGTGAGTCCTTATTTCAGTTTGCATAGCTGTAGTTATTTTTGCAAAATGAGTTCTATCTTTCTAGCTTCATATACAAACTGTGCACTAAATAAAGCAAAGGTGCTTCCCATAGTAAAGGTTCTGCGCACATTCATTGATGTGCCTCGTGTAGAGATGTCTTGTTTCTCCTTCAGCAGCCAAAGATTGCTTACCAAATATGATTTCCTGGTCCCAGCTCACTTACTGCATCTTTTAAACTGGTGTTTGTTTTTGTAGAAACTTCTGTTTGGAGTAAGGAGAAATACTTTCATCCTTCCGGGGTGGGATAGGAAAGCTGTCAGAGGGGACTGAAATAAGATTGTCTAGAAGAAAAATTGCCCTGATGCTTTGCTGCTTATGATAAAAAAGAAAAAACGAGAAGATGAAGGCCCCATGTTTTTGCACAATGGAGATTCCCTTTGGTTTGACTCGAAAAGTTCTGTGCTGCAAATAACGGTGAGGAGCTGCCTGGGTGAAACCTCAGTAGCGGTAAGAGGTTCAGGTGGTTGCCTGTGGGCTGGTTTAGGCCTGTGAACTGATTCCGTCTGAGGGAATCCTGGTTGAGCCAGGAATTGCAGTCAGTGCTACATCCCTGAAGGATGGCGAGGTGGTACAAGAGCAGGTTTTGTAAACTGAGATGCTGCCTGTTTTCTTATCTGAATGTGATGAATAAGGGATGATGCAGTGGACAGTGAAACCTTTGTGAATTTGGGGAAAAATAGGAGAAAAGAGGTTGCAAAGCTGAATATATGTATGGCCTCCTTTAGGTGAATGTCTCAGCTTCTGATCACATGCTCAAGGTTGGTAGAGACATCACAGGTGTTTAATGCAAAATCCCAAGGCCAAGATCAAGATGCCTCTGCCTTCTAGGCACTGGAGAGCTTTTTGTTTAAATCTCTACTTTTATTCCTGAGCAAGTGTGCTCTAAGTTGTGCGCAATGTAAATAATCCAGCTGCAGCTGTACTAGCAGCAGTCATCTTTGAATGATGGTGTCAGATATTTTTAGTTTTTTATAGCTAAGCCTAAATACAAAGGGAGGAGATATGATTCATCGTGTGATGCTGAAATAGACTTCAGGGAAAAGGCCAGACTAACATTTGTGCATGATGCAGTGCTTTCTTGATCTGTTTCAGGATAAGAAATGTGTTGTTGATGAAGTCAATAGATGCACCATGACGCTGGCAATGTAAGCTGTGTTTATGTTGCCCCTTCTGATAATAAGCTGCTCTGTTCTTTGCAGTGGAAGCGGTACAAAGCCTTGTGTCAGTAGAAGTGGAGCCACTGCCCAAGGCAGTAATACAGACTTTCGCTACTCAAATAGAGAGAGTTACATCGCAGATGGTGGACTTTCCTGATGCTGACCTTTCAGTAGTGGACTCCAAAATTGTGACGAGCCTCATGCCCTATCAGCGGGAAGGTGTGAAGTATGTCCTGTGTGCATGCAGAGCTAGTTCTTTGCCTAGAACTTAGTACTCTTCGTTAGTGCATTAGTGCTCTGTTCTCATCCTCTTCTATGGAGGGCTTCACATTTCTACAGTCTCTTGGGTGGTTACACTCTGGGGCTTGGATAAGCTTTTGGTGGCTTTTTTTTTTAACAACATACCTAGTCACTTTTCATTTTATCCAACTGCTTGCTTGCTTATTTATTTATTTATTATTATTTTAATATTAGCTACATGTGGGAAAGTTTCAGGAAGTGGGACCCATGCTTTGAAAGATTTGAAATGATTAATTGCATGCAAAGAAAACACTTTTAGTGTGCTTACAATGTATGTTCAGTAGTTGTACCTACTGATACTAAAATATCATTAATATTATTAGTATTTTCTTAGTCTGACCAGAATGAACTCTAGTACATTCCTTCCATGACATTATTCACAGAAATTCTTAAAGTCTTGAGATTACTCCTTGATCAAAGTTTCTAAGAGCTGGACTGAACCATCCTGTTTAGGAGCTTCCAAGATTTGAGCGAAGACTTGTGTATGTGCATGTGTCTACATGTGTATGTCTGTGTGGCTCGCTTGGTTTAAGACTGAGTGAGAAGGTCCAGGTTAGCTGAAGAATCCAGATCACTTCCAAGAGATCCACAGTGTAGATTTAATCTGCAAAGGCATCTGTAGCTTTCTGGTACAATGGAATGGGCTTGTAGACCTTTACTACAGTTGACACTATTCACTATGGTGTCATCCATGGTTTGCAGAAGGATTTAAGTGTGTTCTTCCTTCCTTAATCACCTGCCTAGAGCAGGCATGGAGCTCCTTCTAGAAGAACTAACTGCAGGAACAGACTTTAAACCATGTCCTGACTCTTTCTTCTCTCTCTTTTTACCAGTTTTGCAATTTTAAGAAATGGACGTTTACTTCTTGCGGATGACATGGGTTTGGGCAAGACTATCCAGGCAATCTGTATTGCTGCTTATTACCGAAAGGAATGGCCTTTGCTGGTGGTGACTCCTTCCTCTGTGAGGTTTACATGGGCAGAGGTACTATCAGCTGAACTGTGTGTGGGTGGCCTGGGAGAGGAGGTGTATGGTAGTCATTCTGTGTTGCACTCTGTGTACAGGTTAAATAAATTTTAAAAAGTATGTTATGAGGCGAAAATAAAATATCTACCCATTTAGAAACTTGAGAGAGGGGGAATTCCTTGACATTGACTATGTGATATATATATATACTTATTGTCTTGTATTGGCTGATTCTTTTTGTGGTCCAACTGATTTGTTGGAAAGGAGGAAAATGGCAGCAAATGTCTCCTTTGACCCAATGCAGTGAAGATTTGCTTTGTTCCTACAAGTCAGCTGGCTTCAAGGAGGCATTTTACTGATCAGTGCCAAAGACAATAGATGCATGCAAGAAATTAGTGGTTGTATCCAAGCCCTTTAGAGCAGGACTTACCAGCACCTCGATGGAATAGAAGCCCTGATGCTGGGATTTTCCCTTCTGTTCAAGAGGCCCCATTATCATCAGTAAGTGTTGTCATGATACGTCTTTTGGCCTGTCCACTCTATGCTGCGAAGTCCTCTCAGTCCTTTATTGCTTTAATCAGAAACCTCAAAGCCCATAAGGATGGGAAATGTATGTTCCTGAAAGAAATCACCATGTCATGGTTTGTACAGTGAGGCTGCTGGGTAGTTTGTTTTGGAAGAAAAAGATGAACTGGAAGTTTTAGGTTAATAATTTCATGCCTGAGCAGGAGAGGATGGAAGATTATCTTTTCCTGGGATGTTGCATTGATGAGAAGTATATTAGTTGGGGGTTTGCTGTTTTTATGCTGTAACCTGGTTGTTAGAGTATCTTGACTTGTGTTTTCACGTCTAGTAATGCAACAAAGCTTTGAGTGACAGAAAAAACGTGAAAATTCCTGCAGTTTCCTGAACAAAGCTAACTATGTTTGAAATGTGAAGGAAAAGAGAGATTTCAAGACCTCTAAATCTCTGGATCAACACCTATACCAGAATTCATGGCTCCTATTGAATACCTACTGGGATCAGCTTGCAGCAGTTTCCCGAAATACCGGACACTTGCAGCTTAACTCCTACATCTTGCTCAAAGAGATTTTAAATAGTCCAAGGTGTTCTTTTTGAACAGTCAATTTTCTTTCCATCTTGCCTGCCCCAGGAGGCTGTTATGGGAAATGTTATGTTAGGACATTTGCTTTAAAATTATTTGTGTTCCTCTGTGGGTTTGTGAAACATGCAAGTCTTAAGTTATAGCGAGGTGGAAGTAGGTGATGTTTGTTATAGGCTGTAATCTGGGGTAATCTGTAGTAGGTTTTGGGAAAGATGTCCTGCTTGTGTGTGGGGAGATGTTGTTTTGAATAACTATCACCATATGTATTTCAGTTGCTGTCACAGAGCGGTTAGCTGTTGAGGTGTCAGCTTGATAGCTTGATTTTTTTTTTTTTTTTATTTATAGCGGGAGGGGTAGTAGATTTTTCTTTTTATTTATTTTTTTTTTAAAAAAAAGACAAAACAGGAAGAGTTGTATTTCACTGTCACTGTGGAGTAAACGCTGCTGCAACGTGAAGTATTTACTGCCTAGAAGTCTGTATCTCACAGCCTGAAGTCCCCTTTTGAATGGAAAAACTGTAAATGTCCCTGCCAGTAGTGGTCATCGCATTCCTATTCTGGCTCTGAGTATTGTGAGTAAAATTGTCAGGAGGTTACGCACATTCCTACTGCAGATCAGAATTCTTTTTTCAGTAAGAAGTAAGAATAAACATTGTTCAAGTCTTCTAGTTTCAAAAGGTGGATTTGGCTTTATAGCTTGGGTTTTGTGCTTGAGCTTCCTGCTACTGATGGTGTTGGTTTAGGAAGACTTTACCCCTTCTGTGCTCCTGGCTGATCTTTAATTGTGGGTAGGGGGCCCCATGTTCCAAGCATTCATCAGGGGGCCAAGTTATAATTTATGAAGGGTTTGGGGATCCTGACAGAGCACATGAGAACTGGAATGCAATTAATCACTCTTTTCTCCTGCAGGCATTTCACAGGTGGCTTCCATCCTTGAGTCCAGGTAGCACCAATGTCATAGTGACTGGCAAAGACAATCTAACAGCAAGCTTGATTAATATTATCAGCTTTGACCTCCTCAGCAAGATGGACAAGCAACTCAAAGGCACTTTCCAAGTAGTTATTATTGTAAGTATTGTACTAGAATCTTTCAGGTTAATTGCATGCTGCATGTGGAGTAACCTTGGTGTTGTACAACAGAGGTGCAAGGAGACCTTGCACAGGACTGAAATTATCTTGTAATTTTGGCTGTGATCACAACTCTGCTCATTACTAGAAGTAGTAGTCTACTCTGAAACCTTTTGAGATAACTAGTAGAGGCTATTTGCCTTTTTGATTTCTGAGGCTGTTCTCTTTTACTGGATATGATGCTTTTCTGATTTCCTTATGGTTGGGCATGTTCTTTGGCTACAGAAGAGAGTGCATCATATGATGTGTCAGTATAATAGTTTTGGAGTTTTATCTGTGTAAGGGGATCATACTTCAGACTGGTTTCAGTGTTTATTTGGTAAACCAGATAGCCACGTGCTTGATATTGAGAGGTTAAAGCATAAAAATCTCCTTTTACCTCTGTCTCACTGACAACATGCGATAAGCTTTATTTGATCTTTTGTATCATTTCTTTTATAAATGACTTTGAAATTCATTTTTAAACTTTTTTAGGAGCCATGGCAATAGGCATTTTTCTGGATATCAGTTAGTAAAGATTCAAGACATCTGGTATTTAAAATCCAGCCTGGATCAATAGAGACCAAAAGGGTCAACATAGTTTCTTGTGAGCATAGAATGTGCTCAGCCTGGTTTTCGGCTCACAGATGCACCTGTCTCCAAAATTATGATAACTGGAACTTAATAGCCCTTTTGTTTCTCAGCAGTGACTGGGACGATGGGAATAGATGTGACCGTGGAAACCAAACTTCTCATGAAGGGATGTTGGTTTTCCCCACCCACTCCCAAGACATTTTGCCAAGAGAGTGGAAGTGCAGATTGCTGTGTTGTGTGTGCTGCTGCTTGGGGTGGAAGAGCTTGGGTTCTGGGACTATTGTTCTGATTCTTCTAACCAGCCCTGAGCTTACAGATGTTCCCTCTGTGTGTTTGTATATTCAGATTTGGACCCTATACTTGGTTTTGATGAGAATAGTCCTATTGAGTGTTGTGCTTTCCTGCTTTTTCTTCCAATCTTTTTTTTGATGATGGGGCCATTAATGTAGCTTATTTGTTAACTGGGAGGGAGAAAGCTGTGCCTGGGAGGCTAAGCAGTTGTACTGTCTTGAATGCATGGTTGCTTGCTCATCCACACGTGGCAAGATGAGAGTGTACCCTTGGAGGGTGCCAATTACTTTTGTGTCTAAGTTCTGCCTAGCTACAGCAGTAGAAGTGGAGTCTGTTTGGGGGTGATGTCTCAAGTAGGAGGCTATTATCCACCTGGTGAGCCCTATCAGGAAAAACAGTTGGATCCTAATTAGATTTCTTTTTCATGTGGTTCTCATTAACCCTTTCATTTAGGGAAGTGGCAGTGTGTAGGCCTCCTGTGTTTGCTGCGTTTAAAGGACATGTAGTGGCAAATGAGTATCAGTGGTGAAAATGGTGTTTCTTTCTCCTCCTTTCTCCTCACCACTCTGCTCACTTGCTGTGATTGTTTGAGATTCATGACTTTAAGGTTTGATTTCCTGTTCTGTTTGCTTGCAGCTGTGGATTTTAGTACAGGAAGCCTGCTGCTCCCCTTGCTGTCTTCACGCTTAATTTGATATAACTGTCCCAGTGCTTGAAACCTCCCCTATGATGATAGACTTGTAATATTAGATATAGAAGGATGCTAGGAATTTGTTCTTTATCCAGGAGCTGGACTGTGGCTCAGAATTCTCTTCATTTTTGTGCCTGTTCTGTTTCAGGATGAATCTCATTTCCTAAAGAACATAAAAACTGCACGATGCCGAGCTGCCATGCCTCTTCTCAAGGTGCGTATGCTGTGTGCCAAACCTTCACTAGTTCATTTCTAAAGGCTCTGTATACCAGGTTTAGGAGTCAGCAGCTCAAATCTATTGTTGTGCCAATGAAAACCCAAGTAGCACTATTGATCCAAGAGTAGAATTTGTCTCTGCCTTAGCTGCCTCTTTCCATATGAATGCTTGATAATAAGGCCCGACAAAAAAGATCCAGAAGCTCCTTTGATCTAATCCTGCTACTGCCACTGACTTGTCTTATGGCACTGGGAGTTTCGTTTCCCCTGGGGAAAAGGGAATGCCAAAACTTACTGGATGTATTCTTGGAGAGTACAAACAATATAGTTGTATCAGCGCAGCTTATTTAAAGCAAGCAATCATCATCAATTATATGCAGTACTCAAATTGCTTCTGTGTATCAAAGTACTTGGGTTCCTTCTGTGACTTTGGGCTTGGGCTCTGCTGTGTTACTGCAAGTTCCAGTATACATGTGTGGCTGGAATTCAGGTGTGTTCCACTGGCTAGATGTACTGAAATGAAGGAGGAAGTGGGAGTAGCAAGACAAGTGGCCCACAGAAGGGTGGTGGAAGAAACAAAAATTTTAATGTTTGCCTGATGTCCAAGGATCGAGGATATAGCAGAGTCTGTACCTTAGAAGAGGATAAATCTAGTTCTTTTTCAGCAACTGCCAGTAAGTGTGCTTAAAAGAGAAGATCTGTCATGGCTTTATAACAACCAACTTTTATTTGGGAGATTGTTAATGTTAAGCCAAAGATGGTCGTCTTTGTAACGATAGCTTCATTGTTCTGTTTAAAGGCCTGATGCTTGTCCTCTGTTGGCTTTGGAGATGCTTCAGGCTTCTAATGTTTGGAAACTGAGTAGGAGGCCCAATTTTATGAGCAATTTGAAGTACGATATCTGGGATATATGTCCTAAAATAGTGGAAGGTAGCAACTTCATCTCACTACAGAATGCTCAGAAAGTAGCCTCATTGTTTCCTATGTGTAGCTTTGTAAGGATCATCTTCCCAAAATCATTTGTAGACTACAAGGTATAAGAGTGAAGGATGGGATCCTATTAAATGGAGGTTAATCACCTTTATGAACCTGCTGAGAATTTAGTTTTATGCTGTCATATCACTGGTCATACAGAATTGAGAGCTGGTACTTCTAAAACTGAGTTTCAATCTCTTGAAACTGTTAAGAGCTTCATGTTTGTGCCATGCATTTTCTCACCTGTAAACAGCATGCAGTAAGAAAGGACTGGAACTTTTTAAGAACATTTGCTATTAGATGTCCAGGAAACTAGGCCATTTGGCAGGTTTCTCCTCAACTACTAGCAATGTAGTACTCACTATTGGCACAGGGCATCACAGCAATACTTTCTTATATGAAAGAACAGCCAAGATGAGAGAAGTTTGTCTGAATGCTGAATTTAACTACTGTGTCATCTGTATCAAGATAGCAGGGCAATGTGACAGTGTAATAAATAGTCATATAGTAAAAATGGGAACACATCAGTGTTTTGCAGGATACTTTGAGGTTGTTGAATAACAGCAATTGATAAATGTACTGCTCTTAATTGTTGCTAAAAGCTTGAGACTTGAGGATAATATTCTTGCTTCTACTTTCCTTTCTTTAAAAGGACTGGAGCAGTACAGAGGAGCACAGGGTAGGAGGTTGGAAGATTCCAGATAAGGCTGTGTCTCAAGACAAGCCCTTCAATAGGGACTAGTATGCCAGAAGCAACATGCCTGCCTTAAAGTTGCAATGTGAAGCTATGCCAGTGCTGTGACCAGTGTCCTTGAGCTGACTCAGGCTGTGTCTGCCTTCCAGGCATTGCCACTCTTAACTGTTGCTGGCCTTAATCTGCTTTAAACTTTCTTAAATTTCCATAGTTGCCATAGTTAGTCCTATGAGATTCCCAACCTCCTAAAGAAATGAAAGCTAAGTCAGGTGCATAAAAGAATTAGTCACAGGAGTTCTGTCTTTTTCCAGGTCCTCACTGATGAAAGCCGTGCAAGTGAAACTAATGTTTTTTGGGTTGATCAAGCCATTTTTATGCCAAAATCTTCTCTAGGCTTAGGAGGTTCAGAACCTTTCCCAGGCTGTGGTCTTCCTGGCTTCAAGCCTCCTTGATTGTTATAATGCAAGCTTTATGAGATACCCCTAAACTCTAACCAAATATCACATGGGATGCTTCAGTAGCTTTCTAAAATAGCAGGTAGTGATGTGTTATTTGAGCTTGAAAGTGTAGTCTTGAACTGCTTATGGGCAGGGAAAAAGAAGAAAAAAATATAAGAAATGTGATCTTTAATCCTTAGTTGCTACAAAGATTTGTAAGTCCATAACAACACTGGCCAGGTTTAAATTGAAATGTTCAAGCCTGATAGTGTCCCTTCTATTGATACTTAATGGACTCTTTTTATTTTGGTAGAATCTAATCTTGTGGCTTCTCCATTTGAATATTAACTGAAATATGAAAAGTGTTATGGGTGTCTGCACAACTGCATAATTATTGGATTAAATCAATAAATTCATAATAAAGATGACTTGATGTGGTTGTTAACTTTGAATCTGCCTTGTTAAATAGCCAGACTGAATCTCCATCACTGAAATATTTAGCCTGTGATTACAGCATTTTAAGCCTAACTTTAATCTTTCATATCTGAAGACATTGATAATTGTTCAAAACAAAATGATATTTTAAACCTCTCAGTTATAATTCATCTTTTCCTGCTGTCTTGCGTATATTGTGGAGGAAGTGCAGTATGGCATTGTCAAGCAGAGCTATGTGTTAAACCTGTGGTCTAAGTCCGTTAGCTGGGGACTCGTAGAGGTTTTGTTTATATTTAACAAAAATGAAACTTCTTAAAATCTGTGTAGCACTCTGACTTATGACAGATTTTGCTACCGACATGACAGAGATTTGGGAAAGTTTTGCCTAAGGACAGTGGGAAGTGAGATCAGAAAGACTTTTTACTGTGTCTATATAACAGCTGCATGTATGCAATGCCATGTTCCCTACTTGGTAGCTTGCCCCAAATTACCATCACTTTAGAATAAGCATATGATGTGTTGTGCCCAATTATTTTTTGACTAAAACTCAGGGCGGGGGGGGGGAGGGGGAGGAACTAACCATTACACAAGCAGTGCAGTAGATTGAGCTGAAATAGCAGCAGCAAGATTTCTTATTCCCTTCAAGTTCCCTGTGGATGTGCAAACTCGTGAGTGTGCCAACTTGTTCTTTGAGGAGAATGCTTCATCTGCCTACGCCAAGTCAGGTGGTAGAGTTTGTACATAGCCTGTATGCATCCCTCCAAAAATATGGAGGTGGATGGATTGAAAGCTGTAGTAGAAAATTGTCCTTTGATGTCTTGGCATGTGTTAAAATCCTGCTTTCAAACTCAGCCAGCTTTCACGCTGGCCAGTCTGTGCCAGCAGCTATGTGAGATCTGTCCCCAGCTTCATCATCTCTGATAGTACTCAAGGGGGAAGAAGTTTGTGTTCAAAGGGGTCCTATTCTCTTGTTTCTATTCGTATCAAAGTGAGTATAGCTTCATGTTGTTGGACAATGGCAGCTCAGCCAGGGTTGTGTCTGCCCTAGTCCCGAGGTGTGACAATCAATAATAAGATCTACTTGTCACCTTGCTGGTTTTCTTCAGTCTCATGGTTGGGACTATGTTCTCTTGGGCTTTTTGTCAATACTGGTTGTTCTCTCTGCCCTGCGTGTCCCCCTCTGAGGCAAAAAATGTCATGGTGTTCCAGCTTTTATACAAGTTTTGGGTTTTTCCTTCAAGATTAGACTGGCCTGCAGACATGAGCATTGAGAGGGATTATGTGTGCTACCAGTATTCAGAAAACAGCAAAGCCCAAGGGGAAGTAGATGAAGAAGAAACAACAAAGTGCAAGTTTTTCACTGATCTGTGAGGAGGTCTCCTGGGGACTTGGGTGAAAAGAATTCTACATCCTGTGACCGGCTAAAATGCTGCATGGTCTTTGTTCTTCTGTAATTGCATGGAGTATCGCAAAGGCAATGGAAACTGGGGAATGTCCCAATGGAACTTGGATGAGATATTGGAAGCCTTATAGTAAGTTTATAGTGTAAAACTGGATTAGAAACTGATAAATAAAAGTAATACCTAATTAAAGGTTCCAGTGGTATAAAATGGACTTACTTCCATTGTATTCTCTATGAGCTTTGTTCAACAGCATTTGGGTAATGTTACTCATGTGAGCATTCCTTTTGAGCTGCTGTTCAGGCTAATAGCATGATGCACGTCCTGATGTAGGCAGGGTTAAGGGTCTTTGTTTCTATTAAAGTCCAAAGAGATTGTGTAACTGGAATCTGATACTCTTTGAATGTACTTGTTTTAACAAAGAGACACTCAAAAAGAGGGAAATAGGTCAATGCTGAAGGTGAAGAGTGAAGGATCTCCCTTTCCAGTGTAAAATAAATAGCTGCTGTCCTTGGACATTAACATTCCATAGGGACTGGATAGAGAAGCCTTTGCTCATTGTCACACCCTGAGAAAAGGAACTCTGTCTGAAATCCTGCACCTTTAGCTCTGTTCTCAATTTCCTATTTCCCTGCCTTCTTGAAATAGAGAAGTCATATAGCTTACTCCAGTTGTAGGTGATCATCACTGGACACACATTCTGTGTTTGTGTTGCTTAAGAAAACAAAAAGGTGTTTATAGTTTTTGGATGCTATGAAATGTGGGTTACTATCTCATCCAAGTGCAGAAATAGACTCTCCAAAACAACTAGAACCCTTTCCCTCTATCAAATCTGCCATTTCATCAAGTGATTCTCTGTTATTAGTGGTCCCTCTCAAATTTTTTGTTTGTCAGGATTATATGTTCTTCTTAGGCTAAGCAGCTCAAAATCACAGGGGAAGCAGAAATTGGGAACACAAGTAATTGTACATCCAGAACCAACCACACTTTTTTTTTTTTTTTTTTTTTTACACTAAATGTGTCAGTCTCTTAGCATATGGCAGAGCTCATGCTGTGAAATTCATTTAAAACAGAAAGAGTCATTGTATGTTAATGTGGCTCTTTGCATGTTTAATTATTTCTTTGTGGCATAACTGCTATAACTCACTCCCCTGGAATCAGCTGAGTGCTGGGTTTTGACCTCTAAAGTAAATGTCACTGGGGGGTACTACCTCATAAATTATTCTTTGACTTTCAAAAGCAACTTTTGTAAATATTGTCACAGCTGGGGAATTAAACCTTGGCTGATGTATTGCATGTGCAAGTGTGGTGCCACAATATCACAATTGTCTTGCATTGCTCCATAAATGAGGGTTACAAAACAGGTATCCACTAATCAAATCATCATCTGAGTTCCCTTAGGTAATCTAAGAAAGTAGCTGTAAGAACAGTCACAGGGATACACGAGGGAGAGGAATGCTGGTGGGGAAGATGGCAGGGCATGCCTAAATGCTGATGGGGAGCTGCTGTTAGTTCTGTGTGGAGATACGTAACTGTTGATGACAGATCAACTCTTGCTAGAAAGTCCGTGCTGGATGCTGAGATCTTATTTTTGCAGCTGCTGTTCCATATTGTTATAAACCTTGGAAGAAAGAGGGTAAACTGTCACTTCTGACACCACAGAAGGTTCAGGAGGAAACAAGAATAAGCAGTGATCAGCAGAGATTTCCCTGCAGAAGCAAATCCTTGTTGGCATCTATTCAAAATGAGTTGCCACTAGCAAAAGAAATGTGATTCAAACCCATGTCTTTCATCCAGGATTCAAATAAGTCTTGAACACTTGAAACCTCGTCTCCATAGGAGTGTTTTACTCTCTTGGACCCCTTCTTTCATGGGTTTTAAGACTGAAAAGGACAACTGGAATAACTAGACAGACCACCTATGCCCAATAGGATTTTTCTGGAATTAATTTGGAATTAATTTTTTTTCAAATTATTCATAGCTTTTGTGAACATAGTGTCTGCTTTTTTTTTTTTAATTTGTTTGATTTTTGTTTTAACTTCACATCTTGATTTTTAAAATGGTTAATTTATAGAAGATGTATCACAATCCTGGTGAAGTTCATGCAGTGGTTAATTACCCTAGCTGTTCAAAAAATTAATTTGCACATAGAGAAGCAGCAACTGGACGAGTATAGAATCCAAACAATATGTAAATAATTCCCTTTTTCGGTGCCTGTTTAGGGATAGGGGAAGAAACAAGAACTTCAACTAATTGTTTTTACTACTGAGGAATCACTATTCGAACCTCATCTCACTTTCCAAGTGGAGGAGCTTTGGAAATGGTATAAGACGTTTTAGTACAGTTGTTTCTTTTTATATTGCATTTAGTATGTCCTGGTCAGTTGTGAGTGAATGCTGCTTGCTTTAGCTTGATCCAGGGTTATCTGAAGTGAGCTGACTTGTTCACTAACTACTAAGCAGGTGTCTGCATCATTGTTGAACTGAATTATTTCGGAATTCAGTCTTCCTCTAACTGCATGACTCTAACATAGCCCTGTTTTAATGTTACTACTCCTAGAAACTCCAGCTGAAGTGGAGCTTTTCCCATTGGAGGCACAGAGACTGAATTCCCTCTGACTTTTAGGAACTGAGGCAGGGAGTGGTGCGGATCATGGTGCTGTGAATAGAGCCATTGATGTCCAGGCAGTTAACTCCTTCCTGATGGGAGTGTGGCTCTCAGGAGTCTTCACTCCACCCTTAGGACAGCAGTTCATAGGACTGGGGATGCTGGCAGGAGCTGAGGCAATACACAGCCCCTCAGTGCCTGTCTCCATGCCAGTGTCCCTGTCTTCTGCTGTCTCTCCCAAGAGCTGCTTGTGAAATTGCAACTATGCTTTTCCCTCCTGCTCCATCTTAAACTTGGTCTCTTTCTCTGTGAGCAGATAGTCAAGTAATCTCCACATTTACTTTTTGCTAGCAGTGGCCTTCCGCTAGTCTGGGAGGAAGAAATTTAATTCAGAATTTTTCTGCTAATATGGGCTTGTCTTGCCTTTCAAAAGATTTCCCGGGGTGGTGTCAGTTAACTTCTCAAAGATTCTGCAAAGCGTTGGATATTTTTCAGGCTCTGCTCAGTTGTGCTTCTCTGTTAGCTTCATTTTAAAAACTGACTCTTTCTGCTTTATCATTTTGTTCTCTCGTGAGATCTGATAATTCTTGAGCCTCTCCGATCTGTCCCGTTTTTGATTGGGATAGGGACTCCTGTCTTGTCTGAACTAACACTTGCCTTCTTGCATGTGAAAAGTTTTGACCTCTTCTCTTACTTGGTTTAATAAAAATACTGCTTTTTTTTTTTTTTTTTTTTTTTTAAAAAAATGAGATCTGTCTGATCCTGATGGTGACCATATTTCCTGATCTGCTTGGACAGAGGGGGAAGGGAAGTCCCACTTTGATGACAGCCTATATATAAGTATCTGATAAAGAATCCTGAAATTAATTTCCTGTAGCTGATCTGTGAACTTTTTTCCACAAGATTTGGTTGGCGAGTGAATGAATTGACTGAATAGATTTGGGTGACTGGTAGATCTCAGTGAAATGATAAGAGAATTTCATTTTCTTTTTCATTTAAATGTGAATGAGCTGTTGGTAGAGATGTCACTCAAATCTCTTTGTTATTTTAATGATCTTGCATTAAACCGTGCAGGAAATTACAAGGCATGTGTAATTTAACCATTATATGTGAATTTACAGCAGTAGGAATTCATAGCTCTTTTCTAATAATAGAATTATATAATACTGGAGGGAAGAGGGCAAAAATACCTCCTGGACTTTTTTTTGTGTACTATGATGTAATCTTTTCCCACTTACTCTTTGGGATCACCTACTTTAGATAATTTTTTTTTTGGCCTTCCCTCCTATCTCCCATATAAAGCATTGTAAACAGATCTTATACGGTTCTTTTTTATTAACTCACGTTCTAGTGTCCAACAAGCAGTACGTAGGTTCCCCATGGCTGCCAGGTAGACATCTTCTAGCTCTGTTTCAGGCAGCATTGTCTTTTGTTTCCTTGCTGGTAGAATTTGAAAAGAAAAAAGAACTAAAAGCAAGAAAAACAATCCCGCTTATCTAGATCTCTTCTGCTTTGGTGAGCAAGACAGTTTGTTTGTGGCTTGCTTTGGCAGACTTACTATGAAAGAACTTATTCTGGAGGTGGGGATGTGCCTGAGAGGGGTGTGTGTCATATTTCAGTGACATTTGAGACCAAATGAGTCTTGGCTGTAGCCAAGTGTAAGATATTAACGTGTCTAGTGGGTAAATGTGAATTCTCAAAGTAGTGTCAAAAGTAGAAGTCTTCTTCACTTCCAGCATGTGGAATGATGAATAAGAAGCAATATAGTTTGTTCCTTTTTCTAAAAGTTTAAAGCACTGTCCTTGAGTGAAGCGTTTTTACACCATGTTTTTTGGAAGGTGACATATTCTTCCCTTCGACTGCTTGAACAATGGTTCTGGGGTTTTCTCTTGGAGCAGGGGGGTTCTTAGCAGGTGCTGCTTATGTTAGAAGCTGTATGATGAGGATGTTCCATTTTGCTTTCCTAGGCTGCTAGGAGAGTGATCTTGCTTTCGGGAACCCCTGCCATGTCACGGCCCGCGGAGCTCTACACGCAGATTGTGGCTGTCCAGCCAGCCTTCTTCCCACAGTTCCATTCCTTCGGCCTCCGCTACTGTGATGCCAAGAAGGTACTTCAGTGGGATGGTGGGGAGGTGTCAATCAGGGACACTGCAGCTCTGTAAACAACTTGGTTTCCCTGAAGCAGAGGTTATTCCTCCCTCTCCTTCTACTGTCTGATGTTGCATGTTCGTTTTTTGAGAAAGGTCTCCTTTTCACTCTACAACAACATCTTGAAAGCTCTCAACTCGAGAAGCTCTTAGTGTTGCAAATAAAAAGTGGACCTGAGACATAGAGGCACTAAAGCTTCTTTACAAAATCTGCCCTGGAAGGACATTGAAGTAAAAAGCTACATGACAAATTAGAAGGGAATCTGATCTGAGAAGAGCTTACCTCTACGGTGCTTTGAATGGGCAAAGTCACTGTGGGCCCTTTGAGCAGCTACAGGATTGGGGGCTAATTGTTAAACAATTGCTAAACCAGACTAGAAACTGTTGCTTTAATCAATGTAAGGCCTTTGTTGCTTAGGAATTTGGATTTTATGCCTCCAGGTAGATAAAAAATGAAGATTCTAGGCCATCTTTGTATTCTACCCTCTCCTAGTTCAGGCCATGAATGTGGACCGCAATAAAATTTTAAAATATATTAACTTCTCTCTGCCAGCTACTTAACTGTAGTTTTAGCAGAGCTGCTAAGTTGAGGCATTGCAAGATTTCAGCTTTGCAGGAAGCCAGAAATAGCAGCCATGATGGCAAGTCTCTCCTTTGCTCTAAACACATGGGTAGTTAATCTGTGGTTGGATTTGCCTTCTCTAGGAGTGCTGTGTGCATTGGAACACACGCTGCTAGGAGCAGAGCTCTTGCTGCTGCCTGTTGTACATTGAGTCTCTGAGATCTTTTTTGTTGATTATATAGACACAAAGAAGGGAACCAAAGTCACAACTGAGCTCTAATTTGGAACAAGAGCCCTCTAATCTGGCCTGCCCTCTAACTCCTCCAAGACAAGCGTATAGTGATTGGCCTGTAGCGTAGAGTGGCTTGGCAATGCGACCATGGGCCTGCAGTGCACAACCTTGGCTTGTTCTGCTTTGTTCTCAAGTAAGCCACTTCATTTTTTGTACCTCATTTTCTATAAGATCAGGCAGTAACTCAATGGAATAATACTGGAAATGCCAAATGACCACATAAATACACAAAAATATTTTCAGAAAAACTGATTATCATCAATATATTCTATAAAAATAATTGTGTTTATTTGTAGGGCTTTTGTGTGTTTTCTCAAATTTTCTCTTTGGAAGCTAATGCATGGCAAGCTTCCATTAAGAAGACTTTATAGCAATCCCATCTGAAGTTGTTAGGTTCCCTTTTTCTTACATCTAAGTGCCCACTTTTCCTTTCATAGCTAGCTTACTGTTCTGTGTACATCTAGATGTGCAAGATACATAAGCAATTCATTGGCTTTAGTACAGATATACCATATCCATACCATGACCATAAAGTAAGGTCATTTAGCATGCAGAATCACAATACAGAGCTTCAGTTCCGGAAAGTGATAGCATTCATGCTAGCAATGCACTACTTTCCCGACAGAGAACAGAAACGTCTTACATCTCCATCCGTAGTAGAGATCATATGGAGGAAAAGCGGAGAGGGACGGCTGCATGTTCTACTGAGTTTCATTATCTTTATTGAAAGACTCCTGACTGAGCAGTGTCCAGAATGCCTCCTAGAGGGAAATGAAGAGATGCAGTTTAACCTCTTTCATTTTCTTCAGTAAAAAGAAAGGTTGAATTGCAGTGTGTGAGTCTGAATAGGTTTGGAGTCCCATAAACTCCTTGAGGGTAAAGTTCTGCATGCCTGGCTGTTGCTTCAATTACAAGGCATACAGACTTCAGGTAGGATGTTGAATTGGTAAAAAAAAATAAATAAAAAAAAAAAAATTGTTCTGCACAGTTCAAGTTGTAAGCAGTGTATTTTGTATAAATGAGTTTTCAGCCTACAGTGAAACTCAGTGTGGAGGTCACAGTCTGTATCAGCTTCCCTTCAAAGGCTCTGCTGGGCTGCTAGTACATTTTTTGTTTCTCAGTTTGACCCAGCTCTACTAGGCAGTTCAACATTACTGGTCTTCTCAGTGCTTGCTTGTGACATTTTACTACAGTTAGTGTCAGGAAATGGTAGAGTGAACTTAGAATTTTGTTATTTGGAGAAGAGGAACAGCTGGAAATGGAGATGTAGGGCTAGGATTGGTGGGGGGGGAGAAGAGACATCTGAATATTGGGTTGTCATAGATCCACTCAACTAAGAGTGAATAAAATGATATTTTGATTGTAGTATCTCCTTCATTCCTTTGTGGCTCTAACCTGAAATGGTGTCAGAGTTGAACTCTGAAGAACTGTTGTGGTACTTTTGCTTCCATTATTTAGATAGGTTCTTCCTTCTATCCTGAAAATGGCTGGAGGGAATGGTTTTGCACAGAATAAGAGAGGTTTTGTAAAGCTTTTTAAAATCTATCAAGATGAAAGGTGCTATGGAAAATGTTTTGGTGTTGATAAATTGATGGCATTGTAAGATTAAATAAAAATTGACAAACCTGAACCATTAATTTAAAACTAAATCCTGTTAATTTTCCCATTTGAAAAGAATGGATTTCATGGTAGAAAACTGCAAATATCTGGCAGATGTGATTGGAAAAAACATTAAAGTTTATCAGTTTGCTGTTCAACCTCTCAGCATCTCTGTTAAAAACGCAGCAACTGAAATGTCACCTGGTTATTTACCAGATAATTCAAGTCTGTTTCTCAAAATACATACTATGAATTTATTTTTCAAACTGGTAGATGTTAGCAAATATTAAATTTCTATATGAGCACATGCTCTGAATTTGTAAGAGTTTGGGAGCTTCTTCTAACACTAATAAGTTTAGTGACTCATGTAAGATGCTGTAACACTTTGGTAAGAAAATCACAGTTGGATGCATTTGTTCTAGAATGTTGCAGACCAAAGTCAGATGTGTATTTTGGCAAATAAATGTCCCTCTTCTTTCTCTTTCTCCCTCTCTCTCTCTTTTTTGGTAGGATATACTAATATATTGTAATAGGTTTCAAGAACAACCATTTTTTTTTATCACTGGTTAGGCACAACTCAGAACAAGCATGTTCCCTGTTTGCAAATTCTTCAGTAATGCAGTTGCCGTAAAAGAAATACGGTAATTAGAATATACTGTTGGGATTGTGCCTCTATATACTTTTTAATATGATAGTAGGTAGTATATGTGTTCTGTCTATGCCCTGTTCTTTCAGTTATGATGATGTTACCTTTCTGAAATGAATTGTGCTATGTGGACACAATCACGTGCATTGCTTGTCTATTAAGCAACTGAAAAGTGAAAAAAAACTGAGCTGCATGAGTAAAATGAGGTGCGCTGGGGAGAGTGGTGCAGACCCCATAGCAGGTCTTGCTCAGCTGCCTAGTGGCCCTGCTGCTTAGTTCCCATCCAGTGATCACTGCATGCTGCCTGCACTGAGGAGTGTGGGCAAAGGCTTGTTAGGCTGAGTGTAGCACCAGGTCCCAGCTGTTTCTCTACATCTGTTGACTCTACAGAGCTTCAAGAAATGCAGAAAGAAGGCATAGATTGTGGCTCAGCACTGTCAGCTTGCATGTGGCATACCTAGAGCTAATAAGTCCAGCTAGATTTAAGACAGCTTTTTGTGGCTCAGAGGGGGACGTATCTGTGTCACACTCCTGGTTTCAGAGAAGCAGTAGACTAATACCCATACTGGCTTTTCAAGAGCCTGGCTTAGATCCAAGTGGGTTTATTTCCTCTAGCTGTATAGCACTCTACTGTTTCCAGAGCCAAATTCATAACTCTACAGGACTCAAACTGGCTTTGTATCAATTGTTTGAATTGTTTCTAGCTTGAATGAACCAGCTACAGATATCTGGAAGGTACTGTAATTGTGTAGGAATAAATTAAGTCAAATGACTTGCAGTGATGGCTGTAGATGCCAGAATCTGAAGCTGTTCATGGTTCAGACCAGTACAATATGGAAATAGCCTTGCAGATTTTCCTGTTATATCTCAGCCAGAAGGAAGGTTCACTTTTGAATATCAGAGGGATCTTAATTGTCTGTGACCCATTTGATTCCTATTCTTTGTGTGTCTCATAGCATGTTCTCTTCCCTGTTCCATCAAAGCACCATTTATTAATAAAGTCAGCAATGTTACTAACCCCTAATTGATATTAATTATGTTGTCTCCTCTGTTCTACAGCAGGATGGAGGGTACAGTGAATGTTTCAGAGTGTTTTCCTATTTTACTTCAAACTCCATGTTGTAGAAGGTTTCTCTTGGGGAAAACAAAAAAAATATGAAGGATTTTTAAGGTTAAAATTATGTTGGCAATTAATGTAATGTAATAGGAGTAGAATAGCAGATGAGAGTAGTTGGTGCTGAGGCTCCTTGCATTTCTGTTTACGCAGTTCAGGAGCGTGTATGTGTATTTATGCATGTATAAGGGTTACTTTGATTGTTGTTCCAAGATCAGAGCTTGTATTTTGGGATTTTTTTTGGTGATGCTGCAAATAAGGCTTAGAACTAGAACTATGAGGAAGATACCTTTTTTGTTGTTGTTGTTCCTTGGTTTTTCAGTTTTACTGTAGTTTTGTTTTATATGTTTATTCATGAAACTTCAGTAAGAAGCTACCCCTTTATCTTTTAAATCAAGACAAGTTGTTGAGAGATGTTTTGGTAGGTAGGGGCATGTACTAATTTTGGTGCCACTGGTTGTCAGCTTAGTTATTCTCTTTCTGGTAACCTCACAGTCTATAATTTCTTCTCCAGGAAAGAAGTGATGAACTAAAATTAATGCAACAGATATATCCTGTCTATGCAAAAAATAATGGAGCATAGGACAGGTATGGAAGTGAGTGCTTTAAGATAGAGAAAATAAAGGGGTTGTTTGGAGGAGCTTTGACGTGATGATGCTTTGAATGGTATATTTTGAGCCAAAAATTGTTTGTTTTTCAAGAGTTGGAAACCTCTGAGACAAACATGATAGCAGTAGAAATGGAATATGTCAAGAAGCAGATTAAGAGACAGACCACAGTGAAAAGCAGTCAATTTCGATCCAACATTTACTGGGCATGTCAGACAAATATAGGGTCTTTGTGAAGGCATTTGGGTTCAGGATCACAGAATCACAGAATGTTTGAGGTTGGAAAGGGCTTTTGGAAATCATCTAGTTCAACCCTCCTGCTCAAGCAGGGTCACCTAGAGCATGTTAGACAGGATTGCGTCCAGGCAGGTTCTGAATATCTCCAGAGAAGGAGACTTTACAACCTCTCTGGACAAGCTGTTCCAGTGCTCCGGCACTCAAATTGTTTGTCCTCATGCCACGAGAGAAGACTTTTGTCTCTGCCTACTTAAAATCTGTTTTTAAAAAAATGCACCAAGTTCTGTAGGCCTGCCCACAGATAGTGGAGAGCAGAAACATCTTCCTGTGAGGTGAGGATGGATACCAACACAGTGCTCTGTAGGGATCCCTACCTTTCTCCCCTTCTCTCCAGTTTCTCTTCCTGTACCTTCCTGAATACCTGTAGATAGGGGAAAGAGAAATTGCAAGTTACCTTCCCATTTTGGAGGGATTAATTTATATCCTTCTATCTCATTGCTATTTTTGTCTATAAAAATTCCAGGGAAGCAACTAGACAAAAGTCATATCCATCCCATAGTCTATGAGTACTTTTTGTAAATTGAATACAATATTGAAATCCATGCTGGGCCTTTTAGCATCTCCAGTCCTTTTCCTTTTAAATCTATGTTCAGACAGGGCAACTGGTTTTTGTTTTGAAGGCAGTATTAATCATATGTCCTTTTAGAATGAAAAAAATATATATATATACATATATATATGTATATATTTTTTTTTAAGAGAAAGTTTTTTATACTTTCTAGTGATCCGCAGGTTCTTGCCTTGTTCAGTTTTCCTGGAAGTTTATTCAACTGTCAGATTGCCTCCAGATGAGAAGACTCGGTCTTTTTAAGTTTGATGCTGATAACTGCTTTGATCTTTGCCAGATGCCATGGGGTTGGGACTACTCTGGATCATCCAACTTAACTGAACTGAAAGTTTTGCTCGAAGAGTCCATCATGATCCGACGTCTCAAATCAGATGTGCTTTCCCAGCTTCCAGCAAAGCAACGGAAAATGATTGTAGTGGCTCCTGAAGGCATTAACACAAAAACCAAAGCTATTTTGGCAGCTGCAGCAAAGAAGATGGCCAAAGGATATGAAAGTGTAAGTCAAATTATTTTCATAAGGAGCCATTGGTTTTTCAGGTGCCTTCGTTTTTTCAGGTTGGGAGAACTTGCTTTTTTTTAGATTTAATTAAAAACATCAGTGGAAAACAGTATCCCCTGTTCCAAGGAAGGTCAGAGCTTTACCCCACATGAATGCACAACTAAAAGCTGTTGAGAGCGCAATTTTAAATGAATATGCAGCACAATCAAAACAGATCGGCTTTATTCTCCCCTTTTGATTTAAGTGCTGTGCTTTTTCCCTTTCAGTCAAGTACTATTTGCTCTCTTCTTTCCTCTCTTATTAATCCTTTGTAATTATCTTTTATGCTGCTTTTGCCTCTGTACTTACTCTTCTGTCTTGCCTTGTATCTCATTCAGCTTACAAAGCCTGTTGAAGCTGCATTGTGGAACACAGTTGTAACTAAAAATGGGATGAATGTCTTTTTACATTTACTTCTCTTCTATGGATGGCAAACGCATGTCCGAAACTCCTAATGCAGATCTATAAGGACTTGTTAGTGTTTCATACCATTTTAGTTGGAAAATGCTTTCCCAAGTAAACTATATTTGTAATATGCTTGTCATCCAACTTGTAGGAGTTGGGTTGGGGGTAGGGAGGGAAGTGGTCACAGAAGCATGAGTATGTGAGTATCTGCTATGCCCAGTGGTAATAGAAGACTTCCCACGCTATGTGATTTTCAGGCTGATTTTTCCTAGCACAGTGTTTGTTAGCAATGTTAGACATCCCAGATCTTTAAGCAAGAACAAGAAACAGCAATTCTGAGACTCACATAAATTTATCTTCCTCTCTGCAGAAACAACAGGAAAAGGAAGCTCTTCTCCTCTTCTACAGCAGAACAGCAGAAGCTAAAGTCCACTCAGTCATGTAAGCTACATGTCTGTGCTTCATTCTTACCAAGTAAAATGTATTTTTCCCCTGAGAACAGGAAAATGGTGCCTTAGAGATAACAGTGCAGGGATGTGAAGCATAGTCTCAAGCCAGTTCAAAAAAAATTTTTGAATTACAGTGTGCTAAATGTTTATTTCTCTGAGTTCCTAAGCTGAATGAATCTTCTGATTTCATTCCAGATATGGATCTAAACAGTGTCATTTGAGCAGTCTGAAATTACTCTGTGTTTGGGTCTTGGATCAGGTTTCCTGGTGTTCAGACCCTATTTCAGTTTAAGGATGGATGGAATAATGAAACTGAAAGTATCAACAGAATTTGAGGAAAACGAAGACTGCAATCCTGCTGCAGCAGAAACTCTGATCCAAGAAGCTAATGAGTCAGATTGAGCTTTAGTTTTAATGTGCTCTTAAGATATCACAGCACCTCCTGAAGTGCTTAGCTCCTCCATGGAGCTTATATGGGACCTTAGTAAGAAAAGTTTTCTTCCATAGGTGTGCTATGAACTCTCTCCTCCCTGGTAATAACTTTCTTCTGTGACTTTTAATGCCCTTTCATCCTTACTCTTTCTGCTGGGACTGTAAAGGAGTCATGTTAGGTCATTTTGGATGATTTTTTAATAAGAAGGATGCTGATAGCATGCCAACAGTTTACTTCTCGTGGCCCTCTGAATATTAGGACCTGCCAATGTGCACTGTGTGATTTCACAGTCTCAGACTTTGCTGCGGAATCTGTCTGTTTTGGCACAAAACTGCACTTCAGAGTCCCAGGTCTCATTTCTTTAGAGTTTTTTCCTTTTATGTTAGTGAACAGTTCGAAGAGTTTCTGCCTTTTATATTCAGTTGCAATTGTGAACTGAATATAAAACTGAAGTGGTGTTTGCTTGACTCTGGACACTGAGAGGCAGGAGATAGTCTACTCATTTCTGGGGTTTTAGTAGCATTTAAAATACTATAATCTGATCATGTACAATGCCATCTTACTATTACTTTCTTCTGATCGTCAGCACTTCCCATGTCTTGCTCTTGACAGTTTTTTACAGGGCTGCTGTGCACAGTCACTGAAACGACTGGCCATTTGTTAAATGAGGATGTTATATGAAGATGAGGTATTGAATAATTGTGATGTCTTGGCATCTGGTTGCTACACTGAATGCTCATTTGGGGATTTGTTTTGGTTTAAATGCAGCAGTCCTCCTCTTTTCCCAGATTTCTTTGTTAAATGATACTATCATAACTGGGATCTGAACACGACAGAACCCAGGGAGTTGGCTGCAAAGCACTGATCTATCTTAATATAGTGCTGGAAATCCCACTTACTGTTTTCTGCCAGTTGCTGCTGACCTAAGCTGTGTTGTATTTAGCAAAGAACATGGTAATGCTGATTTTGGCAATAGCTTTGCTGTTCTAAAGAGAAGATGACATTTGTATCATCTGCTCTGATGGCTGTCACTATACTTAGTTACAAATTTTAGGCTTTTAGGTGTTTTTCAGGCTCCAGTTCATAGCTGACCTGATTACTTCACGAGTTACTACATATCAGCTGAACTGCAGAACCCATATATAAGTATGCTATTACACTATTAGTCCACAGCAAATACCAAATGTTTTAATTAACCTTGTTTCATTTGATTTAAAAGGAATCTTACTACCTCTTGTTTGTCATTGGCTGATATGCATATGCATAACTTCTAAAAATAGCTGATGTATATAGCTTGTTAAACTGTGGTAAATTGTCAATTTGAAGAAAAACGGCTTTTGGGATATCCTGATGCCATGTGTTTAGAGGCCTTTTCTAGAATGAACACCATCCTAAGTAATTATAGGAAGAATAGTTGCCTGCAGATTGCTATGCAGGAGTTAAAAAATATAGAAGAGTGAAAAGAATGGTCAAGAAAGTATAGATGACTTCCAGTGGATTGGTCTGCGAAGTCATTTTTCAATGGTTTTTGGTCATACACAAGTACAAGTACAGGCAGCTGTCTATCTGTGTTCCAGAAAATGAGTGGGTTTTCCTACAGATTTTTTTAATTTTTAGAGGAATCATATGCTGCTTGCATATTAATGCAACCTTTTATGCTAACCTGTTTCCTGGTTTCTGTATGTGGATGAACAGTAACTTTTAAATTTGCTGTGAGCAAAGCCTGTATTCTCTTAGCTCATAATGCAGAGTTTTGTTTGTTGTTTTTTTTTCCCCTCCCCTCTTTAATGTAGAGAATACATCCTGGAGTTACTGGAGAGTGGGAAAGATAAATTCCTGGTGTTTGCTCATCACAAGATAGTGTTGGATGCAGTAGTTGCAGAGCTGGAGAAGAAAGTAAGTGCTTGACTGAGACTTACGTTAACTTCATCACTATTCCAACTTCAGAACTGTTTAAGAGCTCCTCAGGGTTATGGCTGATCAGTTAGGTTATGAAAGTTAGTGGCACAGACAATTTCTGCTTGTTGCGTTTCTGAATGTTCTCTTCACATTCTCTTCTGAATGTTCTACCAAGGTAGCTCAGAGTGAAAATGCCTCATGGGAGGCCATTTGTATTAGCTGAAGGGCTTTTGTTGTATTTAATGTTCTTTGCTGATCTGTCATCTGGCTTGGAGCTTTTGACTGTCTGGAAAAGTGTTACCATGTGTGGCCATCTGTGGTTTTCTCAAGGCTTTCCTCAGAGGGGGAAAGTAATAGCAACAGAAGCCTGACAATGGCTGCCTTTCTCTGACACTGTGGTGCTTTTACATTTTTGAATTGGACTGCTGTGGGGAGACTGCACAGATCTGAGAGATGATCTATTGGGGATTATAGGTCTCTATGGAGTTTCCCTGCTTATCTCATCCGATTTGTTTGCCCTTTGAAATCTCTATGTAGGAATTGGTGTGCTCATCTGAGACTTGGTAGTGGTTATAGCAGACAAATGACTTGAAAAATGGTTTGGCTAATGATTCATGAGAGAGTTCTTTGGATGCCCCTAAAGATCTCTGGGTTGTGTTGGGACACTGTGAAGGATGGTTCAAATCAGTACTCCAAATTGTAAACCACAGTGGCAGTGGTGATTCTGCTGCCTTTATAGCAGCATCCTCCAGTAGATAAGAGGTTGGACAGTGGAGAGTGGTCCTGCATCATCCAAGTTTTTCACACCTCTCCTGAGGGTGCGACTAAGATGTCTAGGTTCCCATGTCCTCATGCTGCAAGGTTCAGCTTATGTCAAACCAGTTCCCTTTTCACTGTATTTGAGTTGCCAGCTTGTTGCTGTCTTTTTCTATTACTTGGGTCTGGTAGGGGAGCAGTAGGGTGCAAAAGTTAATCATACATTGTGAACAGAGGGGAGATACTGAGCTATAGTGCCTATACTTTAAAAATAGGGAAAAGTCTTAAAACCCTTCAATTTGTTGCCTTTTATTATTTAACTTTCCTAGCCCTGGCATGAGGAAGAGAAGGAAAATTCTTCTAAAACATGGAACAGGGAGACAGTGAAGAGAATATGAGGCAGCTAAGTGACTTCTTTCTTTGTCTTTTTCTCAGCATGTTGAATACATTCGCATTGATGGCTCCACCCCTTCAGCTGAGCGACAATCTCTGTGCCAGAAGTTCCAGTTCTCAGAGAAGCAGATTGTGGCTGTCCTGTCCCTTACTGCAGCAAACATGGGTCTGACGTTGTCTGCTGCGGACCTGGTGGTGTTTGCAGAGCTCTTCTGGAATCCAGGGGTACGGCATGTGGAGGGAGGATGGGCTGGATGCTGTCTGCTGAGCAGAAATGTTGGAGCTTGGGGAGCAGATACAATGGGCAGGGGTCTTCCTCTGGTGTTTTCTTTCTTTCCATGATGCTTGTCTCTGCACACCCAACTGCCTCGGCTTGAACCAGCAAGACTGGTTAAACAGCTCACTGGCTGGAGAGGATGACCTGAAAGGGAAATAAATTCCTGTTTCTCAACTTGGCAGAGCTGTCATCAGCTCCTCCTGCCTAGCCAAGACCTGAAAGGGCCTGTCATCAGTACTGACCCTTTGCTTTTTTCTGTAAGCAGAAGGAGCATGGAATTTCCCAGGGTAGTTAGCAATTTGCCTTAATAGCAGCAGCATACATCTGTCTTTGCATCTGGCAGCAAATACCTAGGGACAAGAGCTCTGTGAGCGAATGTAGGTTGTGGACAGTCAGCGGAGGTAGTGCCCTCTGTTCAAGAGAGTTCAAGTTATCTCTTCATAATCTTATGTTACTCTGCAGTTTCCTGGGAGTGAGTCCTACATGAGGAGCTTCATTTCCTGAATTACTGAAGCCTTGCTGACTATAGGGAGGATGAGGGTTTAAACCAGCTTGTGAGAAATGCTCAGTACTTTTTTAGGGGCACTACTGCACTGGGTAACTTCTTGGCTTAGTCTGTATTGGGGTTCCAGGTGTTAGCAGTATCCAGACAAGAAATAGTCACAAGCACAAGAAAGGAGAGCTCTGAGAGCTCCCTGTTATATGGTTCTTATGTTATTTCTGTAATGTTGAAGTTCTCGCTTCATTTTCTTTGTCATATTTTTACCTAAAGATCTTGATTCAAGCAGAAGATCGGGCACATCGAATTGGACAGACCAGCTCTGTTAATGTTCACTACCTGGTGGCTAAAGGCACAGCAGATGACTTCTTATGGTAGGAAGTGGAGAGAGCCCCTTTTAGTTCTCCCTCTACCTGTTTTCACTGTTTGTCGCATAATGTGACTTCTGTTGCTTAATATTAGCATTGTTTTTCAACTCTGTGAGGGGAGGAACAGTAATTACCAGCTTAACAGCAGGCTTAGGTGACAATGGCCAGACCACCATGGACATAACTAAGTGGGTGACAAGCAGGACAAAGGCCTGTTGAGAGATTTTGGGGAGTTGATGTATTTAAAACCTTCATACTCTCTGAGTAAAGAGAAGGAATGTGTCTTAGACACATCCCAGAACTTTCATACGTTGGGATACTGTGAATAATTTCCAGCAAAGTTAAAAGGGACTGGGGATCATTTGATGTATCATGGATCAAGTCTGAGCAGCAGTCTGACTACAGAGTGCTTGGGCAGGGAGCTGTGGAGGAGGGCTGCATTACTGCTTTCCTCTTGTTCCTTGGTGAGCCCTTCAGATGAATTCAAGAAGTGCTGCTGACTTGTCTCTGGGGAAATATGGTCTGAGCTTCATGGGCTATGATGAGGGCTGTCAGAGTGCAGCAGTTGTTGGGGCTAGGGAATCTGATATCCTGAGGAAGTAGGAGATCTGGGGAATCCTTAGCGCTGCAAGGGAACTGACCTGCAAATGATGAAAAGAAATTATCTGCCAGCTGGTTCATTTAAAGTCCAAAATTACATCTTTATTGCCTCATTTAAAAGAACAAACAGTCGGAGTGAACTTGTGCAGTTCCCAGAATATCATGATGGCAAATAATTATAACTCTACAATGCAGAGATCTGGAAACTGATGCACTGCCCACATTTCACAAAAAGTTAATGACAGTAATTCTGCCTTTATTTGTGAAATGCTGTCCATGCAGTTGTTAATGCTTAACTGGAAGGAAAATAGCTTTTCAAAGGACAGTGGCATCCTTTTAAAAGGAGAGAGAGAACAAGAAGACAAGGCTGTTTGGTGAATGTGTTAATTCTGTGGGTATGCTGTGACCTTTGCTTCTTTTGGAGCATCCAGAGATGCGGTTGGGACCTCTCTAGGCCTCTTGGGCCAGTGTTATCTCTTTACTGGCTAGAAGCTAGCTTCTTCCCAAAGTATATTGGGAAATACCCTAGAAAGGCTGATGTGGCTGTTGATATGGATTACCTTTGTGTGTCTTGGAGACTGAACACGGCCTATGAAGACTGCCTTTAACTGCATCCTCTTGTTTTGACTTCATGTCATTAGTGTTGCCACGGTCAACTGCTGAATGTGTATCCCATGCAAATAATTGTTGTCTGAAATCACATTCTCTTATTCTTACTTATTGGATTGATCCTATATATCCTAGGGCAGTACAGTCGTCATAAATAAGATCAGGACAAGTTAAGAAGCTAACTAGTTCTTGCAGAAAAGTTATCTTTTATACCCCTGTCGTATCTTTCTTCATCTGCTCATAGTAAATGACTGTGTTGTTCTGTCTGGATAATAGTATCTTGCATGATATTTTCATTCTTTTAGTAATACCTGTATTTATTACTCCTAGGCCAATGATTCAAGAGAAAATAAAAGTGCTGGGTGAAGCTGGTCTTTCTGAAGCCAATTTCTCTGAAACAGCTGAACCCACTGATTACTACCCTAAGGTAATTGAAAAAACTCCTGAAAGAACAGTGGTACCTGGGAGAGGCTGAATGGGCTTTGCCTTGTGTACATCTAGACTGTCAGGGGATTTACAGGCTGACCTGACGTCTGTTCTGCCTTAAATGTCACAGACCAGATTCTCTAATGCCTTCCTTGATCCATACCTTCACTTGGACTCTCCAAACTGTTCCCAACTCTGCTGTGGGGAAGAAGTCTTAAAATAGAGCCTCTGCAGCTGCTGTCTTCCCCATAAGAGTCTGTGGAATTTACTTTGCACAGACAAGAATTATGGGATGAGAAGATGGTGTGGGGATAGGCAATTCAGAGCAATATGATGCCCCTCTCTGGATCTGTAGATCTCATGCTGTTAACATAACTGTAGGCTGTATTATCCTTGCTGTCAAAGCCACTTTCTGCAAAGATCTGGCAGGGTACAACCAGACACAACCTCTGGCAGTGAGGCCTTCCTGTAGGGATCTCTGGCTGCCTGCAGCTCTCCCAAGGATGTTTTTTGAGGGAATGAGGATCTCTGTACCATGAGGGGTAAGCCCTGCTGTCAGTAATCACATGCGTAGGGTCATCTCAGATGCAGGGATTGTTGCAGAAGTTTATATAGAGAAAGTGCCTTCTGCAGGATCTTTCATTCTCTTTGAAGATACTGTGGTATTTTGCATATCTACCTTTTGCTGGCAGGAAGGTAAAAGCATGTGACTTTGTATGGGATTCAGATTCAGCAAGGACTGAATTCCTCCTGCATCCCTGCAGCCAAGTGTAGCCATATCCCCTCTGGGCTTGAATTCTCTGTTGGCTAGTGAAGCTGAAAAGGGGCTAGGAAAGTAGGAATGCTGTGTTATTTTCACTTTCTATGTTTTTATTTGACAATGCTTATGTATATTTTGTCTATTCTAATTTCTCAGTCGGATCCAAAGCAGAAGACCATCTATGATCTTTTCCAGAGGACCTTCTCTGAGAACAGAGATGACACTGATGAAGCTTTGCTTTTGGAGACAGCTGATGCTTGCTTTGACTTTGATCCTGAAAGTGCCTTACAGGATATGGAAGGAGAGAGATGCTCAGTGAGTCCCCCTAAAAAACGGCGTATTGAAGAGTTTTTTAAAGTTTAGCGATGGCAAGAAAAGGAAGGTGGTCAAGAGATTTTTATTTAAAAACAGTATGGGGAATCAGTGTATTATTTTTGAGTGTACAGAAATAAAATGACTTTGAGTGAGTTCTCCTGCATCTCTAGTGTGTTTCATCTCAGAGGATTAGGAGAGAAGGTAGTCTGACAGATAAATGTGTGGCTTGCAGCCTGCAGGTTTTGCAGTCTTGGTTTTGCTGGTGAGTGGTTGTGGGCAAGTAGCATGCTGCTTTGTTTCAGCACCTCAGCTTTCATAGCTGTTTTGTTCAAAAAGCAAATGGATAATGGTCATTCACATGACAGAGCTGTTGCGAAGACTAGTGTCTCAGCAGCTGCAGAGTACTTCGAGGAATCCAAGTCCTCTGCGAAGGGTCCCCTCAGAGAATTTTAGTTTTCATTTATAGGAGTCAGTTCCCTGGAAAAAATTTGGCCCTTATTTGGGATGCTCACAAACTGACTGTCTGCTATTTGTTGTGTCAGTGAGCAGAAGAATTTGGATCCCAACAAATCTTAATGTTTTGTGAAGGTGAGGAGGAGGTAGAGCCCTAGACTTTTGTGTGTGCAGAGCAGTCAGTACCTTGAAGCCAAGTTGCTGAACTAACAGCAAATGTGTATTGCCAGTTTGGCATGCATGTGCTTCTGGGCACGCTGACCTCTGGCCTCGTCTGCTAAATCTTACCCCAAAGACCTGCTCTAGGGTGCATGCTTCTTGCTTCTGGGGAGGATGAAGGCTGGGCTGACTGCCAGTGATTCAACTTGGCTGCCCAGCAAAGGGATATATGTTTTCTTTCTTTAAGATTCAAGACTGTCTTCCACAGATGAGTGAGGAGAGGGAGGCATATGCAGACTCTTTTTCTCTTTTTTTAAAAAGCAGAAAAATTCTGAACTAAGCTGCTTACATTAAAATGTCGTTTTAACTCATAGCTCCCAAACCTTGGGTGCTTTTTCTATTTTATAATTTCATCTTCTCCTCGGACCTTAAGCTTGAGACATACATACTAAGTGTTTATCTTAAATATATACAGTGACTACAGGGTTGGACTCTCTAGGGATGTTTCCATTTGGGCTTTCTAAAATGCACCAGCCTTCAAGAAGGAAGCTCCTGTATTTGCTTATAGGTGAACATGACATTTAGGCTGGTACCCTAGGACCTGTTGTTCAGTCTCTTTACAGATCTGTGCCGGCTCTGCTAAGAATGCTAGAAGCAACACTGTTGCTTAATGCAGTGATTAGAATGCCTATATTTGATTTGCAGTAGTTTTCATTGTTCACAGCATTGTCAGTGCTGTGAACTGTGAAACCTGAACTCTTGGCCTCTGTGCCACCTTAGCAAACCTGCTCTTTTTTTCCTTTCAAAATCCCTGTCCCTTGTGAGTAGCTGATTCCATCTTACCACAGTGATGCCTTTGCAAAACTTCTCAAGGCCACTACTGATGTAAAGACAAATGGCTGTGTGTCATGACTAGTCTTTTGAGGCGTCTCTGTGCAGTCATTTTTCATTTCTTGTATACTGTTGCCAGTGCAGTACAACATGATCCCAAATTCATTTTTTCCTTCTGGTCTTAGTGCTGGAATATACTTGGTAATGGGCTAGTGTCATGCAAACGGAAATAGGGAGTAGGGGAGAAGATGTAATTTCGTGGAGATCCCAGTTATCTATATTTTATGGCCATAATCTCTGGAGGGGGTAGGGAGAGAGGGGGAGGCAAAGCTCAAGGCTTGCATCTAGCTGGAAGTCAGGAGCTAACATGCTGGGTAGGTAGGTTGCTTGATTGTGGGCAGATACTGGCAGAAAGCCTGCTCTTTCACTGTAGAGGAGCAAAAGCTTTGTGCTACAAGATCAATTTGATAATAACTGGGATATTTTTTTCCTGCATTAAAGGGTTTGATTATCCCATTTACGGCAAGTGCAGTCATGGAAATGCCCTGCAGACTGTGCATGCAGTAGTACTGGCTAGAGACTACTGCAGTTCATGACTGTACAAAAGGTATTTTGATGTGTGTGCAAGCGAAGAGAGAGTAGGAGCAAAGAACCTATGACTGGCCAATTGAGGGAAATGCTTTATTTCTAGATTTGAGAGTTAAAGCTAAACATCATTTCTCTTGCTCCAACAACTGACCAGGAGATAAATGTTAACACATTTATCTTAAGTGTTTCTAAATGGCTTTTTTGGGGGCATGAAGAATTAATCTGTTTCTAGGAGATGGGATCTTTCCTCTTTTAGGGAAGGTTGTTCTGAGCTAGGGGTGAGAAATGTTGCCATCTGCCTACTGGAAAAAAAATGAGAAGACCTTATTTGTATACCCATATTGTCATCTCCTATAGGAAAAATTCTTTTCCTCCTTGTAAAGTTACATCAAAATAGTATTTTCTTTATGAATTCTGCTGAAAGTACCCTTGGAGAATTCTGCTTCTCATAATTTCATTTTGTCTTATCCATATATTGATAAATCCTAGCGCCATTAGAAAAATATTAAGTGTACCTCTTTTGATAATGACCCATAAAATCTCAGCTGGATTGCTGCATAGTTACAAAAGCTCTTCAAGTACACTTGATTTCCTTTATCCATGCTAGATTAAAAAGGGAGAAAGACTATCTTACAGAAAAGTGCTTTCAGTCATTACAGCAAGGAATTGGAAAGATTCTACATGCTTTCTTTAGCCCAATTACACTATAAGTCCCTCATCGGTATGAGGAGGAGGTGGTTGGGATGCAGCCAGCAGGCTCACCTAGGATCTTCAAGGCTTGCTGATAAGCAGTTGTACATGGCAGTCTGCAGGTTGCCGGTAAGGCTCATGTGTAGACTCAGGAACATGCAGTGCTCTTGGGGCCTCCTGCAGCTGCCCATCAAAGACAGTATAACCATAACTTCTCAGCATTGGCATTGTCTAAAGCCCAGTGAAGTCGATCAAAGGACCTGTGGAAAATTCCATGACACCTGTGGTTTCCTCTGGGTCTCCATTCTTCACCTCTTAAAAAGGATGCCTTTTGGAGTTCTTTCATCTTACTTTGTTATTCTGTATGCTCTGGGAGCTCTTTGAGACAAGGCTGTTTCCTACATTACCTAGTGCATTAGGGTATCTTGATGCTGTCACAACACAAATGAAAAAGATTATAAATATGTTGATCAGTCTGTTATATGAGAAACACTATTGGGGTAACCACAGCATTGTGTAGCCTGAGTGTGTTTGAATTTGGAGGAACTCAGAACTGCAGCCATTTCACTACTGTATTGGAAAAGAACTTGGGTCTCAGAGCATCTTACCAGAATACTTGCTTGTACACATGTGTCTGTGTTCTCACCCGCTTAATAGAAAGACACATTTTAGGAAGGATGCGCAACCAGAAAAAACGGGTAACAACCTCAGCAATGAAATGGAGCAGTTTGAGCTACTGCTGCAGTATGTATGGCCAGCCAGTCTAGGACATGCAGAAGGGTGGCAAAATGACAAGACAAGGATTTTTGGAGCTGTGCTGGCCTATCTGCGTTTATCCCATCTTCACAATTGCTTGGAAACATGCTTTTACTATGGTAGTGCTAGGAGATGGCTGTTGTCTGAAAGAGCTGGATTTGGTTGAGGGCAGAGCTGTCTGTAATATTGGAAGACGAAGGATATGACAAGGCACTGTATTGGCACAGAAAACTAATTTTGTAGATACAGACTGGAGAGTAGCAGTAGATTCTTTGTCCTGGATGTGTTGACTAACAGACTACCAAATAGCCAAAGGATTTTTTTTTTTCTTTTTAATATGTTGGTATTTGAAGATGTATCCTGTGAGTCATCATTATGACGAGCATCTGAAAAGGGCAGATATGCTCCTAGGTTGTATTGAAAGAGAGATTTCCACTCAACAGAGGGAGATATAAATACCATTGCCTAAAGCCCTGCAGAGCCCTCATCTGAAACACAGCCGCAGCCCACCAGCTCCCAGAAAGACTCACTCAAACTGGAGAAGGGCTTACAGGAATAATTGGAGCAGCAGGGTGCCCATTGCATGAAAGGAATTAAATGCAGTATTCCAACCCTGAAAACAAGAGCCAAGAAGGGATATGATGTCTCTCCATGGGCACTTCAAAAGTACAAACACCAGAGAGAGAAGCTAACGTAGTGCCAGGACTCCGAGTATACAACCAGTCATAAATATGCCATAAATAAGCAGAGGCTGGGAATTAGGAAGGGGGAGTGGACCCAGCAAAGGTGCGTTGTTCTGCAGGCTCCTCGTCGGAACTGCTGGGGTGAAGGACCTGGCTCGCCTAGATGATGAATGAGCCGGGGGAGGGTCTCCACCGTGGCTGTGACAGTGGGTCATTGCCCCCCCCCCCCAACTCAGAAGGGGGACCACAGCATGCGTGATCCCATCACCATCCTCCAGCACAATGAGGTGAGTGTTGCTACTGTGCAAGAAATACGGAGTGGTTTCAGCAGGTGGGTTCGGCAGTCCTCTGCTCCCTCTTTATGCTAGTTTTGAGCATTAAAAATCTCTCAACCTAATGAGATTATGTCTTAATGGAGGTTAATGGTTGTCAATCCTGTTAGGAGCATCGCAACTCAGAGCTGTCACTCAGAGGCATCACTCAGAGGCGTTTCACTTGTGTAAGTCTGCTCCTCTCGGTCTGACTGACCGAGAAATCCCTCCTGGATTGCACCACCCAGACTGTGCTTTGTTTCAGCATCTGACCCTGCACTTTCGTATTTATGGAAAAGGCACATACCATTTCTTGGGTGTCTGTGGGGTACTGTCTGCACCCCGGGAATCAATCCACTTTAGAGCCTGGGGCACAACAAAGTTTTCTGGCTGTTTGGCTTGATATTCAGTGACCAAAAAGGAAATTAGATTCTGTTGCACCCTACCATGTGTCTATGTAGTTTAAAATCTTTGTTTGAGGGGCTAGTGTGCCTTAAGATTGACAATTTATCCTCAGTGGTTTCTGTTTCCTTCTAAAGCTGCGGACTAGTTTGCTGTTCCTTTTTTATTCTAACATCTGCCTGCCACTGATTTTTTTTTAAAAAAGAAGAGAAAAAAAAATATAAAGAGTGACTAACTTCTCTAAATTCCTTGGATAAAAAGTCAGAAATCTGTATAGTGAGGCTAAGTTCCCAGCCCAATAAAACCGGGGCTGATACGGATGAGTTTTACAGCTGGAGTGGTTGCAGTATCCTGCACGGCTGCATGGTGTTTTCTGAGCGATGCTCCTTCCAACTCGAGCAGCAGACAAATTCCAGTTTGTGAGTCTGGAGGATGCCGATATCCCCGTTATCGGGGGATAAACTTGCAGAACTGGGAAGGGGAAGCTGCTGCTCGGTGGGGAAGTTTTTCCCCACTCGCGCCACCAGCAACGCTGCAAGGGAGGGGAGAGCCCTGCTGACCATAGAGTTGCGCCTCACCCCACATTACAGAGAGACTCATTTTGAGTCCCGTCCTCTCTATGCTCAGCCGCCTTCCCCACCCTTCCGGCGGCAGCGGCTCATACTGCGCACGCGCAGCGCAGCCTTCCTTCTCCGCCCCGCCGGCAAGATGGTGAGTGGCGTCGGGGGCGCCGCGGCCCATCCGCCGCCATCCGCGCCGCGGGGCCGAGCGGGGCTGGCGGCGCTGCGCGCGTCTGTGCGCCCGCGGGGAGGCCTCGCCCTGCGCTCGGGGTGCGCGGCGGAGGATCGAGCGGGGCGCTGCGGGGCGGCGGCGAGGCTGATGCCGGTTTGTCTCGCTGCAGGCCAAGCGCACCAAGAAGGTTGGGATCGTGGGTAAATACGGGACCCGCTACGGTGCGTCCCTCAGGAAAATGGTGAAGAAGATCGAAATCAGCCAGCATGCCAAGTACACCTGCTCCTTCTGTGGCAAGGTGAGAGACCGCCTGCCCCAAACCCTGCTGCGGCGGTTGGCGTGAGAAATGCAGTTATTGCTTCAGTAATTTTTCTGCTGGAAAAGCAATAACGCCGCTCGCTTTGAGACAGTGACTGGTTCTCTGAAATCTAGGCTGCTGTCAAAGCCTCTTCTGGCTTTTAAAGTAAAGAGACTTTAACAGACGTTTCAGGATTCATGGTCTGTGGTAGTTAAATGAAAACAAGCTTAGATTATTTTTCATTATGCAAAGGAGTGAGAAGTGTAGACTATACATTTTAGATACCTAATAAAAATACCTGACAAAACTAAAATAACGCACTTGTTATACGTGGCTTGATTTTTTTTTTCCATTAGCTTTACAGCTTATTTGGGGGAAGCAGAGAGCTTACTTCTTCCCCATTAATTTTTTGACTGCAGGTTGTTATATAAATATAAAAGTATTTGTGCATTGTATAGCTCTGGGTAGGGAGGAATGACTGGATAAAATTATCTTATTTACTCTTGCACATGACCAAATCTCAGTTTATAGTTTGGGTCTTGACAGTTTGAGAGGTCCATCAGCTTGTTCTTTATCCAAGTAATTTCTATTAATATTGCTAATACAGGTGTTCTTAAGTGTCTGGAAATTGGAAAAACTTTGTCTGTTTTTTGTGTTGAAGATCTTTCAAGTGAAATGTATTGGTTTGATAACCCTGTTTTCAACTATAGCGTAAATCTGTTACAGGCAAACCCATTGTCATCCTTGCAATATAATGGTCTTCCATAGGTGAAAAGAATTTGGGACCTATCTCACTCTTCTGATGTTCTTTGTAGGGATTCCAGTCTAGAGCAATTTGAGAATGTCCAGGTAAAACTAGTAATATGGGTGCCAAATTGGTGGTAGTAAGCTAGAAATAGCACCAGGTGAGAATAGCAGTTAATTCCACTATTTTTTTCCCTCAGAGAGCTGAATTGATGATAGTGTATTTCTAAATACACTTAGTGTTTTGTATCTGAATGAAAAAACGTTTCAGAAGGACTTCTTTTTTTCTGTTTTAAGTGATCTAAATAAAAGCATTTATCTTTGTGTGTTCTAAATAGGCTTATAGTCAGGGCTGTGGTGTGATGCTGAAATCCTCATCTGAAGTTTGTTTTTTGAAGTAATTCTAGAACATACATTGTTGTTTTTCTAGGTGATAGTGCATAGTTGTGTTTTGTTTTATTACAGACTAAAATGAAGAGGAAGGCTGTGGGTATCTGGCACTGCGGATCTTGCATGAAGACAGTTGCTGGTGGTGCCTGGACTTACAAGTAAGGAAATGTGGTATCTTCTTTGTTTTCATGTAGCTGATATGTTATGCAATACTTTATTTACTTTTCTTTTTTTAAAGTTATAGCTATTAAGGAGAGCTGTCTGTCTGACTTAGTGACATGTGCAGATTTATTTTCTCTTGCATTGTTAAAATTTGATTGGAATTTTATGTACTTCAAATTTTTGCCAATATCTTTTGTCCAGCTTCTGTGAATATTACGTTTCATCTACGATATTACTACTTCTGTTTTTGGTGGGTCCCTCCAAAGTTTCATCACCATTCTGGACTTTTCCAGAGCAGTTATTTTACTTACAAAACAAAACAAAAAAAGAAAAAAAACTTAAGTTGTGGATCTTCCCCAAAGCTTCAACAAAACAAATCCAGGCATCTGCAAAGGGTGAAACAAATGTTAATATGTAAGCGGTTTCTCTTCTGCCTCAATAATAGTAGCATTTCTTACTGGAGATGTGACAACTCTTACTTGTATGAGGTATTATACTTGAGCTAGTTTTTTGATGACGTTGGAAGAGCAGAAAGAATGATTTAGCCTGTCCAGCCATCTCAGGGCATAATGAGTTGTACGGATGCCATCAGATACCTATTTGACCTATTCATAAAGAGCTGCAAGTGCTTATAAGAAATTAAGCCTCTTACCTGGGGATTATTTTTCCTTCTGATTCTTTTGACTATAGATAAGTTTTTTTGTTTTTTTTTTTTCTTTCTGTTAAAACCATTAAATCATTAACTTCGTGATGTCACCCTTGCTTATATCCTTTCTTTACTCTCCACCCCCTTAATTCTGGTAGGAAACACAATTAGCCCACACATAGTGTCCTTGTAAGAAAGAAGTGAAATGCATAGAGTAGAATTGGTTCTATTTCGTGTGGAATTTGGACATCAAGCTTTGCAGGTAATTGTGGTTGTATGTTCCCCTTTAGATTTGCTGCAGTGTTGTGTCCTTTTGTACTTCAGTATCACATGATTTGTGATTTCTTGTCTGTGTCCACAGTTTGAAATGTGTTGCTGTGGCTAAGGATCAGAGCGCACGTCCCTGTGCACGTGGTCCATGCATATGCCATAATTCGAGTTCAAATGCAGCTTGTAAAATTACATGTGCTTAGACACAGGCCTACACTTTGTCATGGAAATCAAAGTGGAATTATGCTCTGTCGATAATGAAATCAAGCAATATTTGAAATTGTTCTGTCTAAAAAAAAAAATAAAAAAATGCTGGGGTGGGATGTTCTTCTATTGCAGCGTGCAAATAATTCTGCTTCTTTTTCCAGTACCACCTCTGCAGTGACAGTCAAATCTGCAATCAGAAGACTGAAGGAATTAAAAGACCAGTAGAAGCTGCATCCTGTTCTTGTGAAATGTATTTTTTCAACACTCTCAAGATCTGTGCTTTTACCAATAAAACATGGATTGAAACTATGTTCATCTTTCTGTAAAAAGTCCTGTCTTTCTGGCTGCTCTGTGTTTGTAGGTATAATTTTAGAGGCATTGATAGTTTTACCTGATGATTGAATAGCTCTTGTTGTGGATTAAGCTGTTTTAAAAACAAACAAACAAAAACTTTTCAGTTAATTGTATGCTCTGGTTCTGTTGCCCAAATCTGTGAGGTGAATTGGAGGAAAACTTAAAACAGCTGTGAAGGAGCCTGGGGAGCTTTGATATATGCTCATCTCTGTGCCTTGAGGCCTGGTGGAGCAAATGAGTAGAGGAATGGACAGCTGTGAGAGGAGGGAATATGTTTGCCTCTTTCTGTTTTATCCTTGGGGGTTAGGGCGTGTGCTGCAAGATGGAGAGAGGCAAAACGCTGTGGCTGGCTTTGCGAGACTGAAATCGTACAAGAGCAACTCTCTTTCTCCATTAATCCATTGCTGTCACTACTTCCTTGCTCTGTCTGGCTTGCTCTTACACGAGGCTGCTGTGTCTGCCTGTTCAGGTTCCTGAATCCATATTAAACTGAAACAGTAAAAGCTTCTTGCTGATCCAATTACTGGGACATTCAGTCTTGAGTTAATAATTGTCTGCAAATCACCTCTTCAGACTCAAGATAACGAAACATTTTTTTACAGTCTGCTTGTCAGGTGAGTTTGGATTCAGTGTGAGGTTATGGGTTTGTTTTTGTCTGTTATTTTTGGTGACTACAGCACCTTTTCTGTCCTTAGCAGTACAGGTCTTGATAATAACCTTTGGCCTCTGGAGGAAGAACAGCAAGCGGGTAACATAGTGGCTGCTAACTCTTGCTCCAGCATTGTCTTTAAATGGGCTTGGGTTAGTGCTGAGCTACAATGATGCTGTTAATGAGCCTGATATCTTTGAAAAATATATTCAGAACAGATTTTGGAACAGAAAACTACCTTCAAAGCTGGAAAAAGCCTGCCTGGGGCTCAGAGGTTTAACTTCAGTGTTCCTGAACTTGTTTTCTAAACCTTTTTTTTTCCAGTGCTGTAAATTTTTTTTTTTTTTTTTTTTTTTTTTTTTTTTTTGTGAAGTAAAATTAGATAATCAAGTGTCCAGTGTCCTTCATACTAAGCTGTATCTCCTACACATTGCCTTGTAAAGGCAGAGGCAGGTACTTGGGTAACTTCTATCTCTAGTTACTTCTTTAGAGGCCAGGATATCAAGGGTTGGAGGGAGGAGCATGTGGCAAGGGCAGCATACATACAGCCTTCAACGTCTGTCAGTTGTGCTTTCCAGGAACTTTTTAGAGATGCTGCTTTTAAATACAAAGCATTTCTGAACTATAAGAAAAACTAAGTGGTTTTAAATCGGTGCCTGAAGGGCAAAGCGAAGTTGTGTGGAAAGAAGCTGGGAGGGTAAACAGTAGTCTTGCATTTAACTGGTGGGTTTGGAGCAGGCGCCTGGGCAGGGTGCTCTGGGGAATGAGACTGGAAGGAGGATGGGTAGAAAGGTGCTGGGAGGCACTAGTGGATTCTCAGCTGCCCCCTCCAAGGCAGCTCTTCCTTCCCTGGCCCTGCTGGAGGGGATCGTGCAGCAGCTCCATCGGAAGAGATGCCCTGTGTGCAGGGTAGGGGGTCCTCCTCCGCGGGGAGCTGGTGTAAATCCTGGGGGAGAGAGCACTTTGCACACTTCTCACCATGACCTGCTTCATTTCTGCCTCAGCGCAGGGTGGTGGAATTGTGTGGTGGGTTTAAAGTGCTGTTGGCAATGGGTGGATCCCCTTTGAAGCATTTTCATATACGTAAGTGAACATACATACATGAATGAACACCACTGTGACAATCTGCTTTCAGATAGGAGATGGTCCATAAGTGTGTCCTCTTTGCAGGGTTGCTAAAGAAACCTGCAATTTTAAGAAACTTTTAAACTGAAGTCTGTCTGCTGCTGCTATTGCTGTCACTGCATGGCATTCCTGCAGGAGCTTTCCCTAGGTACTTGTCTGGCATTCTGGTTTAGGCAGACCAGCTGCCCTGAGCGCTGCTCTTGCTAGTACTGGTTTGTGTTGGCCGCAGCACAAAGGTGTGGCTTTGGGGTGCTGCTTCCAAACTGTCTTGAACTTTCTTTTCAGATGCAAAGAAGCTTCTGCTCCCTTGGGGGTGGCTTGTGCACTGGCAAGTGGGTAACTGGAAAGCACTGGCCTTTTTCCTGTTGGCTCCTCCCGCTGCAGAGAGGATGAATGGTGTGTGGGGTTGCTACAGTCTTGGAGCTGCTATGAGAGTATCTCAGCTCTCTGAATAACAGCTATTGACCTGCCTCAGTGAGTTTGTTAAGGGACATTGCCCCTAGCTTTGGGTTACACACGTATAGAAGGTTATGAAGTGCTGTAGTCTGGGAGCTGATTTGAACCATCTTTCAGGGGGACCTCTGAGAGAAGGAAGGGCTGGGGAGTTGGCCTGAAAGCCCTATGGGGGCTGATGTTGATGCTCAGATCTATAGGCTCTAGATGCTAAGAAACAGCTCTGTGTCCTCCTAGTACCCCAGGAAAGGAGTGGAGATACCAGATGCCAGCTCACCTGGAGATGAGGGAACTCAGAGGATTTTGGCCAAATGTCTGTGCATCATGTTGGGAGAGTGCTCTCCAGAAAGTTTCTGAGCAAGGACAACACTGCATGCTAGGAACGTGAATCAAAATAAATGCAACTCTTGCTACATTAAGGATATATTTGATTGAATTGTGAGCCCTTTTGTGCACTGCTGATTTTAAGTTCATCATATGAAAGTCTTCATTGGTAAAACAACTGCTGTGCTTGGGGTGGAAGCAGTGCTGTTGCTGCAGTTGTACAGCTCTCGTGTTCACTCTGCAGAGGTGCTATGTTTCTCTATGGAGGTAATGTACAGCTAACCGAGGCAGAGGGAGACCCAGTAGCTCTGAAACAGCAGCCCAGTTTCCTGGGCAGCAGGCTTGAGGACAGGAGGGGGAAACGCCGTATTTTCTTTAAAGCTGAAGGGGAGGTCTAATGCCATCTGGATCAGATACTCCTACTGGAGCAAAACTTTGCATGAATTTGTAGCGATAACAGGATCATGGGATGTGATTCATCTGACACAGGAAAGTCAGTGCTATACCTTTCTAGTCTGCCAGAGGAAAGTGCTACTCTGTCCTTGGAATAGATGCAGATCTGCTTAAGAGTGTCCCATTCTCTTCTGGAGTTCGAAGGCCACTGGAATGAGTCCTTGAGTGGCAAGCTGGTCATCATGCTCCTGGGGGGTTCAAATACACTTGCTGTCTCTAAGCCCGCAGCTGGCTATGAATAGCTGTTGCACAGAGTTGTGTGTTACCAGATCTCATGGCTCCCAAAATGAGGTATCTCTACAAGGTGAAAAGCGTTGTTTTGTATTTTGCCTCTTGTTTTTGAATTAGTGTTCTTGGATTGCACTTCCATGCCTTTCTCTTTCCAGCTCCCTGAATGTGGAGATCTGATTCTGTGCTCCTTGTGGAGTCTTCATTAATGCTCTAATTACAATATGGGGCTTCTCATTAAAGCCTATCCAACTGCTATGAAGTAGCAGCTTATTAGCTGGTGCAGAGAGTATCTTTACTGCCTTGATAACCCAGGTGATTTCACAGGTTGTGTTTTATTTAAGGTGACTTCTGTTCCTGCTGAGGAAGATATTAACTCTCTTTCAGATTAGTATTTGTAGAGGATGGAAGCTTGGTGGGGCAGAAGTAAGAACAGAAGATCAGGACGGAGTTTGGCCTCATGCACTGTGCCTACAGTGCTCCTGGGGCTGTCACATTTTGAGTGTTGTGATACCCTAGTCGTCTCTCGAGTGTGGGCTTTTGTAGCAGTCAGCCTTAAGGGCTGCCAGTAGGATAGGATATAAGACAGAGGAGGGAGGAAAGATGAAAGATGCTTGTGGTAGGAGCAGTGTTTGCTGGCAATGCTGCAAGCAGCCAGTGGGCGACACTGCTGCTCTGTTAGTCAAAGTTGCAAGGCTGCTTTTTTATTTATTTATTTGTTTCTTCTTCATTTCCTTTCCCATCTCTGTTCACCTGTACACCTGCTGCTTAGTTTCTTGGCTCAGTATTTCTTTCACTTCCCTCACCCCCTGCAACTGAACACAACAGTACTTTTACACTGGAACAGGAGTCTGTACCGAAAGACATCAGGAGATAGTAATGTGGAGATTGGGGCTAGGGGTTTTGTTATCACCTCTTAAGAGTTGTAGTTGTCTTTATTCTGTTAACCCTGTATCCACCTTAGGAGATTTTGAAATATCAACTGCATGATTTGGCCAGGTAATCATCAAAAATTTATTTCTTTTGGAAATCTAGGCTGAAAACAATTTCTCGGTAACTTTACTTACTACTTTCCATATACTTGTAGTTGAGTCTGAGCCTTAGCCAGGAACTTGAACAAAGTCATGCTAGATGCTGTACAAGGATGAAACAAAGTGCTGGCACCTGTCCTGAAGGTCTGAGCTTAAGGTAGTGTCTTATCCATCTGGACTGCTATAGCTTTGGGAATTGAAGGAGGATTTGATGGAAAGGGTGACTTTGAATCTGACTGACTGTTCTGTAATGTGGCCAAATGGGGTGAACTTCAGTTGTTTTTGAAGAGCAGATGGGAAGGGGACAGCTTTTTCAGAGCAATCTGTCCATCTCACAGGGCTTTTTGCAGTATCAGGGATACAACAAAGGAGGGTGATGGGTATTATCAGTAACAGGTAGGTGCTTTGGCAGCCTAATGGCCCTCGGAAACCAAAGATGCAAATGCCTCAGGGCAGCTCTCCTCATTCTGATGTCCGTCACTTACGCATTTATCTGCTTCTGAAAGGGAGAGAAATGCCTAAACTTTTCCCTGTTTGAGCTTCCTGCTTGCTAGCAGGCTTTTTGATCTGTAGGGAACCTCAGGTGACCTGTAGCAAATCAAAGAACTGGGGGTGGGGGGTGGTGTACAAATACCATTTGTACTTGTTATGCTTCATGCAAAGGTTTGTTGCGCTCTAGCGCTCACTAGGCTGCAAAAAACTTCAGCCACAGGTATCGGTTGTGCGTTGTGTATCATGACCTGAGGACAGTGCAAACTCAGGCAGTGTTCAAGGACCTCCTTTTGGCTTTGTTTTTTACTTGGGGAGCTTACCATAAGGGAACCTGTCAGTTACAAGCAATGGATGCCATGCTTCAAGGAGCAGATCCTTGTGCAATTTCTAACTTTAATGAACAGCAAATGTCTCATACTCTCACCATTTACTTGGCTGCCTTCATCCTTGTCCAAGATCTAGGGCTACCAGTTGCTTTCCTGAGCTGCTTCTTACGTGTTCCCCTATACTGTATCTCAGGAAGGCTTACAGCTTCAAAAACAAGAGTGACCAGTGCAGGTGAGTTACATTCCTTGGGCAGATATAGTCTGTCCTGGAAATATTTTCTAGGTCCCTTCTTAAGGAGGAAGGAGCTTCAGGGACACAGTTAGTTGCTGGCTCTGCAGCTTGCAGTGTTGGCCAGTGGAAGTCAGCCAGGGCTGCAGTGTGATGTGAGTGCCAGCTTAATGGGCTACAACCCACTATCGAATTTCATGTGCTTTCAGCTGCTGCTCATCTCACCTCAATGTTCACCAGCTCCCTCCAGGAATGCTGTCCTGGTGAGTGGGTCAGCAGCATCACAGGGCTGGCAGTACAGCTCCCACCAAAGTGGGGAGGCCAGCATATCTCTGTGCTTCCCAGCTCTGCAGCATGGGCCGTGGATTTGTTTAGAGAAATGATGTTAAGAAGTGACACGCAGTGGTATGAGACTGTGTTTCCAATGGCTCATGGAGAGAGACTCACGTGCTTGAAACTGGCCCCACTGCTTTGAAAATGGGCAGTTGCCATCAGTAACATTTTTCCTCTGTATATTCAGTCCCTAACATCCTTCGAGGCATGGAGTGTGGCAGAGTTGTGGATATGCCTCAGGTGCCCTTATTAGATGCCTGGATGCATTTTGAAAATGGCTGCTTAGAAAATGTCTAATTGCTATTCCACATATTCAGTGTGTGTGTGTGTGTGTGTGTGTGTGTTCCCCCCCACCCTTGACAAGGCTTTGGCATGCCTTGGATTGCTAAATATACTTTCCTCTTGCAAATTCTTGGCAGGAAACTGTGTAAGGAATCACGCCAAGCAGTCTCTTCAAATGTTAACAAGCTCATCGGTGTGGCTTTCCCAGCGTGGAGTATGTGCTCTTTTTTCTTTTCTTTTCTTTTCTTTTTTTCTCCTCAGCCCCTTCTTCCCAAAATGCGCCCCCCCCCCACTGTACAGTGTTGCTCTGAGCATATGAACTATGGCAGCTCTGCAAGAAATGGTTTCCTCTAGAGCTGAAAAAAGTGCTTGCTTGGTGTTCTGCAAGGCCTACCTCACTGCTCTGCCTAGCTTGTTTGAGTTGGGAGTGTGGATTTTGGGGTGCTTCTGAGAATCTCAATCTATTTTCTCCCCTCCTTTGCCATGTATTGCCTTTTCTTCTGTTTTTAGCAAGTTGGACTGTATTCTTTCATGGCAATCACAGATTTGACGACTTTCTTTCAGGAGCCAATTAGCAAGTGAATAATGCTGCTATAGTCCTTTTGATTTTATCCTAGTACTTTAACTGATTTAGAAGTGACACTGGAGCTTGGGCCAACAGCTAAGCCATGAAATGCAGACTTTGCAGCTTGGAGCATCAGGTGCTGGCTGCTTCTCTCCCTGTGCCCCAGACAAAGGGCAGTGCCACTGTTGCATCTTAAACTGCAGAAGTAAAGAAAGGTGGGAGAAGCCAACACAGTGTGACCAAAAGCCCAGTGTCTTCCTAAAAGAAACCACCTCCTAGGACTCTGGCATCCATCAATGTGTCAGGCTCCAAACTTCCCTTGAGCTCCACCTGAGCCATTCTTGCAGCAGTAGCAGCGTTTGAAGATCCAAACGGCTGACTCCGTTTCAACCTTACCCACCTTGTGTTTCTTCTCTAGTCCACTCTTAACTCACCTTTCTTGAGTGTAGTTCTTCCTGCTACCCTGTATAGCCATGTCTCTGTCTCCCTTGACTCAGAGGGCAAAGGGTGTTGCTGTGGGAAACCATCTGAGCTCCCCTGTGTGCAGCCTGCATTGCTTGGGTCTTTGCAAGCAGCATGCCTTGAATCTGAAGGATACACCTGAATTTCAGACAAAAGTATGAATTGGAGCTCCCCTCAACAGCGCTGCTGTTGTGTGCGCTGTCATGGATGCCCCTTGCTCCTGTGGCAGAAGAGAGAGAACTGGCCTGGGTCTCTTATTTCTGTGCAATCACAGATGCATTACTGCTTTATCAATGCAGGTAAGTGTCTGAAAGGAGGGTGTAGAGAGTAGGGACCAGACTCTTTTCGCTGGTGCCCAGCGGTAGGATGAGAGGCACAATCTAAAACACAAGAAGTTCTGTCTGAACATGAGAAAAAAATTTTACTGTGAAGGTGACTGAACACCGGAATAGGTTACCCAGAGAGCTTGTGGAGTCTCCTTCCCTGGAGATATTCAAAAGCTATCTGGACACAATCCTTGGAAATGTGTTCTAGGTGACCTTGCTTGATGAGGGGAGTTGGACTGGATGATCTCCAGAGATCCCTTCCAACCTCAGTCCTTCTGTGATTCATGGAAAGAGCCCTATATGGGGACATGGGGAAGCTGCTGCAGCCAAAATTGAGTTTTGGGGGGCATAAGGCCTATGTTTATCACAATGTAGCCTGGGATGGGCAGAGGGGCTGCAAAACCAAGGGCTTGACTTAGCACAAAAGAGGCCATCAACTGGAAGGAGAGTCCATGCCAAATCATGATTACCTGCTTTTTCTCTAAGGTGCTTATTTTTCTCATGTTTTCTGCTTAGAGCATTTCATAACATTGTTCCACTTCCATGATGTGGGCCCATTAACCTGCAGAGCCTATAACAACTCCTTATGGATCTTGTACCTCTTCTGTTAATGAGGACTTTTTAAAAATACTTTTCCCACAAAAATGGAATATTTTCAGCCTTGACTCATTGGGCTTTTCCAAAGGGGCCTCTGTCCATGCCAAGGAACACTTATTTATAACTCATGAGTTTGGTTTCAGGAATTTGCTGTGTGACCCCTCTCCATTCCTTTGATTAAAATCTAATAATATTAGAGGAACATTGCATTCTGCAGCCCTTGCCCATCCTGAGACAAATGACCTGTAAGTTGCTACTTTGTTCTCTAGTTCAGTCAGTTCTGGAATGGGTTCATTTCTTTGAAGGTGGGAAGAGGTACTATGTTTAGAGAGAGAGGGCTTCATTATTCCAAATAAATGTTATTTCACAGGAAATGCCAAGTGGTGGATCAAGAGAGTCCTTGGCTTTTTCACTGAATAAAGTTCTTCCAAGTCACCATTTACTACCGGGTTTCTCCTTGGAAGGGAGAAGATTTGATGCAGAGCAAGATTCTCCAATATCCTGGCTGTGAGGCCAAACTGACTGTCCAAAGAAGGAAGCTTGGTCTCCATCAACCATGTCCATTTTCATTCAGACCATTGGGTGTGGATTTGTTTTTACTGTAATAGACTGAATTTGAGATGAAAGGGAAAATCTGTAAAAAATATTGGGAGGAAAAAAAAAAAAAAAAGAAAGAAAGAAAGAAACCCCCAAAACCTTCTTTGCCTGTACAGTAGATGCAGGTCATTTAAGAGAAGAAGGGAAACACAAATAATCTATGCATTAGCTAATTTTTTTAACCCTAGCCAGCTGAAACTATATATTCTTTGTGCATGAAGAATTGCATGGAAATCAATAAAACTTCCTGTAGCAAACAGGACCCCAAAGTGGGTCCACCTCAACTAAGCTCTTGTGTATGCCAAGGTAAGTCCTTATGAACCTCAGATGAAGGCTATGCTGCTACCTATCTAAACATAAGAAAATGCTCAGGGATAAAGTAAAATGATAAATAATCAGATAGATGTGGAAGCCTCAAGAAATTGGTCAGTGGTCTGAGCCTGTCAATAACGTTACCAAGAGCTTTGGTTTGTTTTACAACAAAAGCAATGCCCAGCAGCTTAAGGTGATGGTGGCTTTTACAGGGATGGCGTGAGTAATAATAAGTCATTTCATGTTGCTCACCTAGAATCAAATGACAATAGTGTTGCTGGCTGTATTATCCGTTCTTTTATTTCCAAATGTTGGACACCAATGTCCAGAGTGGTTATAAGTGAGGGTAAGACTACTTTATGGGCTAATGGAATTGTTCTTCCTATTCCTGCTACTCCCCCTTTTTCTGTGTACCTTCCTTAACTGGACCTCTTGGAGAATGTGAGATCCTTGAGACAAAGACTATCTTTGCTTATCTGTGAAGATGTGTGCACAGTACTGCCTTTTGCCTCTTCATCTGTAGGATGGAGGTTATCCTATCCCCTGAGAAATATATTTTGAAAGCATTCCTTGTCATCACTGCTGGAAGATGGTACATTTATCAGGGGGAGAACTTGCCACCACTTGCAGAAAAAGGGGTTGCATGGAAGTAAGAGAGGCTTTAGCTTGCGATCTCACTCCAAATCAGCTGTGTTTTTAACATTCAGAAGCCAGCAAAGATGAAAGACTCCTGCTCAACTTCTCCATTCTCTTGGAGAAAAAATACAAAAATTTGATAAATATTTTGCATTAATAAATTCCATTTGTTTTATAAAACAAAGTTTGCCAACTACCAAAGCAGGGAAAATATTTTGCATAACTCTGAGTACAATGTCTAAAATGTTGCTATGAGCCTGGTTTGAACAACTCTTTCCACATCCCAGAATGTGAAAGAATGCTAAGCTTCATGCAGGCTGGGATCAAGCTTGCTCTATGTGTGCATGTGCGTTTCTGCTGGCTGGTTGATTTTACTGCAATGGAAGCAGCAGGCTGGCTACTTTCTGATGTGTGGAGTCTACAAAGTGAGAGGTAGGCCATGGAAAAAGAGATGGAAGCATGAATGTTGCCCAAAACCTGTTTGTAAACACAAAACAATGCCCCTTAGTGTGCTGTGGGAATATTGCTATAAAAGGCATGAAAAGCACAGCTGTCTACTATTATTGTTTTGTTACTAATTTTTTAACAGTGATGATGATTAACCAGTGGAGTGGATTCCCCTGGGATGTTTTCTCAGTCTTGACTACTGAGAGTTTCTGATTCTCAGGCCAGGGACCAAGCACTGACTGTTCCTGTTAACTGTGACAAGGCCTACGCAATGGTTTGCATCAGCCTACTCCTGTTTTGCAACAGGCTGTGGGATTGTGGTGATGAACTGCAGTCTCTCAGTGGACTCTGGCAACTTTTCCTTGCCCCTTGCAAGCCCCTGTCCCTAATCTTGGCTAATGCTTCCAGAAGTGCAGAAATATGAACTGTTATGAGTTGTGGAGGAGATCTGAGCCTGAGGTCGAATCTGAGCTCAGAAGCTCAGTCCTGGAAAGCCATGCAAGGGGCTTTGTGTGCAGAGTGAACACCCTTTGCCACACGTCCCTTGTGCAACGAAGGCCTCTGAGGGCGCAGAGCACGCGATTGGCAGAAGTGACAGCCCCAGAAAGATATGAGGCACAAGGAAAGACAATCTGACTCATCTCTGACATAATACCTGCTGGAGAAGTGATTGCATCTGAGTAAGTAGGTGTCAGTGGGATCTGGGGCGGGGGGGGGGGGGTGGAACAGAGCAGTCAAAGGGGCAGTTTCCTGAAAGCAATAATATCGTGTCATTAATCGTATTCCTTAGATGTGCTCCTAGGTGCTGTTAGTGGCTTTAATAGCCAAGATGAGAAAAGGGCTGAGATTTGCCTCCAGATGAGAATCCCAAGATCATTCATGCTTTGACCAACTGGACCTCAGGAGCACTCTAAACTGTGTGCCCTGTTTCAGTCTTTTAGGATTCATGTTATTACAGCTGGTCAGCCTCCCTCCACCCTTCTCCCATCACGCCTCTCTTTCTTCTCCTAGATTATCTGCTTGGATTGGAGGGGCTGAGGTTGTTTCTCTACTCAGGTGAAGTTCACCTTGGGCCACCTCTGCCTACCCCCTCGAGGATGAGTTTATTGCAGATTTTACATGCTTATGCCTGTCCTAGAGCCTCCCTTTGCCCTGGGCTCTCTGGCACCTCGCAAGACTCTGTCAGAGGAAGGAGGCAACTAGAGACTCCCAAGTCTCTGTCAGCTTCGAGGCCAGTCAGTGCTGTGAGTTAAACTATGCAGAGAACAAGGGGAGGCAGTAATTCTGGATGCACAAGCATGGTCTGTAGCTTGGCTTCTAGAAGTATCAAACCTCCCCAGCCTGCAGTGCTCGGGATGTGCATGTCAGGAAGATATGCTGTGGCTGCAGTCAACTGGGAAGTGGTCATTATCTCTTGGGAAAACATCTGAAACAGTTGTCTGAGGATTTATCCTGAATTGGGGTGAAAATTTATTTGCAAATCCCAAACAATATCCCTCAGGGTGCTGTGGAAATGTTGCTATAAAAGGCATGAAAGGCACAGCTGTCTATGATTATTGTTTTGTTGTTAATTTTTAACAATGAGGGTAATTACCCATTGGAATAGATTCCCCCAGGAAGTTTGTTGGTCTTGAGTATTTCAACTACGAGATCCTCAGAGGAGAGACGTGTCTAGGGCAAAGTGTATATACAGCACCAAAAACTGCACTGCCTTCAGCCATGGCTTGTGCAAACCTACTTTCAGTTGTACTGTAGTAGTCTGGGAGGGCACGTGTGGCTAGACACGCAGTCTCAGCAGAGGGGTGTCAACTCCCACTGGAGTGGCACTAAGTGTTAGGAAAACCTGGAGAGCTGAGTAGCTCTTAGCGCCTGAAATCTTTCTCAGTTTCATCACATTAGTATTTTACAGTAGAAGGTCTCCAGTCAGATTATTTCTAGCCAGCCCCTAGCTAAGAACAATTAGCATTTGTTTTAAGAGAGTGAGACTATTTGCAAAGTTTCGACAGCAAAAGGAACAGCTCTTGATCAGTTTTTTTCTTTTGCTTTCTTTTCTTTTCTTTTTCTTTCTTTTTTCTTTTTTTTTCTTTTGGGTCTCTTCTTCTTCCTAGTGGACTGTACAAGTACCTTCTCTTTTACAAACTAGTCCTGAAGCAAATGGAGACTTACCACTAAATTTTATCTCTGGGCAGAAAAACAATGCCAGACTGGTTTGTTGATTTTGTAATGTAGGACACAGACCCCCTTGCCCTGCGTGCAGTCATGCACAGATGCCCTGGCATCTAATTAATAACTTGCAGTTAAGCAGTGGCTACTTCCTTGCATCATTTCAACATAGCTGCCAAGTAGAAAATTGAAAAGCAAGAGAGAGCCAGAGAGACAACGACAACAACAACAACAAAGGTTTAAAGTTCTAGGAAATTTCACTATGTGAGGTCAAAATTCCTTGCACGTTCAAGGGCTATGCTGTTCGCTGGCAGGCAGCTCTCTGGTTCAAATACCAAGACCCTTTCTGCTCAAAGCCTTGGTCTCCCAAAGCATCTCCTGTTTGACTAGAGTTTCTCAGCCCTGAAATGCACGTGTATTTGAGGAGGAGGAACCTGTAGGGGAATGTTGGACTCGTAAAAATTGAAGACTCAAATAAGAATGTTTTTTATCATGCTTGAAGAGGTTACAAATGCTCCGCTGGATGGGGTCAGGTAGAGAAGGAGTGGATATGATGGGAAGTGAAGCATGGGTCAAGGACTGGGTCAGAAAGCAGATGTGGGGACGTGCCTAAGCGATTTGTGGAGCAGAAGATACCCAAGCATGGGCTTACTGACTAGTCACACCCATCAAATGAGATCGAGTCGTAACTTTTCTGGATGTTGTGGAAAACATCTCACGAGGAACACCTGCCCCTCTCTGTTTGCCTGTCAGCAGTTGGAGGGAGGGCCTGTGCTAGACCTGTTCATGGCATAGAAAGGCTTTCCTTTAGATTGAGGATTTTTAAGTATGGTCTTGTTAGGAAACAATAATGGTAATATCCAGTGAGTTAGGTTTTCCAGTCTTTCATGTTGTTAGCCCTGGGGAAGAGCTGGGGTATGCAGCATTGTTGACACAGCAAGAGGTACCAGAGCTATCAACAACTGAACTGAGTGCTTGGATTTCTTTATGCTTCTTTGTGCTGGAGGTCCTCACAGACACGAGGGAGAGCAGCCCAACTGAAGGCTGCTGTTTGGAGACCTGATAAATTGTTTTTGCTCAGCTTGTCTTTCCTCTGTCTTCTCTTCCCTGAGAAGGAAATTTGGAGAAGCACATGCTTCTAACTCTTCCCATTTCTGGCCACAGTATTCTTTGGGAGGTCAGCAGCTCCATGAGCTATGTGGTTGGGGACTAGCAATTGCCAGGGGGAAGCAGACAAAAATGATCAGCATTCTTAAAATGTGGCCTATGAGGAAAGCCTGAAGGATTTGGAAAAGGAAAATCTTTCTGAAGACATGTTTTGTCTTTAAATATACAAAAGGTTTCTGCAAAAATAAAAGGTCTTATCAGCTTTCTGTATCAGTAGCAGGCGTGAAAAGAAGCGATGGCTGAAATTACATCAAGGGAGATTCAGGTTAGGTGTTGATTGTCTAATATTGGTGAAGGAGATCTGGTAGGCCTTCCTTTGAGTCAGGTCCCCTCTATTCTATTAGTTCTATTAGTTAGAGTCTGTTAGGAACAACTTTCCAACATTAAGTACAGGCATGTAGCAATGGAATGAGGTGACAGAAATGTCATCTCTGGAAGTTTTTAAGTTGAAGGTTAGACAAACACGTATCAGAAGTGACTCAAATAGAGCAGATGCTGTCTGGAGAGGGAAAGCAGACTGTCCTCCTGAGGTCCCTTCTGGCTTTGGTTTCAAAGAAGAGCAGATCCTGGTTTTTAAGCACTAAGCTGTGAAGGCAGCAGGCTATAGACTACTACTTTTGCCTGGAGGAGCTTGAGCCATATAGAGACCTGGCATGAGATAAGGTAAGGGATCCTGGGAGGCTGAACTGTGTCATCAGTAAAAATGTCCTTCACTCATGTTTGCCCTCCTGGGTTGTCAGTCTCCTAAAGAGAGAAGGAACCAACAGTGTGGATGGCTAATGGCCCGTTTCTGAAAGACCCAGTAATGCTGGGTTGTATCACCAAACAAACATGGGCAGAACAGCAAATAACACCCCAAAGTCTTGGCCTCTTTCCTCCACTCCCATTTCAAGATTTTCTTACTAAAGCTAAACCTTCACAGTCCTTCTTAGGAAGATATATTTAACAGCATGCACATATCATCAACCAGATCTCTTGCTCTTTGCCCTGAGCCTCTGTACACACAACAGTGATGGGGAGCACATTTTTGTTTCTGTGGGAGTCCAGTAGGCTGAATGGCTGCAGTCCTGCAGATGAGAAATGCCTCACACCCTGCCGGGATAGAAAAGGGATTACTGTTCCCCTTGCAAATGCATTTATTTAACGTCTGTTCCATGAGGCTGTTTCTCAGGCTATATTCCTGCAGGATGTGTCTCTGTGTGTAATAAGCTAAGAGACATTAGCTTAATGACTCGTGCATGTCTGATTTAGGCCCAGCCCTATCTCAAATTGCTACCTTTTTCTCACCTTTCTCTCCTGTCTGGAGACTTTTAGTTCTCTGCAGCACAAATTGCCCTGTCATGCTCATCCCAGGGAGTTGGACATAGATAGTGCCTTGTCAAGGCCTCTTGCTGGTCCTCAGCCAAAGCAACCCTGCTATCATGCATAATTATCTCCTTGACTCATCATGGCTTTTATCACCACATTTTTTTTTAAACAAGTCTGATTTGCTCTTTCAAAGCTATTGTTTCCAGCTCTTACTTCCCAGTGGCTCTGGGGAACTGCAGTGTATTCATGCAGGAATTCCTGGGGCGGGCTCTGTGGTCTGTGTTGTGCAAGAGTTCAGACTGTGAGTGATCATTATGGTCTCTTCTGGCTAGTTTCTGAGCTGATGGGTTAGGCAGAGGGAGAGAAGCAGCTGGCCAGTAGGCTGCATTGTTCAGGAGTCTGGTGCTGAAGTACAGACTCCTTCACCAATACGTAGTTCATCAGTTCATTTAAGACTGAGGTCTTGGCCACCTCCAGTTGTCCACACCAGCTAGGTGAGTGATGACTCAAGTAAAGCAAAGGGGATGCTGATCATCTGGTCTCCTGAGCAGTTCTAGTGCTAAAAGGTCCCAGTACTGCAAGAGCAGATCTCTCAGGGAAATATCCAACTGCTACTATTAAACACCAAAAATGGAGACACCATCACAGCAGTTGGTGAGTTATGCCAAGAAGTGATTCCTGCTGCTGCAAAGCTTATTTCTAGGCTGAATGTAGCCACTTTCAGCTGCCAGATCTTGGATCATGTTTTGTGCCTGTCCACAAGGCTGAAGAGCCCTCTGTCATATCATTTCTTCTCCATATGCATACTTATTACCTTAACTGTGTTGCCCTGGGCTTGGCTCTTTAACAGGCTGAATGGATCCAGTCATGCTTTCAGATCTGAAGTTAAGTCTCTGAACCTGACCCTGCCCTTCCCCACCATCATCTTTTGTTCTCAATCATTTTTTTCCACACACTGCAGCCCCAGTTCCAAGTCTCAGCTCCACAGGCAAAGAGCAGGTTCCTCTTTCCCCATTCCTGGCTAGACTGGAACTTTTGCTGTTTCCTCCAGGCACAAATGGGTGAAGTTTCCAGATAGCTCTGGGTTCCAGAGCTATCATTGTGGAAATTTTTGCAATAATCAGACTTGCACAAGGGCATTTATGGAAAGGCAAGCAGATATGGCTCTCTCTAGGACTTGCTGATAGATCAGGCAGTTCATCTGAACCAGTCATTGTCTTCCCAATGTCATCTTCAGCCCTTTTCTCAAGTGCAGAGGTTGGGAGAGGACATTTTTGGAAAGCAGTAAGTCACTTCATCTAAGTCAATAACATCACAGCTTTGCAAAGCTCTGGCCTTCTGAAAGCCTTCACTTGGCCCACAGAAGTGGCAATCTCTTTTTTCAGTTTCTCCTTCCTTCCTCCCTTACACAAAGATAAGGATTCTGTAGTTTCCTTGAGCTGAGGAGAGAAGGGAATTTTGGGTGGACCACAGGGGAAGACTTGCCTCAAGGACTTCTCCTTGGGTAGGATGTGTATGCCATAGAGTCAGCTGTGCTGGTGAAGGTGGTTTGGGATTTAGTCTGAAACAATAGGGAAGTGAATAAGTGACAAGTTCATATTCATTGCTTTTCCTGTGTAATTTGCACTTCTAAAGTAGATCTGGCAAGGCATCAGCTTCAAACTTGGCATCAAGAGGAACAATCTGAAACAATTTACCTATCCTTGCTTTAAAAACTCTAAGGTCTATCAGTTTATTGTCATCCTGGAATGCTCTTTGACATTTCTTATTGCTGAATCCATTGTTCCTATTAAAGAGTGCCACTCATGATGGCTTTTGACGTAGATGGATATAAATCAAATGCATTCCTTTCATTGATGCAATTAGTGTACAGAGGGTGTGGGGAAATTGTTAGGCTGTTGAATATTGCAAATTAAGGCTTTCAAGAACAACAACAAATCCTTCTCTGAAATGAAAAGAGCAGACATGTCGTCATCTTTAGTTACCTAGTTAGAGAATACAGTTTCCTTTTATCATCTGGTCCAAAAAGAGAATACTGGATCCAGTAGCTCCTACTGAATGAAAACCAAAACGAACTGTTTATTTTGATATACTTCTAAATTTCTCATAGGAGTTGTTTATCTATGATGAAAACGTTTTTTTTTGTTTGGTGAAACTGAGCATTTCAACAGGGCATATATCTCCTTGAGAATTTCTTTCTAGATTTTTCGTGGCAAACTGGAAGAAAAAAAAAACAAAACAAAACAAAAACATCTTGACCTTAGGGTATTTCTTAAAAAAAAGAAAAAAAAAAAAAAAAAAAAAGAAAAAGAAAAGTCCTTTTCTGAAATCTGTAGAGGTTTTGTTTCTTCATCCCAAACTTGAAAAAAAAATAGTAAAATGAGGTCAACAATAATGAACTTTTAGTAGGGAAAACCAACATTTAAAAAATTTTTCTTCCTAACCAGCTTGGCTAATTGTTCATTAAAGCACTGTTAAAAGCCTTGGAGCAGAAGAAACCATCCATGCTTAAGTGGCACAGAAGACATCTGTCTGAAAGGTCCCACTAAAATAGTCTGGCCATGGTGCCACAGCCTCACTAGCTCAAGCTGACCAGCCTGACTTCTTTAACTGCGAGCTGCCACGATAGAGTCTCGGTGTTCTGGTCCTAGTGGAGATAGTGCCACTTGCATGGAGATGAGGAGCCCATGCACAAGCCCATGCAGAACCCATTTTGTTCACACCTCCTAGGGAAAGGAGGTGAAGAGGGTTGTCCTGGGAGACGGGCAGAAAAGCTGGTAAACACAGGTGCAGCAGGGACTGCACTTTTTTCTAAATCTGCAGTGTGTGTCTTCTTTCCTCAAAAAGCATCAAAGGCATTGCTGTGCCTGCTTCTCAAAGCTTAGTTTCCTCTGGGCACGTAGGCTTGAGTTCACCACTGCTGCTCTTCTTTCAGGCTCTCCCTGACCAATGGAGTGAACTATCAGTTCCTGGAGCAAGCTCACTAAGAGAGGACCCAAACTAATCTCACAAGAAGCACTATAAATCGTTCCCTCTATCAGACCTTTAGGACAAAGCTCCATTTGGACTTACAACTATCTTTAAATAATTAGACTTGTGTCAAAAGCTAACTTTGTCCCTTTATTTATTGGGCAAAATGGCCTAATCTCTCTGCCTTTAGGGTCTTGCACTAAAGCTTTGCAGGTGTTGGATGTGGCTGGCAGAGCTACTGTTGAACAAGGCTTCACTGCTGCAATGATGCTTTGGGTTATCAGCGAAGAAGCGAGAAAGTCAGTTACTCACAAATGCACCTGTGTGCAAGTAATTCCCCCTTTCTGCAAAGATTACAAGCCAGCTCAGTCTGCTGAAGCCAGGTTTTCTCCATTGTGTTCAGAGGGACATAAGTAGTAAAAGGGGTGCGCAGGCTGTAGCAAGCCAGGGATGAAGGCCAGTCATCCCATGCACAGGCCTTTAGGGCTTTAACCTCCAGACCATAGTGCTCAGCTCCTTCTCAAAAAGAACAAAACTGTTCAGCAAAACTGTGAAATTAGGAGGCTTGTGGGCTGAAATGAGTCCAAAAGACATATTAACAGGCATGAGAGGCCTGTGATGAAATAGCTAAGGTATTAATGCAGCCAGAAGCTGGTAATGAATACAAGAAATGCCCACATTTACCCAAGAGGTCCCAAAGGTCTCTTATCCAGAACATTGTGATCCTTAAAGAAAGCTTTAAAAGAAGTTAAACCTCAGGGGTAGGACTCCTGGAACAAAGTCTGGTCTCTCAGCTGCTCTGACCTTTGGTCAAGGAGACTCTATCTGGGAGTTCTGCACTGCTGAAAAAGCATGGATATTACCCTGTCAGTGTTAACACCCATAGACCACTCCAAGTGCAGCCAGATGTGTGCGCCCCATTGTCCCTATGGATTGCATGAGTCTTCCGCTGCTCCGTAAGGCTGTTGTGCTGGTGCTGAAGCATAATTCCCTTTCCTTAGATGAAGCCATGTTAGCTCATCCAAAGACACGGAAATCCTGAATGCTCAGGTATTACCTGGCTACTTGTTACATAGAAGCAACATACAAAATGCTTCCCAGTGCTTTCCCATCTCTGCCTATCTCTCAGCTGTTGGAGGATATTCATGGGTGCAGAGCATGGGCCAGTGCAGGCTAAAATACCATAACCAAGATTTGACCTTTGTTTCCTCTCCTCAGTGGCCTGTCCCATTGACTATTTCTTCGGTGCATGCAGGGCCTCGAGGTGGTGCTTTGCTGCTGAACAAAGCTGGACTGCAAGGAGATGGGAGGTGCAGAGAGAAGAGAAGGGTAAAAGAGGGAGTGCTGGAGGCTGGTGAGAGCAACTGGCTGGGAGGGCTGATCATCCCTGGTGCTGGTTTTCATATAATACTGTGGTAGTAAGAAAACTAAAGCAGCTTTGATGGCTCTTCCTCTAAAGTTAATTCCATACCAGATCTTTTATTTTCGTCGTCTTCTGTTGTGGTAGTTTTCTGGGACACGGGATGGGGGTTTCTTGGCTTAAGGACCTCTCAGGATCAGCAGTGAGGACTTTCTGTCAGTGCTCCACACTACCACGGGGCTGTGCTTACCTGTTTCTAACGCAGAGTTGCAGTAGGGGAAGGTCCAAACCTAAGTGTATTTCATCTAGTTGGAGAGACAGCAAAATCTTTAGTCATACTGACTCTCTGCTCCACAGTACCCAGTGTTTTGGGTGGCAAATATAGTTTTTAGGACTGCATTCACTGCAGTCTCATGCCTTTTTTACCCACACTAGGGAGATAGATAGTCACACCCATTGGTGTGGGCTACCTGTCCCCAAGGCAGCACCTGACATTATATAACTCACGTCCGTGTCTTCTTTAGCCTTTCCATTCCTGAGAAGTTGTTTTTTTTTTCTTTTTTTTGGTATGTATTTTTTTCATGTTCAGGGTGCCCCATTGAGGAAGGCTGTTGAATAGAGATCTTGTAGTACAGCACTAGGCCCCTCAGCTTGAAAACATCACTATGCTGTTGTTATTTAGTGCACCTGATGTGATAATCCTTACAGCTATTCTTTGCTTCGATCATTTACAAGCCTTGATTTTAGCCCAAAACAAGCTTCCTCGAAATAAAATAATCATTTTCCAACCTTCCCAGAGAAGCCAAAAGTATTTTAAGTTGGCCTAGATGGGCCCAAACACAAAGTAAGAGGAGGGTCGGTAGGCTGGGGGCATTCTAATAATGAAAAGAAAAATGTGAAAGGAAGGACTAGATCTAATGTTTTATGTGTATTTACTGAGTCAATTTATAAGGTGCCTTTTGCAAAATACCTTGAGCACTGCATGAAAAACCACAAAGCAAAATATTTTAAAAATTTGGACATGAAGCCAATGTGTCCCAGTGTACAGCCAGGCAGCAGAGGAGAATCTGGCACCAAGGGAAACTCTCTAAGCACCAGGCCTGGCATTGGCAGAAGGAGCTTCGTTTCAGTAGGGCAAGATGAATGTGAAGGAAGAGATCTGTTCGCTATGGACCAGCAGACACTAGCAAAAGGGATCCACTCTGTGGGCAGCCCCAAATGTGACCTGCTCCCTCCAGCCCTAGAGCGTGGAAGGAAATGGGTGGCCGCGGCCAAACAGAGGGCAGCACTGGGCTCTACACAACGGACAGGAGGGCTGGTTTGGCCACTGGATCTCCTTCACACGGGAAGTCTCTGGGTGAGGCCCTCCTCAGAGCTGGGGTGACTCTGAAGCAGACCCACTCTAAGCACCGTGTGGCAACCGCAGGAAAGGACTGGCTCTGCTCCTGAGGACAGGAGTGTGATGGAGGGCAACCATCACTCCCACTGCGCTGCGTGTGCTGCTGCCTCCGGACCCATTTCAGAGAGAGGCCAATTAGCAGCCTATTACAGTAATTTCACCTAGCCATGAGAGAGCACAGATGTTTGTGGCAAGGTCTCTGTTACGGGATTTTCTTGCTCACAGTTTAAGGTCAACGCGAGTGTTGACTCTGGCATGCTGCAGCGCTGACAGCGTATTCCTGCTAGATGTGCCGAGCTTCCCCTCCAAGCGTGAGGCGGCTGCATGGCTTTGCTCAGTCCTGCGAAGGGGCTGCCCTTTTTCACCCCTAAGGTCGCTGCATATCAGAAACCTTTGGGAATGCTTGGGCTGCCTATGGGATGAGAAGCACTATAAAGTGGTTAATAATTTAGAATACTTTGCTGTCACAGGTGGCAGGGGTAAACCCTTGATTTACTGACTGATTGTAGACAGGCACATGACAGAACTATTCTGTTGAGAATTTAACTAAATTAAAGAGCTGGTAGAGACCTCAGAGCAAACTTCCAGGATTTTTGTGAGGCATCATTCTCAACTTTTTAAAGTTCACAAGAGGAATAAAGAACTGAAAATGTGTAGGGAAAAAATGACTGTGCAGAGTGCTTTAAAGAATGCAAGATTCATTTCTTTAGCATTTGTAGCATAGTTCGTTTCCTGATGCAGCACTTCTCCTATAAATAGTTTACTATAAGAGAAGGAACACCATGCCCAGGAGGACGGTGATAAATTTGCTAGACACAAGGACATTTCTTCAGGGGAGAAAACATACAAGATGAGAATTTGCTGCAGGAAATACTGCTCATTAAAATGCTGGGGTAAACATATTTGAAGAGATTACTTTATCTTAGAAATCTAACTTCTGTAGTATCTATTGTGGCTCAAGTTGGAGGAAATGAATGGGATTTTAAATGGGGTGGGCTTCATCTCTTCTTTCCCTATGGTCAACCACTCCCCTCTCTTGCAATGAGAACAAAATACTTTAAACATGAAAACTAGGTTGTAAAAGCGCAGCTTTTGGCAGTTAGGCCCTGGATACAACTTCAGTCTGTTTTTCAGCTCTTGTTTTTGTCAACTGACTGGAGCTCATGTCAGCAAGGTAGCCATCTGGTTGGTTAGGACTTTTCTAAAAACAGTAAGACTTCAGGCAATTTCCCCCTGGGATAAGGGGATCAGATAGGCCCCCTCGAGAGTAGTCAAGGGACTTTTAGGTTGGCTTCGCAGTGGGAAGGAGCTCACAGTGAAGATGCAGAGATAGTCTAAATGTGATCCATTTCAGTGATGTATGATCTACCCATCTACCCGTCCATTTATCTGTCCCAGTCTTGGAAGCGAAGTGACAATAAAAGTCATGAAGCATAGTCCTCCAGTTCAGGTCCTGAATCTGAACTATGGGACACATCCCCAGTAATCTCAGTGTGTAAAATGCCAGCATCACCTGGCATCAACATCCCTCTCTGTTGCACTATTTTCAGGCATTATTTAGAGACTGTCATTGACTTGAGGACTTTACAAGCTAAGAGCAGAGCTGATTTACAGTGTAACCTTTCAGAGGTACGTGTGTGCACAAACCAGAGAGATACTTGTGCCAAAGATGTTAGAACAGGGGGTGTTACTTGGTACTGCTGTATGGTGTTGCTAGAGGAGCTGGTTTGTATGCAGAAGGATTTGACCTTGAACTTTGTCCTGCAGTTTAAGCTAATATCCCCTACCCCATAGGCCTAAAAATGTTCCTCTTGCTTGTTTTAAAAATACATTTGTTATGTCTAATGTCTCTGGCCAGGACAATGCTACAGACTTTTACCCGCAGAGCTATGTGGGTCAGAGGTGGGGGGTGATGTGATTTGTGAGTGGCTTTAGCTGGACTGACTGAAGTCCCCAGTGGAGTTACACTAGCAGAGCTGTACTTTTCTTGGGATAGTTTTTCTGTGGTCCCAGGAGAAGGTAGCTTTATTGTCTCAGTGGGCAGTACAGCCCTGCTGGGCTATCTGGGCTCACACTAGAAAGATTTTGGCAGTTACAGGCTAGTTGTAATATCTAAGTTGCTAGTTCAAGAACAGGTTTGAAAACAGACTGAGCTACCCAGAGCTCCGACCTGCTCAGGTTCAAAGGACCTGCTGGAGAGCTCAAACTCTGCCCAGGACCAGAGCAGTGTCTATAATCTACTCAGAGTGTGTGAACTAAGTCTTGGGTCTTGGTCACAGGGCTCCAGGGTTCACACTGAGCATGTGTTCATGTATCAGTAGCTTGGCTAACAGGTGAGCAGTGTCTCGGCAGCCAGCTCAGGTAGGGTAGATGCAATGATCCCACAGCTCAGGTGCAAAACAGAGCATGCACAGAAGCAATGCGCATGAAGGATTTGTCCCACTGTACTCACTGAGCCAGATGTAGGTGTTACAGCTAGCCTATCTTGTCCCCAACCTGAGCATCTCAGCACCTTTGCCCAGGTGTGCCCTGTGGTTCTCCATCAGGCTCAGACCCATACATGCACAAGACTTCTTTCATCTCTGCCATCAGGGTTTGCAGAGGAGAACCACAGACCATTGCCATGCTGCCAGGTGCTAGGGGTGAGTCACAGAGTATAACCCAGAATCAGTCTAGACATAGAGGAAGTCCAGCTGCCTGCAAAACCCCATCTCATCAGATTCCCAGTGGGCCTGGCTAATTTGGAAGGGCTCCAACAGAGGATTTGCCAGGCTGATCTCCCAAAGCTTCAGACCGAAGTGGTGAACTGGTTTACCAAGCACTTTATGATCTGCAGTACTTTTGCCCCTCTTTGAGTAATTATTGTGTTTATTGGCAAAATGGCAACAGATATGTGATGATTCCCTTTCTACCCCATGTGAGAGGTTACTGTCGTACTAGAATGGGAGTATCTACTTGCTTTTAAGGGAGAAAAGTGTGTATAAGAGACAACTGTGGCAATTCTGCAAGCAACAGTGGTTTTGGGTATAAGAGGCTGCATGGCTGGGTCCTATATGCCACACCAGGATGGGTTTTCTAGTGAATTCCCAGCAGCAGGGGATCTGCAAGGTGTCTTGGGAAATAGAAAGGCCTTGCCTATCTGAGCAGGTGCAGCAAAAGAACGGATGTTGCAGCACCATATGGACTGTGCTGAGCTTACCATCAGACTGCACCAAGTGCTTACCACCACCACTGTTACTGCTGTGAATAGCTTGACTAGAAAGACTGAAATGCTCTCTCATGGGAGCGCTTCTGCAGGCTGCTATTATATGTAACAGGAATTCTTGGTAGCTCTTATGCTGCTCAGTGCTAGGAAAAGCTGGGCCCTGCCCTGGTCTGTCCCTTGAAATTTAGAGATACAGAAGCTGCTTCTAGGAGATCTATGTTTTTGCTGTGCTGAGTAGGGCTGTCCCGCTGTCCCACAGAAAGCCCTGGGGGCTGTTTTAGCAGTGGCTGAGTGGCTGGAAAGCTGCACGTCTTCCCATAGCACCAGCCACCTTCCCATCTCCTCTCTCTGGGGCCAGGCAGTCCTGCTCACATAGAAGAACGGCAGCCCCCTCCTGACATGCACCCTCTCGCTCTTCTGGATGTGCACCTAAGGCATCCTTGTGGTTTGCAATCTTATTGGAAAAACTCACGTAGGGTGTCCGGTGGCCTTCTCTGTTTGTCTCCCAAGAACAGGCATGTCTTCAGAGCCCAGTGCATCACGAAACATACACCCAGGCAAGGGCAAACACTAGGTGAAGGGCAAATCTTGCCGAGAGCTGCCTCCTCTTTCTCTATGCGGCACTGTGCCAAACCACATGCCCTTAGCTCAGCAGTGCTGCTCCAGTCAAGCCCTTAGTGGCTGGGAGCTTGGGTGGCCCTTTGCTGGTGCTGAGCTTCCCATCCTTGCTCATATGGCACCGCTGTTAATCTGGTATGAGCAATCCCCTGCTTGCCAGTTCAGGCTCAGTGCTGGGAGGCTCATTTCTCTTTGCTCCTTTGTGCTGTTTGCCTGGAGTCTCTGCCCAGCTCACAGGCAGCACTAGAAAACTCTGTTAAACTCCTTCAGGGAGACAGACACCTGAATCTTGAGAATCAGAGCTAGAAAAAGCTTGTTTCACAGAGATGCTGGGCAATTCAGAGAAGTGCAAGTGGCAATAGAGTGGGTTTTTTTTGACTCATCCTCCCTATCATTTCCAATAACCATTGCTATGTCTAGCTCTTCCATACTCACATGTGCAGGTTTTTCCTCTGAACCTTTTAATTCACATCTTCATAAAGTTCCCCATGTCTTCCTGTTGCAATTGCCATTGCATGTGGCCCTGTAGAAATGTGACACCAGACTGTAAAAGAGTTGACTTAAATCCAGGTGCTCTGAGTATAGGACTGGGCTCGCCAAGCTCCTGGCATCCGGCAGAGGGCAAGCGAGCTAAGAGAGGAATTATCTCCCTGCAATTCCTCGTGCATTGCTTACATCCGCCCCAGAACAACAAATCCAGCAAACTGCCCAGAAAAGACCCTCTGGGATCTCTTGTCAGATGAGATCACCTTATCCAGCTCTCTTTTTTCCTCTCTCTACCTGGCTACATTTTGCCATTTCTCCTGTCCAGTAACACATCATTTATTCTAGTGTGGCTAGACACAAAAAATATTGTATGGGTGGCTTTCATTTTCTCTGTCTGTCTCCTGCCTTTTCAGAAGACATCTCTCCTTTTCTCATTTTACTTAATTGGAGCGCAAGCTCTTGGATCTTGTAAAGTTGCTGTTTCCCTAGCCAGCCTGATATAAACAAGGAGTAGTTCTGCCCAAGGTGTGCATAAACAATACTGAAATCGTGCCTGCTGCTAAAGCTATAATGCATCTGCACATTACCCCTTACTGTTCTGGCTGATAGGTATACAGTCTCACACACTGTTGGACAGGTGACCTTTCGCAGTCAAGTTCCCTTCTTTCTGGAGATGTATATTGTCCACCTACTTTGAACCGTGAGAAAAGAAACTTGTCTTCATTATTGTTTAGCTAATTTAGGTCCTTACTTGGCTGTGGAAATACATCAGATTTAAGCAATGAATTAAAAAATGTTTTTGAAGTGAAATAGATATTTCTGTCTTTTTGGGGGTGCTCTGTATTTGTTCCTAGGACAAATTAATGTGTGTATATCATCAAAGTGATTCAGATCTCAAAAGTCACTGTGGGAAAAAAGCACAAGTTGTTACACAGTTCGCTTTCTTTAAAGGGCCAGAATTGGGCTGTGCTTGCTGTACACTGAAGAGTCAAAAATGCTGGCAGAAATCACATACCCAGTTGCGCTGAATGCCTGTAGGGTTTGAGTTCCTGGTTCTTCTGAAAAATCCCAGTGCCTGGAATGAAGGTAAGTAGGTTTTACTAGAGCTCACAGATGTTCTAGTAGTAACTCACTTATTGCCTGAAATAAGAGCTATGTTTGCTCTTTACTCCATGGCTGCTGCCCATACCCCTGTGCAGCCAGCACCAGCAGTGCCTGCAGGGACAGACAGATCACGGGAGAGGTGGGTGCTGGAGGAAGAGGATGGAGCCAACACGAAGCCAGAGGAATGATTAGCAAATTGTGGCTGTGTGACTAGCCCAAAAGTAAGGGTTTTGCTAAGAGTTTGGGGAGACAGATTTGGATCCTCTGCTTTTGTGCTGATAGATGAAGAAAAAGAACATGTATTTGCAGAAGGCTCATTAGAAAAATGCCTCTTTTTTAGTGGAACACGTTTCATTTGGAGTCTATGAGAGACAATAAACAGGAAGTCTTGCAATGACATTTTTATAGAGTTGCTTTGCAGAGTGGGGCTGCACTTAACATCCAAATTTAGTTTATTTGATTGGGAGTGGCCTTCTTTTTAATGTCCACTCACTTTCAAAGCAATGTGATGGAACTTGGCTTATGTAGTCCTAATGTCTGGGCAAAATTGCATTCTGGATCATTCCTAGTATCTTCCTAAAAGCCCTTTGCTCTTTCCTTGGGCTACGTTGCTGCTCTTCCTTTGAGACCTATGCTGTAGTGTTTTTGTGAAGGGCCAAGTAGAAAGCTATATTCTGCAGCAGAGGTGACTTCATTTTAGGGTTAAGTAGCTTTGTACATGGAGCCTGTAAAACTTCTTCAGGAATAAACACAGAGCTATAAACCTGAAATTCAAAATTTACTGCTGAATGAGACACCAGAATCTTTAATAAAAGGATAAAAACCTTTCTAGTTAATAATTAGCATGTGATAGCAAGTGATGAGGATGGGTTGAGAGCTGAGTTTGTTGAGCCTGGAGAAGAGAAGGCTAGAGCTAATTGCTGTATTTGACTCTAAAAGGGGAAGTTTGAGAAGATGGAGCTGGCCGCCTCAGAAGGGCACTGCAAAAGGGCAAGAAGCAACAAGAACAAATTGCTGCAAGGGAAATTCTGACTAGGTTAAAAGGAAAAAAGTTTACAATAAAAGTGGGTAAGCCCAGAGAGGCTGTGGGCTCTCCGTCCTTAGAGGTACTCAACACTGGCCTGAACAAGGCCCTGAGCAACCTTCTCTAGCTTCAGAGAGGACCTCTGGAGGTCTCCAGCCCAATCCCCTGCTTTGCATAGCATCTGGCTCTGGTGGGAGGCCTTAGGGTGCTGGTGTGCAGGGTCATCAGAGCCCCTCTCTTGGCATGGAGGGAACATACAGCCTTGGGCATTGGGGCTCATCTTTGTTACTTCTGTGACACATTTGCTTTGGCAGGGGCCATGTCAGCAAGAAAGGGGAGAGCTTGTGAGCCCGATTCCTGGCATGTGACAGGAATCAGAAGGGTCCAGAGGCACTGGCCAGAAAGTGCTGAAAGAGGTCTTGCCTGTGGGCAGCATGTGATCAGATGTATTCACAGGCCAGTGCATCCAGACACGCTAGTGAGAGACAGAGCCTCGCTGCATGGGAGCGCCCTGCCGGGGAAACCCTCCGGCTGGGCTCCAGGGTGGTCTCGGCAGAGCTGCACTGGCACGGGAGAGACTACCGCATTACCTTCAAGTGAGATCATCCAGATCACCTCCTCCCACATCTGCTGTGACAGGCAGGGTGCTTTAAGGCGTATGATTAAATATTCTGAGTGAAGGCCTTGCGGTTTTCTGCTGTGCTCTTAGTTAAGTACCGTTATCAACTGAATGGTCGTAATGCTCACCTGAGGATGTTTGACTTGAGCGAGTAGCAGAAAAGAACAGTTTATACAGCTTTAGTGCCTTAATCTTTCTCCTGTGCTGTTGTCGAGGAGTGCGAGTGAGTCGAGTGAGTGTACCTAGAGGCAGGAAAGTTGGTGTCACTCTAAGATGTCCTATAGGTGGTATCTGCCTTTATCGCTGAGCAGGGACAGGACAGGGCTTGCCTGCAACCAGGGGAGCAGTGGGATGAGGGCCCATTTATATGGGATGTTGCATCCCCCTGCTCCCTGCTCACCATCCCCTGTGCATTGACCTCACCTCCAGAAATGGCTCAGACTCAGAGGAGCTGCAGTTGACACAGGACTGGGGAAATGTGGCTGGGGAAATTCTTGTCTGCTGAGTCGGTAGGGGTCAAAGGCAGCACAGCCCTGTGTGCTTCCTAGTTTCTATTTCTCTACAGCCAGGAGACTGCAGGGGCCTAGGGTTTTCTTTGAGCTAGGGGTAAATATTAGTGTACTGAACTTCCAATAGCTCTCTTTCCCTTGGAGAGCTTTGTGCTCTGGGTAAAGATCTGAACGGTCTGGCTTGTGCCCTGCCAATATAGGACTGTTCCTTGTATTTTTTCCAGTGCTTGTTTTATTTGTCCCACGAGACAAATAAAGTTACTTCCCCTAGGAGGCTTCAACATAGGCAGCTAGATCCCAGCAGCTGGAGTTTTTTCTTAATACGTAGTCGTGCTACGCTTTCCTTTGCCTTCATCCTGTTCCATCGAAGCACTTTCCATGGTCTCGTGTAAGCAATTCCCTTTCCTCATGGGGCTGCAGCCCCTTTCCACTCCATTCCTGCATGCAGTGTTGTTACTCAAAGCAGTATCACAGCATGGTGCTGCGGAAAGAACTGTTTTCTCTCCTGAGTAGATTCTCCAAAGTTGTTATTACTTTTCCAACAGCAAATACGAATCAAGTGGAGATGTTGGCTGATGCCGCTAATAAAATTCTTGAGCATCAACTTGTGCTTTGAAATGCTTTCATCTTGCTGCCCTGCTTGAGGGGTACCAGACACTGAGAGAAAGCCTGTCAATGTACACATCAAAGACAGCTTTGGGCTCTCATATTTGTCGAGGGGATCCAGCCCCTTTCCTATTCCCACTGTGTTGCAGGGTTGGGAGGCTGTTTCAACCCTCTCCTAGGAGCCAGATCCTCTCCATCTGAACTCACTGAAACAAAGAGATTTCCAATTTAACTTTTACCTGGAAAATGCCCAAGCAAACCAAGGAGCAGGTGGGAGATTCAGCAGGCAGGAGATGTAAGTAACTTGGTGGCTCTGGTTCCCAGGCCTGTAAGTTTGTGGGAGCACTCCTAATACAGAAAGGAAATCAGTGCACTATTCAGCTGAGTAGCCTGGAGGGGGAAGGTCTCTAAGGTTAGAGAAGCAGGTCCTCAGGTGAGAAGACAGGGCTGTTTGCTATCTGGCCTGGTGAGTACTAATCCTTACTCCCTCCAGGTTAATGTTGGGACTCTGTGATGTCTAGGAAGGTACTGAAGTCTTTGGGTCTTTGCAAAGAAGTCCCCTTCTGCTGATACCCTGAGGACTGCATTTGATACACTATAGAAAAGAAGCTGTGGGTAGGACCAGTGCCTTTAGCCACCCAATGCCCACTTCTCACAGAGATCTGATTGAAGCAGAATATCCTTGCAAAGATGCACTGCAATCTTAGACTGAGATAAAGGCTTCTCCTTCCCTCCCTCAGCTCTATATCTCCTCCGTCCTCACCCAGGCACTCTTCCAATAGGAATAAGCCCTCATACCTGTTGAAATCAAGGCTAGTCTTCACACAGATACTCTTTGTTCTCTTCTTATCATCCCTATAAACAGAGTCAGTGTGCCCAGCTGGCCCAGCTCAATATTTAAAACCCATTTTGCATCACATCTTTCTCGCCAGCTGCTTGGTTTCAAGCTGCTTCTTACATGTGTGACTAAAGAAGGCATCTCTGAGGCATATGTAGGAATGAGCAAGAAGTCTGGCTAGCGAGGAGTCCAAATCCACAAGCTTCTACTTTGAACGGCAACACAAAGCCAGACATGCTCCCAGCGCTCACCCTGCCTCCCCTGCACCCTCACTGGAGAGGGTGGATGAGCTCTGGTCTCACACCACTTGGTAGTTTGCTCCCTGCTGTGCTCCCACATGCCACGGTGGAGCAGAGGAGACTTGCAGCAAAGTAACAGCTTACTGCTGGACCATTCTTTTATTTTCTTACAGCCTTAAAACATTGCCATTTTTCAGTTGGACTGGCCTCCACAGTCTCCCACTGCCCCCAAACTGCCTTGGGAGCTGCTATCACTATGGTAAAACTGGCTCAATTGAGCCTCGCAACGCTCCTCTTCCTTTCATTCCCTCTTCTCTGCAATTCCCTATTTTGATCACACTCATGTACCGAATTCGACGGGCAAAGCTGCTGGACTGTGGGTGCTCCCAGCAGATTAAGATTTACATCCTCCTTGTTTGTGGGACTGCTGTGCAGTGAGAGGGATGGGGTAGCATGGGCTGGAGCAGCTGGCAGCTGAGGGCCTAAGGAGCGCCGAGGGGGACAGAACGGTTCCCCGAGCTCAAGCGTAGGAAACAGGAGCTGGGCTTGTGGGTGAGGTGAGTTTTCCTTCCATGAGCACACGAGGGAGGAATCTGCCCTTGCCCCCGAGCCCTAGGAGCACGTTTGATTTCAGACTGTTACTGAGGGGAAAAATGTGCTTGCTGGCAACGGTTGGGCATCACCTGAGCCTGCAAATGCGTACTGCTCCCCGTGTTCACAGACTGGGCCTCCTGCCTCCTGTGCACTCCAGCTGCGGACGGAGAACGCTTTGCACGCATGTCTAGTAGCCACTTTCCGTGAATTGGCCCCTTCATGTCTCATGAACTCCATAATTACATTTCAAGGCTATTCTGTTCTTTTCTGGGGGAAAGCCGGGCTCCCCTCTGCGGAGGATAGGCCTGAGAGCCGGCACTGGGGCAGTGCTCCTTTTGCCTCCGCTCCTGCCTTTGGGCATGTCCCTCCGATGCGGCGCAGGGAGGGACTACGGTGACAGTGGAGCGACTCCTCGCTGTCCTGCGTTGATGCTCCTCACTTCGGGTCGGCAGCAATTCCCAGGTCACTGCCCCTCTGCAAACCTCTCCCCCTTTACTCGTGGCTGTGGTTTGCCAGGTCAAACTCACTTTCTCGCTGGAGAAAGGGAGCTGCTCACCGTTAAATGCTCACTTTGGGCCCAAATACATCCTTGCAGCCTTCTTTCTTGTAACCTTCCTGTCCTCAATACCTGCCACTTGCCCTGGTAGCTCTGGGACATGGAAGATTTTTTGTAGTACTCCCTGTAAAGTACTTTGCATCTCTTGAACAGGAGGCCCATAAAATTAATAAGAGGGGGATTTTTTTGTTTGTTTTTTTACCCATAGAGCTAAAAATGAGGGAAAGAAAAATTCAGGAGGCACATTGTTTTCTTGTCCCCTCCCCCCCCCCGAGCTGTAAAATACTTCCTAATCATTGGGACCAAGAAGATCGCCATGCTGGGCCTCCACTTTTTGTTTGCAAGTTTAATTTTCTTAATTCATCCTTGACAAAGGACAGAGCCATAAAAGAATCGACCAGCACGTCTGTGGGAAAAAACTGCCCTGAAAAGGGCCCGAGGAATACTGTAGCATTTACAAACAATTCCAAGGGCTAATGCCTCTGTGAGATGCAGCCTCAGTTATAACTTGTCTTTCTAGGAACAAGCCTACATCTGTTTGGCAATGCCATATTTTGTAGGGTAAAATAAACCCTTGAGAACAAACAGGCCAACTTATACAGAAGGATAAATGCCTGGGAACAGAGCTCACTTGTTAATCCTAAAACTGTCAGCAAAGACCCACTGGAGAAATTATAGCTGGCCACGGGCACTCAAGCTGTTTTCTCTCTGCTTCCTCGCCTCCCCCCATCAGCAGAACAGCTGTAAAATCTTCTTTATTGTTCTTTCCGAGTTGAAGAGTTTTACAAAGAGGTCTCCCAGTTTCGGTCGGAACGGCTGGGTGAATGCACAGCAGCAGTAGGGACACAGGGAACATCTGATCTATTGTATTTGCACCCATATTATTATTTCAGTTGGAGACAAAGCGAATGACAGCGATAAAAGTAGGAGAATGGCCCAAGCACCTACTAAAGAGGCATATGAACAGGAAATCCTGGCTTATTCCCACATCTGAGCTGTATACTGTTTCTTTCCCTCCAGAATCATTATGCTTAATGTCCTCCTGCAATTCAGGCAGCTGAACCTACACAGCCCCTTCCCTCCCCCTCCTCTTCTCCCTTCTCTCCTCTCACCAGACTTAAAGCCTTCTCTGTGGAAAAAATGATTTGTGCACAAGCAACCTAAACAATGGTGCTTATAAGGAATTTGCCCCTGCCAGGAGTTATTAATGGCACACTAGCAAAAGCCCCCAGCAAAACGGGCTGTTGCAAGCATCAAGTGTGTGTTGAAAAATCGCTTTTAAATCATCCCTTGGGAAATGACCTATTGGCCACCAAAAAAATGCAGGATTGGTTCACTTTATAATTAAGTTCAGGCCATCTCTTATGCTTACACACAAAAAAAAATCCCCAGATGTCAACTTGGTACAAGTCAGAGTGCTAGGCTGTTTTAAAGTACCAGCAGTGCACAGACCACTAGGGCATAACATTTGCCACTGGAAGAAAACCTGCTTTGAATACTTGGAATATTTAACTGACTGCAACAGATAATTAGCCAAACCCTCTTATGCCTCCAAATATAGATTCATTAGTCATATGAAAATATCTCATTGGAACCAAATGTGAGTCATTAGTGAAGTCAATGGCAGATCATAAAAAAGGTACCAAGAACCTCCTTCCCCTCCATGCCTGGGAAGTCATGAGTGTGCAGTGAAAATAATTTGCTCCGTTTTCTATTGAACATCTGCTTGCAAATCTGCTTTAAAGGGAGATTTTGGAGGGGCTGCCTGTGTGTTGTGCATCCCATATTCCCACTCTGTGATGTGTAGAAATAACAAATGCAAAGTCTGTGCTGGGCTTTTTTTTTTTTTTTTTTTTTTTGTTTTCTTAAACAGACTTTCTTGAGTCACTTAGGCCAAAATTTTAGTTCTGCAATGCAAAAGGGGATTTTGTAGTATGAAGTGGAATAAAAATATCTTTGTTGCTTCTAATTTCAGGGGAACATTGGTTTTGGCTTAGAGTTTTGGAGTCCCTTCCACTCTGTAGCACTGCTTCAACTAGATGCAACAGGGACCCCAAAATTAATTGAATTACTCCAGAAGTGAAATCAGGAAGGTTAAGAATACTGTCCAGCTTGACTGAGGTACAAACAAAAGCAAACAAGCAGTTACATTTTAAAAAGTAAAGCGCATCAGCACTTCTTTCATAATGAGATACCAGCAGTGTGATGGGTAGCCAGAGGAATGGATCTTGCTTGATCAGACTCACGCAAAAAAAATATATAGGGTTATTATTTGAGGGGCTAGGTAATTAGTCCCTGATATTACTCCAGGGACTAGCACGGGAATATTTGTTTAGTCCCAGGACACACCGTATGCCTTTTACAGGGTATGCTGCATGCTGCAGACTGTCATCCCCCCCAGACTCACCGATCCCACAAACAAACATGTTGTTATATAACTCCATATATAACTCCATGTTATATATGAGTAATCCTGTGCTGAAAGTTGTTGTACTGCCTTAAGAGTCATAAACAGCAGCACTTTGCATTGATTGATTTCTTAATTTGAAAAAAAAAAAAAAAAAAAAACCCACCAACAACAAAATAACCCCCAAACCCTACAGCAGAAAGTCTTACTAAGCACCACAAAGTCAGCGTTCCCGTGGCTGGGGGAGCTCAAACTTTCCCAGTGTCTGACTTGAACCATCTAATCCCACAACGATATTGACAGAGATTTCCAGTTTCATTAGTTCAGTTGCATTTCCCTGGCTTTGTTATCATTATTTTTTTAATAATGGAAAAAAAAATCATTTGCCTCGACTTAATATCCTCAGTGCTTAAAAAGCTCTGGGTAAACTGTGACATTCAGGCACTAGGGAGGGTGAGAGGGCACGATAGGCCTTAAAATGCAGATTTCACCCCAAATCCCGAATCCAAGAGAGCTCTCCCTTTGCACCTCGGCTTTGGGGCATCTTGCAGGGCAAGGGGGAGAAGCATGGGGCATGGGAGCTGCGTTGAAAACCCAACACGCAGAGAAATTCACTTAGGGTTTGCCCCTGTGGGGCTCATGGGATGGAGGCAGCATCTCTGGGGCAAGCCTCCGCTGCGCTGTGGGTTTGCCCCCATGGGGTCTGGCTGGGATGGTGGTGGCCCTGCCGGCCCCCCAGCCCCTTCCCAGCTCTGCCGGGAGCGGGTAGGAGCCTCTGTGGGGATGTGGATCCCCCAAACCCTCGAGGGCTGGCCCTCACCCTGCTGTGGGGCACACCCCGACCGACGGTGGGCTGGACGCGTCTCCCCTGTGGTCTTGCCCCAAGGCCTCTGCAAGGCAGGGCCATCTCCTCAGTGCGGCGGGTCCCTGTCCCCTCAGGGCAGGCCATTGGCAAGGCAGATACTGTCTCCCTGTGGGGCAGGACCTAATCCATCCTGCTGGGGAGGCCCGGACCCCTTGTGGGGTAGGCTCTGACCCCTACGGGACAACCTCCAAATCCCCCTGCAGGGCAGACCCCAATTCCAGCTGTGGGACAGGCCCCAGCCCCCTGTGTGCCACTCTTCCTCTGCCCTGTGGGGCAGGCCCCAATGTGCTATGGGGTAGGTTCCTAATTCCCCTGTGGGGCAAGCCACAAGTAGGGGCAGGCCCCTACTGGGTTGGCCCAGACCCCCTATGTGGCAGGCCCCAATGCCCTCTATGGGGCAGGTTCAGTCCCCTGTGTGGCAGGCCCCAACCTCCCCTGTGGGTCAGGCCCCAATCCCCCTATGGGGCACGCCCAGACCCACTGTGGGACAAACTGCAACCCTCCAGTGGGTCGAGCCCACATGCTGTGGGGCACGCCCCAAACCCCCCGGCGCAGCAAGCCCAGACCCCCTCTCGGGCACGCCCCAAACCCCGCGCGGGCCCGGCCCAGAGGCTGCGGGGCGGGCTCGCACTCCGGGGGGGCCGTGCCCGCAGGCTGTGGGGCAGCCCCCTGGGGCCGCGGGGCGGGCGGCTCTAGGACCCGGCGGGCGCCGCGCCGCGCCCGGCCCCGCGCCGCTCCGCGCCGCGCCGCGCCGCGCCGAGCCGCGCCGCGCCGCGCCGAGCCGCGCCGAGCCGCGCCGCGCCGCCGGGGGGCCGAGCGGCGTGTCCACCTGCCGGCCCCGCCGCCCGTCAGTCCCGCCATGGCGCTCGGCGGGGTCGGTCGCGGCGGCGCGGCGCGGGCCGCCTGGCCGCGGCTGCTGGTGGCGGCGGCGGCGGCGGCGCTGGCGCTGGCGGGGCCGGCGCTGCCCGAGGTGCTGTTCCGCTGCCCGCCCTGCACGGCGGAGCGCCTGGCCGCCTGCCCCGCGGCCGCCCGCCCGCCCTGCCCCGAGCTGGTGCGGGAGCCCGGCTGCGGCTGCTGCCCGGTGTGCGCCCGCCTCGAGGCCGAGGCGTGCGGCGTCTACACGCCGCGCTGCGCCGCCGGCTTGCGCTGCTACCCCGACCCCGGCGCCGAGCTGCCCCTGCAAGCCCTGGTGCAGGGGCAGGGCACCTGCGCCCGCCGCCGCGACACGGCCGAGTACGGCGCCAGCGCCGAGCGCCCCGCAGGTGAGCAGCGCCGAGCACCGCGCGCCGCGCTGCGGCTGCCGGCGTGGGGCTCCGCGCCGCCGGGGCGCCGGCAGCCCGCGCCCCCGGCCCCGGCAGCGGGCAGCGCGCCGCCCGGAGCGGGGCTGGCCCCGCGGCACCGGGGGGTGCCGCTGCGGGAGGGGGCGGCCGAAAGGGGGTCCCTGCCCGGGGGGCGGGATGGGGTGTCCGGCCGGGGGGCTTCGGGGAGAGGGAGGGTGCAGGGGGGGACCCCTGTGGGGCAGGAGACGGGGGCTCGCTGGGGAGGGAAGGGGAGCGGGGCACATCCTGGGGGCGGGGGTGTGGGGAGGAACGGGTGTTTTGGGTGGTGCTATCCCTCAAACAGAGGAAAGGAGAGAAACGGGTATTTGCGGGTGCAGCTATGTGTGGGGGGTGGAGGATGGGGGGAAAGGAGTATTTGGAGGTGCAGCTATCCTTGGAGGAGCGAGGAAGTTTTCCTTGGCCTGGGGACAGGATCCCCAGGAGCAGAGAGTGTCAAGGAGGGGGATTCACGGTGACCAAGTTATGGGGAGCGTCTGAGGGCAAGGGGGCCCCCGGGGAGTTTGGTGGGGACCCCCTGGGGGGCAGGGTCGAGGTTGGGGTCCCCTGGGGAAGCAAACCCCATGGAGGAAGATTGGGGAGGGATGCAGGGGAGGGGAGCCTCTGGAAGAGCAGGGAGAGGTGGAGGTGTGGGGTTTCGAGCCGGTAAGGAGACCTTGAAGGGTAAGAGATGCCCTAGAGATACGGGAGAAGGCACCGCCAGGGGACCATTTGCCTGGTGGGAAGGGGATGGTTGGGGCCCTGCTGCGTGGGGATCCCTTTCCGTAATTCCCACTTGTGGGCCGTGGGAGCCGGGTGCCAGTCTTGGCTAGCCCGTGTTGGGGGTCCGGCCCTACTCTCCAGCCCTCCCTGGTTGTGGCTTCTCGGTGCCGGGGGAGAAGGAGCATCCCCGAGGAGAGGGACGCTCACAGGCTCCTGACCTGTTGCTGCGCTTAGTGCGGGAGGAAGCTCTCCTGGGGGGTGCCGGTAGAGCGGAGCTTGGTTTTATTAATGCCTCGTCTCCGCTGGGATCGCCATAAACTCTCTCCCTCTCTGTGGGATGTTTAAAATCGCCACATCGGGTTAGGGAGTTGAAACGAGCACTTTCTCCTCCGAAATCGCCCCTCCTTGACTTCTGCCTCGCGGCTGGTTTTGCTCCCCTGGCTCTGTCGGGGCTTTGACCTTGTTTGCATAACTAGTTCAGCAGCACGACTTTGAATTCTTTCCTTGCCTTGTGTTGAGGCTTCATTTAAAAGCGCTCTGAAACGGGGCTATTCCTTGCGCCGCGGTTCGCGGGAACGATGGCGTTCTCGGCTACCTGGCTGCTGCTCCCGTTGGACCAGCGAGAGAAGGGGGAAAAAATCGTGGCACAGAAAACTCTGCACGTTGCAGCCTGCTGCTTCCGTGCACCCCGGCTGTAACCGGTGCCGTCCCCGCTCCTGTCCCCCACCCCCATTTGCCCAGCCGCTAAGGGCTGCAGAAAGACAGGAGTCTGGAGAACACGTTGATGTGAAATCTTGCTTGACTACAGAATATGAGTGTCAAGGGAATGAGTTTTACACTCTCCAGAAGAAGCCAAGGGCATTTAGATTTAAGGAATCTGGGGCTGATTTCCAGGCTTAGGCTTTAGAAGTGTGGTGGTGGTGGTAAGCATTACAGTGATGGGTTAAGATAGTGGGTTTTTTTTGTTTTTTTGTTTTTTTTTTTGAGTTACAGCTGCTTTTCTAGTTTTATGGACTTATTTCAGAATTTTTAAGTTACTTCACTGGGTCTTTTGCTTGATTTTTATTATCTTTATTGCTTTACAATGCATGTGATTTATTTGAACGTATCTCTGTGTCTGTTTAATACACACACACACACACACACACACACATATAAATAATATTTTAAGAACACTTTAATGTACGTGGTGCTCTGTAATGTCCATAGGGGGTGAATAATAAAAATACTGGCACATCTTAAACCAGCGTGATGTGAAACATGCAGCTGGAATATTCACAGTCGAGCATGTCTTGGCAAAGCAGCTTGGACATCCAGAGAAGGCTTTGCTCTCTTCAGATTACAGAATTTCTAACAGGTTGTTGCAGCCATAAAAAACAAAACAAAACAAAACAAAACAAACAAAAAACCCCCAAACAAACTAAAACACAGATCTGTCACTTCACTTGATGCTTTTCTATTCAGATCCATATCACAGAATCATGTATTGTAGCTTCCATCTGCAGCATGCTTCCAAAATATATATTGAGGGAGAGTTTTCGTCTTCTCATTTAAAGCAGTGACAGGAAAAGCAGTCTGGCGCCCAAAGAGCAGAGATTGGAATTCCCTTTCAAATGCTGATGTCAAGCTAGTTTCAAGAGTGTCCTGAGAGCAGGTTTTTGCCTGCAAAAGGCAGGTGTTGAGCCTTTTCTTTCTTCTTCTTCTTCTTCTTCTTTTTTTTTTTTTTTTTTTTTTTTTTCTTAATGTGCTTAAAGGTATTTGCCCTTTTTCCCCTTTCCAGCTTGAAAAGGCTCCTTTGGCTGATTTGGGACTGGAATGCAGAGCTCGTGCTATTCCTAAATTAAGAGGTTGGCAAGTTTTTTTGTCCCTGAGGAGAGACAGAAGGATTGCCCAAATGAAACAAGGAATAAAACTCTGCAAATTCTCCTGCTGTGGCTCCAGCATTGTTTAGTCTTCCACTTAGGTCTGTAAAGCCAATCCTGAAATGGTTGTAGGCGGAAAGTAACATAAACCACCATGCAGCTAGGAAGCAGGGGATGTTGCTCATTGCACAAGAGGCTTTGGGTATTTTGAAGATGTTGGGAATGTTGGAACGAAATAGCAGCAGTCTGTGGAAATCAGGCTGAGAACTTCTCTCCCCCACCCCGAGGGAGCTGCGTGTCTCAGCGGTCCTGAGCGCACGAACTCCCACTGATGGTGGGAGTGAGACAGAGGCTCGGCACCTCCAGGGATCAGGGCCTCTGAAATAGTTTCGATGCCACTGGACCACATGGTTTTGCAGTTTATTTCAGGTCATCATGTAACAAACTTTACATACTGCTTCCTGAACCTGCCTTAGCTCAGGACAGAGGGCTGTTACGGTATGTGCAAAGCTCTCAGAGGGTTCATGCCAGTCTTGAGCGTATTTATTCTTTCAGCACCTCCACAAGATCTATGCTTGGTTTTAAAGATGGACAAATTAGATTTGCCCAAGGTCAGCCAGGACACATGGAGCACAGCAAAGACTGTTAGCAGTTTGTCAGAAATAAGCTGGGGGATCCAGTCTGTTTCCCAGTCCCGAATAGCGACCTTTCCTCCAAGCACGTCTGGGGTGGCCCAGGACTGAACGGGGCCAAGAGGCAGAGCCTACTTTGAGAGGCATTTTAGGCACTACTGAGGTCTCCAGCACAATCTCAGCTGGAGAGCGGGGGTGCTGGCTTCTGCTTCGGCCATCGTGAATCAGAAAGGGGAGATTGCATGGCTTTGTTCATCTCTCAGCTGCACAAGAGCAGCTTCCCTCTCCCTCCTTCTCCTGGATTTGTCTCTCACTGTGTGTCGGAGCAAGCAGGTTCAGGAGCTAACCCTGCAGAACAGCAGCACTGGGAAACAAGCCAACAATTTTCTGCCCGATCAGTGAACTGAACTGGCTGAAGATTCATCAGAGTGCCAGCACTGCTGCAACGCAGAAGGTGGCAGTTTGTCCTAGGAGGTGGAGCAGGGCAGATCTTAGCATTGCCAGCAGAGACTGCAGTAAATATACCATGGAGTTGCACAGGTCAGGGACCCACATTTTAACCTGACATGCTAACATACGTAAAGTCACAAATGCCTGAGTTACGAAACTAGCTAAAGAAATGTCTTTTCTCCCAAATGGAGACAGCATCCTAAGAAACTAGTTCTGCTCTGAAAAGCTGCTCCAAAGCTGACCAGTTATTTTTTTTTTCTCTTTGCTAGTGTAGTTCATTTAGGTTCGTAGCATTGTTTTATTTTGCTGTTGTGTTATCTGTACTTTGTGATGCTGATCGAAGCACTCTCCGAACCCACCATGGGCTACTGAGTTCTGTTTCAGAATTTCACCTTTATATTAAAAGAAATGCCTTTTTTAAGTCCATGCTACTGCAAAAAAATCCTTCTGATTGGAAAGGGAGCTCTGTAAAGGTTGTAGCTGCAGGTGAACTTGAAGGGCTGGTATTGCCTCCTTCACCTGGTCAGGGACTCCATTTTGAACTCCCATGATACAAAAGCAGCGTCAAAACAGTTAACTGTTAAAAACAGAGCTCATTTAAACATCCAGCTAAAATCCTTATTTGGGTAGCCCCAAACACATCCTTCCTTATGGGTCAAATGTCAAAACCTCCATTTCCCATTGGCAGGCAGCTGCTAAAAGACAATTCAATGTATTGCACCAAAACACAGAAGACTCTAAGGTTAGAGGCAGCATAATGTAAGTGGAATTTTAACAGCAACTTGAAAACCATGCCAGTAATGCTATGAATGCATTCTTCACATCCACTGAATTGCCAGGAAGACTTCTGCCTTTCTCCTGCTTTTATAAAGAAATGAAGCATCCATCATGATCTGCATGTGCGAGTGTGGATTTGTCCTTCTGCCCCCACAACTTCAGACAAACTTGGCTGGTCTTTTTGACTGGACCAAACAGGGGGGTGGAGGCCTTGAAGGTGCTGTGCTGCTAAGCAGTGGGTGAGGGTAGAGTAGAGCCAGGCTACCAGTGTCTCCCCCTCCCTGTGCTAGACACCTTTTGAGGCAGAACCACGTGGGATGGAGAGCTTGGATGTTATTAGACACTAGAGAGGCTGACCACAAGAAGCAGATCTACACGAGTGTTACTGTATCTGCTGCCACTGAAGTGACTGCAACTGCTGCAGAGCTTCTTGTCGTGGAAGAATTATGAGTGAAATGTAATTGATAACAGCTCCAAGGATGATACGTGAATGTAAAGGCATTCAGCTGATCCATCTTTGCTGCTTCTGGGGTTTTGCCAGAGGTTTCCGAGCACTTTTGGGGTGCCTGTGTCCAGTTGAGAACAGGCCCTGGGCTGGCTGTGATCTTTAAGATAATAAATAGCACTTTGTGGAGCAGCTTCTTCAAAATAATACCAACTCCCCATATCCCATCGGAGTTTGCTGTGGTGCAGGGGTGCAATATATTTTGGAGGGAAGGGGAAGTCTGGGAAAATTTCAAGGCTCTGGCCCAAAGGAGAAATGTGTTTTCATGCTGTCCCTTGGCAAATGACCTGTTTCCTCCTTGCCCTTTGCAGTTGTTTCCTTTCCTTTGGGTTTCAGGCTCATACTCGCTGAGCATGGTATTTGTCAAGGGAACAGCAAGAAGCGCCATCTGTGAGAAAGTCCATGTCGTTTGTTTTATCCACATCCAGGAATTGAGCCGGGATAAACAATTCAGGAGGCAAAACAGTGAAAACTGGAATGCATTAGGTGTGTTTGCTTGTGGCACTGTACTAGACCTGGCTGCAGTGTTAGCTGGATTCACTTACCCAACCGATGGGTTGGTGCAGTGTCACCACAAAGACAACAGGATTTGTGCAAATTGTGTTTCATCCCCACTGTCAGCAGTAGCTCTGTACCTGTTTTTCCTAGCCCTGTATTCATCACTAAGGAGCTAGATGGAATAGCAGTTTTTCTGGTGGGTTGTATGCGTTTTTGTTTAGATTGGGCAATTTCAGCTTTCTGGATTTGGTCACAGCTGAATTTCCTGATGGGACTCTGATTCTTTCAGGGAAGGTCTTCTACATTAGGCAGACAGAATAAGCAGAAGGCCAAGGTAAAGTGCAAACGTGCTTCAGAGTTTTTCTGTTAAATGAGGAGGGCTGAACTTGGTGGTATACCTAGTTTCCAAATGTAAAAATTCCTGGTTTCTTGCCTTGCATTAGGGGGAAATACGTAATTTAGATACAGTGGCTGCTTAGCAAGCCCCTTCTTATCGCAAAGATGCAAAGCTGTTGTCTTTGTGTGCACAGCGCTATTTGCTTCCCCCAGCCTTCACACCTGGCTTTTCCTTGGGGAGGTGTTGCCTGAAACACTGCATGTGTATCGGCTTTTGAGGGTGTCCTTTAGCAGCACATACTGAATACATCGGGCTCTGCTTTCCATCATGTCGTTGCTGACTGTTAGCATCTGCCAGAAGAGGCATGTTCATCTTCAGTCGAAAAGTGAGGCTTTAACAGATTGCATGAGTCTTGCAGAGAAAGCTGCATTAGTGCCTGGTGTCTGTCTGGGGAGTACTGTGCTACGTGTCCCTTTGCTGCGTGCCATGCAGTAACACGCTCTTCTGTGTGTGCCAAGTGTAGTGATGTGATCTGGAGGCTAGATGCAGTGTGCATTCCTGGTATGGACTTGGGAGAGGAGAAATCCTTGCTTTGGGGACCATGCTGCTGCACAGATTACGTGAGGCATGTTTGTAACTCTTTCATCCCTGCTGAGCTGATTTCAGGCTAATTGCTATGAAAAGGGGGTGGCCATGCCCCACTTTCTGCCTACCCTCACGCCCATCCTCATGCCCCCTCACACAGGTGCTGGCCCTTGCCCAGCCCCAAGGTGAGCCATGCCAGGGAGTTAACCTGGCAAAAAAATTTTTTTTTTTGGAAAGATGAGTTTCCTACTGGTTTGGCTTCCTGAGTCAGCACAGCACGGAATTGGCTGAGTATGCGATAAAGAGGATGTTCAGAAATGCAAGGTCAGGAGAGGGGTGCAAAGAAAGGGGAGCAGGGCCACCCTTGGGTGACGTAGCTTAGCGTTGGGGTTCGGATGGCTGTGAGCGGGGCCAAGCTGGGCCCTTGTTTCTCCTGCTGAGAAGCCATGTCCCTCCTGCTGGAGTCATTCCCCGGGGCGTGAGGCAGTTGCATGCTTGCTGAGAGCGCAGCTGAGGTGGCAGCCTGCTGATGCGCTTGCTGCAGGAGCGGCGTGCACATGCCTGTGTGGGACACAAGATCAATTCTCCTACCTTTCCCTGCTTTCCCATGGTGATCCCTAATCAAGGATTTATTGGGTTAGGGTATGGAATAAGAATTGCAGGTGCTACTTTGGGAGTCTAGCCCTGCTTTTTTCCTCCAGACCAAAAAAAAAAAAAAAAAAAAAAAAAAGAGATTGCAAATCCAGTCCTATTTGTGAGTATTTCCATAGTGACCCAAACTCTTTTCAGCAGACTGAATCTCTGACAGAGACATCTTTGCTCACCTTTAGCCGTGGCTGCCAGCAAGTGTTTCTCATTCAAGAACTGGCCAAGTGTGACCTTGTTAAACATGTGAATTGACATCTAATTACAGGCTGAAGTGATGTGGTGGTTATCCTGGGATAACTTGAGAAAAGGAGGTTAGTTAACAGCTACAGCGCTCTGCTGCAGCTCTGTGTTCGACAACGTGGGCTGTACCGTTGTGACGGCGTTACTCGTTGTATTGCCTTTAGTGTTTTGCCCCATGCACAATTTAGCTGGATTCCAATGGGAAGATCAAATCTCTTTCTACATTAGCTTATGATGGAAATAACTGTTTTAGAAAGGAAAGGGTCAGCAGTCATGTGGCTTACTTATAGGATTGAATACTGGGAAACATCAGGTCACTTTTGTAAGCCTTAAACTATCTTTTGACATTGCAGCTTTTGTTCTGAAGAAAGCTGCACTGTGCCTCTTGGTTGGTAAGGGAACAAGTTCGCTGCCTGCTGCTCTCTCTAGTCAAAGATCCCATTAATTCTGCCGGCCGCGAGGAATGCTTTCCTGGTATTTCATTCTGGAGTGTAATTGAGAGTGACACAAAGCGCTGGTGGGAATTGGACCATGCTGAAGTCTGTACTTCTTGCAGTTTTGTGCAGCTAAAACAGCCCAGGTGGGATGAGGGGGTTTTAAGTGCTCTGTCTCAAAATTAATAGTATCTCCAACAAAGGTGATTATTTTCTAAAGGATTTTTTGTGCCTCATCGCAGTTTGTCTGTATAGCCAGGAGATGCAGGATACCTAGAACAGTGACATGCTGTTGCAGGTGGCTGTCTAGGACATACCAGCTATCCATGAATTGCACAACATCTTCCTTGGGAGAGTTCTCTACTTCTATAATACAGGGATCAAGATAGGGTTTCCTTGTATGATACTGATTCGTAGACTTCAGCTGGGGCAGTATCGTCTCAGGTCTTCTGGCTGGTTTCAGACCAGTCCTGGCTAATGGGTTTCTCTCACCTCTATGAGGAGGTTTCTGATAGCCTTCCCACCTTTTCTTCTTGTTCTTTTAAAGCTGGAACGGTCAAGCCCCTGATATTCATGTCCCAGAAATGTTTGCTGTTCAGTCTACGGGAGCAGGCAGATGAAGTGAGCTGCTGAAATCATTTTTATGGTTTTGGTTCCTCCAAGTCCTTTATGGTACCTCTAAAGACCAAGTATGAGTGTCCCCCCAGTGTGGCCTGTCTCCTCCTTCCCTCCCATCCTGCCAACTGCTGATTTTGCAGCATGGCCTCGCTCTCCCCAGCAGAGCTGGTAACTGCCACGAGACCCTGCTTCTCCCTCCTCTGCCCCATGGGAGGCTGCTGTGGGGCTGAGCCAGGAAAATCAGGATTAGCCTCTGGTTTACTGGCTCTCCTGCTCTCACAGAGTTCACGCTGCCTTTATTGGGTACACTCCTCCTTTGCTCCAAAGCCTGCAAGGGAGTTCCTTGTATTCAGGAGTCCCCCAGATTGCTCTTAAGTGGAACAGGACAGATCCTGAGTGGTTCCAGTGAAGCTAGTGGAGTGAAAACAGTGAAACTGGCCAGAATTTGACCTTTTCTTGCATCTGTAAAGTTGCTTGAGGATTATTTTCTGTTTGAATTCAGGAGGGTTTGTCTGCAGAGCTCGGCATGAGATGCAAAGTTTGACTTTGAGCTGTGCTAGAGGGAGACGTAAGGTTTGCAACCAGAGAAATGGCAGCCCTCCCACACAGCCCATGTGGAAGTGCTCGCCTCTCGTTGCTTTCAGCTAGCGAGCGGCTCGTCTCCATCTGCTGCCGTTTCATCTGGCACTTCAAAAGCAAGCAGAAATGGGGAGAGAAGCTCAGGTTTAGGAAACAGGAATGGGGCGAGGAGGAGGAGCGAGGCGGGTGGCCAGGCTGGGGCTCTCCTCCTCTTGTGCTGTTGGATCAAGGGCTCATGCTGAGGTTTGCCCCTAGCCTGTGGCAGGACTGCAGAGCTGCCGAGGTTGCCGATAATCTGAATCACTGGTGAGGGATGAAGTGAGGCACGGTGGAGGCAGGGCTCCCTGGGGACCTGAGCATGGCCTGTGGGCTCCCCGCAGCACGTGGTTGGGGTTCTCTGGCTTTTGGCCACAGCGAGAGTTTGGTGTGTGTGGTTTGTAGGGTCAGGGTGGTTGACCACTGTGGCATTTCTGTGCGCCCAAAAAACCCCAAAGCCCCAGGCCTTTTCCTGGCTATTTTACGTTCTTCTCGGTCCTTCCCACGCACCCTGCAGTGCCTTTGTGAAATACAAATTTCAGCTGCTTTGGAGAATTGTGTCTTGTTTCCTGGGGACACTTGTCAGAGACGCTGCAGTTCACCTTCCACACATTAGCTGCTTTGTTCTTCTAGGTTTGCAGCTGAAGCAGCGAAAGGAAAATGCTGAGTGATAACACTGTAATGAATCTTATCACTGCTCTGCAAAGTTTGGAAGGACTGCTCCAGGGTCTATCCTACGCCCCTGCAAGATGCCTCCTAGTCCAGATTAGTCAGGGACCATAGTTCTGTGGTGGAAAACTTCTCCCTGTCTGTGCTTTGAGTTCCAGGAACCTGTTATTTCTAGTGTGGTACCGACCACTAACTCTTGTTTGGCCATAGGTTTGATAATGATCCCCGATGTGTAGACGGCTCTTTCCCTCTTTTGAACATCATGTGAGCAGGATTGGTGTAATGGCAGGAAGCTCACTGCTGCATCATCTTGATCCAGCTGGAGTGTAAATGGACAGGTAAATCATCTGCTGCACTGGGAATGAGATGAGGAGGATTAAAGCAATGGGTAGCCATGGTGGGGGACCTTTTCCTTTTGCCATGGTTTACAGTGCCACCTCCACAGCTTGTGCAGATGTAGTTTTGGGAGGATTTTGTTTGGACTGTTAGAAATTCAGGTTGTTACAGCTAGTTAGGACATTTAGGTCAGAAGGTCTGGAATTCTAGGGGTGTTCAAGGAGCATGGCCATTCCTGGGCCAGGGTGATAGAACAGCAATGGAGGTCCTATTTTGAGGCTAATCCACTAACCTACCACTGAATTTGAAGTGCAGTCCAGAATTGGGGGGGGGGAGACGATGGCAAAGTGGTGCCTTCTTACACAATACTTTGGCTCCCTGTGGGTATTCTGAGTCATTTGTTGTTCTTGTTGATTTTAGTGACTAAAATAAATTTATTCCGTGCTTTTTTTCCTGCCAGACCCCACAGACCCTCTCCCTCCCAGCTCACAGGGAGCGAGACAGATTCCATTAATTCTTCTGCATTATTGAGGGATTTTAGTCGATGGAATTCTTGCCTGGAATTTCTGTGAGGAGGAGCTGACTTCCCACTGACTGCACATGGGACCCAAAGAGATCAGTCTCCCCCAGTTGAGTGGTGGGAATACAACTTCCAGCATTTCCAGGACAAATTTGGTACCCTCTCTCCTTGAGGGCACCTGCTACTGAAAGCATGACCAAGGCTGGGCAAGTGAAAATGAAGCCACTGGTTGGTCTGCAGAGCTTTGAATAGTGTAAAACTGACAGATGTGGGTTGATTTTGGAGGCCTGGCAGGTCTAGACCTCAGTGCATGTTGCCTGGGGCACATTTAGTCTGGGGGCACTGGGAGGGACTTGGCATGGAGCCCTCTAAGGCAACTGTCCTATTTTGTAAAATTTGGGCTGTGGAAGCTGGTGTGAGGAAATAACAACATCCACTTTGGTTTATGCAGTCTCTGCCCCGGGGGCTGCTTGAGCGTTGCAGGAGGCCACAGGAATTCTGCTCGTGACCACAGCCAGATTAATGGCTATTTTGGCAGCTTTTCAGGAGTCAGGAATTCGGCCACTTTCATAATATTGGCTAGAAATTCCACATGAATTAATTAGTTTTATTACAGGACATGTCCTTCCCGCTCCTCCAGGGCTGCCTGAAACACTGAACTCATTACGTGAAGAAATGAAAATAGTACTAAAAATAAGAATTGGTATCCCAGGCCTTTGTAGGGAGGCATGCGGAGTATACCAGCATCCTCCGCCAGATGTGCTTCTAAAGCTGTGGCTTTTGGCCAGATGATATGTAAATCCAAGTTTTAGGTCAATCACAGCCATTAAAACACCCCAGCCTGCTCCACAAAGGTATCTTCTCTCAGCCTCTTGGCTCCTGCTCGGCTTAAGCCATTCAATCTGGGCTCCCTAAATTATGCCTGCAGTTTTAGTTAGATGCAGTGTTTGGATCTCGCCCTTGGTGTTGTGCAGTGGAGGCTGCCTAGTTTCAGCCATCTGCCCCCTCTCTCCCCGAATGATGGGTTTTCATAGTGCCATTCCTACCTTGCAAAGGAACTGTTTGCATCTAAGGTAGTAAAGTGCTTGGAAATCCCTATAGGGAAGGGTACTCTGCATTTGAGTTTTAGTCAAGGGTATGCCATAAGAATGACAGCATGTGACTTTGGAAAGAGCTGCTCGAGAGTAGACAGCATAACTTCGGATTGAGTAAATACTTCAGGAGCCTAGAGCTGATAACTTTCTCTTGCTTTCTTGTACTTGCAGGGTGTCTGCCTGTGGAAACATACTACCTCTCACGTGGCTTTTTAAACAAAGGCTCTCCATGGACTCAGTGTGCTCAATTTTATTTTAATACCTTTTTAGAAGCACCAGTGTTGGCTTTTGAGATTGGCGTGCTGGTAAGGGGCAGGTGTGCAAAACATGCACAGCTTGTCGGTCATTCCACTGTTTGCTTTACTAATTCTACTTCAGATAATTGTGTTTAGATGGGGGGGGGGGGGTTCTGCTTTTGTGTCTAACCCCCCCCTTTCTGCTCAACCCCAGCTGTGTGGACCACAGCTTGACTTCATGGCAGGCCTGACTAGGGAGGTGGTAAAGCACCTGCAGATCCCAGAGCACTGAATGTGACTTGGTTTGTACTCAGCCATCTTTGATGCCATGACCCTCAATCTACAAGGACTGAGGCCGGCTACGCTGGCAAAGGGCTGAATCACAAATTTTCCAGCATTAACAAAATGTAAAAGAGTGTAAAATGAGACTGTTGACAAAAGATTTCTTCTAATCTCAGATAATCTGAAAATTTCTGCCTTTCTCGTCATGATTGTCTTTGATTTCAGTCAATGCTTTCCTCTGTTTTTCTTTTTAGTCTGTCTTTTCTTCAGGCTGATTTCAAGGATTCATTACCTTAAGCCACTGGCCTTTAGGCTGGACCTGCACGTGCTGAAACAGGCTTTTGGGAAATCAGACCATACTGAAAACACTTGGGCAGATAGCACCAGGCAGCAGACTGACTTGGCCAAAGGTCCAGCAAGCCCATAGTTCTGTCTTTGGTGGTGGCTAACAGTGTATAATTGGGAATATATGAAAAAGGTGAGTACAGAGTGAGTCTTGCCTGGAGCTATCCTCCTAACTTCTAGGACAGAGGGCTTCAAGCACTGTAGGAGGCAAGCAGACGCTCAGGTTATACATAAATTGATGCTGTGTCTCGAGGCTTCAACATAGGAAGATCAAGACTAGAAGATCAGATGTAGAGTTGCTCTTTTGAGTCCAGTTTGCCACCTGCTCTCATCTCCAGTCACTCTGTGTGGCTGGGAGCAGCAGCCGTGGTGAGAAGAAGGAAATTCCCATCACTTGGGCTATGCTCAGAGGAAATATAACTCTGCTCCGGTCTGTAACTCAAGTTTTTTTCCTCAAGTTACTGGTTGGAGAGTCAGGTTTCACAGCTTCCTGGTGTGTTTGTGGTTGTCAGTGGTATCCTGTCCCCTGGAAATGATCTGCTCTAGCAGAGCTGAAATGTTCCAGCTGACCTAAAAACCTGTTCACAGGTGAAATGCAGAGGCCCTCCTATAAATATTTAACTGAGTCTGCTTTTCTTTTTTTTGTCAGTTCTTCTATTTTCCCCTGCTCATATGGGGATAGAAAGTCAGCTGATCACATAACCCCTCCATCGTATCCTGCAATGAAGCTGCATTTTTGGCAGTTAAATTATGCATCTTGTTTGTCTCTGATCATCATTACCCGTGTTTAAGACTCATGTTGAGCTAAGTGTTGAGAGTGTAAATGCTCCTGTGGGAGTGTTTACAGCCCACTGTGGATTGTCCACTTCCATACAAATTATACCCTGAGAAGCTATGCAGCATCTGGAATAAGTTTTTTTAGCTGTTCTATTGAAGCAGTCCACTGTGTACTCCCTTCTCTCCACCCTACCCCCTGTCAGATTTGGGGAACTTTTTTTAATGGCAGGATTTCCAAATTTTTGTTCATGAAAGGGTTTTTAATGGGTTGGACTTCAGGCTGTGTGGCAAAATGCTTTTGCAATGCAAGACTGTAATTAGTGCAGTAGCACAGCAAAGAAGGCACTTCTGTGTGAGCAGCCCACAGACTGGGCTGTGCTGTGGAAATCCCTGAAAATGTGGACCGAGTGGTGCCAGCAGCATGAGCTGAGCTGACTGCCTGATGCCGGTACCTGTCGCCCGTTGTGCGAGATGCCTCCGTGGGCAGTTTGCCCTGTACTGGAATATCCCTAAGTTGGGTTGCTGTCTTGTCCCTCCAGCCGTGGAAGCGTGTGTGGTGCCTGGGGGCAGATAGCCGCTGAGCAGCCCCTAAGGTGGTAGGGAGAAAGAGGGGCTTGGGCATCGGGGACCAGATACCCTCCAGGTTAGGGAGCAGGGTGCTTTGGATGTGGGAGTTACCTTCCTCAGGACAGGTAGTGTGTGAGGTGCAGTTATCGCCATCGCGGGATAAAACACGGCAAAGAAAGTGGTGTGTGGCAGCAGTGAGAGCCTGCACTTCTGGGTGGGAGACGGTTCCCCTCAGCTCGCAGTCTGGGTCTAGTGTGCTACAGCGCTGCTGCTGTGTCCTGACTTGTAGTACTGTTGGGAGTGGGGGGGTTTTGCTGTTTTCTGCTGGTGAGTCAGTCCGTAAGCAGCCTCAGGCCGGCGTTGCAGGTTTGCCCTTTTTCCAGGCAGATCCATCTGTTTCGAGGTAGCCTGTTTCACCAAGGCACCGAGTGGGAAAGACTGAACCTCCCCAAAAATCCTGTAGATCCAAAAATCCCGAGGAGCCAGCGTTAGGCCCTCACACACAGGCTCCTTGGAGCATATTTGGACACCAAAATTTGGACAAATGCATTTGGCAGTACTGCTGGAGGACTTCTGTCCAGAGCCTTTCCTGTAGAGAGACGTATCTGGGAAGCAGAAATAGCAAGTGACTAAGTGTCATGGTTACATTCGTGCCATCTAAAAAGAACTCCCTATTTTCTTCTGGCTGTGAAAGTTAACTTCCTCTTCCTACTATATGAGCAGGCAAGCTGGCTCCCCTCGTCTGTGCCCTCGCTGTGGACAGACCGCACTGTTCAGGTCATGCTGAAAGGAAAACTCTCCTACTGGGGGCTTTTTGCTGTTGAGCTCCTTTACAAAGAAAATGTGCAGGACTTTTTTCCTAGCCTTTATGAAGGCCAAGATGCAGGTATGTTACTGGGATAGGGCAAGACTGGATTTGTTTTAGTGCTCTTTTAGGTTTTAAGCCTCTCTTCTCTTCCACATTGTCTGTGCTGCAGTGTGGCTAAGTGGGCACTGACTCTGCTTTGGGTGTCTATTTTTTTAATCTCATCCCTCCCTGACTGTGGATCTGTTGGCCCCAGGCACAGATTGGCCCTGGACTGTCAGCATTTGGCTTCTGCTACACCATCAAAAGCCACATTTGGAAGTTGAGGACACTGAGGCAGGAACCTCTGGGATGTTGTCCCTGGGGATACTTATCTTTTGGTCCTGGAAGACCCAGTGTGGGGTTGTATCTTAGGAGAGCAAATTGCTTAGACTAAACGGCCCGCTATGTGCTCAGGTGATGAGCCCTATAGAAACTGCAATGGTGCCATGCAGTATGTGTCACACAGTTTGAAGATGCCAGCACAAGGAAACTTTTAAAAGGTGTCTAATGCAAAATTCTGTGAGGTTTTTTTTTTTTTTTTTTTTTTTTTTTTTTTTTTTTTTTTTTGAATTTATGGTAATATACTGGTCCAGCAGAAACCTGGATTTCTGTAGGATGAAAGCCCTGTGGTTAAGGAATGATACAGCAGCTGCTGCAGACAGAATAAGTCAAGAACTTGGTTTCTATTTGAAGAAGGCTTCTAGGGGGCCTCTAGGATCTCCGTGTTGCTGAAAAGAAAATACTCACCATTACACCCGTGCTGACAAGTGCATTCAGATCAGTGTGTTTTTGTAGCCCCTCTTGCCTTCTTCCTTAGCTGCTCCTTTTTTCTCTCCAGTTCTGTACATTTTTCTCATTGCCTTTCTTTGGCCAGGGTTATTTTCTTTCTCCTTTGAAGTGTTATGTTCTCTTTCTTCCTCTCATTTTCTCTCACTATATTTCTGTCAGCCTCACCTTTCCTCCCCGCACCTGCTCTTGGGTTTGCTTTGTGTATTTTTGCTGAATTGCTGTCCTGCTGATTTTGATCTGTCTGGCTTGGTGAAGACCTGCTCAAACCTGCCATTGCTCCAGAGAGGGCAGCTGACAGGGGCTATCCTGCCAGGGTGGGAGGGTCAGGCATGAAGCTCTGTGCAAGCACGTTTGGGAGCTGGAGAGCTGACATGCTCCTGGTCTGAAGTATGTCCACATGTCAGTTCCTGCTTGGGGCTAGTAGCTGTGACCAATCATTTTGGTTTGGCTGTCAAACTGAAAAAACAAAAAACAAAAAACCCAACCCAAAACAGCAAGCCAAACCCCAGATTTTATTCGGGCAGCTTTGAAATGTTGGGGCTTTTCTGTAGGAGCACAAAGGAACCTCAGAACAAGTCTGCAAAGATATCTCCTTTTGAGGGAGACCAGCAGCAAAAAGGTATTCTCCTTTCAGTATTTTTAAGAAAAGCAAAGGAGAAGAGATCATAGGATGGTAAGGTTGGAAGGGACCTCTGGATATCATCTAGTCCAACCCTCAGCATAGCCCATATGGGGATTGAACCCGCGACCTTGGCATTAACAGCACCACACTCTAACCAACTGAGCTAAACCTTCTCCAAAGTGCCCTTGAAGAACATGCCACCAGTTTATTCAGCAATCCAGGATATGGGTAAACTCGCTCCAGCCCTTCATCTGTCAGAGATGTGAATACAGGCTCTCCCAAATGGTGTCATTTCAGTGTGTGTTGTGGGCTGTTAGTGTCTGGCAGAGGAACTGGAGGACTGCAGTAATCCCACTGGTCTTGGTGAGCATACTCAGCTGCAAGAATCCCTAGGTCTCAGCTCAATGTTCAGCACCAAAAGTCTGGGCTACGGCAGCAGGGGCCTGATTTTCCCAGAGCCGGCCAGGCAGGACACACACCTGAGAGGTATGACCCATCCTTCCAGTTTGCTCTGCCTTCACCACAATGGGATGCTGAGCCCATGTGTCCGACTGCTCATCTGAATGCTATAGCCACTCTAAGGCTTTTATTTTTATTGATTTTCTGGTTCTTGCTGGAATTGTGCCATAAACTTGCCTGCCATGCCCCCGTGGAGGTACTGGTACTCAGACTCCCCTCTTTCCTATCAGCTTGGTTGCTGAGCCTGGTCTTCTGCTTTCCTTCTAAATGCACCAAAAAGAAGCATTGTGTTTGACCATAACCAATCTTTTTAGCTTTTAGTTGCTGTCGTCACTGTGATTAAAACCAATCAAGACCAAAAACTAGAACATTTTCTATATGTCCAGTCTTACTTCCTCTTTTCCCCCTTTTTCCAGATCGTCAGCCAAACCAAGAAAGCCCCAAACAGACCCTCGGTATTTTCACAGTCCCAGCTTTCATGCAAATGCACAGTTGTTTCATAAGAATATGTGCAAGAATTTGAACCACGCTGGGTTTTTCATGCTCTCTCTCTTTTTTCAAGGGCATCTGGAGAGAGCTGCTCTTCTTTGTTGCAGTTGTACTGAGATATTCTAATCCCAGTCTTGTTCTAGTCTTCTCCCTTCAAGACCACGGCAAAGAGGCAGGCATGAAGAAGCTATGGAGGGAACAGTATGACTATGAATGCAAGTGGGCCTTGGAGACAAGAGAGCAATGCTGTACAGTGAGGCTTTCCTCGGGGTTTCTTTGGTGCTCTGGATGGGTTAAATGCCTCTAGTCACCCCTTTTCCCCCTCCTACAAACTCAACAGGACTTTCCCAGATGCCCATCTTGAAGCTAGGGGTTGCCACGTAGACCAGCTCAAGTCCTGCGCCAGGACTGCACTTGGGCTGGCGCCCATCCAGTTTCCTGGAGGGGGGAAACCCTGCAAGGAAAGTTTTCCCAGATTTCAGTTAAGTCGAATTACCATCAGTGTGCAAGGGCTGAGAAGGAAGCTGCCCTTCAACTCTTTGCTCTTTTTTCCTATTACCTGAGGCGCTGTCTGTCTCCTCAGCATGCAAATTACTCTCTGCTTTGCATCTCCTGTAATTCAAACCGTTTCAAATTGCTTTCCTCCACCATTGATATCAGTTTTCTGACTTAGCGTTTCTGCTGTGGTTGAGTTTTGGCCTTCACCCTTTCAGGGCTGGCACCCACTGAACCCAGCTGAGAATGTGGCCCTTTGTGTGGGAGCTGTTTGCAGGAGCCGGGGAGTTTTGCCTTCCCTGCTGTGAGCCTTTTTGGCTGGCGAACGCCTGCCCTTTTCTGGTGGGGAGGGATTTCGGGGTGAGGGGGAGGTGAGAGCGCTCCTTGTGCTTGAAGAAAAAATGATGAATGAGTCTCTTGTGCTTCTGAACAAAACCAGGAAATCGGGGAGGGGGGGGAGCAAAAAAAGGAGGAAATGAGAAACAGTAAAGAGGCCTCCCCCGCCTTCATATAAGCAATCACTCCACAGCATCTGGAGCCCAGTAAAAGTGCCGTTCCCAGGAGAACTTGCACTCGCCAGCCACACAGATCTCCTTTATTGCAAACTCTTGAGGCTTGTGCAGCCACCTCCCCTGCGCCTACCTCTGCCGGCTCGGAGGGCGACTCCACACCCAGAGGCAGCTTCACTAGAGCGGATCGACGCTTGTGTTTCCATGGCCATCGGTGCCGGAGATGTGCGTGGCCAGCTCAGCTGGCAGGCGGCATTCGGTCTGGATCCGGCCTGAGGACACTGTTGCATTGCTGTCGAACTAGCCAGAGCATCCGATACGGTGTTTGTGCTGGCTCGCTGCCTTACACCGGCAGGACTGACAGTACCTTACTGGCGTCGTGTTACAGTGGTGCAGACGCTAGGATAATCTATCCAGCGTGAAATCTGCTGGAATGGAGTCAGTCTTCCTGCCCTCCCCCTGAAAATGTTTTGGAAACGTTAGGAGTAGCAGGGCTGAGCGTAGAGTGGGTCACTGCCCATTGTGGTTTTTATCTGATTTGAAGCACCCTCAGGTTGGAGTTACCATCTTGAGAAGCCGTGACGTAAGCTATTTAGTTAGAACAACGCAGGAATGTCCAACTCTGGTGGAGCTGGAGATGAGGGCGCTCCAGAACAAGTAGCCCCTGCCACCTTGCATGCCTGCTAAGGGTTTCTGCTTGAAGAATGGTCTGGCAAAGCTCTGGTTCAGTTGCTTGTTCCAGTGCAACTGCATCTGTCTCCTTCCCTATGAGGCGAGTCCCTGTTTGAAGCATGTTGCATTTTGATGACTCATTCCAAAGAAATGTCTTTACTGTTTGTTAAAACACACATCTTGTAGGGACCTTAGCAGATCAAGTTCTTCATTGGTGTAACGGCACCAATGTCACTACTTTACTCTTTGTAGAAAGGGCTTTTTGACAGTGAGCAAAACTGCCCCTGAGGGGAGTTTGATGTGGCTTTAAAAGAGTAACTCCAATTCCAGAGTATAAAAGACCCTGTGAGTGAAGCTGTTCTCACCCATCTCCAGGTGGACACAATCTCAGGTTAAGTGGCTGAGCATCCTCGTGATCCAGGCACAAATGCTGGATACTAATTTAACAGTAGCTCCTAATCCTTTGTCACTGGCTTCATCAAGTCCCACCTGAATGTAAATGATAGATTGTGTTTGATAAGGAAGTGGGTTCCTGTTTTTCCTGCCCTGCTCCTGTAATTTATTTGGGGGGTAACAGCTGACATCAGTGGATGATTTTATCTTTTTTCAGATACAGGGAGGATCGGGTTCTAACCTGCTGTCTTTTGTCTTCAGCGTGTGTACTAACTTACATTATTTGTAGCCCTTAACCAGCTAGTAGGGCTATTTAATTTTCCTGATGTGAGAGGATATAGAGGAACTTTCCTTCTCTCCTTTCTCTGTGGTTTGTGTGTAGGTTTGCCAGATGTGCTTTACCAACTGCTGTCCTTCACTCTGAGGATGCTTATGAGTATTTCTGACACGGCATGGGCCCTGCTTGGGAATTTGCAGTATGCAGGACTCTGTAGGGGAGTTGTTTGTAATAGCAGGAGTACAGATACGGCAAACTCTGTGTTCATCAGTGCTTTTAATTCTTAAATGTAGAGTTTATGTTCATTTAGGATGTAGCACAGTGCCTGCTGGCCTGCTTGTGTGACCCCCTTTTTGTTCTTACAAATCAGAAGCGTAGTGCACATACAAGAAATTTGAAGAAATATCTCTTTTGCCTTGTGTAGATATGAGGAGAGAAGGCTTCCTTTCGCAAGAAGGTCAGTCTAAATCTCATCACCTTAAATGTTTGCAGCTGCTTTCAAAGTCCCTTCTTATCACCTACTGAGTGAGGGATCTCATCCTATTTTATGAATCCGGTGTCCTCAGTTTGTAACCCTGTCTGTCATGATCCCAAAGGAGCTTCCTTTCAAAGAGCTTAGGTGAGATCGAAAGCTGTGTTAATGGAAGGTGTTTTGAGAGCACTCACATGAAGAAAAGGCAGAAACACCCTAATTGCAGAGGAGTTGCAGACACCCTGCTATTCTGATGAAAGACAGCAAACAAAATTAGGTTTCTTCCTTTCAAAATGCTATCTTCAGGTTTTTGTAACTACTTAATGGTGGGGTTGGAGAAAATGCTGGGAATTTGGGCTGCTTGGCTGGTGCAGCCTCCACAAGAGTTGACTGCGCTTAAGGGCAAAAGCAACATTACTTTTTGAGTCTAAAGCAGCTCGTGGGATTGTTCAGTGTCTAGAGGGGGCATTAAGAGGAGTAATACTGTAAAATCCTCAGCTCTTCTGCTTGAAACCCCCAGGGTGGTTCCTTTCTGCTTTTCCTCCCAAACCTGCTCCATTTATCTATCCCCTTGTGCCCTTGGCTCTGTGTGCATTCAAGGAGGACTGCAGGAAGCAAGGCAGTGCCTCCACCATCGCCTCTGCCTGTGGGCTAGTGAGCCACTGGGTCAGCTTGGGAGTGATGGCTTGTGTGCAGATGGCTAGGCTAACTTTTGGTAAAGGACTTTGAGAGCCAAGTATTTCTTGCAACAGTTCTGTTAAAATTGCAGAGGAGAGCGAGTCCTTCTTCATGTGCTAGTGGTGTCCATAGGTGTCTGGAGGATGAAGGGAACTGGTTCCTAGGAGAGGACAATTTACACTTCACCCCATGACTCCTTTTGGGGTTATGCCAGGAGAGGCTTTTAAAGCAGGGTCCTTAGGTGACCAGGGAGAGGAATGTGTGCAATCAGCAGTTGTTGCTGCTATCTCAGGCCCACAGCAGGGCAATGAGGTCCCCATGCCTCGCCTGGCTGCTGCTCTGTGATGAGGACCTTGCACTTTGGCTAATGCTGACACAAACTAGCATGAATTGAGCCTGGCAAGTCTACTTTCCCTGGAAGTGGCTTAATAGGAAGTGCCAGGCTCATTGTTCTTTGTGACTGCTGGATTTTTGGGATCAAGCCCTTGAAATTCATTGGACTTACTCGAAGGGAGAGAAATCTCAGAGCTCATCGTCTTCCTTGGGAAAGGCTCCCAAGGGAAGTCTGGCTCCTCTGTGGTTTCCATAACACCAGATTGAGGTGTCTGCATATCCCAGTGTCTTACTAATTTGCTAGTGATGATTTCTGGAGTTATTTTTAACAGATGCATTGTGCAATTAATAGGCTTTTTATTGGTAGTAAACTAGCTGGGCTGGGCAGGCAGTGGTGCCAAGGTTGGACCGGCAGACTTGCTTCTTGGTGCAGTGGAAATGAGTTGTTCTGTCCTGTGAAAATATCTGTGGCCTGGGAATGCACTGCATGTTAGCTGTGAGCTGTTCCTGGGGGTTTTTGCACAGGAGTCAGGTCATGCACAAATGCCAGGGGCTGCTGGTCGCCTCTTTTCCTCTCCTGCAGCTTGAGCTGGTGCAGTGTGTGTGCTGCCACTGTCTAGGCTAATTTCAACTGAAAAGTATCAAACTTCAATAGCCAAGAAAAGAGTGCTGACCTATTTTGGACACTTATTTATATTCAGGTTCTCTCTCTCTCTCTCTTTCTCTCTCTCTCATACACTCTCTCCAATATTTTTTTCCCTTAAGTTCTCCCCTCCCATAGCTTTTGTTTTTAACAGGTTATCATCTAGGATTAACGTCTATATTTTACAGTAGTAAGAATAAATCTTTTTTCTTGATGAAACAGTACTTTTGCAAAGTTAATTCTGGGAGACAGCTAATTCTTTGGTTGCATTGTCTCAATTTTTACAGGTTTTTCTCTTCTTATTCTGGGGTTTTACTATAGTTTAAAGCTGTCAGACTAAAAAGCTTCTGGTATCACAAAGAAATTAAAAAAGGTCATGAGCAGTACAGAAAAGTCATCTAATATACTCACAAAAATTGTGGAAAATTTAATTCTTTTTTTTAGTCTTTTTTTAGTAAAAATTTCCTTATGTCATATACTGATTCTATTATTTGGCTGAATGATCTAATTAGTGAAAATATTTCTTTTGTCTTGTTTTGACATCTAGCTATTCTTTAGCTTTATATGCTGCAATTCATAGTTAATTTCTGATGTCTTTTAAATTGAAACTATTGTGTTTACATCAATTGCATCAGTGAAATAATCATGAAATCTGAAAAGCATAGTCAGTACAGCCATGTGCAATAGCCTCGCTGAATACTTGTCATCTTGCTTATTTTAGGATTTGCATTTAATACTATGAACAGTAGGAACATAAGCTAGACATTTAGCTAAGAAGAGGGAGTGAAAAAAAGGAAATGCTGCAGATATGTCATCAGTATGAATGACTGACAGTTGTTTTAATTTAGTGTATTTCATGATGTTTCCTACTTTAATGTAGGAGCCTTTTGGATGCATGTGATTTTTTTATTATTATTTCTTTAAGAGACCTGGAACATCAAGGGTGAAAAAATTGAGCTGCTTTATTTATGGAAATTACCAGCTTTTTGACTTTGCTAGTCAAGCTTGCAAATTCTTTGAATTTATCAGCCTTGTCCCTAGCTAGCTATGCCCTCAGTACATCTATGTGAAGATCATATCCGACTCCTAGAAAGCTGGATGTGGCCCAAAGTGCATCTGCAAAGGATTAGGGAAACTTCTTATTACACAGGTGCAGTATGTGGCTTTCACGTTTACAGTATCTGCATTCACGTTTGCAGAATGTGCATGGGCTGAGATGTCTCCGTGGCCTCCCAGAACAAGGCTTTGTCTGTCTCTCTTGCTTTCTGTGCCCACTCTGTATGTGGGGCTGTCGTGGGTGGGTTCCCTCAGAGAAGTGGTTTTGCATTGGGCTCTGTGGACGGCTCTGCCTCGAGCTGTGTCTGCTGTGCGTGGTTGCCTCAAGCTCTCCTGGCTCCCGTGATCCTCCCCAGCTCTAGCTCAGGGCTGGATGTTACACTCTCAGAAGCAGTTTTCCCCAAATGTCACTGCTTGGGCACCAGGATACTGTGCCATGGTGTGGAGGCTCTTGGCCCATGGGTTATCCTCATCCAAAGTCCCCAGGGATTGAAGAGCTGGTGGGTGTAGTGCATGTGATTGGCCAAGGGGGAGACTTTCAGTTTGTTTCAACAGGAATAGCTGTTGAGGTCTCTGGTGCAGGACCTTGTGCTGACACAAAACTGTCCTGCTGAGAAGCTGAAAGTTTCCCTTAGCAGGAGTGAAATATGACATGGCCAAGTGAAGGCCTGTATGGTGCATGAAATAGCAAGTATTTTGGGACTTTCAGTGGTTCCTGGCCACTTAAACTGTTTGTGAAGCTCCTCTGGAGGAAGGTATGTCTTGGAGATAAAGCTAATTCCTACCACGGCTGGGATCAGAGGTGTGTACCAGATCTATGTCCTGGGTGGGCTGTTGCTTGGCTGGGCTTGGTTGATTGCATAGAGACTAGGTGATGACCTCTGCAGTGCAAAAGGGAAATATTTTTGAATATTTTGTGTGTGAGAGCATTTCTCTGCTCTCAGTAGAGCAGTTTTAAGTGACCAATCACTGTGACAAAGAGCATAGCTTAAAAAAATGATGGGCTCCAGAGGAGAGGCACATTTGTCTCCCAAGTATTCTCCACAGCCTGGTGTAGATGAGCAATACTTAGAACACTGCTTGGTCAAACCTACTGGAATACCTTGACGTCAGGAAGGAAGCCAGGAACTTCCAAAATCCATCTAGGATCAATTGGATGGGGTATGATGGGAAGCTGCTGAATGTGATTGCACAGAGACACTTACGAATTAATGGTGTGTATTTAGCCTGGATTAATTGTGCTGCATTAAACCTGCTACAGATGCATGTATCGAGAATTGAAATGCCCCTCATTCAAAGTAAATGTGCTTCTACTTAGTAAGGAAGCCAGCTTGAAGGAAGATGTTCTGTATTGGGTGGGCTATGCTGGCATGTTTAACATGGTTTAGCTAATCTACTTTAAAAGTTAATTTGGATTAATCTTTCCCTGTATAAAGAAACGATTGAGACATTTTGCTGTGTACTGAATTGATGCAGTGAAATGATGTTTGGAAAGGACATCTGTACTCACACAAGGAATTCCCCTGAAGCTGGCATTAACTGCCCGACTGCCACATCGGCAGAGCCAGGGACTGAGTGAGCTTTTGGGAGTGCTTTAGATACTAGTGCTCAGCCCCTGTGTGTCATCTGTATCAGGACTGAAGCCACAATTTTCTTATATTTTAATCTCAAGATATTTTTTATTTATTTTTTCCTTCCTCCTCCAGTCCCTCTGAGTTTAGTCCCTTGTACTTTTAGTTGTTTTCATGCTGATGGTGTCACTTACACATGTGGTATTGCTCCATGTCTTACACACTAGAATGTCACCAGGGCAAACTTTTGGTATTCTAGATAATGAATTTCCTGTGGAGGCTTGGATCTAGATCTCAGCCTTGGCTGCCAGAATGAGAGTTGGTGGGTAAGGAGTCATGGCATTAGCATAGATGAAAACCCCATTTCATATGTTTTCTATTCTGTGCATGTCAGATTTTCCAAGGATTTTAGAGGTGAAGTGATTGCTACTCTTGCGTATGGGCATCCTGAAACAACAGCGCATGAGTTTTGGATGCAGCAGCCATAGCTCCAGTTTTGAGAGTTTGAAAACTGTCTGGAAACAGGATTTCTTGGAGTTCAGCACTGCTGTTCTTCTTTTGCTGTATCGCTGCCATCATATTTGTCTCTAAGCAGGAGGACTCTGATTAAGTCACAGTATACCTCTGTTCATCTGGAAGCATGGCAGTTCCCTAAACTTTCGTATTTTTTATTTTTCATGTGGTGAATAAATACTCTCATGTCTCCAGAAGGTTGAAGAAAGAGCTGTGCACAGAAACTGCTAGATATGTGTTTCAAAATTCTTTGTGGAAGCCTCTCTGATTGGACATAATGAGGTGGCTGGTGCACGTGCATGTGTGTATGTGCTTTTGCCCCTTCTCTTCAGCTGTTGAGATCAGAAGTGTTCATGTGTCCTAGGTAAATTGGCAGTGATGCTCTTGCACTTGCAGACTGCAGGTTTGCAGCAGACTTTACCTGCATTTGATCTGTCTGTGCTGTGACTAGAGATTCCTGTAGAGGAGGTGAACATTTGGTTCTGCAGGTTGGCAGGGAGGTTTGCTGTGGTTTCAGATGCTTGAGTGCGGATGGATGAGAGCAGAATGACTTCGATATTTGATGCCCTGCTCTCTGCTGCAGACTTGGAGCCATCGGTCATGGAGTGGCAGCAGAGTTACAGTAGGTCACAGGACCTGTGCCACCAAGCTGTTAGGACAAGGTTTTAATTTAACCCTCAATTGGCTGCCTGTAACCTGGCTTTTTTGCAGGGGTCATGGCCAGGGGTCAGTGCTCTGTTTCCAGGAAGGACCTGTTTGGGTAGGGAGCTGTGCAGAGAGGGTGGCCATTTTAATGAGGGATTTCTCTTTTGTGTTTGTTTTGTTTGTTTGGGGTTTTTTTGGTTGTTTTTTTTAATTAACCTTTTTTTTTTTTTCAGTCAAGAAAGCTGTCCTGAGGCACGACTTAGGAGGCAAACATGCCCAGACAGAGGGAGCATTAAGCCTGCACAGAGGGAGGGGAGAGGGTTACACCTCTAATTACTTTATGTGCTTGTGATTTCCCCCCCCTCCCCTTCCCTCCTCTCCCTCTGGTGACTGATGGGTCTTGAAAAGACTTGCCGAGCTTGGTTATGATTCAGTGGGGCAGAGCATGTTCTCAGGGAGAGCTGCGGGTGCCGACGGCAGGCATTGCCCTCGCCTGGGTATTGCTCACACATACGTCAGCACTTCTGCTGAACCACTGCTCCCGTGCTGGAAGTCAGACCAGGGGTTTTGAGGGCTCCAGACCCGCAGAGGATGAGGCAGAACGGCTTTGCTATTGCAGCCTGGGTCCCTATTGCTGTGGGAAATGAGTAAGGAAGGGAGGGCTTGTGCTCTGCCATGCTCCCAGAGAATAGCAGCCCCCAAACCACCTGACCTGCCATCCCTCCCTCCTACTGGTCTTCACACCTGGCCCTGGAACTAATGTGGACAGCCAGGGTCTCCTGAGCAAAAAAAAAAAAAAAAAAAAAAAAACCATTTGGGCTTGTTATGTTCACATGGGAAGCAGGAAAAGGGAGAAAGGGGAATTGGAGCAGGGTGGAGGTGGAAACTGGTGAATAAGCAGTTGTGGGGTTGGTAGTCAGGGGAGAGGAGGAGAAAGCATGGCTGTGCAGAAGAGGGGACTCGCAGAGTGGCTGCAGGGCTGGCCTTGAGGCCAACTGGCCAGGAGGGCTTGGCAGGCAGTTGAGGATCTGGTTTTAGGCAAAGAGAGTGAAATATGTGGAATTCAAAGAGGAGCTCCAAAGCCAGTGAGCTTGGCTCCTAAAGATCCCTCTGAAGAGAATGCTCATTTTTAGCCTCATTTCTCAAAAAAGTTTTCCCCTTCCTAATACTCTTGGGATCCACTGGCCAACTTCCCACAGCTTGAGCGATGCAGAAGACTCACTCCCTGAAAGTTTGGTCAACATTGGTGGCCAGGCACCCTCTGTCCTCCCTTCCTCTCTGAGGAAAGATCTTTCTGACAGTGACTGAGAGGATGTTATCAGCCCCACAGGTTTCAGGGGTGGTTGGTGCTGCAGATTGAGGGCATCTCTTCTGCCAAAGCCTGCATCAGTGACCTCCCCTCCCAGGAGAGAAGGTTTGAGTGTAGGGTCCTGATAGCAGCCAAGTATGGGTACGGGCCAGCCTGGGAGCGGGCGCAGGGGAGACATTTCATGTCTCGTTTGCACTGTTCCTCTTCCTGAGGAGAGATTCTTTCAGTTGTCACTTGGCCATGGTACAAGATGGGATACAGGGTGAAATTGGCCTTTGGTCTGGGAATGAGTTGACATTGGTATCCCCTAGGCCCACTGGGGCAATGTGGCTAGACAAGATTATTGCAAAGTTACTTACTAGCACATGGAAAAGGCCTAGCCATCCTATGGCTGCCAGAAGATGCAGGGTAAAGGGCCCTTCTTCATCCAGAGATGCTTCAGCTTTGTGTCCTGTAGCTTGAGATGTGGCTTCCCCCACTTCTGTGAATGCCATCCAATAATTTAAGTAGCTATTGCTGTCAGGACTCACTCTTTTTTCCAGCCTTCCCTTCTTCATTTCACCAATTCATCGTCCCTGCTGGGAGATGATCCCACATTCTAATAAATCTCACTTAGTGTTTTAAAGAAAATATTTTTCAGCAGATTTCCTGTGTCCTCCCCCGCCAACCAGGAATATCTCTGACATTGTTTTCATTAATGAAAAACTGCCTCCAGCAGAAGAGAACGAGCATCTTAGCCATTTTGAACAAAATCCTTGCCCAGCCAGGGTAGGGAGGTTTTTGTCTCCAGTGTTGTCCGTTTGGCAGAGGAGAGCTGCAGGAACCAAACAATGGAAGCTCAGTTGCGTCTTGCAGACTGCAACAGGCTTATAAGCAGCTCCTTTTTTTTTTTCTTTTTTTTGAAAAAGAAAACAAATACCCCCCCTCCCTCCTTGTCAGGGGGTTCTTTTATTAAGTAGAGCTCAGGGACTGTGGCAAACTACCTCTTTTGCAGGAAAGCGTTTGGCTTGAAAGAAATTATTCATGCAGTTATGCAATCCATGTTGAATTTTCAATTTGTCACAGTTTTCCACTGCCCCCCCCCTCCCTTTTTGTCCAGCAGCACAACTGGGCTCCTACTGAGTCTCTTCATTGACTGATGTGCTTTAGAAACAGTCCTTGTGTGTACCGTCCAGATCCGGTGACCCTCTGCATAGCCGGATCTCTTCCTGGAGCAAGTGGCTGCAGAGCAGATGCAGGTCCAAAGTCTCTCCCAGTTTAAGGTTACCCTCGCTAGGAGGGAAAGCCATCATTTTTCATCACAAATTCTTTTCTGAAAGCCTGCGGTTGCCTGGTGTCTCGGCTTCTCTCTGTGGATCTGTGTGGGAAAGTCACTAGCATTTCTAAGTGATTCGCATTCCTTGCAGGAAGAAATCTCAGAAGCTGAGAACTGTGTGATCCTTTGGAGTAGTAAATCAAACATGATCCAAGAGGAAAGGTAGTGGGAAAAGCTCGGGAGCCTTCGCTTTGCTTCAGTAATATTGGTTTGAATGGGTAATGGCTGAGCTCTACATTTTATTTTGCTCAGAGAAATTCAGACACAGGAAAGAGTTCTCTGCATGTGCTGATGTATGAAAGCCCTCTGCTCCTCGGTTTGCCTGCATTGGGGACCTTACCCACTGCTGACACTTGCCAGATCTCAAATATGAGCCTACCTTTACTAAACAATTTAAAATTATAGCCTGGCACTTAACTCCTGGTTAATTCTAGGTAAAAATAATCCTCTTCCAGGTGATAGGGAAGCTGTGTGAGGTTTGATAGGCTTGAATGTGTGTGTTGTCATCTAACAGTAAAATGTCCAAGTTTAAAAAAGATATATTACCCTATCTTTTTTGAGGACGTTACCTCCTGTCAGCTGAGGAAGGATCATTGATGACAAGCCTGCCCTTACTCTACTCCAGCCACTGAATAAAGTGCATAGCCTAAATCATCCCCCATGCTTGAACTAGTCCTATAAACTGCTTAAAACTGAAGCAAGGGGTTGGCTCTGTTGAGGTGGTTTGCATGACTCTCTCATCCTGCGGAGGGCAGAGTCTAAGAACGCCGCGTGCGGATGATTACTCTGGCTTCACTGATGAATGGCAACCCAGGAGGCCACTGTGAATTGCTTGCAGACACCCTGCACTTTCCAAGCTGCTATCCCAAACCTTGTCACAGCACTGCTGCTAGCAGGGCGGACCTTCAGATGTGCACTGTCACGCTATGTTGGGGAACGCTCATTCCACGACCTTTTCTTGCCGCTGGTCTCACTGGTTGCAGAGTATCTGGAATGGGTAAACTGAGATAGAGCTGTCTTGAAAAACTGTTGTATTTTTTTTTCATTCTTTTTCACCGTCTTTTTCTCTGCCCCCCTGCCATGTCACACTACCATGGGCTGAGGTACGTGTTCCCCACATTGTCTTCCTTTCTGCATGTGCTCTGGAGGAGAGGGGCAACTGTGCTGCTAGAGGAGCTGTGCCTAGGGTGATGCCCACGTGTAGCAGCTGAGTGGAGCCAACATCTGCACTACTGCTACGCATTGAGCTCTGCATGTGATTCACTGCAGTGGTGGAAATGTCCACGGGGTGTAGGCTGCAGCTGAGCCACCATGGCAGGGCAGGGGGTAACATGGATTTTTCATCCTCCTCCTCTCAAAATCAGTACTTTGGAAAGATCAGTGGAGGGGATAATGCTTTGAGGAAGGAATAGAGTGATGAAGAAGGTAACCGAAGGTGTATGCGTTTGTTTGTTTTTGTTTTTTGTTTGCTAGTATGAATGGCAACAACTGGCTTTACCATCTAAAATTTTGGTTCCTTGAAAGCTCCAGCAGAGTAAATAATAAAAATTTGCTCACTGTTCTTGTTTTTGGGCATTCATTCCTTTGGAAATGCATTAACATGAGGCAGTTGGTGAGATCTAACAGGTGTGTGTGTCTCCCAGTATTGCAGTCAGCCTGAAGGACTGTGACTTTCCAGCCAGGTAGAAAGAGCACAGTGTTGAAATGATCCCAAAGGTCTAAACTTCAGTCTTTGGGTTCATGGAGCGTTGTGCAACTGCAAAGGGAGGGGATGAGGGGAAAAAAAATGAAGCAGGGCAAAGCAATCAACCTTTCCCTAAAGTCCACTTTTACTGCTTTCCCCTGATGCAGAGCAGGCCTGGCATCTGACACCCCCATCTTTCTCCGTGCTGATTTCTGTTACTAATTTCTCTTGCTGCAACAAGTGTTAAAATCCCAGCTGCTAAGCAGCAGGCCTGGGCTGTGTTTCAACCCACCCCCCTTCCCAGGGGCTGTTGACGTGCCTGTGCTTGCGTCCTTTGTGTTCATCCTCCATCCTGACGCAGCTTTTTCCTTTCTCTCCTCTCCCTCTCTTTCTCTCTCTCTCCTATTTGAAGGGTTCAGGCTGGGGATGTGACGTGTTTTTAGGCCCGTCAGCCTTGGCGGCGTTCCTTGAAAACTACCCCAACCAGAAGAGAACAGAAAACTTGCATGAATATTTGAACTGCTGATTTGTTTGATAGCCTCTTAGGTGAAACATCACAGGGGCAAATATTGCTCCTTGCAGGCATGGCTAATTGGAGTCAGGAGGTCTCTCGCATGGAGAAGCCGCCCGAATTCCTCAGTTGCAGCGTGGCCAGCCAGGACACTGGCCAGCCAGCAGAGTCCCACTGATCCTCTGCTCTGTTTTGTTTGTTTCCTAAAGTTGCTTTTAAGTGAATTCAAATTTAATTCCCCTGCTTGATCCAGCCTGGTCCCTGGGTCTCTGTCATGTGGGATGTGCTGGAGCCGCAGTGCCATGAAAATGCCTGGGGTGCCAGGAGGTCGGTTTAGCTGAGGATCTCAGTTGGCTGGCTGGAAAGGGCATGGGGAAGTGAGGTGGAGGGTTATGGCTGCTCTCCTCTAAGCCTGGCTGGTGTTCAGGGTGAAACACCCCATTTCTGTGATGCCCGTCCGTTGGGCTGCCGCTGTGCTGGCACCTGCACCTGCAGGGACAATGTCGCCTTTCTACGGGCAGCAGCTGGGGGCAGATGGCAAGGAGCAAGCCTTGCCGTGGGCTCTGCATGGTGAGCACCTGGCTTTTCGCTTCGCTGCAGGCTGCTCTCTAACGTGCCAACGTGCTAGCCCCCACTCACTCTGCTCTCCACCCAAGCCCCAGGGACAGGGAGAGCCAGGACTGCATGGTGCTACTCCAGGAACTGATGCTACAGCTCTGGGGCGCTTTGCTTAGTACAGGCAAGTGCATGTGTTTTGTGAGGTTGGGTTTCCCTCCTCTCCCTAGCCCTTTAAAATCCCTGATTTTTGCATTTTTGATCCCAAGCTGTCTGTGCGCCTGCACTGTGTGCATCTAGAGTGCTCCAAGCATTTGCTTACAGCTAAAGAGCAGATCCTCCCACCTTAACGTCTCAGTGGTGGTGACTCCTCTGTGTTGCTACACTGTGTTAAATCTAATGAAATCATCTGGGGGGAAAAATGTGCAAACGTGGTCCTTGTTTAGCTGTTGCGTTCGGTAAAGACTTCTGTTTCATGTTTTAAAGCAATCTACTGGCTGCTCCCATTTTGAGCTTGGCTTTCTTCCAAACAAGCTATGTGTGCGGGCACGTGTAGATTATCTTTGTCTCTATGGCTACCTTTAAAACTTTTCAACTAGCAAATTGCTGGAGGGATTGAGTGCTCAAAGATACTGGTTTTGTACAGCTTTGGGGAAAATAGTTGCTGCATGGATGGGACTTTACTTCATCTCTGATGGGTTTTAGCTGACACTTGGCCAGTATGAGACATCAGAGAACCACTGTGCTTGATCTCAAGCACAGTGTCAGAAGAGAGCTACATTAAAAAATCGTGCTTTGTTAGTTCTATCACTCCAGTGTATTAATATTAATTAGGTCATTTTACTAATTATCTGTACATCTGCATATGAGAGGTAATTGATAGCTTGCTGATGGGTCCCAGCTGGAAGCATTAGAGCATGAGAAACAGACTTCATGAGTCACGTGTAGGCAGGAGGGGTTTGATTATCACCTCCAAGAGCTCTTGTTTGCCAGAGTTTTAAATCATTTCTGAGATCTCCGAGGTCCCTGGTGGGATGGAGAAGTAAGTGTTCTCTCTGATGAGCATTAAACGTGCTTTTTAAAAGAGAGTTAGTACATGTAAGCTATTTACTGGTGTGTGGTTGTTAAGAGCTGCTGTCAACGTTTCAGGAAGATAAGTAACAGCCGTTACAAATATCATCATCGTTATTATTATTATTATGATTTGGCTTTCTTCAGGCGCCTTCCCAGTTGGGGATTTAAAGATGTTTCTAATTAGTCAGCATTTCTGGCTCTGGAAGATGACTTGCTCAGACTCCCATCACAGGGATGTCTATCTGCAATGCTTTTCTGGAGCTTATCCTGGGAAGAACACCGTCTCCATCCCCTAGTGAAGGTCATGTGCTCTGCTATGACTATAGGAATGAGCTAGAGAGGGGGGACAGAAAAGGGGAGCTTGTGGACCAGCTTGTGCTAACATCTTTTGTATAGGAGGTAGGTCTCTTAGAAGGGAGACCTTTGTTGGAGACTCACTGGCTTGTCTCATGCCATCAGCTGGACACACCAAGTTCCGTTTCCTTCTGTGTCTTGTCCAGGCACAGTGGCCCACATCCACTGGCTGGCATCAGGAGCTTTTCTATGGCCCCACTTTAACTCCAGATGCTTGGCAGTTTGCATTTCTGTGCTGGGTTGAGCTTCAGGGATGGGTAATGCACAGTGCAGAATGACTTGGTGGTAAATGAACATATAGTCTCTTGTCATTCTTTTTAGATCGACCATAAGAGTCAGGTCCTGTAAAAATGAAAAGATTCAGCCTATTTTTTTTTTTTGTGTGTGTGTGTGTTTTTAGCAAAGGTAGGTGGTAATCTGTTCATTGCTTCTCTTTGTCATTTTACTGCATGGCTGCTATAGAACTCTTTGAAGCCATTTGAACTACTTGCTATTCATTTTATGATAATAGGCAGAAATAAGAGCCTGTTCTAAAACATTGACATCAGAGGACCTAGCTGAGAAGCATTCCTCTGCCCTGGTTCCCTGGATAGCCAGCTTCCTTAGTTCTGTTCTCTGAAGGACACACAAGATCTGGCAAAGGAGATGCCAAAACTGGTGTCATTCTATTTTTCCCCCATGGGTATTACAGGAGAAACCTAGCCATTTTAATTCAGTTGTTCCCTTCTGCCTTCTCAAACCTTTCCTCTTCTCTGTTTTCTCTTCAGAGCTGCTTCCCCTGCCCTGATGATGGCAGGCTGACTTCTATCATAGCTTCCTGGTTCCTTCTGCAGTTCCCTGGCCTAAATTTGCTTTCTCCAAGCTCTTGATAAAGCAGCAGAGTACAGCCCTCAAGTTTAGAGTAAGCTGCTATGGAAACAAGCCAGCATCTGTGAGGTAGTTCCCAGAGGTTCTTTCAGGAGGGAATCTTCATTAGGGAATGGGTTTGGACTGGTGCTTGTTTGGCATCAGAGCAGAAGGAAGGACAAGGCCACAAACTAAATGTTCCCAGAGAAGAAACAACAAAGGCCTGGTCAAAGACATGAAAACATGGAGGAGAAACAAAGAAAAGAGGGAGGAGAATAATCCCCAGAAATGAGAACTGCCATTGCTTTCAGCAGGGGATGAAGTAATATTAGGTGTAACTGGTGCATTGGTGTAAGTACTGAAGATGCCCTGAGACAAAGTGGCAGAAACATGGGGGGTAGTTGCCTCTGGACACCTGTGCATGAACAAACAGCTGTCTTGGGAAGAAATTCATTTGCCCTGGGAAGAAATTATCCTGGATGGGAACTAATTAGAGTAGGTTTACTGCAGTGCAAGGGGTTGCATTGTGTGGCTGCAACTTTTTTCCCTTGCTGTAGGGTGTCTAGGGACTTGCTCATGCTCCTTCCCCTGGGTGCTTGAGATCTCTCCAATAGGTGCTTGTGAACTGCTTTGGTGGAAGAGCATGGACCTGGCCTAGCTCATTAAGGGCAAATGCATTCAGAGCAACTAGGGTGATATGGGAGCATTAATTAGTGCCTTCTGTGGAAGATAAGGGTTCATTTCCATTGCGGCTGCCTTTTGAAGGCATGATGGGATCTGATGAGATGTGCTATCTTCATGGAAGCAATGAAATAAGACACTTCTCTAAGGAGGTACCATGCATCTGGCAAGAGTCCTTTGCTCTGCTGCATTGCTTCAGTAAGGCTCTCTTGTCTTCTAGTTATTAGTCATGCCTTTGTTACTTGATTTTGTGGAAGAGATTATAGCCAGCTGAGGATATAGAGAAAGACAAGAGGCCAGGTTGCCTTCATATACCACTATGTTATTCCTTTGTCTTGTCCTCCTTCCAAACCCATGGCCATCAAGGCCATACAATGGAGAGCAGGCAGGAGCCTTCTTTATGGTGGGAGGAGCAGCCAGGTCTGAATTTACACAAGTTAAATTGCCTAATCCTGGAATCGCGCTATATCCACTGTGGAAAAGACAAGAGTGGGAATCTGGAGCCCAGGACTATGTTCCCAGCTCTGCCACTGATCCTTATATGATCTTGAACAGATGACCCTCAGTTGCTCTGACTCACTTATCTGCTGTATATAAGCATTGCAGTGATGCAGTGCTGATTTCAAAGCACTTAGAAATTCTTGTCAAGCAATTGAAGGAAGAAGTGTAAAACGAGGAGAGCAAAGATACTAGGGCTGGAGGGCTTCTCCATGGTACAGTCAGTTACTGCAACCTTACAGCCAGGCCCCGGGAGGTCCAGCTGGAGCACGTGAATTTAACGCAGCTCAGCTTCAGATCCTGAACCTGCAGATCCAGATTAGCTAATCCGTCATAAGGCAGTGAGACAAGGGAAGAGTTGAGTATTCCTGCAGGCATGAGCGCTTTTCTTCTTTGACCAAGAAATCTTTGAGAGGCAAGATTATCTCTAAATGGTTTGTTCAGAAAATTTTATGTTTGGACTCCATTGCCCTAAAGGGATGTCAGGTCATTGCATTATTCTTAGGTGATAACAACAGCATTTGACATAGTGGTTGAAATGTAGAATTATATTTCTTCTAGGAAATATTCTTCTAGGAGACAAATTTGACCTTTGCTCCCAGGTTCTTAAGGTTCTTTAAAGGCCAAACTCTTGAGAGAACAACTTTCTCTCAATGAGTAAACAGCTCATTACTGCTTGTTTCTTTTTTTTTTTTTTTTCCTTAAGGCTAAGTTGGAGACTACTTTTGTCTCTTACATGCCTAGGTTCACATATGTTTTGGCACGTAGACTTCTTTGATAGGAAAAATGGCTAGGTTGAGAAAATGCAAATCACTTTAGCAAAACTGCTGATTCTTATTGCATTAGTGGGGGGAAGAGAAGGCATACCCAAATCTTTCCTGAAAGTCCTGAGGTGAGGAGTGTCTGACTTCTCTGCCACACACAGTTATCACAATGTCTAGTGCGAAGCAGGAATCAGAGCTGTTGAGCAGATAATGAGGTGATACAGTTGGGTGGATAGCCTTTGGTTTTATAGGAAATAGCTGCATTTTCCCCACCCCACTGGGTATGCTGGGGTGGGAGCTATGTCAAGGTTAGAAGGCAGAGGCAGCTCTTTTTCCTTGGGGTTTTTGTCGGCCAGCTTTGCTTCTTTTCTATAGCCTGAGGCAAAAAAAGTCAGACATAATTCAGGGTTAATGCCCAGAGTTGTCTCAATTTGGGCAGCTGCAGTGTGTGAGGTCCCCCCCCCCTTTTTTTTTTTTTTTTTTTTTTGGTGAAGAGGCAGTCTTTGGAGTGAGGCAGGTGAGATAATTACCACAATCCTTTGCCTCTCAGATTTCACTGAACAGCTCCAGCCTTTGCAAGACTGGAAAGAGAAAGAAACTTGTTTTTTTCATATTAACCCGTCTACTCGGAGATGATAGAGTGCCAAAGTAAAGAGGAATTGTTTATGTGTCACTAAAAGTGTGGTCAATGTCAGAGCAAGGGACTTACACCTAAATATCTGCTCAGTCCGGCTATATAGTTGTCCTTGCCCTGTTACAAGGACTTCCTCATATCTGCTGGCTTTATCCTGCCAGTCATTTCTCAAGGAGGGGAATCTTATGATCCCCGTTCTTTTATAGCTGTGCACTACTGGATGAAGTGATAAAAAGACTTCCTCAAGGTCTCTGAAGGGGATGGGAGTAGGGTAGGAAAAGTTGAACCCATTTCTCTTGACTCCTAGTTAATGACCTTGGCCATGAAACTATTTATAGGACTTTTTTGGTGTCAGGAATGTCTTTCCTGAAGTCAGCAGTATTGCATCAGTGTAAACTATCTGTTGTAGTTGTAACTGACTATTGTAGCAGTGTAAAGCAGGGCCATGTTAGTGGCTTTCAAGGACTTGTATGCAGCAACAGAGGGTGCCCAAAAATGGGAGTAGGAGCAAGAATAAAGACGATACTGAAAGCAAAATTCTTCGGCCTCGTAGTCCATAACAAAGACACTGGTATTTCTTTTTTCCCACCATCTACCAGGATCCATCTTTGTCTTGGTCTAATTTACCCACCTTTTCATCTGCATTTCCCCTTTTTGATCACTGGTTTTACTGAAGAAACGTGTCAGAGCCTGTGACTACCATAACAGTCCTGACACCCTGATTCTTCATTAAACAGAACAAGAATGGTGACACCAGAGGAGAGAAGATGCTTTAGCAGGAAAAACTAAAATCACTTTTCATGAAGGTTCTTTTTAAAAAAGGTCTTTTTTGTCCTTGAGCAGGAGGCTAGTCCAGATGTCTGTGGTCAAGAGTCAAGTGCTTTAGAGTTGGTCATCGGGAGCGCTAGCATGTAGACCAGGTGGAGTGGTAGCATTGTTGTAGCCATAGTAGTCTGAAGAGAGGGAAAGGTTTGTGGGAAGGCTTGTGGATGAGCTTTCAGGTATACAAACTCACGTCTGAAACAGAGGCAGTGATTTTCAAGACTGTATTCAGTTTGAGAGCAAGTACTCTAGAGTTTAATGAAATATTTTCATCAGTTAGGTTGTTGGAGAGAAAGGCAATTTATACCTGCATGAGAGAAGTGTGTTAGCAAAGAAAGTGAAGCTAAGGCAGTTCCTTCCAAAAGGAGGGGGAGAGAGAATTTACCATCTGTGGAACACAGAGGGGTTAATGGAAGAAAGAACTACAGTCAATCTCCCACTGAAATCAGGACTTCTACTAGAGTTATAAATGCTAGTTTCCAAGCACACCTTGTGAGGTATTTTATAGGTTGCCCGTGTAGACCAGATCTGGGAGGTCAGAAGCTGAACAAATAAAGGGAGATTTTTTTTCCCCCCAAAGTTGCTAGCTGGGCTGTGGAGCTCCTTTCCAGAGGATACTCAAAAGTTGCTGTGTATTCAAGGGGCAACTGGAGAAGTTAATGGAAGAAAACTCTATTGAGGATTACTAAATACATGGAAACCACATCTGGCTTAGGAAGTCCTTGAGCTAGGATTGGTTGGAGAGTGCTCTGGGGAAGCAGCATAAATGGTCCCTCTGCCTTTACGTTCTTCACTCTGCACCCACTTTTGGCCAGAGTTGGAGACACAGTTAAGTGGACCTGTGGTCTGAGCCAGTCCAACAGCTCCTGTGTGGGAGTGGTGGTTTTATGAGAGACATCTTCATGGCAGGACCACCTGAAGGCACTTGCAAAAGGTCCAGCAGGCTGCAATTCATTTCAATACCTTGAGAAATAGCCATGTGAGGATACAGACTAAAAGCTGTGGATGAAGAAATGAGGGGGGTTGTGTGAATAGATTTCTCTAATATTATTAGAGAGATAAATGTTACCAAAATAATATTGCTGTGGAAGCTTAGGAATGTATTTTATATCTAGGAATACATACTGGCAAACACATTGTATTAATAAGGTAATACCCAGATGTTCCTGGATGTGATAGCCCAGATTTCTTCATTAAATAGTAACAGAACCAGCAAATGGAGGTGCTATTTTAGGTTTTGTTTTGGTAACTAGTGTTGATGTTACAGAAGGGCCTGGTTGTACAAGGAATCTTGGACCAAAAGCTCATAAAACAGATTCCATTTAAATTAAATGGAAGCCTAAACAAAAGTTCTAGGATAGTTGTCTTTGAAAGGGCAGACTCTGAAAAATGAAAAAAAACTAGTTAAAGTCTTGTGGGCAGAGAAGCATGAGAACCTGAATACAGAGGATGCAAAGCCTGCCACTAATTCAGAGGTGCAAAAACTATCTAGAACATGGATCCCAAGCAAGGGGGAAGAATACTGTAGGAAAAGCTTCCAGACTGAAGTTGGTGAATAACCACCTTAAAAAGGATAGTTGGGACTAAGCAGAGAAACGGCAAGGAATGGAAAAAAAGACTAATCGGCAGAAAAGCAATGTCTTAGAGGTCAGGAAGGATAGGGATAAAATGAGAATTGCCAAAAGTCAAGCTGTGTTAGGCCTGGCAAAGGAAATTAAAACAAATAGCAACAGGTTTCTCAGCTATATAAATAAAAAGAGACTTAAAGCCGCTGTGCAGTGAGGACTGACTGGAGATTAAAGATGATCTAGGTATGGCTCCAGAATTAACTAAACGTTGCTTCAGTTTTCAGTACAGTTGTAGGAGATGAGGATGTGGAAACCTTGAAAACTGAGGGGAAAAACAAAAGTTAAAGAACTAAATTAATTGAAATCAGTAGGAGAGTAGAGGTCAGGAACACCAGTCCCAGTTTCTGAAAAGGACCAGCACACACAATCACTGTGTCATGAATAAAGGTTTTTAGGTGGTGGATAACAAACAGAGGCTCAGTGTTTAAGACTGGCAAAGGGAATGATTCAGACAAATATAGACCCACTAATCTAACTTCAGTAGTAGATAGTATTGTAGCAGATATGGAGGAAAGAGTAATGAAGGACTAGAAGATAAATGCAAAGCAGGTGCACTGGGAGCTAAGCAAGGGCAAATCCTGCCAGGCTAAGCTGGTACACTTTTCTGTTAACTGTTTTTTTGGACAGAGGAAGTGCAGCAGATCTGAGCATGGAGTGGTAGAGACAAAGGCACACAGTAAGTTTTTCCCTAAAATGGAAAAAATGGGTGTGTGTTTGGGAAATGTTAGGTGGGAGAGTGACAGAAGCTTGTGTGCGGAAGGTGAGTTTTTGGCTCGAGATAAGCTGGCTATAGGGGATCCGGGCATTAGATGTGGGGGGACCTGGGTATGGGTTTGCAGTGATGCCCTAGTGCAGACAATGGGAATAAAGATCTGCAGCACTTCTGAGTTGGGAACGTTGTCATGGAGAGAGGAAGCTCAGAAAAACTTCTCAGGGTAAGTGATCTGGAGGGCTGAGAGAGAGAAGGAAGATAAAAATGTAATTGTTCAGAGCCCTGGGATGGGTGGTGGAAGGCCAAACCTGAGACTTCTTTTGAGTGGATGCTTCCTGGCAGGACCCCTGAACAGACAGGTAAGACCTGAATGTTGTGGTCAGTCACAGGGTGACTGTGAGCTGCCACTCACCTTCTGCCATGGAAAAATTGGAGCGTCTCCGAATGTCAGGAGAGAAGTTTCTTGTGGGGGCTGGAAAGCATTAACCCCATGGAAAGCAGCTGGTGAGCTGCTGTCGTGGGCCTGGAAAAGCTGAATCGGGGCAGGCGCAAGTGCAGGGAAGAGTTCCAGGAGGGAGTGGGGAGCACGTGCCACGGGAGGGCTTGGCGGGGGGAGGACTTGGCTGCTTCTGCAAAATGCAGGAGGGAAACAAAGACCAGGGAGGGGAAGGAGCTCTTTGAGCTAGAGAAAAGTGCTGGCCTGAGGACAGCGTGCCATAGCCTGGCCCTAAAAATATCCAGTCTGAAAAACACAACGTCTCATGCTGGCTGGAGCACATCCTTCGAGGACGTCTTCGCCAGGTGGAAGGATGAGGGCAGGCGCCGCTCTACTCTTTCCAAGCAGGGTTATGTGGTGCAGCCGACAGCAAGGTGCAGACTCGGTAGCTTAGGATGCCCTGGCTCTAATACAAGGGAGAATTTCTTTTTTCCTCCTTAAGCTGGGATTATTTTTTAATTCTGTTCCCGGGTCCAGCAGATTTTCGCCATGCACAGGGAAGAGTAGCACCAACCGAGCTGTTCTAAGGTCCCTTCATCTTCACAGAAAGGAAATGTTGTGGGAGAGCTGTGGTTAAAGATCAATAATTATTCACCAAATTCAAAATAAAATTGTGCCCTCAGAATTTAGGGACTGGTTCAAAGTGCAGTTGGATGTTTGCTAAAGCATTATTCCTGTTTCTCAATAACTTACTGTACTCAATTTTCAATGGAAATGGAGAGGTAGAGATTTTTTTCCTGCCTTTGCAAATACTGTTTTCTAAGTGCAAGACCCCAGTCTGTCCGTCTCTATTTTCTTTATTAAAAAGTTTTTTTTAACTTTATTTTTATTATAGCAAACAAAGCAGCATGACATACTCTGACCTAAAGCAAGTTTCAATGTATTTATTTATTTACTGAGATTTTATTGCTCAGCATTTCAGGATAACAGAAATGTCTTACATGTTTGTTTTCTGTAGGATCTAGAGTTTGCCCTGCAGGCAATCCAAATTACTCCAGCTTTGGGGGAAATGGAAATGAAGAAATTTATACTTTGTGACCTTAAACTTTCAGTGAAAGGGGATCTGGGAAATGCAGAAATGGCAAGGATTCAGAAAGTGAATATTTGCAAAGGCGAAATGGGAGAAGGTTTTTAAACAAAGCCCTTGTACACTGCCAATAACTGGTTAATGTGGTAAAGATAGGAAGTCCTTGCTGTAGAATCAGTGGCACAACAGGAGATACCAGGTATGTTCTCTGAGGCTCGCAGCCCCCTGGCAGAAAGAGGGAAAAGGATACTTGGCATCTCTGAGGCTTTAATTGTGAATGAAACTTTAACTGTCGGGGAAAAAATTGAAAACTGACACATGTCTCTAAGTCCTCTAGAAGGCTCTTCCCCAGCTTTTAGCAATCCTTTGTAGATCACTTCACAGTGATTTATTCCTGTGACTCAGGAAGGGTCGGAATTCAGGCATTTGCTTCTTCCCACCCCCAAACTCCCCTAGTGAGGTTATGCTGCCTTTGGGGCAAAGGAGCAAGATGCACTTCAGACTATTTATGGCTCATTCTAAAGTTTCGTTCTGGGAACATCCCAGAGAGGTTGATGGCTATTTCAGCGCCAAATATTCATCAGCCTTCTGCCATTTTCCAGTTAATTTGTCTGGATGACTTCTCCAATGACTTCTCACATTTTCCACCACCTGATGCTCTATTAAGAGTTTGTTCCTTTGTTCGTCTCCTGGGCTGTTTCAGTGTATCAGTGATGCCTCGTTTCCTGCCTCTGATTTAAAGATTATGCTAACCTCATCACTCATGACAAGTGATCAAGGCCACTTTTGTAATAAGTCAGCACTTTGAGACCTCTGTGCCACATTCAGCAGCTCTACAGGAGCAGGTCTGACTTGAGCACTGTCCTTTCCGTGGTAGGTGCACTGAGTTTAGGGATCAGTCCATGTGATATCAGGCCTTCTCCTGAGTGCATCCAGCTCTAGTACTTTCAGGTCTATCTTTTACACTTTTAAGGCTGTGAGGCTTGTGGTCCTCACACCTCACTTCTAGTCTAGTCCAGGCCCCAGGTCTTTGAGTGAATTCCTGTTTTGGTGAGACTGTTACAAAAACATCCCTTTTTTGACTTTAAAATCCCCTACAAGGGGAGAAGCTACCACCACTCGTTTATAAACTGTGCCAGTGGATAAATAGTTGAACTATCCATGTCTCTCTTTGTTATCTCTTCCAGTAAATAGTTTTTATCCCAGAGCTCTGTATTTGCAGGAGTCATGAATTCCTTTTTCCTCCTTGTATGCTTGACTGTAGGTGAAGTCACATTTTCCCTGGTTGCACACGCGCTCTCTCTCTCTCTCTCTCTCTCTCTCTCTCTCTTTTTTTTTTTTTTTTTTTTTTTTAATCTTTCTTGACTCATTTAGTCTGTTTCCTCTGTGGCACCCCATTGCAACTGTATTTCAAGAATGAAAAAGAAGCTTATGGGAATTCTCTCTGCAGGCTTTTAATCACTTCTGCTTTTCATTACCAATTTACAGTTTCCATTCTCTTCCATTCTATTAATAATAAATATTTATGTTGCACCGTCAATTTATGTAGCATTTTGTGGAGATCAAAAGAGGCAGAGCCCTGCCCCTGCTGTGGGACATGTAGGAGCTGAGATGGTATGGCTTTGTGGGCAAGACCCGAGCATTAGAGATACTGAAAGCATTTTGCTTTTTTGGAGGCCATTGGGAATGGATGCACACTTTCTCTTTAAAGAGAGGTGAGATATATGCACTGCTGATATTTTGTGTGGAAAGAATGAAAGTAACTCTATTAATTTGCTTGATGTGTTCAGAAGAGGTGATCCATGCAGTGCATTTTGCAGTCTGATCTCTGTATAATGTGTGCATGGAAACAGCAAAGACTTGCATTTAACAACTTGCCAAGCTTTTGTTCACTGCGTTAGGCTGTTACGTGAAGAGAGCCGCCTAGCGAGGTCTGCAAGGCTTGCCTAGCCCACAGCCTGGGGGTTGCAGGATGCAGGACCCAGTATGTTTCAAATGAAAACTAGACCTGACTCTTCTGCTGTCTCTTGGTAATTGTAACAAATTGCATCTTTGAATTCTCTCTCTCCTGGCAGAATTTGCATTAATGCTACTGCAAGGTGCTTAATGCCACTCACAACTGCTCACTGCTGAGTACAAAACCTTCCCTCCTGGGCTACCTGTTTGCTACTGCTCCAGGCATGTTTCCTAAATGATGCAGGAGGAAGACATAATGAAGTAAGTCTCTAACTTAGCTATTGCAGCTTTAGGGATGCCTCTGGTGTGAAAGAACTTGATGTTGAACAGATCCATGGCTGCCGAGGGACTAGTCCAGTAAAGCTAGTAGAAATGAGATCAGCCAAAGGATTTTCTTACTCCAGTATTCAATAGGAAGAGTCCAAAATGTAAACATGATGCTTGCAAGAGCATATGGCTGAGGCTGTCCATCTTGAGGCCTTTTCAATGAAAACTAGGTTTATCTGTTTGCCAAGAGCAACACACACTTTCCCTTTAACCCTCAGCAAGCCTTCCAGCTCCAGCCCAGTAGATATCATTGTGGTTTATTGGCAATACAAAGCATGGCCTAAGCAGAGGAAGTGGTGTGAGAGAGGCCAGGACTGTGCTTGTGAAAGGGAGGGGTAGAGAAAGGGTGAAAACAATTAGGAAAAAGCAAGTGTTTTGATGCTGAGTTTGAGTGGAATTTGTAATGTTCACAGTGGTTAAATAGCCAGTTAATCAATGCCAGATCATCTATTGGATGTCCTCTTAATTACTGCAGCCTGTGCCAGACACTGATATCCTTGAAACCTGAAAAATCCCATTAGAAGGTGCTTTTGTTGGGGCCCAGCCAACATGCTTTGCAGGCTTTTGAGAAAGAGCAGCACATGATGGGAGTAAGTGCTGATGGGTTGGGGTTATTAGGCCACCGATAGGGGAGGTGCTGGAAAGGGGTCTCTAATCTCATCAGGAGCTTACAGTGAAACCCTGGTGATTTCTCTGTCTGCAGTGGTATCTTAGCTCTCAAATTAGGCAGCAGAAAGGGCGGCTGCTGCTGTTTTTCATGTGCTTTGGCTTTGTTCCTGTGCCCTCAGCTTGTACCAAGGCCTTCTGTATTTGTGAAAAGGCTGGGCATTTTTCTTTGCCTTTAAAGAAGAGGCGTCCTGGCTCTGAGCCCCTTGTGAGGGTTGCAGTTGGTTTCAGAGGTGTGATGGAGACCTGCATGACATGCAGCAGGTGCAGGTTGCTTTCCAAAGGTCATGTCTCAATTAAAGGGACTTCAAAACAGGGTATGAGGACCTATGCTAGACTTACCTGTCTAGGTCTTTTTGCTAACTTGTTTTTGTGATCTGTAATTGAGAAGTATATAATTGTGAATAATGGGAGGAAAGAAAAGAGAAAGGTTAATTACTCTTAGCATCCTATGAAAAGATCAGGCAGCATATCCAGTGAACAGTGCAGAATTAAACTGTGAAACTCACTGCTGTGGGATGTTGCAAGTATAAATAGCTTCCAAAAGGAAGCAGAGAAATTCATAAAGGATGGGCAGCTGTGAAATACAAAGAAAGATCTATGTGCAACCTCTGGCTCAGGAAGTCCCTGAACCACTGGTTGCCAGAAGCAGAGTGGTGTTTATGGAGAAGGGATCAGTCCTCACCCTCCCCTTGCTGCATGCTGCTGACTGCGGTTGTGGCTATGGAATGCTCATGCCCTGAGATGGGGACCAGCAGGTAGGAGCTGTGGCTCTCTGACTCTAGATTTTGCTTTTGATGTACGATTTGGTATCTAAGTGTTTTTCCTTCTCCAACTGGAAGTCAGACTTGTAAGGATAACTTGGGTTTGTCTTTCTGTGAGGTCTATAGAGCCCAGCAGGATTCTCTGGGAAGGCTAAGCAGGAATTTGTAACAGGAGATATGTCCCTGCTTTTTGCAGGTGAACCTTGCTGGAGGAAGGGAAGAGAATAGGGAGAGGTTTAAAATTTGTTTTACTGCTCTCCTGATGAAGAACTCAAAAGAGCTTGTCATGTTTAAAAAGAGAGGACTGTTTTCCTTTCCAGCAAAACAGCAGTGCTGTAGTAACTGTCAGGCCCACAGCAGTTGAGATAGGAAGTGCAGGGCTTAAATACATTTTGACCCCTTCTTGACTGTGATTCAGATGTTCTTTCTGCTGTCCTTGAAGTCTATGGGACTGGGGCAACTTGCCACAGTAAGGACCAAGGGAGTTAGTTTAGCTGTTGAAGCTAATACGCCTTGCTTTTTCTCACTTCGAGGGTGGCTTTTGTGCTTAGACATCTGAGAAAAGATACCAGGCAGCAGGAATAAAAGATAGCTGAACTTGGTACTGCAGCATGAAATCAGACTGGAACATGGCACTGGAAAAGCTGGCAGTGTTTTGAATATCTTACTCTTGTCGGAAGGGGAACAGACAGGCCACCTACTTCTGCTTCCACTGAAGGGCTTGAAAGGCCGCTTACACGGGGAGATCAGAGCGATGCTAGCTTCACAGGACGCCCTCGTGCGTGTGTGGCATGCCACGCTGGGGAGTATGTTGCTGACAGTTTGAGAGGCACGTTCGGGGAGATGGCCAGCAGGGGAGAGGAACGTGCCTGAAAAGCATGACAAGCGAGCTGTGTTGGTGAGGAGCTCGCTTTCGAGTGTCGGGAACGGTTTGCAGGGAAATAGCCTCATTGCAGCCGTGATGTGTGTAGTGAGCCATTGCTTTTGTTGAGCTGCGTTAGTTCCAGTTTCAGCAGGGAGTCCTCGTGTTGGTGGGTATAAAGTCGTGGGGCTGCACACGTAGGTTGCTCTCCTCTGTTAATATCCAAGGTGTGCATTCAGTGCTGGGCCGAGGCTGGCCTGGGAACAGCTGCCCAGGCTGCCTGCCGAGGCAGACCTCACTTCAGTCTGCCATGGGAGAGAGAAATACTGGCTAGACTGATGTCTCAGAGCCTGGCTTTGGAGGCACTGCTGATACCCATCTGTACCAGCCACGTGGCCTGGGACCTGTGGAAGGAGGCAGGCATGGGTCTGTGGGAGCATGCTGCAGCCCGACCTCTTCCCATGGGAGGATCTGGCCAGGTTCTCCCAGTGGCTGGGAGGCATTTGGGATAGCTTAGTGGGAGAGCAGCGTGCTTTGCAGCCAGCCCTCCTCCCCCATCGCTGTCTCTCACGTGCCGAGTTTCTCCTTCCTGCAGGGTAACACAGGCATCCTCTGCTGTAGGAGCTGGCAAGCAGGCTTGCGGGTAACCTTTCCTCTGAATGGGGGCACGAAGGATCTTTGTGCTTCCTGGAAAGGGTTTCAAATGCCCTGTGCATCGGATGCTGGCTTCCCGATCCCGGTGTTTTTGTTGCTCAGGCCACCTGGAAGGATGTGCTAGAGGAGGCTTGCAGTGCAGGTGTTTGTGAGCTACAGCCTGAACAGGGTGGATAGAAGGGGACGTGGGGGCTGTGTTTTGGTTCTGCTTTTCCTGTTTGTTGTAACTTGGCAGATGCAAACTTTCAGAGACTGCAGAGGCAGCAAGATCATCTTTTTTTTTCCCTTTCTTTTCTCCCTGGCATATGCTGTGATAACTTCCACCAATAACTGATGGTTCTTTTTTTTTTTTTTTTTTTTTTTTTTCCTGTGGGAACAGAGAGAGAGAGTGTGTATGTTGAGAGAGGTGGGGAAAATACACGTGTTGAGTCTCTGGTTTTGGAGTACATGCTACCAGAATATTTAGGATGGGGTTCATCATCTAGAGGGAAGGCTTTCCTGATGGCAGACTCAGCATGTGAGCAACTATGAAAGAGGCTTTTGTTTCTGATTCAGGTGGGGTCTCTGTGGGGAGGAGGGAGGAAGAGAAAGAAAGAAAAGACCCTCCCCCCCAACCTCTCTCCATGATCTGTTCAGAAAAATGGAGTTGAACGCGATTTTATTGCTGCTTTAATTAAACCAAATGTACATGCTTTAAAGCAGTAACAGATGTGGCAACAGTGGCTCTAATGAACTGGAGTTTTATGAACAAAGTGTGGTGGAGGCGGGGGTGCGTGTCTGTGCTTTGTGATGGGGAATGGTGCAGTGTTTGCATTTCGGGAGCTTACGAAAGCTCTCAGAGCCGGTGCTCTGGCTGATGGTTTCTGCATCCTTCTGGCAAGTGGTTGCCTCCTGACCTTTTGCCCTTGGGATGGATGTGGTTACAGTGCTTTTCAGTTGAGGTGGTCTGTCTGAGAGCAGTGAGGGTGAACTAATTATGGCAACTGAGCTAATGACAGCCTCCCACCTTGCATTCTTCCAGGAGGCTGCCATGCCCCCGTTGGTGTGCTCTCTCCTGAAGCCCCGTGCCAGGGGTGGGGGGGTGTTACAGCCCTTCAATGGCTGCCACACTTTCAGAAATCTGGAGAAGAAATAATGTAGCAGAAAGCTGTGAGATGCTTTAGGTTGCAAGATGATGGATACAGGTCAGTCAAGACCAGAAGTGAACTGGGAAATGGTCTTTTCTTTCCACAAAAGTGTTGGAGCCCAGCATGCATTGGAGTTAGACTTGGCTTACCTCTGTCTGAGCCAGCACAGGGATCTGAACCATGCTGCTCTTTCACCATGGGCGTTGTGATCACCATGTGTCTGCCTCTGTAGTCTTCTTACCTGGTATGACTAGTAGATAAGCGCTGAGGTTCAGACTTGTGTCCTATATCCTAAAGGAGTGCAGTGCTCCAGACTACTTGGATTCCCATCATTCACATGCTGTGTAACACCTCCAACACAAGGGTGTGAGTAGCATTCACTTCTGAGCAGCCAGCTGGGTTTTTGCTGGGGAGGCTCACCTGAGATATGGTTAGGTGATATACAGGGTTGATCTGGAAAGGGACTTCACCACCAGTATGCCACAAGCCAGCTGAAGCTGTCCAGCATTTTAGGGTGAACTCTGGAAGAACTTCCACCCCTCTTTAAGCCAGGGGACTCCTTGGCATTTTGTGGTGGAAGCTCAGTATTTTAACTATTTGGTTTCTTAACATAGTTATGGATGATTCAGTCTAACTTGGTGACTACCCTACTACTACATAACAGCAGTTCCCATCTCCAAAGGGCTGTTTGCCTCAGGCCTAGGTACCTTTCAAGCCTACTTTTCCTTTGGATGATGCCTAGCTCTGCCCAGTATCAGCATTAGAGCTGATGGGAAAACTAATGTGAAGCTGAATAAGAAAGCAAGGAAAGGGGTTTTTGTCTAAATCAGGTGCACAGCAAACACACCAGGATGCTTGGTGCTGAGCATGCTGACTGCTGCCACTCAAACAGCTCCAAGAACTGATCATTGCATTGTCAGAGCTTCCATTCTGGTGGTTCAGCTGGTTTATCATTTCTGTCACCAGTGCGCTGTGTTTTGTGGCAGTCTGTTTTTTAGGCTTTGTGATGCCTCCCTCCTCCCTGGGAATGCGGCTGACTGATCTTCCCCTTTCTTTTCTTCCTTCCTCTACCACAGTTTTATGACTCTCTCTTCCTGCCTTTTACTCAGTGGGAGTCTGCATACTCCTGAGGTTGGAGCTTGGGCAACTTCATGGGTGGCCCAAAATACAGAGCTGTTTGGAAACAAAAAGTGAGATCCAGTCCCTTTCTCTACAAAGGAAGAGAACAAAGTAATGATACAGCAGAATGACACAGCAGACTGCCTTGCACTTATTCCCTCACACCTGTGTGGGAGGAAATTTCCCCCTTTGAAGGCCAAATGACATTGATCTGTCCATGTTGCAGGATATGGAGGTTTCAAAGCTGTGGGGTGAAAGTAGCAGTGTGGCACCGGTGTGTCTGAGCCAAAGCACTTCCCCTGGGAGATGGGCTTTCTTACTGCAGTGGTAGTATTTCGTCAGCAGCTCAAACTCAAGCAACTTTTGTTACTAATGTGATAGAGGGCCTCAGAAAGTCCATCTTTGTGCTTTAAATCATACCATTACATTGTATAGTATGAAATCATCAGGTGAGCTGTGGTTTGGCTCAAATAGAAATCACTGAAGGACCATAAAGGTCTTTCAGCTAGCTGATACCACTTGGAAGTGTGTCACCATAGTAAACTGTTACTACAGATCAGCTGATCTGCAGTAAATGGTTGCCTTCTGGTGGTCTGTCTGTGAGCATGAGGCCATGAAATTACTGCACACGTGGACATGTCATTCAGCAGTGGAACAGTCCTTAAGTCTTAATTTGGGAAAAACTTGTGTTTATTTCAATAGCAGTTTTGTATCAAGAACCTCACAGCCAGAAGTTGGCAGTTATTTCAGTATATGGTAAATGTGCATGCAAGGGCAAGCTCAATCCCTCCTCACAGCCTACTTTAATGAGAGATTAGAATTTACCTCTCCCTTGACCTGGGAGAACGGTAGAACAAGGGTTAAAGAAATCCATCAAAGTGGCTCCAAGATTGACTGAAATATTGCCCCAGGAGCTCCATTTGAGATGAAAAAAGTGTTTTGACATAACCTGAAACAATTGCGAATTTATTTAATTTGGTCACCAAATGATGAAAAAAAAACACTGTCTGTGAACAGCTCAGCTCATGACTTAAATGTGGGATATGGCAACTCTATAATAGCCCTCATAAGGAGAGAAGGATGATGTCTGTGAAAAACCGGCATGGTTGAGAGATGCTGGTGGGCAGGAAAGAGCTCACAACTGAAATACAGCAGTTACTGCCTTTTCTCACCTATAATTTAGCTACGTGATTTTATTCAGAGAGTTGTGCTATTTCTCTAGGGACCACAGGTTCCAGGGGAAAAAGCCAACACAATGTTGGCTTCGAGAGCTGGTGCCCAGCCAGGGGGCTGCATGGGGACAGTAGGTCCAGCAGACCTCGAGGTAACACTGGTGGTAATTGCATTTGGGGTCTGGCAGGGTTTCTGAGAAGAAGGTAGAAAGGAATTACCATAATAATAGTGCTTTTTGAAAAAGCAGGCTTTGAGGAAATACGCAATGTGATTTGGGTGGGTGGTGAGGGGAGCCCTGGACTGAGCCGCCGTCTGGAAAAACAACTGTGGAAAAGTGAGATGTTATTTAAAAACTAGTAATACAAATGGCTGAAATCCATTCCATTTGCATGCAATAGTCATAATAACAGGAGAAGCCAGTGTGGCTGAGAAGGGAATGGAGCAACATCGGAGACAGATGAGAGACGGCTTTTGCAGGCAGGGTGGGGCACTGCTCTGACCTTTTGGGGTTTTTATTTCTTTTTCACTTTATGTATAGTATTTTTTCCTCCCAACTTTCAAGTTTTTCTACCTTTCTGTGGAGCAGAAGGTCAGACTGTTGGCAGCTCTGACCACAGCCTTCTCAGAAGGTACGGAGAAACACTGTGTCACAGATTCCTCTGGCTGTGTTCTATCCCAAGACAGTACTTTACCAGCCATTGATATCAGTGGGAACACCAAAGGGGACCTAGAGCCAGGGGAGACCTTTCTGATGAGCTAAGCTGTCCTCGAGGAGCCAGAACAGGCTGAGGGCATTGCTTTGCAGATGGAGAACTTTTATGGCCAGAAATAATCCACTAAACTATCTTGCCTAATGTCTCATGTGATAAAGACTGTAAAATATACTTCAGCCACTTCTGCTTGAAACAAGATACTTTGTATTTGGCTGAAAGATGTAGTCCAAGAGACATGTTGCACATTTTTTATTGGTGCAGATTTGATTTGATTTCAACAGCCTTTCTCTAGCTAACTGTTCATGTTTGCTTGTCACTGTCTCAGCCTCGAGGCAATCATTTAAAACCAGAAGAGTCTAAATAGGTCCTGTATATTACACTTTTTTTCCAAAAATATGTAAGGAAGACAGAAAAATTTAGTTTGGGTTTTGAGAGTAATTTCTTATTCACAGCTGTGTGTCCAATAGATCATTACTCCTTCATCAGCTCTTGTCAAGACTCACCATTCTCCAGAGCATCTTCTCTTCTTTCTTGATGGGCTGCAGAGTAATGTATCTGAAAATCCTCCTCCTGTAGGGGTTCACAACTCCCTTGACTCCACTGGACTCTGGTTCTCCATCAGAAAAGAGACATGTAACATCCTGATGCCAAACAGAGGTCACTTAAATAATAATTAACTTGAGGCACTGTCATGGAGGCTGCAGTATGTAAAGCTCCTCTGTGCTCACATTGTCAAGGCTGTAGGATGGAAAAGCCTTGACAGGCTTAGGTTCAGAAATGAGCCTGTATTTTCTAACACGAGCTAGGGAAATTAAGGAAGTTCTAACACAGCAGTAAAGCCTGTGGAAATGAAGGAGGTGGTTTTGTGGTCCAGATTCATTTTGGAAATTCATAGGAACTGCGTATTTAGGAGCTGAATTTGTATTAGAAGTTAGTGGAGGGGTGGCTGGAGCACTGAAGACCACATGTGTGAGAGCAATAGAGGAAAGAGGGCCTGAGATTTGCCTGAACAAGTTAACAGCTTGTTTCATTTGGGCAGAAGCCCCTAATGACTGAAAAGTAGCTACTACACTGCGGATTTTGCAGATGGGGTCAAGGTCAAAAAGGGAAGCTGCAATGCAATTAATATAAGCTTCAAGTGTTTTCAAATTAATTCATTTGGTTTGGCTGGAAAGATTGCAGCTTTGTAGAGGGCTAATCAGAGAAGTGTGTTGAGAAGAGCTGAGACGTGGTTCAGTAACAAGGGGGAATGCTTTGATTGTGGCAGGGAGCTGGAGGACTTCGTTTGGCACAACCCTTCAAACATGTTAATGTCTTTTCCCTGAGCAAGCTGCTTTCACACATGCTTGAAGTTATGCGCGTGCTTACATGCATTGCTGAGCAGGAGCCTACAAAAGCATCTAAATGCAGCTTTTCAAGCTAATTTTCAGGGCACTGCTAAGAAACTGATCTGGAAAATAAGGAGGTGAATTATCTCCCCTGGTGCAAAAGGCAAGTAGAGACAGAGTGGTGCTTGCCCAGGGTCATTTGCTGCGCAGCAAGGTGGGAACAAAGCTACTGTCACCAGCCGTGAGCTGAGACCCACTGGCTCCTCAGCCTTGCTTTTTAGCTGCCTGGATTGTGTCTGCTGTAGACTCAGTTTGGGATGATTACTGCAGCTCTGCCCTTCCCCAGTTGAGTGAAACAAGCTAGTGTGACTCAAGTGAGCGAGGAAAAGAAAGAAGAGTAATTGCAGGTGGGAGCTGTGTAAGTGAGGGGACTTGAGAGTTGTTGCCTTGTGTTTTCGAGGGACTCAAACAGCATTTTGCCTTATCGTTCTTGGCACAAAGTAAACGGCTGGCGCAGGAGGGAACAGGATGTTGCAAACAACATTTGCAGGCTTCTTGTTGGCTGGAGGAGGACTGGAGCAGACCTTCCCCAGCGGTGTTTTGTGCTCTGCTAGGCCCACACAGAGTGGGCTGGTGATGTGCTACATGGCCCGTCAGTCAAGTCATTTGGACAGAAAGCTAACAAAACAAACCCTGCTATTTTATCTCTCTTCAGCCTTGGCCACACGTTTCCATGAAATGGTGGAAACTTACTATTTTTGAAGATCCTGTTCTTATTTGAAATTTTGTTGGCATTTGCTGACGTGTTTGTAGATATATTGGGAGGTAGAGGAGGAGGAGGAGGACTAAAGGACTAATAGGCAGTCATGCAAACACATGCACATGCAGAAACACATATAGGCGGGCAGTGTTATTGCACAAGTGCCATATCCTTGAGAAACCAGTCTAAAAAACATGGTTTAAAAACAAAACAAAAAAGGGCATTTTGAAGCAAAGCCGAGGGGAAGGAGTATTTTAGTCCCTCTTCTTCCCTTGACTGCCATCAGATCCATTTCGGTGTCATTTGTGTTTTTGCTTCAGGTTGCCAGGGGACTTTGGGTGCTATGAGTGCACAGATACACCAAAAGAACACTGTGTTTTTCTGTGAGGGCTATGAGTTTTTCTCAGTTCTGGGTCCAGGTGGCTGGAGGAGGGAAAGCTGCTCTCTTGCAGCCGTCGGGAATGGGCAGAGGGACCATGCAGACCAGGTGGAGGGACCATGCAGCCCAGGCAGAGAAAGGAAAGTGAAGCAGGCTGCAGAGAGCTGCGCTGCCCTGCGCTGCGTCATGACTGTTGACTCGGAACGTCCCCTGCACTTTGGAGGAGCATAAAGCATTTCCTGAGAGACACTCGAGCCAAAGGAGGGCACTGGGTGCCCCTTGGATCACCCCTCAGTGTCAGTGGCTCAGGGTAAGGAGAGGAGCTTGCTAAGCAACCACAGGCTAGAACACGCCGTTCCCAGCCGAGTCCTGCCCTCTTTGCTGGTAGAGATGGGCTGAAAACATCGGAGAGCAAAAATAAAGGGTGTTTGTAGAAAGGCTGATCGGACCAAGGAGAGATTGGAGCACTTTGTGGGCAATTTATCATGGAGGTAAAACAAGTACTGGGAGATCAAAATTGGAAATTTTCTGCCTGCAGAGTCTATGGTGTGCAATCGCATCCTTACAGCCGAGTACATTGACCCAGAGAAATAACCCCAGGGGTGTGCAGACAGGGAGAGGGCAGTGGGGACCTGTCCTGAGGTACTCCTTGGCAGATGGAGGGATGCTTTGAATTGCCTCAAGCTCATCCAGCTCCCAAAGCTGTGTCTCATGTGCATCCACCCTCATTCAACATCACTGGTGGGGGTATACCAGCCTTCTCTGACAGCCCCCTTAAAGCCAGGCAGCATGAACACCTCTGGGGTGCCCAGGGAAATTGGCTCTGCAGAGGGATGGGGGCACTGAGTGAGCTTCCTCACGAGCCATGTGTCCTGTGGGAGATACGTGACATGCAGAAATGGCCCCATCTCTGCTAAGCAGCACAGGCTGGGCAAGAAACGCACCAGCTAGAGTGGGGAGAGAAGGCCTCTGGGGCCAAAACCAGATGGGCATTGCTTGTGATCCCTCCTCAGTTACACACCCCTTTTCCCTAGTGAAATGGTCGTGTGGCAGGTCTGAGTGGAAGGAAAGGAAGGGCTTCTTCACCTGACACAAGCTTTTAATGGGGAACTTCTTGCTGTGGTCCATTGCGGACGCCAGAAGAACAAATGGGTCCAGAAGAGATTAGATGCATCTAGTAGGCCTGCAGTTGACTATTAAACACAGCATAGATGCAGTCTTTGTCTCGGGAAGCTCTTGCTTGCCAGAAGCAGGGAGGAAAGCTGGGATGGATTGATGTATAATTGTGCTTTTTCTTCTCCTTCCCTGAGCACCTGTAGTTGGCCTCTGAGAGAGATGTTGCTCTGGGGTAAAGATTTTTTTTTTTCTGCTCCTGCATTCCTTCTTCCTGTGCCCCATCACTATATAGCCCATCACGCTCCCTTTTCTGCTTGCTGTGGCGTTTCCCAGTTGCCTTTTTTTTTTTTTTTTTTTTTTTTTTTTTCTCGTGGTGCGAAGCAGAGAGTGAAACTTGAGCAGCTGCTTTGGTTTATTCTGCCTCCAGAGAGACACATCTCAGCCCAGCTGGATCATGCACAGGGTCATACTGCGTCCCAGTGCCCCCGCGTTTCCCCTCTGTAGTCGACCGAGTGCTGAAAGACGCCATGCACCAGCCTAAATCTTTGCAGTTTGGCAGCGGTCATCGGCAAACCGTCGGTCCTTTTTGGGGTAGGATGGGCCAGAGGGCCTGGGGGGGACTTTGTACTTGGCAGCTCCTGCTGCAAGGAAATTGGAACGCTAATACAATCCCTGCTGGCAAATGTTTTCGGAGGTATCCGAGCTCCAGGTCAACAACACCCACACCAGACTATTGCACAGGGACCTTTGCCCAGGGCACTCCTAGAAATACTTTGCAGGCTGATCAGATGGAGGTCACGAGGGGCTGCAGCCCACGTTTGCACTTTCCCCACCTTTCTGCAAGTAAGTCTAGGTCATTGCTGGCATGGGTGTGTCGGATTTAAATGCCCTGGCTGCTCTCAGCCTGCAGAGGATGGATCCTGGAAGTACAAGCAGGAGGGGGAGTCTTGCTCCCTGCAACAAAAAAGTGGCAAACAAAATGCAGAACAGACATTCGAATCATCACAAAATTAGGAAAGTCACTGCCATAGCAGGCTGAAAGAATGGAGGGGGTTAGAAAAAGGGCCAGACAAGACAAAATTCTGCTTGGGGTGAAAAAAGGCTCCTTTTTGCCTGCAGCCCTGGCTGTACCTGTTCCTCTGTGTGCTGTGCTTGTCGAATTGGGGCAAGAGAATGGGTTCCTGACTCCTGGGTTTGTACATCGATTTGCTGCATGGCCTTGGGCAATGCTCTCAAATTTTTCCCTGCCTTCCTCCTTTACCATCAGGAAGAACATCTCTCTCTCCAGGATAATTAATGAGCTGTAAAAGGCTTTGATGTCTCCAGTGGTAATATGATGGTGTGAGGAGGCTGCGATAGTTGTAGGAGCAAGCCGTAAGCTGGCTGCAGCGGCCCCCACCAGCCTGCCCTGCCACGTAACCAGAGCCAGTGGATAAAGACGCTCCAGACAGCCTGTTGAAGGCCACTTGGGTGTAACTTTCTGCAGGTCTGGGACCTTAATCAGCACTTAGACACTCTGTAAACACCCTGGACAGATAAGCAAATGAATCTGACACTGGCCAAACTGTTGTCAAAGGAAAACAAGTGCACAGAGTGAGTGGCACTGGACAGAGCGGCTGCAGTTGTTGGTGTGGTGTGTGTGCCCCCCCCCCCGATACAGGCTAGCCCACTTGTGTTGAGTGCTGCAGCCCAGAGCCCATCCTGCAGCTCAGATACACTTTGAGACTCTGCAAAGGGATAAAGATGTATTTTTAACTTCAGGCTGCTGCCTTTTTTCACATGGCACTTATTGTTGTTGCTGTGGAAGTGGCAGGTCATTTTTAAAGCTCTGTTTCTTAGTCATCTTGTCAGAGATGCCTAGACGTCTCAAATCAAATTCTCCAAAATTTCGATGCTGGAAACTGGTAGCTGCTTTTGAAAATGTTGGCGAGACTGTGCAGCTCACTACAGACATTAACTGATGGCCATTTGAATATGCTTTCACCTCAGCCAAGTCCAAGCCCCATTGAAGCTAATGGGAATTTTCCTTGAAAAAGGCCATAAAGAAATCATTTTCTTGGCTTTGAGAGAGGTGTTTCATGGGCTCCACATCACTGTTCAGGAGAACTTCAGCTATCTGCTTTGATTCCTGCCATGATTGTTCCACCCTGCACAAAGCACTCTACCTTTTGATCCAGAATAGCACAGGAGATGTTTTCCACATGCCATAGGAAAATGGAAGAACTATAAAAAATAATTGTTTTGCAGTTTGGCACCACTTCGTTCACAGATATATTTAGCATGTATTGAAATTGGTCAGCAAAAGGGCGTTTGCCAGGATGACGAATGGATTAGAGTTGTATATCTAAGGCAATTGCATACCTGCCCATCCCATGCCGGTGGGGTTAGTGAGTGGCATAATTGGTTCATGGATAGAGTCATAAACAAGCAAGCAAGCACAGCTCGCTTCTCTTGGGCAGCATTAAAGAGCTTTTTGGCCGTAAAAGGCATTATTTGGCTTTCAGCGTGCTCTTTCTGCTTTGAGCCTTGCTCTCTCTGCTCTTGCCATTGCTGGCTGGCCCCTGCTCACTCTTTGAAATGGAGTCTGTCAAACCTGACACTTAGCCTCCTTCCTCGCATGCAGCTTGGAAGTTGCAGAAATGCTGGTGCTTTCCACATCAAGCCAACTTCTGTCCTGTCACCCTTCCCTGCTTCCTGGAACATCCTGTTTGCTGGCTTGAATGAAACCAAGCAAGAGGAGAGAGCAAACTGGCAGCCCCTGGCTCCTGCCCATGCAGTAGCTGTGATTATACCCTGTCCCAAGCGCTTTCTCCTAAGGAATAGCATAGGGTTTGGAAGAGGAAAAACTACTCCTGGGACTCTGGAGTCAGCCCCAGGTGGAGTAATCAGGCTTAGCAGCAAGGCAAGGGCTCGGATTGCCATGGCTAACTCTGTGTCAGTGAGGAGAGCTCACAGTCAATAGCAGCAAGCTCTTTCTGGTCTCCGTTCCAGGTTCACTCTTGTGATGGTGCCCAAGGAGCCAAGACCAATCCCTGGGTGTGTTCATACACATGGGCTTGCACGCTCGGCTCCCATCAGTGGTTTTCTTTGGGCTGATCTTTGTTAGCATTGGAAAGTGAGAAAAATGAGCAAAAATATTATCAGAAGCAGGTTTTGTGAATGAATCAGCCGACAAGAGGCTTACCAACTCGCCTTGATTTACTAGAGCAATGCTTATTTGGGCAAATGTCTCCATATTTTAGTTGGAGGCAGGAAGGAACAAGAATTGATCAGGAAATGCCCTGCTTTCAGTATGCTGCTTTTCCCTCACTTTTTACCATTGGTTTTCTGAATGAAGTGGAGGACAGTCTGTGAGAAACTGGGCCAAGTAATGTCACTGCAGTGCGTCTGTAGTGCTGCCCTGCCATTTTAAGGGACAGGCATGCAATGCTCGCTTTCTCCTGTTGTTGAGGAGGGACTACCAAGAAAAGGAGGACAGAAGACATCAAGAGGTTTAAAACCCTCTGAAGTGACTTGCTGGGGTTGGAGCTGAGTGGGCTTTGCCCATCTTTTACACAGTTTTTGTTTGATCCTGTATGAAGGGCAATCTCATGGCCTTCTCTCTCCTCACTATGTGTTTCTAATTAATGAGGAGACTGATGAATAAATGCAAGGTTCCTGCTCAAAATATTCCTTGCCCAGCCTTAGGGTGATGGCTAGACAGCAATTGCTAGGCAGCAGCCTAGACTTTGAGTTTACTCATCTGGGTATCAAACCTGACCGTCCAAATTCTTGTCTGCATTTGAGGAAAGGCCATGTTATTTTGCCCTGTATTAGCTTTTCAGTTGCTACCTAAGCAGGTAAAAACCTGCAAACCAAACACATTTAGTATTGCTGGGAAGTGGGAAGATCCCAATATTGAAAGATCTGGGTCAAAAACAAATACAAAAGAAGATGGAGGATGAATCCGTTGGTAGTCTTTAAGTGCTGGTCGGATGGAGTATCCAGCCATAAAAGTGCCTTTATGGCTGGTCTGTGGGAGGGATGGGAATGATCCCCCAACATATGTTCCTGAGTACCTGCTCCTGGTTGCAGCTATGGACAGGACGCTGAGATGAGGTAGCGCTTTCGTCTGGCCTACTTGGACCAGTGACTCGTTTGCAGGCAGCCATGCATTTACTGAGTGATTTTAGACAAGGCTCTTTCTTTTTTTTGTGTTTTCCCCGTATGTGAACCTGGGGTCATAACGCCTGAAAAGGTCTCGGAAAGCTGTGGCAGAAATAAAATGCTTGCTGTTAGAGTTTTCATTCTGTGTCATGACAGTACAATTATGCCCTGACAGAACATCACGATGCAGCTTCTAACAGAAAGGAAATGTTAAAATCTTTAAGTGTTCTGCATGCTTAGTCTTCCAAGAAGACAGGCCCATAAAGCAAGCCTTGTTATGTGAGCTAAAGCATTGCTTGCACTCCACCATGCACAGTCTAATGTGATTTCTTTATAAAGTGTCCAAGGTCCAGAGTGCTGGACAGCTGAAATCAAAGTTGCCAGAGTGAATCTTGGTTGTGTTGCTGAGGTTGGGAGGCTGGAATGCCACAGTTTCTCCTTTTTATGTTGAAAAAGACTTTGTCACCACTGTAGGACCAAAATTGCCTTGTCTGTCATTTATGTGGTACCTGTCATGCTGCTGAAGAAGTCCTGTAGACAGAGGTATACTTTGCAGCGCCTGAGTTATTGTACTGAGAGGTGATGTGTACATGCAAGTGCAGAATCACAGTTTGGATTGCTAAGGACCTCTGGAGGTCTTTGTCCCACCCCCTGCTCAAAGCAGGGCCAGCTTCACTGTTAGCTCCAATGGTTATGCAGCTTTCTTTGCAAATCGGCCAGCTCAGAGCAGGGGCTCTGTACTGCCAGGCACCAAGGAGACTCAGCCTTGTCACTACCGGGCTTCTCGTGCAAGTGGGAGGATTTGAAATCTCTCCTTGCTCTCACTGCAAAGTCCAAAAGGACTGGTGTTTGCAGCAGTAACCACTGTGTCCTAATTTGGCAAGAATTTCTTACAGAAATAGCACCCAGTGAACTGGGAAGATGCACAAAGCAGAGGGTGGAGGGGTTTGAAAAAGCTCACTGTTTATCCTGAGTTTTTTACTAACTGGTTTTGAAACAGCTGAATACCTGAGGGTCTTGTGGCTTACAGTGGTGGCAGAGTTGACCCCAGGACACATGGAGTTGTCTTGCAGTCAAAAGAAGTAGGCAGATGCAAAAGTAGGTAGATTGTGCAGTAGAAGCTAAATGAGTAATGCACCATATGACAAATGATGTGAAAGAAGATATGGCAAGGAGGATCACTGAAATGGCAGGATCTTTGAGGGAAATTAGGGCAGCCATAAAACAGAGCCTGGTATTTCTGAAAGCAGTCCTGAGAATTTATTTTAGCACATTAATATTGAGCAAGTATTCCTGGAGATACTCTGGGGGATGATAGATGGATTCAAGGTATTGGTACTAATCACTGTGGTTTTAAGTTTTGGAGCAGAAATACACTTGGCATCACTAATCCAACTGGACTTCTGATGGGAAAATTACATTCTTTGGGAAACAATTTAGAAGGTCAAAGAAAAACCAGAAAGACCTTCTCCAGCAGCGATTTCCCCTGCTCTCTAAACTGTCTTTTAGTGTGGTAATAACTCCAGAATGAAAGGATCTATTCTCACCTTCCAGATGAAAGGGCTAATGCAATTTAAAATTTTTGCATGCAAAGATTTTATGGCTTGGTAACCAGCCATGCTTGAAAGCAATCCAGGATGGGATAAACACGTGAGAGAGCGCTTGGCTGAATTTGACCCTTTCCTTTTCTCCCCTTTCTCTTGCAGATGGGGGCGATGATCGGTCAGAAGCGATCCTCGCGGAGAACCACGTGGATGGCACCACGGGGATCCTGAGCGGAGCAGGAGGGAGGAAGCCCATGAAAACAGGCATGAAGGAGCTGGCGGTTATGAGGGAGAAAGTGAATGAGCAGCAGCGGCAAATGGGCAAAGTCAGCAAGCCCCATCACAACCATGAAGATTCAAAGAAGTCGCGGATGTCAACGGGCAGGGTCAGTGGGCAGAGCGCATGCAGGAGGGAGACGAAGGCAGAGGGAGTTAATGGAGGCAGATGTGGCTCGCCTGGGAAATGCTGAATGCAAAAGCCTTAGTGACATTTGCAACAAACTATCTTAGAAAAAAGAGGAGAAAAAGAAAATAGAAAAGAAAAGCAAACATTTATTTTGGCCTGAAGCTGGGGCTGAACACGCTGTCTGATGAACTTTAATCTCCTAGTGAGGAGGCATTATTTTCATTGCAGCTACACCTCAACAAAAGAGCAGGAGGAAGGGGGTCCTGCTGGCTCAGCAGCTACCTCTGCAGCAGGACCGAGTGTGCCCTCTGCCCATGGCCTGGCTTTCTCACACCCTTTTCCCCTAAGTGACTGCCAGGGACAGCCGAAGGGGATTTATGAGGGGCCTCTGCCCTTTGCAGGACAGCCCCACTCCAGGTTCAATGGGAACCAGAGCCCTCTAGGAAGGGCTGTGATTTGGCATTCAGCAGGGAGAATGCCCGGTGTCCTCCTTGTCCCCTTCCTTGTCCCCATTTCTGTGCCCTTCAGTCTGTGGCTATGGTTTCCCTCTAGCGGGCAGCTTGGTCAAGGCAACTGGGATGGAAGGCCATGCCAAAATGCCCATAGTACATGTTTCTACAAATGAGAGGGCAGTCTGTAGTGGAGGGAGAGAGCTGGGGGACAGAGAGGAGCTTTAAGGGAGAGCCCTCATCTCCTCGAAGGGAAACAGGCAAAGCAGAGGTTCACAGCCCTGTCCCCACGACATGCACTCTCTGTGCCTCTGTGCCCTTGCTTCTGCTGCACTTGGGTCAAATCTAGCCTATCTGGGTGGTTTGTGTGTGGGGAGATCTGGCTCCATGGCATGGTGCAGGCGCTGCCAGCTTGGAGAGCCTCTGTGCTGCTGCTTCTCCCCTGGAAGAAAGGCCAGTGATGGAAAAGCACAGAGGGGCAGGCTTGTGCTGGCTAATGTTAGGCTGACTGCAGCTGGGCTGCCTCAGCTGGGAGTCCTGGCTTGAGGCTGCTATGGGAGTTAGAGGAGCAAGAGTGATGCCTTGCTTCTCTCAGTGATGCTGGTCCCTGGAAGAGTGGAGGCATTTCAAAGTGTATCTCAGGAATTTCAAGGTGCATTTCTTAGTCTGGCAGTGATGCTGTTCCCATTGGGACCCTTCTGGTCAGTCTGAGTTAGTGGAGAGTGAACCCTGCTTTTCACATCACCCTGCATCACCCTATCACTTAGACAGTGAGACTCGTGGAAGCATCTCTCAGGCTTCCCTTCCTCAGTATATTCAGGGCCTGTGACCTGGTGCTGCTCTGGCTCTTGGCAGTATGAAGATTTGGGTACATGGCAGAGGGGAGAGAGAAATCCTGCTGTGCATTAGGGGTGCACGTAGCTATGATCTGGAGGTGCGGGGGCACAGAGGAGCCCCAACTCTTTGGAACTGCTTCTCCACCACACTGCAGGAGGCTTAGGAGGGTCAAAACCCTTCACAGCTAGCCTGTTGTCCCTTCCTCTTCAATTTCTCAGGAAAAGTGAAGGTACCACAGCCTGATGCTTAGGAATGCAGGAGAACAATGAGCAAACTGTAAGCAAAATTGAGCAAAAGAGGAAAGTAGCTGATTAGCAGAGGCAACACTGCCCTCTGCTCCATGAAGTTTCCCTGGTACTGTCGCTTGTCACTGCCCCTTCATGGCCAGGCTATGCCTTGTTTATACTGTGTGTGAGAGGTGTGTTTGTGGGTGTGAGGCGCTTGTGTGTGTAACAGATGGGATCTATGTGTGTACCAATGTGTGGGGTATGTGCATGGTAAAAAGGTGTTGAACATGTATGTATGCGCTCGGAGATGGTGGTGGAAGCAATGTGTGTGGAGGCGGGGGGATCCATATGCAAGGATGTTCAGCGGGGTGCATGTGCATAGAGGTGTGTACATCTCTGTGCATACATCTGTGTGTCTATCTCCATGTAAGGAGTTTGGGCGCAGAGGCAGGCCCGGCAGTGGGATTCTTATCTCACCAGCACTGGCATTAACTTAAGGTGCCAGCAGCAAAGTTCATGACAAACCTGTGTCCTGAGGACTTGGCTCAGCCTCCCAAACAGGGATGTGTGTGGGGTGTCCTGTGTTCATCTTTGCTGGCATTTCCATAGTCTGAGGCATTGAAACTGTCTGTGTTCCCATTGTCCTGATTTTTTGTTGTTGTTTTCTGCTTTCTTGGCTTTTTTTCAGACTCCTTGTCAGCAGGAGTTGGATCAGGTCTTGGAGCGCATCTCCACTATGAGGCTGCCAGATGAACGAGGTCCCCTGGAACATCTCTACTCCCTTCACATCCCCAACTGTGACAAGCACGGCTTGTACAATCTCAAACAGGCAAGTGGGGGAGCCCCTGGGCCAACTGCACTCCCACCAGCAGCCCTGGGCTCAGCAAACATCCCCTCACACACAGACTCAGGACACACACAAAGTGGGCTGGGCTAATGTTGCACACAGTGTGAGGCATGAGGTAAATGGCAAATGTCACACGTGACACAGGCAGTGATGCCTAAATGCATCTGGAGCCTTGGGCTTGCAAGCAAGGATGTGTGCAGGCAGCCCACCCACACAAACACAGTGGTGCATTGGCCGTGTGCAGTGGCACGCTAGGTTTTGTGCATGCATGGAGAGCCCCAGGGCAAGCACAGGCATGCTCACGGCAGCAGAAGACCTTCACAGCCATGCATACGGCTTCAGTGGTGCTTGCGGCCTGCTTGGTGGAGTGGCGCCTCCTGAGGTGCTGAGTGGGGAGGGGACCATGGCAATGTGCAGAAGCCCTTCCCTGGGCATCCCCAAGTCACAGCTGGCCCATGAAACTGGGCTGAAGTAGCTCTGTGAAGTGCAGTGGTGCAACGAATCCCTGTGAAGATGATGAACCCATTTAGCTCACAGTTCACTCTTCCTCTAGAGGGCCATTTAGCAGTCTAGATCCATTTTCTTGAGACCTGAGCCAAGTATTGTCCTGGCTGTGTCCCGCCACAGTGGAAAAGTGGAGAGGGGCTGAAAGCTGGCCAGGCCTGCAGACAGAGCAGAAAGAGCTTCTTCTGGGGTCAGAATGGTTTCTAGCACACTTTACTCATTTTCCTCTACAAATCGAGACCATTCCCCAGGTTTCTGGGGGGAATTCCTTGCACACAAGGTTGGGTTGGGATGCAGCACACTTCTGAAGATGATTATGGGCCCCCAAACCACTCGAATGATTCTCTACTTAATGTGTATCTGAATTCTGACTTGGCTTTGTTCATGTGAAAACAGCAGGTGTCAGTGACTGAGGCATGGGGAAAAAATGCCTTATGTCTGCTTTAATGTTTAGCATTTAGCATCCTTCACAAACCACTCACGTAGAGCCAGATAAGGACCAGAGAGGGATTTTGTCTGCCAGGCTATTGCGCAGTCTTCCCCTGCGAGGCCGAGGGATGTCAGAGCAACCTCTGGCTCTTAGAAAACCATGGTGCTTTGTGAGCCTTCTGCTCAGACACTGCTGCACCTCTCACAGAGCAGTGAGCAAGGACTCGGCTGTGGGGAGGCACAGAGCTGAGTGTGCCATATCTCTTGTTTAAGGGTCTGCTTCATCTGCTAGCCCTGTGTAGTTGGTGGCTGGAGGTGCTGGGTACACCAGTTTGCTGAGGCAGCAGCATGTGCCCATGTGATGGTTGTGAGTGCCTGGGTTAGTCTGGGCTTCCTGGGAACTTGGAATTTCTCTTCTATGAATGAATGCAGTTCATGGAAGCAAGTTGTTAGGCACAGGTTTGCTTCTAGGTGTGCTTTTTCTGGAGCTGTTCTGGGAGGTTTCCAGCCCTCTGCCTTCGTTCAGGGCTTGACCCTGGGCATTCCTGGTGCCTGCGGCTCTTGTGAGCAGCTGCTTGGCAGCCTGAGCCCTGGCCTGTCTGTCAGTACAGGCTGTATGTCACACTTCTGGCTGTGGAGGTCCCTTCCACAGAGGACCTCACAGGAGTCCTGGGGAGACATGTGCTCCAGACATGGGCTTCATGGCCTCATCTTCACGTGCTGCACTCAACATATCTCGAGCCATCAGCTTTCCTGTGTTGCAATTGTCTCCACTCTGCAGGCTGTAACCCTTCTAGTACATCATTGTGAATCCAATTTAGCTATGGATCAGCACTGTTATTTAGAAAGCGAAGCTTTCTGAAGAGCACCCTGCATGTCCCAAGGGCCCCTTGCCAGCCATTCTCCTAGCTTCCGAGCCTGACCCAAGGAGAATGTCCCTATCTTGGACCAGGGCATGAGCATCTCCAGGGAGGCTAGAAGGGATATAAGGGATAAAGAAAGGGATGGGAGTCAAAGTGGCAGGAGGCTGAGCAGAGCTCTGATGGTAAAGGGCATCAGAAGGACATGGGCCAGGACTGTGGGTAGACTGAGGAGGGAAGAAACTGTGTAAGAGATGAAGGAAGATGTAAAGGAGAGAAGGTAGGTATCACCCAGTGCCATCACCCACTGAGCAAAATTGCTTTGACCAGGTTTACCCATCTAGTTCAAGGCCTTTTACCGAAGCGCTTAAGAAAGTAAGTCACTCTGACTGTCATCACTGGGGGAGTCACCCCTGGGTGCACCTTTTCCCACCTAGGGTCTAACTCAGACTCTGGAGCTGGCTGTGTGCCTGGCCTAGAGCACAGGGCAGTTGTGTTTTTTGCCTGCATTACCTGGGCAGAAGCTGGGCCTCCACCTTCCCCCACACATTTGGGTGGTTTCACTGCAAATTAAACCATTGCATAATGATGGTTTCATAGTGAGGAGAGTTAGGAGTATTACTGCATAATTGCCCACTCATTTCAGTTGACTCTTGTCCTAGGTTAAATGTCTACTGCTTTGCAGATTAACTTCTTGGCTTCAGGCCCATCATTTATTAGCTGGTGGGAGACCAGGATGAACTCTGTATTGTCACTGCACTCCCACCAGCCCCTCACAGCCACCCTGGGTTCTTGCAGGCCAGTTGTAAGCTAGTGGGTCAGCCAGGAGGTGTGCAGAGAGGGGCTGGGGAAAGCTAGGGGCACGGGACAGGCCTCAGGAGAGACGTGGCGTTAGAGATGGGAGAGTTGAACCTCCTGCTCTGGTTTGAAATTGAAGCGTACTCAGATTTTCCTGGCAGGGGGCAGAGGCTCTTAATCAAGTAGCCCAGGAGAGCAGCTTCCTCCTGTGCCCTGCCTGCCTCCTCTCTTCTCCAGTCCAGCCCAGTGCCTGAGTGCATCTTCCCTGGGGTGTTTTGCCCAACAAAAATTTGCAGCTGGACAAAACTGGCTCCTCTCTCCTTGCTGTGGAAAGCTTCTCCATCTGTTGCTTTTCTCTCAGTTCTCTCTAAGCACAGCTAAAAATGCTCTAATAATTTCTCTTCCCAGCCTGTGGAAACCTGGGAGTTGGGAAGCACACAACATCCTTGCCTCTGTGGCAGTGCATCCAAGGTGCTGAGGGCAGAGTGCGGGGTGTGTGTGTGTGTGCTGTGCCAGAGCCAAATGCTACCCCTGGCACGTGAGGAGTAGTCACAGGGTCTTAGAAAGCACCAGGTGCCACAAAAAGCCTGTGTTCAGGAGAGAGCTCAGAGGCAGCCAAACACCAGCTTGCCCAGGGCTGTCCTGTAGTCATGAGTGAATGGCACCTGGATGCAAGCACATCCTCCGGCCACGTATAACTGATCCCGTGGACAGGACTCAAGAATTTCTGTAGTTTTCATGGCTGAGCCTTTTCTTTTTTCAGAGCTACTCCCTCTCCTTGGTCAGGAACATTAAAAAAAAAAAAAAAAAGAAAAAGAAAAGCATGCTCTTCTGAGATAATCTTCCTCCCTCTCTCCCTCCCCTGTCCCACCTGGACACTTATACTCTGCCTCACCCGGCAGGGTTTGAGTGCACCTGGAAGGGCTGCACGACTGCACATTGGCCATAGCTATAGAGAGGGAGAAGGGACCAAAAAATTATTTCTCCCTCCTCCCTGCCTTGCTCTGACCATGGCCAAACAAGGCAAACGCAATGCGATGCAGCCCTGCTTATTCCTGTCTGCCTCCAGAGAGCTGCAGCATGGGAGCCACACGGGCCAACGGGCTTTTTTAGATCAGGTTTGTCTATGTGTTTGCCTGATTATGAGTTTGAGTCTGTGTCACAGATGAGTTAGGAGTGGTGGAGGAGAGGGGGAAAGGGGAACAGCATCACAGTGTGGACACAGCTTTGTCTTCCGCAAAACCCGCAAGGTGCAGAGAGCCTGGCCCAGCCTCCTGGGACCAGTTTGGAGGTCAGTGCTGCCTGGTTGACTCAGGCAGGTCTCCCCTTGCCTCAGTTTCCCTGTCAGCATGGGAACTCCCTGATGCCGGTCCCCAAGGCTCCTGCATCCATGTTTGTGCGGCACTTCACTGAAGGCTGTCAGGGAAGCTGGGAACCCTTCATCCCCCAAGCTGGAGCCCTCCTTGCCCCCGCCCCCCAATCCAGCTGCATCTGGCCTGGCAAGCTAAGGCCACCTTGAAACCCACTTTCTCTCTGTTGAGGTTTCCTGAGCCAAGTGTCAGCTCATTTTTGTTTGCTGCCCTGAGATGGGGCGCCAACAAAAGCATTCCCAGTTGCTCCTACCTCCTGTGGGCCAGTGCTGGGGTGGAGGGTGCCTGGATGCAGTCTCATGCTGGGAACTTTTTTTTTTTTCTTCCTCTCTTTTCCTGCACTTTATCCCCCTGAACAAGTCTGCATTTTGACCTTGGTCCAGCTGCAGGAAATGGCTTGAATTCAGCTTTAGTGAGCACACGCAGAGCCCAGTATGCTGGGGTAACCTCTGCCACGGGGCCTGGCTCCTGCTGTGCCCTGTTCAGGGCTGTAGCTCAAAGGGATTGAGGTGTGAGCACATGGAGCAAAGTGCCTGCAGCTCTGCTGGGGTGAGAAGTGGATGATAGCCTTTAGATCAAGAAACTCTTCTCAAACCAGGCTAGGATTTGGGGGCGATTTTGGGGTCCAGGACATGCCGTGGTCCCTAGCTCTGTGCTGGGACACGCTGAGACCCTGTTTCACACATGTTTGGGTCTGTTGGACCCTCCTTTCATGTTTATTTTGTTTAGGCCAATTTGAAGGTGAAATGAAGCTTATGCCAGCCCTGTGTCAGTGTTTGTCTCATCCCCCTCCCCCAGGGATTTTTGACCCTGTGGATTGTTTTCAACCATGGACAAAAGAGGACAATGAGTCTTGGAGATGATCATTTACATGTTTGTTAAAATCAGCTGCTTGGTCCCAGCATAGCACCAAAGGAAGAGGTCCAGCCTTCAGCATGGACCTGGCGCAGTGATGCTTGCACAGCACGTATCTGGTGTGGCTAAGTCTGGCACCCCTTAATCTTGCTTAAATCTAAACTTGTGCCCTGCTGAATCTTCAGATGAAGCCCAGGCTTGCTTGGGCTTTCAGAGGGAGGGTTGGAGGGTGGGGGGAATGTTGTTTTTTTTCTTTCGTTTCTTTGGCTGCCAGCTCACTTGTGTCCCGTTCTTCGGTGCAGTGCAAGATGTCGGTGAACGGGCAGCGCGGCGAGTGCTGGTGCGTGGACCCCATCCATGGGAAGGTGATCCAAGGCGCCCCCACCATCCGTGGGGACCCCGAGTGCCACCTCTTCTACACAGCCCACGAGCAAGAGGACCGGGGAGCACACGCCCTGCGGAGCCAGTAGCCGGACGTGAGCCTGCTGGTGGGAGGCAGCTCGCCGTGGCCCCAGTGCTGGATTTTATATGGGTTTCAGCATGGCTCTTTAGGCTCTGCACGAGACTGGGGTTGGGTCCCGCGTGCTGCCCTCCTTCCCCTGCTGCTGGCCTCCCGGGGAGGGACGGGGCGACGGGAGGGGAAGGGCAGTGAGGGGATTGCTGGGAGAAGGGACTGCTTTCCTATAGTCTTTCACCCAATGTAAACCAGAGCACCGGTCTTTTTTTTTTTTTTTTTTTTTGCCCCTTGCCTCGCAGCCCTGCCCTCCCTGCCGGTTTGCGGCACGTCCCAGCTCCGTCCCCCGCCGCGGCGGCTGGCGGGGACGAGGCTGCCACTGCCCCGATGCCTCCAAAGAGGTGAAACTGCTCCTGATGGGCGGGAGGGGGGAAAAAAAGCAAAAGTGCACCCTTTCCCCCTCCCTCCCTGCCTTCCCCAAGACCAAAGACTGTAAATACTGTGTCGCCTGCCCTTCGCATCCCACCGGCCCTGCCGCGTCGGCCCGGCTGCCGGTGGCGTTCATCCAAGTGCGAGATGCGCTGTGGGAGGGAGGGAAGGGGGAAGAAGCCCCCTGGGTTTCCCAGCCAGACCGCGCCAGCGCGAGAGCGCCCGTGTCGCCGGAGGCGGCAAGGGAAAGGGACGGGGACGACGGGACGAGACGGCCCCCTCCTCCCTGAAACGCCACGCCACACGGCTGCGCCCGGCGCCGAGGTGCAGCTGGCCCTGCCGGAGCTGGCTCCCCGCTGCGGGGCCGTGAGGACGGGCCAGGGGCGACGGTGCAGTTAAAGGCTGGGGTTTGAGGGGGCTTTGGAGGGCTAGTGCCCAGTATTTCTTAGGACCAGCTTTTGCTGAGGGAGCTGTGGTGAGCTTGCGGGGACCAGGTGGAAGGATGCCTGTGTAGATTTAGGATAACAAGCCAGGGAGTGTCTCTCTCTTTCTCTTTCATTCTTTCCTTGTTTCTAAATAGGATAAAACCCATCTAAAACCTGCACTCCCAAGCAGCTGCCCTTGTCCCTCCGTTCTCGCTTGGGACTACAGTGAGCATCTGCTATTCAGCACAGACTTTTTTTTTTTTTCCCTAAGTACAGTACAGTATATATCGTGCTTTGTAAAGGCCCTGAGACACACGCACTCCCCCCCCCCGCTGCCCACACACACATTTGTATAGGTTTGATCTGAGCAATTCCAGGCGCACCGAGAGGTTTTGCGCTGGACGTGCTGCTCCAAGGACAGATGTGTCTCTGCCGTTATTTCACCTGTTGATTTGTTTCTGTACAGAACGCACCGACGCTGAGAATAAATAACTTCCCCGTCACCTAAGCAAGGAGATTTTATTATTTTCTTCCTTTGTTTTTTTTTTAATACAGATACCATTTACAGAGCAATTGCAAAAGTCCTTCTTATAGTAAGACCCTCAGATTGTTTTTTTCCTAGATGAAACCAAGGGCAAAAATGAAGCATCTCCCACTTTTTGGCAAACGAGTAATGACCGTGGCCTCCGAGCTTGGCTGCTCCAGGGGCTCAGGGTGAATTTCCTGCACAGGGAGGTGCAGGGAGAGGCGGGGAGGGCTCCTACATGAAGGCTGCGCTTGCCAGCGCCTGCTCACGGGGCTGTGCATGGGGCCACGAGCCACAGCCCATGGGGATGCTTTGGGAAAGCGCTGCGTGGTTTGACAAGGTCACCTGGAGCAGGGCCAACCCAGGAGGCAGCAGGGCTTGCAGCAGCGAGGGGAGAGACCCAGAGCTGTCTACGAGCCAGCGCTCGCCTGCGGTAGCGTTGGGGTGGGGAGGATGCAGCAGCCCTTGACTTGCTGGTGCATGAGCTGCTTTGCAGGGCATGGGTACACCGGGCACTTCTGCTTGCAAAGCGGGGGGAGAGCTCACCAGCCTTGAACTGTGCGAGTCCAAACCTGCAGCCCAGCCATGGTGGGAGCAACCACTGGTGGCTGCAGGTGCACAGAAACTCACACTGAACCATGCAGGAGAGGCATGGCAGGATCTCTGGGCTATGCACCTCCTTTGGGGCCTTTGATCTGAACAAGGGGAAACAAAAAGCCCAAGAAGTTTTGCAGGGAGGGGAGTGCTGGGTTTTGCTTTTTATTTTTTTTTTTCTTCTTCTGCTCTCCTTCTTGGCTCCACATTTCAGATCAAAATGCCTCAGAGAATCTCTTCAGATGAAGCCCTTCCTCATGTTTGTGCAGGAGTTTGGAAGTGGCAGTGGAGAAAAAAAGGAATGGGATCTCCTTTTGGGCTGGAGTAGGAAAGTATGGGGTGTACATGTGTGTATATACAAGAGGGAAAGCGTGAAAGAGAAAGAAAATGCACATACATGCAAACCCCAAATAACTCTAAGAAACAATACTACCTGTTTTCTGTTAACATCTACGATTGTTTGCTTTTTTAATGTAAACCTTGCACATGCTGGCTCTCATCTGCAATTTGTACTTTTTGTTTGGTTTAGGAATCAGGAAGTTTTCTTTTGTGTTTTTCTTTTCTCCTTTGGAAAAGCTGAGCTTCGTAAAGTTGGAATAAATTAATTGGGACGCCAGAAAACTGTCATCTTCCCCCCTTCCCACTCCCCTCTATTAATAGAACATGTTTTCTTGCCTGATGCATCACACACATTTGGCCTGTTCAGCTTTTGTCTGAGGGGTGTTGTAAACACTGGGCCCAACAAGCGGCAATGGGAGTTAGTCCTTTTATCGTTGTTGGTCTCAGTTGTGTGAGCAGAGAAAGAATGGTGTCACTCACCCCACTGACGCACTATATTTCTGCTCTGGACATGGTATACCATAATTCTGCAAAATGCAACTGGTGTCTTCGAATCCTTGACTCAGAGACTGGATGGCGTGTGTGCTGAGACCATCTCCCCACCTGAGAGCAAACAGATTTCATGGAAAATGCTGGTTTCTTCGTGCTTCTCTTGGCGGGAAGGAAGGGACTGTGAATACCCTGTCTGGTGTGATGCTCATGGAGATGGTAGCTGCATAAGCTACCAAGAGGACCTTGTGAGCAGTTTCCTGCCCTTCGTTTTTTCAGGTGAGTGGGAGAGCAGCTTTGCTAGGCCAGAAAAAAGTCTGTCCTGCCCAGAGCTGGGGCTGCTGGCAGATGCTTAGGTAAAGGATAAGGGAGCTTGGCCTCTCCCAGCTTGCAGGGCTCAGTATTTTGAGAGATTTCTGACTTTTAGCTGTTGTGTCTGATCATACTCCAGAGTAGCCAGCAGGTGGGCCTGTTCTCCATGATTTCAACTAGGCTCTTCTAGGACTCTTGCTGCACTTTTTCTCTCCTCTGCGCCTTGTGCAAAGAGTGCCTTGGCTGAACAGTGTGCTACACAGAGGAACCCAGCTGGCCCTCCCTTTTACTTGTGGAAAGCAAGCAAAATTTGAGCTGGCTGAAAATCCAGCCTTAGTGTTTCTGTGCTGTGTCTTTGCCCAGCACGAGCTGCTGTGAAGCTTCAGCGATGAGTGGAGGAAGGCCTGGGCTGCGGTACAGGACAAGGATGCCTGTGGCACCACTGGCTGAGCTGCTCAGCTCATTGGGCCCTGAAAACAGGTCCTTGAAGGTCCCACACCTTCTTCCAGGGTGAAGACAGTGCCAAAGGGAGCATGACAGCACAACTTAGGACTTTGGACACAATGGGGAGGCAGGGAGAGAAAGAAAAGAAAAGAAAAGCATGCTGTATTCAATTAAAATTGCAGCATTGAGGGAGAGGCCCCTTGTGGCTTGGGGTTAACCAGCACCCTCGTGAGGAATGTGCTGTGGATGGGATTGAGCCCTGGATTTGCTCAGTGATGCCAGTGCCAGAATCGGGGTGAGGATGATGTCCCTGTGGAGCCTGGGAAGCTGCAGTATCTGGCCTGGCGGTGCTAGTGAGGGCTTGCAGAGCGTAATCCTGCTAATGGCAGGATCGGCTGCATCCGGCTGTTGCATTCATCCAGCTGGAGAGGCTTCTGGGAGGGTTGTGTGCCTCCCACCTTTCTTGCACAGCCTGTCTTCCAGCCAAGCAGTGGGCTGTCTAAGCAGGCTGTGCCGAGGCACCATGGGTGCAAGCTGTGCCCTCACTGGCACTGTGCAAGCACCACTAGGGTGGTGTCCTCCAGCCGGTGGAGCAACACATGCTCCTTCCCATGGGGACTGCAATGTGCTCTTGCATAGGGAAACCCTGGGAAGCCAGTAGCCAAGAGGGTGCTGAGAGCACGGCAGGTGAAGAAGATGAATGATGGACAGTGGAGGCTTAAGCCCAATGTTGGTCCTGACATGCACGATACGAGGAGTGTGATGCCTAGGCTCTAGAGATATTTTGGCAGCCAAATCTCATGCTGATGCCAATGGTGTCCAATGATGTTATCAGTTGAACCTTTTGGGTGTTCAGTGCCTGTATGTCTCTGGACCCTGCAATGTGTAGATGGCTGCTATTTTCCTTTTTCCTTTGGCCTTCACAAAGGCAGCAAAAAAAAAAAAAAAAAAAAAAAAAAAAAAAAAAAAAAAAAAAGCCAGATGCTTTGCCATCTGGCTTCTCTACTACATACCAGGATGTCTCATGGGGCAGAGGCCAGAGAACCTGAGGAAAATGGTCATGACGTGAGGGCTGGAAATAGGACAGGTACATGTGGCAAGGCAAGGAGTGAGCCTAGGGGTGAGGATGAAGCCAAAAGGCAGTGGGAAAATGTATCAGGGAAGGAGGCAGCAAGAGTGCTGGGCTGGAAGGGAGGTGGGTAGGACAGGTGGTGGGAGTGTGGAGGAGGATGGGAGAGGGAGAAGGTGGGCAAACGAGCAAAATCAACACTTAATAATGTTGTTACTGTGTCTCTGGAAGAAGCTGATGGCAGCTCCCCAGGTGATAGGGGATGATGGTAGCTAGCGCTGCAGGGCAGAGTGGGCACCTCCTGGTGACTTCTTGGGGCTCCTTTCAGGTGTTAAGGATGCTCCATGCTAGGGATGTCCTGCTCAGAGGTGGCTGCAGAGGTGCCCAAGCCCAAAGCCTGGTTGTGCCTGGTATTGACCTCCTGTGTGAGGAAGAGCAGAAGCAGAGCTGGCTGGAGGAGCCTTTGCACTTGGGCCAAAAGCTGGTGTGTGTGGGGGGGTGACAGGAGCCATCAGCCTAGCCAAGGGGGAGCACAACCAGCCAAGCTCCCTGCAGAGGGGCAGAGGGATTTGGGGAGAGGGAGCAAAGAACTTCTGCTTATGTTTCACCAGGGTCGTGGCACAGCCTCAGTGGTTACATGCAAAGGTGTTACAGCTTGGCTCCTAGGCGCTGGGTTTTCTTCTGAGTCAGCTTTATGCACCCTGTGCTCTAAGTAACTGTGTGTGTGTGATTGAACTACCAGGAACTAGTCATCAGCAGAAACCCCAGCAACACTGATGTACATGCACAAAACTCTAGACACTGGCAGAATATACTTCTAGTATAGCATAAAAATTATACACTAGTATAAAATATACTCTATATTGTAAAACTCTATCCATATCTATGTATAGCTGTATCTGTTTATATGCATCTGTATAGCCTGTTGTAAGGAGTATGATTTTCTGGCCCGAAGGCTGGGGGGGGGGGGGGATGATTTTTTTGGACTGTTAAGCCTGTGTTTGATGCCTGTGTGGCTGAAAGCTGCAGCAGTCATGACTCCTTGTCTTGAGGCAGTGCAGGCAGTGGAGGCCTGGCTCCGCACGCCTCCTGGTGCCGGCCGCAGCGCTGTGCGGCTCCCGGGCCTGCTGGGGGATGCCAAGGGAGCGGAGACACCAAGCAGGCCTGGCCTTTGAGGGGCTGCATGTTGGGGGAGGGAACGGGCAACAGCACTGGAGGTGCAAACTGCTTGCTTTGCTCTCCTGAACTCAGCCTCAGGTATACTATGGGGCAAAAGGGGACTGAGCGGTGCAAATGGGGTGGAGAAGGCAAGTCTGCATGCCTGGTGACCCACCTTCTCCATTGAGGGGGGTAATTGTGCTCCCTACTAACCTCTGAGCAGGTGAAGAGGTGAGGCTGTAATGTGGGATGATAGTGGTTTTTGGGAGGCTGGAGGGCAGTGTCTGTGTGGTAGGAGGAGAGATTGGACCCAGCATCTGTGAGAAGGTCTCCAAGGGCTGAGACTAGCTCTTTGCTGACAACTGCTGGGTTGGGCTCCCAGCAGGCATGAAGCAGTGATGCACAGCCAGACGTTTGGGCAAGCCTTCCTGCTGCCCAGAAATTTTCGAAGCTCAGACATCAAGTCTGAAGCCAAATCATAGGCTCGATCTGTGGTTGCAGCTGGGGGCTCAGCTTCTCCTGTTGCCACTTCTCTTCCCCCCCCCCACCCCCCCCACACACATAAGAAGGCCAAAAGCAGGTGCTGCACCCTCAGGGTGCCCTGCTGTGCATCCTGCCACAGCAGAGGCATCTCTATGGGGAGGCACTGGTCATGTGCTCTGCCAGCCCTCTCTACTCTGCCTGCAGCAAGGGCACTGGACTTGCATGCAACCTGCCTCCAAGGATCAGGATGACGCAAACCCAGGCTGAGCTAAGCCAGTGCCACATCCTTGAGAAGAAAGTGGTACTGAAAACAGGGTTGTTCTCCAATTTTAGGAGGCTGTACACTCCAGCTTGCACTTTTACCATCGCATGACTGCCTTAGCAGATCGCTCTGGTGTAGCAAGCTCTCCTAACCATCGCCACCATGTTGTACCTCTGCCTGTACTTCCCTCCATCACTCCTATAATCCTGCCTCTGGCTCTCTGGACATCTAAAGGGCACAGATGTACTGATGGCTGGAAAGCGTGAGGGTTGGATGTCTAGCTAGGACACGTTCGTTAGCTGGAGCCACTCACTGCTGACCCCCGGCACGCAGACACTCCACGAGGGTCAAGCACAAGCTAACTGAATGCATAACTTTATTAAATAAATGCTTTGTCATGAGAAAAGACAAAGATCAAAGAGTAACATAAATTATAAGTTGAATAAATAGTATACAGCAATCTTCACTTTTTAATAAAACGTGAGATTTTTTTTTTTTAAGTACAAAATGCTAAACAGAGCATTAAGCTCTTCTTCCATTGTCAGTTTTTCACAAACTGCTTTTTTTTTCCCACCAGTATGATTATGAGTATTTGTTTACTGGAAAAAAAAACAACAAAAACAAAACAAAACGAAACAACAGAGCTACCGTATGTATGTAAAGCTATAAAAAGCTACCGTAAAATGTGTAGTGAGTATTGCTTAAAGATAAAAACCAGGCAGGAAACTCGGAATCTGGTGTGTTAACAACTGTGTTATAATGGTAGGTAACTTGGATGGTGACGTCTGTCCCGGTGGCAGTGATGGGGTTGTTGGCTGGGCTAGGGAAGGGAGCACAGTACATAAGGTTCCTAGCCAGGGCCAGGACAGCGGTCTGGAAGTGAGGTGAATTGTCAATTGTTAAATATACAATGCTCCATTTGGGAAAAAAAATCAACAACAAAAAAACCAACAACAAAAAAGAGAGAGTCTTCAAAAGGCAGGGTAGGAAAAAAGGGGGGGGGGGGAGCAGAGAAATAGTGCAAAATGCTCTTGTACTAGTGGTTTTCAAAGTCCACTGCAGTACAGATGAGGAATAACCCAGCTGCTTAATGCCGCTCCCCTGGGAGGTCTGGTTGAAAGGTTGTCCTCACTTTCCTCGATCCTTTTCCTCTCCTTCTCAGACCCATATCTGACTTGGTACAAAAGCCTGTAGGGAGGAGGCCATGGCTGAAGACCCCCAAGCCCTGTGCCTTCCCAAGTGGCTGCTGACTCATGAGTCACCAGCAACTCCCCATGTGCCTTGGCACCCCTAAGCGTGCCTGGGCTCCCAAATCTTTCCCCTTCCGTTTTTCTCAGCGCAAAGGTAGAACAGGCTCCTTGATCCACCACGAAGTCCTGAGAACAGTGCGCCTCATTGCTGTTGATCCCGGGAGCTAGTGAACCATTTCAGAAGCCAGTCCTTCCCTCAGTCCAACCCCTATCCCATATATTAGTGCAGCCTTCAAACAGCCTCGTCCTTACAGGGAGCCTTTAAGAGTGAGTGGGCAGGAAGTTCTCACCACAGTTGCTCGGTACCATGGTCCAGTGGCAGAGCCAAAGGTGGCTCAGGCAGAAGAGAGGGCAGCATGGCCACCTCCTTGCCTCCTCTTCCTCTTCCTCAGGAGGCCTCATCACAGCCACATTGGTGGGGATGGGACCAGCAGTGCTGTCTCAGCCCTGGATTTGGAGAGTGGAGGCTGTCTGTAGGGAGATGTCAGTGCTGTAGGCTTGCAGGGCCAATACCTGAGACCTGCTTTTTAGGCAAAGCAGTGGGAAGCTTGGCTGGGGGAGTGGTGAGGATGACTTTGGAGGCAGCTATATCAGGGCAGGGGGTTACAGGCACCTAATCTGCCAATGCCCAGGGTAGCCCCACTACACTCAGGGAGTTATCCTGCATCCCCCTCCTTTTGGCTCCCTGTGTTGCCATAGGTGTTGCAGTGGTCCACATCAGGAGACCACTGCCAGGCCCACGGTTTGACTGCGTGACCACCAGCATCAGCTTGCAAGCTGTCATGAGCTGAAATCCTCTCCTCCAAGCATTGCCCCCAAAATACAAGGCCCAAGAGGAGCTGCTGTGCCTTCCCCCTCCTCCACTCCCATCCCATGAGCCCGTGGCCACCAGGCAGCATGTCTCTTTCCTCTGCAGCCAAAGGCTTTCAAGTTTCGGGAAATCAAACAACAAAACAAACAATTTTTTTTTAAAAAAAGCAAGAGAGCGAGTGGGAATAAGAGGGAGAAAGAAAGAAAGGAAGAATATTGGAGGAAGGTGGTACTGGCCTGTAACAGTCAGGAGGTTTTGCGTGGGATCAGCAAGCGGAGGAGACAGGAAGTGTTTGTGATAGTACCTCTGCAGCCCCCAGCCCCCCTTGCGGTTCTTCGGGGCTCCTCTTCCTTCTCCACTTGCTTTCTTCACCTCCATTCTTCATCCCACCATCATCAAATCATTAACTCCCCACCCTCCCTTTTTGAATAGACCAGGGCTCCATCAGCCCGACAAAGCCTGGAAGGGTCCTCCCCCTGCCCAAAGCCCCCTGGTGATGCTCCCCTCTAGCAAGGTGCTTGGCAGTCTGCCCTGCTCTTACATTTTGGAGGGAGCCAGATCTGCATTTGGTGGCACTTCCCTTCTTTTTGGCAAGGAAGGAGGCCTTTGGCCCACCTCCAAATGTCCCCTGCTGTGTTGTGGCTCAGGGCTCTGTGGAAGTCTCTTGGTTAAACTTAGTGCCTGCTGTGACTCTGGAGAGAGCAACTGGGGACCTATAAGGGCAGATGTATGTGGCCAGCTGCAGTTGCTCATGGTCCTGTTGCTCCACGCCAAGGAGGTGAAGACATCAGCATGGGAAATAAGAAGTTTTCCTTAACTTCTGCTCCTGTCCTTCCTTGGACAAAACCAACCTGAAGAAAGCATCTTGCTGGGGCCACGCTCCCACAGAGAGATGCTGGTGGTCCATGGCCCACCTGAACTGGAGCCTGGTGAGCAGGAGGCAGGAAAGCTGTTCAGTGTGCCCTGCTCAAGGGAGCCGAAACCATGCCCTGAGAGGCTGCTGAGGGTGCACAGCCAAGCAATGGAGGTGAGCCTTCACCAGAGCTCCTTGGTGCCTGAGTCCTTTTGTCCTAGCCCCACTAGTGGGGACTCACTTAACTAGGGAAACTCCTGCCTTTTTACTCAGCTCTGGGAGGCTAAAAAGGGCTTTTGAAGGAACAGAAACCCTTCCTCTGATCCAGAGCAAAGGCAGATTATGCCACACTCTACCCCAGTGCGTTGTGACTTCCCTGACACCCCAGGGAACACTGGCTCTAGCCCTGTTGCAACTGCCCACCACCTTGCCTGCCCTTCCCAGTGTGCAGCACACAGCGTAGCCTCCTGTGGTAGCTGTGCAAGGTGGCCAGAGGAAAATCAGCTTGCACATTGCATCCCTTGGTGGCATAGTCTTCAGGAGATGTCCTGCCCATCTCTTCCAGCATTACTCTCAAGACTTGTTGAGTCAGCAACTGTTCCTGGTGCATGCAAGTTTGTATCCTGAGATGGCAACGCACAGATCCCATACATCTCTGAAGCAGGGTGTTGCTCTCTTTCCTCTTTTCTTTTTTCGTTTTTTTTTTTTTTTTTTTTTTTTTTTCTGCAGGATCTTCTCCAAACATAAACTTAGCAGAGACCCTTGTCATGGGGAAATGAGAGAAAATAGTCCCAAAATTGAACACAAAAAAATAAAAACAATGAAAAGCAGGAAGGCAACTAACGGCAGTCTAAGCAGGCCTGAGTCAGTGGGTCTCTGCATTGTGGTTGCTGCTGTCACTAAACAAGGATCTGGATCCTGGGTTAGACATGAGGGCCTCGTTGCAAGGATATGATTACAGGGTGGGGAGATGGGGCTGAGGGGAAATCAGCTGTGGCAAACATGTAAGCAGTATCTCAATACAAAAGGATGGAGATTGACATTTTCCAACCTATGGGAAAGGCTATAAACAAGCCTTAAAAAAAAAATCTAAGACAAAGTGTTTTTTTTTTCCCCTTGGAGCAAATGATTTTTTTTTAGTTGTGACAAAAAAAAATAAGAAAAGGCTCCATAGCTGGTCTTCCTTGTGGCAGTAAAGGGCGGTGAAGATTTTTGGCCGCATCCCCCTGTCCCCACATGCACACGCTTACGTATGGATACTGATGACTATCTGTGGAATCAGTTCAGATGCACACCTCAATGTTCGCAGGGCCCTGATATACCTCCTAAGTCTGCTCCTGTGCTTAGTCCAGCAGATTTCTTTTTTTGGGGCAGCAGTTTTGAGGCAAGTTTTGCAAGGAGGCAAAGACACATCTGTGCACACACACGCTCACACACATACACAAACACATGCACACAACAAATGCTTCCACACCTGGATGGATAACTTTCAGAGTCCAACTTGTCCACAAACAAAGTTTCTGACCTCCCATTCAAGAGGAACTGAATTGAGAAGTATGTTACTTTTCCGGACTGTTTCTTTTTAAAGTCCACGAATATTTTGTGTCAGGTATTCGTGCTGTTGCAGGAGCTCTTTTTCCCTCCCCGGCTCATCTCCAGACATAAAGCAAATCATTTGACTCCTCCTCCCATTACACTGCTGCCTGGTCTGTGATGCTGTCAGAATCTGTCTGGATCCGGGGCAATCGTTTGAGAAGGAAATCCCATCGACTTGAGTGAGTCCCAGTGATGTGGGCAGGAAACTCCAGTGGACTGGAGTTAGGAGGGGAAATGCTGTTCACCACACGATTTCCTCTCGAGACCATTTACAAAATAACTAGCTAATAAAAAAATAAAAAATTCTGCCCACAACCCATACTAGAAAATCACCAACCAGAGAGCTTCCTACGTTGGCGTGACCTCTGTTCTGTAGCAGAGGGGTGCAGGTGGCATTGGGGAGAGGCACAGGCAGTCGCAGGATGGCAGAGTGGCCGAAGCTGGTTTGTCTCTGGCTCTGTCCTTTCCTTGCTAAGTCCTTGTTGTCAAGACGCTGCTGTAGATTCCAAGTCCTCAGTTTCTTCTGGGTTTTTCTCTTCCCTCTCTTTTCTCCTTTTCTCTTTTCTTTTCTTTTTTCTTCTTACATGAGATGAAAGGAATCGGAGTCCCGGGGCATGGGGAGGTGCGGAGGGGTGGGTGGAAGGGAGCCTGGGGTAGTGATGGGGCAGAGGGAGAGGGTGCAAGTTCACTCCACATTGCTGCTGTCGAATGCGTGACACTGCAGGTCTCCACTCAGGTAATCAGTCCCTGGCAGCTTCATGCCGTATTTGTCCACGCACCAACACAAGCCACGCTTCCGGCCTCGGGATGGCTTGCACTGAGGAGATATCCAAGGGGAGAGATCAAGAACTTGCCACAACATCTGTGTAATTCTCCTGCTGAAATTAAGGAGCAGCCCTATTGTTTGCCTCTGTTACTGCAGCAGTGCAGTCCTCTAGGGATGGGCTCTTACTCTCTGCTTTTACCACATCTCCATCCCTGCTGCTTTCAAAGCCTGAGGCAATCTGAGTTTTCCACCTCCCCCCCTGCCATGTCCTTCAAGATGCTCTTTTTAGTCAGGACCAGGCTTCGAGCTGTTAGCAGGGCCACTCACAACCAATTGCGCCGTCCGGCTTACAGCAACATCCTCATAAGCCCAGCAAATGAAAACCTCCAGCCTTTCCATTTTCAGCAGCATCAGTGAAAAACTTCCAAGCATGGGGCACTTCTGTCCCCTGCCCTTCTCTGTCTTGCTTTTGGGAGGGACCCGTGGGGTTCTTACCTGCTTTCGCTTGTAGAAGCCCTTTCTGTCGCAGTTCGGGAGGTGAACAGCCCGAGGGACCATTCGCTGGCTGCTTTTGAGCTCCTGCAGGGATGCCTCCATGTGCCTGCGGCAAGGACCCTGCCAAGTGGAGAAAGGGAGACACAAAGAGTCAGGAGGTGCCCAACTGGCCCTGAACAAGCGCCGATCTGCAAATGTCCCGGCATCCATTCTTTAAGGGGGCAAAACCCTCCTGCAGCCTGCTTTTCCATGAGAGCACCTTGGCTCATCGCGAAGGAGTAGAGGGACAGATGCTCACCAGCTCAAACTCTTGCCGGAGCTCAGGGATGACAACACGTGGGTGCGCTGTGTTCTCTGCCATGCCTACAAACTTGGCCAGGGTCAGCTTCTTCCGACGGTCTTTCTTCAGAGCCTCAGCTTTGAGCTCAGAGAGGCGCCCAGGCTTGGGCCGGTATGCCTTGGGTGGGTAGGTCTCTTCCGTCATCTCAGATGTGGTTGGCTCCTCGTGTTCTCGGGATTCTCTTTCTGGGGGGGGGGGGGCGGAGAGATATCAAACAATCAGTTCTCCAAGAGCTGACCAGCCTTGCTTTCGCACAGAGACCCTCTTACCTGATTCCAGAAAATATCTTTGCACTAGGCAGGAAGGGAATTAATGATCAAATAAGATCTACATAAATTTAACTCAGCATGTTGTTCTACAACTCCCTTCTCAGAAAGCCAAGGATGTCACTCCTGATACAACCCAGCAAGGCTCCAGCAGGAAGAAAATGATTCATCTGAGCTACAGCCCTTGCGTCAGCTGGTAGGGAGAGACTGTAGCAGCTGGCGGGTGCACCACACACAGCTCTCATACCCAAAGATGCTCTCTTTGAAAGCACTTTTCCCAGCCTCTGCCTAAGGTCCTGACTTTTATTCCACTGTGTGGGATGTGGTGTGGCTCTCACGTGACCCCAAACACAGAAGAGGAAGGCCTCTGGGAGCACAGAGGAGTCAGGAGTCTAGGTCAAGCTCCTACTTACAAGCCACTATCATTTACAATGTGTCAATGGAGAAGGACTGATAGGAAGATTATCCTATACCCAGAAAGGACAAGAGGACATACAAAATGTAGTGGAAAGGTCCCTCTTCAGCAATGGCAGGAGGATTAAGTGGCAAATTCATATCCCACACCCACTTACAGGTGCAGAAGCAAAAGCCAGGGACTCTCAAAGATGAGATGATTCCATATTCAATGTCAATCACCAACACAGCAAAGCCACCACATGGTCAGGCAGCTGCTTTGACAGTGAGGCCATAGACACAACTGAGAAATATTGCAGTCTCCACAGCCCTCAGTTCGCAGCCCCTGTGCTAGGGTGACCCATGCTTGTGAGACTAAACCAGCCCTGGTTCACTGGCATATACTCAGCAGTTGGCAAAGCCCAAGGTAACACTGCAGAGCAGTGCTATCTGACTGTGACCGTGACCACTGGTGCCAAACGGAAGAGAGGAGCATTTTTAAGCTCTACCCACTGCAGTTCCCTTTTTATATACTCCCTCCAGTCAGCCCAGTGTAACCTGTACTGACAGGATGCAATCAGGAGCTCTGCATGGTTATATATAGGAGAGAGCTGGTGACAATCTAAACTTGGCTGACTTGTGACCTTTAATACAGCCACTGAAGTGAAAGAGGGTTATTTCTGGACTAAATTTGAATACAGTTTTAAGCTCTCAAGGCTGCTGGTCTCCCAGTCATTGGTTCCAACTGGCCTGTGATAATGCCAGGTTGGTGTTGGGCCAGTAGGGAACCCAGCCTGTTCCCATCCCCTCCTGTGAACCCTCAGCAAAGATAACAAAGCAGCAATTTTGCCCCTCCTTGCAATCATCACTGCAAGTAAAACTGCATGGTGATGAAAGGAAAAGCTGAAAATTCCAAGCTGAAAATAAAAGCTGATAAATCCTCCCCAAGGCCGCCAGGAGTTTCCCTACAGATTGATTTCTCCCTAGAGCCTAGACGGAGCCCATGGGGGCTCTGCAGCCTGATGGGAGCAGAAAAGGAAGGCTCTGCACAGCCAGGCAGCTCAGGGATGCCTGAAGCAGTTGCTAGGGATGCCTAACAAATTCTGCCTGGCTGGGGGACATGCTCCTTGGTGGCAGAAGGCAGCAGAGGCCTGTCACACAGATCTAGTGTGGTGGCCTTGAAGCTGGCCAAGGGGAGAGGTTGATCTTGGGGCCCCCTAGCCTGCCATGGCTATCAGTCTCCCCTCCTTCTTTCTCAAGGCAAACTTGCCCTCTCCCAGCTCCCAAATACGCACATGCAAAACTGGAAAGTTTCCCACAGGAGCATTTGGGAGGCAGCCCTTTATTACTCTTTCCTTGAGCATCTTAGACTCAGCACCCTCCAAACTGCCCAGAGCAATGTAAATAACCCTATGTATCATCTCTGGGACCTGCACGTCTCCCCTGTATGGAATTCTCTTGCAATTTTGCTTCTTGATGCTCATGTGCCTGTTTTTTTCTTGCTAGAGGACTCAAAATCATTCAAGACACCAGGAGGGAAGTACCTCATATCACCAAGAAGAGACTCGCGCAGGGTCCTCCTGCTACAAATTAGCACCACGTAATGGAAGAGCCTAAGCTCATACTGGAGAATGCAGCACAAAGCAGGAGAAGCTTATGGAGCACAGCCCACCCACATGGGCAAGCAAACTAGGTTCAGAAAGAAGCAGTAAGAAAGAAAATGTGCCCTCAGCTGGTGGCTTATCTATTATAAGGGAATGATGGACAAGTGATAGGGAAGGGAATCTGGAATGTTCTTGTCCCCAGGAAATGACAGTGCAATGTGCAGTAGAAGCGCACCCTTTGCCATAAAGTGTTGCAACAACCCAAGGTTGAAAAGGAGAGTGGAGGCATTCCCAGTAAATTGTCACCTTCTGCAGCAATGAAACTCACCGCAGTTTCTGTCCCAGGAATTCCCTTTGGCACTGACTGCTGGGGCTTGTAAGGCAAGGCCAGGAAGATCTCCCTGGCCTGCCTCACAATAACAAGAAACGGGAAGGATTCACGCTGGTGCAGGCAACCTTACAATAACAAATGAGAAGGGTGCACCTCATTACCTCTGCAATAACAAATGAGAGAGGCACAGTTACCTGGGCAAGCCTACAATAAGAAACAGATGGGGCGAGGTGGCAAAGACTCAGTCAGAAAAGCAGCAGTGTCCCCAGTCTCCTGAACTCATGGTATAAATGGCACTTGCAGAGGCTCAGTCTGCCTTTATGGTCGGCAGCATGAGCCTCTGCAAACATTTCTCTCCTTTCTGCAAGCTGCCAACAAACTAGAGCAAGTTGTGAAGCAGGGACTAGTGTGGAGCCCTTTTGACAAGGGTAGATGGGAGACAGAGGAGCCCAGCTCTCTGCAGAGGGACCAGAGAGCTGGTGTGTGTCAAAGGTTGCGCAAGCTCCAGATCTTTCTGCAGAGCCAGAAAGCATTTGGGACCAATCCTCTCCCTTCCCACTTCTTGGCACACCCAGGTCCCCACTCAGGTAGCAATACGATAAGAGACAACTCCAGCTGGACATCTCTGTCTGCCATTTGGTTGAACTGAGGGACAGGCTGGTGTAGAGAGGAAGAAGGGCTGGCTCCTCAGCATCATTGCCACAGGTGTTGTTATACTGAGATGTCATAGGGGCAATACACATCTGGAAATCCAAAGAGGCAGCAGTAGGGTCTACTTTAGGCTTTTTCCAGTGAGAACTTCACAGTCCCCTTGAGCTCTTCGTCCACGCTCTGACAACTTCTAGCTTAACTTCTCCCAGCAACAAAGCTGAAGCAGTCCCTGCCTATGCAGTTGTCCATTTCCTAATAATAACCAATCAATTTGACAAACTCAGATGTCTCGAAAGCACAAAGTGCTGATAAGCTCTGGGCAGCTACTGAGAGATCCTCCTGGTGCAACCACAGCACAGAGTAAGGCAGGGTGCAATGCCTCTCAGCTGGGCTATGCAGCACCAGTGCAGCTTACACTGTCCCCAGTCCTCTCTTTGCCTCCTGGCCTGCTCACTGACATCAACCTACAGTCACCCAATAAAACTAGGACCAGACACCCACACCAGCAGCACATCAGCACCTTTAAAACCTTGGACTCCCCTGCCTCTCCTCACCTGCCAGCTTATTTGTTGACCTCCATCTGCCTGCCATGAGCCAGCCTGGGGTAACAGAATTGGCACCACTGTGTGTCTGCTCCTGAGCAGCTGCCTGTGGGAGAAACACCCAGTTTCCCCGAATGAGCTTAATGGGACTGAGCACAACTCAGAGCCATCGCATGGCCTCATGTCTGATCCTGGTGCTGCAGTACCTGGCAAAAGGGTCGAGACTGTCTGGAATCCAGCCTGCACATCTCACTGCTCTTAAGAGGGACTGTTAATGATGTCCTAATTCATACAGGCTCCCATAGGTCCTGGGAGGCAAAAAATATCCTTAGTGTAGTATGTCTTGTCCTCTGACCTAAGCTCTGAGAGCATAGTGTTCTCTCTCAGTTCAGGGCTGGCGAGAAGAAGGTCCCTAGTAAGGACTCTTCTCCAAAAGCCATTTCCACCCCACTTACCCTGCCAGTGTAAAAGGGACATGGAGTGGTGAAGTACTGGGCATAGTTTCCAGAAAGCTGAAAATTGCTCCTGTAAGGATGCCTGCTGTCCTTGACAAATACTGCCCAGAACAGCCTGGGCACTTTTCCTGCACCTGGGTCAAAACACAGCCTGGGTGCTTTTGTGCTCCAGACTCTTTGAGGCCCACACACAGTGAGTGAGCGAGTGTGTGTGTATGTACACACATTCGGGTGTAGGGTGTGTGGGAACACAGCCTCCCACCTGTTTACATTACAGAACAGAGCAGGAAGCTTTTGCAACTGACTAGGAGGTCTTGAATTTTTGTTACAGCTTTTCATTGGTTTCTGGCAGGAAGGTAGGAAAAGTATCTATTGACTACTGCTACTAATAATCCATGCTTGTTACATCCAGAGGCTGCTAGAGGACTTGCTGTCCTGTTCAAAAACCTGGAAAAGCCATGTGCACCTAAGAAGGACTAGTAAAACCACTGCCTGTGACCTCAATAAACAGCCTTCTTGATTACTGTCATTATTATTATTTACAGTATGAGCACTAACATAACATACCTTTTGAGCAGAAAGGTGTTGGAGAAAGATGTAATGGGGATCTTGGTGAAACTTCTAGCATAGAAACGACAGTAAATATCACTAGTGGAGACCTTGAGAAGTTGTCCAGTCCTTCCTCTGCCCTCCAACAAGGCCATCTCTGTTCTGAGGTGTTCATTATAAGATGGAAAATAAGGCTTACATTACCTACAGCTGAAACACAGCCACTTCTAGAGTAGGAAGTGTCACCTGTTAAACAGTGCAGTGTAACAATGTACAGTATCTCCGCCCTCCAGTGGTGGTGAATTTACCCCTTGGAAAAGGTGTCACCTCCCAGTACTGCCATAAAAGGAATATTCTAAAGTACAGGACTCTGCGAATGACCCCCACCCTGCTTTTCCAATGGGCTCCTTGTGATTTTGGGCTCAAGGAACAATTATATTTGACCAGTTTCTGTCCCATCACTGTTTACAACAATGCTGCATTTTCCAAAACTGGCTGGGTGATTTTTGACACCTTGACTTTCTTTCTTGGGGGAGGGACAACATTTCAGGATCAGAGACGTATGCAGCCAACATTGGTGCCAGGGAAGGGAAAGGATTTATGGGAAAGGCTAGAGAAAATAGGCAGAAATTTTTCCAAGTGGACTGAAAGACTTCCCATTTAAACTGGGACCCCTAAGCACTAATCAAAACCAGATCCACGCATTCCCTTCTAGTTTCACCATAACAACTCCCTGGTACAACCAGCTGCAGAATCCTATCTATTGCAGCTCCATTATTTGCCCAGTCTCATGCTAGCTTTATACATCTGCCTGATGGACTGAAAATGCACATGTAGGCAGCAGGAATAATTACTGAAAAGCAATGTTTGTTTTCTCCTCCCCGTACCTGCCTGAGGGTCAGATTCTTCCCATTTCTCCTTACTTCCCCATCCTTAAAGGTACTGTTTCTTGCCGGGCACTGGAGAGCAACTTCTCAGGGTTCCCTGTGGCTGGGAGAGGAAGAATGTTCGTGCCCATCGGTGTCCTGAAAACAGTCTTCCCCTTGCAAATCGTCTTAGAGATGTCCCTATTTTTCTTAAGACTAGATCTTCTCCAAGAAGTCTGTTCTCAAGTCAGTGGCTAGTAAGAGTCTACTTTGTACATCACCCCTAGCTCCTATCTCCTCTCTCCCATTTGCCCCACTCAGGTGGAGGGGACATGCTTAACTGATGCTGAAATTTCCTGGGATGGGCAGGCAAGCTTCTCCCCAGCCTGGACTTGAACCTGTGACCATGAAGGCAAAATTAAAAATCTCACCCATCCCCAATCCCCTCTAGCCTCATCAGCACACAGGAACAGATGCTGTGCTTGCATTCCTGAAATGCAGGCAGTGAAGAGATAATGCAGGCAGGGGAGGGATGCAAAGGGAGGAGGGTCATCTCATCTCGCGCCCTTTGGCGGCTGGAGTGCACAACTGAGCAAAAACATTCCTCGGCTCCCCAGGGGTCACAAGGATCAGCCCAGACAGAAGGGAGCTTTTACTGCCCTAATGAAGAAAATCTCATTTACATTTCCATTGCAGGCAGGCTCAGCCCCCTAGTGCAGCAGAGAACATCCCCTAGTGTCCTGGCTGCAGTGACATTAGAATGAGAGCACTGGGGGTGGGCTGCTGAGCCAGCTTAGGCATGACACCCGAGGATGGGGGGGTCACTGCTCCACACCACCGCCCTGGTGATATCAGGCCGTGATGTCAGGCAGCCGCAGCAACTGTCCAGTTCGAGGCTGTTTGGCACAGGCTGAAGGAGGAGCAGCCAGAGCCTGGGATGCAGGCTGCGGCCAGTTCCTCTGCTAACCTAGGGCGTTGGCTCCAAGAGAGCCAGCTGCAACGTGCCTTGGACTTTCAACGAACTTTTGTGCTTTGGTGGGGATTCAGTGGTAGGCCAGAGAGGCTGGTCTGGTGGGGACTGGCAGGAGAGCATGTTGGTGATGCTCACAGGCGATGAGAGACTGGGAGGAGACACCGCACCAAGAAGGGCAGAAAAACAGCAGCCTTGCTTGGAAGGGACAACTTCTGCTGACTGCAACCCCACCTCCCCAAAGTCCCAGTAATACGCAATAGGCATTTATGATTGATCAATGTCAAATAACACCCATCTGCTAAAATAAAGGCTTTGGGGTTTCACAAGATGGCTAAACTACATTTCTAAGTTACTTGGAGAGATAATTGTGCCCTCCAGACTGTGACCTACCCATCATTTGGCTTAGGCACTGATTTTACTGTGGAACAACCTATCTCTGGAGGTCCCAGTTTCTCCTCCTGTGACTTTAGTGGTCTCACTTAGACCTTTGAATGGCTGATGTTAAGAAAGATAAAACCCACCATCTCTTTTCCATATTGGTCTCCTCACAGCCTGAGATAAAGCTCTCATGAGAGGCAGTGTAAAAACCAAACAGTTTTACAGGTACAGTAGTAAGGAAACCACTGGGAATATTTCCTCCACTGGGAATTAGGTATCTCATTTGTTGCCAAAGGCTGAAACCTTTGTAATTTGCAAATTTTTGAGTGGCCCCAGAGAAGTCTTTAGCAGACAAAGGATTGCAAAGTGCCCACAGTATGCCCACTTCGCCCAACCATGCACAATCCCCTATGAAGGTTGTAACAGCAGAATTCAAACAGTCCATAGGCCATAGCCCAAAACTCACTCAAGCTCTCATGAGTCTAAAAAAACAAAACAAAACAAAACAAAACAAAACCTTGGGGCATCACCAAACCTTACATTCCTGCAATAGCAGGGTGAAAGTTACTGAGACCTCACTCTCTTGTCCCAAGTACTTTAAGAAAGCCATGGATCAACAGGGCCAGGTTCAGAGGAGACAGAAAAGCAGCCAGTGGACTGGCAGGACTGAACCCTCATTTAAGACTTATCTCCATTTTATAAAGCAAAGGGAAGAGCTCAGAAATGACTTGTGAGGCTTGGAAAATGGGGACGGATGGCAGAAGGATGTGCTACACAATGGCCTTTTTCTCTCAAGTTATTGTTTGAGCTTTACTGAACTAGCCTAGCAGACCAGCTCTTTCTCAACAGATTAATGTCTCCTCTCCAGAAAGCTATGAATGCTGATCCTACCACATCAGGGCTCACTTGTAGAATGTGAATATCAGGCATTTGGGCTGCCCTCAGATTCACATAGGATTCATGGGAAAGGCAGATCATTGTCCTGATGACCTTCATGTCCTTACGTGGAGCCAGATTGGGAGAAATGCAGGCCCATCATATTGGAAGGGAGCTCTCAAGGGAAGAAGCTCATTTACCACCCTTCAGTCTGCTCTGGAAGCACAGGGCCTATCTGTAGGAACAGATATCTGGGTCAATGCCACTTCTTCACAGTGCCAACAAATGCCACAGAGGTGAGAGAGGTAAGACTATGGGAACTGGAAGCATAAGAAAGGACTTGCATTGTTGCATGCCAAATGATACTTTCCTGAGCTGCCTTTCCTTTCTGCAGCTGCAAAATAACCACCTCCCTCCCCCTGCTCTGGAAGTGACAATCCAGTGTAAAGAAAAAAGCAGGTTTAGAGATGGGCAGCTCCTTGACACAGGTTCTTTCTCTACATATTGCTAGTTGTAGGCTCCATTGGGCTTAGAATATTAGCTAGTAGGCTGGGTTGCTCCTGATGATCTGGAATGTACAAACAAGAACTAGGGTTCAGAGTGGCATTGTCTTTGACCTGTCTCTTTCTCTCCAGAAAGCTCCCAGATCTGGCTGAGGTCAGTTCTTAACACAGACTTGAGGGTGTACAATGCATTTGTAGGCACATCAAGTCCTAGGTGAGGGACTGGAGTCAACCTGCAGTGTAGACAGAGACTTGAGGTTCCCAAAGATAACTATTTCTGAGCAAGAGGGAACCCAAAGTATCCAACCAGTAGAACACTTAAGATGCTTTCTAGAGTCTCTCCCTCCTATAAGCAGATTTCCATTTCAGTGAACTGATGCTGATGCACACAGTCTTGCAATATTACAGGCACTCTGTCTCTGGATAGCTGCTTGTATTAGCCTGACATTTCCTGAATAAAACTATTTTCCAGAGAACTGAACTGGCAAGTGGAGGGGAAGGAAGTATTTCAAGATCAGATTTACATCAAGAAGCTCCTGTTGCTGATCCACTGATGATAAGAAGATAAAACATATTTCCTTCACATCATCTGGAGACTACAGATGTTCCCCATCCCATATGCTGAAACTGCAGAAGCAGCTGAGTGTTGAATTGAAAAAGTGATCTGGAGAAATCTAAATAAATCATCTTGCAATATCACAGTAACCAAAACATATTTTTCCTTCCTGGAAAGGATGAAATCATTCAGTCTCTTAGCCTTGCATCTTTTCCAACAAATCCATGCTAGTGGCTTCTATCAGTTGTAATAAAGAAGGCAAAAAAAACTCACCACACTGCCATAGAACTAAGACTCATGGAAAAAGACTGTACAACTGTTTCTGCCTAACTGAAAGCAAAGGTGAGTAAAGTTTGGAGTAGTTCCTGACAAACACCATAAAATCATGTACTGGTAGTGTCTCTGCAGGACTTATTTGTGGCAAAAAGAGATGAAAACCCTTCATGGAAAAGAAACACGCCTTCAGTTCCTCTGAATGAAAACAAAAGAGTCTGAACTGCCCAGCATCTGGCCACCAGGTAGAAGAGATCACCTGAAGAAAGTTCTGCTATGTCCTTAGGAAGGTGTGATGGGTCAGAAGAGAACCCTAAAACATATAAGTATCTTTATTATATGGAAAAAAGAGGACAAGGAGGACTCTTCAGGATGAAGGCAGTTCAATAGCAGGGATGGAGGAAATGTCACCAGGGAAGAAGAATACATAGGATCCACACAGAGAATGCAAAACTTTCTCTAAAACTCAGCTGAAGATGAGTTTCACTATACATGGGATTTCAGGAAACCTGAGCTTGAAAGTAGGACACTTCCAGAAAACTGACAGTATTTTAATCATTGAAATCCCAGTGTGACAAATCATAACAGAGGCATGTGCTAAGGCCTTACAAATACATCCATAACCAGGAAGAGTGTTCTCAAAGACCACCAAAGGCTGAGATATCACTGGGTATGCTGTACCATTTTACCTTAAGAACAATATGTTACTAAGGAGAAATCTGTGTTAAAGGAGATGATCCTGAGGAGGTGTTCTACCAAAGAGATAGCTATTAAAGTTTACACTAAGTTTTCTGGACTTCTTATGGGTTAGGGTGGCTTTTCCTTTTGATAACGGTTTTGAATCCAAAGAGCAGAAGCTCTTTACAACAGGCTTACTAGAACCGAGTCAGAGAGGTTGCTCCCAGTAGAGGTTGGAAGTTTTCATCACAAGATCTATCTCCACTTATTTTCCCGGGGGGGTCTCTGTCATCATCCTCTAAAGAGGAGCCACTAATTGAGATAGCCAAGAAAACTGAACCCCTTGTCCCCCTGCAAGAGATGAGACATACCAGGTAGAGCCTGGAGATGCATCTGTGTCAGGTGCTGGAGAACAACTCGTCAAACACTGCAAATATTTCACAAGTGCAACTGTGATTGCAACTCCCAGACTAGCCTGGATTAATTTCTATGCCTTCAGCCTGACTTACAAAGCTCTGCCTTATACCAGATGGAAAAGATCTGTTAGCTCATCCATTGCTCATCTCTTTGTCAGTACCAGATGACACATCATCACATGTACCATCCAACCCAACTTTTAAGAGCTCCGAGTGATGAGATTTCCACCTCTGCCCTCAGGACTCCCTTCCACTTTGTAAATGAGTCCTTCTGTCAGGAAGTAAATAGAAGTTCATGTAAGTAGTATCACAAATATGTACAAGGCTGATGTTCATACTCTGACAATATTGTTAAGCAAAAATTTGTCCAAGTTAGAACTCAACCTCTGATACTTGTCTCTCCTAGCTACTTCCCCTTCCTACACTGAACCACAGCACACAACATCAGATTCCCTTTTTTTCAACATGAGAAAAAGTTGCTTTTTAATGTCAAAAAAAAAAAAAAAAAAAAAAAAAAACCCAAAAATCTGCACTGAGCAAATGGTGCAGACCTCCATTTTATCATCTGAAGCTCCAAGAAATAACTGACCACCCTTTGTAGTAAGTCCTGGGCCTTTCTGGAATTATGAATTCCCTGTTGTGCTTCACTGTTTCTCCTGAAACCTTAGACCACCTCTGTTGGTAGAAAACTGAAGAGCAAATGCTGAAATGACCAGAAAATGAAGGAGTAAAATTTCACTTATTTCTGTTGTTTCTTCAGGAAAGCAGGAGTCACATATGAAAACAAAGGGACTGTCCTAGCCACATGTATGTCTGTTATGACCATTAGTCAGGTAAGACATATAATCTGTCCCTAATAAAACTCTATTTTTTTCCTGCATCTCCTGTAATTTAGAAAATCAAAGACAGCTACCCGCAGTCCATGCCTTTCTGTTTATCCACTAGCTTATTTAACTACTAGATCCTCATCATTAGCCCAATACATAACATGAAATTTCTTAAGAATGAACAATAAAATGGTTTGTTGATTTAATTAACTTCAGAGGATGAATACCACCTGAAGCTGGAAACAAAAAATATTTCTACTAGTTTTATAAAAAAAGAATTACAGCCACTGGCCAACTTTGCCCCCCACCCAAATTACCTTCAAGATACCTTCACTCTCTTGTTTAGTTGGGGGGGGGGGGGCATCATTTCCTTAAATACCTATCAGGATTACCTTATTGCCCTTAATTAGCAACCAGATCAGTTATCTCTATCAACATAACAATTATCTCCATCTGTGGACCAGCTGTGTCCATCCAACATGAAAACAAACTAAACTCTGCAATAACAGTCCTCAAGGCAGGCAGGTGCTAAGAGCTTTCAAATCCTACTGCAGTCAACAGCATCTTTGGGCTTTTGACCTCATGGTCATTAGAAGACTGAAGTAGCTCGCTCCTATTGAGGGAATTAAATGTCCAAAGACATATGACGCTCTGGGCCTCCGGGCCTACAGAAAAAGTGTTCAGCATTTTGTAGGATCAAGCCCTACAAGGCTAATAGGAATTAGGAAACGACCTGTTAGTTCACTGAGATGGTGCTAAAAAGGCATTTTTATATTTTGTGTGAAAGAGGCAGTTTCAAAACAGAGAGTGTTGACATGAGGAAAAGTGCTGTGAAGATGACAGGAGTCATCAACGAAGGGAATAGAGAGCAAGGCTTTATGTAAAGACACTCAAGACATGCCCACTGACTCCACAAGCATAAACTTAAGATGCCTCTTCAAGTTTAGCTTGCTGATCAGAGTCTCTCTGCACCCATGGAAGGCTTGGACCTTTCTGCAGCTTTAGCTTTAGGCAGGTGTGGTCCCCCAGCCAGATGCTAGTGGTCATAAGATAAGGTTAGCACACTTGTTGTGGAAACATTGTAAACAGACAGAAGATCCACCAAAACATGCTGAGAAATGGCTTTCTTGTGTGTAAATTTCCCACATCAAACCATAAAGAGTTCCAAATTTCCGCAGATACATTATGCCTGCTCCTGCTGGGATTAACTGTGAGCTAGCGGATTGACATAAACACTAAGGGGTCCCCTTAGATCACTAGCATCAAAGAACCACTTCAAAAACAATATCTTGCTGGGAGTTGCCTTGGCTACACAGCTAAAGGAATAGAGTCTCCTGTAGAGGGGAAAAGGGGAAAAGGTGGGGCATTTCACTCCACCACCACCAGATGCAGTGCAACCCTTCCAGGATAGGCTGATGCATCAGACATGACCTCCAGTGATCTCAAGCATTCACGCTGAGCAGGCCCAGGGCTTGGGACTGGCCAGCTTGGTCTGCAAACTACTGCTAGCTCTGCTCGCAACCCCACTGGAGACCTTGGCATGAAGGCTCTCGTTAAATGAAACTGGTGCGTCCCAGTCTTAGGAAACCCCAATGCAAGGGAGAGAGTTTGTCCTCTCTCCCCCCGCTCACTGGTAGAGCTGCATTTTGCCACACCTCTCCTGAGGATAAAGAGAGAACATGGGTCTTTCCACCTGCAAAAAAGTCTCCTTACAAATAAATATGTGGTCATTATTCAGGCTGCCAGTTACTTCATCCACATCAAACTCTTTGGATCATCTTTGACCTCCATATGCATCACATATCCTGAGGATTCTCCCTCCTCAATAACAGAGGTTGTTTTTTCTGTCCTTGGCTTGCCATATCTCAAGTTGTGATCTTTTCCCATCTCAGCTCTTGTCTCTGTTTTTTCCAAATGCCAATTGTAGCTGGCTGAGCAAAGAGCAGTTGCAAAGCTCCATGCTCCTCTGTATCCTGACATCTTCTCCTCTACTGATGCTGCCAGACACCATGGCCCCCTGTCTGCATCCTCCAGCCCTGCCGTTTGACATTGTCTTGTCTGAGGTAGATTGACTGCTCTCCAGCAAGCTGTAACCTGTCTAAACCTTCACTGGGATATCTCTAGGTACTAAAGCCAACAGGGCATTTAACTGTTACTGGCTTAGATTATCCAGAAAGAACAACCCATGTTCAAACACTGTGTGAGTTCAGATCTGTGCAGCTGGCTAGGGTGTCAAAGAGTATCTTGCCTCTACCTCCTTTCTTGTATCCTGTTGTCTGATATGCTCAGTTATTGCATCTTATTTTTCAGCTGTCAGTGGGAGAGTATAGGGTAGGTTGGTCTTTACCTTATCTGATCTTTATGTCAAAATACTGATGTGCCAGTTGGAAGCAGAACTATTGAATGGAAAGAGAGATTTGTGTGTGCTGCCTGGAAACCATTCTGCTCTCAGAGACAAAAATGCTCCATGTGTGTGTCTGCACACATGAAATGTCTGTGCAGGTGTGTGTGGATGTGTAAACACAGGTACATGTGTGCATATGTTCACATGCAAATCTTTTCTGTGCATAATAATCTTGCTGCTAAGCAGCTCACACTGAGCAACAGGTGTGTTCCAGCCAAATTCTACTTTTATTTATGTCTGACCTTCAACTTGCACTACTGAGTGCTTGGTAGGGAACAGATTAGATTTGCCTTGCCTTGGTCTGTTAGTTGCTCTGTGACATGGCACAGGTAAGACATGCAACTATTCTTTGCAGCTGAGCAGAAGAGGAACAAGCCCAGAGGTTGAGCCTTCTTCCTCCCCTTCCCAGATTGCTCCCAGCCCTTCCAGTTTGAACGAAGAACACTAGAACCACTACTGCTACAACAATTCCTGCAGCTGCTCTTAGATCTTCGATGCAGTCAGGCGTGCTTATAACTGAAAAGCATGAGAAGCATTTTGATTCAGTGTGAGTAAAACTTCCAGTGGACGTTAGGAGGAAGCAGAGCACCGTGCTATGTGTGCAGGCTGCCAGGAATGGGGATGCAGTCTGTTCACCGCCTCTCCTTCTCTCTTTCCTCCCTGGCTGTACTGACATACACGTGCCAAACCAGGCAACAGAAAGAAAAGGGGAGGGGGCTGAAGCTGGCTTGCACAGAACCTGCCCAAGCTCTCCTGCCCCTTTCTTCTGAGTCTGATGGGATGGGATAACTCACACCGCAGACATGCAAATGCTTCCAGTCACACATGACTGTATTCATGTGATTGACATGCCAAAACCACAACAGTCATCTGAGCACAGGATGCTCGTGCTTAAATATTGACATGAGCAGGCTCACAGTCTTCCTCTAGTATCCCTCAGATTTGCTGAGGCTCCCATTTAAGGTCAGCCTCTGTTCTCAGTTACAGTGGTACGAACTCTGGAAGAGCTCCCTTGATTTACCTGGAGTCAGTCCAGATTTACAGTGGTGCTCATGTGGTCAGGATCTAGTCTATCACATACGCACACACACACAGAGAGCCACGTCTTTTCTCCAGTGAACTCTGCTAGCACCAGGCAAGAATTTCATTTGGATCAACTACTTAATATTCTTGCTCCTTCCTTAGAAACCAGGCTGCCGAAAAATCTTTCCAGCCAAGGCCTCTCCTTTCCTGTTTGAATCACTCCATCCCTCCCTCTCCTGTAGACACTCACCACAAAAAAATCAACTTTCTTGCTGGCACCTGATGGATTTTACCGTCTTTTTTTATTGTTATTGTTGTTGAAAATTCAGATCAAAAGAAAATTTGAGATTTTCCTGTTTCAGAGCCAAGGCTTTCCAGGCCTGTTGCTAACTAGCTTTCACCTGGACAGCTTGAGAGCTAAATGGCTCCGCTTCACACAAAGGACTTGCCACTTGTTATTAGATGGGTCTTTCCTTGAACAACACATGTTTGTAGCCCGATGTGTACAAAGTGCCCTGCTCCCATGACCCCTGCCCTAACCCTCACCCTTGGCTCTAACCCCATGCACCCTAGCCTTGGCGTAGAGCTGCCCACCTGCCCCACCACGTCCCAGCCACTCTCCCACAGCTGCCATGTGCCTGTAAAACCTAGTCCTATGTCACAGGTGCCAAAACAGCGAGGGAAAGAGCATAAGGAGAAAGAGAGGTGGGAAATAAGTCAGGCAATGGTAAAGGACTACATCGAATATGAAAAGCAGGAAACTTGGGCTCCCTCAGCACTTCTCCTCTGCCTACTTCCAGCTGACGCAGCAAAGACGATTTTCTTAGCACTAATTCTGTGCCCCCCCTCCCCCACTTCTCTTCTGGTTATCATTGGCTCATGGTTTCACAAGGAAACTTGCCAAGTCTTGTTTGCTTTCTAGAAAGAGAGAAGGAATGAGAGGGAAGAAGGAAATATTTGACAACCTTTGTTTTTCCATGAGCCTTTTTAGGGCAGCAGGCTTCAGTTTGTGCCCTCCTCTCCTTACAGAGCTCAGCCTGACCTTGCTGTCTCAGCAGGAGGAAGTCTGGCAGAGCATGGGGAAGGAAGATGGAAAGAAGTGGTGTATTTCAAACAAAACCCAAGCAAAACAGAAAAAAAAAAAAAAAAAAAAAAAAAAAGAAAAGAAACAGGATCCTGAAGCCTGTGCCATAAATGAAGCTCATTCATGGTTTTTACCAGGAATGTCAACTACAGCAGTGATATTTGGCTTTTGGTAAAGGATAGTGTGTCTATTGTGTCCTTGTCAATATCTACACATTAGTCTACCTAAAATGAGTATTACCAAAGCCTTTTAAATCCTGAATTTGTTTTCATTTTTCGACTTCTTCACAAACCAGGAGCACATCCTGCACAGCAGCTCCAGTATTTCTCAATATCACTATGCTCAATTTTCAGATGGGGAAACTGAGGCACACTGCCTGGAAGCAGCTTGCTACCACATAAAACACCTGGTCCATGGAAAAGCCAAGTCTGGCCTCCTAGCCTTGGGCTTTCTTGCAATACGACTTATTATGTCTCCACCATGATTCTAAGGAGGAAAGCATCTGTGATTTAAACTGAGCCAGTGCAAGAGCAGAAATAGACAGAAATGCAGTTTGATCTCGTCCTTGCCACTGTCACATAGTTTGTTTTGCAGAGTGCTGATTCTTTCCCTGCGGTTTCCAGCTTAGGGCCAATTTTGGTCACTGATAAATTGTACAGCCAGGCCAGCTTCCCCAGCACACAGTCCCTGCACTGCTGGCCAAACTGGCAGAGGCCACAAAGTTCAAGTCAAACTTCATTTCTTTCCTTGCTCCGTTGCTTAGTAACATGCCTATGAAAATATACTTTATTCTCACATGCTACCAGTCGAATGCCAAGAGAGTTATTCCCTCTCCCATCCTCAGGAATTCCTGATTTATTTTTTATTTCTTTTTGCAATCTCATAAATCTCCAGAGAAGCCTGCTGGTCTCCCATGGCTTCCTGAAAAAACCTTTCCAATTGAGACTCATTTCCTGGCTGCAGACAAACTCGTTGAAAAGAGCCCTCTGTGGCAATTGGGGAGTCCAAACTGGAAGTGCAGGTGGTGCTGGGGATTTGCGTTTGCAACAAACCTGCAATCTCTTTCCTATTCCTCTCCTTAGTCATCCAAAGGATGCTCATGGTCCCAAGGCAATCAAAAGCCAACCATGTTACAAGAGGACCAGCCAAAGGATTAACCCAAAACACCTGTCAAAGGACCAGATTCCTTGGGAAGAGCAAGGGAGGTGGAAAGAAAGGAAGACTCTCTGTCTGCAAGGGGCACCCTCGCTACATGCCCAAGGATCAGCCGTGCTCTTGCAGTGACCACTGCGTTTCAGCTGTATAACTTGCTTTCCCGACCACACTGCCAGCCTCTTGAATGCACACACACATGCAGAATAAATAAACACTGGAGATGACGAGCTTGGGGATATTTTGCATAGTTCTACTGTGAGTGGGTTATTGCACGGTTTCTTGGGCTCCAAGATAGGAAATCAGCTCTGGTCTTACCCTCCACACTCCACAGTACCCTGCACAGGTTTCCCTCCTAACCCTTACCCCTTCCAGCTCCCTTTCAGAAGAGCAAGCTCAGCTTTGTGGTTTCTCGATGATTTTAAAAGAGATTGGACACTTTTTGTCATTTGAAGGGAGGGAGGGGGAAGTTATACATATACATATATATGCAGACACAGAATTCAGTTTTGCTCTACAGGATGAAACATAACAACATGACCACTGCTTGTAAGCAGCAAAGGGGAAAAATAATAAAAGCAGCAAGATTTATTAGGTGCTAGAAAGGAGGAATGGATTCCCATTGAGCTAGTATAAGCAGAAGCTTGCTAACAAGCAAAAATGACTTTTTCCCTGAGAAAAAAAAAAGTGGGGAGTTTATTTTTATTTTTATTTTTTGAAAATTAGTTCCCCTGCTCCCCTGGACACAGAGACATTTTCCCTGCCTTCCCTTCATGTGGTGACAGAAATACACAGGTATTTGAAGAAGCAGACTGAATGTGTCCTTGCAAAATCTACAGTATCCAGACATGGGAGTTCAGCAAGTGCAAAAGTGAAGGAGCGCTTTCTTTCACGTTTTTGTCACGTGAAAGGTGGCGAAGATTTCAGAAGCTTTGCTCTGCTCTGTTGCTACTACACCAGCCTTCATGACTGCTTTTAATATATTCTTTTGGATTATCATCACCTTCATTATTTTTGCATTCATGGCTTCCCTGTCCCCATTGCACCTGCTCACTCTCCTCCCAGGGTTAAAATCCATTGCCCAACAAAGACCTCCAGCAGCAACCAGCTGGGAAGAGCAGGCTGCAACAACCACAGGGGTAAAGTGGGAGGCTGAATTTGCCAGCAACAAATCCCAGGGCTGGCTGAGGTCTTAGGGACAGGGTAGAGGGCTGCAAAAGGTGTGTGTGGGGGGCTGCACAGAAAGCTCCCTTTCATCTCAGGCTGCAGAGTCCATCTTGGTCCTCAGAGCAAGGTCGTGGGTACAGCGGAGAAAGGGGATCAGAGACAGGGTGGGGACCGGGATACAGGAGAGAAAAAAAGGATACAATCGGGATGTATCAAGGGCTAGAAGGATGCAACTAGGGAGGATGGAACTGGGATGCAGCTGAGACTAAAAGGGTTCATCTGGGGAGTGGGGGAGAAAACCTTTCCGTGTGGAATGGGGCAACCCAGGTATCAGAGGCAAGGTGATTGAAAGAGGCTGTTAACTGATGCAACAGGAGGTACAACCAGGGCATGGATGGAGAAATGGACTACAGGAACAAACAGGGGCATGGAAGAGCACCGGGAAAGATGGAAAATCAGCCCGGGGAGGGGAGTGGGGGGGAGAAAGAGCACCCAGAAAGATGGAAAATCAGCTGAAATGGTGAGGGATGTGGAAGAGCACCTGGAAAGACAGAAAAGCAGTGAGGCACATGGAAGAGTGGCTGGAGCTGTGGGGGGTGGAAAAGCAGCCAGAAAGACGGGAAGGTGGCCGGAAAGATGGAAAAACAACCAGAGGCATGGAAAAGCAGCTGGGGGGGGGGGGCGGGAAGGAAAAGATGGAGAAACAGCTGGCAAGATGGAAAAGCAACCATGGTGTATGTGTGTGTGTGTGTGAAAAAAATCGGGCAGCAGCTGGAAAAGTAGCTAGAAAGAGGGAAAAGCAACGGCGGCCATGGAAGAGGGCCCGGAGAGCCGGAAAAGCAGCGGAGAGAGGGGGGGGAGGGGGCATGGAAGAGGAGCCGGGCAGACGGAAGGGCAGCCGGGAAGGTGGGAGCGGCCGCGGGGCGCTGCGAAGGCCGGGGCGGGGGACACCACTCACCCGTCTTGGCTTGCTCGCGGTAGCTCTTCTCGCTGAGGCAGACGGCGGTGCCGTGGAGCAGGGCGTGCAGCGGCTTCTCCTCGCCCTGGCGCGGCAGGCAGCGGAGCCCGCGGGCGCAGCGCTCCGTGTAGACGCCGCAGGGCTGCCCGGCGGGCAGGGCGCAGGTGAGGCAGCAGCCGCAGCCCGGCTCCTTCACCAGCTCGCAGCCCAGCGGCGGCGGCGGGCACAGCGACAGCGCCTTGCCGTCGCACGGCTCGCACTGCACGAAGGAGCCGAGGCACCGCGACAGCCCCGGGCAAGCGCCCAGCAGCACCAGGAGCCGCAGCAGCATCGCGGCGGGGATGCTGCGGGACGGGCGAGGGAGGGGGGGGGGCGGGCGGCTCGCTCTTTTTCGCTCTCTCCTTCAAAAAATTTCAAAAAGAGAGGGAAAAAAAAAAAAAAAAAAAAAAAGAGAGAGGGGGGCGGAAAGTGGAGCCCCTGGTGGCGAGCGCCCCACGCTCAGGTTTATTCTCGGTGTGCGGTGCGAGACCCTCCTGCTTTTCTTTCGGCTTTGGGCGGGGGGGTTGTCTAGGTTTGCTTTTGTCTTTTTTTCCTCCCTTCTTTCAGCTTTTTCTTTCTTTTTCTTTCTTTCTTTCTTTTTTTTTTTTGGCTTCAGAAGGGAGGAAATCCCACCGCGATCCGCGGGAGGGCAAAAAGAGAGGGGGAGGAAAAGAGGGGAGGGGGGAGAGGGAGAAAATCCTGCAACAGGTTGCAGGGGGAGGCGTGAGGTTTGGGGGGAAGAGATGGCAATTTCACACACTCACACACACACACACACTTCCCAAAGGGCTAGGAGGAGGCAGGCTGAGGATGGAGCAAAGTTCCTTGAAAACCAGTGTCCTGCTATTAATGCATCAAAGCAGTCGGGGGCGGGGGGGGTGTAGCGCAGGAGAAGGAAGAGGGGATGCAAAGCTCCCCTTCCCGCCCCCTTCTTCTGCAGGAGGAGAAAAAGCCTCTCCCGACGCAGCGAGCTGCTGGGAAGCTTGGTATGAAGCAAAGTTGTGTTTCGATCGGCTCTGTTCAACCCTCCCGCTTTCCTCTTCCAAGATTTGCAAAGGCAAAAATTGAAAAAAAATGCCAAAAGAGGCAAAAAGAAAAAAAAATTAAAAAGAAAAGTTTTCTGCAAAGTTGAAGTATTTTGTTGCAAAGTCTGCAGAGGAGTGGTAAAAAAACAGGGGGAAGAGAAAAAAAAAAAAAAGGAAAAGAGAGGAAAAAAAATCCACTTTGTAGATCTCCCAACACTTTTCCCCTGGAGAAGTTTCTAAAGAGACTGAATACTGCAGAACAGGCTGTCTTTTAAATAGACTGCCTCTGGCTGCCTGCCAGCCCCTAGCTGCAATTTGAGATCCCAATGACACCTCAGCTTGACTAGGTGCCAGCAACTAGGGCCCTATCAGTGCACACTCGAGCCGGTGGGGGTGGGGTGCGCAGCTTCTGACTTCTGGGCTTCAAACCCCGGGCAGTGAGCAAGGATAATGTTATGAGGAGAGACAAGGGGAGGAGGAGGGGGAAGGGAAAGCTGAGGATGGGGAGGGAAGAGAGAGAAAAAAGTTCAGGTCTTCACAGTTAAGAAAAAAAAAGGGAAAAAAAGTGGTTGCAATCGGGTTGCAAGGCAGCTTGGGCTGCAAGGAGTCTAGGAGGGAGAGGTCAGGGCTCTAAGTTTGGGGGCGGGATTGTGTTAGCAGGGCCTGATCCTGCAAGCTGTACCTTGTACTCAGTCCCCCTGGTGGTACAGGGACCCTCATCCCCTCCTCAGGCAGCTGGCATGCTGGGGACCTTCACAGAGCAGGGAGAGCTGGTTTGTGCACCTACCCGTTGGCACTAAAGGTGAGATCAGCCAGGCGATGGCTGGAAGTGGGCCAGGGGAGCCATTCTCGCATGCCCTGGACCCGGAAAGATCGTGTGCGCGCGCAGCACTGTGCCCAGCTCTCCCCTTCTTCCCCTCTGCAGCTGGGCTAGTGGGAAAACTGCACTGGAGCTTTTACCAGTGCCAGGGTGTGCCCTTGCCACCCCCACACAGCAAGGGTTAACGCAGCCGGACAGTGTGCAGGAGGCAGGGCTGGGCTGCTTGTAAGAACTGTGTTAGATTCCTGTTTGGAAAAGTTCGCTGTTGCTTAGGGCATGCCAGAAAAAAAGGGGAATTTTAGCACGTGAAGTCCAATTTGCACGTTTTAGCTTATTCTTTGTGTGCCTCTTTCCCTGAACAAACTGGCAGAGAAAAAAAGCCCACAAACTTTGCAGCACTCATCCTCTGTCCTGGGCAGTTCGGAGTTTGTTGTCTTTTGTTTCACTGCTGCATTCCTAAGTGTTACAGATCTCTGGGAATTGGTGCTTCGCACTTGCCTCCCTCAGTGTTCATTCATTGCTAGGAGCGGGGAAGCTGGAAGAGTGCAGGAGGGAATCTCCAAAATTGCACTGTGCAGCCGTGTGGCCTGCCCAGGCAGCTGTGCATAGGGATGTTACACCTGGAGCAGAAAGGACAAGGAACCAGGCTGGGAGGAATGGCTAAATGAAGGAGTGGGAGTTTGCTCACAAATGCTGCAAAGCCTTGCCTGCTACGGGAGTGCGAAATTAAAAGGGATCAGACAGTTCTGGGTGAGGTTTACATGCAATTCAAGTCAACTCCCCCCTTCCACACATGCACACACTCCTCCAAAGCCACATATTCCTCAGGTTTCTTTTTAGATCAGTCATCTATGCAGCTGCATTGCATGGATTTTGCCACTAGAATGCACCCTTATCTATGGTAAGAGGACGGGTGGTTGCTTAAAAGCATTAACTCCTTCTTTGCCAGCATGGCCTCTCAAGGCTTTTTTGAGCATTTCAAATGTTTCTTGTTTTACTGCCTTCTTACTCCATGTGGATTCTGTAGCAGAGCTCAATCCCTGCTTTTTTTTTTTCTTTTTACAAAAAGGAAAAATTACACATTTCTAAGTTGCTGGGGTTTGTTTTTTCTACCAGGATTTTCCAGAGATTTTATTTGATACTACCTAAAAATTTGCTTAGATCATAGTTAACTGCCAAAAATTAGACACCTTAAGGTGACAAAAGCAACCCCCTACGATTTTATTTAAAGTGTTTTTAAATGGTTTCTCCAGTCAATGCTTACAACTTTTACAGCATATTAAATGCATCCTGCCTCTGGTTTTTATGAGAATCTGCCACCAGTCTGAATGGGTGTTTAGCATAAAATAGCACTGGGCATCTTTCATCTGGAGATCTGGAAGCACTTCCTGAAAGGGAGAAGTTAATAAGTTAAGAAATAGTGTGTCCCATAAAATATTGATAACTGGCACAAAGACAGAAAGAATATCTAGAGAGGTGGAGGGGAGGTTTCACTCCCACTCCAACCTGTCCATGAGACACAAAGTGGGGAGGCATGTAGAGAACTGCCTCATAGGGCCCAGCTGCAAACCTGGCACAGGAGACTGGGGCATGGCTGGATTGCCCCAGGGCAGAGATCCTGTGAGGAAACCCTGTGGAAGCTGCACTACTTAGGTCTGTCTGGGAACTTTTTTCAGGACTTTCAGAGCAGGCCAAAATCAAAGTGGTGTGAGAGTGTGTTGCAGCCATCTTCATTTCCCTGTTGCGCTGTGCTGTGAGGCAGTGCTGTGCTTTTCATCCATGAAACTGTGCCTGGAAACCGGTTGAAATCTTCAGCCAGATGTGCAAGTTTTATCCACGAGCTGCATCTTTGGAGCGCCCACTTTTTCCTGAAAATTCATTTTTCTCCCAAATGATGAAAGCAGCTTTTGCCATGAGTATCTTGGAGCTACTGCAAGTACTGAACTGCTTTCCTCGCAGTCGGGATGGAGTTGCAGATGAATGCCTGGCATATGCTGTCCATGCTCCTCACAGGGGCTGTTGTGATGGCATCTTCTGCCAGTGCACCAGAAAAACATTACCCTGGGAAAGACAAACAGCAACAGGGTAGTGTGTAACATACAGCTGCTCATGAGCTGGAGGAGAACCTGCACCCCTAACAAAGAACATATTTCTCTTGGTTTATGCTCTTTCAGGGGAGATCACATTAATGTTTTGTGTTTATAAGACATGCTTTCTTATTTTGGGGGAGTAAACAGAGCATTCAGATGAAACCAAGGTTTCTATTAGTGTCTTCTAATATTTCTATAGACTCTAGATTTCTAACATTTCTATAGACTCCATGTGTTACATATGGTTCTTTGTTGCAAAAAGAGAAGTAATTATTTGGAAAGCAGTTATCATTCTTTACATCTCAGATATGTCACACTTCATTATGATACTCTGTAATGTGCAAAAGCACTGACTTTGCTGGGCATGATAAAGAGGATGGAGCATACGCTTTGAACAGTTTGGGCTAATCTGTGTGTTTTGGAGGCACTCAGAACATCAAACAAGTTCAGGCAATCTAGAAAGATTAAGATCTGAATCACAGATACGTGAGTGAGATTTTTTTCTTCTCCCTCTAAAACCATTGTCCAGTTTGTGTAGATCTGAAAATTGTTAGGAAAATGTTTATACAGGAGAATACATACACACATACCTGCATACACACACATATACATGTGCATGCAAACACATATATTTGTGTGCAACTATTAAAAAAATGCCAACAGGTAGTGAAATCATGTGCCTGAGACTGAAACATAATTATGAAAAAAACCAGTATTTCACCCTTGGAGTAAAAATTCCAGAGGGAAAAATGACACAGAAATGGAACTGACCGGGCAAATCTGAGAGGCCACCTCAACAGAAGTGCTGAAAGGGAAGAGAGAGAACAGCAGGTATTGACACTTCGTGTTGAGGTAAAATGTGATTTCTTCCTGAAGTGTTTGTTGTTTTCTGGACAATGTCCCTTGAAAGCAGCTTTCTTTGCGATGGTGGAAGCAACTTTCAAGCAGCCATGTACAGCTAGCTGGAGTAGCAGAGCAGCGCTGCAGTGGTGAGTGTAATAGAACTAGTGAGGGCTAGGTGGCATACTGGATACGCTGGATACTCACCTCCAAAGACTTTCTTCTACATCCAGCAAAGGCTGGGCTGAATTAAATTATCTCTTTGCAGGCAGCTTTCTGTGTCATTAAAAAAACAAAGCAAGCGATGCTTCCAGTGAAGACAGCATCAATGTTTTGCTTTCTAACATGCCTCCTGGGGGTATCAATTTTAAACCACATGTAGAAATCGAGTCTCCCCTCACCAGATCAGTGTCTGGGTGTTCTGCATGGCTGGGTTGGCTGTTTCACATTACCAAGGCTTGGTGGCCAAAATTTCCAGCAATAATTGGTGACTGGAGCACTTCCATGCTTGTGTGGCCTACCTGAGTCACCTTAACAGGTAGGGAGATTCAGTAAGTGAGAAATATCAGCTCTTGAGCATCATGAGGTACTTTGAGTCCTTCAGAAGTACCAAAGCATAAAGTCTATGTTGGAGTCTAATATGGATATTTAAATGACAATGACAGAAATTACTCTCAGGATAAATTCCTCTTGCCTGCGCACAGAATAAATTATTTTCTTCTGCTAACAGAAGACACATGTTTCATCATGAAAGGACAATACAGGTTCTCCTTTGCTACTCTATGGCTGGTGCTGAGAGCAGAGGTCCTTGTATTGCTTGCGCTTCTCCAGCTACCTGAATGCAGTCTCTGAACGCAGGCCGAGCAGCTTGGCATCTCTCCCAGCACATGTGCACGGCCCAGCACTGAGCAGCACACAGTGACCAACTGCCTGTCCAAGCAGACAGCAGGCATAGGTCTGACTATGGGGACATGCTTCCTCGGGACATCAGGGAGCACATTTTGGCTCCAGGGGGGAGGCTGGTATGCTTTCAGAGACTCTAGATGACTGGAGACAAGTTGCAAAAGCCATTTCAGTTTCCCTATCTGTGCAACAAATGAAGCTTCTGTATCTTCAAGGCGACTGGGTAGGTTTAAACGGCTTAGAAAGCAGTTGTAGATCTTCATGTCAGCGCTCTGCAAGCTCAAAATATCCTTGTGATTCTCTCACTTTTTACGTCCACCTTCCCCCACTCCTTGCTACCCACATTCTATTTTAGTTATTAATTGTTTTAGATTCAGACAATGCCTCTCCTTTGGCCTCAGGCAGACACACTGGCTGAATCACTAAAACACTTTAACACACATCTGCTGAGGCAGCAAAAATCAGTATCTCTCGCTTTTTTTTTTCTTGCTCTCTCTCTGCCTCTCCAGTATCACAGTCAAAAGGTGACTGAGACACTAAGTAGAACTGGAACTGGCTGAAAAGGGAAAGTGCTCCCAGCTGAAGTGCAGAAAACACCTGCATCTAATAAAAACAAATGAGAAACATCATCAATAACCAGAAGAAAAAATGGTATAAATAAAAAGAAGAGTATAAATTCAGATGGTCTCTGGAAAACTTGAACAGATGCCCTAGCCTGCTGTCTTCTGGAGGTATTGTGTAATTATTTACCTTGTAGTGCATTAAAATACAGGGGGTTGCTGTGTCACTCTGGTGTACAGAAAGGAGCTTTAGAAAACTTGCTGTGCAGCTGGATACCATGGTGATGGGTGACCCAGAATACATTAGATAGTTACTGTTGTGGGAGGGAGGGCTCCTCTTGGAAGAAGCAGGTGTTGTCAGAAAGATGTTCCTTTCTGTCCCTTTAAGTTTTTGCAGGCTTTGCATCTGACATGAATATTTAGGTGAGAAAATATACTTGGATTTGACTGAGAAACCAGAGGTCCCTTACAGGGTGTGCTGGCTGCGATGCAGGGGATGCACTTTGTGGGCTGCCTATGTGATCACGTGCATGTACTGCCTGGCCCTGTGAACTGGCAGGGAGCAGTGGTTTGCCTGGAGGAGATGCTCAGGCTGACTGTGATCACCAGCTCCCTCTAAGAGCCTACTGTCAAGCCTGCTATGCATGTTTGTTCCTTAACCTTTGTGAAGCACCTGAGGAGTTGGTGTAAAAATAACCTCTTGGGCCCTGTTGAAGTTTTCTTTTTTCTTGTCTCTGTATCACTCTGGACTACCTCCTGAATCAATAGCTGTGCATAAGCTGATATGGTTTTGTGGTTTTCATTTCCTTTTGCATTGCCACTAGTCTGGAAATATTCATGTCAGATTGGTATCACCATCAAGAACACACCAAAGCATCTTTTCCAGGACAGCTGTGGGGATGTAGCCCACTGAGAGCCCTGCAGCGTGGGTGTCTGACTGCACCATTGACAGGAGTGGGTATGAGTGCTTTGGAGGCTTTCTAGAGATAAGGAGGCATTACAACTATAGCCTGGCACTGAAGAGAGCTCAGAAACCAGACTGTCTCTTCTGCAGAGTTGCTGCAGAAGTTCCTGGGATACCCAAATTACTCTTGAGATTTGGGGATGAGCACAACTGGCTGCTCCCTTTGATAGCCCTCTTGGCTAGGGAAAACGCCTTCCTTTCTCCTTCCTTTAAGACCTCTGCATCTTGCAGAGCTTTCTGTTGTGTGGTGGGATGTCTGACATCCTCCTTTAGTAAGTATCCACAAGGAGTAGAGCAGTTTTTTGGTTTAAAGGAGGATTAAGAACTTCATCAGTCGAATTCAGATTGTAACTTAAGACTTTCAGCTTCCCTGCTGCAAAACATTAAAAAAAAAAAAAATTGTCTCCATCCTGTCCCAGAGACACACAAGGAACTTCATCCATGAAGGTCTGCAGAGTCCTCTAAGGTGAGCAATATGTGTAGCAGCATTTTGAGGCTCCTGTTGAGACAATGGAGACAGGAGCTCCTGTGATGGGGACGCAGGCTCATGCAAGACTGGATGGAGACAGACACAAATCAGAGGGGCCCACAAACACTGCTTGGTTACCTCCTCTTCTTAGCTGCCAGTAACTGACCTGGATGTGGGCTTATGATTATATCCCTTAAGTAATTCCCTGGACTTCCCCTTACCCTCACTCTGTAATTATTCATAGTTATTTTCTAATGGCTGTCCTGCCACTTGTTTTCTTTTTGGCTTTCTTCTTCTGAGTAATGAAAACACATCAATGGCCTTTTTCCAAGAACAGTTATTAGAGCAGTCACCCCTGCCTATTCCCCTCCCCTCATTTAAAACCTATCAAGCTCCACTAGATTTGTGGCCAGAATTTGCATTGAATTACTATTTTGGGGTTGCCAAGAAAGCAAAACTAGAAAGTTTGGGGGAGAAAAAAAGAGAAGAGAGAAAGTTATAATCTTCCCAGATCATTATTAATTATATTTAAAATAATTACAGCATTCCAGACAGCTACACTGCTGACAAGCAGGAAGATCAGCTCTTGCGGGGGAACCTGTACATGTGTTTTAGTCTTTGCTTTACCATGAGAACAAGCCCTTCATGACACACAGCTGATGCTGGGACACTTCCATTCCCGGTGAGCTGGAGATACCAACATGTAGAGCAGAGAGGGCTGATGGTCTCACATGCAACAGCAGAGCTTGCTCCCCTGAATGGACATGCCAATCCTAGCTTGACATGCCAATCTGCCTCCTCCTCTGAGGCCAAATTTCAGTGCTGTGTTTTGTTAACCCATTCCTGTGACAAGGGGCAACAAGACCAGCACATGGCAGAGGCTGAAGGCAGGATGCAGACCTAGGGGTGATTGTCTACAACAGTTAGGAAAGGCAAAGAGGAATTAAAAAATATCTTCTTCCACTTTTGTGATGAACTGCGTCTAATTCTGATCTTCTGGGAATGTGTCCTTGCATCGATGGGTGTAATAGATGAACACAGTAACAGAGCAAACCCTTCAAGTTGGAGCATTACTGATTTATCCAGAGGGGTGTAGCAACTGGCGAAGGGAGTGGAAACATCAAAAGACACATGGCTCTCACCTGACCAGACTATTTTCAGAGGTCCCCATCCTTCCCACACAGTCTCCTATGCTTTGCCAGTGTGCTCAGTTCCCTGACAAGTCTCTCCCTTGTACCACAGCTCGTTATTATCTGCTCTCCTCACTTGTGCTTGACGTACCCTACTTGAAAACCTCTTCTCCTATTCCAAGCCAGAGGTGTGGGGATCTAAATACTCACCAGAAGCAAAACCTCAAAGGCATTAAAATAGCATGTTTTGTCAGTGACCCAGCTACCTGCATTTTCAGAGCTGTCCCACCTCAGACCATCAAAAGCCTTGTATCCCACATATTCACACCTGGAATGTGATATATTTTCTCTCTTACATTAAATGTCTTCCCAGAAACTATATATCAAGCAGACCACTCTGTGAAGAGCAGAAACACCCACTTACCAGTGGGTGAACATTTTTATACAACATCTGCTTCATCTCTAGCCTGTGAATTCTGATCCTCAAGAGTAAGCTAAAACAATACTGACTCTTGAACTAAAATTCATAACTCTCCTGGCTGTGACAAATCATGGCCTCAACAAGACATATTCATTTTATAGCACATTACAGCTTCCCCTACAATTTACCCATCCTGTAGGATCCTAAAAGCAATAATTATCTGTATGTATGTCCATCCAGGACCAACAGCTGTCCCGCCTCTCCTTTTCTAGCTTCCTTTTCCACTCCACTGTTGCCAGCTCTATTAGCAGACAACCATAGAAATCAAAACAGAAAGCCAGATGTGGTATCTGTAAGTCAAATACATATCTTTCTTGCACTCCTGACAAACTACTTGCAGAGGTAGCCCCCCTTACTACCCCGATTGCACAGCAGTAGCCATGTTACACATAGGCCAAGAGATGCAGGGCCTCACTAGCATGTGCTAACCTAACTCATTTGGTTGCCATAGTATGGCCAAGGTGAGATTCAAATACTTGTTACTGCAACCACACCTGTGTGGCTTGTTCTTGAGATCACACCATGGGTTTGTAGGGCACAAGTTCAGCAAGCAGCCAGATGCCTGTCATGTTAACTTTAGAATTATTTACAGTCACAATTTTTCTTTCCTGTAAAGATGTCATGAGATCTAGGAAATCTGGTGGAGACATTCACTGCTTCCAGAATGGATGGGCCATCTCTGGGCTTTCTTGGAAGTGAGGGTGTACCTCACATGGTCTCAGCCTCAAAAGGCTTGTCCCTGATGTGGCAGAATGCATAAATAATGGAGAACAACTGGAAAAATGAGCAAAGTTCTTTGGAAAGTTGAATATCCAGGAGAGTTCTATGTAGGGGAGTCAGTTACAGAGGTGAGAGGGGAATTATGGCCAGCTCAGACCTTGCAGGACCAAGAGACTTTGATGTCTGTGCGTGAATTCTATGTCAGAGCTGGCCTGACCAAATCTGGCTCATTCTCCAAGTGCATAAGGTTGTGGTTGGTGAAAGAAGACCTGTTCAGCCTGTGAACAAAGCATTCTTTCCCTTGCACTGTTTTCCCTAGGAAATGTCCTGACTCCTCTTTAGGTCCTGCTGGCCTTCCCAGTGGAGCAGAGCATCACTAATGGTCGACCTAACAAGAGTCCTTGCCACTTTTCCAGCCTCTTAACATTCTCTGACAAATAGCCTCTTTGATATATCAGCCTGAAGAGTTGAAACTGGCCCATAAAATCTGTCATTGTTTCATTCAATATTAAAAGAAATAATAAAAAGGAGATACTAATATATACACATATATACGTACATACATATATATACATATATATATGTATAAAGAAGGTAACTCAGAGCACACATCAAAGGCCTGAACTTAGTCCAAGCCATCACTTCCTTTTTTCTTCTTTCCTCTTTTTTTGATTCTCCACAGACCCATATGAAATAAGTTTCACAACCTGGGGAAGGCACATAGCTTTCTCTGCTCTAGTCTTATTTTCCTTTTACAGCTGTGCTCTGGTAGACCCTAAGAGAGAGAGAGAGAGAGAGGGAGGGAGAGAGAGAGAGAGGGGAGAGAGAGAGGGAGAATGGGTGACATGTTTGTGCCTAGCACTAATGCTGACTGCTTGGAAAAGCTAGTGGGAGGGTAAGCGGAAAACACAAGTGTCTCAGCTGGAGCCAGCACTCTCATGAGTTTGTGCTGGGAAACAGTTATAGTTCTTGTACTTTGCAGCACTGGGAAATGTAGTGACTCAACACGCTCATGCTAGTGGGTGATGTCTTCATGTTATGATGCATCTAATTGTATCAAGAATTAATTCAGTATTCTCCCCATGTGCTCAGTCAAACCAGAGGCATGCTCTGGTATATGTGATGTTGCATCTCTGAAGGCACTGTTCGCAATGCTCTGCTGCCTTTGCTGCATCTCAAGAAAACATCAGCTAGCTGCTTGCTGCTTAGTGAGGGAAAGGTAATGAGAACAAGGCTAGGAAAGTTAGCCCTCACAGGAAAAGGAATTCCAATGAGCTTTTCTATAGCAGTGGGTCTCACATCCCTTTGGGACCCATAGACACTGGCTGCCATCCCTCTGTTTGGAGCAAAGTCTGCTATAAATAGTGCCCTAAGATATTGGGCTTCCTCTAGGGCAGCTAATTTTTGCACTTCAGATGGGAACCTGGGAATGAACTAGCATACGTAAAATGGACAACACAGGGTAAGCGCTCAAGAGAAATGTGCATCAACTTGACAGGGTAGACTTAGAAATACAGTGCCATGAACAGCAAGTAGTTTCCACTGAATTAAGAAGAACAGCAGAGATCTTTTCCTTGCCTGCAGAATGAAAGTTCTGGAGAGCCCTTTCTTAGTGTTGAAATGTCACATTAGAAAACTGCACAGTAAACAAGCACCCTGGCAATGGTACTAACTCTGCTGACATTCATATACCAGAGAATGATGGATTCTTCCTCAGGAGAACAAGAATTTAATATCTGAGCAAAAACCTGTGCATGAATTTAGGCCAAAGGAATAAATTCATGCCTCCTACTTGCCTTCACTTTTATGGCCCATTTGTACTCTTTTTCCTGAGTTTTCATCAGCCTCTTCAATCTTCCTGCAGAAATCTCTCAAGATAGCCTGATCCAATGTAAACTCTACTGTAGCAGCTTTCCCAGGTGAATGGCTCCTGTAACTATTCTCTCTGCTCTAACTCTGCCTCAAGCAGACTACTTACTGTCAGATCCTTGAGGTTTTTTTAAGGTTTCCAATTCTACGAATGGTACTGTTCTTTACTTTCCCCATCGCTTTAAGACCTCTTTGTCTGTCTCTTAAACTCTTATCTTTTCAAACAGTGGGCAAAATTTTCAGCTTTTGTATTATATATCTTGCTGTCTACTGAAACCTTCCTAAACCTGAACACATCAAGTGGAGTGGTAAAGGATATTGGAGAAGTCACAGTGCAGGCTATGTAGGACCTTCATCTCCATCCTTCCACCATCTCATCCTTCCAAATCAATGTAGTAGCCTGTACACCTTAATTATCTATGTATGCAGACTCCATACCATCTCTCTTTACTCATCTACAAGTTGCTTGCCTAATTCAAGGTAGCTGTTGATTTTTTTCAGAATTGACATTAGGTGTGGGGGGATTTGAGATGTCCCCAGGCCTAAGAGTTTTGGCAGATGTTCAAAAATCACATTCTTGCCTTTTCCAGGTTTACTGGACTGAGTGGAGACTGCTCCAGTCCTCACAAGGCAAGTGCCTTCAATTCTTCCTCTGAAATAGCCTGTCTTTTGTGCCTTGGACTCCTGCTGGTTTTCCAGCAAGCTCTGGAGCACTCTGATTGATGGCTGCTCGGCTTCCAGGATCAGGCAGGACCGGATGGCTGCAGTCACCCTGGTATGGCTGTAGCCTGCATGGGATGGCCTCAGTTCACTTACGTCTGTATCCATTCCAGCTAGTGAAATAGCCAGAAAGGCAGTTCTTTTAGCTGAAAGGGTAGCTGGAGAATGGCCTTAGACAAAGTTTGGACTCAGGACTTTGCTCCTGGAGCTGCCTGGATACGGTTGTAACTGAGCATGATGTAAGTGGCTGCTGAGTTACCATCCCTAATCTTTTCCCTCTGTATCATAAGCAGTTTCCATAAGCATCATGAGACCAACTCAAAAAAAAAAAAAAAAAAAAAAAGAAAAAAAGCCCTCTGTTGAGGGAACAGATTAGTTAAGCGACTACATTTCCTCTACATCAAATGGCTGAAGACACACAGGTTTCCTGGTTTCCAAGGCACCGTAAAATGAAATACAATAAGAAGGGGGGATGAGATTAATGGCGAAAACGTCATACTCTGCTCTCAGCCAGAGCAGCCGCACCAAAAGTGATGGGACTGCGCCAGTGGAGCTATGTGCAGGATCTGGCCTTGGATCTGTTAAATGAGGACATTACCAGAGTACCAGATTACAAAGCTGAGGTCTCCGAAGCAAATCCTGCTAAAGTAGAAAGGATTTGTTAGAAGGCTGCAAGGTCAGAAAAGCAAGATTATTGGTTTAGCAGCCTTCTGCTGTGCTGGGGACCCCAGGCAATGGCAAGCATAGCACTGCCCATAGTTTCACATTTTTCACTTTGTCATTTAAAAGCCTGTAAAAGCAAAACGAGACATGCTCATTTCTTTCTCTTCAATATTTGCACAGTTGGAGTCATTCTTGCTCCATGCTTCCCCCCTCCCCCCAGAAAGCAAGTGCTTCAATGCTTTTATTTTCTAAATAAACTGAACATGCCCACACAAGTGTGCCCACGAATATTAGCAGCCCAGAGCGCATGACCACAACAACAAACCATTTTATAGTGCAGTGTTCATGAATATCCTGTTCAGAGCACCAGAGTCCCCTCTTCATAAACAGCTCTATAGTTTCTGTTAACAAGCAGCCCTCCAATAATAATCTGTTCAAGCCCTGTACCCTTGAGCAACCTCCTAATAAAAGACCCCACTATCTCTGTGCAACTCAGCCACAATTAATCAACGTGGCTCAGGGCTCACAAATTGCTTTCCCCCTTGCCAGCTGTTGCTTCTGAGTGACTCTACAATAACAAACCAAGATCCACTGCTGGCAAAATCACCAGATTTTTTTTTCTGAATACCTCAAAACTGTTTTATAAATAATTTTTTCCCTAGTCATTTCAGCAGTTAAAATTTATGGCCAGCACTTTGGTTAATATGAGCACAAAGACATTTCACTTTGGCAACATTGTGCGGATCCCTTTGAGCAAGCGAAGCGCCCGACCAGGAAACAGCTGGTGCACCCAAAGCCCAGCTCTCACCTCCAAGGGCTTGGGCTTCCGACCAATCCCGTGTCGCCACCTGGCTCTGTGCCGACCAATCCTGCCTCGCCACCTGGCTCTGCCGCTGACCAATCCCGCGTCGCCACCTGGCTCTGTGCCGACCAATCCTGTTTGGCCACACACACTCCGCGGCCTCTGCGGCCCCCTGAGGTGAGGGTGGTGCTGCAGGCCTCGGGGAGGGTGATGGCCGGCTGTTCCTTGGCTGTTGTTTGTGGGCCCCGCTGCAAGTTGTCTGGGAGCCTGCATAACCTGGCCTGGACAAAGCCCAGATGTCCCAAACCAGGGGGATGTCTTCCATGTTACTCCCAGGAGCAGGCTGTGGCCTATGTGACCTGGCCTAGGTCTGGAAGATGCTGCCATAGCTGTGACAAGGAGGGCACTAGCAACGAAATAGCACAGTCACCTGCTAGTGCTTGAGCCCATGCCCTGTTTAATTTACGTGTACAGGTGTAGCCATAACGTGTGTTTTGCTACACCCCAATTTTGTATAGATTTACTGGTGTCTCAGTGGCTCCACTCCTGAGTGATGTACCTCCTGCTGCAGGTACTTAATTTCAGTATCTCTTATCCATTTGATTTCCAATTTTCATGAAAATTGTAGGAATATTAGATCTTCAAAGACCTTGCAATGCTGACAGATTTTGTTGAAAAGGACCAATGAGTTGAAAAATTGGTGCAAAATAATGGGCGAACAGACACACGAGTGACCCAGTGCGTAAATATCAGCTAAACATCCTTCAGTCCATGGTGTTTGGTGTCATAGCATCCTGGCGGCATTATAATTGTGTCCTTCATAAACCTCCACCATAGTCTGCAGCCTGGAATCAGTCCTGTTTCACCTGGTTTTAGACCTGGGGTTGAAATGAATTTTTAAAACAGAGGAAAGCACAAAGAGCTGGCACACAGTGGGGTCTGGGCTCTGATCTCTCCAGAGCGACTGACTCATTCTGTGATCTTCGGCAAGGCTGTTGACCTGCCTGTGCTTTGTGCTACACAGCTGGAAAATGGATTTTTTTTAAAAAAAATGCAATGGGAACTTTGCTGAAGAGAGCAGATGCTGAGATTTCCTAGATAAACAAATCACCCAAGGCCTGCCACTTCCTCCCTCTGCACAATTATTCTCTCTTTTTCTGCATCTTATAGTTCAAGGAAGAAACAATTTAAAGTGGAAAGTCTGGGGCTATGTTTTCTTACGTGTCCTGGATCCTGCTTTAACTGTGAAAATGTTCAAAGTGAAAACTTGACCTGGCAACAGTTTCTAAATGACCTCGCTTTGGCTGTGAAATCCACTTGAGCTTTGCAGAAGCAGATTTTTATGGTCTTCTCTGGTAGAGGAACAAAAAGATTTTTTATTATTATTATTATTTTTCTTCAAGAGGAATCTTTATACAGTCTGCGTGTTATGTTTTCTCCCAGTGCTCAAGGTCAAATTAGCAGTTCTTTTCTCACTGTTCCCCACTCACTTTATATCACTCGAAAAAATAAATCCCATTTCCTCTCTGCAGATGCTCCATAGCAGTAGAGAAAAATGACAGAAGTACAAACAGTCAGTGTTAAAAATCTGTCATTGCAGCCATACACAGCGAAGTTTTACATCTAGGCAAGGCAGTGGCTATAATTAGAAGCACAGTATTTGTGAGAGGGGCTTGACTGGCTGGAGTTGCAGTTTATGTTTTACTGGCTCATTTTCTAGAGGACAATGCAATTGCTAATGTTGATGTGATGGTTTATTCTTTCCCAAGGTGTAAAATGGGTACATCCATTAACAGTATTGCTTCTCTGACACAGGAAGCCTGTCATTACCTATGAGAGTCACAAGCCTTTCAGGAGCTGTCACCCCACAGCTGATGTAATCTTGTAGCTTAAAGTTGTTAGTTATAATTACTTAAAGGAGGTGTGACAAACACATCCTAACTCAAAGGGGTAATGATTCATGGACACTGTCTACTATCCAGGACTACTGGATCTGGACTCCCTATAATGCAAGCCATGGTACTGGAGATAAACACCTCCAGTGGCTTAACTTCCAGCCATAGTCCAAATGTGGCTTAAGATACCACTGAAGTGGAGATTTGGTATTAATGGTCTCCAGTTCAGTAGTTTGTGCAGAATCAGAAGCTGTGACGGAACATCTGGGACTGAGCTGGAACTAACTTGATCCTCCTAAAGCACCCTATGCCAAAAGGCCTCTACTGAACTCCGCAGTAACTTGTTGCAGGCTATTTTTGCTAGGGCTGTGTATGCAGCACCAACAACATAGTAGTAGAAAAAGGGCTGAGGAGGCTTCACTGTGCGTGGTAGTGGTTGTCTGCATATACAGCCAGCATTTGTTGTCACTTGGCAGACACCCATGAGGGCATGCAGCTCTAGAAGTTAGGATTTAGGTGCCTAGACCCTGATATGAAATTGAGCTTTAGGTAATAACTAATACTAAATGATACATTAAAAGCAATAGGTATCCAGAATGGACCAATCCTGACCTGAAAAATAATTGTCTTTCCTTCTTTGTGTGACTCCTGGAAGGGAGAGCCATGTTTCTGACACTGATTCTCCCTGTGGTCATGTCATCTTAACTTCCTAGCCTCATGCAGTGGAGATAATAAATACTTCCTTTTAGTTTGCCAGCTAGTACGTGTGTTTCATAGACTTGGACTGGGGACAGCATGTGTGAGGAGTCATTCCCATTAAGCATGGGAGGTGGTTATCATGGTTTGGAGGAGGGAGGAGAAGAGAATTTAGTTATGAGTAGCTGCTCTGGGTTATACCAGTTGGATCCCAGATTATGGTCTCTAATCTCTTAGTTATGAGGATATACATGGCCAGTATTTCCAGTGTTGTGAATGAGACATCACATTATCAGGATCAAGAGTGTAACACACTGAGGAAAGGGAGACACGCCAATGACATATTGCAGTATTATCTTTTATTTCTGTACATTCTCTTTCAATCAGTCTGTTTCATCTAGTGTTTTACACATGATTTTGGACTCCTTGGGGGCAAAGACTATCTTTTAGCTGTGTTTGTACACGCCCTGAAACAATGAGGTCATGTTCTTGATGAAGACTTCCTCACACTAGTGATGCTAATGATGCCTGGCTCTGGAGGAAAGGCAAAGGAGTGCTCCACTGCTGAGACATGACTAGATGGCAGAGTCGAAGGGCTATTTGCTTGCTTCATTCATTCCAGACTGATGTGGATTTGGTGGCCATCTAAGGAATACCTGCATAATATTTTGCAACTGGGTAGTTCATTTCTCTGTCAAAAATGTTTCTGTGTTAGGAAATGCTCACTAATAGCTTCAGCTGCATACGAGTTGCCCCTGCCACCAGAAAGTTATGATTCTATGTGTAACTGAAATGTGAAGTCCTGGGGAAGATTGTCAGAAGCCTCTTTAAGGGAATTTATTAGGTGATGGATATCCTAGCCAAAGGTTACTTTCCCTCTTAAGGGTTGTCGTGGAAAGGAATCACACAGCTCAGCATTCCCATGAACCTGCCAGCAGACTACATCCATGAGGGGGAACGGAGTTGGTGTGATGAGCCGTGCTGGATTAAAGAACGTAGCTAGGTGTGCTGAGGAATTTGTGAAGCCTGTTCCTTGCTGACAGCTCAACATGAGTGAGGTGACTGCTATAACTGATCATCCTGCAGAACCAGAGTTCCTGGTCATTGCTTTGAAATCTTCCTTTCTTCTCCCTTCTCCTTTGCTGTGGGATGCACTGCTCCATCATCGGGCTTGCAGCATTGCTGCCTTCTTAGGAACTGTTTCCTCTCTCTTCATTCTTCCTACACTTCAAAGCAAGCTCTTCTGTAACATCTCCAGGGTTTTCTCTTGCCTTTTTGGCTGCCTGGCAAGTGTGCTGAATGGGCTTCAATGATTTAGGGAGTGAGGGAAAGAAAGCAGGGAGAGAGAAGCTGTAGTGGCCTGCAAAGGCCGTTCAGAGGCATTCAAAAGGAGTCACTTCTCTGAGTGTAACATACTGGCCTATGCTTTATAATTATGTGTAGGCAATGGTTGATAAACATATATAGGGAGGCATAAACTGTTCTGAGCAGAAGCTTTCCTGTGTGTCACTCTCAGCTGGGCAGAATGGTGCATGGATGTTATGTAGCTCTAAGAAGTGTGTGATAAAAAGTGCTTAAAGCACATGCTGGGCTTATTCACTTCTAGGTCCCTTTCTATCATCCCAGTGTTTAGGGACTTGACAGAGAGGGTGAACTGGTAGGAAAAATGTAGCCTCTTCTACTTTAAATCCATTTTTCTCATTGTTTTGGGGAGAAGACTCGGGTCACATTTTTGTACATCTTGCGTAACTCTGCTGTCCAGTACAAATGGGATAATATCCGTGAAAAGCTACAGGCATGTTTGACTGCACAGCCATAGACTGCTTTGTGGGTCACGCAATTCAGGGCATTCTTAAGGGCTCATTGACCAGTCATTTAGTTCTGCCAGCTAACTTCATACAAAACTCTGAAATCATAGAGGAAGAAATTAGGCAGCCCTTGCCCAAGACAAGCCTCAGTGACCAGATAAAAAGGAACAATCCCCAATTAACACGTGGTACAGAGCCATCTGTGCTTATATATAACATACTGGATGTGAACCATCTGAGAAGAGGAGAGGCTGGTGTCAGCTTATTTTGAAATCTACTGCGATGGCAGGACAGCAGGAAAAATGCATAGGTCACGCAAGGCAGAACAAGGATGGCCAGTCCCATGTGTTCTCTACTCCAGTATTTCCTACTGGCTAGCTAAAGCATGTCTGGCATTTCAAACTGATCTGGTGGCAGGCAGGACGAGGCAAAACAGAGAAGGTGGTAGGAAAGGAGGTAGTAGGGATTTTTAGGAGGTATATTGATTTAGTCCTGATTGTGGCCAGGACATTTGTTCAGCTGAGAACTGAAAAAGCTGTCATATTTGTCACAAAGCAGGTGAACATGACAGGAGAGTGGAGATTAGGAAGTCTATTGAAAGTATGGAAGGTAGTAACTGTTGGGGTAACATCCTGGAAGGTGCAGGTGGGGGTAATCTCCATTGTGAGCAGTATTCCTGCAGTTCTGTGTTCCTCTTTTCCTACTTCTTGGATTCATCTCAGGGAAAACCTGGCCAAAGGAGATTTGACTTCTGTTTTGAATAAGGGTGGGTGTAACACTTGCTTTATTTAAACTGGTCCATGTTTTGCATGATCTCTTCTTTTAGCAGTGTTTCCACATTGCTAATCACAGGAATTTTTGTTGTTGTTCTTGATGTTGCATGGGTCTGAACTTTTTTTACTTTTCCCAGAGGGAGAAATAAATGCATACTATTACATCGACAAAGACGTGAGGTTTACACTGCATCCAGATATGCCTGGTAGAGAGTTGTTTTGTGTATTATGTTTCCGTCTTACATTATCTGTCAGGCTTTGACACTATTGCTGCAGAGCAGAGCTCCTTAACAAGCTGCACTCTTTGACAAAGGGACGGGGAGAAAGAGTGTCAACCTTGGGACACAGTGGTTTCCTGCATCAAGTGCTGTGTAATTGCATGAGATGGTCCATATGTTCTGACACTTTTTATTTACAGAAGTGCCAGAAGTTTAGGCCAATTCCAGCCATCTTTGCACATACTGACCTCATGGTGTTGGCTCTGAAATCTTCCTTCTAGCATTCAGATCTCTTGCTGCCAGAGGTCACACTCAGGCCTGGGCTATAATACAATGCTCTCATGTTTTTCAGAGACTGGATCTAACAGTGGAGGTGGCTGAATCCTGGGGACAAATGTCCAGTTGTGCACAGAAACACTGTTGTGCTGATATGATAATCCCATTTTGTGCAACTGAGCTGCTGGCAGGCAGTTGTGTTTAGCTGCATGTGGTGCAACAGTGTGCTTTATGGGACTGCAGCGCAGAATGTGCAAAGCTGGGGGAGGTTTGATTCTCTTACTGAGTGCAGTGCCTGGGATTAAGGCCCATAAAGTGACTAAAGGATGTTACCTCTCTTTAGCATGAGATACTCAGCTATTCAGGAAAGGTAGAAACTGCCAACTTTGCCATTTTACTAGGCTGCCTGTAGTCCTTCAGCTGGCTGTTAGCTCTTAAATTCATGTTGCTCTTCAAACTTAGATGTTTTAATTTTCTCAGGAGACCCAGCATCAGCTGCTTTATTGTAACCCAGACTTGCTGTGAATAATTCATTTTGTCTTGCTGTAATCAGTAATAATGAAACAATACTTCCATCCATCAGAAGGCCTTGATGCAAGAGGCAGACGCTCCTCAGTGCAGTTATGGTAGCCTAATGATGGAGGACTTGGTGTCTGAGGACGTATGACAAACCATGAGACTGGAAGTGCTCCTGGATTTTGGTGGTACCAGAGTCCAGGGTGCCAGAAGTAGCATGTGAATGTAGAAAATGAGAAGCTGATAGCTCTGTACCAAAGTCTTGAAAGGAAATGAGCCAGGGCTCCTGCCTAAGACAATTTCAAATGGAGATTTCTAGCTGTACAGGGGCTGACTATCCCCAGATTGTTAGTCCTTTTTTGATACCCCACTCTGATGTCCATTTTCTGTTGGATTTCTCTACTAGGCTTAAGCTTGATAGATTGTCCCAGACGTGCAGAGCTGAGTGATTCGGCAGCATGTGGTTCATATTTTTTAAGAGATGAGATTTGTAAGTTATTATAAACAGAATGGCCTAGCCAAATCTGGCAGCCTGAATGAGCTATCTGCATCTCTAGATGTGTAGGAGAGGCCATCCTTCCCCCATGTTTATTTATAACACAAGGGAAAAGAGGGAAGCACAGTAAAGCTAAGTACCACGTAAGTTACCAGAGTGGCAGCTGATTTGCATTTTATCTAGTTCACATCCAACAGCAAAACACAATTGTTTTCATGCACACTCTGGGTTTCCTACTACATGATCTTGGACACATGGACTAGGTGGACAATGAGTTTTGCTGAAGCTTATTACAAATAAGGAAGAAATGTGATGAGCCTCAAAGGAGGGTTTTGACTGCCATAAGTGTTTGTGAGAGGAAGTCTGTGTTATACAAGACTTGTATAAAAAGGAATTCTGATCCCAGCTCAAGAGGTATCTGTGCCCTTCCTGGGAGGTGGCTAGCTGAACAGGTCCATTAAGAGGATGCTGAGAGATGGACAGGAAGGAGCTGGCTGAGGAGGAGACTCCTGAAGAAGGGATTGATTCTGAGATGAAGGATCAAGGAGTCAGAACAAGGACTGTTCATTTTATTCTGGTGGCCTCACTTGGAAATACTCCTCTCATTGGTCATTTTAAATCTTGCTAATCAAATGTAAGGTTACTTTAATTCATCTTTTTATCATGTCTAGAGAAGCTGGCAAAGCACTATCTGTTGCTTTCATGAGGATAGAAAATCTGTCTCAACACTGAGACATATTTCTGGAGTGCCACCAGCCAAGTGTGGCAGTGGAAATCTCTGTTTCATTATCTACTTTTATCCCCTCTACAAAGAACACTCTGATATGAGCATATTGCATCCAGACCAAAGGATCTAGTGTCTCTGATTATTGGTAGCCGGTGTGACTCTTAGCTGTTACACTGTCCCTATGGGTCTAACCACTCCTACTCATGACAGATTCATGGGCTGAGGCCTGGGCTCGGGATCTTTTTGCTGGAACGGAGCCCTGAACCTCTCTCCAAAGAGCATCACTTAATCTTTTTCACCAATTGATTCAAAAAAAATCCTTGCATTTCCTTCCTCTGAGTTCTTGTGAGTGCTGTGATGTGCAGCTCACCAGCTGTCTATGTCACCTCTCTGAAATGGCTGCAGTAAGGATGCACCCTGCCTTCATTTTCTAGGTCCTAATGTCAAACCTACTGGAGAAGGGAAGCAAAGTCAATAGATAATGGGACCAGCATCTTACCACTGCCATGCGCCCAAGCACTTCAGGTGGAAAATGTACTACAGGCTAACCCTAAGGCTGAAAATTCAGATTCAGGCTGCTCTTTCATGTCTCCCTCTCCTTCTTTCTCTTTTGACAGATAATACGGAGCAAAATCAGGACTCACAAGTCTTATGTCAGGCCATACTGTCTCCTTTCAGCTGCCATTTCCAGAGTTAGTTTGTTAAGCGTATCTGTCTTGGTCAGATATGGAGGCACACCCATGTGCAGAAACGATACAACCAACAGACTGCACCTGGGACCATAACTAGTCACAGTTGGATGGGTTTCTGCTTTCAGACCAGCCTGCTCCAGCCAGCTACATACATCCTCCAGGCAATTTTAATGTTCCTGGAAAGTCCTCCCCAAAACAATCACATCATCCAGATCAGCCGAACATGTGGCCCACTGAACAGCTGCCAAAATCAAATCCATGTGCCTTTCAGAGGTGCTAAGGGAATTGCAGAGACCAAAAGGCGTCACATTAAACTCAGAGAGTGAGACATGCTGTCTTTGGACAAACTTCTAGATGAGTCTGCCCTTGGCAGAAACCACTGAGCCAGTTCAGAGAGGAACACCGTTCTGCAGCGCCCAAGGCTTCATCGGTGCAGGCCAGCTGCCTGGGGCAGCTCCTTTGCTTGCTTGATTTTCCTTTCTTCTTTGCTTTTAGGACTCATCTGGTCTAAAAAATGCTGGACAGTTGAGCCTTGTCCCCTAGAAGACCACAAGCCTCCCTGAGACCACCCAGCAGAGGGGCAGGGTATGAGGGAGCCCCTCTCATGTTGAGTTTGGTTACCAGCACTTCTCTGTATTCTCTTAATACAGTGCTGAGAACAATCAGACCCCCCTTGCTTTGGGTCCTAAAATAATGAATAACAGCAATATGTATCATCTGTTGAGGCAATCAGTCTCTCTTTTCTTTCCAGGAAACAAGTGCATGGATGAGCTCAGCCCCCACTAGCAATAAGAATGTTGAACCTGTGTGACAATAATCTGTTGAAGCCTTTCATTCCCTCACTGCCTTCCCTTTGCAGGACACCAACTGCTTTGCCATCACCAATGAGGAGAGTTTTTTTTGATAACCAAGGATATCAGAGACCCTCAAGGATATTTTGGAGGATGTGTCCATCTCCCACAAACAGCAAAACTAAACCCAGAATTTCCCTCGTTTTACCGAACAGACTTTTCCTTTCTGCCTCCTGGGAAATGTCCTGGTATGTTGTCATTGGAGGATTAAAAGAAACAAATTAAAAACACGTGACCTATGTCCTTGCAAAGAAATTACCTGATAAAAATCTTCTTCTGTCATTGGTTTGTCAGACTTGCAAGCCAGAGGAATGTCAGCAAAGGAGAGAAAGGATGAGATGTCAAACCTCTATTCTCCCCCACAACCTCCCTTTCTACCTAACATCGGCCAACACAGGGCTGGATGCAGAAAAAATAGAGGCTGTGCATGCCAGATGGCTGATGGATAATGGCACCATTGTAAAAATTGGCCAGAGCAGTTCTGACAGCAGCCCTGACACCCATCACAGCATGGGACAAGGGCTCAGGTGGCTTTCATTCATCTCCAGCTGTAAAGGGGGATATTTCTTCCAAGACCCCAAAGGCCTCATCCTGCCAGCTGCAAAGCTCTCTGCAAGTCTCCCAATTTAAGTGGGATTGGAGGGTTGCTTGGCATCTCTCAGGAACAAGCATTAATCCTTTTGGATTTGTTGTTGCTGGGCCTTGGGTGTCAGGAAGGGCATGGACCTGATTTTGCCAGGGAAGGCTATTGCAGAGAAAAACGGCTGACATACCTTCTGTAAGACCTTTTTCTGGGGCTGTCAGCCATGACACTCTTACCTTTTTTTTTTTTTTTTTTTTTCCCCTCATCTCTCCTGCTGATCTGTGTTTTTTTGGATTGTTGTCAAGGAAGATTTTCATATTGGTTTGAATTTATACCTCAGTGACTCAACACTGGGCTTAACCAGAAACTTAGTTGCCCTGAGGAGATATGGATGGAAGAAAGGATTGTGTGTGTGTTGGCAGGGGGCAGCTTCTTCCTCAATCTCAGCTATTCATACACATTTCAGTTAGAAAAGCCTGAAGAAAACTTTCTCACTTTCTCCTTACTCGTGCAGAGAAGAACCATGGCTTAGGCATCATGCTCCTACATGTTGAGCTGTCTCTTTCCTTAATACTTTGCAGGTTTTCTCCTGGTGTGTGTGAGGAAGTCTCAGAAAATAGCACTCCCAGCCTGTTTGTAACTCTGAAATGCGTCAGCTGATCACTATCTTGTCTCACATACCTGTCTAGTACAGAACATGTGTGGAGTATTAACTCTGCAAAAAGGGAATAGAGCAGTGGAATATGCAGGCTAAAGAGCTGAGCTTTAACTCTTTCACTGCAACTGTTCCTGTTTCTTATATTTGCCATATGAACATTACAGATGTACTGGTGTTGGAAGAAGTCTATGGCAGTGCTGGAATGCAGAGTGGACCATGAGGCTGTACTGGAACTGAACATGCACTCTTCTGCAGCAAGAAGAGAAGGGCATCACATGGAGCCAGTGGAAGGCTGGGTCAGGACCTACAAAAGGAGGTAGTTCCCTGTGCGACGGGCAGGATCTGTTGAACTCATTGCCAGAGGATGTCATGGATGCAGAAAAGCTTGGATGGTTTTAAGGGGAGATTGGACAAGTTCATGAAAGAGAAAATCACTAGGAATTAATCAGAATGCAGGGACTAAGTATGTTGTGGCAGTGCAGGGGAAAAATATATACTGTTCTTACAGTATACTCCCGATATGTACTGTGCTTACTTTCCCCAGGCTGCTGGGCTAGATGGACGTGTGGTCAGACCTAGCTCAGCTGCTTTCATGCCCTTATGCAATCTTTGGGCTCCCTGGACATGGCCTAGAATGGGCTAGAGACCCTAAATATGCACTTCCTGCAACTGCTATGAATGTTCACAGAAGATCCCAAATACTTCCCACTTGGTTGTCATTACCTAATGAGGCCAGAAATGTTACTTGAGTGGGAGCTGAGATGTTTACACATTGTTGCTGGTCCACAAAACAGCACTGCCTAAATGCATTGGGGGAAGTTAGCATGTTAACCATGAGAGTTAGATGCTCTCCTTTGGTTTACCCCTGTGCAAATATTATATAATAAAGCCTACTTTTGGGCTGAAGACTGGATGGAACATGGTGACCATATTTGCTCCACATCCTTTCTGAATTTTCCTCCCACCAAACAATAGATGCGTTCATGCTTCAGCCACCTGCATCTAATCCAGAGCTTCCTGCTCCATGGTAAGTGTGGAGGAGGACACAAGTTAATAAGCTTACCAGGGCTTATTAACTGGACCTGGTAATGCTGTGCAGAGGCACTGTGGGAATTGTCAACTGGTATGGGGAAAGCAGCCACAGGACATTGCAGGGGTTTTGGATGTTAATGGGAAGTGTGACCTGCCCCAAAGTTAGAAACAATGATCATATATGTAATCATTGCTGAGTAGTAGACACAAGATAACCTCCTGGTGGTACCCTCAGGTATACCCTGGCTGTTAGTTGGGCAGACGGAGTAGTTAGTACAAAAGGATATCCTTTTAGTACTTGCAGTGTTTTTGGCATTTTTGAGTATTTTTGCTCTATTCTTTAAGCCTTATTAAAGTTTAACTCTGAAATCACCGAGAAGTCAAGAGGCCAAAGTCCTCTTCTCGTCTGCTCAGAGAGAGCAGGCTGGTATTTCTGCTCCCACAGTGGAGCTTTTCTGTTTCCTTGCTCTAGAGTAAACCCACAAGGCTGAATATTACGCAACACATTTGGCAAATAAAACTGCGGTGGGATTGTGGCTTTGCAACCAGATGAAGTGACAGGGTGGGAAAGTACACAGAACTCCCACCAAGAGCAAAAGGGACAGATGTAGGAGGGACAGAAGCCTGCCATTGTGGTAGCATAAAACAAGAAGATCCACCAGCCCTATGTTAGGCTTCAAGGAGGGAAACACCACATTATGGAACAGGGAAATCCCACTGCTCTCTTGGAGGGGTCTGGCACAGCTTTACCAAGATAGCGACCAAGCAAGTTCCAGAAGCAAGATAAAATACTAAGAAGAATGGAGCTGCTGCTGGGTTGTTGCGGTTGTCATCTGGGACTTCCAAGGTGATTTCCTTAGGATTCAGTCCTCTCTCTCTCCCTCTCTTTTTTATTTTTATTTATTTTTTTGAGGTCTTCAGATTTCATGACTCAAAGTGGAGGAATATCACTATGAAGTGTAAAACAAGAGGAGGAAAATCAATTATTTAGGCTTATCAAAATGGGAAATGGAAGAAGGTGAATGTAGGAAGTAAAGGCTGTAACACCTCCTAGCAACAAGGTCTGCTTGTCCAGGAAAGGAGCATGTGATTAATGACATATAAGTGTTGTGTGCCTGATGGCATACAATCTCAGATAAAACAGAATTAAGGGAGGCCACAGTGGGCCCTTCCTTTTTCATACACACAAATGCAAACCCATGCACATGCACATGCAGTTCTTGCCCCTAGAAAAATGGGAAAAGGTTGTAAGTACAAAGCTGTTTTAAATGAATGAATTAATCCAGGGAGTCCTATGGCTGATGTTATATGGGAAGTCAGTCTCAAGGTGAGTCTGAACTCACCTTATTTCAAGCTGTCTAATGTTTAGGCATTTACACAGCAGGCTGTATGGATATCAGTTTAGGCAATGGAGAAAGATGGGATATTTATTCCTATCTGTCCCAGATACGGAAGGTATTCCTGTTTGGAAGTAGCTACTTTTCTTCATTAACTAAACGCTCTGGGCAGTTGCTTAGTTTAGTCACCTAACTTTTAAATGTCTAAAGCTAGTAGGAGGAACTTCAGTCTAAATAAGAAAAATAAGTCCTTCCTGTTTTCACCATCTGTCTTATTGCATAAACATCCTCCTGCACTCCATTTAGGAAGATGCAAAAGCTGTTTTCCCCATGCAGGTAACAATAAGGAGGAATACTTGATGTGACTGCAGAAGACCCCAAGGCCTTTATGCTATATTGTAGACAAAAACTTAACCAATGCAGGCTATTTTCTTCTTTCCATTTCAACTAACAGAAGAAAAATATATTTCCAAGAATTCTATTTTTTAATGTAAAAGTGTCAGTAATTTTTGTGGAGATGGCACAGCCTTTTATGAAGCTGAGATTTGAAAGACAACTTTCCTATACAAAGTTCTCACCGCAAACAATTTTTGTGTAATTTCTACAGTGTGCGTTAGGCTCTTCTGGATATAAATCCCCCTTTTTTTGCTGAAGTAATGCTTCTCATCTCATATTAATGATTGGGAGCACTGTGGGGTCTGGAGCAATTGAGGACTATTAGTTTGCTTAATTTAGCCCAGATAGATAGAGCTTGATTCATAGATCTAGAATGCTCTTCAAGGAAGGGCAGACAGTCACCCCCAGGTTACAGAGACTGGAGCCAATTTCACAGAAGCAAGAAGAGACTCTGGTGTGAGGAAACTAAAACTCGCAAGAATGAAGGTAGGATGAGTCAGTCGCCAATCTGGGACTGAGATTCACAACTGTTGCTTTGTTGTCCAGTGAGCCCTGCTGCAGTTAGTGGGGCAGTCCTGTCAGCTGGCTGTTGTTCAAAATAGGGTTTTGACTCAGCAGCATCCTGGGGCAAGTGCCAAAATTTAAAACTTATGAGTAGTTCCAGAAGTTCCCGTGAAGATGTTACTAGAACAACTCAATGTATTTCAGACTGGGAATGTACTTCAGAGTAGGCAACTGGATGAACAATGGAAAGAGGTAAAAGTCTCTTATCCTGAGAGTATGATGAAGTCATCAGGGATTGCCACATACCAATCATAGTTTTATATTCCTTTCTTATATTTTAATTACCAATAATCTAAATCAGAGGGCTTCTTTTTAAGTGTTTTCTGTGTGGAAGTCTTCCTATATCTCTCCAGATCTTTTCTTTTTATATTGTATGTTTTCTAGGAGCAGGTGATTCAAACCATGATTGAGGTCTAGGGGTAACACTGCATACGCAGTGGCATTTTGGCACTTTCAGTCATGTTTCCTAGCCTCTTCTTAATAGAGTAATGTAGTCTCTGCTGGCCACCAAGACCTTGAGGCTACAAAGTAATTTGGCACAAGATACAGGGAGCAACTCTGAATTTCCCCTTAGAGGTGTTCTTTTCTCAACACACCTAATTCCTGTCTTACTGAGAATCCAGTTTGGTTTCGGTGAACTCCGCAAAACTTTTTACAGTTTCCTTGGGGATTTACATATATAATATACAAAAAAAATGACTATTGCTGGGGCTGAAGGTGGCACACAACAACACAACTTAAGTATATCTGGTGCAGAAAGAAGGATACTCTGTCAATCTCAAACCACAAAAGGAATTCAGGGAGAAGAATGCAATTTCTCTCCAGTAGCTCAGTCAGAAAACCAAGGCTAATGAACTTGTTTCCTGCTAAGTGTAGCCTGGAATCCTGAACTGCTATGGATTGACAAGACCTTTGCTTAATTCCTCTGTCTTTAAGGGCCATCAGACAGAGGCTGGTTGTTTACTTCCCATCACTTAATGAAGAATAGAGAAGAAAAAGGGGTATTTTATCATGTTCACTGCACTTTCCAGCACCTCATCTTTGTCACTGGCTGAACCTCTCCAGTTCTGGTTAGCCAAAGGAATTCAAGAAGACTGAATCTTCCAGTAGGATATTTGAACGATGTTAGGCCCCACTTATGGAGGAATCTCCTTGGGATTTTCTCTTCTGGCAGATGTGGATGTGATAAGCTCACAGCTGGAATCCCGTTGGGAAAACAAAGGCAAAATGAAGGCTCCTAATTGTCTTCTACTGCAGAGCAGTTAAGCTTAGAAGAGATCCATTACTTTACATAGGGTTGGGGAGAGCTCTGGAGATGTGGAGCAGCCTTTTTTCCAGCACCTAGGTTTTATAGAGATACGTACAAGTCTTTCAGGAACACTGCTCTGACTGAGGCAGATTAAATGATGGTATCTGTGAGGAGCTGTGATGAGGTATCATCAGGGACAGAAGATACTAATGTACAGTGTTTTAAACATGACCAATCTATCTGACATAAGACAGAAAGCATCATTCACACTCACATGCATCCAATTGGCAAAGCCTGACAGTACCCACAGAACAGCCCATGTAGCTGGGTCCTTTCTCAACTACCAAAAACATACCAAGACATACCATTTCTTCTATTAGCTTGAAAACACATGAGTATCCTGAACCTGTGGCAATCCCTTGCATTGCCTGGGGAAGCTCTTGGCTTTCCAGTAGAAAAGCAGTTAAACCAGTAATGGGGGATTGGGTGTATCAAGTGTTTATTAGCCTCTCATCTGTAGGCCAGACAGGAATATCTCATAGTGACAGTCTTGCAGCAGCATCAGTCCATCTGTAGAACTGTCTAGTTGAGCCTAGATATGTGATGGACTTGGCAAGAAGCAAGAAAGAAACAAGGATAGTAGGGAGACACAAAGAAGTAAGATGGGTGGAAAAGAATATATGGTGAGGAATTTATATTCCTCTAAGTGTTCTCTTCTAAGTCTGTTCCTGTAAGTCCTGCAAGACATTTCTATAAAACTGCTTAAATACTACAGAACTATTATCATTAAATTTCTTCATCAAAGTCCTTTACTTTCAAACTGATAAACTAATTAGAAAGATGCATTTTACTACTCCCTCGACCTTGCTATTGAATTAAAATAATTTTTTCAGCTGGTGTGGCCAAAGGCTGAGGAGGAATCCAATCACGTGTTTGTAAGGAAAAGCATTAGTGCATGGTATAGTCAACTATATCACTGGAGAGACAAGATTTTGACTGGTGAAGCGAGGAGAGAGGAAATAAACAGCAAAGTCAGTTTGCTTTAGTTCTATTTATTTTTCTCTTTGGCTTTGGGCAGTGCTGAACTTCCTGCCCTCTGGAATGCTGCCAGCCTGAACCATGCAGACAATCTAGTATGCAAGCAAATTGCAGCCCAATCAGATTGTATCTTGTAGTCAAGTCTGACTTTCTTTTTCTTTTTTTTCCTTTCTTTCTTTTCTTTCTTTCTTTATCTCCTTTCTTTCTTGCTTGCTTATTTGCTTGCTTGCTTTCTTTTTCTCTTGCTCTTTCTTTCTTGCTTTCTCCTTCTCTGCTGTCTCCAGCACCTGTCTTTGCAATAAATTAGTGGTCCAGCCACCTTCAATTCATCCCAGAGGGAAAGAATTGGATGGTTACAGTATGATGACAATCCCACCACCAACTGCTAAACTCATAAAATATGCTCTCATTAAAGTCTCTTGGTTTTTATTGTGGAAACCAATACATCACACCCAGCCATGGGGCCTAAGTGCATTTTCATTTCTACTAAAAAAGAACTGGCCATGACAATATATGATCATTATATTCTCAACATGCTTCATGATCTTTTAGTGGCAGTGATGTTTACAACAGCTCATGAAATCACTGACAGCTGTAAATACCTCACAACAGTCCTCAATCATTTCTTGTCATTTAAACAATGATTCGAAATCTGAGAGATACTTAGATCATAGAATCATAAGATTGGAAGGGATCTCTGGAGGTCATCTAGTCCAACCCTCTGCGTAGCCCCATATAGGGGTTGAACCTACGACCTTAGCATTAGCAGCATCATGCTCTAGCCAACCGAGCTAAACCATCCAATGGATTTTAATTAGTCTGGACAGGACTGGCCTGAAATTATACAGTAGGAGGACATTTCAGAATCCCCTTCAGATTTCATCTTTGATACTATCCATGTGACACAGCTCTACTGGTGGGTAGCCAAAGACATCCTTTTATTGACCTGTAGCTCCAGTGCCAGTGCCAATGCTTTTTAAAAGCTATTTCCAGGAAAGAAAGAATCACTGTAACCATTTCCCAGCCTGGTCTCCCCCATCTTGTTCTTTAAAAGAAATTTTCCAAATCTCAACTTTTCCACAATATGGAAGATTTTTTGTCTTTGAATTAGAGAAGGGATAAGTAAAATATATTTAAAGGAAATATGGCAAATGGGCCTTGTTTGTACTCATTGGCATTCATGAAGATTCATTCATAAGCCAACACTAGATTGTTCTGTAAAATTTATCATCAAAAAGATAGCCCTCTGTGGGACAGGGGACAGAAAAATGGATATGAGATACTGACCAGTGGGAACAGTGAAACATGCTGATCAGGCATCTCAGGATCTCAGAGACCTAGGAAGTGCTGAGGCTGCTGTCCACAGTACAAAGTAGGATGTATTTCAAGGAAAGTAACATAGTAAATTTCTGGACCTTCACAGAGAGCTCTTTTTTTTCTGAAAGTGTAAGAAATTGGTTTTGGAATCCAAATAACAATTTGCTGCTTTCCAGATTATTTGTCCAGAATCATCTATTTGGTCTCAGATACCGACAAGGGTATCAGCTATGGTAGTGACGTGGTGTTGGAGACTTTAGCCCATTCAGATTTTGTGTGAGATTGTAACTTTTTAACACAAGTCAGGGAGTATAGAATTGCCAGAGAGCTTTCCATTGTTATTGACCACGTTTGGCCTTACTGACTTGAATTTTAAAATTTCACTGATTCATTAAAAAAAAAATATATATAGTAATGTTCTGTTCATCTCCTTTCTCTTCTCCAGAGTTCTTTTCCTGATTTGGACATCGTTGCTTTTGTGGGGTTAGTTCAAAATGCAGAGATATTTTTTGGCAGAGGAAATCTCAAACTGAAAAGTTTTACATAGAAGCCGATCTTGTATTGTATTGTATTGCAATTTTATTCATTAATTTGAAGGTTGCTGTCAGTCACACTTCTGGTCCTCCTTTGTGCATGATACATCATAGCAGTGTCAGCTTGGCCATGCATTTTAGCTGAGCTGGAGAATGGCTAGAGTTGGGTAGTGTGCACAAAGTAACTAATAGAAATATGGATTCTCCTGAGCCTTGCAGATCTTGAAAATATTTCATGAACAGAGGCTGGCAGCAGTGATTAGTTTTTGAGCAACTCTGAATAATTGCTAGCAATGGCTGGTATAATTCATCAATGTGAATGTTGGTGAAATGTGAATGTTTGGAACTGATTGTTAATCATAGATGAAGAACAGATTGTACCTAATCTAAAGAAGGCGAGCAAAGCTTACTCTGATATGCCTTTGCTCCAGACTGCCAGTTTTATTGGCTGTAACAGCAGAGGAACTAAGCTGGTCATGGAGTCTGAACTTTATTTGCTCTTCTTTCTGCCGATGTTCCAAGTTAAAGTCTTGTGGCCAGAGGGTGAAGTGGTGAAACTTATATTGCATCTGCTATGGCTAAGCAGAGGACCTCCACTTCCAGGGCTGTCAACTGAACCTCCTTCACACTGCAGACAGTGTTTTATAAATGGAAAAAAAAGTGAAATGTGATATTGTTGGAATGGAGATATATCCAAAAGAACTGTGCTTAGGGTTGTACAGCCTTCCCAAGGAGTCAGAACAAATATCCAGACTTCAACTCGAGACCAAGCAGAGTTGCTCAGTCCCTGTGGAGATGAGATGTAGAACTGGAGAATGTAAACAGATGTGGAGACATTTTGATGTATTTCTGAAAAGACAAATGACTTTTGCATTACTGTATTTTAGAGCTCACTCCAGTCTCCTTATCAAAATACAATGTAAAAAACCAAAGTCACCTCATTTTCATTTCTCAGTTTGTCTGGAGAGCAAAAGGCACAGTCACCTAGTAGATGAGGTAAAAACAGGGCCTAACCAACTGTTGGGAAAGACTTAGGGAAAGTAAGACACTTACAAGAAAGGAAAGAATTATCAAGAAAGTAAAAGTTTGAAGGGAATCAGATAGGCTGAGATCGTGAAACAGCACAGATTTGTATTTATTATTGCAGACAGGTTGATTAGCACATAAGAGATTTCAACACAGCCTCATCCAACTGGCATAAAAGATGCAAATTAACAGTGGATAAAAACGTTCCACAGAAACAGAGAAACTATACTATACAAAATAGGCCAGAATTTCGGCTTCCTAGTATCCTCCCTCCTTTTCTGAAGGGCGAAATGACTCAGTGAGAGAGTTAGGTTAGAACAGTAAAAAATTGGAATATTCTTAGTATTTGTGGCGCTAACTTCTCTGGATGGACAGATGATAGACCAAGAATCAAGAGTGTCTCTATAGCTAAGGGTTTTGAAATGGCAAAGCCTCTTGTTTAAGGATATCTCAACCAATTTTCACTAACCAATGTGGCCTGCTCAGGCCAGTATCATGGACAGCAATAAACAAGAGGACACGGTGTCTCATGAATCTCATGGATATAACTTTCTGCTTACAGCTGTATTTGGCTAAGGCCTGTAGGTGGTTATGGACTTTGAGTCAGTGGCTGGGCTTGGATGGGAGCCTTCTGGCTTGCAACTCTGTGCTCTAACCATCTAATCTCTCAGCCCAAAGGAAACTGTGGTGTCCCTGTGGGCTCTTGGTAAGACACCACAGCTTTGTTTGTTTAGTGCCCAGCTTTTGCTGGGGATTTTTGAAGGTTTCACAGATGGCAGTTGGTGACTGTCTTCCCTATTTCTACCTGGAGACTGCTAAAGGATGGCAGCAAAGAGGCAAAGGTTAGAAGGAAACCAGAGTGTGGATAGAAAGTGTATGGGCAATGGAATTGCTTTTGCTGTGAGAGAAAAGCGTATCTTCCTGGAAAACCAACTATCTGGAATCCAGTGTTTTCTGCAGTTTGGTGCTGATAAAAAATTGCTGCACTGGCATCTCTGCAACATGATACTCCAAAGCAAGAATATGGTTTATTATTATATCTGTGGCCAGTAGGATTTCGTGGTGGTGGAGGAGACATCTTTGGCTATGACTGTATTTCGTTTTCATGTCACTTCTGTCCTAAGATGGCAGTCAGCAATAATTGCTTCAGTGGTTTCTAGTCTGCTATTCTTAACCTCTAGGGACTATAAACAGATCCACAAATTCATTCCATGCAAGTCCTTTCTAACACAATGATGACTTCTGATCTCTGCTGAACTTGATCTAGATTCACATGGAAAAGCTATAGAAGAAATGCCACTTTACTGGAGCAACCAGCTTTCTGTAATGAGCCATCTACATTAGGAAGTAGTCCTAAACTGACAGAGAAACAAACACAATGATCAATCTGAGACAAATGATTTAACAAACTACCAGCCACCAAACCTAAACTGGATAGGAAAGCCAGTCAGTAATAACAAGTGTTACACACAGAAGTGTTAAGAATATCTCGTGACGATACAAGAATATGTGCCTGTGCCCTTTAAATCTTGTGAATTCATGTTATCTAAGCATGCATTTCTGCAGAACAAGAGAAGAGGCATTTTCTTTTTGTTTTCTTGTTTAGCAGAGCTCCTGTGTCTGACATAATTTTTACACTTGCTTTCCAGGTTAAGTCTCCTTTTTTCTCCTTCTTCCTGGTGTTTGCATGAACTTGGTGAACCCTCATCACGTGTGGCAGTGTTTATATTTGCACAGACTGTTCTGTGTGTCTTTGTTTGTGTTGCCACCACATCTATATGGCTTGGCAGCAGCCCCACGGCTGTGTTTCAGCTGCATATAAATCAGCTCCCCTCCATCCCCCTGTGTTTCCATCTGTCTGTCTTTCCTGATTGCTCTGAAATGTTACAGGGCATGGGGGTTAGCCCGTGACTGAACTCCTCAAACAGAGGTGATACAAACTAAAACCTGAATTTATCCTCCACAAACTCACTTTATCAAGGTATGGAGGTGTGGAGTGTTTATGTTTTTGAAAGGAGAGGCCTCAAAACAGGAGCTAACCCTCTGCTTCTGTATTTCTCAAGCCTGCTGGTTCCCCAAAAAAAGCTGATGCTGGAGCTCTTGAGGTCATCCTTGGAACTGTGGGCCCTTCATTACATGAAGATAGCCCCTTCCACAAACAAATCTAATTTCTGTTCTTTCATTACTTGCCACAGAGGAAATGTGAAATGCATGCAAAGATTGGCAGCACAGGGAACTAACTGCACATACGTCATCACACTGAAAAAGAAGTGTCATGCAGAAACTCCAGATCTTAATAATCTCCTTGTACAAAGATGTTCTCTGGAGATATCCTCCCAGACAGGGTTCACAATGGCGTTAATCCTGTATGTGGCTGCCTGAATTGGTATGAACTCTGGAGACAAATTCCTAGCCCAGGCAGAGTATTTGTACTTTATGCTTGGCCATGTCTCTTCTCTCAAGGAACAGATACTTTGAGGAAGCAGAAGATGGAGCATGTGGCCCTTTGGCCACTGGCACTAGCTGGCCAGCTTGATAAAGATGACAAGGACTAGATGTGGAATATGCTCCTCTCTTGAGTATTAGAATTGCCTGTTCCAGTCAAGCTGAGAAACACTGATGGGACAAAGGAGGTGGGAGAGAAACAAAACCGTCTTGTTGTCATGGTGTACCTGAATCAGGGCTCCAGCTCCAAGGAATAACATCTTCTCTCCATACTTAGGTCTGATAAATCTGGCTTCCTCCTAAGCATAAAACTAACAACAGTCTCTTCTTTTTAATATGCAAGTGCTAGGAGGGCTTTGCATGAAAACTCTAGTTCTAGAAGGAAGAAAGTACAAACAACATAATCTCAGAAACATAGTAGACGTAAATTAATGGGTAAATGAATGAACTGGCCTCCCAAACCACCCAGATTCTACTTCACAAAGGACACCACATAGAGAGGACATAGATTCTTTAAATAGGCCAAACTGATTAAAAATCATCTGGAATTGTGGTTTCATATGTCTTTCCAACCTTCTTTCAAGATGGTGAGGCTTCTTGGTGTTCTAGTTTTGCCTATTTCTCTGGCTTCAAATTTGAAATCTTCAGAAGTTATATAAATTTAGGTCTAATGTTTAGTTGTAATAGATTCCAGAGAAAAATGGGTAATGCCTGTTTTGTTACGTAGGTAAATGCTTAAAATATGATCCATCTATCTAATAATCGCTCATTGCGCCTAAACCTTTGCTGAGCTGTGGGGATGGCTGTGATGTCATTTTGTGAGAGTAACTTGATTTAGAAATTAGGTAAAGGCAAATATCTCTGGTGATGTGAATATCCCTTTCTGTTGCACTTCTAGCTGAAAGAGAATCTGACAGAGACTGGTTTTCAGTATTGGTGATATCCTAGCTAGATGTCTGTGTAGATGTCCTGAAATTTAAGGCTGTAAAAAACCTTGGACTGTATCTATCCACAGAGTTCTCATAGAATCAGAATGGTTTTAATGTTTATCAGAATATTTCCAGGAGCATTCCTAAAGTGCCAGTGAAAGCATTGACTGATCACAGAAAACAGACAGAGGACAAGTGTATGACAGCATTTTTTTTTAAAAAAAGAATAAAATGCATTTAGGATCAAACAGAACTATACTGACATATCTATACTTAGAATTTTTTATAAAGGCTTAGACTGGATGGTAAATGTTAAAAGTCTATGTTCTCCAATCTATAAAACAAGAACAGGGCATGACTGGCAGCGTGTCTGCCTGGGATAGATCAGTTTGGATTCAGTGTTAAGAGAGCAGAAGAGAAGCAGTCAGATAGGAAGAACTAAAAGTAGGTAAGATCCACAGTGAGGAGACATCCTCCTATCCACTTAGGGCTTCTATGCTCTCTAGAGTGACATGTCGTTGTTCAGGCCTTAGGACGGGAAAAAATGCATGAGTAGACTGGTCTGGATAAAAATCTGGTAAGAACTGGTGAGAATATAAGTTCTGAGAGTAATAGAGCTGCACTGTAGCTGAGGCAGGTGTTGAGATCTAGATGTCTGTAAGCCATCCCCTATGGAAGGGATCCAAAGTCTCTGCTGAGGTGCTGAGACTGAACATGAAGCTTAGGGTGGACATAAATGTAGTTTGTGCCTCTCAGAGTAGCTTCAGAAACCTCAATCCTGCCTGAGAGCATTAGTCTGTGTGTAGAGCCTTTTCAGCTGAGGATATATTTATGGCTTTGACTTATTTACTCATATTTGTGTACTGTATAAAGCCACTATCATATTTTATTGGGCTTTTTTAACAAGGCCTCTTAGGTCTAGCAAAATTCAAGCTTAACATAAGAAGCTGAGATAAAGCAACAGACAAGAAGGGAGAGAAAAGAGAAAGAGTTTGAGAGACAAGTAAATACAAAGGCAGGCTGAGATTGAAACATTAACAAGCCCTCACACAGAACCTCTTGGGCAAAGCCCAAGACCAGACAGAACTACATCAAAGCCATTATTGGAGTTGGGCACTTCAAATTTATCCATCAGCCTAAAGGCAAAGATACAGCATGCTTAACCTCTTCAGATCCCATTCAACCAGCTTTTGCTTGGACCTGAAGTGGGATGTAATACCATTTCACCAATACTAGCCATTCCACCAGCGACATTTTGGTTTGGGCACTGCTATAGCACAGAAACAAGAAGAATGTGCAATGAAATTAAAGGTGACAGGAAAGAAAATTCATTTCCTTTTCTTATCCAACCTGTGAGCTCAGTAATGGGACAGGCTATTCCTCTGCTTTCAGATACCACCACTGGTAATGGTACTGTCACTAATTGGAGAAATTGTCACATAGTTGGGGTATGTACTGTGATTAAAGGAGGATTTCCTCTTTCCTAAAGAGTCTGGCAGCAAATATTAGATTCCTTCATCCTCATTTTTAGGTCTCACAATCCCAGTTCAGAGAAGGTGAGCTGTTCTCTAAAACACTTCTTCCAATGTGCAGTGATTCCAAGGGGATTGTCCCGATCACATACTACACTGCTAGGCAGGAGTGTCCCCATACAGCTACATGTCAGTGGGAGGTGACCGTTCCCTGTGAGAGAAATACTAGATCAAATTGGTCGCTGAAGCCAAATTTCTTCAAAACTAAATTTGCTTTCAGAGCAGTGCACATAGCATTCACACCATCACATCCCACCAACTACAAACTCTTCTCAATCCCTGGAATGAGTGTAGCTGTTCTGTAAAAGAACAAATGAACATAAAGCAAACAAACCTAAAAGCTGTAACTTCCAGTGTGTCAAAAAACAGGAGAGATCTGGGATGTAATTTTTGTCCCAGGTCCCCCCACTAGTAGCAAACGTTAGATGAAATGTTCTGGTCCTCCAAAGAAGTGGACCATGCTCTGCACTGCATGGAAAGGCAGCTGCTCCAGCCCCCTCATGATCCCCATGTCTTTGGTGCTGGGATCAGCACAAGAAAGGATGCCAGAGAAAAAGTATGAGATTACCTCTCAGCAAAACCCTTTGGCCTGAATCACTGACATCCTTGATTTAAACAGTAATTTAAAACATGCATGATGAGAAGTCAGGGAAGGGATCCAGGAAGGCCTGGGTCCAGCCAACTTGGTGTGTCTGCCAATTTGCTATTCAGAAGGTATGCTTGCTAGAAAGGGGCAGGAGCATGTCTGAAACCTGTCATAGCCTCAGGTCCCAACCTAAGCCATAAGACCCTTATTCAGAAATGACCAGTGATTGCATGGCTGTAGCAGGACTGCTATGCTGGATAGTACAGCCTCGATCTTTAGCTCAGCTGCTGTAGAGCAATATCTTAGAGGATTTGGGGAAAAATCTTACGGCACTCTTGATAATAAGCTTGATAATAAAGCGCTATTGATGTGTGCCCCATAGATTCCTGTTGAGGACTCTTAAGACCAGAGGCTTGGGGATTCAGTGTTGCACCTTGAGAGTGAGGAAGGCACACAGGGGCAGGAGACAATGTAAGGAATCTGGATGAAGGAAAGGAAAAAAGGAGCCCAGCAGATCATATATCTCAGGCAGCTTCTTTCTGCTCTGCAATTCTTCCAGACCACTGGCTTTCCTCTGAGTGAACTTATTGACACCTGGCTTTTGCAGTGAGGAGACAAGAGGAATTAGGGGAAAATCATTTTAACCAAGATGTCTGAATTGCTTGATCTCAAAGGAAGAAGTATGTGGCTTTAGATAAAGGTTTCCCAGGTTGGACAGTACTGCAAAATTGGTTAGGCCCATTGCAAGGGGGAGCCCAGGTTTAGAAAAATCACTCATTTAACTTTGATGAAAAGGGAAGAGACTTTTAATCCAGTTCTGAATCCACACTCTGTGGCCTTTGCCCACTGTGGGTCTCTGGTGACTAATTGCTTTTTGGGTTAGAGGCCAATGGATTATTCTCACACAAAATGTCTTCTTTCTTGCTATGTAATTTGAGATTTTTTCCTGATATTCCTCATGTTACTTTTCCTTTTTCCTGGGTCAGGCTCAGGTTGGAAACTTACTACTTAGAGAGGGCAGATAGAAGAAGAGGTATCTCCTACTTTGAATCAAGCTTTGTATAATCATGATTCAATGATCATAAATCCTCCAGGGGCTGAATGCTAACAAGAGAATAAAGGAAGAAGCTTTGTGTTTCTTCGATCAAAGGCAGAGAAAAGTTGAAATGGAGACAAAATGTGCTGCAGGGTATGTGAAAATCAGAGCTCTCATACAGCTTGCTAAAGACTGCCGAAATCGGGTTCTCCACAGCCTTCTCATACCTACACAGCACAGCGATGGGAGCATTTTTAGATAAGATCAGATTCAGAGAGAGCATGCCTGGCTCTGTCTTTTCCAGCAGAACAATATGGGATCCTAGTGCTGGGAAACCATTTTTCTGTGCCAGGAAGGAGGTAGGGAATTGTTCTGTGCAACCATTCAGAAGCTGTTGTTCCCATGCATTCTCCTGCTTCAGCAAAGGAGGAATTGATTTACATGCAGTAAGTCAAATAAATAAATATGTAAGGACCTTCCTACCTTGCTTAGCTAGAGAGAGACAGAGATGGATGGGAATCAGGTTCAGTGGGAAGTCATCTGCAGGTGCATTGCTGTGGCACTGAGCTGGACATTGGGTGCTGACAGCACTAGTAAACATGATATGAATTTCCTAGGAGAGAATTTTGGGCTGCTGTTTGTGAGATCTGTCACTCACTGTCTCTTGTTCTCTCTAGTGAAATATCTCTTGTATGTGAATTTCCTGGAGTCAGACAGCACTGGATGGGTCCGGCTCGAGTTTCTCAAATGTTTTAGTTGTAATTTTAGTGAGTTTGTTGCTAAAAAGGTTTCAGATTCACTGGGGAAAAATTGTCCTCTGGCTGAATACAACCTATGGGCAATAAAATGGCACTTCAGTCCCCGAGTGTTATACTGAAGAAAGACTGTCCCCTGCAGGGTCTGGCTGAATGTCCACCCAGCTGAGCAGAGCAGACTACCGCAACCAGTAGTGAATTGCATATGGAAAAACTGTAAGGAAGAAAGAGAGTACAGCACTATCTGTGCTCCCAATAGGACCTCCTAACTCCTATTAATCAGCTCCTTAAGGACTTCCCCAAAAGGCTGTCTTTGTGTAAACCTTTGTATTTAATAGGCACCGTCCTCAGTGAACTCTCTTGTTTCCTGCTTCTGGCCTTCACGGCATTCAGTGGCAAAGGAGCTTCTCATAGGAAGTGCACATAATGCAAAGAAATACTACTGCACTTCCAAGGATAATCTTTTGGGCTTCCCCATACTGACCATCCTGTTTGAGAGTTGGTCTCCAACAACATGCACACATCATTCCTTCATCCTTTGTCATATCCTCTGCTGTTCACACACCTGCAAAAATGCAAAGAACAGTGCTGTAATCCATGACTTGGTCTCATGAATTATCTCTCAATAAAATAAGGAGAGATCTACTGATTGCATTAGCCCACCTTTCCCCTGGAATGTGTGAGAGAGTTTCATGCCTAGAATTGCCTGGGAACCCAAATATATTGCAGCAAAGAGGGTCTCATTTTGCCTGTTCTTCCGACGCATTCAGCTCCCTTGCTTTTCAAATTTCAGGAATGCCCTTTCCCCCTGTGCACCACCAGCAGCAGAACTGGACCATTCAGGAGATGCTTACTTTTGACTTTGTCATGTGGGTTATTCAAATAATGTTTCCATGGAGCTTAATTCATCCTGCTAGTGGGCACCCATGAGGATAAGGGGTGGAGATAGAGAAGAGTCAGGGTTGGGGATTTCCATATACCAGCTAGTTCAGTTTAACACAATGACCAATAGCAAACGACATCTGGAATAAAAGTGAGGGTAGCTCTAGTTGTTTCAACATCACTCATGGGGGCCACACAGGTTTCCCTGCCCTTCAGAGAAAAGAGACAAAAATTCTCCCAATTGTTTGTTCTTATGCCAACCTCTTTCTGCCTACCTTCAGAATAGCAGACTGGTTGCTCTCTAATCCCAGTGTAGGATAGAAGCTAAAGCCCACAATTCCTGCTCCCAGGAATGTTCCAGAATAGCCACAAGAGCTAAATCGTAATAATAATTTGTGAAAAAAATAGATACAAAAACTGGATATAAAAATATATGTATTCAACAGTGATACGCAGCTTTCCCATGCCTCTTTATCTGTACCTCTCTTTGTGTTACAGTATTAACTATGGACCCTCTCCCTTTGTTATTATTTCTTCCCCTGCTCCTCCAGATGCTAATTACTCTTCGCTCAAATTGTCTAAAAAGCTGACATACAGAAGTTAAACCAGGAACAAATGTTTCACACCTGTATGTAGCTGAAAATGGTGCACTTTAGTTTCAGATCTGAAGGACTGATAAGTCTGAAAGTACCTCTGTTTTTCTAACTCTTCTAGAGAGTTAGTCTAATGAGAGATATTTGTTCTCGCTGAAAAACCCACTTCTAATAAAAATAATTCATTATGCTTCTTGAATGAAACCTCAGAATGTCCAGATTCCCTGGAAATGGGTTTCTGACCTTTCGATGTGAAAGATGAGCTGGCGCAATTCCCTGGGAAACCTTGCTTTCAGGTGAACAATTTGACAAAGCCAACCTGTTCCCGCAGAACCTTTCCAATCTGTCCAGTAATGTTTCCAGCCAAAACTACCCTCCTGCTGTGTTCCAACCCTCTCTGTTACAGCAGAGAAGAAAGCGTTATTGAAACAGAAAGATCTCTTCTTGCTTCCAGAGTGGAAATGAAACCAACATTAGCCTATTTACTGCGGATCTTCATGTGAAGGCTCAGGCCAAGAGCAAATGCCAAAGAGGCCTGAGATTAGCTTTTCCAAGCTGTAAAAATGCCCCCCTCCAAACAACAACAACAACAACAAAAAAAGGAATGAGAGAAAGAAAAGAAGGCAGATTTGAAAAAAAAAAAAAAAAGAAAGAAAGAAAGAAAGAAAAAGGCAGGTGCTATTTTAGCAGACTTTCCCACTTAGCAACTTTGTTTCAAATCTTTCCAGTACCACTGTTTGCTGAGCTGCTCTGCGCTCAGCTGCAAGGCTGGCCAGAAAGTACATGTACAGGCCATTCTTTCTGTGCTGGCTCTGAATGGCTTCTAATCATGTCTGGATGTTGTTGCATTGTTGGAGCCTCCTGGCATGCTCCCAAGGGGGCTTCTTGTTTGTACTGCCACATCTGTTTGAAATTCTGGCACACCTCAGTTTGAGAAATATGGTTTGTGGTGTCATAGCAACCACTTTTTCTTGATCTGACAGGCAAGGCAAGATTACAGAGGCGTAGAAGTGCACCTTGCAGATCTAGCTGTAATGGATAGAAAGCTCCTGATGCCATTGATCACATGTATAACCTGTGATTTTTTTTTTCTGGCTTGCTATCTCCTATCCCACTGTGCCATAAATCACAGCACTTGTGGCAATAGATTAGTTTAGAAGTCTGGATCAGACCACAGATCTGCTTTTGAAATTTAAAAATTGCCCTTGGACCTTTGTCACTAAGTTGCAGAGTGCAAAGCCATCACAGTTCCCCCAATCAAAACCATCTAACTGGGAGTTCTGGACAGAAATTTGCAACTCTATTCACATGGTAAGAATATTAGCTAAGGGAAGCCTACTGAGAGAGTCTATCCTTTCTCCTGAGGATGGGTGTGAGGTAGAATGGGCTGCATGTACTGCTCTAGCAACCCTTTCTTGAAGCAGTGCAGACAGACCCTCTGAATGTGTTCATGAGTGTCTTCTGAGTGCAATTTCCAGTGAAAGAAGGATCATGAAGCTCTCACCCAGAGGACAGATAAGAGAATTTAGTTAATCGCTGCAATTCTTAAAGAGTCAAAGAATCCTTTACCTTTGTCAGTCCAGCCTGGGAAGCGTTGCTAATTAGCGTTTAGTCGTCAGTATGAAATGTGTTCATTGGGTCTCTTGGCTGAAGGTGCTTGAATTAGTCATTTCTCAGTTGCCCCATACTGTGTGCCATATAACTGTGGCCAGGGAGTACAGGCCAGGATTTCTTGCTAGTGCTCCTCTGTGCACCACTTTTATCAGGCAGTGTACGTGGGAATGTAAACATTTGGTAATGACAAAGGGAATGAAGCCACCTGAATCTTTTCCTCTGTAAGGGAGCCTGGCATAGAATGACAAGAATGTTCCTCAAAGCAAACAGTACCAGAGGGAAACTGAAGAGGTTGAAATCCTTGACACTGGTGCATGATTTAAGGCTTAAGACACTGGAGAAAAAGCATTACAAGGGGAGTGTGAAAGGACAGTGGAGTACCAATGAAAGGCATGCCTAAATATCTGTACTGTTGGGATTGGTGGATGATTTCTCTGAGGGGAAGCAGATAGTTTTCCTGAAGAAACCAGCTGCCAAGTGTGACTTTCTGCTGCTCTCCTGCAGGTGTACAAATTATGGCTAAGTGGTATGGATTTGAACAGTAGTAGTCTAATCTGAAAGCAGAGCATTTGTTGTATAACTGACAAGTAGGTCAGAGACAGGTTATCCGTAAGAAATGGACTTGGCTTGCCAAAGAGGACTGAATATTTGCAGGGTTGTTAAAAACTTGTGCTTCCCCAAAGAAAAGCATTAGCAAGCAGGGAAAGAACAGTAATGGATCCAATTAAAAACATACGTCAAGGCAAAAAGAGAGGAAAAAGAAACCAGATTTGCTCAAAATGTCTTTAAAAAAAGTACAATAGGAGAATCCGGACTTGTTTGCCATAAATGAGGAGGCAATCATGGTTCAGCACAGGTGTTCAGGCCCGAAGGGAAGGCAGGGAAGAGGGCAGCCAGGCAGCAAAGAGAATAATTACAGACTCCATTGAGGTATCTGTACTTATTTTGAGATACTAGTCCAGCTTTGCTATGAAGGCTTCATCTGGAGGCATGCCATGAAAGAAACATTGAGGAAATACTGGCTATCACTGCTCATGAGGACGGGAGGATCTGGAATCTCTTTGCAGCTCTGACACCAATGTGTTGGGTAGAGTGTAGACCCAGTAAGAGTGCTGGTGCATCAGTTTCCACATCACAATTTTCCTATGACAGTAATGCTCCTGATCAACTTTGTCGAACACTCTGAGAGCCCATCAGGGAAAGCAAACTTAAATGTAGGAAAGATAACATTTTGGATGTGCTAAAATAGCTAGCTAGTATTCAGATCTTTCTTTATGAAATTCTTTGCTCAAGAGGCACCATTCCCTCATCTGATCATCACGAAGACTTGGCACAGCCATCAATCAGTCATGGGTACAAGTGTGCCTGTTGAGGAGTGATGATTTCATGCATTTATTTAAAAAATGCAAAACCTCTTCCAACCCAAGGCCATAGACTCTCCAGGGCTTTTGGCACAACACTGACCCAGAAAATTTTACAACATGGGTTGTGATTTGTTTTCCTTCCTTTCTCCTCTGCTTTTTTTCATGCTTCCCTATGAGAAAGTTGTTTCAAAATCAATTAATAGCTATTTGGGATAAAGGATACCTGATATCCTGCTGTCTGCTGATGGATCACCACCATAAAGTACCCTTTGAGCTTTGCTGGTGTTTTCATTTGTTCTTCTGCCTTCCTTCTTCCTCTAAGGATTTGTTTTCAAGGAAACTGTGAATGAACCCTAGGTTTCTTAGGTGCGGTTCCTGTTTGGGACAACTCAATCTAATGACAAGGCTGCTGCTGAGAGGGATAGTCCCACCTCTGCACTTGGATTGGTTTACACAGATTCTAGAATAGCAGTCTTCTAAGAAAAGAAAACTGTGATTAAATGGTAGTTCTGTGAGGAAATACGATGGTGGCTTCTAGATGAGAGTTATCAATGGTAGATGTTGACTGAGCTTTCCCAGACAGCATAAGATGGAGAGACTCTTAGACTGTTCATTGCTCTGATGAAATGAAGAAGTGAATACTGAAAAAATGGAGAATTTTGCAAGGGAAGAAAATCTGCCTTCCCCGTTTGTTCGGTTGGGTGCCATAGAGGACTTGCCCAAATTCATTTTAACTATCTGTGATGTGGAGGTTACCATCTAAGTTAGTCGTTCCAGCGCCCTTTTAGATAGGGGAAATGGGTGCTTTCAGGGTACAATTCATTTGTAAGAATGTGGGCAGTTACTTTTGGATGTGATGACCCACGCCCAAGTATCCACTGACATACTGAATACATGACAATAAAGAACACTTAATGTGATTAATTTAGATAGAGCTGTCAGCACCGTATCAGATGAATCCTATCCAAATTCTATCAGTCCTTGGACTGACAGCCAGTGCCATCTCTCCACTAGCTGGGATTATAGCATATGGCAGAGCCATGATGGAGCTGCAGGATGCCTGTAATGTGATCAGGGCAGAGCTGCAGCAAGAATGGAGGGAAAGGTGTATGGCCCCAAATGGATGTAAATATGAACCAAGTCTCTGCCTGCCATGGCTGTCATCAGGGAAAGAAAGTTGCAATTGTGAGTATGGAGGAATTTCTGGGGATTGGATGTAGCTTAGGATAGGGCCATGGTCTGGAGTAGGTGGTGAATGTAAGGGGAACTAAGCTGGTTATGCCTTAGGAATTAGGTGTCTTGCAAGTGAGCTTGTTACAGTAACTTTTCCTTCTAATCTTACCTGACATCAGCCATTCTCAAGATACTTGCAAGGTACTGGACTAGGAAAACAACAGGCATGTTCCACTGCAGCTGAGCCCATTCTGCTCAGTTACAGGCTTAGAAGGGCTGTTATTTCTTCCAAGAGGAAAGCTATTCTGCTCCAGGATAGGAGAGATTGATGGAAGTATGGAGAGGTTTGATCTAGAGGGGTTATATGGTCTAAGCAGAGCAGGGAGCCAGCAGGATTGTGGGTTTTACAAGCTCCTGACTCAGCTTTTGACCTTTGGCAAGTCACTGACCTGAGTCAGAACAGCTGGAAAGTTGAATAAAACTTATTCTGGCAGGAAAAGTACAGATTCTGCTTTGAGCTGATCTGTCATCCTTCTGTATTTGGGCAAATTTTGGTTTAAAGATACAGGCATCCTAACTGAGCAGCCTTCCTCAAGGAATCATACGAGTTTGGATCAGCCCCCCTGTTGCTACACTGAAGTAACATGGGGAAGGGCTGGCAGATGGAATGAACTGCAATCAGTTCTGTGATCGAGACATTTGTAAACTAGTACAGCAGAAGATCTTAATGAATTTGTCTTTTTAACTATCCAGTTAAGATTCCTCATAGGGAGAAAGAAGAAATTCTAAAGGAAAGTTGCAAAAATTAGTGTAAGCTCTTTTTTAAAAAAATAGGTTGTAGAAAGGAATGGTCTGTTAGGAAGGAATGGGCCTGGAGGAGTAGTAGTGGGAATAAAGCACTGTCAGGGATTCTACTTCTGATTTTAATACTGATTTCTTACACGGAGTGGGGTAGGATGCCTACTCTCTTCCCATACCTATACTCCAGCCATAAAATAAGGCAAAGATATTTGCTTGGAAAGATTTTGAGACTGTCCATTCACATCTACATCGAAATATAATCCAACTAATCCATGAAATCTAACCATGCAGATGCTCTGAGACCATAGCAAAACCTAGGCTCTAGAGACTTTTGGCTGGAAGGTAAGTCATTTTCTAATGATTCTTTTTCTTCTCTTAAGCACTATACAAATGAGAATGAAAAACTGGCCTTCTTACAGCCATATTTACCCCAAACATTGTTTTCCAATTTGAAGTGGTGGTTTTGGGCCAGCCCATTCTCCTGTGTTGGATTATAGGAATATGGATATAAAGGAACATCCAGGTACAGAAAGACATCTGTGTGGGCCTGAACACTGCCTAGTTCTCCTTTCTGCTGCTCTTCACATCAAGTCCAGTGGTGCTCAACATGAGAAGTTAGGTCTGTCTGAAAACTAAGATAATTCCCAGTTTTGAGATAGGATTTATAGTTACTCAGTGGAGCTATATTGAACGGTAAAGGTATAGGATTTCCAATTAGAGGTCTGATAGTAAAAGAAGATTCATGGAAGACCTTGCAAATTAACAAAAAATGCTGATCCAAATTCTTGAATTTGGAGGGCGCTGACCCAGAGAGACAGACATCTCCAGGCTCCCTCAGTTTCTCTAACCACACAGCATTCACTAAGAAGCCCTGAAGCCAAATGTTTATCCCCTAAATATGAGACTGCCTTTCCTTTCCTGACTCTTTAAACAGTTAACAGTGCTCTATACCTTCCCTGCAGCAGAAGCAATTCCCAGACGTTGAAGCATTTCCATTGCAAAACACAGCTTGGGATTCTGGACTCGGTTATTTGTTTGGAAGATGTAGACAAAATGAAAGTGTAGCAAACTCATACCAGATTGGATCCACTTCAGAAGCTGCCAAACAGCTGCCAGTGCTGTCGGGTCAGAAGAGCTTGCCAGGCCGTTCCCTGGGGCAGAGTAGGATTTAATGGGGGAACCTGGGATCTGGAGATGAACAGTACAACTAGCTTGGAACAGAATATGCTGCCTTCTGCATTTTCCCACCTGCATGTATATAAACATGTCCCCTACCCCCTTTCCAGGCTGAATTGCAGCAGATCTAGAGCACCTCCTCAGCAAAAATACTAGTAGGCAATTAGCAGTTGCTGCTGCATCACTTCAGACAAAAGAATATGTGCAAGTCCTTAAGGAAAAAAAAAAAAAAAAGAAAAGAAAAAAAGAAAGGTCTGTAGAGTGCTGAATAGCTTAGTGACCTGGTAAAGGATACCCCTGTGGGTCAAATATGCCCTGCTTAAAAACATCAGAGACTGAAAGCTGAAAGCTGTTTGGTAATCTAGGAAGAACTAAGATCTTACTAGCCTAGGTGAACAGACTTCCTATCGCACTAGGCAGTCAGTGTGAACATTGGTTTTCACAGTAAAGGCTGTAAAAGCAAACTGTTTGAAAACAACTGAGATGTCCAGTCATTTGGGGGTCAGGAGTAACAGCACAGGGCTTTTCCCTTGTTTCTGTCTTTAAAAAGAAAAAAAGAGGAAAAAAAGGAGAAAAAAAAAGAATGAAAGAGATTGCTAGTTCCAGCAATTTGGCACATTTCACCAGCCTGAAATTAGTTAAGGGGGAAAACAAACACAAACAAACAAACAAAAAAAAAAAAACCCAAAACACCAGCAAGTTGAGTGGGATATCGAAGTTCAAAACCCTTTGCAAAGAAATATAAAGAGGGGATCTTTATTCCCTGGATTTAGGTCTGAAAGGGTTTTTATTTCATTGTTAATACATTAAAAAGACAGGGAAACATCTTCCTCTCTTCAGGGGCTTATGAGAGATCACCTTGTAAATCTGTCATTTTGCAAAGGTACAAACCATTCCATATGTTGTTAGTAACATATGTCAGCTTGTCTTGGTCTCACGTTTGTGTAAAAGGTAGCTCTTCCTCCCCTATCAGAGATTAAGCGGAGAGAATAGACAAGAAATCCAACAAAAGTGAGATTAATTTGGTAGACTATAATGCAAAGGGTGTTGGAAAGAACTTCCTCTGGGACAGCTTTAAATTTTCCATCAGAACATTTTTCAGTGGAAAATTTGCTTTTCAATAAGAGCAAAATTGTTTTGTGTCAAGTTACAACCAGTCTCTCAACAAGGCTTCGGAGTGTGGCAGGAGGCCTAGATATTCAACTGGGACATCTTAGGACAGTATCTCCTAGAGGCTGTCATTCAAGAGCTTTGAGACCCCATTCTGCTCTAATGGCTGGGCTTGCCATGTGAACTGTGTTTTTCACAAAGCACCATGGTGATATGACTTGTATGGTGCATTGCATTGTCTCAGCAAGAGAGGGGACGATGCTGCATCATGAGAGATGTGGGCAAGTCAGGAATGTCAGCTCACAGGGAAGAACAGGGATACAAAGCATACCAGCTATAACTCCTACAGGGGAACATTTCTGAACTGAAATGGAGGGCTCTCAGCCAAACATTTTCATTGTTTGGTGAAATCTCAACATTTTCCATGGGAAAAGAAAACTAAAACACAATAATAAAAAAAAAGAAAAAATATTCAAATATTCAGCCCAGCCCTATCTACTCAGGATCTAAGAAACTTAAGCACTGAATTGGTTTTAAGAGAGCTTTTCCAGGGACCCGCAAAAACGGAGGGTGGGAAGCTCACCTTGCTTGAGACTAGTCAGACCATGGGACAAGTATCGCGGGAGAGGTCAGGGAAGCCCATTCATGTGTCATTCAGGCTCACACCAGATTTGTAATTATTAAGCAACTTCAGACTGCATAATGTAGGGACAGCCAAAAACTTAGAGAGGACAAGTCCATATTGGATCCTCTTAGTTCCTGCTGACTCTGAGGGACTTTCTCCTGACTTTTACCCTCGAAGGTCCTTGTTAAGTGTCGGGGGAAAGGATGAGGTGAGAATAGAAGGTGATGAGAAATGGAGAGAAATTGTCTTGTATAATTCTTGCGGCTAGAGAACATTAAATGCTGTGTTCACCTTGGTAAATTACCTATTATTTCAAGGGCAGAGCAGGCCTGGAGTGTGAACAGTTAATATTGCAAATCATCAACAAGCCAAGAGTGACCAAGAGAGAAAAGGAGCGAGAGGCATTTGTTTCTGTAAGTGGTAAAGAGATAGAACGCTAACCTTGCACTAATGCTCAGTTTCAAGTTTTGACTGAACAGCATCTGATACCTTACAATTTCCATAGGTGACTTAGCCAAACAACAGACAAACAATACGGTCAAGTTGGCTAAGTTGGTGAACATGTTGAATGAGAGTGAGCTAGCCATGGAAGAGAGGGGAAGAGTAAAGAAAGGCTTCTTTGGCTCAATCTTCCAACTTAGTGAGGTCACCTTATCCAGCCCAGTTGTCACTAAACAGCACTGGGATCCACCATCTCCTAGCATACAGCTACCCTCCAGCTAAAGACAGGATGTCAACTCAGTTAAACAGACATGAGACTGAATCAAGCTCTTCTTGTACTGCTTTGCAGGGTGTCTGTCAAACTTCCTGAGCTAATTTTACAGCCTCAATTCCTGGGATGCCACTCCATATGTTGCACTGCTAGTCTTCTGAGTAGTAAAGCTAGTTCACGTGTGTCTTCCAAAGCTACAGCCACCACCAGAATGCAGCGGGTCCAAAATGCAACTCAACACAGGGAAGCTGAACTGAGGCATCCATCCAACAGAGTGGAATGTCCTCCTCGTTCCAGTTTATGCCTGAACAACCTGACCTAAAACTTTCTGACCTCAGCAGAGATGGGGGGTAGATGCCTTCCAAGCCTCATTAGTTGCAAGAAACATAGCTATAGGAGAAATAGCAGTTCAAGCTCCTCTTGGCATTACTTGAGCTGACTAAGCTCAATAATGTCTGATTGTTCAGTTGAACTCCCCTGCCTGTCCATCTGCATCAACTGGTTGTCGCTTAGCTCAGACCATAATAGTCCCCAAACCTTGCAACTTGCTTGACTGTGAGGATTTCTTCAGGAGGACTCATCCTTAATTCATGGGAATGATCTTTTTCGCTGAATTTCCTAAGGAAACTATGCTTGTGCAATTGTATTATCTGTATTTGTATGTTCCAGACTGTTTCTCTCCAAACAACTGTTGAACCTGTTGGCCGAGTGATAGAGATCTCAGAGATTTTCTGAGATACAAGCAAAAATAAGCATCCAGAGAGAGATCCAGAGAGATAAGTAGTAGCACAAGTTCATGTGTTATTAGAATCCTGAGAACAGGAAAAGTTTCAGAGGTCTTCATTAATCATCAGACACAAATCAGTGGGAAACCAGGCATCACTAGCACTGTGTGAATGAACAATTTGTTTGTCCAGTGTTTCTTCCTTTCTCTTTTTCTTTTTCTTTTTTGTTCTGAATTTGTACAGCACCAAGCATGGTGTACAGAAACATACTTGTAATAACACAGCAGGAGACTTGGCAGGCAAGAAAGATCATGAGGAGTGAATAAACCATCCTAGCAGGGAGCTTCTTCACTTCACATCAGTTTGTAATATCAGGCCAACTCAGGGATGGGGAGGAAGCAGAAAGTGAAAATAAATAAATAATTTCCCGCAAGCCCAACAACAAAACCCCCAAACAAACCAAGAAAACAGCAGTGTGTCTAAAGACTGCTTGTTCCTCAGCTGAAGGGCCTGTTTTCATATCCAGTTTTGTCTCGTGTCCCAGACTCACATCGCCTCTGAGGCTGAAATACTGGTTACTTATTCTGAAGATCCAGTCTCCTGGGCTTTGATAATACTTCCCAGCCTTTCTAAGGTGTATGTTCTAATGGATAAGGAAATAAGAAAACAGACTGACTCCATAAACTGGGAGACTGGCTACCACTTACTTCATAGAGTCTATCCAGACAGAATAAGAAGTGAAGCATAGTTAATTAACCCAGATGACTGGCTTTTTAAACAAAGGTGGGAAGGGTCAAGTAATGATTTCCCAAGCATTGTCCAGGGAGGAGGCATAAACAAGCAATAAGACAACATGAACAGCCCACATCAGGGCTTGATTCCCTTCTTTAAAATCCCATTGCTCTTCTGCTTTTCCTAGACTCTGTTTCAACTCTGTCCTTCCCATGTCCACCTTCCCTGATATCCTCTTGGTTGTAGCTTTGTGGTATGTTTAAGGACATCATGCACACCAGGAAGCAAAACAGGCCTCAAATCCTGGATCCTCAACATTCTCCCAGAACCCTCATATTGCATTGATTCATTCAGCTCAGTTGCTTCTCACTTCTTTTATTTTCTTTTTAATCCTATTTCTCCCTCCTATCCCTTACCCCCTGCCTCTCTCACTCTTATGTTTATCCCTTAATCAAATTGCTATATGCTCTTTTCAGCAATTCTTGTCTAAATCCCTCAGGCGAGTTAGAAGCCCCCTGAGGAAAGATCCTTTTTGGCAACTGAGTTGAGACAGGAAAGAGGTCCTTGACAGAAGCATATTCCATCCCAGAAAGTTTTTAATCCTTCCAGATGCTTTGTCACAAACTGTGCTTTTATGCTGAAGCACTTTTTAAAGGCAGCCAGGATACAAGCAGAGGTTAGATCTCAGAGCTGGGCTGGAAAATTCTAAATTGCTCTCACCTTTGATTTTTGTGCTGTAAAACCACTCTGAAGTTTAAATAAATGGATTAGAAGTGAGTTAAAGAGCAGGGTACTTAATGCTTTTGCTTAAATATATAGCCTCAAGCCATGGCACTTTGGGTGATGAGATCCTGTCAAATCTCACAAGCTCAGCAGGCTGAACAATTTGAGGCTTGGATGCAAGATGTCTAGGGAGAAGCAAGGTAATGGAGACTGGAGAGGTGGCACTTGTCCTTCTGGATTGCCATTGATTCAGCCCTTCAAGGGAGGGAAATGGGCAGTGGAACCTGCACTGAACTACCCTTCGGGGAAGACATCAGCACCACGGTGGTTTGCCATTAATACTAAAGCTCTGATATCCCACGTTTTTATCTTTTGTTTTAGGACTCATGCTTTCCAGACTTGTTTTCAGCCTGGGGGGTGAAAGGGGTGTCATTGTAACGTGGTGGGCTAGATTTCTCTCAGGAGACTTAGCTGCTTTGAAAGCCCTTTCTGCTTCCCATTGTTTATTATTGTTGGATGGCTATAGCACAGCTGTTTCGTTACATCTTAGAGGTGGATGCATTTCCAGGGCTGGGTGAAACAATTGCTGAAAAAGCCAGCTTGGCAGCTATTCTGGCCCTCTTTAGGGCAGGCTCTTACCCTCTACCTTTCCTATAGCTTTGCTCTGCAAGAGAAGAGAAAAGCATTTTGTAGCTGCTATTGAAAGAAGTTTCTCAACCTTTTAGTATAATCCCTGTTTTACAGAGAAGGAATTGAATTGACAAGAGAGTAAATCACTTGTACAGAGTCACAGGGGAGCCTGCTTTTTTATTGCTAAATTTCTCACTATCTCTCAACACTATCCTACCTGAGTTCAGCATCCCCACTGATGGCCCAGTTTTTACAGTATGAGGCCAATGATCTTTATTTCCAGTTTGCAGGAAGAGTCAAGGCACCAGGAGGAGAAAGGCACCCAGAGAAGTCTATAGAAGCACTGGTGGTTAAAACCCCAAATTTCAGGTGCCCAGAGTACTCCTCATCACATATATATGAACAGCAGAACTATAGTAAGAGCAAAAAATGGATTAGCTTGGCTTCCAGAGCTCAGGCACTCTTCTCTTTGCAGCAGGCTATAAATTATGCAGCATTTACAGATGACTTTCTAAAACCCTGGCTTTAAAGCTTTTATTTATATCTCCCACACTGATATTTTTCAGACTCGTGACAGCTCCCACCTTCGCAAGCTGGGGACATGCCAAGCACCTGGCCTTTTCTGTAATGGCCCATTCCCCCCAGCACACTCCCCCCACCTCTTTTTTAAGCAACACTTTGGCTATCTCAGACAGCTTTTTATTTATAGGAGTTGCATAAAAAACAAGAGGAAGAAAGTGGTGATGGTCAAAGGGAGAAGCAGCAAGTGTCCTAAATGGCTGACAAACATCATAGGACCATTTCACCCTGGAAAAAATAAGGGCCTAGGAATAGCCAAGTCTCTTGCACTAAGTAATATAACAGCAGTATGACCCCTTGTACATTGGGTTACACTCACCCTGGCCAAGATGGAGACTAATGAGTAAGGGGAAATACCTCAGGGAACAGTGGATGTGGTACTTGTCCTGGCCAGGAGGGGCTAAGCTCACCACCTGCAGGACTAGGCTGTGAGGGAAGAAGAGAGCAACTTAATGTTGGCAGACTAATGGCAGGATACCGGCTGGCTTTGTGCCAGGTATGACCGCTACCAGGACTTTGTGCTTTTTACCTCCCAGCGTTAAGAGAGCTCAGCCACTGGGGGAAGGGCCATGCCTTGATCTTCAGCCTGTGTAGTCTCTCAGGGGTTCTGCGAGGACTCCTGAAATGAAATGCTGCAGCTTCAGCTCAATACTTGCTTTAGGACCAGGCTTACATAGTCACAGTCACAGTTGTGGCTAGCCAGCTGTTTCTGACATCTGGGGGTCTCCTGAATGGAAGAGAAGCTATACTACAAAACTGTAAATGAGGACAACCTTGGCCTAGCATAAGGGAAAAAAAAAAAAAAAAAAAAAAAAAAAAAAAAAAAAAAACAGTCTAAGCTGCTGCCTTGGGCTTCAGGAGCATGTCTGGGTATCATAGTGAAGAGACATTTTTGCCCAACAGATCTTGGGCAAGGAGGCAACCTCCCACTCCCATTCCTGGACCCTGCGGAAGGATGTTGGAAACTGAACACAGTGGGGAGAGAGCAGAATGTTACAACAATCCAAGTCTTCCCTCTGGTGCAAGATTTGCTTGCATAGGAGACCTATTTTTCACCCTCTGAGTGCCATGGCTTCAACACCTTGCAATGTCCTTGGCACCAGGCGCAGAAGCCCTGTGCTCTCCATGGAGCTTGTGCCTTCTCCCAGGCTTGAGGAGCATTTCTGTGCTGTGGAGTGGGCACACTTGCACTGCTAGAGGAAGACAATTCAGCTTTGCAAAATCTTCCAAGGTTTTGAAATTTGTGGAGTTTTTTTTCCTTCCCTGGAGCAGGATCAGCATTTTTTTTTTGAACGCATGTGAGAAACAGAATTGTGACAGAACATTTTCGGCTTTGTACTTGTATTCAGATGTCTGCCATTCTCTTGTCCAAAGTGACCAGCAGGTCTCAGAGGTCAGAAATCTACCAGAGAAAAACTTGCTTGAAATTGCTTTCTCTCATCCCCCCAGATGCTCCTAGCTTTAAGGGAATGTTTCAGCAAAAGTATATTTAGTCAAAATGCTCTGACCACCTCCAGACTGTTCTCAGTTGCACAAGGCATTTGCAGGCAAAACAGAGACAACTTGGCAAAATTACACCATTGAAATTGCCGGCAGAACAGCTCAATTTAACACCCACTAATTGTTGCACAATAGTTACAGGAATAAACGGAATTTGTTAATTAGATGCACTCCAATGAGTAATCCAAGACTGGTTTAAATAATTATTCCTATCTTCCCAATAGGCTGTAGTGATGATTAGCTTGCTGGCTGTTTCTCTTGACTGTTCTGCTTCAAATAGAAAGGAGGTGAGAGACACCCATGCATTGAACCATATCACCTCCACTAATGAAACTCCATTTCTGGGATGCTGTGAGACCTGCTTGCCTGTGACTGCTGTTGGTTGTTGCTTCTGATCACAGAAACATCACAGTGAGATGGGCTGCCAACAAGCTCTTGGATCAATGCTCTGCCAGTGAAAATAAATTTGTATTTTTTAGTATGTTTAATTCCTAATGGAGAATGCAAGTGTGACAGTGCCATAGATTCAAATCCTCCATTATAACCACAGAAGCAAAGCCCAGGACAGAGAACAAAACTCTCCTCCTTGTGGCATACCAAAGCTCTTTGTCCCCAGCTGGGAGAAGTGCCCTGTACTGGCTCAGGAAGATTTTCCCCCTTTTTTATTGGGGTCTTGTCTAGCCTTGCTCTAAAGTGCAGGTTAATTTGGTGAGGTGTCAAAGTCAGGAGAGTAAAGGGCAGAGGTACAAGAAGGCAGTGTTACATTCTGGGCAAGTTAATGGTAGAGGCAGCCTGATACGCAGCCTATTTGTGGAGGGGGGCAATTTTGCACAGGTAGGGATCCTAACAGTTTATGAAAAGTACGATACAGTAGTCATCAGTAGCCCTTTGTATTCTCATTGCTGAGGTAAGTTACAGTCCCATTGATTTTTGTAAAGCTGAGGACACTCCTCTGTTACTTTTTTCCACCATCTGTTCCCTCTGCTCTGTCACAAAAGAACTCCCATATTCCCAGGTAGCTCCTCTTTCCATCTCCCATCTTGCAGCAAAGGGAACTAGTGTACTTGACAGGTGTCCTTCCTTTTTTAAGCCCTAAGCAAGGGCAAGGAAAAGCCCTAAGTCTTTTTCCAGTGTACTCTCAGTACATTTCTTGTTGCTTTGGCAGAAATACTCCCTCTCTTATCTACTCCCTTCTCATTTAGACCCTTTACATCAGCCCCTGGCTTTCAGCTTGTACCTCAGCTGCTGAGGTTAGGAGCACAAGCAGAGACCAGGGCCTTCAGGCAGTGATTCTGGTCTCAGATGACCTGTATAACCCTCAGCCAGTTTCTCTGTTAACTGCAGAGGGAGCTGAAAACTAGCATGATCCTGATTTATTGGACTAAGGTGAGATAAAGCTGGACCACTGCATGGACAGGACTAGAGCCTTTCACCCAAGCTATACAAAATAGCAGCATTTGAAAAACTTAGAAGAACTCAACCCTTTTAAGCAAGCAGCAAAGAAGAGAACGTATGAAATGGTCATACACAAGGGAGGAAAAAAAACCAGACAATCAATTGCTTGTTGCTGAAATTTAAGCTCTATTCTTGCAGTTACACAAGGAAGCTGAAGACAACCAAGACTATAAAAGGTAGAGGTACCTCAAGGATAGGAGAGCTGAAACAGACAAAGCTTTGGAGATTTAACTAACCCTGAACCTATTGCCATGGGACTCAAACCTCTCCTTTCCTGTCCATGTCTACTGTAAGAAAAAAAAAAAAAAAAGAAAAAACACACACACACACACAACTTTCTGGCTGTTCTACAGCTCCTTGTATTTCCATCTATTGCTCCCTCATCATCACTGCTGAGACACACTTCACTGGAACTATGAAAAATAAAGACTCAAAGGTTGTCACATGACAGAAAAGGTCCAAAAAGTTCCCCTCCAACCTGGCCTCCACAGCAACACAAAGATGATCTTGCAGAGCCCAAAGACCAACTTCTTGCCTACCCCCACAATCAAACAACAAAACTCATCTGCAACCCAGTCCACCTCTTTCACAAGATGCCAAGGAAATTGCCTATTCACATCAGCTGCTCCAGCCCTGCCCCTGGAGAGTCCAATCATTCCAGGATACAGCTGTGGTCTTGCTGCCACTCAGTGTTAACTATTTGTCTCCCAACTCCCAGCAGAGATCTACCAAACTCATGGTGTAGGGTTATTCTCACTTCCTGCCTACTGTAATGCAAAAAACTTAAAAAATGTGTAGAGTCTTGCGAAACTTAGCTCTTCTCTGTTAGCTGGGATGATGGGTGTATGAAATCTATGAGTTGAAACTCAAGGAGTTTTCTTTTGAGCAAGTTTCTCAAATATTTTTTTTCCTGACCCTAGAAAACAGAATGCATGAATTTAGTATAGTAAGCAAAGAGACTCTCCTCTTAGTATCCATCTTCTCTCAAAGTTAAAACCAGATGTATCAAATGAAAATTAAAGTAAACCAGACACAAACTATTCACTGGTCAGAAAGTGTATAAATGCCTCAGGCATCCTGAGAGGGACAGGAACAATACAGCTGGGAGGGAAGGCTGGCTGACAGAAACTGGCTAGTATTGACTGGGCTGAAGATACTTCATAGACCAAATGGGGGCAGATTTTTTTTCCTTGAAAAAGTATAGAAGCTTTTCCATAGACATCAGTGCAACACAGACTTGGTCTAAATACCCCACAGTCTTTTTTTAATTTCTAGTTTCTATGGTCTAGTTGCATACATTGGCTTGTTCTCCTCTGTCCAATCTGAGATAACCAGCACTGTCCTGCAGTGTGTGATTGTCTTGACTTTATGCCTCCAGCTTAAGTGGCTACACTAACCCTGAACACAGCTCTCTACATTTCAGCAGATATGGGTCATGCAGTAGTGACATTTTTGATAATTGTTTTTAAATTTGCTACTCTGGGGATCATGGGATCTCAAAGGATTTTCCACCTGAGATTTCCCCTTCTTCCCCCAAATTATGCTGGATGGAAAGAAGCAACAAATGCAGCATAAATATAAAGCACATTTTTGGCTAACATCTGAAATGCCTTCAGAAATCATCTAAAGTTACACACACATATCCCCAGTGAAGCCTAAAACAAAGCTCTCAGAGAAGACAGGATTAATTTGAGGTCAGAAGGGCTTTGCTTTCTGTCATAACATTGCCATGATGTAGTACCAAACTCATTACTTACTGTGACATGAAGCTAAGAGACTAAGGAATGGTTTAGAGTATGTTAGTTCATTCTCCCATTCTACCACAGTATCTTCTCTTGAGGATGGCAGCAAACAATATAAACAAGAACTCATGTGTATGGAACAACTTAGTCCCCATGCAAACAATATGGGGACATCAGGGATTTCACTGAGATGTTATTTTTTCATTGTATCCAAATTGCCCACAGATTTCTCCATGCTGCATTCTCTGCTAGGAGGGGGCTAAGTTCTGTAATTAAGCCAAATTGATTAGCCAGTTTCAGAGAAGTGAAACTAGTTCACAATAGGTCATCTGACCCTTTCTGTCTTTTTCCTTAGCTCTGATCATTTGTGAAGCAATTCTGAATTTTTCAAAACAATTTATTCTTCAGTTTGGAATAATGACAGTAAATAGTTCTTTAAATAGCCTTATTTGTCAGCTGTTCACTGGGATTAATTAACATTAAAAAGCTGATTTCCCTTAGCTGGATACTTAGGTTATTTTCTACTGACATTGCATATGAGCCCAGGTAGATGTTTTCAGAGGGTCCTGAATTTACTGATTATAAAGTTGGAGAGACCTCCCTAACTGTCTAGTTCTGCAACATTGAGACTTGAGGATTGCCTTGAATTCAGTGCTGTTTGAACCACAGTTAGGAAAAAAAGGTCACCTTATTTTTGCTGAAATATATCCACTGCTGCTTCAGCTGGAATTTGGTTGCTTTAGAGACTAGTTATACCTTTGACTGTATATTTGCACTTAGTTTCTGGCCTGAATGTGTCTAGCTTTAACATCCACCTATAAGCTGCTGTTACCTATGACTTCCCTGCCTACTTTTTTTCCTGCCTGTCAAAGTAGAGCCTTAAAATCAAAGTCGTTCTTGTGAGCTGTGTATGAATGAGCACACCTTACAGATGATGTGATCAAGTAGTTTTGAGTATAATACTCCTGTACAATATCTCCCCAGAAACTTCAGGACTTCTCTAGACCCCTCTGTGACTGTATCATCCATGCATAGTCCATACATAGCTCCTCACACATTGTCTAATTAGTCTGAGCATTCACCGTGATGTTTCTTACATTCCTGGAGATATGGCAGCCTCTGTGGTGCAACAGTGATGCAACATAAGCCTTCAAAATACACCTCAAGTAAAAGTGCAGATGGAAAAAAAGGAGTGTAACTAGGAACAACCTGCTGTTTCGGTATCTCTCTCAAGACCAGCTATCTTCTACTGATGTCACTGGCCCTCAGCAAAGCTGGGTGTCTCGAACAATGCCTCGGTATATTGGATACAAACTCTGCTCTCCCCCCGCTTCAGCTATCCTTGATCACACACTTCCAGGTGCTGATTTCCAGATTAAGGGAGTCTTTATTTTAGACTTTTCACACGCTATCAACATGGTGTTTGATTACATCAGTAGAGGCCAAATATCGGTGCTTACTGCAAATAAAGAGAATTTTTAAGCAGGGAGATCTATTTTTGTCACTTCCTCCTGTGGGGCAGGTTATCAAGATGACCTACAAACAGAATTGTGGCAAAGAACAGCTCCCTGTTTGGGGAGGAGGGGGGAGACGCCAGATGGTATTTATGGTGTGTCATAAACAGTGAAGGAGTCTTTGGACAATAGCCTAATAAATACTCTAAAAAGAATTACCAGACTGTCATAACTCAATGTACAGACTGTCATTCTTTCCCTCCTGCTTTGTGTTGTGGTTACACTTTATCTTTTAGTATTGCCATAGTGAATTTGGCTCCTAAGCACAAACTTTGGAGGTACAAAAGAAAGATGTTGCAGGACCCTTGCAGAAATCAAGGGAAGTGGCATGCTTGCCTTGTTAAGTTTGGGATGCCATTACCAGGTCTGCAACTGGTTATCAGATACCTCTTTCCATCTGTGGTCCCAATCATGGACCAAGCAGGCCCCATGGGCCCTGCCTTAGCACAGTACACTATCTAAAAGCAGAGTTTGGGCATAACAACTGTGGATTCGATTATCTGCTGTAGATATGATAGACTCCAGTGGCATAATCTTTGGCTCTAGCTTCAGACTTCTCCCAGACTGGGAAGCAGTATGCATTCAGCTTCATGTGGAGGAGCTGAGAGTTAGAACGTTTGAAGGATAGTCCCCACAAAGAAATCCTGTGGGTGGTGGTGGAGGTTAGAGACCTCATTTCTGGGCACACTGGTGCCAGTCCAGCCTCCTGGCTGATGGTAACTGTACTGTGCTGTCCCCTAAGCCTCTCAGAGGAGCATCATCATCTTGAAACAATGGTCACCTTCCTCCCAGCCCCAAACTGTTCTGGGAATGAAGACTTGAGATTGCCTTCCCACTTGGACTTTCTCCAGGGAGACCACTAGGCCAGACAGCGACTGTTGCTACGATCAGGGTGTTTCTACTGGGAGTGCTGACAGCCTGTTTTCATCAGCTCCGAATGGAAAAATTGTTTGGAAAAAGGCCTGAAATGTTTATCAAAGAACCATGGCATTTAGTGTAAATGATAAAATGACGGCATATTAATCTAAAATCCACCATCACTGCCATCAAGAATCATGGGCTATAATAGCTGTGCTGTGGTCATTGAAAGATTCAGCCAAGGGCTGTGTGTATTGGTGTCATAGGCAACTTCTATCTTTCATCTGAAATGCAGCTGCTTCTGGGGTGGATCACAGGCTGTACAGTGCACCAGCTCCATTGCAGAGCAGGGAGTTTATGAGGTGGTCACTGTATTGTATCGTTCTTGGCAACTTTGTGCTGCTTCATCAGCTTAATGTCTTCAGGACCCTGTAGTGTTAAATTGTTAAGTTTTTCAGGACAAGGATCAGCCTTTTGTTCTGTGCTTGTACAGTGCCTAGGACAATAGAGTCTTCGTTTATTGCTACTTTTTAGATGCCAAAGCAATGCAATAAAGTAATAATCCTCAGCATGGTTGATGATGTAAACCTGAGACTGTCTGGGATGTAAGAATTAAAGGCCACAAGGAGAATGGCTGTTTGAATGTCTTATGGCAAGCCTAGGAGGATCTTTCTTTAACTCTTGGCAGTCAGGAATTTAGGCTGTGTAGTTCCTCTAACGAGGAATACCCCTCAGGCTTTGCTGACTCGTTTGCAGAGCAATAATTCGGATAGAAGAGTTTCCTCCACTAAATCAGCATCACTATCTCTTGTGATGCTTTTCTGATGATATATGTGACTTCCATATCTAAAGAAAGGGTGTCAAACATATATAAGCTACAATAATCATGCAAATCATGTAAAACCAATGCTTGTGTTCTTTTAAAGCTACATTTCTAGCTATTATGAGCTCAGGCTTAACTTGTAGACTGGGAGCTGGATATTTACCTGAGTTAGAAGAAAGACTGCAAGAATTATTCATGGGGCTACATTTCCCATTCACTTGTGAATGTCAGTAGTGCCAGGTCTACATACCCCAGGGGCATCATTGACCATTTTCAAGGACAGAGAGAGTGGAGATGAAGAATCATGCAGTGAAGGAAAGAAGAGGTACCAAGGCTCTCTTGTGACACCCAGTGAATCTCCCAAGATAAGTAGAAGGGATGTGATGTCCAAATTCATTATGTCTAGGGCTGAACAGGGAATTTAGTCTTGTTCTCTGAATGAGAAGGAGACTCATGGTTGAGGCAGATAAAGAGAGCTCAGTAGTTTGCTTGGAGATTTCCCCAATGCCCAGAACCATTCAATGCTGTCGCACTGGTACTGAGATACTAAATGTGGAAAGCAGCAGTGTGTAAGGGGGAGAGCAGATGGCACAGAGATATCTCTTACTATCTTAGCTCAGCCCATTGCCCTTCACCATTCCTCTGCACCCATCTGCCCTGGAGTTCATTAGGATTCACCTTTGCTTCACTATTGCTGCAAAGCACTTGCCCAGAGAGGAATATCTTGCGAAATGGCAGGATCTGAGGTCAGAGGGAGGTCGGAGAGAAAGCTGTTGTTGCTCTTATCAGGCTATGAGATTTGTTACATTCCAAGGAAATCATCTGGTACTTGGCTTTCTCCGCTGCCCTGGCTACTGTGAGGATTCAGGACAATCCCTAATCTGTTCCCTTGTGAACACTGAGGGCCTTTCTTGTGGGAAACAAGTTCGCAAATTCAGTTGTTTCTATCAAAGATGAGGGAACATCCAAGCAGAGCCAGACAGTACAAGCTTCCCCCACAGGCACTCTGGCTCTGGCATCCCACACTGATCTATCATCACTGAGACCCACAGCATAAGCCAGTATCCCTGTCCCGAACAGTCACCTCCTCCGCCTCCTCCTCCACTCATAGCCGGCGTTCCTGGCTGCCTACCTCTCCTCCTCCCCTGGAGACTTGTCAGTGAAGACAGGCACATTGCAAAGCTTGGGAAAAGCTGGCATTGACTTTTCTTTTGCCTTGCCACTGATTTTGCAAAACAGAGCATGTGCACACACGCATACTTGTGGGCTTGAACCTGTGACTTGCATCCCTGTCCCACTCCACACAATGTGCCAAAGAGCAGTGACAGCAAGTGCTGAGCTCTGTAGGGCTGAGCAGAGATGGGAGAGGAAGCAGAGAGATGCCTTGGCTTGGGGGTGCGGGAAGGAAGCTGACACTCGGAAAGGAGCACGAAGCTGAAGTGGCAGCAGGGATCTGTGGCCCAATTTCCATCCTGTTGTCCTCCTTGCGCTCTCCTTCTGTCCTCTACCTGACCCTTTCTCTCCCTCCTGATCATGCAGTGCTTTGAGCTCCCTTTCTCCCCCCGGGTAAATGGCCACCCATGAAGCAACGCAGTAGAGAAGCAGGAGGAGTATCTCAATCACTCTTGGCCCTGTCAATATCGTTACCCATGTAGCCTGCTTCTGAAGCCTCAGTTTTGGGTGCCAAGGAAGGGAGTTCGCTGGCTCTGCCTCCTCTGGGCACACTTCTGTCACTGGCAGGACCCTCATCTGTTTGTGCAAGCATTGCTGATAGATGAAACTCAAATCCAAAGACTTGGGACCATTTCCCTGTTCTCCTTATCTCTCCCTTCACACTCTCTCCACCTTGGTCACTTGCCATACTTCTCAGCCTCCTTCTATAGGGCAAGAAGGGAATTTACTCCCACTAGCCTTCAGGTTAATGTTACCCTTCCTTCTTCCAGTTCCCATTCTCTGAGCAAACTTGGCCCCTCATTTTGCTTGCCTCAGAGATGAGGATTAAAGGGTCCTCATTAGCTGTCTCCTCAAGGTTCTGCTGCAACACCGTAAGCACATCTGGTTGTGTTTCCCTTGAAAGGCTTCAGATAGCTGCTGCGTTACCATTCCACCTTCCTCACACAGCTACTCCTGTCTCCTTCCCCTGCTTCCCTCCTCCCTGCCTGCACATGGCCACAACATTATTGATACTCATCCCCTCTGCTCCTTCCACTGCCATACACTGATGGAGCAGTGGCTTGTGGCCAGAGTTGGGGGAGAGAAGGTGCTGGGCACTGGAGCTTTGATTGCATGTGAATGGGAAAAACATTCCCAGCCACCGGTCAGTGTGGAGCAAACAACCCAAAAGTCACTTTGCTTATGCATATGTAAAGGTGTTAGGGCCAGATAGACCTTGCGGATGCCTGGATCCCCAAGGTGGAGGCAGATACATCCTAAAGGTATATTATTGCCTGGAGTGAATTTGGCCTGCAAAGTAGAAGCCTTGGCTGGGTTAAAATATCATAGGGTCAGGATGTAAGGAGAACTGCTTGGGTTTCCCTTTCACTTTCCACCTGAGGTTCTCACTGGAGAGGATTGGGGCACAGCTCCGATCTGAATCCATCCTTGAAGATCCTCATCAATATCATATGATTGAGGAGTCTGAAAGATGGGCCTGCCTCTTCTCATTTCCTTCACTTCTCTTCAGTCTGCATCTGAGCAGGTCTTGCAATTAAAATGTCATAAAGTCTTCATGAAGCTGCATAGGAGGGAGACATAAAATGCATACAGAGCCCCAAACACTGTGGCAATTAGCAGTGCCGGGAAGGGGAAGAAAAGCAAAGCTGGGAATGTTTGCAAGTACCCTGGGTTTCTGGAGAAGCATAAGGCTCAGGACAGTGGATAGGAGTTGACTGTTTGCTGGTGAAACACACTAGGCTTCATGATGAAGAACCTAGGGTAGCCTTAAAACTCATCCATTAGTTCAGTGGGACTTAGTGTCTTCCAGTGAGTAAATACCACTTCATTTTGTTAGCACAAAGTGGTCCTCATCAAAGTATTGGCAAGATTACTACATTTTTTCATAAATCCAGCAAATTGCAGTCTGCCTACAGCCATCCACTGGAGTCTTCCTTGTCTCACTTTAATTGAACTTTCTTGTGGGGGAGGGAAAAGGAATTACATTTTTATTGCTGGGTGTGTTTTATGGGAGATTTGTCAGCTGGAATTGACAGTGCCAATTAAGGTAGCATTTTTAAATGTGAGTTGCAGAGGCTTAGAAAGCACAAAAAAGAAAGGGGGAGAAAAAAAGCAAGTTAAGCTGTTTGCAGTGATAGTCTTGGGGAAGAGTAAGATGGGGAATATCTCATCATGTTGGTAGTCCCCTGAGGCTGTGGGACCTGCTGTCTGTCCTTCTTCCCTCAACTCCCAAAACACACACACATACACCCTCACTGAGACTGTGCTTAGAGATTGGATGTTTATTTCCCATTGTCCCAATCACACCTTTCCCTAGCCACCCATGCTAGATCCATGACCACACACAAGCTATTGATTTCCATAGGCATGAAGCAAATGCCTCCTGGATAGAGCTCCTTATGGCTGGTCTACTTCACGTCACTCTCTCCAAGGGATTCAGTTTGAAAAGATGGTGTTTTGGGGAGTGAAAGGCACTGGAGCTTGAAGTAGTCCAGGCTCCTCAGTGGTGTCTCTTAATGAAGTGACTCTCCAGAAGACAAAGAGAATGGTGGGAACTGGGTCTGTGAGCATCTTCATTTTATCGAGGAGGGGACAAATGAAGGAGAGATGGAGGAAGACGTATTTCTGGGCAACCTGCTCCTAGGATTTACTCTCATGAGCCAAGTGTTTGATGGCAAAAGCAGCAGCAGCATCTTTACAATTCAGAGGCAAAGCTGTACTTTGGATCTGTGAGCTTCACGGGAGCAGACTGCTTGCAGGCTCTCTCCCCTTCTCTGCAATATCTCCCCAGTCAGCACCTCTGTCTCTCTCTATGGATACTCTCCAGATGGTTTGGGGCAGCAGCAAGTGGGACAGAGGGTGGCAGCGTGCACTGAAAACAAGACTGCTCCCCTTTGGGGAGGGCTGAGTGCTCAGGATTTATGCTCTTGTACATGAAAAATAAACACTCAGTCTCCACGTGCTTCTCTAGTTGGCGTGTGCTACGCAACTAATTCAAACATTCATCCATCAACCCTCCCCTGACTCATCACCACACATCGAGGCGCATGGAGAAGTAAGTGCTCCCACTCAAGGAAGAGAGAAGATCCAGTCTGCCATAAGATGTCAAAATACCTCTCTGAGCCAGCTGCTAATGACAGGTGGTTGGGTATAGCATTGCCTTGCTGTTGTGAACCATTGCTTCCAACTCTTAAGGGTTCATTTTTTTGCATCTTTCCCTGTAATGTAGCTTATCTGTCTTGGCAGGCTCAGCTTTCTATGGGCCAGTGCAGGAGCATGCCTTTATCAGGCAGATGGGATGTTCTCTTTGGCAGGTCTTCATAGCTGCTGTCCTTTGCAAGTGGTGGAGGGGGAGTCCCTGTTGGCAAAGTGGAGGTAACACCAACTCACCCATTACCCCTTCCTTGGCTACTTCTCTGCATTTCCATTGGAGAGCTCTATTAATAGCTGCATTTCCAAACAACACTGGCATTAATAATGATTTATTGAGACTTAAATGGCATGTCTGACAATGACACTGACTGCTTGTGTTTAAGTACAGGGCAAGAATTTTAATGAAGAAAGGAGCAGAATGAATAACGTATAAAGGGAGACAGGCTTTACCAACCTTGTGTTTAAAGAAGATGACAAAGAGTCTGATGCAAGCTAATCTACACTGTATGTATGTCAGATGAATTAACTGATCTCCTAGAAGATGAGGTGACTCTGGGAATTCACCCTTGCTTCCTGGAACTGGACAGCTCTGTGTCTGTTGGAAAGCAGTGAAACATAAAATGAAAAGGTGGTCTCCATGGAACTGCCCAAATCTTTGGCTGGATGTTGTTCCTCTGGCCCAGTAGCTACAGTTGTACACAGATGTTCATAGCGTGATCCTGCCTTGATCCTGTCTTCACAAGGCTGCTGGGGGGATAACCTCTTTCAGCATGCTTTGTGGGAAGCTAGCTTGCCAATGTGTGCTCGATCACACATAACAGACATTTCCAATGGCACTGTTTAGAGTTGGTGAGGGGGTAAATTTTTCCAGTATTTTCTAGATGGAGAAGAGAAATGGGCAAATGGCATAATGCCAGAAGTGCCAGGGAGTGACTGGGACGTGGAGCTGGGAGCACCCTTGTTTTCTACAAAGCTGTCTTTCTGCTGTTGAAAACAATGCGCTCTCTGGGTAGGACTAGGCTGCCACCAAGCAAGTGGTGCTGTTTTATGACTGGTGGTGTACCCCACCTGGCCTCCCTTGTGTCTGCAGAGCAGAGGGTCTCATGTAGCTCCTGTCCCCTATCTGGCAGGCCCATGAGGATGCTGAGGATACCCCAGAGGCTCTAAAATGTCCTATGTTAAAGCAATTGGGTCCTGTTGATGTTTCAAGGCAGTGTCTCCCTGATAACTATCTTGTGTAAGGCCCTACTGAATAACAGAAAGAGGGCAAAAGCAAGGAAAGATACGTTTGGCCAGTAACTTAAAATACTATAGTGACAGTAGTAGCAAAGGCAGACTAGGAACATGCCAAGTTTCAGCTCAGTCAGTATCTTGTCTCTAATGATAACAGATGATTCAGGAAAGTGTGACCCTTCCCTTCCCCTTATCTTCTGTTGGGACTTTTTCCAAAACTTTCTTCATCCCACAAAGACTGTTCTGTGTAAATACATTAAAATAGATTGCTCAGAAAAAGAGTTTAATGCACTCTCTCTCCCTACCCCCCGTATCTTTTTTCCATCCAAATAAACATCATCTTAAAAAATATATATATATAATTACCCAGATTTTTCAAATAAATGAATCCAAGCACATGGTTCCAGAACTGATCTTACAGCAACTTCTTTGCATTTCATGGTGTAGTTTCACAAATACATTTATTTTCCCATCAGAATAATGGCATGTGCACACAGATCCCAAACAAACATGCAGCATCTCCTTCAAAACTGCCTCTGGTAATATTTTGTTGGAAACATTCCAGGGGCAAAACTTTTACCTTGTGTTTCATGTCCCATGCAGCAGGCAAGATGGAATTATTTGTTTGTTGCTGCTTTGCCTTTGTTTATGCAAACTGACGCCGCAGGGACTTCTTTTGAGGGCATTTTTCAGCCAAGAAGATTATTCTGTATAAATACCATGGAATAAATAGATTTATCACTATAATGACTTCAGGCTGTTCTATCTATCTATCTATCTATCTAATATCTGCCTGCCTTTGTAGATAACAGAAGAACAGAATTAAGTACCTATCATTGACTAAAACAGACACATTGGTTTATCTTATTGTGGGCCTACACTGAAACTGTGAGCAAGAGCTGAGCTAATTAAATTGGGCAGATTTGTTTGTCTTGTGTATACCTTGGAATTACTGCCCACAACTGATCAGCCAGCTCCTCTGCCAAAGGGCATTGCTGCTGTAGCCAAGGGACAGGCGGGCAGATGAGGTCTGTAAGCGCTTCCGTCACCAGCCTGAGTCTGACTAGGAACCTGAGTCAGATCCATCCGTTGCTAGCACAAAGGGAAACACCTATGAGCTCTGAGATATCATGCATTTCTCTTACCTTTTCTAAGCTATTTGCAATAGCAAAAGATGATTCCTTTTATTTTTCTTCTTTTAACTTTTATCACTGATTGTTTTTAAAGCGTCACCATACTTTTAAATCTATGGGAATAGCCAATGTGAAGGTCATCAGACAAATGACAGAAAACATGTTTCAATCTTGAAGATGTTAATATAGCTCCCACAAGAGTCTGATGCAGATGTATGTTCTGGAAGTATGTGACCAGGTAAGCCACTTTTAGAAGAGTGCTTGAAAACTGATCCATCAGATCAGTTTTACCCCCCAAATGGCTGCAAATTAAAACCAAAAAGAACATCCTGCTCCCAGACATACATGTGCATTCCCATACATGCAAGCAAACAAGTAAAATGGGAGAAAATAAAGGTAATAAATGAACATTTCAAGTCCTGCTTCATCTCTAATGAGCTGCAAATGTAAATCAGAATACTAACATTGTATAAAAGAACCTGTGGGTTTTTTTTTCAGAAAGATTACATATCTATTGCTTTGAAAAAGCTCATAAACTCATAAAAAGCTAAGGGAATTGAGTTATTGCCGATCAGTCAATGCACCTGTGTTTGACCCAGCCTGAACCATGAGGTGAAATGGGTTACCTTAAACCTCAGAGGAAGAGGTGGTAACTTGCTAAGCTGCCATAATTATGTGCTTGTATCTGTTGGCCTCCAGTGTACTTAACAGCTTTGCTTTCATGGAAATCAGTGGGACTTTTCCACCTGAATAAATGTCAGATACATAAGAAAGATCTGGGCTTGGGAAGGGCCTTAGTCTGATTCCTAACTAAGGGTTTTCCCAGAGATGTTGGGAAATAAATCCAGAGAAGACTGCGATACACTCAGGCAATTTGGCAATAAGGCTACACGAGTATCTCAGACGAAAAACAGTCCTAAATTCTGTCTGGAAACAGGGACTATAGGAAGTTTCATGAGCATTTTGGGACCAATGAATGCTGAGGCTGCAATCTCCTAGCTTGAGAGAAGTAGGAAGTAAAGAACAATGCAGGTTTCTGGCTCCAAAAACAATAAAATAATTTTCATGCCTATTTCTTTGCTACAGTAACTGCAAGTGCAGAAAGAAGCTAATCAGGGACTTACTTATATTAGAAAAATGAGCAGCTGGATTCTACTTCACAAGACTGCAAAGGAGAAAAAGAGTGGGAACTTTTACCGGTACAGACATGTATTTTAAATCAGTTGAATCAATGAGATTTGAGAAGTCTCAATTTTTGTTTGCACAAGTGCATGAACAAAATTAAATAATAGTTTCTGACAGACATTAGTCATGCTCCTTTTTTAAAATTTATAATGTCTGAAAAACAGGTGGAGAAAAAATCACAATGATGAATAGCTTAAAGTAACAGTGCTACTATAGCCTATTATTCCATTACTGTCATTGTACCTATCTGGTGGAGTCAAAACTATTCAATTGCCTTTGATAGACAAATGCAGATATATGCAAGAAACTCTTAAGGAAAATTTTTGAGATTTTGAACATTTTGTTTATTTTTCCTGTCTTTAATTGGCAAATTGTAAAAGGTGGCATTGATAAATCAAATTTTTGGAATGCTCAGCTTAGATTTTAACCTTTAAAATAAAATCTGCAGTAAACAGTTTCAAATGGAAATGCATTTTCAATAAAAGAGAAAAACTAGAGCATACATTTTTGATGATTAAAAAATACCATTATTTGCAAAGAAAAATTCTATACTATTACCTGTGTTTTTTTGAATAGTTTAAGTTGCCATGATTTGGCATTTTTTATTTAAAAAAAAATCCATTATGCTTTGCTATATTCTTCTGATACCAGTCTTCAGTGGTCTATATCCCAAACCCTGTAAGAATTATGCTTTGATGGGAAAGGAGAAGCAGGAGGTCCCTAATTTCTTCAGTTGACTAGCAAGTTGGTAGTGTAAGCCATCCTTGCAGGGGTCACCTTAATCTTGTTTTTCTTAGTCAAGGCTTTGCCCTCCCCTCCATGAGTTCCAAGAGAAAGTATCTGGACAAGAAGAGATGCAAGCTCTTGTTACAATATCCGCCCCCATGGATGCCCTGCAGGTATAGCTCGGTTGATGATCCTAGAGGAGATTAGCTGTTGCTGATGATGCTGAAGTACGGGAGATGCACATGGCTTATCTCGGTCATTCAGTTTGTGTCTGAGATGAGACATCAGATAAGGATGCAGAATTTGTGCATGCAAAGCTGAGCAAATGCATCATTAATAACCAGAGAGGAGGAGCTGACATTTATTTGCTCAAATATCCATAAACAAAGACTGTCAGAAATTGATTGTTTTCAAATGAGTCATTGAATGGGCATGGGGGCCGAGTCTGGAGCAAATCCTCTATGAGACAGCTAGGTCCTCAGTTAAGAACTTCTTTCTCTAAGGGGAAAGAGAGGCTCCAGATTCAACAGAGTACTGCCCTATGCTGGCAGGGATTTTGTTACTCACATATTTATACACAAGACTGAGGTGTTAGGAGCCTTGTGCTTCAATTTGAAAGCATTGGCAGAAGAGTAGGAGGAGCCTTGACCAGTGACACACTACGGGTCTGGAATGCTGTTAAGGGCTAGAACTGCCTCCATGCTTATTCACCTCATAGTTTCTGTAATCATGTACAAATTAAAAAGGCAAGTGTTTTAAAATGGAAATGTTAGGCAGTAATGACATGCTTCCTGTGATGTTTACATAGCTGCATTAGTCGACATTTGTCATTTACACTACCCCAGGGTTTGACATAGACATTGTCATCCAACTAGCAATATGGATACAATCTGTTTTTTAAACCAGTCCGCCTCCATTCATTTTTGATAGGATTTTTTCTAGTTTATCAGCAGTCATTGGAGAAGAAAAGCAGGTTTTTGGACCCAATTTAATGATAGCCGTGTTGGGTGGAACGACCTCTATTGCTGCGTGATTCTTCCTTGATTGCCATTGTGATGGCTTGGCCATTGTGCCCAACCATCAAAAGCAGTCAAAGCATCATGAACAGTACAGACATAGCCCTATAGCTTTGCAAGGTTGTCTAGAAAGTACAGAAATAGTTACTCAAGAGTCTGGACCAAACCCAAGAAGGCTGGAAAAAAAAGGCTTTGATTTACTCCTACTCTCTGTGTCCCAAGTTTCCCTTTGAAAACAAAGAGAGATATATATGGGCGCTTGGCTTTGTGCAAAATATAAAAGCATTTTCATTTCTGCAAAGCCTCTGTTGTAGAATTAAAGAAAGGATGTCTTGTGAGTAGTTGGTTGGTACATGTTCTTAAAAACAAAACCTCAGAGAAAACTTGGCTTCCATGAAAAATAGGTAGGACCTATAGATCCTTGTCTGTTCAGCACAGGTGAGGGGAAATCATCTGATCAGGGGGCTTTTTTCTTCCTTTTGACACACCAGCCTGGCTCTCAAATGTCCTTCTGGAAGGTAAGCATCATTTGTATGGGAAGTGTCTAACTTTTTGAGAAAAGCCTTTGGTGGCCAGCTCTGATGCCTCAATGATTGAATGGTCCTGGCAATTCTGATGAAGAAATCTTCCCTATATTGACAATGGAATGTTGCCATCATCAAAATGTGTGGTAGCACTGGACCAGGTTGCCCAGAGACATTGTGGAGTCTCCTTCTCTGGAGATCTTCAAGGCCCACCTGGATGCAACCCTAACATGCTCTACGTGACCCTGCTTGAGCAGGAGGGTTGGACTAGATGATCTCTAAAAGTCCCTTCTAACCTTACCAATTCTGTGATTCTATGATTCTGTGATCCCACATTCCAAGCTCTTGGTTCAACTAATTTCAATGAGAGAGGAAAGAAAGAGAAATTGGTCTGGTTGTATCTGGACCTGTGATTCTGAACATCACTGTGAACCCAAGCAGACTCTGCATGGCTTCATTGTCGTTAGTGATCCACCAGCTGCTTCAGAGGCATGTAGGGTTGAAGTGACTGGAGAATTTGTATAGTCAAACCTAAACCAATATTTATTGCTCTCGATTTTAGAGGACCACTATTCAAAGACTACAAAACCAGACAACATCGTGAAATAAAAGTGATTTGGAAATTTCCCAATGAAACACCTTTTCTCTCATAAAACAACAGTGTAGGGAAGGAGACAGGCACACACATAGATTTTGATGAATGTCTGTTTCAAGATAATTTTTTGACAGGTCTAACATTTTCTGGTTAGAAACTGTATTTTTAGACATCTAATCTTTTAAAAATGCAATCATTCTATTTTTATAATAGATATTATAAGATAAATATCAAAACTACAAAAAAAGAGTCCCATTTTGTTAGGTCCTGAAGAACTTTAACTGTCCTGAAAAACATTTTGAGCCTCTTTCCTCAGAATTTTTTATGTTGGGAAATTTCAAATTTTGTGTGCTGTTGTTCTGCTCCTAAGTAAGGAAGAAAATGTGGAATCTTCTTCTCCAGAGGAAATTTCCTGATCCTGCTTTTTTTCTATAAAACCCCAAAACAGATAATACCCATTCCCAGCAGCCATGGAAACACCATTTAGTATTCAACACCATTTTTTAGTACTCAGAAAGCAGCTGCTGATTCCCCCATTACAGAAGAACAATGACATGTTCATTGGCCTAGACACCTAGATTATGGCTAGGTGGAGCATGAACTGGTTTATGAAATATTGACTCACTTTATTGTAAGAAAAGCCCCAAATATGGGAAAGATGTTGATGATACTAACAAACGCTTATATTTGCAGATCAGCTGCTAGCAGGGTATGCAAGGTTTCTTCAAGCAAATATTGTGAGGGAGGAAATGGATGCAAAGACTGTGAGAGAGGAAAGAGTTACTTGGAGACACAGAATTGGATTAGGCCCAAGAGGATTACCAGCAAGAAAAAGGGGCTCTGGTTTAGTCCTGCTATCTTTGTTCCAATTTTTCCCCTGAAAACAAAATGAGAAAATATACAGCTCATAGCTATGTGCAACATATAAAAGCATTTTCACGTCTGCAAAGCCCTCACTGCAGAATTAAATAATGAAGGCTTTGTGAGTGATCAGTTGATACATGTTCTTAAAAATAACTGCATCCCAGACAAATCAGCTTTTATTCAGAAACTGGGCAGGCCACATGAGCAAATCAGCCAGGACAGGTGATGACAAGGATAGTGGCTCATTATCGTGTTGTGAAACTTTGTGCTATATTACTATGCTCTGCTCTAGGATTCCAGAAACTCATCAGCTAAAGAGAACCAGGTTTGGACAAGTACATTGATTACATTTTCTTCCAGCATAGGAAGGGTGGGGACAAAGTCATTGTTGGATGCAGGCACACATCCTTCCTCAATAAGCATGTTCAGAAAATAAAGCACTCTCTGCTTCCTATATTCCAGCATTACACTGTCCCACTGTTTGTAACACAATCCACTTCAATAGCCTTTTTATCTTGTTTATAAGAGACATCAAAGTGAACCTGTAATGCCATGTTCTGATCAGGTAGTTAATATGCTAGCCATGATCTTAAAGTCTACAGAACTACGACTTGGATCAGAGAGGAAGGATAGTGTTAACTTAGGATAGAGCTCTTTGGAAGCAGGATTTCAAAGGCTCTTCTGCCCATCTTAATACTATACAGGTGGACTGGTGATTAAATAAACATCTGTCTTGTGACCAAATGAGTCTGTTCTCCATTCGATTTTCTAATGGGCAAGGTATTTTCTGGCATCTATTCTGATATTTACGGAGCAGAATAGCTGACACCTAGCCAAGTATCTGCTTTCCAGAAATGCCTAAGAGAGGCTGAACAAGAGAGAGCCTAAGCAGCAGGGTCTACACAGGGAACCTTCCTTTGAGTTTCTTTGAATGAGCTTGTAACTTCTGCTGTTATCCTGCTCTTGATGTTTGGCTGCAGGGACATCCATGGCCATTAACCAGCCTGTTCTGTTACACAAACAAGGATTTATGAGTTCCACAGATGTTTCTTCCTCATGGATGCATGATTTATTCTAATGAGCTAACTGGATCTTGAACTGAGATCTGTGCTGTAGTTCTAGGTTAAGATTTAGATTCCCAGTCAGAGAAGGTTTTCTGCTTTAAGAACCTCACTCTCCTTTTTTGCTGTTGCTCTGGGCTGAGTACTAAGTGCACTCTAACAGTGCTAAAACCAGTAGCATGGAGGAGTATATGTGAGTATTATATGTGTTTGTATTACGGGCAGTGGTTGTGGCTGCTATCAAGGCCACATGCAGAAATTTGAAAATGGCCTGTCAAATGTTCTTGTTGTTCATTGTAGGAGTAAATTGGATTTTTTTTAAATTAATTTATTAAAGTAAGGAAATTGATCATTTGCTTGATGGTAGCACTACTCAGATAATACGACCCAAAAGTCATTCCTGGATAAAATATGACCATATAGCATGTTAAATGGGGTTTCATTGCCTAGTAATCACTGGCTGAGGTTCTCCATTTTTTTGCCTATGTTGGGTGCTGTCAGAAGGCCAGGCAGTTTAATCAGTCCTGGCTTCCTGGACACTGGCTCATACTCCACAACACTTTCTTGAGAAAAGACATATGATGACGTTCCAGCTTACACCTCAGCTGCTCATTCAGCTACATGGGGTGATAGGTCAGCTTGTCTGAAGAGCTCCTCTCTCCAGAGGCAGCTGAGCCCTCGTGCTGGTTGCCAGCTCAGATTGACAGTAAGATGAATGGGAACATCTGTAAATTTCTCGTACAATTTATTCATGGCTTCCTTCCAGCCCTGATTTTGAAACTGGCATATGACTGGTTCAGTTGAGTCTTCTCATGTCTTTCTATTACTCCTTTTCAGTCTGGGCATATTGCTCTGGTTGGCGATAGTGGCTCTGATAATTGCCTGAGTCAGCCATTTTGCGCAGTTTGGCAGTACACTGATCTATTGTTTCTTCAGGTCCTTGGACAATGATCCTGTTCCTGTGAGTTGAAAAACACTTCTAGGATTTTACACAGGGATTCCTGCTTCACTCTTGTTCCTTGTGAACATTGTAAAAGCATATGGTGGTCCTCATCTAGGAGAACTAAAAACATGTCTGCTTGCATTTCATTTTCTTCTATATCCACTAAGAGCTATTTTCCCATCTACTTTGCAGCCAAAAGGGCATTCAGCTGCTAACCACAGCCCCTATCATACTTATCTGTCAGAACTGGGACACTACTGTAGTTCTTTTCTTCTCTTTTTTTCCCTTTCCCTTTCCCTTTTCCTTTTCCTTTTCCTTTTCCTTTTCCTTTTCCTTTTCCTTTTCCTTTTCCTTTTCCTTTTCCTTTCTTTTTCTTTCCATGACACTGTTAGTTTCTGATTTCTTACACTTGCAAGTAGCATTTCACTCATTCCACCACACTCAATGTTCCAGCATTAAAAAAAGCTGCCCATAGAGAGGTGAAGGAGTTGTTCATGACTGTTGCAGTGTGACATTAATTATCAGAGAAGTGCTTCCTCGAACTAAGTAATTTGCATCATTCTATTCATCCTAATAAGTTGGCTGCGAAGAAAGGATTGTTCACTGTTATTGTACATCCATTCGATTGGCAGCTTTTTTTAAATGTAGGTTATATCAAGTTTTATCTCAAGCTGAGTGACATGGCTAATTATACCTGTTTTCACAAGCTTCAAGCTTGTTTTATACTCCAGTCTGAAGAGGAGTGTGTATATAAAACACCAATGTCTTCATTCGTAGAGCTAGGTGTTTAGTTTCACAAAATGTATGAGCACATGGGTTTGAAATGTGACTTCTGCTAGTAAAACTCAAATCTCTAGAAGGCCTGTGGGTATTCAACAGAGAAAATGCATCTGAGCATGGCAGGGTGATTATGGAAAGAAATTCAAACACAGACTTTGTTGGTGGTATTTTTCCCCCCTTTTCTGTCCAGCTCTATCAAAAGCCCACTTCCATTAGCCAGTGTATGGCAAACCACTCTAATACCACAAGCTGGTTTGTTGCTTTATTTGCTGGATCTCTCCTATCCATCTGGACGTGGTTCCCCATCTACCCTGGGGGGAGCAGACCAGCTCCGTGGAGGCTGCCATTGCCCACTGTCTTGCTTAGCCTATCTGGGCCCAAAGGGAAGGAGCATGCCAAGGACAGTGGCATCCCAGCCTACTTAGTGAACCTCTCTGAAGCATGTTCTGCCTTGGGAAAAATGTTTTTTTGTAAGTGTCCATTATACATCATAATCCAGAGAGAAGCAGAGAGGGCAGGTCCACTGAGATATATTCCATAACGGAGGAAAGACCAGGGAGATTGTGGAATGCTATACAAGGTGCTCTGCTCTTTCCCTTCACTGCATGGAGCTTGGAGGACCCAAGTGTCTGGGGTATGCTGTCTGTTAGAAGCGAGATCTGAGGGTTCCAGGTCAAACGTATCCAGAGATGGTGAAAAAATAACAGAGATCAGCCTAATTTCTTCTTACACAGTCTGCTGAGGGATCACCAAGGAACCCGGGTTAGAGAGCTGCTTGTGGCAGCACAATCCAACCAAATGGTCTTCTCTGTCAGACCACAGCTAGGGCTAAAAGAATATGTAAATCTACAGGAAAAGCTTAACCTCATAAAAGGCTCTCTTTTTTTATATGCCTGCATGCCAGGCCATCTAACTGCAGGTGTTAACTAATAAGAAGTGATCTCTTTCACTCAGTTCATGGATGACTCATCAGCACAGCAGGTCAGAAAGTTAAAGGCTGTAGATGGGCTTTAAAAAGAGCTGAGATAATTTTATGACCAATGAGAACATTTGTCTGGCTGTTCCTGTAGGAGAAGGGTAATCAAAGCTTGTTCCTTGGGGCACCAGCTAATGATACTAATTAGCACGCAGACAAGGCTTTGCTGAAAGCATTACACCCAGGCACGTGCTAATTAATTAGCTGATTGTTTGGAGGGAGATATTACTCTTGCCTTCTCCCTCTCCTACAAGATTGTGCAGTGTGGAAGCAAAGAGGTTTTTATGCTTCCTTATAAAACAGATGCTGCAGATGGCCCAGCCTGGTAAGTTTAGGCAGCTTCTCTGGGAAGATGAATCTGCTGCTGCTGTTTAAAGAGTGCAAGGTACTTGTCCAAGTTGAATCCTAATGCTCTGGGGGAGGAGGGTAGTGTTAGTTTTTGGCCTGTTTGTCCTGGGGAAAAAAAAAAAAAAAGTGCCAAAGCCAATTTTGCCCAGCCCCCAAAGCATACTTAGGCTACAACAACAATACTGAAGCGGAGACAGGGACTGAGCTTCTGGAAATAGATGCTTCCATGGAAAACAGCTCCTGCTACTTTCTATGGTGCAAGAGCATTGCCTCTTTTGGCCAAAAGCAGGTGGCAGTACAGGCTCTCAGCATCATCTCATGCTCTCAGGGTGCTTTGAAGATCAAAGATCACTCTGATCGGATGTGAGGCTGTCTGCCTTTCCTAAGTAGGGCTCCTTGCAGTGAACACAGCTTTGATGAAATCCAGTGTCCTGATGTTACAGTGACCGCTTTGGCTCCAAGGAGCTGAGCTCAGACAGAGGCACTGGAGTCTGGCAGTGACCAAGTGTTTTCTCTTGTTGGCTTTCTATTTCTAGGAGACTGTTGGATAAGATCCCAAGTGATATATCTGGCTTCTTTTCTAGGCTGGTTTGTGTGTGTGAGAGAATGTGACTAGGCAGAAAATATTCCCTCTATTGTTATATGGGAGAGAGGCAAAGAAAGACCAATTTAAAAAGAGCAATATAAGGAAGAATATATTTTTCTTTTAACTCCATACAAATCCCTGCCTGGCCAGACCTCTGTATCTTTCAGCATTCTGCCCAACCAAATTAAAGCCAAGTTTCACAACTGCATTCAGGGTTTCTCAATCCCTTTCCTCTCCCCTGCACTTGCAGAAAAAAAAGAATCTATTTTGTGTTAGGAAGCATATGGCCCACGACACAGAGGCTGGCTGGACCTAAAGCAGCAAAGGAAAGAGAGTAAGTTGCTCCTTCTAATTTTGTAGATCCTCCAAAAAATCTGCCGTGTGGTAAGGGGAGGAAAAGGAGATTTTCTGTGCACCAAAGTAACTGTTCTTGGTTATCAGAACAACTTCATGCTCAGGTCCTGAGGAGGAATTATTAGGTGGTCATCCTTTTGGAGAGGGAGGGTAATAGGAAAAGGACAATATTCCACTGGGGAAGCACAGTTAATTTGCAGCACTGAGTCAGGTCTTTTTTCCCCCTTGACCGTTTCATGGTAGATAAAAGCAGTAATTTGTGAGTGGTCTCAGAAGCAAGAAGGAAGCAGTCTTGTGCCATTTTCCTTGACCAAATGATTTTCCGGTCTCATGGAACTCCTTTCATTTGCTTCAGGTCTGTGTCTGTCCCACTTTTGAATTAACTCCACTGCTTTGGACTTAAGGCAACTTGGCAGCAGCCAGACTCAGTGTCTGTTCCATTGCTTGGAGGTTGGTTCAAGGGGAGCAGGTTCAGGTGACTCTACACTTGGCAGCATAATGAAATCCTCATGCAACACAGACATCCCCACTGCTGGTTGTGGGGTGCCACAGAGCTTCCTGAATCTACCATTCTTGTTCCTTGGAAGTACGTTTAGTCCATATATCACTTAGCATGACTGCAGTGAGCATCTGCAACATCTTCCCCAGGGAGCCCACTAAGAAGGTGCCTAATAGCAGATGCCCAGTGGTTACACTACCATCATGAGCTCTTCCTCTCATCACCTTGGTTTGAATAACTATACAGATCACAAATGGTCACAAACGTTGTCCACACTGGTATGTGGCTCAGTGACTGCTCATGAAGCTGGGTTTTACAGGCCTCACATCTACCAAGTGAGGTCATAGCTGTTCCCAAAGCCTAATGCACTTGTATAATGGGCCATATTTTTGAAAGAGCGATGCCAAAGCCACAGTGTTACTAGGAAGGAAGATATCTACCATCTCCTCTGTGACACTGAGGACATGAAGCAAAGTTCCTTCCTCCCAGGGTGGTTCCCCAGCCTCTAGTAAAGGGAGATCCCACATTGCTTCTGTCAATTTAAGGATGAAGAAATGCATACATGAGGTGGTAAAGACAAAGCATTACATTTTTGTCTTTGCAGCTATATAAAAGCTAGTGATGTGTCAAATTGGATGCTCAAACCTTTTCAGATGTGTAAGTGCATTGACTTTCAGACATGCTGAGTAACATATTTCAGAGTTGTGCGTCTGGGCATGTGCGAGTTACCATGTGTGGCAGAAGTAAAGTGCCTTCCCTTTCTTATTCACCTTGCATACAGACACAACCGCGTCATTCATATAAATCAGGTACAGTTAGCCAGCGGGCTCAAATTTACTGTGTTTCTGATAAACCAGACGCCTAAGAAATTCTGTGATGGGAAAAGGTTGCACTCTGTAAGACAGCAGGTAACAGTAGCTTTGTGAATGATAGCCCAAAGCCTCAGCTTTCGCCTCAGTACCTGAACATCTCACTGTCCTGAGGGAAACATCTGCGGAGCAATTATTATCTTGGAAAGAGCCATGGGAAAATAAAGCAGTCGGTAACACTTGAAAAGCGTCCCAGATTCCCACTGAAAGGCTTTGTCAGATCTGTGAACCTTCACTTTATTTAGCTGTATGCATTTTTTTTTTTGAGTGGATACTAAACCAAAAAAGTATCCTGTATGTTGCTGTGGTGAGAAATCTCAGTAGTGATAACATTCAGCTCAAGGTTGTTATCTAGTGGGTTGTAACCTGGGGAATATGGGAATATTTCTCAAAGGAAGGGCAGGGCTTGTCACCCACTGGTCTTTGGGAGCTTAACTGTTTGTGTTTTAGTAGGTCGCAAATGGGCCATGTAACCTACAGAGAGGCAATCCCATCTTTGTACTGACATACAGAGGGGCTGTCTGTGTTTACTACCTCTCCATAGGACAGAACTTTTTATATCACAGGCATTATTCTTTTTCCAGAGACTTTCTTCTCAGGTTATTCTCACTCCAGGGAAATTTGGAGAGCCGGGGTAGGAGTGACTGAACCTCCCCAGGCCTCTCTGTTTCTCTCTTTCCCAACATGCACAAATTAGCACAGCAGGCAATGAAATACATATCTGTCACAGCAGGAGGAATGACACAGCTGTCACTGAACATGGTGCTTACTAGAAGGACATATTGGATTGGTCCCCAGATCCTGCTCCATGCCTTGAGATCCCTTCTGTTTATGGATTGCATGCAGCGGAGACAGCACATCTGTGGCTTACAGCTTGGGCTGCCCAACTGCATTGGGCCTGGCCAGTTAAGGCACAGGAGGAAAGAAATGGGACAGCCTCATGGAGTCTGTAGATGCACACCAAGATGTGGGGGAAAACGCATATCTGTAAGGAGGAAAGGTGTGGAGCACACAGCCTACTTGGGTGCAACTCCATGTGGAAATGATACGTGGAGCCAATATTCCCAGCCATAATGTTTAGCATTTGCCTTTGGAAGATATCAAAGTGCTTGAGCTGGAGACAGTATTGACCCTCACATTTTCACAGATGGCAAATGGAAGCACAGGGGAGTAAAATAACTTAGCTAGGGTCACCCAAGCAGGCAGTGGAAGAGCTGGGAATAAAATCCAGGTTTCATGAATCACTAAACCACACTGCTTCCCCTTAGGGCTGAGGATGTATTATAATAGAGCAAGATCCACATGCGGTTTTTAACTGTCATTCAATACTCAGTGTGATATTACTCTGCCTAGGAAAATATACAAATTTGGACTCCCTGGAGGTTTTAGCTGTTCAGGGAGCTTGATTAAGCCTGTTTGGCATGACATTGTTAGTCAGAACACACAAGGGGATGAGGGCAATTCCCAAACACACTGGCAGGGAGTTGCTGAGCTGTTTCTGCACCCAAGAGGATGCATGTGGATTTGAGAAACAGTGTCTGAAACGAAGGAGAGAGCAGAGTCAGAGCAAAGAAGCTGGACCGTATCAGGAGGTAGGAGGAAAGCAGATGCTTGGCAGCAAAGCTGTGATCAGATGTGCTGTTCTAGTGGCAGCTGATCCCCTTAGAAAGTTATTACTTTCCAGCTGTTCATCTCTGTTGCCTCCATTCCCTTCCCAGTCGACCAGCTCAGCTGCATGGTAACTTTTCCAGAAAGCAACCTGGGCTGTCCTGGTGAAGCTGCATTATGGTGGTTACAGTCACCTGTGCCAGCTGATCTCAGGACCTGGTCAGCAGTGATGGTGAGGAGGAGACTGGCAAGGGTCCAGGGATGGTCACCTCTTTACTCAGCTCTGTCATATCTGAACAGCTCATCTAGTCAGAGAAAGGGGTGTTTTCTAGGTAAAAGATAGTTCTCTGCATGTAAAACTGTTCATGCTTTGATATATTCATGCTTTGAACAGTAAGCGCTGACTGGGCCAAAACCCCATAGCTTGAAGTCATGATTTAAATTGATCTAGATTCACATTTCTACCTCCAGGTTTGGGGTGGAGGGGAAAAATGGAAGAATTGTATCCTTTCATCAAACTCCTTCATTAAAATTTTCCCTTCCCCCCAAACTAGGGGTGTTTTGCCTAAAACCCTTGCTGCTGGAGTCAGATAATTGCATATCCTCTCAGTTTTAGTTAATAATAATAATGGACCCCTTAACTTTTAGAGTTGGCCTGTACAATTAGAAACTTATATTTTAAGAGTTAAAAACTTGAAATCAAACACTGTCCCTTTCATATGTTTTCATGTTAAATAAACCTTTATGATTTTAAAGTTGAATTACTGATTTCTGGAGCAGAACTTATGATTTTCAAATGCTAGGTATTGGCAATGTAGATTTAATACCAGCTTAAACTGGAGGCAACATTCTTCCATTCCTTCCCTATAGGGTTATATGATGTTCCTGGGTGCTGTTAAACAACCATGTCCCCTATCTGCATGTTAGAAGGGTAAAGGAAAGGCATTTTTGCCACGCTGAACAGAACTGATAGTCCATCCTTAGCTGATCTATAGACCATGCAGTAAATCTGTGCCAGAAAGAAGAGTCTTATCCTGCTGTGGAGTATTTGTATTCAAGTCCTAGGTGAAGTGATTCTTGTGGATACTATGTTTTAAAAGCGTTTAAGGGGCTGAAAAGGTCCAGTCTAGCCCACTAGTGAAGCCTTGAGCAAAGCTCCTGGTTGTGCTGAGGATCTGTGGTGGTAGAGAGACAGCCTGATTTCTAGGAGAAGTGGTGTGAATTCACAGCTTTCACTGCAGAGCTTCTCATCTAGTCTCTGTAAACTGAGCAAGACAGCAGCTGTCACATCTAGTGATGGCAGCTTATATTCATTAGATACAGACGAACCAAGCAACAGCTTTGACATGAAATGAAGGTGGAAAATGCTACTTGGGTACTGTCATTAATCTTTCCTAATGATTTCGTCATATCAAGTCTTACTTTTTCAAGAAGAAGAAGCCCCAAACTTCCTATGTATTTATGGTCAATTAAAAAGGACTAGGGAAGCCACAGGAGAAAGTTCCTGTTTCAGTTTTCTGAAGGTAGGGGCAGGATTCATCTCACCATAGTCTGGTCACCTAAAAAGTGGGTGGCTTATAAATGAGACTTCCTCTATAGTTGCTGGAGAGATATAGGTGGTTGCAGGAAAGGAATTTTCCCAGCCAAACTGAGAAATCAAAATGGTCAGGGAAGACTTGTCTTCTGGAGTATCTCTTTCTCTTTCAGCCATGGGAGTTTAGCTGACCAGTTTAGAACAGATACCCAAAATTTATATTCAGTGAGCTGAACCCACAACCTGATGGTCATGTCACAGAGAGAGAAGCTGTCTGGCAGTTGAACAGGAGAAGAAAAATAAGGGCTGAAAAACAGATGCAGAGAATGGCCCCAGAGAAGGTAAAAAGAGACGGAAAGTTAGTGTTACACACAAAAGACAGGACTTTTAAAACAAAGACAGTTCAGAGGCTGTAATGCAATGTGTCCTTCAATATCAGGTTAGCTGTTCAGTGGCTGGCACTTTGCACCGTGTGAAAAGATCTCCTCTGAAGATCTTTGATAATCTGGCCAGTCGCAGTGTATTCTGGGGGCATTATTCCCATAAGTGCAGTGAGCAACTCCGAGGAGAGGGAGGCAGAGCTTTCCCACAGCTGACAGATACCCTTACTTTCTCCTGTTCCCACCAAGAGTGAGTCATAATTCAGGAGATACTGCCCCAGGCACTCAAGAAATCCACAAATTGCAACAAAGTGAAATTATTGACAGGATGGAAGCGATGCTCTTATCCCTGAGCCTGATGAAGCAAAACTACAGCCAGAGTTGTGGCATAGGGAGAAGCCACAGCTCAGTGGTCAGGAGACTGCTCTTAGTATGACAAACACTAAAGGGACACATCCACAAATCACTGGATCTGGGTGATGGAGACTGCAAGCTCTGGAAGCCAGATTGTGAAGGACAGATTGAACCTGGAAGCTTACTGCATCTTGCGTGTCACAGCTAGTATCTGGCTGCACATCTCTTTATTGTCTGAATAGGCTTTTATATTGCAATAGATATAATCTAGCCAGCCGGGTGTTCACTTGCCCCCTCAGCCAATGATATCCTGGGCCCTTACTGAGCACCTAATAATTCTGTCCTCTTGGTTACAGTGCCCTGAAAATTGGCCTGGGCTCTGTTCCTTAGCCTACGCAATTAGCCTGGCTCCCTGGGAGACAGGTGGAGGAATGCTGCATGAGTACATTTACACAAGGACAGAAATTTTAAACCTTCCTCCTGCTTGTAAATTAAATATGCTGTTATAGCTCTGGTCGGATGCTTGCCTGACCACTCCGCCATCTCCTCTGAATCTCAGCAGCAGATGCAGGCCCACACTTCAGTGGTAAGTGCTGCCAGTAACAAAGCAAATCTACTACTCACCCTCCCCTTTGCCCAGGAAAATAACAACTGAAGTATGTGGACTTTCTGGAGGGGGAAGGAGGAGCAGTGAGATTTCATGTTGTGGTGGAAAGGCACTTTATCTTTGCTGAGCTCACGCCTGACCTACAAACATGATGCTGAATGGGCTGTGTGGGATGGCAGCCAGCCGGCAAAGCAGCAAGCCCCAAAGAAGCCCCAAACCTGCTGGAGTGGGAACCCTGCGTAGCTCTGGCTCTCTCATCTCCTCTGGTGGTGCCGGGTTGTCGGACATCACGTGGCGAGACATCTGTTCCTCCAACCATTCTGCTTCCTCTCCGGACTGGCTGAATGACCTGTTTGCCATCCTCACGTATGGGATCTGTCTTCACAACTCTAGCTGAGCACACGTTTAAATCAGATTTCAGAAAAGTTTGTGTTGTCTTTAAAAACTAAAATGGGATTTAAATTCTAGCTTTATAAAGGATCTTCAACCTGTCTGTCACCCAAGTTGTGGGGCTGCTGCAAGATGGTATATTGTCAAAGTATTTTGATTTACTGTTTTTTCTCTTCTGTCTTCCCTTTACTCTGTGTTCATCATTCTTCCCTCTACTGTTTTTTATTTTGCAGAAACTAGTAAGGAAGCAAATTCACATGGTGTGAGATGTTAAGATGAACCTTATGCCATGCTAATGGATACTGTGTCAGGGAGGAACAAGTATTCGTGCATGTTTGAGACCACTTGCATAGGAAGAGTGCTACAGAATCATGAAGATAAGAAAGCCTGATGTCTTGAATATTGCAAGAAAAACAGCCAGTCTTGATCCTCGTTCTGGGAAACAACAGCTGCTGCCAGGATAATTTTATCCTCTTGCTTACACAAGACAGAAGATCTGTTTTACAAACATCCCATGATCTTTTGGACCCATATATACAGTCATTTCAGGTCAGAGTTGCATCACTGGAGTAGCAGGTCCATATTCTGACCTGCTTTTTTTTCTATCTTCTAATAGACTATTCGTATTTTGAGTGCTCTGAGCCTAGAGACCATATTCTTTCCACTCCTGGTTACGCTGGTTATCACTGCATCCTTTTCTCAGAGTCTCTCCATGACTTGCAGGGAACTAGGAAAGTTTTGCTCCATCACACTCAGTGCAATGACTCACCTACATTGAGCAACAATTATGGAAAAAAAAGAGCTGTTTTTCCTGTTTGCGGATACATGCCACTAAAGATAAGAAAGAATTTTCATGCCCTTAGCAAGTCCTATGTTGAAGAACTTGGCTTTTCCTGACATTTCACCTCTTGCTGTCTGCCTGAATGCAAAGGAAGACACCTGAGTTAGATAAAAATAGCAGATTCCCAACTTACTCTCTTTCCACAGCTGCTGGCTGCCCTGCTGCACCTGTAACCCACACAGAACCTCTAAGTAACTCCTACCAAAATAGAGAGAGGGATAAAACACCTAATTCTTCCTAATTTTTCGGGGAATGGCAAGATAGGAAAACCTGAAATGTTTCATTTTATAATCAGGCATTTTTTATTTTCTCATATGTTTGTTTGCTTGAATTGACTTTCTGGTTCCATGTTTTCTTTTGAAAACATTGAGAAGATTAAAAAAATCCCCAAGACTTTCAGAGAAGCTAAAAATGAAAACTGCCAGCATTTCTGGAGAAACCACTTGGCTTTAAAAGGGACAGAAAATGGCTTAAAGTTGAACACAAGTGTATATTTCAAGACGTTAAATTCCCCTGAAAATGTAATTTCCCTCCTTTTTTTTCCAGTGCCAATATTATTTATTTAACACTTTCTGTGAAATTGTCATTGAATCCAATCACTCCTTATTTGCTAAACTGTAATTAATGTATCAGAAGAGCTGTGTAACATAGCCAAAAGAAAGAGCTCTCCTGACTGCCTGGCGAGGCCTCCCCAAAGGACTGACAGTGCCCTGGAGGGTGGCTTTCAAGGCACGTTTTTATTTGGTTAGCAACGGTCACTTGGCATCTGTGAAATCAAAGTATTCCCATATTTAACACTGAGCTATGAATGCTCACAATCAGTGGGTTAATCATTACGGAAATACTGACTGATTCTTGAGTCAAATGTCAGGTGGTGCCAAAAAACAGAGCCCCAGGACAAAGGACAGAGAAAAGTCAGCTCTGACTAATGCTGCAGATAAAACGGCTGTTATATAAAACATGTCTTCCAACACAACACAGATCACAGTAATATCTGAACCACAAAGTCCACTTTCCTTAACTGTGAAAAACAGAAAATACCGTTAGTTGTGACTTGATTTGTGCCACAGTCTAGGGATCTCAAAGCCTTAAATGAAGAACAGATTTTGCCCTGCTAACAAACTATTTACTTTATACTTTATAAAGAGATACTTTACCTTTATAAAAGGTACTTTATAAAGAGATTTTTTTTAAAAAAGAAAGTGTTAAAAATCAGCCATGAATGAAATTAGAAACTCAAAATTAGAAGACTGTTTCTAAGCAGCAGACGAGAGGAGGTCTGAAACATGTCCACTCTCACTACAACACCAGCAAAAAAAATCATAGCTAGTTTTAAGATGCAGTGGATCAGTGAGTAAACAGAGTTGTCTGACATGAATAGTGGTGGAAGCAGGGGCCAGGCCTCATGATTTATCTCTACCTGCAGTCTATAGTCCAGAGAACGAGAAATAGCAACAATTGTTCATAGCAGCCAACTCTGCAGTCCTTACCTGAAGTATTTAAAATAAAGATTGTCATCATCAATGTTCACTCAGGATTTTGAGTTTCCAGTTTTGCCTAATGTATCATAGAGTAAAAAGAGGTTTCTCATAGGATGGTCCTCTCTCAGCACCAGCAAGCTGGATACAGCACTGGGCCCTTTGGGAAGTCTTGGTTCACACATTAACAAGTGCCTAAGACATTTGCTTTTAAATCAACCCTTTCAGTTTGGTCCAGGTCAGCAGTGGGTGGATATAGTCAGTAGCAATTTTTGGGCAGGGAGAAGGTGATTTATAGAGCAAGGAAGTGCCAAATGATTTTTTCCTGAGCTGAATGATGGTTGTGAATACGTGAGTCTTGCAGCGGAGGGAGAATAATATGTGATATTGTAATAAGGAGGTGTTTCTGATCCTTTGGGGTTGTGTGCATCTATTGTTTAATAGTGTTAGAGCTTTCTTTGAGAGACAGATCTCCATCCCTTCAGGAGAGAGGAATCCTAAATGACCAGCTAAGACTAGATACTTCATTTTTAAATAAAGAAAAGGCAGTGTGATGAATCTCTTCCAAATAGAATATGGTCATTAACACATCATTAAAATGCTTAGTGTCTTACAAATGCAAACAATAAAATCCTTCCTGGAGTGAGAGTCTCTCTTTAAATGCAGCTACATTTTTTTTTAGTACATGGTGGCTTTTCAATATTCAGTCTGCTTCTCTTTTCCTTTGCAGCTTATTCCTGTTCTCCAGCTGGATAGGAGCAAGATGTTTGTTCTCTGTGCTCTACAAGCAGTGGCCCCTCTTCACCTTGTCCCCCATAAGTTTTATTGCTCAGCACTCGGTGCAAAGTAAACCCTTCTCCACACACTGACTCATCTTTGGTGGCCCAGAGAGAGTTAAAACTTACAGCATACCAAGGAGTAACACCATCTGAGAGAAAGGTGGGTGCTTCAGTAGGTCATGCCACTGCTCAGGGGTGACAGGAAACAAGGGTTTGACCTCAGAATAGGGCTCTGGGAGCCATCAGAGTCCAGGGAGGAGTTGGTTTATAGTATCTACAATGTTCACAGACAGCTGTTCAGTCTCAGAAGAGTGGACACTGTCATCCAGCTTGAAGTCATGGGTCTGGACAAACTATAGTGAGAAATACCAAGACAGGAATAGATAGAAAAAAAAAATGGTAGTAGCCTTGACTATCTGAGCTATTGAGAAGCAGTGTGAAGCACAGAAGGACTATGATGGCAATAAAACTCACTTCACAGCCAGCTCAGCTACCAGAGAGTGGCACTATAGTGGTGCTCCCCTTCCCATTAACATCCCTTTCGCTTTGTGTCCAGCTACAGCTGAGTAACTTTCCCTTAGACAATATTTTCTGGGCAGCAAACTCTGGTAGAACTACCATTATCCCACCAATGTTAAGGAAATAGGAAGTGTGGAAAAGGATTCCTGTAACAGGCAGAAGAGTGCAGTTACAAAGAGAGGCTGGAAGAGCTTGGCTTCTTGAATTTACTGAAATGAAGGCTGAAAAAGATAGGACTGGCCTCCATAGATATATTAGGAGCCTAAATACTGGAGAGGGAAGAGAGCTATTTAAACTATTGTACAATGTTGGCACAAGAAAAGCTTGGTACAGACTGCCCATGAATACATTTAGACAATGGGAATAGAGGGAAAACAGCAATACCAAAGTAATAAAAAAATCCTGAGTCATTTTCAGACCATAAAGTCATAGAAATGTAGCTAAAAAAGACCTCCAGAGACCTCTCATTTTAGGCTTCTCAACCTTTGATAATATGACTACTGCTCCTAAAAGAGAAAAGCCAGTGACTGTTTTGTCAGGGTGGCCACAATAATTTTCATTCACAGCTTGCTAAAAAGAAGACATGTCCCTCTTTTTATTTTCCTCATTTTGGCTGTGTGTTTGCATGTGAGAACATAAAATAATGAAATAAAAAAATTGCAGTCATTTCACAGTCCATTGTTTGACAGTGCTTCATGCCCAGCTGGGTGAGAAATGCTGCTCTGCTACAATGCTAAGCTCCAAAGCCCTGTCACAAGCATCCAAACTATCCATAGTTCTTGATGTCTTGATACACTCATGAGAGGTACTGTGGGGATGTGGTTGCTGGTAACAGTGGGACTCAGATTTTACGATATAGAAATCTTTTCTGTTCGATATACTTCTGTGTCTCCCTGACTTGCGTGCTGCTCTGTATTTACTGATTTTTAGTTTGCCTGTGCTGCTGAGAAACCTTGAGCCCATGCTGGATTGTTTTGGCTCTGTATGACCTTTTCTGTGCCTCTTTCCTCCTTTCACCTGCTTGTCTTTTCTATTCAGCCGTCACTCTCTTCCACACCTGGGACTGATTTTGACAGTGAGTAAAGATTGCCCAATGCAACCAAGTCTCCATCTACTTGGAGCCCAGAGGTGCTACTTTCCTACAAATAAATAACAGAAGGAGCTTTTTTTGGCTTCATTGCTCAGTCTTTGCACAGGAATCTGTGTCACTAGTGTCTCCCCAGACTGGGGAGAGATAAAGCGTCAAGTCCCTATATTTCAAACATACATGTGTACATTCTTTCCAGAGGCTGTGAAAATACCTTAGAAAAGCTCTTCTGGGGCTTAAAGCATTAAAGGTCCAGTCTACACTGTCATTTTAGTTCCCTGGGTAATAGAGAAATCAGGAGTAAAGAATGCCAGATCTGGCTTTGCTTTGGCCCTACAAATGTATTACTGAGTAATGAAAAGTCAGAGAAAAACATAAATCTCATTGCTATACTCCAGTACTCTGGGAGTTTTTCAAGTCTCTCTGGAATCCAGAGGCAATTTTCAGTTTGGAAATCTAAATGTACTTCACTGACAGGGCCAAATTCAGCTTTAACACAAGGCCATGGAAGTCAGGGGAGTTTCATTAAGAATGCGTTAGGAATTGCATCTTTGCTTTAGGGGCTATATATTAGGGGAGTTGCTGAGCCAGCTTGTCATTATAAAATGTCAGAAGTAATAAAGAATGAGCTTTGTATCAGTGTTCTCTCACTCCTCACCCGAAGATTATCAGATACCAAATCACTTCTGGAAGACAACAGTAAAAATCTTTTACTTTGCTCTGCTGTCTGCCATGAAATATCTCAAAGCTCCTACATACCATTCCTGCATCTTCATCACTTTCACTCCCCAATTATTAAAGCAGTATTTTCTGCATTTTACTAAACAGCAAACAGAATAGTAGGACTGAGCTATAAATGCTAAGGATGGTGCACCCCTAGAGCCTGCTCACTTTTGCGTCGAGTGTTCAAATAACCCACAGAAAACCCTCAATAGCAAGTCAAAATTGTAAGCGGAGAAATGCACTGGGGATTTGTACTGCTGCACCTTGTTGACTTCTGCATGTGCAATTGGGCTGTATGTACTTAAAAGTGTGGGCATGTGATTTTCTCATTCAAGGTCATACTAATCTTGCAAAGCCTGCAAGGAGGAGAATGCAAGGGTTCTCATGCATCATCCTGTGCCTTCACTGAGAAAGCAGAAAGCAGGGCTAGGTAGCATCTGCAATTAGCAACCATTTTCTAATTTAGGGGCGCTGTGTCCCATGTGAACAGGTAGCAGCTGGCCCCATGGCTCTCTTATTCCTTGTGCTGATGGTGACAAACTCATAGGCCCAAGGAGGTCAGGACCCTGACGAACAGCAGTAGAGACATCAAATGCTATTCGTAGTTCCTGCAAAGTTGCCGCATCTCAGACATCTCAACTATTTTAGATTTAAAACATAGCTCTGGAAGGCATGTCTCTCTTGCAAGATTCTTCTCATTGCACTCATGTGCACGGGCTTGGCTTTCCAAACAACAGCTCTGCCGAGGAGCTAGTTTTGTTATTAATAAGATGGCTGTGTTTATGTAGTTTTAAGTGATGTTAAAATTAAAGTGAAGTTATGATTCAGCTGACTTCGAGTTTTCTCAACTCCCTTCCTTTGCACATACAGTTTGCCCTGCACTTGTTTGCCTTGGCAGGGCCTAGGCTTAATAGTAACAATTTCATCTTCCATTTATAGGCATCTGCACGCCATGTTATTCTTTTAAAGCAGAACACTTCTCAGAGCTGAGAAAGGGAGAAATGTAAAGCCATGCACACAAAGGCAAAACTTTTTTCAGGATCTCACCTTCTTTACAGGAGGAATAGCTCTGTCTCTTTCTGTCTGTCTGTTTCCCTTTGGGAAAAATAAGTAAAAAAGGTTAAAAAAAAAAAAAGGTCTTGTCTGACTTTGGGTCTTGAAAAAGCAAAGGAAAGCAGTCACAAGCCTGCAATGTTTTACATCCAGTATACACTGCTTGGCAAGTTTCCAGGACAAATTTAGGAAAGCAGTAAACTGGTGGAGTTGGACATATTGGCATAAGTTTTTTCTGCATAGAGAGGTGTATTAATTTCTTTTCTTAGACTTCAAGCAATCACTGTACCAGTGACTGTCATTTCCCAGGTGCTGAACTTGGGTTCCTGCGAGACTTCTAGTATCTGAGTGTAGCACAGCCTGCCGTGAACTGTCTTCTTCCTATTAAAGACTAGACAGCCTTTTTTTTGTGGGTTTATCCTTTGAATGAATTCTAGCACGTAGAGTGCTTGGCTAAGTTACTTTTCATTTTACTAATTTTAAATTTTATTCTTTATTTTTTATTTATTAGCATTTAGGGGGAGGATTGTAGCAGGGGTTTGACACTCTGGGAACTGAGACTTCTGCTTTACCACAAAGACCTCGGAAAAGAGAAGGAACATGAATTAGATCCTGGCCACAGTGAGGCCAAAGAGTACTGCAGCCACAGCATCACTTGGTGAATGCAGCCTGCCACTCACAAAATGAGATTTGTGCTCCCTTAGTGCCACTGAATTCCCTCTGCTTTGCCTCAGCACAAGTGGAGACTTGCACCAAACATTGTTTTGCTTTGATAACTGGGGGCAGGGGTGCTCCTGAAAGAGCACCATCCCCTGCCTGGGGCTAGTTATCGAAACCATAAAATGAGTTGGATTGGGGAATGATGGAGGTGTGTGCGGGGGGAGTTTTTTTTTAGCAAACCTAATTACCTGTGCTGGTATCCAGCCAGGACCCCAGGGCTGTGAACATCCCTCCCTTTCAGCAAGCACTCTCCATTCCCACTCCTTCCTCTGCCCCTAACGCTGCTGCCCCTGGGCTCAGTGCTGGTTGAACAGGGGTCCTGACTCCCAGCATGGCTTTGTGGAGAGCCCCGTGTCCTTGGGAGCCCTCCAGGCAAGGCCTGCTCAAACAGCAGCCCTCTTGCAGGATCTCAGCTTGTGTAGGGGCTCAACAAGGCTCAATAAGGTTTGTTACAGGTGGTTTTTTGAATACAAGAGACAACTAGAGCCCAGTGTGGCAGGACCACTTCCTTCTGATGCCTCTGTGGATGAGTCCAGGCTCCAAATGCATGCTCATGCTATGTCTGACTTGTACAGTCTCTGGATCCTTTGGCAAAACAATCGTAGACTTGTCGCTTCCCTTCTCACTCCAGAACATGGGTCACTTCTCCTTTCCTCAGCTCCTAAGGCAAACAGCAAAAGCCACAAAAGCAAGCTGGTGGATAAACAAATGACCAAAGTTTTCAGCCAAGGGGAGGACAGAGAAAGCACAATATTCTGGATAGTAATATGCAACTGGCTGAAGTCCAGAGGTGCAGGCATAGCTTATGATGTAAAAGTCCTTTCCCCTACTATCCACTCCTGGTGACATGTGTGTCCAGCCTTTTACACTAGATGCCATTCCTCTCTTGTGTTTGTATATGTGTATGTTGTGTGACTCCATGTGCATGTTACATCCCTGTCCCAAATCTGTTCCCTGTTTGCCAGGAACCAGATTCCGTGCTGTTTCTGGGGGACTTTCTCTGAGTTGTTCAGCCATGACCCGAGCCTGAGGCATATTGGATAGCAGCTTGTGAATCTCACACTGCAACAACTGACCACAAATTGAAAAACTCCCAGTGGAAGACTGCTCTTTAGGAGTGTGTAATGCTCTCTTCCCAAAATTACTGGTTACTCAGTCACTTCTGCATAAACAGGAACTTTGTCCCCAGCTCCTTTCCAAGTGCTGCGAAGCCAGCAGCTGGTTTGCTATCCTATCATCTTTAATACAGCATCATCCCCTGAAACATTAGAAATGCATATTGGGTGCTGGCTTTCCAGTAACCAGATTCACTTGCACTTTCACTGATATTTCAATCCCTGAAATTAAATCTCCTTTATTTTGCACAAAACTGTCAAGCCAGGATTTCAGCTCTCTGCTGCTCACCCTTAGCAGATCATCTGCCTGACTCCACCAAGCAGAAGCTCCATTGGGCAGAGGTAGTAAGAACTGTGCAGTGATTAAGTCAGATAAGGCTTGTTTTAATTAAAGATACTGTTTTTCCTCACATGCTTTGTTTTCTTCTTTGCATTGCTCGGTAAGGGGCAGTCTGGAAGACACCATGTGTCATTACTTCAGGCACCTTCTGCTGTAGACTTCTGTGCCCAGCTGCTCACCACAGATGTGAGGGTGCTGTTTGTCAAGGTCTATAACCTGGTGCCCTGAAGCAACTGGTTACTGCAAGTCCTGAATGCGCAGTGCTCTTATGTTTGTGTAAAAGCTGGGCCTGGCAGTTGAGAGGTGTGCTCTAGATTCAGGGTGGAATTTGGGGACTCATCGTCGTGTCCTATTAGCAGCCTTGCCTCGCCCAAAGACAACATACAGATCACCCACAAAACCCTCTCTTTTGCATTCTCCTGGAAGGCTGTCAGCTTTTTAGGCATTCAGGGGTTGGAAAAACACATGATGCAGTTTATAAGTCATTTACCAGGGATGTTTATGCCTTTCTTTGCAACTGTGATGTTCTTTGCATGTGCTTAAATGAATTCTCACTGTTGATTTTGTGGGTATGGAATAGTGATATTCTCAGTGTCCAGTTCATTTTGTCTGAGGCAAGAGCATGGGGCAGGCAGGTTGGTGAGTTTATAATTGCTAATTTAGGTGCTGCAAACAGGTAGTTCCCTTAATCTTTTAATATAGGAGGACAGGATAATGAAAGAGGCCTCCCAGAGCAGGTTTCAGGGACAGTATTCTGGGTTGTCCTCTTTGCTTATGTGGAGCTGTTGGCATCCACTTTGCCTCAGGTATACTGGGTGTAAAATATCCTTGAAGGCAGCAATTTCAGAGGTCAGAGAGCAGAGAGATGCCTCCTTCCCCCTCATCCCTCCTGCAAGCCTTGGAAAGATATTCAGGAACTGCTGTTGCCTATTTGCATAGCCATGTTTCTCCAAAGCTGGTCCTCTTTTCCTCCAGCAGCACCTACATCTTCTTTCCTGCTCTTCTTCCCAGCCTACCAACACTTCCTGCCTTACATTTCCTCTCCTTCCCTCAAGTCTAATGTTGTCTGCTGTTATCCTGTTCTTTAAATCTCCTGCTCCTCTCCTGTGGCACCTCTCATTGACTTTCTGTTGCTATCCTTGCATCTGATGATATTACCAGGTGTGTTAAGCCTCTGTCTTCTTGTTCAGCACTAATTCTTTTCCTCTGCAGATGCTCTGTCTTTCTTTCTTTTGGCCTCCTCCAGAACTCTTGGAGGTGACACACCTCAAAAAAACCCCATCAAACCAGCCACCCCCCCCCCCCAAAAAAAACCAAAAAACAAAAAACAGCAGAAAGATTTCTGAACTAATGTTCTCCTAGCCTTGAGATGCTCTGTCAGCAGAGAGGATGCAAAGGCCTGCAGCACTGTACTGGGAAATGATGAGTTCCTGGACTGAATTGAATGAGATGTTTTGAAGAAAGTGTGTGAATACAACACTCTTCAGAAATGCCTTGCAGGGAATGACAGGAACTGCTATGGGAAAAGGAATAGAATTGAAAGGAGAGACAAATGGATGCAGAGCTGAGCACTTAGGAGCAGGTTAAATAAACTCAGTGGAAGAGGGGCAAGTGCCCGATGAAACCTGTTGTGGGAGGTTTCTAGGGTCCAAATGAAAAGCCAAATGCTCTAGTGCTGGTTGCAGTATAACTGCAGCTGTTGGTAGGAGAGAGTGTCAGCAGGACAGACGGATGGACCTCCTTCATTCCCAAATTTTGACAGGCTGCTTTATTTAAAAGGCTAATTAAGAAGCAGACAAAAGTATTTTTTTGCTTTCCCTTGTTTTGATAAGGAGTTCATTTGGATTTGAATTATAACTTCTAAACCCACTGCAAGTTAAATAAAGAAAGAAAGATTACTCTTGTCATTCTGCAGTTGGGGATCCTGGTAGACAAGTTATGGACTTTAGTTGTGCAAAGCCTAAGACTGAATCTGTGGGAGAGCAGGAACTGAACAGCATGGAGGTCAGAAATCCTAAACAGCAGCCTCTGTCCTTGGGAGGAAAGACCTTTTTTTTAGCTGGTTTGTTCTGTTATGAAAAAATGGTAAGAAGACAACTGATTTCAGGCTGTCTTTTCCAGGAAGAGAGAGACAAAGTGGAGACAGTTCAGAGGAAAGATGAGCAAAATGACCAGGCATGGGTGAGCTAGCTTGGTTTCTAAGCGACTGCTGATTGCCTGAAAGCTGCTCAGTTTGAGCAAATGACAATGAAGGACTCAGACTCACAGTCAAGTTACCATGGCTTCATGAATAACTGTAAATCAGTTGAGATAGGCAGTGGCAGTCTTGATAGACCTCCAGATTGCTGAAGCCAATACAAATGCTAGAGAGGAAATGGTCTTGGCATTGGACCAGATTCTGTATCAAGCTGAAGATGGTTCTCTTCTGAGCTTAACGCTAAGGACAGCCATACTGTTAGAGAGTCTCCTGCACTGCTGTAGCTGTAGACAGGCTGGCCTTTACCCAATCTCCAGGGCCATCAGAGACATGCAAAACATGTCTCTGCTCAGTGAGCTCTTGCTCACTGTCATTTTCCCTTTTCCTGGGGTCTGAATTGAACTGGAACCAACATCTTGGCATTGCCTGTGACCAGGATCATGAATACAAATCCTTAAAGGAAACAACAAAATATAGTCTTTGCAAAATGATATAGCATCACTGGGACTGAAAGTTGAAGAGGGGAATGGATGGTCTTGGTGCCAACAAGGCCACAGAACTGTATGAAGAAACAGACTTACCATTTTAAGTGTGTTTTTCCTTCTGAAGTACTCCAGTGGGACAGTTGAGGGAGCAAACTAAGTACTACTAGGTTTGAATAAAGGGAGGCCACATCTGGTCATATTCAGGCACTCCATGGGTGATGCTGGTGGAGCCTCACAAGTGGGCTTTGGAGTTAACATTGTCTTTATAAACTTGAAACAGATTACTCGGCAGGAAATTTGTTTCCGGTTGCGTAAAGGCTCAGGCAGACGTCACAGTGTTGGTTATGCACAAAACATTTTCAAGTTCTCCTTCCAAGCCACAAGGGCTAGAAATGTCAAAAACAATCAAATTAAGTTTCTAACATAATCACCTGATTCCAGGAGATGGGGCTCTAGGCCTCAGCTGAAAACAAAAAGATTTGTGAATAACAATTTTTCAGTTTGGCATCTGATCTGCATAATATGAAAGAGAATTGTTTCCATTCTATACAGCATATTTCATTCCTTCAATGTGAAATTTTACTTTGGGATTAACTTTTGTTTTTTTAATGTTATCTTTCAAAAATGCAAGTGAATTTCAAAATGAAAGGAATCATTTGGGAACACAAAGTCAAAACATTTTTTTCCAAAAATGTCAAAGTAAAATCTTTTGATGGACTTGATCTTTTTTCTTGCTTGTCAAATTAACTTGAAAATCTCAAAATACTCCAGTGATTCCTACAATTGCATCTCCAGCAAAGTCCTTTCTGAAGGTTCATCAGCATGATGTTCCTAAAGCAAAAATCTAGATCCAGTCCCTTCTAATGGAGTGCTCCTGAGCAAGGAACGATGATGTACATAATCTGCCGCTACCTTCTCTCCCGCTCAAAAGACTCACAGGGCAGCCTTTTCTCTTGCATGAAGATCTCTCCTTATTCCTGGAATCTGGCTTTGCTTTCTCAGCGTGGCTGCCTTCCATGAGCAAAGGAGTATAGGCCACAACAGGCCTTGTAAACAAGGTGGTGATACACTACAGAAGGAGAAGGCTGACCTCATAAACATTTGGATTTCCAAAGTGTCTGGTCTGATGAGCTGAGCTAGCTGAAACTATAAGGCAGACAGCAATCTTGTAGTAATAAACTATCCTGCAAGCATCCTGCAGCCTGCCTTCTCAGGGGGAAAGAAATCAGAAAACAGCCACCACCAAAGGAAAAAAGAAAAAAGTGTCTTGTCTGGCATCAGTGAAATTTACAGGAATAACTAGAATGATACTGCTCAGCAGATGGTGGGTCAATAAAGTGGGCCTTATCTGGGCTCAAATCTTTGGTATTTTAATGTATTTCCGGATTCTGTAGATTAAAGTGGCCCCGTTGAATATATATGCACATAGTATTTAATGATGCATAGGAGAGCCAGAGCAGGATTTATCCTCTCATTGCCAGTGCTTCCTTTATCTTTGTTTAAAGGGTTGATTCAGCCCTGAGAAATCTCCTGATGCCGGTCCTGCTACAAGTCAAACTAAAAGCATCCCACGAAAAGGAAGCCATTCATATTTATTTTAGTTAATTGTTTGTTTGCATGATCGCTCATTCTTAAATCCAACTTACAATAAAATCTTCCTTCCCTTCAATACAGCTATTGTTACGGCTTATAGCATGTTGGTCCCAACACTCATTTATTTGGGTGGGGAAAACTGCTCTGTAGAGGTGAATTTTACAGTCTGGCTTTGAAGGTCACTAAGTCTGACCTACAGAAACCCAGTCAGATATCTTCCAAGTTGACTCCAAGACCCACTTTTTGTTCTGAGTTTTTCACCTTAATTCAGTCTAAAAAGGGCCGAGGGTATGGGGAGAAGGGTTTGAGGCTGGTGACCTTAAAACAAGGACAGCTTTCAGAGTTGAGCATCTGTTTTTGTGACTTTGTCCTAACTAATGTATAGCAATGTATGTCCCTGCATATTAAAAATAAACTAAAGGAGAATGCTCTTTGAAGGTGGGAGAACAGTAACATGAAAGAGTTCATTACAGTACTGCAGAAGGTGCTTAGATGAGACTGTGATTGGAGCGGGTGACATGTCTTTATAAATCAGAGCTGATCATGGTCCTCTGAAAGGAAAGATAAAAGAAAAAAGATTCCCTTATGCAACCTCCTTATATAGCTAAGAGCTTTTCTTCTGAACCTGGTTTTCTACCAGGTTTCAAATACATATTTTCTGATATGTGCAAACAAGAGAAGAATATTATAAAAGCCTATTCAGACTTGTAGGACTTAGGAAGTCCTTGACTGTGCTTATAGTACACCTCAGTGCTTCTAGACCGAGAGATTTTTACCCAAAACATAAGTCTCTGTTTTGAATGTCTGCTTCAAATCAAAGGTGAAATGATGTGTCCTATTAGGCCAACCAGAGGGCAGGGGATGTAGCTTAGGAAAGTTAAAATGAAAGCAAATAAAAGAAGGATTTGCTAAGCTGTCTTGAATATCGGGTTATACTTTTGGCCTGTTGTTTATGCCCTGTGAATCAAATTCACTCATTCCCATCTATTAGGTATGCTTCCTAAATTGATATGATCTGCCAAAGGATCGAATTCCAACCATGTTTATTTTGGCTTCAGCTGGCATAAATCTAGGTGCAGAGCTGGAATTCCATCTTCTCCCAGAGCCTCTATTGGAATACACCCTCACTGGGCCAAGATGAGCCAAACTGACAAGAAGATGTATGCATGTCTGAAGAGCCTCTCAGAGAAGGCTCTGGCTCTGTTTGTTTTCTGAACATCAGCAGAGGGTCTCTTGGAAGGCCAGCAAGGTCCCTAAACTTGAAGAGGTGAAAGTTGATGCCAGTAGGGCACAGTCAAGTCATGGATCTGCCAGAGCTGGCCTTCAGTTGAGGAGGTGGATCTTACTGATGGAGCTGAGGTTTTTCAGTTTATGATAGCTGTAGCTGCTCTGGTTTAGTGGCCTGCTCCGTTTTGCCTTGGAGTCTGTACCTTCCCTTGTTGGCAATACACAACTGTCAGCAGGCCTCTGCCTTCCTTCTGTCAAAGACTAGCTGTCTTTGAGAGGAAGCTGGATGAGATGACAAGATGTTTCTTGCTCCAGGGTCAACTTCAATGTGAGGCTGGACTGGGAATCAGACATGGCAATTTCATCATTCAAACAGAAGAAAGCTTCACTTCCAGGACACTGGTTGGAAGTCTAATAGGAGTGCCTGGAGTCTCACAGTACAAGCCTGGTGGCTGTGTCATAACTGGAAAAAAATGGCTGGTATCTCCTAGATGGTTTCTGCCCCCATGTTCTTTTCCCAACATCTCTTCACAACCTACGGGTGTTCCAAGGAGGAGCCAGTGCCTGCAGAAGTGTGCAAGAGGGAGGAGGGAGAGTGGAATCAGCCTCCTGTCCTTGCAAGCATAACAGTTTAGTCTTTACTCTCAGGGACACAAGCTGGCAGTTGGCTTTGTAGTAACCCACATGACAACAGGAATAACATCAGGCATAATTAGACAAAATGATGGTATAAGTTCAACCCTTTCCCCCCAAAGCACCCAGCCCCCTCAACCCATTTTGAAACAATGCACCTTTTATGGGCTCCAAGTAGCTTTTAAAAACACAATTGATTTCTTTCTTCTCCATCATAGAAAAGAACTTGCTGCTTGGATAATGAAATGTCTCAGGAAGGATGGGGGCTGGGGCCAGGGAGGGGACAAGACACCTCACCTCTTAAACTCTTCTAATGTCCTCTGCCAGACAGCCCCTTCCTCACTGCCAAGATAATCATTTCTCCTTGTTACTACAACTTTAAATGCTCTTCCTTTCCACCCCTGCAGCCGGCAACAATATCCCCTATTGTCTTGGTAGTGGAGATATACGTGATGTAGGCATGATTCTGCCTTTTCCGGGGCCTTGCAAGGTTATGGATGATTGGTCATGCCTCATCCAGCCGATGAAGCCTATCAAAGAATGGCACAAAATTTCCCCTGCTGTCTCTGTCCTCTGAGTATGACTTGGCTGAGAAGACCACTGTGCTGGATTTGAATGGAAATTATCTAAGTGTGTGGTTCCAGCTCCCCCTGCTAGCTCCCCTCTCTTTAAAAAAAATGAGTCTGAAATGTAATCAGATTTACTTTAATGAGGGGGGACCAAGCAAATGAATCCTGTGAAAAAGAACTTTCTGGGCAATCCATGTCCCACACCATAAACAAAATCAAGTCACTGTATATTAGTGTACAGAAAGCTTCAACATTGGAGAAACTCTGTTTATACCCTTTGCCTATCACAGCTCTGTAGTCAGCCCTTAAACAGCTTTGTACCCGCTCCTGTGCCTCCTCCTCCCACCCCATATGGATATATGCATACATGACTTTACTGTGTAAGAGATTTGGATGTAGTAAGGCAGTACTATGTCAAAAACAGAGCAGATTCTGAGTGTAATGGTTTAACTTTAAGCTAGTTTCAGCTTCTTTGCAGAATTTGAAAACGTGAGTCATTTTAAAACTACTGAACTAAGAACTATAGGGTTTTTATTGTTTTGATTGTTTGATTGTTTGGTATTATGCATCTTAAGGGCATTTAGACATGAAATGTGGTGCTAACCACTACAATACTATTAACATTTAAAATGTTTGAAGACTGCAAGTGTTTGAAGACTGCAGACTGTTAAGTACTGCTAAGTAATACATACATACATACATACGTGTGTGTGTGTGTGTGTGTGTGTGTATGTATCATTGAAATTACTTTATAACTCTACCAAGTTTATTCAAACCTGGCTTTTAAGGTCCCAGTGAGATTCACAAGCAATCAAATTTGAAGACTTGCAGTACAGTTTTCCAAATAAAACTTGTAAACAGCGGAGTTTGACGAAACAATTGTGAGAACTGTTCATCTAATTAACTTGCACAGAACAATTTCTTTCAGAGATGACCCAACAGCTGTACATGTAAGAGAAAGAGAATAAAAAATTAAATTATCAGCATGGGATTTTTTTTCAATGTTACTGACTTTGAGATAGACAGACGTGTTCTTTCCTCAAGCAAGAACAGTCATTATTTCTGCAGAAAATGACTGCCATGGCAGACTTCAATCCCAAGCTGGTACATATTTCTTTTAACTCTGTCTTGAAAATATTGAAGCAGATTTTTTTGAAAAGCTGTAGTCTTTCTCCTACTCATGTTAGAGTTGATTTTGCCCCCCCTAAAATTGCTGGAAAGTTTAAAGCCAAAAACTGAATGTTCCAGAACATACAAGGCTGTGGCAAGAGGGGATTGATCATAAACTCTTTTCTAAGCATAACTACTAGGTTAACTGTTGACCGGATATTACCCAGAGAGGATATTTTATTGACTGTGAATTCATTAATAGTTAACTAGTGTGTAGACATTGAAACAATGACCTAATTCTTCATATTGAATCCTATCTCAGACAAATATAATATGATGCCATGGTCTGTTGCTTTCTCAACTCAGCATTGCTGAGTGTTGATGTTAGAGAAAAGTCTTATTCAGTTAACAGTATTCCTAGAGCACTTTGTGGGATTGAAGGAGCTACAGAAAATCACTGAGATACAGAAGCTGAACTCAACAGCACAAGACAAGAAAAAGATGATAGAGCTGCAGAGTTAAAAAAATGTCAGTGGTCCCAAAGGGTGTTATTATTTCTTGGAGAAAGAAGTAGATAGATGAAGGATTATTTTTGCCCACTGTGCTCCCGTGTGAGGCCAAGGCTTCCTGCTGTGAAGCGTTACCTCAGTCTTGGTTGGTTATGCCAGGCTACCTGTTTATGTGAGTAGCTTTTGCTCCTGACATGGGAGCTTTTAAAGTTTTCATTCCTCAGCCTTGTTTTCTACAAGCTTGGAGAGTCATATGCAAACTTTATTGCTTTGCAGGGCAGAGAGAACATGAACTCATGTGTATGTAGAGATCTGAAAATGCTAAAGTCCTGAATGTGACTGCTATTCATAAAGAAGGCCTTTGATTTCTGAATGCTGATATACCCAGAAACACATAAAAAAGTGTTCATGTTTTTGAATCCTATTGAACGCCAGGAGGACAAACACGATATATCTGTTGAAGGCCAGGATCATTGCCATAAGATTAACTAGAAAGGAAAAACACCTGGCAGCCATCCAGGAAACATAGCTATCAGAAGGTAAACAGGGATAATCAACCAGGGACTCCAAAAAGTTGCCCTACCAACAAAATATAAGATATCACCCCTTCAGAAGGCTCTGTTTCCTAGAAGCATATGTCTAAATACAAAACAAATGGAAATATTTAGGGCTAAATAATGGCTTTAAGGCCATAGATGAAGCTAAGAAAGAGGGCCAGCTCTGGTTGAAGTTCCATGGTGGTGGTACACCGAGCATGGTACTTTTTGTAAGACCACAGAGAGTGCATTTCTTCTTATGCCAACCCCTAAGGAGAGAGAGTCTGACTCTCCCTGTCCCTTTCTCTAAGAAGAAGATTGTTTTTCTGGCAGGATATATACTGAGGGGAAGGACAATGGAGCACTTTCAGTCTCTGTCTGTTAGTCTTGCTGAAAGGCTTTAAAGAAAAGTGTGGAATAGGAATCCCTCCAGAATTCTTCTCCATACTTCACACATCTAGCCCTCATCTTCCATATGTAATGCTCCAGGAACCCTTCCCAAAACCCATATAGGTTTTCCATGACCCTAGCAACATACCCCTAAAGACCCATCTGACTGATTGAGTGAAGATGCTGTATACTATTTCTGCTATGCAAACTCTATGGTCACACTTTCATATTACCCTGTTCTTACCCCTAGGGTATAATGCCAGTCTGATAATGCTTCATTCAGCAGTCATTTGCAAGAATGTTTTTACATGGTGTTAGAGTGCAGGCAGTGACTCATATTGCTACTTGGACACAAATCCATCCTGAGCCATTATTCTCAGTTTTCAAATATCAGGTCTCTGGAACTTGAACTTGTCCTGAAAAACTGACAAAAGAAATGAAAGGGAGCTTAAAGAGCCAACTTGAATCTCATTAACAGAGTGGGAACCTCAGCCAGACCAGTCCAGTGTTCAGCTTTGCGCAGACACTCGGTATGACAGTCCCTCTTCTTTCTTAGTCCCTATATGCCCTTATTTTTCACTGTCTCATGCTGACAGTTCGCTTTTATCCATTTATCCATATCCACTGCTTTGGGTGAACATATTATCACTTCTCAGCTGAGCTATAATAGCGGTAGTCAAGCTTTAGCCTGCCTGAAGTGGGAAATGAAGTATTGCCTCGCAAAGGATGCTGAGAACATATATTTAAGAGGAAGCCTTAGAGAATATAACCAGACTGGGGAAAAAATCCCATGTTTCAGAATTCTCTGAGAAGGGAAGAAAAAGAGATTTGACTAAATCTGTCAGAAAATAGTAGCAAGCTTTCTTAGCAGAAGAGAGTTGAGTAACTCAGATGAGATTCCCAAATCTATGTTGGACATATGAGTGAGCTGCACCAGGGACTATAGGAAACCCAGCTGTTTGATAACTATAAATGATCACGGCTGCAAAAACTAGGGTTTGTCAAGTAGATAAGTTTTCCAGCGAAGGCACCAGCCACTGTCACCGACTTTGGGTCACAAGAGCCACTGCAATTCATTATGTCATAATGGCCGAGGCCCTAAGTAGTGCCGGCCCCACCGGCACCTCTTCACAACCTCGGGCACCATCAGAGAAGAAGGTTGGCTTTTCACAGTTGAGAAATGTAAGCTTTTCTCCTGGGCTCTTGAAAGTAACTGAACGGAAGCTGAGATGGCAAGGTGCAGAGTGAGACAGCAATCCACACAAAGAATTAGGAGGAGAAGGCGGTGCAGCTGGAAGAGGGCACCTATAAAGAAGAAGAAGGGTAATGTGACCGACATCTTTTTAATACTTAGTTCTCTCCTTTTTGATGCATATTATAACATGGCTAATACAGGAGAGGGGAGTGATGGGGAGTTGAAGAGTTCAGTAATGTCCAAGGGCACCACAAAAAGTCTGTGGAGGGTACAAGGCAGAAGTCATCAGTGCCTTAGTCATAATTCCCCAAACAAGTCTTGTCAATCTCAAGCAGTTCTTTGGTCTGTGGACTTGTTGTGGGTGGTGAGCTGCTTTCTATTTTTTCTTTGCAGGGTACGTCCGTGTTATGACCACCTACTACTATAAGGCAAGATGATCTGTGTGACCTCCTTGTAAAGACCTGTCTTCAGAAATTCATCTCTGCATTAGCTTGTTAGTCATCATGCCATCCACTTCCTGAGTGTGGAAAAACAAAATAAAAACAAAAAACTCCAAAGAAAAAAAAAAGAAAAATAGGAAAAGAGAGAAAAAAAAAAAGATGACCAACATAAAAATGAAGTGAAAGCAACAAACCGCCAAGATATGTAATGTGCTTCAAGGCCCAGTAAGTCTGCCCCTGTGAGACAAAAAGCCACCAGTTTGTCAATACACTTGGAAAATGCAGCTCTTGAGTGTGCTTTCTTGTTAGAGGTGTCTTTTCTCTCTGTAGGGGTGTGTGTATGTGTATGTGTGTGTTTGTGTGTGCACGCGAGCACACATGAACCTGCTCTCAACAAGGACACCAAAAAATGGGTTGGTGCAATTTCTGAATCTTAGCCTGGCACTATTTCTTGATGCAGCTTTTCTCAGCATGGCTTCTGCAGCCAGGGCACATGACTGTATCCACAGAAATGATCAGTTAAGAATATGAGGACTGCCACAGTTAGATCACAGAAAGATCTGGCTTGTTTTAGCAAGGTCTGTTTAGCATCCTGTTTTAAGCAGCAGCAAACAGATGTCTTTGAAACAGAATGAGCAAGTGGTGTTCCTACCCCTATATTACTCTTCCTGGCCAGACATCCTGGGTCAGAAGAATATCTCTGCATTTTTGATGTATTTTTTCATTCCATGAATTCATCAAATTGGTTTTGCATTCATGCATCAAATTGATCTGTTAGCACTCCCAATGACTGCGACTGCAAGCTCCTGACTTTATTTTCCTGCACAGTCCATAGTTATCTCCTATACATTTTAAGCCTGCAATATGCAAGCAATGAGGAAGTATTTCTATTTTATGGACTTCTACTGCTTTCCCTCCTCAGTCACGGCCAACATGCTGCACTTAATTAGGTGTACCTTTTGAGTAGCCTTGAAAATGAAACAGTGGGATGAAAGTCAATAAGAAACCACTTTCTGCCTACAAAAATGTAAACCTCTGTCTTTGCTGTAACATGGTTGCACTTTCTATGAAAGATCCTTTTTTACACATCAAGGGTACTTCTTTTCATGAAGAAGCTTCCTTCATACACACACTAAAATACAACACACTAAAAAAATTAATAAACTCATGATTTCTAAAGAATGAATCTATACTGTAGTCAAAGGGATTTTGCCTAGGGCCACTCTTTGAACAAAATGTCTGAGAACTACATTGCTGTCTTTTGTTGAAGTGTAAGAACATGTACACTGCATTACGTTTCTTTTATGATGGCTATTAAGATTATAAACTAAAAAAGGTGATGGTGGTGGTGGTAGTGAATAAATTTACCCCTGATATATTTCTTTGGCTTAGAGGAGAAAAGGCAAATGAAGAGTTTGGCCCTTTGGATCAATTGTACAAGAGGGGTGGTTTAACAGCACAGATCACAAGGGTTAGGCAACTGAAAGAGCCCAGATGCTAGTGAGTTGCCTGTGATTTCATGCCCGTTTTACAGCTGTATGTACTGGAAATCTGTTGATGGCAAGGAAGTGGCTCTTGATTTACAAGCATGTTATCAGGGAGGTAACTTGCTTCATGTGGATAGAAAACAACTTAAGTTTTGCTACTCTTGTTTAATAACTGTGGGACACCTCAGGAACACACATTATGCTCTGCAGTTTGAAAGACAAAATTCAATGTTTGGTGCATCCTCTGCTCTGTTCATCTGTTCCCTCTTCTCTGCCAGCCTCTCAAATTTGCACTAACAAATAAAGGAAGGATTCTGTGAAGAATCTGCAGCTGACTCAAGCTGCTTTGTTATTCCAGATAAATCTGTCTCTATACAACTTGAGGAGCTAATTAATCTTTCCTCAACCTTAGAAGAGATGACGAGTATCAGTAGGTCTTCTCCAGTGTATTGAGATTGTTGTGTTAAACTGAGGTCCCTTAGTCTAATGCCAGTAATTGTTCGTATACTGTGAAACAAGCTTTTAGGTAGGACACCATGCAATATTGTAGACATAATTATAAAAAAAAAATACACCTTACACTGACTGAATTACATAAGCCAATTGCTTTTTTATTTTTAATAGTAATCTTCATGTATGGAAAGAAAACAGAACCCACTCTTAAAATATGAAAAATGATACCTGATCATGCACAATCAATTTTAATATTTGTTACAGAATAGCCTTGTGACTGCAATGAATACATGTTCATCACGTGATCTTGCACTTACATTCAGCCTCATTATTTCTAGTTCTGTGATCAAAAAAAATAATGCCTTCACTCTCCTCTACCTGACAGATCTCCAAATAAGTGCCTTTATTCTTTGTCCCATTCTGCCACTCCTTCCCGGGAGAAACTTCCCCCAAACTTCTACCGACTTTCTTTGTAATCTCTGGGATACCTTAAAGCTCTTGCTTTGTTGTCTACATAAAACTCCTTTATTTAGTGACTGATATATTGTGATCAGTGTTCCATGAATACTCTTATTGCTTTGTGCTCTTCTGAATGCTTATGCCCAACTGTTTTTGGCAGCCTTATTTTTTTGCTAATAAAGAGCCTACCACAATTAATTCCTTGTCTATACTTAATGTCTGTTTTGGCAACAGCAATGTAAATATGAAGTTAGTAATCACTCAGTAACATTAACTGTTACAATTTACAAAAACTTACAGTTGGTAGATAATTGTTAGTTGTGAATCATTATCATGATCTCATTGATAAAGATATAGGAAATAATGCACCTGTTACAATCATGCCATTTATTTGAACTATAATTAATAAAGATAAATTCATTAAGCAACTGTGATCTACTGGTCTCACTAAAAAAGAAAAACAAGATCTTTCTTTCCCTTTAACTACAGTTATTATGAAGTCCTCTCTGTGGTATCCATGTTGTGGTGTAGGCTTTTAGGTTGTAACAAACCTTGTCTGCTACATTTTGACATTAAATACTTGAAACGCTCTACTGTTTGGAAAAGTTGGGTTTGCTTTCAGTATTTATTTTTATATTTTATGGTTAGATTCTGAGACCTTTATGTAGGATGGATGATGCTTTGTTATGCAAAATGCTGTGATTAAATTATATATGTATTCTATGCATAAATCATTAATCAATCTGATTAACATAATGGAAGTCATTTACACAACTCACATTTTTTAAACAGATAGTTCTGGAAATCAGACCTAAAAGCCTGGGAACAGCAACAGCTCTACATTGCATCCTTCTGTCTATCTCGTTCCAGGTTAGTCGTCTGATTTTTTGCTGCAGACTATGCCCAAACTTCCTTTTGGAAGTGACACATCCTGGTGCTCAAAGACCTTCACTGGGAAGTTTCAACAGGGAGGAAATGGGAGAATATAACATCTCCTAAACTCCCTACGACTCCAGAACAAGGCCTAAAGGCTATCATTACTGTGATACATACTGCTAGCATCATTTCCAAGAGAGGGTCTCAATTTATTTTGTGCTAGAAGTTTCTAAGGTCAGCTCCATCCTGCTATGTGGTATAACAATACGTTGGTTGCACAATAGAAATAACCTCACAGTATTCGTGTGTCACATCATCAAGAGAGCAGAAAAATTATATATATATGTAGCTACAGAGTGGTTTGGTTTTCCTGACATTTAATTCTTACAAGGCAGACATCAATGCTTTGATGGGAGAAATTTTTGGACTGAAAGCAAAATCATTAATAGAAATCAATTGCGAATTTCTATTTCCTTTCCTTGCACGCTTCCCTTTTCCTCTCTTTCTTCTCTAACACTTTTATTCCTTTCATTGTCATGTCATGTCAGAGCTGAATTTGTAGAAGAGAGTTACGTGGATGGGCTTTGAACTACTGAGTTTCACCTCTGTTGCGAAGATCATCTAACTCAATTTCAATGTTTTTGTCTTCCCTCTAGCACAATGAAAACCCTGAAGTGAAAACTGAGAGATAAATTTTTAGCCTTGAGTTTATGGATTCAGAGACGGGAAGAAAAGCTCTTATTTTACAGTCAAAGGCCAATCATGAAGCAGTTTCTATTGTGCTGGAAATGCAAATGGCCATATATGGGTATTTCCCTATATAGCAAAAGTGGCCCTAACATTTTTACATCACAAACGTATCATAACGCTTATACGTCATAATTGCTCGCCTCTTGGAATAGGTCAGATATGTGTCAGCTCACCATCTGATACAGAGCGAGACCATCCAGCAGAGAAACAAGCAGCTCTGCTGTCTTGAAAGCAGAAATGGTGAGACACAGGCAACATGGCCAGCACCGCAGCAGGAGGAGCTCCCAGCGCAGGCGACGAGGCAGGAGGCAAGGAAGGAAGCATGGCAAGAGAAGGAGAAGTGGAAGGACAGGAGGTACAGTCTTTCAGGGCTGAGCAGTGTCACAGGATGAGAATTTCTGAAAAAACATGGTGGAATTAGAGGTGCAGGGCTTACCCTGTAACCAGCCTTGACAACCTCTTTCTATGTTTTCAAGGTCAAGGATGATGCATCTATGAGGGAAGGACATTTTAAGATCTTGTCTGTGCAGCCAATATGAAAGCTGAAATGATAACGTTGTGTGCAGACATAATGGCATCCAGGCCATTTTAACTGTCAGGAGGCTGACAGGCTGTCATACTTAAATCTTTTATGATAGCTACTCATACTCAAGTAGGGAATTTGAGATATAAGAAAAACAGCCTCACAAAATCACAGCCCCTCGTCACTAGCTGCTGAGTCATACCAGGTTGTTATGACAGAGAACTACCCTAACCATAAAAGAACGATTAGGAGATGCATATACTTACCCTATAACCCTGCATAGCATAACTTGTGGTGAAGCAGAAGTTTATAGGGCTTGATAAGTACTAGCTGGGTTTGTAGGCATGTGTCTGAGATGACACAAGATAGGTCAAATGGATCTGAAAATGTGCGTATCTACCTGTTACCGAAAGAGGTAACCTAGATTACACAGTTAAGCTGTTAGATGATCACATTTAGGCAAACATAAACACATAGTGACCCCTATGCCACACTACATCTTTAGTTCCAGAGATGCTTGAGAATCTTATGTTATGAAAATCCATCAGCGTTACGGGTTCCATGAGTATACTGGACAATTAACTCTTGCCATTAATGACCTTAACAACTTTCTGACCAAAAAGACTTTCTCATCCTAGCTTTTCTACATTCTCTTCCACAGGGGGCCAGCACTACCATTATAGGAGGCGAGTGATATACTGAGACCCTGGCTACCTTCTCTGACGTATATTACAGTGTAGAAACAAGCTCCCACAACACCTGCATGACAAACAGTTCTGCTTTCTGAGAAGTCTGGCATAACAACAGCCTGACATAACAACTTACTCTCAATAAACTGGGCTGGATGCCTTCTGTGCTCTGTTTTTTTGTGGTCTCCTAGAATGTACTCTTGGAGACCTTTGTGTTGAGTACACACAGAGATGTCCTGGGTTATCCAAGACTGGGAGGATTTATCAAAAAAGGGGAAGCAAATGTGTTAAGGCCTGTCTTAGAGTAGTTGTTCATCCAGAGTCTGAGAAGAAAATGGCCTCCTAGGTTGCTGGGAATTATTACTGTCAATCCCTTGCTCAGCTGATTATTGTGCACAGTGTAAGTGCCTGAGATTCATTACTGCTTTGTGGTCCTTGTGCAGGAAGGGCCACAGGAAGCTGTCTACAGAATGACTCTCAGGTTGATGCTACAACTTAGGAATAGAGCAGGGTAGTGATAGTGCATGACCCTCTGGGTAAACTGAAACCGCAGCTGCGATAGGTAGGAAGCTAGAAGTGTGTGTGTGGGGGGGGGGGAGGGTATAAGAACTGATCATGCAAAATCAAGTCAGACTCTAAATTCCTTCCTCTGTCCACGCCTTTCCTATGTGGAGCAGGGCACACCTGAGCAGTTGTCCTCTCCCCTTTGCAGGAACTGCCACTGGAATTTCCTTAGCTCTCTGAGGGATATGGTTTGGGGTCTGAAGTCACTGCAATAGGACAATCAAACGAGGCTTGTTTCCAGATGCTCCTGATCATGATGAACGAACTTAATAAAACAATAGTTTAAGTAAGGGGGAACAGCAGCTGAGTAGTCATGAGCAAATAAGATCCCCATCACTTCCTGTCATCACCTGTGATCCATAAACCTCAAGAGGTTCAGAAGTTCATTCATAATCTGTAGAAGACTAGGACTGTGGGCCCAGATGCATGGAATAACTTGCTGGCTCTGTGCCCTTCCTCTGCTACCTTGGCCAGGGAAACTCCATATGTGGATAAAGGCCTCAGGAGAGGGAAGACAAGGATGTGGTCCAGGTTAGCAAGCATGCTACGCAGAGCAGAATGCCTCTGCATAGCTCTACAGGCTGTTGTTCTCAGTTGGCTCTGGTTAACACAGAGGTTTGGATTAGGATTAGCAGTGCAGACGTGCTGGGCAGAATCAGAGCTTCAAACTCTGCAGCTTTTGACTGTCCAGAAGGAGGCAAAAGTCTACTGTGATTGCTTGAATATGGAAGTGTTTGTCCCAGCCGTGGTTTGTGAACCCTCACATTTAGGACCTAGAAGAGACCACTGACCACCTAACATGAGAGCTGTAAATCAAAGACCGTTTTCTTCCCTACTTACATCTTAAGTTCTCTGAAGAGGCAGGACAGGGATATGCTGGGTATACTAGAGAGGGAATTCTACTCACAGCAACTCATCTGAGGCACACTTTGTCCAGAAGTGACACTATGTCCCGTGTTCCTCCAAACAATTGCAACAGGAAAACCCTGCCCATCACCTCTTACTCTATTTCCACTTCCTTCTCTCTCCCCGGATTGGGCACAACTGCCCAAGGGCAGTGGGGACATGCTGGTGCGGATATCCTGCCTGGGAGAGTCTGTGTTACACCCTGCCAAGGTCATAAGGAGACCTCAGTCACTCCACAGACCTTTGGCATCACTGTTGGAGCCCATGAAGATCAGCTGGGGTCAGAGCACAGATGGGACTCCTATTCCATTCCTGTTCAAGCACCCAGCTGGTAACTTTGTTAGTTTTCAGTGTCATTCTTTTGGCCACTCCCTCCTTGTGTATATATGTGTGTACGTGTTATGTGTGTGTAGGGTGGGAGACATACTCGTGTTTTCTAAAACTATTCAGTTTCTTGTCTTGTTATTTTCCCTTCTCCTAGCATTATTACTCCATTAATATTCCTGAAAGCCAAGTCTTTCTCCGATGGGCTCTCATGATCAGAGATTAAATGCTGCAGAGGAGATGACAGTCCTAACATGTGCCAATGAGTCAGTGAATTCCTTTGTGAAGCCTAAGTCCATCCAGATGTTGACCTCAGCTCTGATGCTATGTTCTTTGCCTATTTTCCTCTAGTATTGCTGAGTCTACTTAAGATGGATATGACGTGACCATCAATAAGGAAAGACAGGCTCACTAAGAGGGTAAAATCTTTTGATTCTTGCTACAATAGGATTTTGAAGCTCTTTCCACTGCTGTAATTCTTGGCTGTTGCCTTACAATGCTTGTCTTACAAATATTATTGCCCATTTAGTACTATTTGCATTGCACTGGTGTAAATGTCTAAAGGAGATTTGAGACAGTCACTTTATATGGGTCTGATGTGATATTTGAGGCGCCTTCTACATAGACAAAGAGCTACGTGGGACTGTCTGCATGTGGCTGCTAAATTTTTTTTGACTGAGCAGAGTCTAACAATGGTATCATCCTTAAATATGAAAGGAGAAAATAATATTCTGCCTACCTAGATTTTCCTAGAAGTTTTGCTATTTCATTACTTCTTTTGCAAATCAATTCTTAGAAACTGGAGTCAGAATTACACTTTTTAGCAGCTGCTGGGCTAGATCTTCCCCTGCTGTGAATCAGCACACTCCATCGTTTTCCATAGCAGACTGCATTACAGCAGACCAGGTATGTACTGCTCCTAAAGTGAATGTGTGACAGCAAACAAGAGGTAGGTGTACAACCCTGCCTGCCTCACAGGGCTCAGTGAGATTCCAACAGAGGAAATGAGAATAGTGCCAAGTGAACCATGTTCTGGGCTCTTCTTTTGCCTTCCCCACCCCTCTGGTGACATCAGCCACCTTTTTGTGATGCAGATCAGCAGATGTGGATATTTTTCCATGACTTCCCTTTAACCAGATTTCTGGAATCTGACACATTTCCTCTGCCAAGACCTCTCCCAGATCTGAGACATTTTCTTAAGTGGTCCTTTGCTTTCCTCTTGTGGGATTCGGCCTGAGGGTGCAGAAATTAAAAATGAAGATTCCTTCAGCTCAGCTTGTCCAATGAATTCAAACCAGGTGAAGAAACTATCCCAGGAAGTTCCTTTCTAGCTGTGTCCATGTTGTGCTAACCTGCCACAGTGTGTCCTGCTAAGAAGTATCCCTGGGCTGAGCAGGGGGCTTTAGAGATAGGAGCAGAGTGATGTAGTGCAAAGCTAGAACCATGATATCCCCGTAGTGTTGGGATCTGCCTATGACTAGTTAGGGGGTTAGTTCCTGGGTCACTTTGTTGCAGATAATCCCTGATTGCCCACCCAAACCAAGCCTAGGCCAGCTGTTTTGCCTGGTAAGCCCCTAACCCTTTCCCAGATCCTGATGGTTTTCGATCCCTGCTTTAGGTCTGTGCACCTCTGGGCTTGCACCAGGAGTTGCCTCCCTGAGCTTTAGCAGCAGGGGCATAGCCTGTTCTGGGCATGCAGCTTTCCAGTCTGGAATATAGCTTTGGCCCCCTTCTCCCCTTATTCTATGTATTGCCCTTTAAATAGAAAAAAAAAAAAAAAAAAAAAAAAAGGCAGAAAAAGAACCAAGGGCAGGGACAGCTGGAGAGTAAGTGACAAGCCCAAGCCAAAGGCGAAAAAAAAGATTCAAGTCTCCAGAGTCTCTGTGCTGAGCCCCTTCCACCTGGTGGTACTGAATATATCAGGAGGCAGCTGTCAATAGGCTGGAGTGTCACTGACCAGAAATTTATAATGCTGCTAACATAGACTGGCTTCTCTCTGTTTAGTTTCCTATAAAAAACTCTATTTCTATTCTTCCTTATCTCGCTATTTATTTATTTATTTATTTACTTACTTATTTTTTGAGTTCATGAGCTCTTCCAAAAATATGTTGATTTATTTGTAACAAATCATGCCAGGATCAGAACAGCTATATCTAAATTTATGGTCTAATTTTCAAAGAGAGTCATTTCCTGCTATTTTGCCTGCCTCTTGAATCAGAACAGTATATTTCTACATGCCAGACATTGGCAATTCTTATTTGGAGATGAAACCATTCCAAAACAGAGCCAGTCTGCCTTTCAAAGGCCAAAGCTTTCAGTTCTTACTCCAGGTTTAACTGTAATGATCCAAGCACATATTTTCTCATGGTCTGTACATTATAGCTCTCATGATGTTATCAATTGCATTTCAGAGATGCAAAAAATGTGAAGCTCCTTCACAGCTCTTTTCAAAGGTGGTGTTGGGATGAATTTGAATTATTTGTTTATGTGATCAGCATATACTGAGCTGCTTCAGAGACGCTAATAGTTTTCATTATGTGCTTGTCAGCTGTAGAGCTTTCTGCAAAGGAGATCTGCTCTGTCTCATGGCAGAAAACAGTACAGGTATCAAAGAACTCCAAAGAGTTAAAAAGATGGCACATGAATAGACATTGTCCACTCTCCCCAGCTGCCCACTGTGACAGCCTGGGTTTGAGAATCAGCAGCTTTTATATGCTAAGCCAGTTCAGCCTGGCTTAGCAACGAATGGATGGGATGCAGGAGGGAGTGCTTCTCCTTCCAGCCAGCTCTCTGGCTGTTTATTTTTAGTCTCAGAGGCCTGTAACACATCTGGAGCTTGCCCAGGCCTGGGTTTTGGTTTTGGATTCACAGTAAGTATAGGGAGGGTTATTTTACCATCCCAAATTTCCAGTGGTGGACTGTGACATTCAAAATGCAAAATAAATAAATAGATAGATAGATAGATAGATAAGCAAAAACATTATTTTTTCCAGTAAAAGGTTGCTTCTTCTTAGAAGTAAAAAGAAAGAATTAATAAAGACATAAAAGCTTCTGCATGAAGCTAGGAAAAAAAAAAAAAAAAAAAAAAAAAAAAAAAACACACACACCAGGGAGAGTACAGCAGCCTCCTAGCAGCCTCCTTCCAGCAAGATTATCTAGATGAGTTAGATGAGTATGAGGTAGATGTGTGGTAAGATGCCAAGTTCCTCAGCCAGTGAGAGCCCTGGAATTCTTCTGGGAGCCCAAGTCCCAGTTTCCTAGTTGGAAGAAAACACTTTTTTTTTTAAGGGACACTCAAAATTTACTACATCCAGTGCAGGTGCCAGATCAAACTCTGGCATTCTGTGTAAACCCTGCTGAAAGGCAAAGCAAGGAGCTACCTGGAGGACCTCCAAGGCACTGAATAAGGCATTTCAAACAAAGGTCAGCCAAGGCTGAGGGAAGGCCACAAATCCATGCCACGTGGGAACAAGAGGATAGAAAGGCAGGAAATAGATTTCTAAATACCTCTCTAGAGGTCCTTTGAAGTAAGTGCAGCAGTGGAAGGGATGGGGTGGGGGAAGAAAGCCAGCCTGGCTATACTTTTTCCTCAAGTAGAGCAAGGGATAGCCCTTTCCCCATCTTTTACTTTTTATTATTATCTTTTTTTTTTCCTTCTGGAGGCTTCCAGGTGTTTCCTCGCCCCTGTCCTCATTGTTTCTTCCCTAGGAGGGCGGCTCCACAGCTCTTGGGGCAAGTTTTACACTTACTGGATAGCATCAACCCCTCACAATAGATAGGCTGGCTCTGCACCTTTGGATTTTCCCACTGCCTTCATTTTTCAAGGTTGTACCTCTCACCTCTGATGGATTCAGGCCTGATCTTTAAATCACTGCACCTTGCAAGGATCCACCCACACCCACGTGATGGGTTTCATGGCCTCTTCTGAGGCAGAGTGTGTTTTGATTGCTGCTGCTCAGCTGGCCGCAGGGAGGGCCTTATGGCCATGCTCTGATTAGATTTTGTGTACATTAATCATATTGAAATATCTTTCAGATGCAACAGCTTCCACCTAGGAGAGAAGATTGTGCATGCAATGGTGCACTTTGGCATGGAAAGGCTTAGTTGAAGGTTCTTAAGCTTTTTCTAGAATAGACACAGCTTTGCATTGCCACACTGACAGAGCTCTTCTTCATTCTCCTCAACAACAGAAAACAGGGGATACAGAAGCCAGAGAAGGCAAGTATGGCCACAGTGGTTCTGAAAAAAGCATATACTTGTTCTTCGTAGCTGTGGAGGTCCATGTAGTCCAGAGAAAGAAAGCATCATTCAGGAACTGCTAGCTGTAAACAGAAGTAGGAGCTAGATTGCCAAAAAAAAAAAAAAAATAAATAAATAAAAAAAAAATAAAAACAAAAACCAAAAAAACTAAAACAAAGGTAAATATAAACCAATAAAACTGACATAAATAATCCTATGTGTTTTTCTTCTTGTGTTCATTTCCTCACCTGCCTTCTGGTTTCTAAGCAAGAAGGAAGGACCTACCTCTTTTAATTGACTACATGAGAATAGTGCAAGGTTAAAATCCAGTTCTCAGTGAATTTTAACCCACAGAAAAAGATCTGTCCTCTTTTCAGGCAGCCAAGAGACTGAATATATTTTATTTTTTCCTGCACCCTGACATGAGCTGGCTTCATACAGTTTGTCCAGCATTACACAGTTGCAATATGTAATGTTACCAGCTATCCTGAATTTATGTTTTAGTGGGAGACAAAGGTTTCATGTTTTTCTTTTACGGGACTCACCAGTATTCTTGCCAGCTCATCATCCTCCCAGCATTGCCAAATAATAAGTGATTAATAACTATGAGGCGGACTAGAAAAAAATAACAATATTGGGCAGAAAAAAACAAAATAGTTTTTAAAATGAACCTATAGAAGATACATTTGAGTGCCTTTTTTATATTTGAGTCATTTTTTGTTCACACTATCAGGCTTTTCTCAGCAATTCTGAGCTTTGTGTGCTTGCCCAATTTACAAAGAAAAGAAAACAGAGATTATCTGGTAACAGTAAGAAGCCCCGGAGCTGAGGTTTTAAGGAAAACACCAACTATCACAGAACTGGCAATCTGCCTTTCTTTTAAAGCAGAAGAGCCTAAGCTGTGGTCCACAGCTGCTGTCAAAGGGCCTATCATCTGGCTCATGTTTTCAGCTGGAAATGAGATAAGAAGGTGTAATGGAGTATGAGAAATTTTAATGGTTAACAGTACCTAGTGATCCCGAACCGCTTGCTCTTACTTACTTGGAAGCAGGTTATTGTACTAGATGGATCATTACCACACTGTGGTGTGACTTGTCCTTTCCTCCAACGGAGGAGCCTCAGTTCATTTTCAGACTAAAATGGGGAGAAGCTGGAGAGGAGATGGGGGGGCAGAAGGGTTTGGTTAGCTCTGTGTAATGCTATATTTGCTTGTTTTAAAATATATTCCTCAGAAGATAATTTATCTGCCAAGTTTCAGCCTAGAATGAAATATGTAGAGCCACATAACCCCCAGCCCCTTTCCCAAAAATGGAGAGGGACGAGGAAAAGGCCGAGTAAGGCTTAGCTATCACATCACAAAGATCCTGGAAGTCAGCCAGAGGCAGCCCACTAGTGGTGTAAAGGATGAGGCAATGTCTGTGATTTTACCATAAGGTTGCCGCTGCAAAGATCCCTCTTGTGCTGAGGCTTGGGGACAGGCGAAGAGAAGGTGGGAAGGGAAGAGAAAGGAGGTCAGCTAAAGAGAAGGACAAAAGGGAGAAGAGTGTAGGAGAAAAAGGAAGCTGGAGAAGAATGGGGAAAAGTGACGTCTCTTAGCCCATCTTCAACGGTGGCACCCGTCCCAATCTTGGAATCGCTCATGTTTCCGTGGCTTGTCTTACTGCCACGGCTTTGGGAACTGCAGCCTGTTTACAGGAAACACACTGGCTGTGCTTCCCATAGCCTTGCCTGGGTTGGGGTGGAGGCGAGAGCTTGCTTTTTCTGTGGCTGAGAAAGCCCCAGCTTGCTTGGGGTGTGAGTGCCGCAACTAACTTCTTCCCATCCTTACTTGTCTCCCCTGGCCCTTCTCCACCCTGGCCTTGGCTGCATGGATGTTGGAAGGGGTTTATGGTTCCCAGAAAAGCTGCAGGGTTTGAGGAAGCTGCTGGTGGCAGGTTGTAACTAACCCCCTCGGATTTGACTCCCACTAGATATTATCCCCCTCACATCCTCAAGCTGCACAGAAGATGTTTAATGAACTTAAGTGGACTTGTTGTGATGGATGATAGTGATAATAATAAAATTAAGAAATTGTACCACATCTTGACAAAGTGTCTCAGAAGGACAATTCAGGCGTCTGTCTCTCTCCCCCAGCTCTCTCCTTCTGTGTTCGCTGGAACGCTTGCATCTGGGTTGTGCTGGGGGCTAAACAAAAACCTGTGCACTGTTTTCTTAACAGCAATCACAGCAGGTATCATTCCAGCCTTGAAAACCAGGACTGCAAACAAGGAAAGGGGGAGAGTACATATTTTAGGAGAAATAAGTGTTTAAAATACATAATATTTGTTCTATTGGCCTCTTCCTTACCTCCCTTGCAGCTTGTAAAAGTCCTGCTGCCTTTCTTCCTTTTCAGCCAGATCCTTGGCTTGCTATTACTCCCAACACACAACATTCCCGTCACCCTGTCCCTGCGGCTACCAACCCACCTCCTGAAGCTTAAAGAGGAGCTTGCGGGCCAGCTTCTGGCATAGGTTTCACTGTGGCTGCTGCTGGACTTGTATGCAGCAATATGTGTTGGATGGAGCTCCTGCTCCTGATGAATGGGGGGTGCCAAACCGCATGAATCTGGGGTTTGGCAAAGCCCCACTGCTTTGAGCTGGAGAAGCAGGGAACACCAGGGGCAGCAGGCCCCAGCGCAGCGGGCTCATCACTGGTGAGGAGGGACTGGAAAAAGCGAGACATCCCTGTTAGTCATCACCCACCCACTGGTAGCTGGGAGGCACTCTTGCAGTGCTCGCTGCTCCACAAGGCACAGCCCGGGTCAAGAGCAGCAAGGGCTATTCCCTAAAGAGCGAAAGGCCACTACTCAAACCCGATTCCACATTCTCCACTGCCCACAAGGTCGAGGGGCTGCTGCCAAGAGGTGGTAGTGAATAAGCCGAGCAGTGTAAGGATGTTGATTCAGTGCGCATCTAAAGTCACCGGGGATGGAGACGGCAGGGCTAATATGTAGGCCCAGATTCATGCTTCAGTACATAACTGCAAAAGGTGTGGTAAATTGACAAGAGTAAATAGGCATCTGGGATGGCTGTCCACAATTCATTTTTACGTGGCTTGCCATACCTCTGCATTCCAGTTATTTCCAATAATTTTATTTTTAATAATAATAAAAGGTATTGAAAACACACTGGTGGAATATTAACTTAATATATACAAAGTCAGAAGCTTCTCCCTTCTGAAAGGAAAAGGACAAGAGAAAATGATCAAATTCTTTTCAGATATTAAGGAAGTATATCCCACAGGCAAGCAGTACATGAGAGAGACGTTGTTTTCTGCAAGGTATTATCATGTTCCTTGCTCTTTGATCTACCAGCCCTGTACAAATACATTTTGGAAACGTCTTTGCTGAAGAAAAACAATATCAGCTTTGAGCTGATTGCTCAGAGACTTGAAGAAAATGAATACTGTATGAATTAACTTTAACAGGGACAGATCCAAAATAACTTAGAATCCATCCACCTTCCCTGGGTTCCTGGGACACTTCTGCCACATCAGCTATCTATCAGTGAACTCTTTAAAGCAGCTGTGACAACAGCAATGATACTAATAGCAGCCAATAATTAGCTAGCTGGAGGCTCATATAGCAGCCTACGGAACAAGTAGGTAAGTTTTGATCTCATGTCACATGTTTACCCTTGATGGGAAAAAATGAGAAAGCAAAAAGTTGCCACTCATGAGATAAAAAGAATGGCGATGATATGACCAGATCAAGGCCTGTATGAGTTGCTTTAGGACTGCATTTGTATGTTGAATTGTACAGGCAGCAGACCCAGTGTCTGCCTCCCCTCCACCTCCACTTCAGAACAAAGGTTTCTAGTGCCCTGCTTTATTTAGAGGCCTTCTAAAAATCACTCAGGATACTCCATGGCTGCAGACCTAACCCAGCCTTCCCCTGGGAAAGCACTAGATAGGCTGGCAAGATATTTTGCACTACAGTCTTCTAACTTTGACCCTTTCGTATATCCTTTTATTGCCCCCAGGAAAAGAGTCTCATAAAATGCAACCCATTAAATGCCTAAGTGTTGTGAGACATTACAAATAAGCCTTTGCTGTTAAGACTTTCAAATTTCACGTAGTATTAAAAAGTTTACTGGACACTTGATCCTCTTTAATTTTGCAAAACAACCTTGGGGTCCCAATGTTATAAACTGGCAGTGAAAGTGAACTAGAGAAACTCAGATTTTATTATGATCCATGTTACTAGGAGTTGTGTTTTAACACTTCAAGACTTGGCCTCAAGGTAAAAAAGCAGTAGCTTTTACAGACTTCTTTCCAGCTGAGAAGGAGGCTGGCAATGTACAAAACTAAATAATCTTAAGTATGCCATTCTGGAGTGCTCAGGGTCTCATAGAGAATTTGGGGCAGATTGCTTATAAACTTCCCTTCATTTGTATTTCGAGAATGGGAGGAGCGTCTTTCTAATTCTGCCGTAGTGTCACCCCATTCTGATGCAGTTTAACAATATTATCAGGTGCAGTATTTTCCTTAAATTTGTTAAAAGTGTGCAGTGTTGCACTGCAAATCCCCTTTCTACACAGCATAAGCCATAAGAGATGTCTCTGTATCTCACACAGTCCATGTCTTTTCTGCAAAGAATTTTCCAAACCCTTATTTATTAAGGACAAGAACATCAACTGTTGTCATAGTTGAGAGAACTTCCGAAAAAATGTAGCTTAGCAATGTGATCAGAAAACCAGCAGTCTACTCGTTTCCCTCTATTGCCTGGTTTCAATGTCTGCTGCCCTTGATTTGTGTAGAAAAGAAGATGGAAACAACAATTATGAACGGTTTGTAAGGCAGTAGGCTCACCTGAGAGAGAGACTTGGTAAACGTCCTGAAAGCCATTATTAGAAACTTCCAGGCAAGGAGATACTGCCCACCCAGACGCTCTCATCTACAGAGTTTTGGGATCATAGGTAGAGTTAATCCAGAAATCTAAGGCTTCGGTTTGACAAAAGGGGGAAAAAAGGATATTGCAAGAAGAATATTTCTGTCTTTGAAATATTTCTAAATATTTCTGTCAGATATTGCTGTCTTTGAATCAGTGCCAGCTGCTGAAGAGCTGAGATGATGAAACGACCATGGTTGGGCTCATTCCTTGTTAATTCATCCTCCTTATTCGTAAAATGGGCCTAAATTTGATGACTTGAGTCAAAATGAATATTGAGAAGCCTGAGGCATCGAACGCCCTGAGCTTTTCAGAGAGCAGGTGCTAAAGAAGAGCCAAAGACTGCTGAGAAACGTGTGCCTGAGGCCTTGGGAGTATCTCAGTTCACTGGATGCCAACTGCAGTTCACGACAAAGGCTTTAGAGAAAAATCGTGGGTCCTGATGGGGTCTTGGGGCAGCTGGGGACCATCTGGGGCAATAATGAAACAAGTCTGCGCAGGTAGGAGACAGCCCGTTGTGTACGATGACAGTGTATATGCTTCCCATGCCACAGCCTGTGGTGTAAGACCTATAAGGCAATACAGTACTATGGTGATGCTATTTATAAGCTGGAGAAACTTGGACACACGAGTCAACAATCCGCGTAGGTGAGCGTACAAGCTGTTCATATTCTGTCCTGTACATACCTATTGAAACTGTATAACTATGAAACAAACAAAACCTTAAATCATTCTATTTCATACTAAAACCCAAAAGATCTGGGGCAGGTTTTAAAAATATTTATTGCATCATGCTGCTGAACAAAATAGTAAGTACAATCTTCTATTGCCCTTGTGTCCAAAGAGTTCATGGTTACTCAATTAATTAGATTGCTGATTTTTTTTAGTATTTTTTTAAACATGTGCAATATGATCCAAAAGACACAATGCTTGAGGCATTGTTGACTTCAGTTTCCAATTCTAAAATTGGACAGCAGATGAAAAGGAACTCAGACAAGTTCAGAAGAAGTTAAGCCTGTTTTAGGAGTGGAAGGATTTATGTTATAGCCTGACATTGTTTTCATTTTCTGTGTTGGGCTGGGCTGGGAGTTTGTTTTTGGTTTTACTAGTACTAGGAAGATTGTGCTGATGCCACAAAGGTTGTGCTGGTCCCAGAAAGATTTTGATAGGGAAAAATTCCAGGAACTTGACACCTTAGGACAGCGAAATCAATCCTTGTAATAGAAAGAGACAGGAATTGGAGAAGAAAAAGGAAGTGGTAAATGGGAATTCTTTGCAGGTTGCCTGGCAAACATGACTTCTTAGGGCTGTAGCAATCCCCTTATGTGGTGCAAATTAGGATAAATTTTCCCCAACTCTCACTGGCAGAGGCTCTGGAGGGTTTAGCCTTTTGGCATGAGATGTAGATCTCCAGCAATGGTCATCATGGCATACTCTGCTTTGTCTACTCACCACTATCATACAGTCCCAGGCTCTGGAAGAACCTTTGCTTTATGTTTTTCTCCTAGGGCACCCAGCTTTTTCAATGTTTGAAACAGCTGGTCTAAAAAAAACATCTTTGGACTACATGTAAGAATTTTTGGTGAGAGGTAGTAGTTGGTGATATAAAGGGGACAGGATTTTGGTGATATAAAGGGGACAGATCCATGTACCTATTGGTATTGTCACATTTTATAGGTGGAGGGACATTTTATAGGTGGAGTATGAGATTTGATAGACTGAAAGTTAGCTGCAAAGCAGGAATCATTACCTTAAAATCTTTATTCCTGATTTTGCATTTTAAGCACAAAACTGGCTTTCAGAAAAGGTTCTAAAGAAAGAATTTAGAGTCATCCAGCATGTTAGCAGCCTTCTGTTTGTGCTTCAGAGGCAATGACTGCCTCCATGCTCTGTCACTGTCTATGCCTTGTGCACCATAAGCCCCCAAGAGGCTGTGGTTCACAAACTGTCCACATTTTGTGTATTTCTCTTTGCACAGCACTGTAAGAACTGTTATAGGTTCCCTCAACAAATACATTAAAAAACAGAGTCAAGGAGTCAATTCAATAATTCAGCAACAGCAGAGAAAGATGGTGATTTCAGATGACATTCATGCAGCAGTTTGCCAAACTTGGAGGTACTGATCCATTCGGGATTGAACTCCACAAACATCAATGGGAGGGGAGTTCACAGTGTGGAGGCAAGTTTCATGCTGGAAACTGTGAGAATCTTTCCCTGATGAACCCTTATGCCAGACCCACATGAGGACAAAAGAGAAAAGTCAGGCCTGGAGGTGTTGCTAGAAGGATAACATACTTCATGAGAAAGCACATTACAAAGGCTAATGCTGAGCTAGCAACAACCTCTCTAGTAGCAGTGGGAACTCCCTCCTGCTTTGTTTTGTAAAGTATCTTTCATATCTCCTGCCAAAAACTCTAAACAACAGCAAGTTTTGCAAGAAGGCAAGTAATAATAGAGCCAAATCTTGGTTCAGACACTGCCAATAAAGAATCATGTAGCCTGTAACAGTGAAAGGTCACCTACAAAGACACTATGAACACTCATTTTAGACCCAAATTCTGCACCAAAAGTTCTGAGGAAGAAGCAGACCATTGGGTTGGATCCAAAGCATGGGGAGAATTTCTAATCAATCTTTTTGCAATTCTTTTTCCACTCAAAATCTTCCTCATCTTTTGCCTCACTTAACTCTTTCCAAAGTGTCCTTCTGCAGTAATCTCTGGACTATTGGCAGGAGTACTCCATGCAAGTCAGTACACCATGGCCTTCTGAATGCCACCCTTAAGCACCTACTATTTGTGACTAATTTCGGTGTCACAACTACCACTTTCCAGTGCTACAGAGGCCTTGGTCTGAAACATTCATATTACTCTTGATTTTTAGTGAAATAATTGTCTGTCACTTACTTTAGTCATCTTTAGTGAGCAGTTAGAATATGATCCTGCTACTTAAAAAGATGCACACTTTTAGAAACAGGTTCAGCAAGATTGTGCCATAAGGTTTTATCCATGCACAGCCTTATAGACATGCTTGTCTTAAACATGACCTAGCAGGCACAAATACAGTCTTTTGAATTAAAAAAAAAAAAAAAAAAGTAAACATATTTCCAAGCTGAATGTGTTCTTGTTGTCTCCTTTCTTTTGCAGCAGTGAAATCTGAGTTTGAATTAATTTTCTCACTTTCTGTGCAAGTGCCTCTTCCCCCCCCCCCCCGCCCTTTGTCTTTGTCTAGCTAGGGACATAAGCAAAGAAAACACAACACCATCCTGCACTCTGATTGTCTAGCACAGCATGGATGACTCTAGCCTTTTCTCCTTGTTTTATGGGTACAGTTAGTGTTTTAAAAGGCCTAGAAAGAAGGAAAGAAAAAGAGACTGTCCTGGTTTGAACTGCAACCACACCTCTGGCTCCCCTGCAGCAACAAGCCAAAAAGCCAGGGGTGCTGCAAGCTCATCTCTTAGTTTGTCCCTTCCTGTGGTTTTGAAGCATTTTAAACTGATCTGTTCACAAAAGAAAACAGGTTATGATGCCACTGTGGAGGCTGGAAATGAGACCTTATGCTCTGTCCTGGCCTATATATATGACTGGTGATGAATGTGACAGCAGCTGTTGAAACCAAAGGGTCAAAAATAACAGGGGGAGGGCATCCAGCAAGGCTGCACCATAGGTAAATGACCTGGTGAGAGACACAGAAAAGGTGCTTTAACCCCTTAGTTGTTATGTCAGGTTCTAGGCTAGCCAGCAGCAAACCTCACGACTGTGCACATGCTGAGGATGCTACGTATTCCATATACTAATATGGACTAGTTGGTGATAACATGAGGGGCTTTGTAGGGAGGCTGCTGTGATGAAGCTCAAAAGATGAATTTGCTCATCTCCTTCTCCTTTCCTTTTTTGTGTTCAGGAAGCTGCTTTCAGGGTCATGACTCCTTAGTTATGAATTGGCCCAGGGTGCTTCACTTCATAATCAGTGAGCCTGGGCTCCTAAACATATAGTCCTTCACATGGATCTCCGTGTTCCTGGAAGAAGTCTGACATTCCCAGTAAGAGCAATTGCCCAAGCCTTTCTCAAATTCTGATCACCAGCCTTAAAGCGCAAGGTTATGGTCACCCTTCTCTTGACAGCACCTTTTATGTTTATGAAGAGAGAGGAGCAATGTTGTAATGCAGGAATGGATTCACAGAGGGTGTAATGGGACTGGAGGATAAACATGTGGATAGGGGGAGATTCTTCTGCTATGCACCGGTTGCAAATCTCACAGGACATGGAGCAAGCCACACTATGGCTTTGTTCAGTGAGCTCATGACAAGCTGCCTCTGCATCTGCACAGAGCTATGCCCTTTCTTGATAACCAGGAATGGAGAGAAGCCACCAGTTTTGGCTCTCCAGGTGTGACTATCACCCGAGCATGCCTCCTCAACAGTGCAAAGTGGAGACCACACTGTCTGCTCTCTATGTACTTTCTCTTCTCCTTGTCCCAGGTGGAGAGCGCACTTTGAGAGGAAACTACCTATAAGCAGTCAACTTTGCAAATTTCCGCTATCTTGTGTTGATTTCTAGAGCATTTTTTTACTAATTTGTACCAAAGAGGTTCAAAGGTTACAAGAGGTCGAGGATTTCTTGGACTAGGTAATTCTTTTACTGTGCAAACTGATGCTGTCTGCCAGGGGGAGGTGCAGGCTCCACTCTGAAGGAGTTAAAGTAGACCTTGAGCTGGATCCAGTTTGATTGTTCCTATGGAGTTGTTCAGGCTGATGTACTTTGACAAGGCAGATACATGCTTTAAACATGCTGTAGAAAAGGCTAAGGCCCTCCAGGCTTCTGCAGGAGGAGAAAGGATATTCTCCTCCGCTGGCAGAAAGGAAAGAGCAAAAAGTAAAATTTTATCTGTGTAAATAAAATAGAGAAAAGAAAGGGGAACTACTGGAATGAGATCACTGGAGACACATTTAAAAGCTGTCTGCAATATCCAGCCTTTTTGGAGGAGGTGAGGGGCTTGGTCTTTTTAGCTACCAGTATTTCCACTTGCCAAAGTTTAACTTTCTTTCAGCTCTTTCAGCTTCTTTAATGTGAGAGAAGGATCTGAAATGATGGGTGCTCTTCCCTTGACCTCCCCAAAACCAGGGGAAGGCTCTAGAAAGAAAAGTATGGCAGTTTATTTAAAAAGGATGAAAAGACTTTCCATCCACTCCTTCTGGGGAATTTAGCCCCTTTTTGCATCTGGTAAAATATTTGGAATGAACCTGATGCAATCAAGTATTGTGTAGTCAAATGGCAGGCAGCTTTCCCAAGGGCACTCCAAAAGTAACTTTGCTCTGCTTCTCAGCAATTCAGTGCCAGCTTTGCACGGGATTGCGTGTTCTCAGGAATGCTTTCCTTGTGGATTCACCATCCTGCTCCAGGAACACGCCTACAACCGGATCTGCTGTCCTGGAGCTCACATTGGTCTGCTATACACTTAAACAGTATTTATAGTGTCTTCTGCACACTGAGGTTAAAGGTTCTCTGCTGGAAATTGTAACTATGATGAATATTTAAGAGCAGGCAAACTAACAAATATTAGAGAAGACTGGGATATCTATGTGGGTGTCTCTACTGGGCTGATCACAGCTAACTACTGGTTAGAAGAGGATCAAGTCACATTTCACAGTTCACACTCTGAAGTCCCCTTATGCTGACCTGAATCTATCCAGCCATGAGATATTTCCCCCTATCCACGTTTATCCTCCAGTCCTGTCACACCCTCTGTGAATCCATTCCTGCATTACAACATTGCTCCTCTCTCTTCATAAACATAAAAGGTGCTGTCAAGAGAAGGGTGACCATAACCTTGCACTTCAAGGCTGGTGACTAAGGCATATTTTCAAACTAGTGAGAAAAGTTCTGTGGAAAGAAGTGGGTACAGGCCAGGGATGCAGCACACTTTGCAAAAACAAAGATAGTGAGCGAAAGACCTGATCTTAGCTCTGGTCTTGTTTAAACACGTGTGTGTCAGGAGAGGACTAGAACTTCATATGTTGAGCCTCTCTTCATAACAAAATAAAATAAGAAGGATCCAAAACCTTCTGATATCTGGAGAAATTCAGGTTCATGTCAAAGATGATCCATCTACTGCAAAGAGGACCTGCTTTTGCTGCCTGGGACAAAAACAGATGGTTCAGAAATGCATGAGAAAGGAGCTGATTGTTTTGGAAGTTGAATAAATGTATGATCTCTTAATAGAGCCAAGAGATACGAGCTGTGTAGGTGATCTGGCCTCAGCATATTGTGGTGATGAATGTAATGGCAATGAGCAGATGGAAAGACTTATTATTATATTCTCTTTTAATCTTAACCGCTGTCTCCTTCATCACAAGTTTTTACCTAAAATCACTGAAGAACTCACTGCAGAATTGTCTTCCTCACAGTTTAGCAAATAGGTTTTGTACAGGACTGAGTGGTTAGACAAGCCTGTTGCCGAGCCCAGCAAATTCCTTTCCTGTAAGGATGGCACATTCCATAATGAGTAGCTAAGACGATCTGTTCAATGAGCCGTTTGCAAAGTACAGGCTCCCTTTAAAGCAAAAGTTGTTACAGGAATTGTTTCTGTTTTAACATTGTTTCTGTTATAACTGTTCTGAGCTATACACATACTGTAAATTATTAGTCAGGTATTTTCTACATGATTGCACATTATTCCCAACTTTGCATATAGGCACACTATTTAACCATTTCTATTCTGCTCACTGGCAATTCTTCAGAAGAGAGGGCGAGGACCTACCATGCTATTTAAACTGTTCAGGTGTAATTAGCAGTGGTGGAAAACTGAAGAGTAGTTGAAGATATGATATGGAAAAGATGACAGGCAGTAAAAGCACCTTCTTCTATCCATGATAAGTATCAAGATTCATGCATGATACATATCAGCAGGATGCAGAAATTTCTGACTGGAAGTTTTTATGCCTTTTCTCAGCCCTTTTGACAACTTTATGAACAACTGCAGATCCAAATGGAACATCTAGTCCAATTCTGCTCTGCAGCTGCAAGAAATCATGGATTTGGGCTTTCTGTATTGGGCCTGTGTCTGTGATGTGATTGAATGAATGTGCACTGAGGAAAGTGAAAGTAGGAATTTAGAGGAAAATTAGCATTGACAAGGGAAAAACAAAAGCCACCAAAATGGTATAGTGTTTTCCAAGGTTGGGGAATCTTCATGTAACTACTGAAGATAATTATTGTTTAGAGAAAAAGCACTTTTTAAAGAGAATGGCCTTTTTTATTGTTGTTTTTAATATATGAGCAAAAAGCTGGAAATCACACACTCCCATTTTGGATTTTAAGTAAGAAGAGCTAGAACAAAGATTTCCTGGTTTTATATCTAGAACTCCAAAGATAAACAAATTTACAATAAATGACAGCGCATATGGGGTTTGGATTGCAAAAACAAATGACTGTGTTGCTCTAATTTTTTGTTTCATTAATTTAAAATTTTTGCCGTCTTTGTGCATTCAGAAAGGAAGACTATGCTGAAGCTTTCAGGTGTCTGGCCAGGACCTGGCACCAAAATCCATAACTAAACACTTAAATAAAAGTTGCTGACTCTTTTTAGTAGTATTTACTGGAAAGATTCACACTTTCTAACTGAAATTAGGGCCCTGTTATGTGAAGTGTTACACATAGTACAGGACAGTATTTCCTGCAAAAGCATTTAAAACCTAATGTGACTACATAGATGAAGAACAGGAATGAAGCAGAACACAGATGCATCCACAGAGATCAACAACACTAATGAAATTTAAATTAGCTAAGGATCCTCAGGACTGATTAATCTGACCAATCTGGGACCAATTTGAACAAGAGACATTCATCAGCTTTGTGGATCCCGAAAAAGAGCTTAAGCTTCTGCCTCCACCTCTAGAGAATGTCATTTGTTTTTGCAATCCAAACCCCATATGCGCTGTCATTTATTGTAAATTTGTTTATCTTTGGAGTTCTAGATATAAAACCAGGAAATCTTTGTTCTAGCTCTTCTTACTTAAAATCCAAAATGGGAGTGTGTGATTTCCAGCTTTTTGCTCCTTACTGCCCCTGCTCTTTACTGGTTGCTGGTTGCTGCTGCAGCAGCCTACACTCACATGTGAGTGCTGAGGGACTTGGTCACGTTTTCCTACCTTCACAGATGACTTCCCTCCTGAGCACTGGAAGGCAGATGCCATTCTGGGAGGCTCTTTCACCCTAAGAAAGACTATATGTTTTTTGTTTTTTGTTTTTTTTCCAGGAGGATTTGCTCGACAGTGTTAAAAACAAGCATTCAAAGGGTCATGAATTTCACCCGCAGAGCCTGCGATGTTACACTGCCCAGCACAGACACGATGGAAAGCTGCCAGAATGCATAGTGATGTGTGAGTGTTGTGCAAATTTGAACTCTAAAAATCCCAACACATCTATGCACCCCAATAATTTTTTCATTTGCAGGAATTTGTATGCCCCTCAAAGCATGGCATTTAAGTCTCAGAGTGATTATTGAATTTAACGGGTTGTGGTCCAGAGTCGGAAGTTCCAAAGCCCCAGGATGTGTGTATGTGGTGAAGTACTTTCTGCCAACAAGTTTGGAAATCTGAAATTATTTATTTTGAACTATAAGTATCCTGAGTTTGAGATATTTAGTAACAATCAGAAAAGCCTTTGTCTTTCTGTTTTGGAAAAGAAAGAGAATAGCTGTTCAAAATACATATTGAAGAGTTAAATTAACTATAGAGGGTGACTGCCTCAGGTTGAGATTCCAAGTTTATAGACAAATAATAGCCATTTTACTGTCAGAATTGTTTAGGGCAAGGAGAATAGAACAACTAGGTTGGGAGGATTTTATTTCTCAACTTCAGATTAGATTAGAGCTGCTCCAAAACCACATTGCTTTAGAAGCGACAGATACATTTGCTCCTACGGAAAGCCCAGTGTGAGTCCTGGCAGAGAGAGAGAGGGCTTTTGCTATGTCCATGAAAACATCTGCATGGGTTTCCTGGACCCTGAATGTGCTAGCAATGGGGACCCAGCTGGTACCGAGGGGACAGAGTGGAAATTAACATCCCCCTGGGATGGAAGGTAAAATGGGTTGCATGACTCTCACCAGCTTCGCATTGACAAACAGCAAGGTCATGCAAGGTTCACTCACATCCTTCTTGCCTGTTGGTCCTGAAACTGTATGTTAACCCTGTGCTTCTGTCGCTGTGTCTGTGCATGTTTTCAATTGTTTAATAAACAACTGTTGATACTCAACTGGAACTATTATTTCTGCAGCTAGAGATGTATTTTCTGCTTGGGTTGTTTCTTGTTTTTTCAAAAAGCTGGGTAAATCCAGCACTACTCATGTGATTTTTCTAGATGTCTATAACAGCTTCTTTAGACTTCATTACAAATTTCAGCTCACAAGCTTTCTTGACACCCGAAGTGAAATGCGCACCTTGCAAATGAGAGTACAAGTTTCCAGTACACTCTTATACCAGTGTGCCTCAGCTCTGGCCCAAAGAGACTTACTTTCAGGTTAAGAAAGGAGCTCTGTTTTCTGTCACCCCAACAGTGCCATGGACTATATGCCCATTTGGGCTACTTTGGCTGATGAACTATTGAGAGAACATGCTGAGTCTTTATGAGGGACATCAATGCATACAGCCTGATGGCTGAAGATGTTAATGACCATTTTCACTTCTGTTTTTTTTTCTTGGTTGTGGCAATCGAGGTAGGAAGAAGAGGCAAAATACAGTGGGAAACCAGAGAAAGGAGAAGGGATACCTTGTGGAGCAGAACTAGACAAATTCTGGATGAAGTGTTGCTCAACATCTCTTTGGAGCCAAGAAATAATTACTTGAACAATGCAGATGGGACACTGTGAGACTCTCTATATAAAAACTCTCACTCACTGAATCCCGACTAACCACAGCATAGCTTTATCTTCAGTGTTACTTGGATTTGTGTCAAGGAGGCTTTTTTGCTCCCTCTTGTATTTCTTTCTTTCTTCCTGCCCCCTGCCCCTGCCCTTTTTTTAAAAGCTCAAGGTCAAACAAAACATACACTTAAAAATAAAGCTTTATCAAGAGAGATGGAGGACTAAAGGGCTTCCTATATTTAGTAAGGGCAATCTAATCTAAGAAGAAGTTGTGCTTGGCCCCTCTCTGGATTGTATGAAAGGTAGGTGCTCCCTGGATGGTTCCCAAGGATTTCTGTGGCTTCTGTTTTCAGACAGAGCCCAAGTCACTGAGCTTTATTGAGCAAGTACCCTGGACAATCCACAGCAAAATGAGAGACAGCTGATAGTCCTAAAATACTGGTACTTTTAGTAAGGTCCTGCAGCCATATCTCTGGGTTGTGAATTCTCATAGGCTTTAAGCCAAGCTCTTTTCCCCAATCCTCCCCCAGCTACTGATAGGTCCTTGACAGAGGAAAGCATCTGTCCAACTCAAAGCACAGAAATGATTAAGTACTTTCTTAATCAGGGCCTTGTAGCTCTTATATTTGATTCTTGGCTTAGTCAAAGCCAAATTTTTAAGTAAGTTAGATGTGGAACTGGATGGAAATGGTAATGGGACAGGGAACTTTTCACTTCTAGGTCATCACTGAACAATTTTTTCGGGAAGGAAAGCTCTATAAAATTGCCGTTGCTTGAAGGCAGACAAAAGCATATTTGGAACACTGAAGCACAAACGTCTTGGCAGCCCTGACTACTTTGTATCGCCAGTGTTATGGGAATTAGCTAGTGAGTTTACTGTGCTGAGACACAATTACTTCTGAAACACCCTACAGACGGCTGATATAAATTCCAAAGATGGAGCAAAAGGAAAAATCAGTTCTACTTTCAAACTAGGATAACAAGAAATTCCTTTTCCACTAGCCTGTGACTCTAAGCTGCATCTCTTAAGAGATACAGATCTCTATATCTACAGATGTAAAGAAGATGTCACTTAGAAATCTGTCTGGTCAGTTTTAACCAGGATGTCTGGGGTCCGTATACTATTTCTTTCTTTCTTTCTTTCTTTCTTTCTTTCTTTCTTTTTTCCAAACTAAGAGGTGACAAATCATCTGATTGTCAGGAGGATTAAATACACTCTCCAAGGAAAATTATAGGGGGCCAGAGTTTGAAAAATGCTGAAAAACTCTGCTTTTGAGTAACAAAGTGAGTAACAAAGCTGTCACCAGAATGCTCAAATTTAAAAAGAAAAGTAATAAAACAAACTTCTGGGCAACTTGATGGCTTTATTCTTTGGGAAATAATTGTCAGTGAGCAGCATGAGATATCTGGGAGTGCAGAGTGACTAAACCAGGACTGCAAGCCATCCTTCTTTGCATCTCTACTCAGTTTGCAAGAAACTTTGCCATGCCTGGGTCATGTGGAAATCTGAATCAGGCTTCCCTCCCTTCCACCTTTGCAGTTCTAAGCAATGATCTCTATCCCTTGAAGAGAGGAAATATGTATAAACCCCATAAGTATTTACGAGGGCTATAAAAAAAGAGCTTTGTGGTAGTTGACATGGGAAGCGATTAAGGTACCTTATAAGCAAAGATTGCAGAGAAGAGGGAGAGAGAAGTAATGCCAGAAGGGAATCTGGCAACATTCCTGTGATAATGATAAGTGATTTGCAGAAGGAGGAATTGTGGGAGGAAAAATAAAAAATTTAAATCGAGATAGATTGCAAGACTTTTGGCCTTGGGGAATAAGCCACAGAGATCGTTCATCGCTGGACTCACAGACACAAGAGGAAGGTGATGTCTTACCCTAATCCTGACTCAGAGTTTACTCCTGCAAAACAGAAGTTCATCAAGCTTTGCTTCAATTTGGAAGTGCTCCATTTCTCAAACATCTCTGCTTTCTCCATCTATGTTTACACAAATGGGTCTTGGGTCTCTCCAAGGCTTAGAAAAAGGTTACTCTCAACAAAAACATGCACAAGGGCCTTGAGGCCAGTGAGGGTCTCTGAGTTACTATTTCTTGTCCTGTTTAACACTTGGAGCATGTGTCCAAGCCTATTCCTAGACAGCAACTTGTGACATGAACATTTAGAAGTGAAATGTCAGCTAAAAAGCACTCCACTATCATTATCAATCACAGTATAAAAGTCTAGCTTGTGAAATCTCAGTTTGAAAATCTTGAAAAAATGATAGGGGAAACTGCTCGCCATCCTCTGAATGGGAAAAAAGTTTTTTTTTCACCAGATGCTGTGTAAATGAGGAGGAGGAAACCTTCCTATTTACAGGACAATAGAATGATATACAAAAAAGGACTACAACTGAAAGATACAGAGAAATTTCAAAGCTATTCAGTAAATAGTTGTGAATGAAGGGTACATTTGCTGAAAACAGAATACATGAGCAGAAAGCAAGGGCTGAATGCATGAGGACATACTGAACTTAGGAGTTCTGCTTTAGATATTCAGAGTTGGTTTATACCCTCCCCAAAGATTAATGATTTGATCTCTTGTTTTTATATGTATTTATGGCATTTGAATTTACATATAGGACTTGCCCCAGCCTGTGGTCTATTTTCTATTGCATTATTGTGTTACAAAGGTAAAGTACAATGACACAGTATAAATTCATTCATCTAGAAGTATAGAACATGTATGACTTGATAGGCAATAATACTTAAAGCTTGATGGATCGAGCCTCCTCAGTTCACACCAATGTCAGCAGGAACTTCAGGTGCTGAGAATTAGTGTGTAGCTGTAGGCTCATGTCCAAAACTAAATATCAACAAACTGGGTTCAGATTATCATTAGATTGAAGAAATATGCGTGGCAAGATTCTGCAATGATCTTCGCTGAATCTATTATCTTTCGGCATTTTTATTAATCACCTAGACCAAATGAATAGAAAATAGGTTTGTTAAATTAGCAAACGACAAAGGAAGACAGGACAGGATAGGATTAAACACCAAAAAGATCAAGTAAAAGTGGAGAAGTGATCTGGGGTTTTGGGAAAGGAAAGGATGAAATTCAATATGGACAAATGCAAGATGTGCAGTTCTATACTTAGGCAGAAACAGTTAGATGCACAAATATGGGATGTGAAATAACCAGCAGAGAAGGATCTGGAGTAATTGTGTATCATAAACTAAACAGAAGTTATAAAAGTTAGGGTTGCCATGAGAAAAGCAAACACCATACAGAGATGTATAAACTGAAGTACCATCTGCATGACATGGCATATGTTTTTTTCTGCTCTACTCTCTTCTGTCCAATTTTGGGCACCATGGCTCAAGAAGGATAATAGCAGTTGGACAATGTCCAGAGAAGACCAGCAAGGTAGATCAGAAGTCTAGAGAACATGACTAAGGAGGAGAGATTTAAAGAAAGGGGTTGTTTAGTCTAGAGAAGGTAGGACTGAAGGGAAATGATAACAGTCTTTAAATATATAAAAGATGAAGAAGAAGAGAATGATTTGTTCTTTATATCTAGGGCAGGGGGCAAAGCTTAAAGTATAGCAAGGGACATGTAGGTTAGATATCATGAAGGAAAACCTTTCTAAAAAGAAAGATAAGAAAGCCCTGGAACAGCCTGAAATACAGGCTTTACTGGAAGTTTTTAAGAACAGGTTGGCACAGCATGTCTGAGGAATGAGGGGAGGGGGACAGGTTTTGTCTGTGGACAGGTTGATGGTGCTGAAGCAAGTCACTTCCGGCTCTATTTTCTATAACATCTCTGGAGATTGGTCTAATGATTACCTATTAAAATTTCCTACCAAGGTATAAAGACACCATGATACATAAATTCAAAGGATCGAGCTTCTGGGCAACAAGATTTTGCCCTCCTGCACAAAAAAATCACAGAATCACAGAATGGGTAAGGTTGGAAGGGACCTCTGGAGATCATCTAGTCCAACCCCCCTGCATAAGCAGGGTCACCTAGAGCATGTTAGACAGGGTTGCATCCAGGCGGGCCTTGAAGATCTCCAGAGAAGGAGACTCCACAACCTCTCTGGGCAACCTGGTCCAGGGCTCCATCACTCTCACAGTGAAGAAATTCCTCCACACATTCAGGAGGAACTTCCAGTGGTTCAGTTTTTGCCCGTTGCCTCTTGTCCTTTTGCATAGGACAACTGAAAAGAGTTTGTCCCCATCCCCTTGACACCCTCCCTTCAGGTACTTAGACACATTGATAAGATCCCCCCTCACTCTTCTCTTTCCCAGGCTGAAGAGGCCCAGCTATTGCAGCCGTTCCTCATAGGGCAGGTGCTCCAGCACTCTGATCATCTTTGTAGCCCTACACTGGACTCTCTCCAGTAGCTCCATGTCTCTCTTGTACTGGGGAGCCCAGAACTGGACACGGTACTCGAGATGAGGCCTCACCAGGGCTGAGCAGAGGGGCAAGATCACCTCCCTCGGCCTGCTGGCAACACTCTTCCTAATGCACCCCAGGAGACCATTGGCCTTCCTGGCCACAAGGGCACATTGCTGGCTCCTAGTCAACTTGTGGTCCACCAGCACTCCCAGGTCCTTCTCTGCAGAGCTTCTTTCCAGCAGGTCAGCCCCCCAGCCTGTGCTGGTGCGTAGGGTTATTTCTCCCTAAGTGCAGGACCCTGCACTTGCCCTTGTTGAACCTCAAGAGGTTCCTCTCCGCCCAGCTCTCCAGCCTGTCCAGGTCTCTCTGAATGGCAGCACAGCCCTCAGGATCAAATATCATAGTTGTAACACGAAGCTTAGAAACCTCTGCAGGTGTCCAAACTTAGCCCACAGATATGTAAAGTCAGATATGAGTGGCCAAAGGGTTTTCCCTCTGTGCCTGGTTAGATGAGGCATTAAGCAAAGTAACAAATCTATCTGGAGCTTGACCCAAAACTTCTCAATGCAAACTGAATTTCTTCTGTCTGAAAGAGTTTTACTGTATTTTCATGCTGCTAAGTTCTAGCAGGAATCAAAGGAAAGAATGAAACAGTGCAAAGAAAAAGTCTGTTTATGAAAGGAAAATTATATTCCCCAAATCCTGTGAGACACCTTTTCATAGGTTCTTACCCTACAGTTGTTAACATTAAGTGTCACCAGATTGTGGATGGGAACTGAAAAGATGGACAGGTTCTCAACAGTGACCATAGCTACGGTAGCCTGCATTCACTTCTGGAATAACATAAAAATCAGACAAGTTGGAGAGGAGCTACTAAAATCTTGATCTTGGCTACGTATTTATATGATTTACACCATGAAAACCATCCTTTTGCTATATTGCGTGTAATGACATGTGCTACATAGGAACCATTCCAATGCAAACTGGACTCTTTTGGGGACAACTGTTGTCAAATCCAGTCAGAGTGTTAATGAGATAGCTAAATCCAAGTCACACATGCCAGCTCAGCAGCTTACTGCTTTGATCACTTCGTGGTCTGAATTTGGTTTTGTTCTAGGCAGTCAGTCAGAAAAGACTCTACTGCTATAAAATCCTTGCAAGTCAGCCTGGAACTGCTCTTCAAGATCCACACAGTGACAAATGTTTGGCCTCTCTAACCATCCCTGGGCTGTTGCCACTTGGAAGGTTTTGAACAGGTGGATCCCATCCTTCACTCTCCAGCAGTGTGGGAGTCCCCAGACTCTTGAGTGAAAGGGAATTTTTCCTTCCCAGTCCTATAGAGCCTTACTCAGTCCTCATCCTATCCAGAAGCACAGTGCTGACACATGCCCAGAAGAGAAGGGACATCAGCTTGTAGCTAAAGGCATTTGCTCTTTCTCAGAGGACTTACATTTCCCTGACAACATAAACTTGGACTGCACAACTGATATCCCTGTGTCCTGTTCCCTCCTCCATGCAAAAGATATTGGGCCACTCAGGGAAGCTCTCCACATACTCTACAGTTTATGAAATAGTTCCTCATCTTCAGAGCAAACTGAAGGCAGTAGGTTACTCAGGCCTCTAGGAAAAGGTGGAAGGATTCAGTAGGAAAGATCCAGGCTGCAAACTAGAGCCCTGAGTCTTTGCCATAGGGAATTTGTTAGGTGATGGGTAGGGATTCTTAGACAGCCAAAGCTTTAAGGCTGAACTGCCAAAATTTTGTCATTATGGTTAATTCCCAAAAAAGATAGGAAAGCTTTGGACAAGAAAGCTAGATCTTATTAGAATGTAAACTAAAACACTTATTTTTTTTAACTATGGAACAACTAAAGTCACTATGTTGGACAAGAATAGAAATGAAAAGGGCCCAAAACAACATTACTCTTACTCACTGTATGACTTGAAGGCAGGTTTCTGTTCACAGGCATGGTTTTAATTAATGCAATGGCTTGCTGGGTTGCAGGAATCTTTAGGATCCTGAGAAGGCTCTTCCCACCTGCCAGTGAATTTAGTGTCTGCCCTTATCAATTCCCAAACCTCTGGAAGTTCCCAGCGTCTCCATGTGACTTACTGAGGCCTTCTGCCCCCAATGGAAGGACCTAACTGGGCCCCAGCTTTATCCAAGCCAGTCACTTGCCTTTGAGAGGAACATAACCCACAAACATGGAGACTCTCTATCACAGGCTGCAATGACCAGCTGCTCCCAACTCTGCCAGAGGCTACAGAGGAGAGCAGATCCCCCATATCTCAGCCTAATCTGAGGGAAAAAATCCTCCCTTTCACCACAAATTTAAAGAAATAGAATTGTGTTTCAGGTGGAGAGAGAAAGGAGAGGTTACAGGCAACCATGAGAAATGAGCTAGCCATTGCGATTGATTCTATTTTTTCTTTTCCTCTGCTCTGCAAATAGGAGTGAATTATGATACACCTTTTTGTCACAGGAACTCAGGAAAGTGAATTTGTCGATATTGGTGAGGGACTTCAGTTATGACAGTCACAGAGAAAGACAAAGACAGACTTGCTCTGCAGAGAGGATCAAAAAATCCCATATTTTTTCCTTCCCTCCTCCTCTGTGCACCATTCTCTCCTCCAGTTGCCAAAGAAAAGAGCCCCTCAGAGGTTACCCTCTGCCTCTCTTGAACTCGCATGACTTTACTGCTTCGGATCCTTCACCCCCTGTGTTTAACCGAGGTTATGAAAACCAAGCTGCTTGTTCTCTGTTTATTTTCCATGATCTCCTCTGTGTGCTGCCAGCAGCCAGAGCCATGGCCTCTTCCAATACAGGGCATCACAGTGAGCTCAGAGTACACCCAGGGTTGATGAGAGAGGTGCACAAGTCAGCGGCCAAACTAAGCTTATGCGAAAAAATCAAGGTTGAGGCCTCAGCAAGATTTACATTGCTTGTGTTCAAGGTATGGGGCACTGAGCTAAGGACATATTTTTCTTGCTGCCTGGAGGCAGGGACCAGCTACAGGGCACAATGCAATTCAGGGCACAGGGGATTTCAAAAAGCATGACCATCCAGCACTGCAGCTGCAGCAGTCTGAACCCTGAGTGCAAGGACCAGCAACAGCTGAGCTTTGCATTGAAGCAATTTCCCTAACCCTGGGGCATGCTATGGGTATAAAATGGGAGACATCCCATTGGCCTGCTCTGTACAACGGTGGCAAATCCCCAGTTGGAAAACAGCATTTTCAAAAGTGTCTTAGTGACTTGGAAAACTTTTCAAAACTTAGGTGACTTGAAAACCAACAAATCATTTTCAAACATGATGGGCTCAGAGTCTTTAAAATATTTCCATGGGGAAAATTAGGATTCTAAGTTTTTTTCTCTCCTCAGTAAGTTACCTTAAATCCCACTGATTTTAGCATTAATGAAAATGTTTCCTTCTACAGCAGCTTTAAAAGAAGTCCTAGTGAGAAGAAACAGCAGGCGAAAAAGTTGGAACAAAAATTAGAAGGGGGATAGTTTACAGATGCACTGCTGGGTTAGATCAGAAATGCATCTACTTATTTCTGCTGTTTCACTGGCTTCCCTTTTGGTTTGCCTTTTGTGGAATATATCTAATCACTCTTGAATGTCAGAGCATGAATAAGGGTGATACAGTCCTAGATGGCTAGCATGAGCTTCTCACACAACTCCAGGTGACATGTGCGTGTACCGGGAAAAAGATATTTGAGCTCCAGCAGGGATTTCCATGATGATCTTGTCTTGTGGTTTCCTTTGAGCCCTCAGACTTTTGCAGAAGAGTCTTTCTTCGTACTTTCCTGTTCAGCTGTGTCTCAAAAGGCTAATACTCTCCCTAGCAAATATCCCATAGGTTAGATTTGTACTGCAAGACCTGTGACTTCTGTGGTAAGTTGGGCACTTCTACCAAGCAGTCTCCAGAGCTGGATAGGAACAAGGCCACTGGGAGGAATTCACATTAGCTAGTCCTGAACTGCAGCAGCTGCTCAGCCCTCCACACAGGTGCATTAGAGAAGAGATCAAACCATACTTAGTATCTTGACATGCAGTTCAATGAGGAGAGGAACCAAGGAAGCTTTTTTCTGGTGCTGTTCTCCTGCAGTGATTTTTCAGGGATCTTAATTTCATAAAACAGGTTTTTCCCAGGATTAACAGTGTCTCTGTTCCTCACCTGGCCACAAATTTGGTAGAAGAGTGGAAGGCCTTACAAAAAGGGACTGAAAATAGCCATCAGAGGAGGACAGATGGAACACATGCACACCAAGATGACACGCTTGTACAGTCCTTATTTCCACAGAAAAGTAGGCTAAAATCAGACCTTAGGGTAGGATTTGAAAGATAATGTCTCATCCAAACAAACCCCCCTCATCCCCCCCAGGCATCCTGCAGTTGAAGCAACATTTTATTTTCTTCCCTCTGCATTTTTTTGTTGAAGACATTGGAGTTGCTCCTCTGAGCAGCAGTAGGGTAAAGTTAACTGTGACTCATTATGTAGCACTGTAAGAATCTTGCCTTTCTCTCTTGGGGAAACTTGGTCTCAGGTAGATCTCACTTGACTCATTATTAATCCTTTTTTCCCCTGTTTTCTTTTCTCTTTCTCTCTCTCTCTCTCTGATGTAGAATTTTATGGATCATTCTTGGTTTTTCTTCCTTTTTCTTTTTACTGAAGTCCCTGGTGTTATTAGCAGACTCCTCGACTGAGTATGACAGTGACACAAAGACTCCAAAGTTAAATCGCTGTCACGTGACCACTTCTGTGCGTTAGTTAGATCCATACCAGCTTTGCACCCCAACTGCAACTTGTAAAATTACAGAATCATGCAGCTTCTGGTGAATAACAAATGCAATACTCTCTAATATGCTCCTTGGCATACATCAGGTTATCTACCTGGTTTGATTACTGTTACAGCCTTCAAGAATTAGGAAGCTTAGAGGAAATCATGGCATATATTCATGATCTTTTCCTTTTGTTTCTTTGTCTGTCTTTTCTGAGTCAAAACTGAGGTTGCTTTGAGGTCTCCGGCACCTTGTGAGCTTTGATAAGGGGACGTTGTCATAACTGATCTATGATTCCAGTGATCTACGATAAGATATTTGCCTTTGTTGAAAAGCACTACCTCATGCCAGAAATTTGGATCAGGATGTGGCAGAATGTTAAGACAACTGTTGATGTCTCATGGACTTGGTTGTGTCCTAACATAGTCTGCATAGATGGTACCTCCTTTGGTGTAAAGACTGTCCTTGACTTACACAAAGATACCAGAACAACTTTTGTGTTGATGCTTTCTATAGGAGAGGCACTCCTGACTGTTTGCGATTCTGTCGTCATTTTCATTTCCAGCTTCTCATCATTGCCATCTTCTCAGATACTAGGAAAGCTCCAAAAATTTGATTCTTGGGGATTTTATTGTACTGCTATGATTTGCTGCATATCTGTGTTCTTCTCTTGTGGTCAGCCCTGGAGAAGAGAAAGGCCTTCTGTGCACAGCTAATGGAGTTACTGCTTGCTGAATGTGATAGGGGCTTGTGTTTTTGTTGTCATGGCTGCCAGGTTTTGTTCCCATAGCGCTGCCTGGGTGTATGTGAATGTGATTCATTGGCTACAGAAACGAGAGCCTATACCCTGAGCTGCAGTTTGTACTTTGTACTGTTTCTCTGTAATAGAATGAATAAACATCTCAGGACTGCCTGTTGGTGAGTTCACACCAATGTCCAAATTGTTCAGTTCTGGTCCATCTCCAAGGACCTATCAATTCATTTACAACAACAGTGTTGACAAAAACATGGCATATTCCATTGTGAGCTGCAGCCAACAGAGGTCCTATATTTTAACATAAATTGATGCTTTGTTGATGCTTTAATGTAGAAGCATCCATGGGTCTTGAATGTTTTCTGATACATTGATCATGCCATATTTTCTTTTCCTGGAGATCATTCATAGCAAAAAGAGAGGAACAGGACACCCCTGTCATGATAAATGAGCAAAATTCAAGAAATTAAGAAATGCCAACTGTTAGTCATGAAGCGGGAATAAGTTTTTCCTGCCTCCTCTGAGTGATTGGAGTGTCTGGTATTAGTCCTTCACACATGCAAAATAGAATAGAGACACTTAGCTTGTTTATTCCCTACATTGCCTATGCAAACAAAGCATGCACATTTTTTTTTTTTGCACATGCAAATCTTGCAGAATGAAAATAAATAAAAAGAAATGACCATAAAACATTGCATGCAAGAAGCTATGGGTGTAAATTCAGATGTCATCTATGAAAATGTAAATTAATAAAAGACTTCTTGTAAAACCACTCTTTGATTATGTAAGTGCCTTAATCAGTTCCAGAATCTCTCAGGATTGGGCTTTGTTTCGTCAGTTCTCACAAGTATAAAACAGAACGTTCAGTTTCCAGAGCCAACCCCCTTGCTTTGCCACTAACCCGTTCCCACTTGAATTTCCTCCAGAATTATTCTCTCCCTCCCTCTCTCCATTGCTTCCTTCCTTCTCTATCTCCTTCATTTTTACTGCTGATTCCTTCCTCTTTCCTTTCCTCAGTACCCCAATCAGAGAGCAAAACTCCCTAAATGTTTCTGCAGAATCTCACAATGTAAGAACTCTGAGATCTGCCAACATTTCCTTTTTCTTTTTATAAAAGACAAACAAATCCCCTTCCCCTCTTTTCAGCTATGATGAACATTCATTTTGTAGAATAAGCCTCTAAAAAAGCCAGATTTCCCTTAACTTCAGCTTTTGAGGGAGATGAATGGTGCCCCTCCATGGAAAAAGCTCCTTGGAATGCACCACTGGAGACAAAGAAATTCACAAACCCTTCTTATTTTTCTCAAGTTTGAATCCCACCGAATGCCTGTCCTTTCTGGCATTTTGTGGCAATAAACTACATGTGCTAATGTGTTAATAGAGGGCTTTTCAGTCAAAGAACTAAAAGTATAACAAGGTAAATAAGGAAGGAGACAGAAGTGAACAAATTAAAAGCAAAGGAAAGATTAACATTTTTCACAGCAAAAGAAGTCACTCATTGGAACAATTAAGGGCCAGGGATGGAATCTGTGTCACTGGAAATGTTTAGTTCAAGACAATATGATTGCCTTCAGGGGAAGATGTATTTTAAACTGGAATAAGATGAAGAGTCCATTAGGCTGAGTTAGAGCATGGTAGCTTCTTACAGTCATCTGAGGTAGAAAATATTCCTGTTTCTCAGAACTACATCATGACCTTCTGCTTTCTTTGATTGTTGTCTGGCTGGATGCCAGGGCAGAGGATGAAAGGAGGTGTGTGTTATTTGTCTTCCACTCTAGCTGGAAACCTGGTTTTGAGGAAAATATCTCTTCTGCCTTTCATCAAGTGCAATGTTGGGCAGGTTGATGTTTTTGGGCTGGTGGTGTTCCTTGTAGTATTCTCTGAGAGCACAGGCCTAGCAACAGATACGTACTTTTTTGACTGCTATGCAGCAAGTGTCTCTTGTGCAGCAAAGTGTCCTTAACTGAAGAACCAGCTCTGAGGTAACCTTGCCTCTCAGAAAACAAAATTGCTTTTCAGAAAACAGGGAGATTGCTTTTCTCCAACAGAGGTGGAGTTTCTTGGCCCATGGGCTCTCTACTCTCATGCAAGTCCCCTCCATGGGGTCAGGATGCCTCTCTGGAAAAAGCCATCACAGCTTTGCAGCAAAGTAAACAAACAGGACCTGCTCATAAGCAGCTCATTACCTACTCAATTTTCTGAATCATGACATCCAGCTTGGATGGGAATCTTTGGTGGGCTGGTTGTTTTTGGCAAATCAGAAGTTCCCATGTGACTAAAAGTGACTGATTTATTCTCTTTATTTCCCCACACCCTATTGAACATAATACGAGATACTTTTGCCCTTCATTGTGGGTAAAGCCAAGAAACCAAAGGGACCGAGAACTTGCTCTATGGCAGCTGAGCATAGCTCCAAGCATAGCAACATGGATAGAAAGGACAGAAAATCTGACATCTGAGCAGCTCTCTTTCAGAGTGGCAACAATAGCAGAGAAGAGGACAGCTGAAGAGAGATTCGGATGGGACAGATGAGGAAGAAGACATGATGTGAGCTGGAGTGTGCCCAGTAAATGTTCAATAACAAGACAGTTTCTGTTGGATCTTGAAATGCACAGCAAACTAGTAAATGTGAACATAAGGGACAAGTCTCCGAAGAACTGTGGGAACTTCTTGGTTTGTTTCTTGGTTCTGAGAAACAGAGACATAATAGAGTGAAAAAAGGAGAACAATATACACAGTTTTGTGCAAATGGTGGAAGAACATACTTTGTATCTCATAAAATATTCTACCTTCTTCAAAACAGGCAGCTTGTGTCATTCTTGAATACTTTAAGACATAAGAAAAGCAGGGAAATTCAAAGCAAAGAGCTCTTCTGGATGGATGTTTCAAAGAATTTTTATGTTCTCAGAATCTTCATTAAGACAAATATGAAGAGTGTGGTAAAATCAAAAAGAAATGTGTAAATTTGTGAAAGATTTCTATGTAGGAAAAAGGCTCTTTTTTCTCTGGGGAAAAAAATACAACATTTCCACAGTTAAAAATTAAAAAGTTGTGAACAGAGTATTTTAATGTTTCTTTGTACATCTGGAAAGAAAGGATATTAGAACTTTATTTTATTTTTTTATTTTTTCCATTCCTGGGTCCCAGTGAATGCCACAAGAAGCAATTTGTTTAGCCATGGTGAGAGGAGATAAATCCAACAGAGGAGTTTCTTCAGATTTGGAGCCAGTGCTCTGTCATAACATTGGCAATACCATGGAGGTGCTGAATTACTATCAAAAGCAAAGGAGTTTCAGGCCAGCAGATGGTTTCTGGATTACAGCTGAGCCAAAATGATTCAATCCCACCACAGAAAAGTAGGAGATCTGAAACAGTGCAGGTGGTAGAGAAGAAAGACTACATGAGAGACTCCCAGTGGCACCTGACAAGGCTGTGGCAATGTCAGCACAACTCAGTCTTTCCCCCTGAACACACAGTTTGTGCATCCCTCATTGTACATGGAAGATGGACTGTTCTCCATTGGAAGCGGAAGAATGACATGAGCATCCAGTGTAAACATGGCTCTGTCAGAGCTCATTCCTCACAAAGGTAGGAATGGAGTTGAAATAGCAGTGGAAAACAATCACAGGCTTACCCATACAAAAACTGAATGGCAGTTGGAGCCTCGGTGTGATACTGGTATAAGAAGTGATTTGTTTGTAGTGACAGGAGCTTAACACATGCAAGCTCTCCCCTCTCTCAGTCTCTCCAGCATCATGGATATGACAGACATGGGGTCCCTCCACCTTGTAGACATATGGAAACCAATATGTTCAATTAACCCTGTTCCAGGAGCTGATTGTAGCGTGTGTGATGTAATTCAGTGTAGAGGCTGAAAAGCCCAAGGGCAACCACTGATATCTTTGAAGGAATACATCCAAGCCTCTTTGGAAATATTCACTGGGAACTATTTGTTTCAGATATTGTCTTCCTAGTTTTCTCCAACCCAAGTGCATTTCAACAAAAGCCTTGGAATAGTGGATGGAAAAAGGAATCTCTCTTATGTGGGGCTCAGACCAATATCCTAGAAGCCAAGCCTATGTTTTGGTGCAACAGGGAACATTCCTGCTCCTCATGAGGAAGAACAGACAAGCAATGAAAGGATAAACTGCTTAGATGTCTTACTTTTTTCAAAAGTGATGATTTAGGAAAAAGGCTACTCAATGAGAAGGCAACATTATGAGGGCAGATTCCTGGCTTGTGATTGTGTTCAGCCACCACTGACAGCTGATGCAGCCATGCACCCAGTAAGTCTAACTTGGGCTGAGTCTGTGCCGTGTAACTTACTTTCTCAATGACAGTTCCAGTGCGAAAGTCTGTAAGATTTCAGTGGACCACAGCAGCATCTTCAGTAATGCCTAAACATTTTCAACAGGAGCCAACAGCATGCTAGGGTAGTGAAACATGACTGCAGTAACCCAAGTTTTCAGTATGTAGGGGAGGAATGATGCTTGTGTCTCAGGAACTGAAGTCCAGCTGCAGATAAAATAGTTTGATACTGAATTCTCCTTTGGTATTGGTGAACCTACACAGCACAAATAACCTTTATGTTTCACTAGGAATGAAACAGGCCTGGCAGTAGAAGCAGGTCTAGGAATTTACTAATGCAAAGAAGGTGGCCTGAACCATGTGTTAAACTTCTGTTGGGAAGGAACAAGAAGCATCACATCCAAGGTAAAACTATAAATTACATTTTCTGGGCTAGCCAAATCACCACAGAACCTATAACACCAATTTTTTTCCACTCTTAAGGTCATGATACCCAGTGGTTAGAAAAGTGGAGGCCTTTTCTTGCAACTTTGTCCCTAGGCACCATTTTATAATATGTTCCTTTTAATAAGGTGTCCCCAGCGTTAACATTATCTTGTTTTATATGTAGATACATAGACAATCTTGAGGTCGCTCAGCCAGGACCTGCTAATCAGAAACTGAAGGGCATTTTGCAAAGTATGATTCACTGTACTTGGAGAGTGAGTGATAATATGAACTGGCAGAATATGTGCAATACGACAGCAAGAAAGAATTTGTGCCTATGACATCTTTCCCTAAGTATTCTCAAATTCAAGAAGGTCAGAACTGACAGAGCTAGAAAGCCAGAAGTCTGATGATAAATATCAGAAAAAAAGGATATAGTTCAACATTGCACTACACTCATGAGGACAAGGTGATCTGCTGACTCAGGAACTGCTGTCTTGAATGATAGCTTTGACTGTGATACGCCATGCTGCATCCTCTTAATGGTCATCACTTGCTTTTGACATCAGTGGAACCACTTGTGTTATTTTTTCTGAACATGCTGCACAAATCCTGTCGTCTAGCCTTTGCAGACAGAGATCTCAGAGGTGAAGCTTATACAGAGATAATCCTATACAGAGATCGGTTAAGAGATATAGATCAAGAAATCCAGCAAGGTAGAGGATACTTTCATGGGTCAAGCTGGTTCTCCAAAAGTTTAAAACTGAGTCCCCAGCTGGCAGGTAAATCAGTGGGTGAGGGCAGAACATGCCTTATCTAAATCAGGCTTCCTTTTTTCCAGGGCCTAGGAAAGACCAAATATAAACCACAGCCCTCGGTGAAATTAGCTGGAGCTGTGCTGTAAACTTCACTGGCACAAGATTTTCATTCTTACTGTGAATCTTGCTTCAGGCAGTTCCTTGTGGTCCCCAGTGCAGTGCAAGCTGCTCCACCATTTTTTTTTTTTTTTTTTTTTTTGGCAGGGGGACCATTGCTGGCAACTAAGCAGAAGACCAATCAAGCCATTCAGGGCCTCTTTCCTATGGGCAGCGCTTTATTCCTCTGGCTTGGGTACCCATGAATGACCTACCTTCCTCTTCCTCCAAAGCACCCCAGTGACTGATGCATGTTCCCTACCCGTATCAGCCAGAACCTTCTCTAACTACATAGGAACTGACTCTATAACTCTATAACTGTACAGATTCATCCAAGAGCCAGGCAAAAGAGGAAAAGAGTAGAGTCTCCAGAGGCCATGTGATGCCCTGACACTTGGGCTGAAATAGTATGCTATATGGAGTGGTGTTGGCCTGAAGAGGTGGGGAGAACAGTCACAGTCTTTCCCAGAAAAATAATGCCTAGTGTATAGAGACGTCTTTTGCTGACAGAGCAGTTTGTGCAGTGTCCGACAGAATAAAAGCCTCATCGAGGCTGGGATCTGCTCCTTCACCCTCAGCCATCTTGGAACTGCTCTCTTTTTCTTTCTATAGCCTCACACAACACTGGCAACAAAGAGATAATCAAGAGGACAATGTCTTCATTTAGAGATTGATGGTTCCCCCCCCTTTCTGGTAAAGGCCTAGGCTTGTGGCTGGAGGTCAGCTGGGATCCAAGGGCAGCCAAGTAGCACTTTCAATCCACAATGGGATGGAGCAGCCATTTTAATAAAAGGGAGAAAGAACTATTTCCTCTGTGGCTGCAAAAGCTTGTAATTGACCTGGCAGAGCATGCAAACCCTGGTTTGCATGGGAAATGCTCTCTTTTTCCTTACACACGTACTCCTTTGTCATACTGTTGGGGGCTGCTATGCTGCTGTCTGAAGTAGCCAGCTCTTAACTAAGTGCAGCAGAGTCTGTTGACAAAGTGAGACAGAACAGGAGGCTGGTGGTAAAGCCTTCACCAAAGACAGTTCAGACAATGCCGTCAGACCTGGAGGAAAATAAAGCAGCAAAAATAGAGTCTATCTCCCCATCCCCCAACACTCAGAGCAGATTAAGAGGTCCTTGGTTTCAAATCACCTCTCCTTTATTGCTGCACTCATGATCTGGAAAATATGTGTACTTCTCTAGAGTAGGCTGCAAAACTGGCTTACAAAAAGCTACAAATCATAGTGAATGACACCTTCTAAAGAAAGAATTATTTTTACGACTCTTATTGCATCAGTATCTGGGATTGCTGTCATGGTCAGCCCTCTGCTGTTCTCCTCTTTTTCCTATTGTTCCATGTGCTGCTCAGATACAACACTAAAATGATGATCCTCTCCCAAGAACTCACAGACTAAATATCAAACATAGCAAACAGACTGTACAGAAGTAGGTCAGAAGGACTACTGATAGTCTATTAGCAATGGATTTACTGAAATTAAACTTTAGAAAAAATGCTAAGTGAACTGAACTGGAAGAGGGAATGTAAATCTCAGTATGGGATAGATGTGTGTGTGCGTGTATGAATTACCTTTTAAAGAGAAGTCATCTATGCTAACCCAGCATTAGGTATTCACTCACCCTTCCATGGAGGTGGCTGGCTTAAAGAAGGATCATCTCGAAAGATTCTTGAATAAATGTGTTAAAGTTAAGCATTCATTAGATCCTGACTTTGCTGAGACTCTTAGTCATGGGAAGAGGCACCCTCGCTTTGCTTCCAGTCCTGGCCAGGAATCTGTAATTTCCACCAATTTCTTTTCCTTGTTTTTTTTCTCTTTGTATGCTGCCTCATTTCCTCTTCATCTCTTCTCCTATTTCCTTCCTTACAGGCTGTCCCTCAAAATTCCTGCTGTTTGTTTGTTGCAAAACAGATGTAAGCATTGCCCGTTTATGCTTAAGTATCTTTTCTTCTTTGTGATATACTGAGTCATTGAAGACAGAGCTGGGAGAATCTTCAAGAAGGTATTCTTGCCTCAAGGCAGGATTAGCTTTACCTAAATCATCTGTCTAACATGCTATTAAAATCATTCAGAGATGGGGATTCCATGACTTCCCTAGGCAAATCAATTGCCTAAAAATAGACTCCTCTTTATCAAATAGGAGTCTAGAAACTATAATCTACAGAAAAGGATTATCTTATGTGCTCCACAGTATCAATGTTGGGACAAAAAAAGAGGCCAAAGTAATCTTCTGTCATCATCTTGGGGTTAGAAGAAGTCCTTAGAGCACAATCTTATGGATCTAGTCACATCAAGTTTCCTGGCAGCTCTGTGTACTGAAGTTAAACAGCTTGAGCCAATTCTGATACATATATCCAAGGACCCATGATGAACAAAAAAATCAGTATATTAGTTGCTGAGATAACAATTCTGGGTTATGGCTACCTCACTCCACTCAGATAGCTATAACCATACCCATGCCTTCCTTGGAAATGATTTTGGGTTTGAGCTCAAGAGGAGCAGAATCTGGGGCAAGACGAGACAGGTTTTCTGGGAGAAGATCGGCTTTGGTGGGTGGTTGGTATTTTTATCCCAGCATAGACAATTAGACACTTCCAGAATCTTCTGCATTTCTAAGGAAAGTTATTATCTGACAATCTAGAACACCATGTAGGGCAGGAGGTTGAAGTTCCTGCACTTGAAGGCCTGACTCAGACAATAGGAGGTGCCAATACAAATAGGGTTTTGCAAGGGATTCGTGGAGCTGATCTGAACTTATCTATGAACAATCGTTCCACCTGCGAATATGCCTCAGATCTGGGCATAACTGATGCAAATTTTTGCCATGACCTTGCCAGTATTACAGGTGTATGAGGTCTCCTAGAATCCAGTAGGTTCCCTTGACTTCCTAACTTCCTCGGCTCCTCTGAGGAGGGGTGGTGATGCTCCATGACAGCTCCTAATTGCTCCAGTTCCTAACTTGATGGGAGAAGAACTGTACTGCTCCAGGGCTTCCTGCTGAGTGATCCTACATACAGCTACCCAGAAGCCCTTGGTAAAATTACTTAATAAACCTTGGTAAAATTGAGTGTGTTGCGTATCAGTATTTGAAAGTCTGTACACTTGAATAAGCATCTCTGGGGTGTACTGATAATGTGGTAACATGCAGCCATCCAGAGATAGAAACTTCAACACCTAGTAGTTTGTTAATGCAGAGGGTCTCAAAGCTTTCTTAATGTGGAACACATTTTAGTGCACAGACTGACTCAGATGTTTCTGTTAGTAGGCATGACTTTACACCCACCACAAATCATCCATGCCATGGATCATACTGTGGTAAAACCAGATCTATAGGGAAAGTAAATGAGGAAAGTTTGGAAGGAAAAGGGAAACAGCTAAGTCTCTTGCCTTTAGATGTCAGAAATCCTGTGCTCAGCAGTGGCTGCTGGCCACTGGGAGTACAGCCTGCAAACTTGTCTCGGCTGGGCATCTCTAAACTCTAAAATGTGGGGGATAAATTTTTGCAAAAAATGTGATGTTCAGGCCTAATGGTAGGCTAGAACAATTGTATCAGCCATGATTTGAGAGTGAAATATGAAGTATTTCCTGTCTCTAACCTTATAATGAGCATTGCTGTCCCCAGATGAACACATTTCTAATGCTGCTGTCCCTCCCTATTGCACTCCCAGCTGAAAGATATACGACCCTATGCACATTGAATCTTTGACTGCTTGTAAGCATGGTTTCTTTTGGCCTGGTATGATGCAGGCCAAAAGTCAGTTATGGAGATTGGCACTGTGTTTGCATGTGCTACAAAGATTTCAATCCTTAGGCTTATTGTTCTGGCATCTTCTTCTAAATAAGTTAAAAGCAGATACACATTTTCATGGAAAATGCGAAATAATCTTGTTCCTATGTAAATGATCTCTGCCTTGCTTAGCCCAGGCTTATGCAGCAGATATAAAGGAGCTTAGAAACTTCTCTTTGGTGCTGGGATCAAACACTTGACATAGTAAAATTAAATCAAATACTGCTCTATTCACTGCTCATAGCTCTGAGTCTGGAATGGAAAGTGCTGAGCTGGTGGAGCTGATCTGAGAATGAAGAGGGAAGATGAGGTCCCACCTTGCTTCCCTACATGTTCAAGGAGAATATTCTGGTTGGTTTACTTGCATGAGTCTCTTCACTGCTGAGTATGATCCTATTTGATCTTCAGAAAGGGCATCAGTGACTAATGAAGTGTACATATTCCCCAGAGAAACAGCATCGCTTTCTTTTACCTCTAAGTGGAGTCTACTGGGGACAGGGAAGCAGGAAGCCATTTTAGGTTGATGAGCATCACCTTAGATGGTGTTTATCATGAATGTGTGACTGGTGAGTTGACAAAAGGCTCCTAATCTGAATGGTCTTTGTTCCCATCCCATGTGCTTCAAGAAGCTGTACTGTTCATGGACATAGATCTTTTTAAATGGAAAATTTATGTTTTTTAAAAATTATGTCCTTGATCGTATAAACCATGCTTTCCTCTTTGGCATCACTTAACCCTCTCTCATTTAGGTGCAGGATTGCCTTTGGTCAGTTACCTTACTATTTTTGCTATGGAATGAGTGTGTATTTCTGAGATGAAATGACTGACAATTTCTTTGCACATATCAGCCAGAATCCATGCTAGCATCAGTGATGGTGGAGTAGTTGACCTCAGTGTACCCCACTTCAGCAGTGATTTTGGCTTTCTTTTTTCTGTGCATATACAGTTATAAACCCTAGAGTTTGCCTGAATTCACCTTGACTTTCATTGCTCTTAAATGAGCATTCATAAAAAGAACTTAGAGGAGTCATTGCATTTTCCTGACCAGAATAAATAATTAGTTCCTTTCACCCAAATGACCCAAAGATGTTGCAAAAGCTCAATGCTGCCTGCCTAGTAACAATTGTAACAGATGCTGTCAAACAGTAAGGTTATTTGGAATCACGAATCGAACATTCTATCCAGGAATTTCCTTTTCCAAACAAACCCAAAATTCAATAGATAAATAATAGAGAATCAAAGTAATCATTCTTATAATGATTACTCATCACTCCAGACAACATCTTGCCATCAATGTTGTTAAATCTCCAGCCTCCAGTCTTTACATGAAGGAAGCAGAATGGGAATATTTATGGCAGCTGTTAAGATAAGGCAAAAGGCATCCAGCTGCGATTCTGAATGGCTTTTTGCAGCTGCACATGACGGTGCTGAGACAGCCTTGATATGCTGTTTAGCGTTCCCAAATTAGCTCCAAACAAAGAGGTTAAGCCTCTAAGCTGAATGATGGTGAGTGTCTCAATGTTCTAACTTTTGCTTATCCTGGGAATTGAAGTAAACATGTCTGGCTTCTTGGACTGTGAAAAATACGATTTGCTATTGAAATGTGTCTGGCCTAATTATCTTGAGGCCAACATTCCTAGCTCCAGAGTGATGTGATCCTCTGAAGGGTGTGATCTCAGACATATCCCCTTCCCCATAAAAAGAGTACTGAGGATCTGAGCCTCACATAAATAACAGTGCCATGCCCTATGCCTAATGCTGCTGGAAGAGGCTCTTTGGTCTCTGAGAACTTGGATCCCATGAAGAAAAGTTGGCTGTTTGGCTTAGGGCCAGTGCCAGTCAAGTTCACACAGGCTGGAAGGAATCTGGCACAGCTTTTGACTGACCCTGAAGAGAGAGATCATTGCCTAGGACAGGGTGCTGCTTTGGGCCAATGATACATGGCCAAGTTTGGTGAATTAACAAGAAGAGAAGGAGATTATTTGAGTCTCTCTGGAATATTTTCACTCTGAAGAATAAGGTAGTTGTTTTTTGTGGTGCACTAAGCCTGTAAATTCCTTCTGGCATTAATATTATTATTATTATTTTTGATTGTGTAGACTAAACATGATCCATACATCTTAGAGCTGCCCAATGAGCTATTTCCCTTGTGTTGGGAAAAGAGAACCCTTTGGACTGTTTATAGCCAGCTTTGTGCTTTGCATGGCTGACTTTGCAGGACCTCTCCTGTTTTTAGTGACACATAGAAGGTGGAAAGGAGTTCACTGCCCCCTAACTTGCTGTGCTTTACTCTTATGACTTAAGCGAGCACCATGTGTGCTTAGCTGGGATAGCTAGTCTCTGAGAGGACAGATTCTTACTTTACACTGAATGGCAGAAATACAGAGTTAGTCCATTTGGAATCAGCAGAATTATTTTGGATTGGGACTGTTGTCACCAAAGAGAACATAATGTTAGGTCAGAATCTGAGCTGGACAGTCCTCAGAAGCCTCAGATATTGGACAGTATTTACTTGGAAAGCCAAAATATATGTGAAGTTATTCAGAACTGAGTTGTCTGATTTGTCACAGATGAAATCTTCTCTAGTTCCCTAGCTCCTTTCTAAGAAGGGATTTATGGCTTCTCCAGATCATCAGGAAGGACATTGGTCAGTTCATCATCTTTCTCCAATAATTCTCATATTTTCACAGGGTCACTGGACCATCTCATTTTCTGGTTATACTAGGGGATTAGATAGAGAACATGTTCAATGGTAGATAGGCAGAGCCTTAAGTGGACAGATAGGGACTGAATATGGATGAAGTAACAAATGGACATTGTGTGTGTGTTTGTGAAGAGGAATGGAAAGAACAAAAGAGAATTCAATCCCTTCCACAGTGCCTTGTTCATCTTTCAAAAGGATCTTCCCTGCATAAAAATAATGCTTTCTTCCCTCTCCAGCAAAACAAAAAATGAGGGAAAGGATCTTCAGATCTAAGAGAGAGTCTGTGTGACACGTGGATTAGAAACATCAACTAAGTTTCACCTGGACAGTATTGTTCTTTACCAGATACCTTTTTGCCAAATAATCATCTGTAAAGGGTTCCCTGTATAGAGTTCGCCACTGTTTATCCAACTTCTGGGTAGTACCCTGGCTCTGTAACTAGAAACCCTTCTACAGTCTTTTTGGCTTTTCAGTAGAAGCCTTAGCTTGGCTTCAGACAAATATAACTCTTACCAAGGTTTGCAATGACTTCTGGGGTGTAACAAAGGAGTCCTCCATGATGTGGGCTTGAATTATTTAATTGAATATCACTCTGCTATGACATGTCAAAAGAACTTCCAGGAAAGTTACTTAACTTCTACATTTTCCTTTTGCAACATTGACTTCAGGGTTGATGAAATTATTGAGACTCGAACCGTCTCTTTCCTGGGAAAAGACAGGTATACCATTCCCACCTCAAAGTCTCAAGAAGCTATGGCTGCAGAATGATGTCTTGGGTCCATATTGTCCTTCAACTATCTTTTTGTCTTTGTGCTTCTGAGCTTCAAAGATTTCAGGGAGGTTTATGACACTACACATTTTATTTAGTTCAAGAGATAACTCTGGGAGGGTTGCCAGGGGAAATTCAACAGAAAAGAGGATTTGGAAGCTAATGTTGTGAGTCTAAAGAACTTCAGTGGATAAAATACAGCAAAGACAGAAAAGTCATAGAAATGTAGGGTAAGCAAGTGGAGAGATACACACTCAAATGAATCATCTTAGGTAGGGGATCTGGCTACAATATTCCTTCTGCTGCCACAGCGTGTGGTGGACTCTCGGAGAGCAGAGTGGAAACAATGTAATTTGAATTGTCCTAAGTTGTCCTAAGTAAATGGGTTTATTGTGTTCCCCGGGAAGCTATTTGATAGCCAAAAGCATCTCATAACTAGGTCTAAGCTCTCTTTATACTCAGGTCTCACATTTTCTCTTATTCATAGCAGCATAGACAGGAGGGGCAAGTATCCTCCATCCTTGTTTGGATTACCTTGAAGTACCTATAGAGACTTCTAGCTATTGAGGACATTGTTCAGATAGATCAAACAAGTTCTTTTGCTCTCCATCATTCAGTGACTTCTCTGCATTATTTTTTATTAATCATTTTTTTAGAACTAACCCCAAAGACTGGTCCTGGACAAGGTAAAGACTGCAATATACTTGGCATGTATAGAGGTGTGTAAATACACACACACACACACACACACACACACACACATATATATATATATATATAAGAAGATCTATTATAATCCTGGAATAGTGCAGGTACTAGATATATCCCTCTTCCTTACAGTGAATAGTCTCAGACTATTTGAAGTCAGTGGAGAAGCTGATCAGTAGAAAGTACAGTGCCTATGTGTGCATTGCACTATTAAATTTGTAGTTGTAAACAGGCACACACTCAACACATCCAGTTACCTCTGATTAGCAGTTAAACTACAGAACACTAATTCCTTCTCAATAACACCAGTTCAAGCATGTCTGCTCCTCCAGCACAGATGATTTTGCCCTTTAAGCTTAGCCTTGGTATTCCAGAAATCCTAGATTCCAGCTCCACCACAGATTTGCCAAATGACCTCAGACAAATGTACATTTAATCTACAGGGATCTGTTTCCCCATCTATAATGCTTATTCCTAGCCTCTTGGGAGGTTTGCCAGGATGCTGGCTGTATGAAAGGTGTTCAGTTTTTGTACTGGTACAAGCTGCAGCAGTCACTGCGACCCAGATCTTTCAAGCGCTTTGCAGGTTAAACTTGGCTACATTCACTTCTCATCTGGACACTTCTGGACAGGACAAAAGTAGGTACATTTTGAGTTCAGAACTGGATGGCAAAGGGGTTTTCCTTCCTGTCCTTCCTTCCTTCCTACAATATCCGTTGTACATCCTACGGCGCTCACTCTTACATTTTCCAGAGTTGTTTCCAGATGTTTATGTAAATCCCATGAAGTGGAAAGTGACACAGCAAATCTAGCTGAATGACTCCCTTTTAGAAGCCCTTTTAAAACTCTGTTACATGTTAGAAACTGTCATCAAAACAAAATTGTAAAAACTTTCTAAAGCTTTGCCTCTCTCTCCCCTACCATTACCAGTAACCGCTCTTTCTCAGATATTAACCCTCTCTAGTCTAGGAAAGCCTAGTCTAGAAATTTATAGGAGAGAAAAATAGGGACTTTTTTTCAGGGTATGCAGAGTTTGGTGGAATTAGACAGATGTGCTTTCTCATAAAGTACCTGCTTTTTCCAAACTAAAAAAAAAAAAAAAAATAGATCAAGATCATCTGCTCTTCAAGTAAAATGATTTGAATGACCAGAAATTACCCTTAAACTATGTTTCAAATATTAATAGTAAGAGTTCATTGATAAGATTTTTTTTTTTAAAAAAAAAAAAACAATGCTGACATTTTCAAATTAATTTAGAATGTAAATGTAAGACATTTTCATTCAATAGAAAGTCATTCTCTTTCCTGTTCTTCCAGTGAAGTTTGGTTTAGACTCTTACGGTATTCTGTGAATCCAAATCAGTTTAGTTAATCTTTTTTTTCATTATCAGTTTAGGAATATTCTTAATGGCTTAATAAAAGGAAATATTAAAAAAGACTTAAATGGAAACAGGCTTCATTAGCATGTAAATATTAGATCTTTACATTATGGCTCAGATGTTCAAAACAAAGTGCTTGCAGCTTGATTCCTAGATTTGTATCAAACACATCCAGAACTCCTATCAGCAGATTTTGTGTCTTTACATGTCAGACCAACTTCCGTAGGCATTCAAATATGGACACGAATGCCTACTGGAAGCATACATCTTAAAAATCTTGACTGTACTGCTGTACTCAAGCTTAACAATAATTCCCTAGAGTTCATGTGAAGAAAAAAAGTTTTCTCTTTCATACCAGTCAGGAGAGAAAAATCAAAAAAAAACACGAAAGAAATTAGGGCAGAGGGGTGATTTGTGTTGATTTTGGAAAGGCCAACAGGTAAAGATTGAAGTCCACAGGAGATATTTGTTATCTATTTTATATCAAAGGTAAAGATAAGGTTGATCCAACTTTGCTTAAAAATTATTATTTATTTTTAAGAAAACTTATTCACTCCTTGCCCTGTTGGCTCGGCAGCCTCTGTTTAATGCTGTCAACTGGAACATCTGAGTTTGGGAATAAACTCAAGTTCCCAGGACCTAGGCTGGCAGAGGGTAAGTGAGTTTGGAGATGCTGCATTCGAGTCTCTGGAGGAGGGAAAATGCCTGTAAAGCTCTTCAGGGTTTAGAGATTCATGGGGTATCATTACAGTAGGCTGTAACCTTATGACTCATTTGTCTGCCTTCCTGGCCAGGGGAAAGGCATGAGTAGATGGGGCTGTGAAGGGAATTGAAGGCAAGGAACTAGGTTTTATTCTGGGCAGCAGAGATCAGGCTCTAAACACTGGGCATTTTATGCCATACCATGGAAGAGAAGGAAGAGTTCTTCAAAGAGTGAAACAAATTAGGGCTCCAAATAACTGGAGGATGACTGGTGCATTAACCCTGTGGGTGCTGTTGGCATTAGAAACACATGACTGAGCCCTAAGTCCTGCTCTCTGCAACCAAAGGTAGGGGAAAGTTATTCTATTAAAGCATGGTATTAATATTCATGACCTAAATCTTAAGAAATTTAGCCTGTTGAATGATATTTTGTGTTACGCAGTTAGCTATTCCATAGGAACCCAATCAAGATTCACTACCTCATTATGTTGAGGACTCCCTGGAGTCCCTGGGTGGAAATGCAATTGGCTCACATCAAGTGCAGCGCTAATGCAAAACATTGCATTCAATTCAGCCAGATTGCAGTGAACCACTTTTCAGTAAACTGTGAAATTCTTGCTGGTTTCTTCTCATGAATAGGACTTTGGTCCAACCAAAAGAAACTCTCTGAAAAGAGAGACTCTCTCTCCTTTTTTCTAGGTCATCGAGCTAATTACATTAATTTTCAACCATGACTATGTTTGAAAAAAGGCAACTAACAGAGTGGTTTTTTTGCCAGGAAGAAGCCAGAAAAGAGCCAGGATGGGCTCTTCAGAAGAGCCATCTGGGCATCAGTTCATATTATCAGTGCCATTTCCCTGGACATCCTACCTCTCTTTACTGTTGGGTTTCTGAGGTAGTGAAAATCCCTGGCATGACTCTCATAATGTTAACATTAAACACATCAATTGTACTTGGGGTAACCCACATGTCTTCCTCTCTGATGCTAATTTGGTTTCCTCCCTAGTGCTCTGAACTACCAAGGCCAAGGCATTGTGGCATTCCTTCAGAACAAACCATTCTAAGAAAGGGTTGGACACCATTTCTTTCTGCCTTCTAGTTCTGATGTCACAAGATCATGCATTATCTCTTTTTTTCCTCATGGGCAAATCGAATCGTTAAAAGGAAAGAAGTCCCAATATCTTCTGGTGCCAGCTTTTTCAAAAAATATCCATTTGAATCCAGACATTTCTCTTCCTTTTATATCCATGGCTTCCTTTCTGCTAAGATCTGCTCTTCTTCTTGTTTCTGTATTTGTAACCCACAATTACAGCCTCTGACCTTAGGCCACTGAAGAGAAGTGATGCCAGAAGAGGATTCTTGCCTAAAACATGGTTGGTGGCTTGGGGCCTTTATCGGAATTTCTCAAAAACATTTTGGCTATTTAATGGCAAGAGCTGAACTTCTGGGATTAGTGTGCAAAGACTTTCATATGAAAGTCAGCCTCTCAGACAGGAGTCTGAACATGGGGTGGATCCTTTGCAGCAGTGTGCTGTGGGATTTGGTTGAGTTACCCATAGGAACTGGCTTCAGAACTGGCCTCGTGCTTCTCACAGAAAGATTTCGCCACTAACACTTTACAGAATTGCATCTACCAATTATTGGCTGATATTTCCTAGCAGAAGTAATTTGTACTTGTTTTTTCCTTTAAAAAAATGAGGAAAAACCACTGCCTTTCTGAGGCAACAGAGGATTGTTTAACCAGTAAAGCAGTTTCCTTCCTTCAAAGGAAAAATATCATCCTTTTATTTCATATGGATTTTAGATGGAGTGTAATATCCTTCAAGCCTTTCTGAGTTTAGATTACAGGGGCTGCATTCTGCTCTATTAAAGCTGATTTGTGCTCTAGAGTAAAGGAAAATACTGTCAGACTAAGAGCTTTGAAGGTCTTGACTCATATCATTGAAGTTAATGGAGTTCGTCCCTTTAATGTGAGATAAAGGATGGCTCAAGGGGAAACAGAATAAGCCAAACTAAGTAAATGACACGAAGAGTGACACTTAGTGGTGTAGGGAAACAAATATCAGAATCTGCCCTTCGGCATATATGCCATGTTGTTCCTTCAATTTGTTCTGATATGAGTAACTACTGAACTTAGATTTTCTTTACTCAGCCATAATAGAAGGTCAAGCCTCCCTGTAAAATCTCAGTTCAAACACCTACAAAAACTACAGTTCCGTGAGTTTCTGTGAGTTCACAGAAGATTTTGATGAAAGGATAGAGGCAAATAAGGCATCAATTCTTTTGATATGAACACAAATTTTATCCATCCAGAGGAACTCAGAAATGAGGATTTTACTTAAACAAACTTGCTAGAGACTTTATGCACTTGGAGTGAATACTGCATTAGAATTGGTGGTTAGCACTACTGATGCCTGTAGTTGTCTTTCTGAGAAAGCTGTGGCCACTCCAACTCCTCACCAAATTTTAGATTTACTTCTTCTGTAAAACAAGACTATGTTATTATATCCAGATTTGGTGAAAAGTTCCACTCAAGAGGTTGTTGGAGAGGAGGAAGGAAGAGAAAACTGGAAGACGTTGTGGCCACAGGACCCCTTTTCTGCACACGACTCTAGTATTCCTGTTTCAAGCACCAGACTGTGCACGTTTCAGTCCTTGGACAGGACAAACACATTGTGCCAAACGTAGATCCTAAAGCCTTGAAAACGGGATGACTTTGTTCCTTGCTTAAATCATGCCCTCCCTTTCACCCCTTCTTCCTCCCTATTTTCATACTTCTTTGATGTCACTCTCCAATGCTACAATTTTTCCAGTTGCAAAGTGGCTGCCAGCAGGAGGTTGAGGAATGCCCATTTAAATCCAAACTGTCAAACTCACCGAGCAGTCAAGGACCCAGCAAGACCTGCCGCCTGCCTTCCTTCTCCCACCCTCAGATCCTCTAATGGTTGCTCTCAGAAATGATTAGGTAATGTAGATCATTTTCAGCGTTGCAAAGGGCACTTTTGCCATTTAAATGAGCCAGAAAACAGTAATTAGCTGCTCATAGCCAGTGCCCAGGTCTCTTGTCTCCTTTTTCAGTACAGTCCTTTAATATTCATATGAAAATTTAGAAATGGCAAGTTCCTTCCACTACTGCAAGCCAATTGGTTCTAGTGTATCCATACTGTAGTATCTGCCAGTTTCTCTTATGTTCTTGCAGTCTTCATTAGTGCATGAAAACTTGTCATATAGAGAGATTAAAACCCATCTCATGTTCGCTTGTCCCTATTATTGTTTCAGCAAGGATTTGAATCACTGAGAAGCAGGGGTAGAACTATCACTGAACAAGTGATCTGGGCATTGGTCGTGGTTTCTGAGCACTCTGCAGGTTGCATTCTTTCAACATAACTAAATAGGAGTAGCTATATGAACAGGAAGGTGGTAAAATTAAGCAGTGTAAGGGAGGAGTGGTCCCAGCATCTCCCACAAACCCTCAGCAAATGGCTGGAACCAGGTTGCTCTGGATGTTTCAAAAGAGAGATGATTGTCAGATTCTTTTCCAAGACATTCCTTCTAATTTTCGCTTTACAATGAGCAAGCTGGATTTATCCAGGGCCTCTCTCTCTTGGATGAGTCACACACAGATTTCTGTGCACACACTTTCGGATTAATCAGCAATTTCACTTTGATTCATTCTGTCTCTTTTTGCTCCTCATTAAATGTTCCAGCAAACAACTGGGTTCACTCCTCTGCTTATCCAATAGAAAGCCAACTTTTGGCTTTCTATTATATAGTGAAAAGATGAAACCCACTTCAGGCTAGAAACAAGTGAATTTAGACAGAACCCTAATGAAGAATGAATTTAAAATGAACTGTTTGATCAAGCTGTCCAATCAGAATCGATAAATCCAAGCAACAAATTGCCCATGAACAAACTAGGGAAAAGGACTATTTATTTGAATGACTTCACAGCTGGGCTCACACAATGTGTACATTCAAAAACAAAAAATGAACTACAAGTCATCCAAGAAACAACCTGTTATGAACCATTGACAAAGAAATGTATTTGAAACAAGGAGTCTCAAATAGCAAAATTCTTGCATGATGCAGTATGTTTTAGGTCCAAATCTTGGTCCAAGGCTTCTGAATGGATCCCGAATCTGAAAGATTAATTGTGTATTGGTATTAACTCCTTTCTTTCCTGAACTGTCCAGCAATGCTTTTGGAATATCAACAACTTTCGCTACATCAGTGGCATTTCTTCCTTTTGAGAAGCAGCACAGCATGGCCAGGCAATGGTGGCTGAAGGGGTCCAGGAACTGGAAACAGAATGACTAAAATTCTGTACTTAGCTCTGAACATGGAATCTGGACTCCAGGTTAGGCAGCTGGCTTACCAAAAGGACATAAATGGAAATTAACCTTAGTTCCTGCTTGTGGCAAGCTGGGAGGAAAGATGATCTCTTTGAGTCTAGTCTCTTTCCTTGGGCAGTGCCTTGTCCAAAATAAAAGCTAAAGTAATATTGCAGTGAGAACGTGTTTACTCAACAGTCCTGCATGGCAGTTAGGCACAAGCACTATGCACTCCAGGTGACTGACTGTTCTAGCAATTGCATCCTTTCTATCTCTCCCTATATAGATCCTGAGTTGAGTCTACTTCATATACTGAGAGTTTGGATGGACAGGAAGTCAAAAGGGCATGTTCTTAGTCTAAATCCACTTATTTACCTTCAGTGCAGACTGCCATTACTCTTGCACAGCCCATCGCAGCCTTCCAAACAGTTCTCTGGCCCATAATATTCAGGCAAAGGAGCTCCATATCTTTGCCAGGTACCTCACAGCTTCTTGGGTGGGAAGATAGGGACAGTGCTATAGAGTAAACAGAGAAATACAGAAGTTTGTTCGTAAGAAGGCTGTCATGTTTGTCATGAGAGACTTTGAAGAATTCTCTTATTCTAAAGTTGTCTTGCAAGGGTTATTTTCTTTCCTTCTGAACTTAGTAACAACTCCTTCAGTGCCTCATGGACCATACCTCTTTTGCTGTCCGCCTGCCTGTGGTCCGTATCTGCTATTGTCTTCTGTGACCTCCTGTAAGAATAGAATCCTTCCACTGAAAATTACAGTTTTAACACACTACCTTTCTTCTGGGTCTGGGAAGACCATCTGCTAGAGACTCTACTCTGCGAGCCATGACAGGCTTTTCCAGCATCATGTTCTCTTTACACACTCCTCCTCCAGAGGACTCTGTAGCTCAGCAAACTGTTGTGCTCCTGTAGAAATATCTTTAATGATCTGAAAATTTCCAGATTAGATTTCAGCCAAACATATTTCTCCTCTAGCAAACAAAATTTGGAGCCATTCACACTGTTTCTCCTTTTCAGTTCATTTTGAGAGAACAATCTCTGTGACATGTGCAACATAGTTCAGCTTGCAGGATGGTGAGGACTGGGGCTGGGTCTCATTTCAGATCCACTTCTGAAATCTTATGGTCACTAGGAAGCTCAGTATGCTTTTTCTGCAATGGGAGAATGCAATGATTTTTTCCCTGCAGCTTAGAAGACTTTTGGGGGGAGTAAGAGGACATTGGGGTAAAATATCACAGCTTTAATGGCAAGTTACTCAGGTTTTCTTTGTTGGGGATATGTGATATATTTGCTTGTCTATTTGCCATTCTCTACCATGAGGCATTGAAGCCAGGCTTTCAAATGCTGAGTAAATCTTTATTCCTTTTTCATGCCCAGTTTAATTTATTCCATCAGCACTGGTTACATAGAGACATAAATCTTCCCGTGGAACAGTACAAAATAGCCAGCATCAATTTGTAATTTCTAATGATTGAGCTGAAACTGGCAGATGGCCAGGAATTAGAGTACTTCATCTTTTTCTTAGGTTTCATAAAATAAAGTGAAATAATTAGGGTAATCAATTTTGGGAAAAAAAAAAAAAAAAAAAAAAAAAAAAGCTGCACCTGTTCTGCTCGTTGCAGAATTTGGAGAGTGGAACCTGCCAACTAGAGACTATGAAATCCTGGTCAGTAAAATGCCTTTACTCAGGTGGAACCTGCGAGAGGTCCTGAGGATCATGGGGAAAGTGAACACCTTGAATATTCAGTGATTTCTCCAGAGCTGTTCACACTTACTTGTCCCTGGAGATCTGTGGAAGGACAAGATCTCTCACAAGGTTTCCAGCTTCAACAACTGGGGAGTGTGACAAAAAGTATGGGAAGAATCTATGTCTATTTTTCTCATCCTTGGTTTCCAAACTCTGCATAGTGCTATTGACTTTTACTGATCTGAACATTTGCTTCAACTAAGGATGAGATCTGAAGAATTTAGGAGGTTCAAGAGAAGAGATATAAAATAAGCCTCTTCTTAATATAAGTGCACTTGAAGTAATATGGATTATCGCCTTCCGTCTCATGTCTCCTGCCTCCCTGTGAGAAATGTTGGTTGGAACAAGACTGTATTGGGAGGGGCTTCCTCATGGTTTTCAGATGGCGGCTGTGGGTAAGCAGTAGCTTGAAATAGAGGAGCCCATGGATAACATGCTGAGGAACTAATCCAGGAAGGACGTAAGAGCGTTTTCAGATCCTCTTCTTCCATACTGACTAGCAGACTTAACAAACTGGAACAAATTCTGCAGTAAACTTAGGTCTTTAATTCCTCGGGTAAGTACATGCTAGTGAGGGGAAGGGGGGAATGAATCTGCTGAATCAGTCAGAGAGCCCACTGCCTTTGACTACACATTACATGTCTGCTACGTGAACTAACGGAGCAACTGGCAGAAGTAGTGTGTTGTTACTGCACAAGAACAGATGGTCACGGAGAGATGTGATACATATATGTCTCTTTGCTAGCCAGCAAAAATATATAGATATTCAAAATCCTGGCTTTTCACTCTTCCTGATTCTGTGAGGAAATGTGGCCTAAGCCAGTATATTCAACACAATCAATCACTTGGATTTAGCACGCAATCTTTTTAAAAGGGCGGATTTTCATAAAAGAGATCTTAGCTCTGCATGCCTTTCTGATAAAAACCTTTCCACAAACTTATCTGTAAAATCTATAAAAAATGGTCTTTGTCTGCCTCCTCAGGCAGTGATATAAGGCAACCTTTAATGAAAAAGTGGAAAAAATGAACAGTTGATACTAAAACCCGTGACTTTCACTTAGATTGCCACCTTACTGCATTTTCCTCTGGGTTGCTATATTGTGACCACCTATATCACTGATATTTACTGTTACGCCCTTCTGTTTAGGATTTCAGCTTATCTGCCTGTCACATTTTCAGACACAATAAGCAAGCATTTTGCTTGCTGGGCCACACACACTCTCACAAGCTCTTATGACCACATGCACTTTGCCATGTCCAGGGATTTACCCCAGCCTAACAGTACCTTCCTGTTCCCCAGTTCCTTTTCTCTCAAGTTCCTTTCTGAAAGCCTGAAGATTTCAGGATATTTCAAGAAAAAAATGTTAGGGAAAAAATTCCTTGTTTAGAAGAGTAATTTATTTTCCTCCCTCTGTTTCAGAAATGGCCAGACTTTTAAAACTTTAATAAAAAATAACCCAAACAAACAAACCTGAGGCAGAGCTATGAACATGGAAAGTTTCAGTCCAAATGATTAAAATTTGACAAAGTTATAAATCTGCAAGATGAAGAACTTACACTAGAGAGTGCTAAGAAAAGTTAAATACCCATATTGTTATTCTCAATGTTAATTACATAATGCATTAATAAATGGATAGGGGTTGTTTTTCACAATGGTGAATTTGGCCAGCACTGCACTTAGCGCCCCTTAGGAATTCACTCTCTCAGAACAGCTGCTGGAAGAAATGTTATCTGCTGGGCAGACACTGCTGTGTTGTTTGGAACTGCAAGAAAGGAGTAAGATCCCATGTAAGGTTATGAACCCCTTTTCACCTTCTGTTATGCATCATCAATCTTTAAACATGGTGTTCCTGTCCACATTGAAGCAAATACCATGCTGCTATAAAAATTTCTTTAAAAAATCATCAAACTAGTTATAATGATAGTGAACAGAGAAGCTGATTTGTTGTAATAAGCTCAAATGAGAGATAACAATCTAAATACCTCCACATTTTAGGAAAATGTGCACCTGGAATCTACCCAGGACTTTCACAATAGGCTGAACTAGTTCCTTCAAACTCTGGGAAAGTTCAGACCCACATTCCCACTCTCTGGCTTGGAACCATCTCAGCTTTGATCTTGTATATATTTCATCAAGTTGCACACCACTGGTTCCCAATTGTGGCTCAGGTCAATTGCATCAGTGAGAAAAGTGCTAAGGAAGGTGTGGAGAAAATAATTATTTTTTTGGTCCAAGTTCCACCCCCCCCCCAAAAAAAAAAAAAAAAAAAAAAAAAGGAAAAGAGGAAAAGAAAAGAGAGAGAGAGAGGATGTGGCTTGTGGTACTATCAAAGTAAGCCATTTTCACCAAGCTGCAAGGGTGAAATGTTGCCATCACGAGATTTATTCATTCTCAGCCAAAATTATAGGCTTGAAGAAGGGATTTCTCTATGAAATTCTGTGGCTTGTGTTTTACAGGAAGACCCTATGCATCTTAATGAGCCCTAAAAGATTTAAGAACATTTCAACATGCCTGAAGGTTTTACACATTGGAGTTTCAGTGAGCAGGCAACTACAATTAAGCATATCCTAGCATCCCAGCGGATGGATAATTTCCATTGGCTTCACATTTGCTTGGGCAAAAATCAAAGCTTGGGCTCCCAATTCCTGCCTCAAACTGGAAACACTTGAAGTTTGTGATGATGTTTCCAACAATATATTTGTTTGTTTCTCTCCTTGAGCTCAGTGTGATTCCTAGTGATTTAGAAAAATGAGCCAGAACAAATGTCCCAGCTTGTGAGTGTTTCATAAGTGCCGATATGAGACATTGAAATAGGGATTTGTATGCCTAGAGAAGCGTTGGCACTGTAAGACATCTTTGAGTAAAACTGTCTTTGTGTAGAATGTTTCAGTGCCCTTTATTTATTCAGTGCTCTGAGATTATATTCCATGGGGCTTCAGGCACATCCTCTAAATTGCCTGGTTAACCTGGATTTAATTCCACCAGAGAAAAAGAAAAGGAAAAAACCCAACCTATACAGCTATTAAACCCTTAAATTCAAATATTTAATGTTCTGAATGTAAAAGAAGGGAAACAAAACCACAAAGAAGTGGATATTAGCCCCAGACATCCAATTTAAAATGTCACTTTAAGAAATGCTTCAGGTTAGTATTTTTAACAGATAGCAGAAGAGATGGGCTCTTAACTGGTGAGCACTGAGCAGAACAAAACAGCTGTAGTTGTCCTTTACTTTTGTTCCTCCGAACGAGACTACAAATGCTTGCTAATCTCTAAGGAGCTTGTGGAACTACACAGGGAAAGGCCAAGTGAGCAGGAGACCTCCTCTTCCTCATTTCATTCATCTTGATCCCATCATAGAGCAATAACTCAGGGCAATCTGCTCCATGACTTATTACCTCAAAGGAAGGTAGCCCTGTGTCTGTAGTGTAACTCAGCTCTAATGACTCCTTGGTAAAAAAGCAATGGGAGTTTCATAGTGGCATACAGTATTAACCACTATCTCCCATTGGTGCAGCCTATTAAAAAATGATTAAAGATTGTTTACAATGAGGGAAGGAGGGTGTCATGGTGGTGGTATTTGTTTTGACAACCATCCATTTCCCCAAATCCCTGGGAACCATGTTCATGGTTTAACTACATGGAAATCTCTGAGGTCAAGGCACTGAGGCAAAGAATTATTCCTTTCTGACTCCCTTATGCCTTGTGATCTCCTCTCTCTTCTTGCCTGCCTCTGCCTCTGTCAGCAAGTGTCACAAAGTGACACTGTCTGCAAAGATCCTGAACTTTCCTCTGGAGAGTTTTCTCCCTCTGCTGCTGGGACCCCATGGCCCATGAGAAGCTACTAAAGTTTAGGCGAACGATTGGCTTCCTGCAGACCTGTTTGCCTAAGTCCGTTTAATTCTGTTGGTCTGAGGGATAATCTTGTATAAGTGTTGCCACCCTTCTATTAAAACATTTTGAGGCAGCTTCTTTACAGAAGAAAACTACGTGCAAAACTACAGTTCGGTTGCTTCATGCCTGGCAAATCTCCAATAGCTAACCCATGTCCTATTCATTTTCCAGGAACCTTCCTCAGGCAAAATCAATTGTTGCTTAGATGAACTTCTAATATCAAGCCAAATTTATAGAGATACATAGCTCATTAATGATTAGAAAGATAGCTATTAAAGACAAGACAAAAAAGGAGAGCTATTAAATCTGTTTCACTATCCTTTGACATTTTCTGGTTGCCACAATACTGAATGAAAGCGATTTCCCACCCTTCCTACCAGCACGTACATTTACCATGTTACAAATGTTTTAGCCCTGCAGTTTATTAGTTTAATTTTTTTTTTTTAAAAAAGGAAGTCTTAAAAGCACAAATTTGGATTTTGCTTCTCCTTCAGACATGAATTTTATCAGTTTGGGTGTGTTTGGGTGTGGTGGCATTTGGAAGTAGCGGTACTTCTTGGTATTTGCAAACAACCTGGTGCAACCAAGACTGTATAAAAGCTGTCCCACTGTGGTATTTGTATATATTCAAAGTAAGGAACCACTCCCTGTGCAGGAGAGATTGTCCTAATAGGCATACTAGGGAAAAAAAGAGACAGAGACAGCAGAGCTATTTTCATCTCACAGAAGGACAAACAAAACAGTAATGTGATATAAGATGTCTGAAACAGGGCTTAAAAATTACAGTGAGAACTCATGAAATATAGGAAAAGGCATGATCCACACATGCACTCTTCCTCCGGGATCTCCTGCCAACAGCAGGAGTTGAGGATAGTCAGTCCATTGCAGGATTTAGCTCAGACTCTCTGTTCTAACAAAGTGAAGTAGTTTGAATTTGAGATTTGTAATGCATGTTCTGCTGCTTCAAGAAAAGTATTTTGAGGGAAGTGCAGGGCTAAGTTCTGAACCTTGCAGAGAGCACCGGCATCTCAACTGTAAAAATGTGGCTGTGAAGAGGTGCAATATTCAGTATCAGGAACAATTAACTGCAGGGGCAAGATTTAATGTCTTTTAAAAGTTTCCATCACTCAGTCATAGAGAGGTTTTTCTAACATAAACCAGTGACAAATTGCTAGTGAGCACAGAGCCAAAGGAATGGTTCTGTTTCAACATCAGGAGTTAATCGACCCAGCATAATCACACACTTTGGTTATATTTATCTAATATAATTCACTGAGAAAAATTCTTGAGTCAAAATAGCAGGTTTCCAGAGTTAGTCAGGGAGCCTGTTAAATAAATACCACGTTTTGAGGGGAAATATATCAAAAGGAAGTTTCACGTTTCTAAAGTGAAAGGTCTGAGTCCTGGCATTTTTCTCTTTGCTGTTCAATTCCACAAACATCTGAAATAAGACAGTCTGTTTGCTACTGAAAGCTCCCAATGAAACCAGAAACTGAGGGAGTATCCCACAAGGAAAAGACTGGATGCTCTGGTCTGAAAATCTGTCTCTAGCTTAAGGGACAGCACCAAGTCTGCCCTTCACATGGTCTTGTGCTGATTTTCTGCTCTGGGGTAAATTTCAGTTCCTAATTATTGAGTTTAGCAGTCTTCACTCCAGCTAGGCCAAACTGGGGATATGAAAAACCTCTTAAAGTGGCTTAGTCACAAAAGAGCATTCTTTAGCTATTTTACTGGTATGATTTATGCTCCGAAACGATCAGTTCTCATCGTCTCTGCATCTGGAGAAAACTTGAGCTGTTTCTGAGGAAACCTGATCAGATACTGGGAGAATTATAGCAGACAATATAAGAAACTCTGCATGATAATTTACACTCTTTTTCTCAGGCACCTGAGCTAGCATGAATATCTCATTCCTGCACTAGAAGAATATGTCAGTTTTTGTTCTCCCAAGTAGAGATATATGAACTTTTTCCACCAAAGAATTTTTCAAATAAATTTATCTTTAAACACTACTACTAAAAGGTGCAAAAAAATAGAAGTTTCTCTGGACATTGTTAATTTAGGAGAGTAGCATTTATTCTGAGACTGTTCTTGGTGATTGGTTGCATCCTAGCATTCAGATTTACAAAATACTAGTCCACCGAAGCTGGCTTGTCATGATTACTATTTCGTGAGTCTCTACTACTGATGGCTGAAAGGGCACATCCAAAGACAGAAATGCTCCATATGACCTCTCTTTCACTCCTTTGGTAAACCTCAGCTTACAGTCAGTTTCAGAGATGAGATCTAAGGATCTTAAACCACTAACTCGGCCGTTTTTATGTTTTTACGAATGACAAGTTCCTGTTGAGAAAGACAAGGAAGGACACCTCTTCTGCTGCAATTTCTGATCTAGGGCTACATTCAGAGAGGTTAGGTCTGAAACTGAGATGTTTTTACATAATGCTAATGGTAAGATTCCCTGAAAGATCTCTCCTTTACCCTGAACCCAAGGAAGTGCCTTAAATTTCAGAACAGTTTCCTCTGCTGGAAAGGATTCATATCCAGGATAAATACGATCACTTGTGCAGAGACTTTTCTAGAAGCAATGCAAATGTAAGCTGAGCAGATTATTATTTCCAATAGCAGCCTTAGATCTTGTACAAAACAGAATAACACTGTGAAAGGAATTTTGGAGAGATTAGGGAAGAGGTATTGCTAGAGGCTCCAAATGAAGACAAATGGAGTGGAGAAGAAGCTATCTAGGAGATTGACAGGGATCCCAGAGGGGATGTAAAACAAGAGAGATGCCCAAATCAAGTAACAAAGAGAGTGTGTGACTGATCTCTGAACAATGAGACCAAAGGAAGACCCCTCCAAACTGCTGACAAGGAAAGAGAGAGGTCAGTAAATGGAGACACTGTTGGGAACCTTGCCTTGGACCCTGCAGTGAGGAATCTAAATGATGTCCAGGTTATTTCAAGAGATGCAAGAAAACTCTTGTGATGCAAGAAGAGAACAGAGAAAAAGGTTTATGTGAAAAATGGAGGAAGAAGAGAAGTTGTTTTGTCAGATGGGCCCTTTGACAAACTTGCTTTTTTGAAAGATCTACAAAGACTATTTTATCTCTCTCAGACTCTTATAAAATGTGTTCTACCTAGAAGGTTCTCTGCAAATCAGCAGTGTCTCCATGATGTTGTTCATATTCTTGAGCTTTCAGTGGCTCTATTCCCCAAGACACAGCTGAGGCACAAGCTGGAGGATGGAGTAAAAAGATACTGTAATAGGGGCTTATCCCTTAGGCTCAGATAGGGATTAATCTTGCTGTCTGGCCCAGCTTGATGTCAATGTGAAATAAACACAATGCATTGATCTCTGCTCAGAGAGATTGGTGGGTTTGACACTAATTCCTTTTGATTTAAAATTCTTTACGCTGGAGGAGGTGCGTGTATTTTGTCAAAACTGAGAAACACTCCACAGGCTGGAAAAAACGTTGTTACACCCTACAACAGGCAATCTCTATTTGACCAAAGCTTCTACAAATCTTGAAGTGTTCTCCTGGACGCATTCCATGCATTCTTCCAAATGTTAATCCCACTCCCCCTACTTGGAGTATGTCTGCACTACTGCCCCTTCCTATCTCACATGTTTCTGGAGAAAGAGTCTTAGGGGCTTTTGCACCATTATTGGGTAGCAACTAATCTGAAGGGATACCTTAATTCCTTTTGTCAGTAGGCGTGCTCATCGTCTTTGGCAATACTTTCATCCTTCCATAGAAACACGATGTGTTCTCCTCTCCTCTTCTCGCCGAGTTTTAGCTCCCTCAGTAGGTTTATAACTACCAGGGGACTGAGACACAAGACCTTTCAAATTCTACTTATTTCTGCACTGAGAGTTTGTTCCAGAGGAACATGTTTGAGGCCTGGGAGGCTTGACCTGGGCTAGATCCATTGCTCTTTATGCCTTTGGTGGAGATCTACGTGGAGTACAAACGGTTACCTCGGGAGAGGTCTCTTGGCTGACACAATCTTCTCCCTCAGTAAATGCTGCAGAGGGTTAAATACATCATAAACCCAGTGGGGAAGGAGAAAGAAGAGAGGGTTAGCCAAGCTGCTTCTTGTGCAGCACTGCCAAACTGGTTATTTATAGCATCCTGAACCAGAGGCTGCCATTTTCCCTTCTCTAACTCCCTGTGAGGTGAGAGGCATTTTCACTCTCCCCCTGCTCCCTCTTTCATAATTTTGGCAGCTCTTCTCCTTGAACTTGACCAAATGCAGCCAACCTCAACACAGCTGTTTGATAAACAGACAGGGGCAGCAGGCTGGGCTTTGAAGAGGGTTTTGCAGAGCAATAACTGAAGATTTGAATAATGGTGCGCAGTTGGCCGAGGGCTTTTCTTATTTGGAAGGACATCAGGCAAAGTAGGAGTTTGTTAAATAATTAACAAAAATGGAAAGGAGAAAGATGCCAAAACAAACAGGGGCCTTTGAAATGGTGCTCACTTCATGGCCTCTCTTCTAAAGTTCGGTTATACATATGCGTGCACACACACATACTAAAGGAATCACCTCATATGTGCATGTTGAAACAAAGTTGATACCATGGTAAGACTTCTGAGGAAGTATCTTGACAGATCCAGGCAGAGGAGAAAGCATGAAAGCAGTGAGACAAACTGGCTCTTTACCCAGAAATCTGAACATTTCACCCACCCTTTTTGCTGCCACCTTTTGCTACCACATACACAAGCTACAGAAACAAAACATGGTAATAGCAATGAAGATGAGAAAACAGAGAAAAAGATGAGAAAAGGATAAGAGTAAAAAATATTTAAAGTTAGAGGAAAGTGAAAAATATAGAAAAAACTATCTGCTACTACCTGCAAAACCCTATGAAAGATTGCTAAGAGGATTTACAGCCTATCTATGCTTATACAAGTTTCCATCCTCTGATGTGGGGAGTGTTCATGGAAATATAACTTCTTCCAGTGTGATGGACAGCATAAGAATTGTTGTATTTTTTTAGAAATAGAGAGATTCCTTTCTTCACCTGGGCTTTTAGGACTGTACATGGACATTTGTTTAAGAAGAAAGACTGATGCTGTCCAGATGAATCAATACCCACATTCTTGAGCCTCTGGGGCCTCTTAGAGTTCAGTTTTAATTTGCTAAATTGGTCTTTTGGGCTGCACTTTGTCTTGGAGATCTTGCGGTAAGTGAGTTTTAGCTCTGCTCATTTACATGTCATCCCTTAAAGGAGAGAAAGATCTAATAAAAGCTGAAGCTCATGTTAAGCCTAGAGATCCAATGAAAGCTTGTTTTTTAAGCATGCTTGTACATTGCCAGGTCATGTTTTCAGTATTTCAGGAAGAGGGTTTCCATTCTCCCCTCTATAGAGTTTCCCTCTGACCTTGAGCCCTTGCATCAGCAGCTTCTGGCAGACTGCTCTTCCCTCTGCTCAGCTGTAGTTTTTGTCTCTGGGGGCACAGAAGGAATGTAGGGCCGTCCCTTGGCTATTTTTTCGCCTCAGCTTCTAGCACAGAAGATTCTACAAACAATTAGAACAAATGGCTTATGTGAACTCAACAGGGGAGTAATTTTGCACAAAGTGTTTCTGATGGCTTGCAAATAGTCCCTGAATTTCAGTGTCAGTGAGTGCCTCTGGCAATAGGTTAACAAGAATGTTTAATACAGAAGGTTTGTCTTTTTTCATCAAACTAATTGAGTTTGGTTGTTAGCAGTCCCTGCTCTCCACCTACCCAGGGTTGGCCTGAAGTTCAGTCTCCATGATGTGGTCAGCCCCAGGCTCTTTGAAAGGGGTTCTACAGTCACACTGGGGCACTCAAGGTCTGGTTATGATGCAAAGATTTTACTTGGGACCTAGGCTCTGCTCTGGGCTGCACTAAATACTTTCCTTGCTGAGGAAGTGTAGGCACATGTTAATACGCAGTGGGACCTGGGATTAAGCTCTACGCGGGTGAGAGCTATGTGTCTAGGCTCCCATCTGCTTCAAGACATTTAGAGATGTGATCAGACCTTGAAAATGTTTGCGACCCAAGGGCATTTTGGGAGAGCTGTTCCAGCACTGTTTGGACTGGCAGAGAAAATGTAGCATCTGCCGTCTGTGCTGGTGGAATGGGGTTAGGAAAGATTTGTTGGGGGTGGTACTTAACTGAAAGTTTCACCCCTTCCCAGACTTCAGCACTGAGTGTGGGCACAGGTTGTGCTGACAGAAGGCAACCTTTACTGGCACAACAGGTAGTGAAGACCAGACTTAACATTGGCAGGAGAAATCCTAATTTGTGCCAGCAGTGATGATGGTTTATTGGACACTCGTCTCGAAGGAAAGGGATCAGACACCTCTGATTTGCTGAGCCGCTCTCAGATGCTAACCGCTTTTAGTCCCTTTAGATATAAAATGGATTTAATCTGGCAACTTCTGAAGTAAAGCACTCCAAAACCCATTACCTCCTTCTGTTCACAATCCCATCTATAAGCTGTAACTAAAGGTGCCACTAAGAGTGAGAGATCAAACTGGCAACATGCAAGAAGGGGCCATTTCAGAATCATGACAAGTCTGGTAGTGCCATGTTCTTGGATTGCCTCAGTGAATTTGACAGGCCACTAGCAAAAAGCATGCCTAAGTGCTTAGCCTTTCTCCAGGATTTATCCTGGGGGCAATTGCTTTTATCTATAAGGTCCCTGTCTCTGAAAACAAGTTAAGTGAATGTGTCATTTTTTTCCTTTTATCTCTTCTTATTCAATCCACCTCACTACAGTCTAGCAAATGCCTTTTTATGCATTTGAAAAACATCGGGTGCAAGTCTTTGGGACTGCTTTTTTAAGCAGCCTTCCCTTGCAGAGCAGGTGCCATACAGCAAAGAATTTTCAATGTAATTTCTTTTCCCCTTATCACAAGGAAAACTAAGCTCCAGGCATCTGCAGAGTTGGGTATCTGAAATTGCCAAATGTCAAGGTAACTATCTGAACAGAACTTAAAGTTTCTTAATGTCCCTCCTAGTTTATGCAGAGTACAGCATCAAAAGAATCCAATTCTAACTGGTATTAGCATCTGACCTGTATGCTCTGCTGTTATTGAAAATTATCCTGTACCACTTTAAAAATGACCATATGTGCAAGCAACAGAAAACATAGGGTATAGCAATGATAAAGATGTGTGTAGTCCAACTCCTGCCTAGAGGATGTAATAGATGTTTTCTCTAACCTTGTTCTTAAAAAAAAATCTTATAGGTAATTGCTCTAGTCACCTAGCAGAAGAGAAGTGATATACCAATAATTTGCCATGGAAGCGAAGACATATGCAGCAATCCATTGCAAATCATGGTGGAGATGATGGAACAAAATGGCTCACTTTGGGGCTTTGGCTAGTCTAGCAGAGATAATGTAATTATTCAAACATGACCAGCACTTCTATCTAGCAGACAAAGCCTGCAGCACTGGAGTCAGGAGGGCTCGGTTACTCTCCTAGCTCTGGTATTGGCATGCTGCTGGATTCTGGACAAGTTCTGCTTCTCCATTTTTAAAGAAGAAGAAGAGAAAGGACAAAAATGATATGGTTATGGAGAGCTTGGAAATGATATAAAGTGAAAGGAGTTATATGTAAGGACAGTGTAGCTGCTACATAGCACTATCTATGGAAACCCTGTGGTACGTTTGCATAGGCCCAAGCCCATCAGCGTGGACATGGACATAGGCTGACTGTTGGTGAAGAAACTTGTTTGTTGTCTTAAATTGGGCTCAGGTTTTGTCCATATGAATCTGCCCAGATGGGTAGTGGAGGTAATGACTCAATCTACAGTCCATCCCATTAAGAGTTTAGCCCTTCATAAACCCAGCATAGGTTTTTTTTGAGCCTGAGGTACAGCCAACAGAGATATGAAGGACCATAAGCTGTAGGGTGCTTAGATCTGCTCTCAACTCACTTTTCATCCTATGATGAAGACCTAATGTCATTGGGGATGTTTGTCTCAGAGCATCTGCAGGGAACTCCCAGGCATGGATGGGCTGAAGAAATTGCAACAGAAGGTATGTGTGGCTGGGGAGCTGCAGTGCAACCCTTGCCAGACTAGTGTTTCCTCCAGGCCAGTGTGGCTGAATGTGGCTGCAACGTGTTGGGGACCCAGCAGCCAGGCTATCAGTGACCATCTGGTCATCCAGCCTGGGAGTCCAAAGAATCTGTGTGTGGCACACTGCTTCCATGTGGGGCTGCTGGACACAGAAAGCAGCTTGCTCCAGGCAGAGTCATCCAACTGACCATTCAGCACCACTAGGTCTTGGAGCAGGAGTTTCCTCAGAGAACTACCCTGGCTAGGGAAGTTTATCTTATGTTGCTTGCTCTGGATAACCTACTGGCCTGGATTTCAGGCTGGGTGACTGATTTCCCATTGTATTTGTTCTGTCTTGTGCTTTCCTACATGAATGACACTGCAAAAGGTACTTCTTTCTCTTAAATCCCTTTCCAGATTTACGCCCTCCCAGCCCCACAGGCAGGCTGCCTACTCACATTTAAAGGCGTAATACACAAAAACCAGAATTATAGCTGCACAGCCCACACATTCATGTCTACAGGACAAAAATGCATTGGTGGAGTACTGAAGGCAATGCACAACATTTTTCCTTCCTATTTTTTTTTGAGGTGCTGTATGATGAATTGAAGATATGTAAGAACCACAGGAAGTATTTATTTTTAAGTATAGGCTAATGCCATGCATGTTATTTGCATTATATGACAGCTCAATGAACCGCAGTATGAATAAGAAAAGGAAAAAACTAGTGTTTTCCCGACCAGTAAATCTCTCTGTTGCCTTCTCAGGTTTCCTATCAGTGCCACTTTGCATTTCCTTGTGCACCCTGTGGGATTAGTGATGTCAATAGGTAACAGACAGCATCAGAGAAGATTCAGAACTCCATGAGGGCTTGTGAGTAGATATTGACATATTTCCAGGGGAAAACGGGTGGGTGGATGTGGGAGCTGGGAAAGGAGGTGTTGGTCTGGCTGATGTCTTTCCCTTGGTGTACAGCTGGTAATTTAAGCCCATCAAAGTGAACTCAGTTTTGGTATCCCAAAAGATCCCAAGTGGTTGGTCTGTCTGTACAGAGTATAGAGAAACTGAGGTAAGAGTGGCCATCAGTTCTCTCTGCTAGCTAGCCCACAGCAGAAGGCTTCTTGGAAGCCTTCAGCAGCCTAGTGTTATGTAAAGGACCAGGAGGTGAGTTGGCCCTGTGGAGGATAGGCATGTAAAGAAGTAAAAAGTGACCCACAGAAAAGATACAGTGTTTGAAATGAGAAAGAATCACTCATGCTCACCCTATAGGGAGAAGGCCATACACAGAGAGCCAGTCATCACTGCCATTAACCAGAGGGCTAGTTTAGCCTTTACTGTTAAGGCCAGACAACAGTTTCTTCTGCACTCTAAGTTACAGAAAGGATATAACTTCTGGAGAAAACAGATTTCGATGTCCCCACCCTGTTTCTCACCTTTTTCCAGGCAGGGATGAAATCAACATACACCATCCGATACCAGCAAAAGCCATAGCTGTACAAACATGGTTTCTCTGCAGTAAGAGAAGAGGCCCATTTAGATTCAAGCCAGAGTCAACATGACTCATTGGCTAATGCATCCTTCATTGCAGCTCAGAAGGTCACTGTGGGTTCAAATCTCATACTGCGACTTGAACTAGTGCTTCATGCTGTGGGGAAGGGAGGGGAGATGCTGAGGGAGGTGCTTCCTATTGGAGGAGAGAGAGAGATTTTAATCTGAGATCCTTGCTGGCAACTCTTCCAAAGGGGAGCTAATTATACCAGGCCAAATTCATCCCTGATGCAGGTTCCTTTATCTTCAGTGGGGTTGTACTGAGGCTGTCTTTCTTGGTAGTTTCGAGGAGGGTTGTGTGCATTTTCTTTCTTTGTTGTTGTTCTTTGAGTTCTTTTATTCTTTTTTTGCCTTTTTTCTTTTCTTTTTTTCTTTTTCTTTTTTTTTTTTGGGGGGGGGGGGGGGGGACGACCTGGTCTTCTGGCTTATGTCCCTTCTGGCAGCCAAAGATGTTCCAGCAGCCAACGATGTGTGTGTTTGTACGAGCCCTTGCAAAATTGCTACAGAAGCTTCTTCTGGCCTGGCCAAATTACCACTTTGCGACTTTGTAAGCTTCTTTCCTTCACTGTCCTGCAAGGACTGGGGGTAGTGGGGAAAGCAGTCTACCTTCCATCTGTCTGTCTCCCCATTTCCTAGCCATGCAACTCCCTGACACAGATGAACTGATGAGAGAGCTGTATCTGTCCCCCTTTTCTTGCACAGCTAGCTCTTTGCTGCCTTTCTATCAGCAGTTCTGCTTTTAACACTGTTCTCTCCCAATAGACAATGCATGAAGCTGCAGCAGTTTGGGGAACTGTTCACCCCTGGTCATGAGCTCAGCAGGGGACAACGACTGAGCAGGTAGACCTCTCCCTCCAGCCATATTAAACATCTTCCTAGAGCTTGACTAAATGATCTTTCACAAGGTGATGACAGCTGAAGAATACATAAAAGCCAGCCTTCTTCCTCCACAGCCAGCTTCTGACTACTTAAGTCCTTCTTGCCTGATGAAGCAGAAGAAAGTACTCAGAGTCTGGATCAGCTGAGCTGGCAGTGGAGTGTGGTCACCTCTGGGATGAAACCTAGGGCTATGCACAAGGAGGGGAGAAGAGTCCCCATCTCTAAGCGAAACCAATGGCAAATTTAAGGAAAAGTGAATGTAAGTCTTGCCTGAACACAGCTGGAATACCTCTTCACTGGAAAAGGGGCCTCCGTGGGGGTCTTTAATTCCAAAAAGTGCACAGCATCTAATCTTAGGACATCATCTAAAAGATGAGAGAAGAGTGAAAGCTATCAGGGGCTCTGTTTGTGGAAATATGTTGAAGTATGAGGTGAGGTTCCTTACAGACGCAACAGCTGGATATAGAGTAACCAATGAAAAGTATTCAGCCATTAGCTCCTGCTGCTTCTCTCTCCCTTGTGTGCATGGCCCCTTTTAACTATTCACTCTAAATGAGTGAATTGCTTCCTTGATTGCTTTGAATTTTCTTCTGCTTTTTTTAAGTAAACAGGAATTGCTCACTCTCTCTATCAATCACCCACTAACAACCTTAAACCTCTCTGCTGTTTCAAATTGATGGGGGGGGGGGGAAGTCCTCAAAAATATTGTGTTCTTACAACTATTGTGAAAATAGACATCTAGGGTAGAGGGAAGAGAAACCTTCTGAAGGGAAAGTTACAGCAGGGAAAAAAATATTTTTAAACACCAGAGAATCCATCCAAATAACATTATGCACCAGAGTCCACACTCAGTCAGTCCTGGTCTGCTCAGGATGGATTGTTTCTGAATCAGTGGCACAGCGATTGGACTGGTTGCTGCCTGCCTGTCTCATTCTTCATCTTCCTCCTAAAAATCACCATTGTAGGATGAAGGGAGCAGAAATTGTTCAAAAGAGCAATCCCAGGGATTACCATTTTGGGAGAAACCTTGTACCAAACTAGCTGCCAGTTCATTTCAAAGGAAAATGAAATGGGTCAAAGTCATCGATTCTGAGGACCTCTGAATGAGGAGGAGCAAAGCTGGGTCAAGTCATTTGTTTGCAAGCACTTAAAGGTGATGCTGACTGGGCATTTTTAAATCTCCCTTCTGAATCATCAGAATTGAGGTCAGATGGAAAACCTGGTGATGTTAGTGCGAAGAGACACTTGGCAGACTTTGTCCAGGCTTTGGTGTGCTCTCTGGCTCACTATGGTAAGAATCAAGGAAGAACTTTCGCAGGGACTGCTCTGAAAGAGTTAATGTCTTTTATAAGGAAAGCTGCCATCCCTCAAGGTCATTTTATCTCTTAGTTACATGAATTCTAGGAAAGCAAAGATTCCTTCCAAGTGAGTTGCTGGTTTATCCAAGTGATGCTGTTTTACAAAAATTGTTGTAAAAGATCCAGGTTTTCCAGGGTATAGCGCGTGTGTGTGGTGTTTAGATTTAGGCTGCCTGCTGCCAAGCTGCTGACTCCCCTTTCTCTTTCCTTTTTCTTCCTCCCACCCTCTCTCCCCCAAATAATAAGCCTAAGAATAATTAATAAGAATAATAAATAAACAGATGAATGTGAAAACGTTTCCAAAACCTGTTATCCCAAAAGCAATCTCAGTCCAGATGATGCTAGTTTCGCTCAAGCCTTGGAATTGTCGATTCTCATTACTTCCTGGTGTTGAGTGCAGGAGGAGAGAATTTTGATCTCCGTTTTCTAGAATCAAACCCTCTACTTAATGCAGTGGGGAAGTTGAGATGAAATATAGGTCTCAGGGGACTCTCCTTGTGTGAAAGCTTATTACGGCAGTAACAAAACCTTCTAATCGGAACGGATTCTGTTACATGCATGATATTCTGGTCTTGGGTAGAGGAGAGGGGAAGGAGAAAAAGAAGAGAAAAAGATTTAAAGGCCAAAAAAAGAGAGAGAGACTGAGAGAGAGAGAACTGCATTAGTCCCCCGCCCCTCCTTACTGCTTGCATTTGTTGTTTACACAGAACATTTTCTCTTCTGCATTTTGCCAGGGTTCTTCTGAGATGTGTGGGAGTTTTGCTGGGTCAGATTGTTGAATGACAGTGTACAGCAAAACAGAATTTACAAACATGGATGCACCTACAGGAGTGGAAAACAGTTTAGTTTTGCTTGGAATATAGAATCCATATTACAAAAGCAGGAGAGTTTAATAGGCCATCTAAAAACAATATTGAGCTGCAGCTGAAGACAGGGAACCACTTAAAATGTGTCATGTTGTCCAAATCAATAATAAAGTAGCAGACAGAACAGACCCAAAGGCATAGTCCCTGCCCTGATCAAAGTATCTCTGGGTCTGTGCTAATGACATATAACCACTTCACTAAAGTAACTGAGAAATGAATTAGTGCCAAGCCCTAATATAGACACATGCAAGTTGTTTTCTCTTACTCAGCTTCAATGAGTTATAGTGTCTATAAAAGGGATGCAGAGAAAGTGTGAAGGAAGAAAGAGAAAAATATAGAAAGATGAAGTACCTTGCCCAAGTTTGCGGATTAAGTCACAGTTCAGTGCTATGTCCACTGAGCCCCACTGCCTCAGGCCGTCTATTTCTTGCTCCTTGTGATGGCTCAATAGGATGGTGTCCACCCAACAGGTGCTTTTGTGCATCCTACCATGCTATAGATACTCCATGGCAGCATAGTCCAGAGATCATCTCCATCCACCTAGGAGAGCATGGAAAGAGATTGCATCACACAGCAGCTCATTTTAAAAATTGGAGAAAAGATCTGTGAGGTAGACCTTTGGATTCTGAAAGCTTTCCTTCCCGTGATTTGTTGGATGAATTTCTGCTTGCTAGTGGTTAAATAATATGCAGTGGTCACAATACAGGGTGCTGGGGGTTTTTAGTCCTCTTTTACTTGGTTTAAAGTGATGTTAATTTGACTCTTTTCTAGGGAAATTCCACATCTCTCTTCTTTCTATATCTGGACATTTACTTGGGAAAAACATACTACAAACATGCAGCATCTGTGATGTTAAATGCTTCTGGGTTGTAAGTAGGTGAAGAGGAAAGATTCTTCCTTCCTCTTAAGATTTGTATTCCCAGTTGATCCTACTCCTTTGTCTATTGAAGCTCTTCTGGGTATGGAACATCTCCTGATTCACAAAGGTCCTTTGGCTGGCATGAAGCTGGGGAAACAGAAGGAAGCTACTTCCCCAAGTACTACTGTAGCATTGCTAAAATAACAACAGCAAGTGCCCTGGTGTTCAGAAGGAATCCTGCAATTACAATGGTCTGAAGAGATCAGAAATGACCTGATTCTCCCTGCTTCTCATGTGAAATACTCTCTACGTGCTGGGACTTGAAGGAAGGAATCTTATTTTAAGTTCAGCTCTCCCGTGAACAGCTCCCCCTTCTCCCTCCTCTTGTCTCACCTCGTCTTGTCTTGTCTCGTCTCGTCTCGTCTCCTCTCCTGAAGAAATACAGGATGGAGATGATAAAAGTATAGAGACCATTATGAACAGTTTCCCTTTTAAAGCTGCACCATGCTGTGAAATGAAACTCAAATAATGAACGTTTCCAGCACAGCCAGAACACACTCCAAGGTATATTTTTATCTCCATGGTGTCAGAGATTAACTGTACATTTGTCTTAACGGTATCACCCTTTAGTGTTAATGGAAGCTATGCGTGTAAATCTCCTCCAAATGAGAATACACTTTGAATGATTGCAATAAATCAGAGTAAATGGAAGACCCCTGCAGGCCAAATTCATCCCCAGAGCAACTCCTGAAGCTTTTAGGAAGCTTATGCCAAGCAGACACTGTAGTACAGCAAAGGACAAATGCAATAAATCATGTCACCTGCTTTATGATTTCAAGGTAGTCATGATGATGAGACTTCTAATGGAAATAGGGCAAGTTTTACTTTAAAAATTACTTGCAATAGAAAAACATCACTGTGCTTTGTCATTTTGGGGTCTCTGTGGTACACACAGGAGCAGACTCATTTATTTTTTCTTGAAGCAGGTTTTTTTCTTGACATATTTATAGTTTATAAATGTATATTCTTTCTAGTCTACGTTCCTCTACAAATAGAAAGTTAGAATAATTATGAAGATATTAAACAAGCAATGGTATCAGAGAAAGTATCAAGCAAGCGATGTCTAGTGGAGAAGGAAAAATACATTTATTTTCAGTTGCTTAGATCTGTTTGGACTGATGAAATTTTGTGAACATGTGTCCATTTTAAATGTGAAATCTATTAAACTTCTTTTAGCAACAACTTCAATTCCTTTCTCCAAGAAATACAGGGAAGAAAGACATAAAAATAGAGACACAGTGTTCTCAAGTCTGTTAGGTAGAAATAACTATCATACAATACAAAATATTATGTAAAGTCTTTTATGCTTTATTTAGGCACTGCAGAAGTAAAAGATGGACAAATCGTTGTCCTTATCTAATTTGCAGGTCATTTTTTAGGTGAGGGACAATGCAAATGGAATAGTTTTTTTTTTTTTTTTTTTTTTTTTTTAAAAAAAAGGTTTCTTCTTACAAAAGCTCTGCAAAACTTATTTGGCCAACTTAACTAGATGAAGTGGAGACCCCTATATTAAAAGCATTTTTTTGTATGCATGTTTTCTTTCAAATCCCTTTCTTCTGGTAGATAGGAATGGGACTTGGAAATCAGTTTTCAGATCTAGTTTTCTGTTGAGTTGTCCTTCAATATAACTGTAAGATTAAATTATTTAGATCTGACCTACTACTTTGAGTTAAATAGAAGTCCCTCCCTCCAATATCTATTTCTGGAACTCAAAAATGTTTTGTTATTTTGTAGTTGTTTCTGTTCTCCTTCTTGACTCCCCTAGTACAACCAAAGCTGAAAGACCAAGAGCTAAGAATGAAAAGGGGCAGTTCTTGGCCAAAATGACAATCAGAAAATACTGGAATTGTCCTGAGACTTATTAAATTTCTGATCTGCTTGTGCAATGTGAGAGGATCATAAAAGTCAGCTGGGAATTTGAGAGGGACCTGCATCTAAATAGAAATAAGTTGACCCAGAAATCAAACCAGGCAATTGCTGTTAGTATCTCTCCATTGACTTCAGCGGTGCTGACCTGAAAAAAAATGGACTTACAAAAAACACTGAATAACCCAAGACCTTGGGGACAAAGCCAGGAGAGTGAACAAATGGGGCTTTTTTTGTCCTGTCCTCTGAGGAGGGTATGCAGCTAAAGAGCAGCTCTTCCATTCTGCCCTCCCCGCTTTCAGCTTGCAGTCCCACCTGTTATGAGCCAGGAGTAATCAGAGAGACGAATGGCACAAGCGGTATTTTTACAGGATGAACCAACCAGGTCAGCTGGAGGCCTGCTGTAACCCAATATCAAGTTGTGACTGCAGACAGGCATTATGCAAGGCTTGGGGGAGGAAGGTGGTGAAGGATGGGTGAAAGGAAAGCATGGCAGTCTCAAAGGAGGCAGAACTTAGCTTAGGAGATTTCTATTTCCCTGTGGTGCCCCTGAAAAATGAATAGTGGAGATTGTTGATGAAATGTGTGAGCCAGGGCTTGTTTAAGGGGGAGGATAGGGGAAAAAGGTGGGGCAGGAACAGGGGCAATGGGAACACCACTCAAATGAACAAAGAACACGTGTGTGCAGGCAGTTCATGCACAGTCCACATGGGAAGGGGATCACCAAGAGATATCTGTTTCTTTCATTCACCTGTTTCTCTTTATCTCCTTTTGTGTATAGTAAATAGAAACCCATATCGCTTCAAACTTCACCCCCTCCTTCCTGGTACCACTATCACTCCGTCAGCCCATTTCTCCCAGGGAAGCCTATTGTCTGAGCATTCAGTCCCCCTGTGCCTCTCATGCAGAAGCAGAGACTTGCTGCTGGAGGGGCTGCCTGGGGAAAAAACACCTGCAAGGAGCCACAGCTGTGGTGGGAGCTGCTCTCCTAATGCTCTGTTTAGGATTACAGCACTCCAGAGCATCACATTACCCCAGTGGCTGCACTGAAACTTGGTATTAATTCACATTAGCAAGGATCAGATTTAGCATGTTGGGAGGGGGAGGACTGTTATTATTGTTTCTGAAACTGCTGGAGCAAACTCCTAGGGCTGGCCTTTTGTTAATCCTGGCAGTGGGCAGAGGATCTGCTCTGTTCCTGCATGCCACTGGCCACTAACCCTGTGTCCTCTTGCATGAATGACTCTAAACACAGCAAGTCTCTTTCATGATGGAATTATATACTTATTTATTTTTTTTATGATGTACCAAAGTTAATAAATTTTAAAGAAAATTTCTGGATGTCTTGGAATATCTTTGGATTGCACCGCAACAGAATAGGATCTTCCAGTACTGGTAGGGCAGTTACAACGTGGTGGAAAATATCTCTTCTGCATGCCCATGATGGATTGTCCCAAGATGAGAAAGAGAGAAAGAGGGTCTAAGCAGGAAAAACAACAAAGACTTGGAACGTAACTGTGTAAGGAGGGTATCCAGTCTTTTTTGCTGGACAGTTTTAGGAATATCTGTCAGGTATGTCTGATCTTATCTTTGGATAGGAACATGGCTATACGCCCTTCAATCTTATTTTTCTTGCAGCCGTTATGAGAGCGAGGTGGAGTTACTTTCCTCATCTGAAAACCTCTATTAGGATACTTTTATTCCTCTTTCCTTCCCACACATCCCCTTCTTTACTGGATGTTGCTGAGGCTGTTTCCATCTAAGGTGAATTGGGATTCCCCAGGCTATGCGTTGCACCAAGAGTGATGTGTTAAGTCATCTCTCACTGGCCTCATGATACTATCCTGTTATTTTTCCAAGACAGGGGTCATTCCACATATGTAAAATAGACCCCTGATTTTAGCTGGTGATTCTTGAATCCAACAGAACATAAATATTGATATAACAATCACTGTTTGGTGATGGTGTTAAATATCACCTGTATACCACAAGGCCCTTGTAAAGCCTTGGAATGAATATAAAAAAGGAAGTGAAAAAGGGATTTGAACTGAAGCCTTCATAGGCTGCAAATGCCAAATATGTTATTTTTAGATATAGTTTCAGAATTATCAAAATAGACCATTAATATCTACTATGCTACAAAATTCAGAAAATAGCAATGTTTAGCTAGAGATGAGTGGACTAAAACAACGAGGCAGTGATTAGACACAAGGTCTGGTGCTGTATGCAGTATCAGGGCTGAAGAATGAGGACCAGCTCTAGACTAGATGAGGTCATCATCTACTGACCTTCGAATGACATTTCTTTCTGTAGAGGAGAGAATACTTCTGACATATGTTAGAATGTTAATCCAGTGCATGGAAATCTTCTATAGATGATCCAGATTTGTAAAGCCAGAAAATGACTTCTGAATACTGGGTTTCACTTCTTATACAAACATGGGCCATAAAATGTCAGCTTATTACTTCTTTACTAAGCCTGAATGTTTCATTCCAGAAAAGCAGCTTCTTTCGAAAGTGTCAGAAGATAGGAAACCAAGTGTTTCATGTGGTATTTTATTCCATTTTACCTGGTGAACCCTGATTCCATTCCCCAGCCTCCTCAGTGTGATCCCACGTCACCCCAATGCAAACTGCGTGCACTACAAGAGAAGGTTTATCTTCAAAGGTCTTACTGACATCTCAAGATCAAAGTACAGCAAGGTACACAACCTTATTTCGTATGAGTCATTGCCACTCTCAGATGGCAAGCATTGCCGGTAGCTTCATAATCAGGCAATCTGGGACCATATTTAGGGCATTACAATGACCAACTGTCAGAGCCTGACTCCCTCTGGAATCAGTGGAGAAAAGTAGCTGTTACATATATGTTAGGGCATCTGTTGCAGGGAGTCTGGATACAGCTCTTGATCTTTATTCCTCTGCAGGGTCTCCTGAGCCATCTATTCTTTGCTGGTGCTGTGTTTTTAGCATTATTGCTTTCTCTCTGGTCTCTGACACTCAAATTTATTGATGTTCATTTTAATTCTCCCTGGAGGAAAAGAAAATAATAAATCCTGCCTTCAATATGCACACGTGTTTTTCTGCAGGCTCCCAGGTTTACACTCTTGTATGTGCAATCTGAGGGCAGGGCTCTGCCAAACTGATTTCTCTCTTCAGTGTGTTATCACTCTCTGGACAACATGACTTCATACAGGACAACATTAAAGGGCTCTTGCCAGAGTTACAGCACATCTTCTCAAAGGCCAGTCTGTCCAGGAAAATCCAGCTATTTCTGAAAATCCCTGGAAGTAATTAAAAGACACCAGGAAAATCCAAGAAGTTAGAGAAGTGTGTTGGGGCTATCCAGGCGTAATCTTCTAACCTGGGCTTGGATACAACACCTAGAAACAATGTGTAATTCCTATCTACCCTGCTATTCTGTGGATCTAGGTTTCTGTGCACAATAAGTGTTTGGAGGGCAAAGAAAAGCCCGAGAGGAAAGGCTTAGTCAGTAGTGGGGAGTAATTTTTTCTCAGACAAGGTCAGATGCAACCGGCCTTTAAATCATCCTGCTTGCAGATTTTGACATGTTTGTGAGAACAGAAAGTATTCCCAAGACAGGAGAGGAGATTCAGCAGAAAGCACAGAGGGAGCTCTTCCGATGAGATATAACTGCAGCCTTAATTGCTCCTGATCATTTAAGATCACTTGGCATTTCTACAAGAGGAAGTGATGATAGACCAGTGTCTGAATAGGATTCTCATTAGGCCAGTTACTTTCCTTGTGCTTTAATTTTCTGATTTCATTGTCAACTGCAGCAGAAGCTTTTTTTTTTTTTTTTTTTTTTTTTTTTTTTTTTTTTTTTTTTCCCTGAGCACTGTGCTATAACATAGCTACTTATTCTTCTCCCTAAATTTTGTCAGGGAGTAAATATCTCCCCAATATGCCACTTGGCTGGATTTGCTCAGAATGAAAGGTATTGATATTTTATGGCATACCAAGCAATACAAACAAAGCAAACAAAAAGGAACTTCTCTAAGAGACAATATGGGAAATAACCTACTGCCGAAATAGTGAGCATCATCTAAAAATGGAAAACAAACAAAATGAATTCAATTTATTATTTTCATTAGGACATACACAATCAAGTAAGTTGCCTGACTCTGTCACTACACCATAGAAAATGCCACATCTGTGTAAGTGATGAAATTTCATAACCTTTCACTCCCATATAACCTTGCTTGATTTTGACACTTGTGACTTATGATAGGTTAAGAGGTCAACTGTGTAGCATGAGTATTGTTTCAATCATGCTGCTTCCTCTGGTGAATTACCTTAGCAAGGGCTTGGTCACAGTTATCTGTGCAACAAAGAAATATTGTAGTAGAAGTTGTAGCATGCTAGGATAGTTACTGTGGCAATGCAGTTAAAATGCCTGAGAGAGAGATTTTCATTGTCGAAAAGTCTACATAATAAAGTTTAATGTAGTCTCTGGGACACATTTTTTTCCTTAGCATTTATGAGCAGAGCCTGGTGAGTGATACATATTTTGGTCTGGTCATCAAAATGGAAAATCAGAAGGCAGAGGGGGACCCTCTACCAAAACAATGATCTTCTGAGTTTTTGGATAAAAAGAAAAGATTGATTCTGAATCAGAATGAAATTTTTCATTTCACCGAAACTGAAAATCTTTTCACACTTTTGAGTTACTTAGACCTTTGAACAGTTTTTTCTTCTGATGCTTTTAAATGTATATATATTTTTACTTGCAAAGTGGCATTTCAAAACATCCCTAGAAGTTCTGCTTTGAAAATGTCTGAGAGCTTTTGGAAGGTGTGAACATCAATAGGTTCTTTGACCAAAACTTTTCAGCATGCTTAGCCCAGTTTGGTGATCTCTTTAGTCCCTCCTTAAAATCAGCTTTTGGCAGATTCACTGTTATTAATAATAATAATAATAACTATAATATCATCACCCAGCTGTGCTTAGAAGGCTTGGGAACCAGTCCCAGATCTGCTATGACAAATCTTTTCAACTCTCTGGGCTTCTATTTCACCTCCCACACTTTGGCTCTCTTATCTAGTTAGATTTAAAGTAGTAGGGTCAGGAACTCTTACATGCTTAGTCTGTTATTTCTACACTTTTGCCTGGATTACTGTTTGAGCTGTAATATCATGAGTGGTGGATTTTCTGCTCTATGCCCTCAGTCTATCAGAGAGAAGATAGACATGCTGCCTCCTAAGACAGCTCATTCCACTTCAGAAGGGTATTGAGGGAGCAAAATCAAACAGGAAAAGTTTCTATTTGTACTCTATATGCAGAGATTGCATTCTTAGGATCAGGAGTGAGTGAAACCGAACTGTGACTTATGGGCCTTGCAGTCAGTCTTTGCTCAGGTGTGGTTAATTTGTGTGTGGAATAAATTAGCTGCAACAACAGAATCTCCATCGAAATACCTGTTATATGCAAGACCAGCAAGGATCTAAGGAGGCTGAATGCAAATATGAGAAATAAAACTGAGCAAACAAGAATGAAAATGGGGCCTCTATTCTCCTGAATGCCTATTTTGAGAGACTTTATTACATGACAGTACATCATTGGATGGGGATAGGAACCACCTCCATAATTTACTAGAGTCTGTCTCCATGCTCCTACCTAGGAAATAGGTTGAGGAAGGAGTTATATATGAGAGGGAAACAGTATTAAACAGTTCATGGAGTATTATAGCCAGCTTGAGAGCCAGCACTTGCAGCCCACAGAAGAGCTGGTAGTGAATCAACATACTTTGGAGGCAAAATGCTACGCAGAAAGGACTCTAAGAAGCCGTCTAATAGTTCAGTTTCTTCCTGCATCTTGACGTATAGGACTTTGTGTATGTCCTTAGTAAAACTAGTAGGACTGCATCAAAAGATACCTTGAGTGCTCTATCTCCTTCCTCCATACTGCTTGATGACATGTTTGCTCAAGCAGCATGGTCATGCTCCATAACTCTGGAACTGGGTGCCTCAGAAAGAACCTGCAAGAAGGTTACACAGAGCAGGAAAGTCTGGGTACTGTGATAGGCAGCAAGGTCTGCTTGTCCTGGTTTCATTTTTTTTTCTTGATTGTGCTTCCCCCAAAATAGGATTAAAAAGATGTTTTTTGATGACAGATCATGTGGACAGTCCATTTCAATGGGTTCTATAACTTATTCTAGCTGCCTGAAGCAATGACTTCTGAATCCTGCTTCTCATATTGCCTTGGAAGCTCTGGACTCTTAAAATGAACAGAGCTCATTTACTGATCTTCAGAGCTAGCGTTGTGGGGAAGAAAGGAGAGGGGCTGCCTCTCCAGAAAGGTTGCTGTCTGGAAATGGAAGCAGGTTCACTGTGGTGTGAACAAAGGCCTCCAGGCATACCAGAGAGCATCTGCTCACCAGCTGATGGTAGTGCACCTGCTGAACAAGTGCAGCTGGTGCTATACCCCTCCTTACCCCTGCTTTCTGCAGAGCCAAGACTTGATTATCCGCACTTCCCCCGGTGGCATTGCCAGATGCCAATCCTAGCACACAGGAGAAACACTTTAAAGGAAGAAGAGCAGCTGCTGTGGGCTCTGTTGTGATGTGACAGTTAAATCAGAGAGAGGCTGGTTCTAGCAGAGGGCTGCGCTGTGAGTTTTCATGGGTTGTTTGTCCTGATGAAGAAGTTTGGGAAACCAAGCCTTGGTTAAAGCATCTGTGTCCATGCCGAAGCCTAGATCTAAATCCTAATGTGCCGGACGGTGACTGTTTTCTTAATTGTTGAAATATTTCTCCTGAGACTGGTCACTAGGCCTAGCTTTGAAAGTATGATTTTGAGTTGGAGAAAACTCCTTTGTGGGTTTTGTGTGGAGTGACTGAAACTTGCTACTGGTTCATTTCAGTTATGTCCACCGAACCGTAACTCACTACTACATACAAGTTCAGCAGGAACATTCCCAAAACTCCCGTAGAAGAAATTTACGGTTGCTCAACACTCTGTTACTGGCGGCCACAACAGTGTGCACTCCACATGTCTTTGTAATCACTTAATGACTCATTTCCTTAATCTTTCATTTCCTATAGCCTTATTACAAGCAATTCATAAACCCAGATCCATAGCTGTTCCCTGGCTGTAGTCAGGAAGCACCGAACTCACTCTGTATCTGGTTGGTTGGCTGAAATACCCCTCTCTATTCCCCTCTGAAACTTTCCACTGGACCCTGTCTTTTGCTGCAGTGACACCTACTGATGAGGTAAGAGTGCATTAACTATACATTCCCTTGCTGCCAAACCCAGCCAGCAACCACTTCCTGGCTCTAACCAGATGTTTCTGCTCTTCTGGAGCAAATTTCACACTACACCAGGAGATATTTTGCACAGTTTTGGCTTTAATAAGTCAGTAGCCAGCAGCCCTGAACAAAGATCAGTGCAACAGGAGAAAAAGGCTCTTCCTGTCTAGGCTTCTCCTTTAATCCTGAGTGAGCCATCATCCAGCTGATGGCCTTGGAAAGCAAGACTTGCAAGCCAGTGTTCCCTGGGATGTTGTGTGATGTTGACATGGAAATCATCAGAAGAACAGCCAGCAGGTCTTTGCTTTCATCTATTTGTTCTTCTTTGTGAAGAAATCATAATCACTGACAGGAAAGCATACTCTTGATACCTCCTCATAATGTCTTACGGTGATCCAAACACAGGGAACGACTGAGAAATCAGCCTAAACTGCACTGAAAGATGTAGCCATACCAAGGATATCTCTTTTATTGAAACATATTTTCCTTCCAAACCTCAGTATTTTCCCTAAAGAGCACTTTAGACAAGTTCATCTTTAGCTAAAGCACTATAAAAACATCTTCAGCACCTTAAGAAGAGATGGGATGAGGTCAGGACTCCAGCAGGGTGAGAGAAGAGTCAAGGAGAGGAGGAAGGGAATAAAGACAGATCTCACTGCAGAACTTGGCTTTAACTCACTTGGACATTTAGAGGGTAAAATGATCAGCAATGAAGATAGGCTAGGCTAGGTTAGGCTAGGCAGAGTTGTCAGTACATTGCCCAGTTTCTCCCCTGCTTTAGGATCCCATTGGACATACAGTGTTGATTTGCATCTTTGTACAAATCAGGCCAGTAAGTCAGGGCCAATGGATAAGATCTGTGAAAGAGCACCACAAAACCATGAGCTCTGGGTCTGTCTGTGAAAGAAAGTGCTACAGGAATTGAAAGAAGGCTTTGGGAGATAACAGATATGCACAAGAGAAGGGCAATGGAGAGACATTATCTTGCACTAGAAAATGTTCTGGGTGATTTTCTGACCATTACTTTGTAGGATCTGAGTGCCTGTATGGAACTTCCTCTTGTCACCCTGATGCAGGAACAATGATGGTCTTCCACTTCATCACCACTGCCTGGATAGGACAAAGGCACTAAGAAGCTAAATGATTTACCCAATGTCTCTGGAGAAGCCTGTTGAGAGGCAGCAAAATAAAGCAGAGGCCTGCATGCAGCCTACACTATGGTTTTCCCCGGTGGGTCCTGGTAACAGAAGACTTCAGTTATCTATCTCTCTGATAGGGTTGTAACATGTTAAGTACTATACATAGTACTTCCTTCTAGATTGATCCTGCACGTTTCTGTTGCCTGCCTTTTATCTAAGTTCAGAGTCTGCTGGACACAGGGACAAGAGTTTGAATTCTCATTGTTTTGTAATCATGACTTGTCCCGTAGGACCCTTCTGAAAAGATGTCCTATGTAGAGCATTTGAAGGCATGAGGTGCTACTAAAAGATGGAGCTTATGTGGACAAATCTTTTCATGCTGGATGATGGCAGGAAAGTATATGTTGAGGGGAATGGGGTCAGCAGTTTGAAAAGCTCATCAGCTTTTTGCAATATTTTATCATGCCTGATGGGGACAAGAGTGATGGACAATGGCAATGAGTTTCCACAGAGCCCACAAACACAGGCAGCAAAATCCTTCACAGAATCCAGGTTTGTCCCAAGTAAATCAGAAGTATTAGAGTTCAGGGGAACACGGAGATACCCTCAGAGTGGTGCATAGACAGACAGATGACTGAGTAGCTTTCTAGTGTCTCGTTTGTTAGAATAATGCAACAAGACGGATCATGTAACACAAAAACCTTATCTGACTCCCCTTATACACAACCTGACCTGGTACTACAAAGAGATTCAGTGTTTCCAGCTGAGAAAACGCAGTGTTCACACTGAGATCTTGTAGCCCCCCAGTGCAGGAACCCATGCCATTGCAACAGATTATCTGTGATTCCCAGTTTTTGCAGGCACAAGAGGTCAGTGCCACAGCGCCTCTAGGGAATGTGACTTTTCAGCTGTCTCACTATCCCCAGTAAACTTTAACCTTTGTGCAATCTACTATCAAAGAACTAATTATTTCCAACACTCATATATTTTCCTCCATAGTGGCATATGGTTGCCAGGGGCAAGACATCATGCTAATCAATGCAATAATTCAAGGAAGGGCGGCCAGGGGCTGTCATTATCAGGAGCTGCTCTGAGTTCTATTTCTGCCTCTCAGCTATGAACATGGACTCAGCCATGCCTGCTCCTTCCTTCCTTCTTCCCCTAGTCTCTGAGCTGGTCCTCTCCTGATGTAAATTGTATGTAGAAATCAATGGAGATATACCAGTGCACTAGTATCTCTTGTCACATTCAAGTTTCCCTATCACCCACCTCTTAATAGAGGCATCATTATCTGGTACTTATTTCTCTTTCTATTTCTCAGTACCCGGAATTAGCTCCCTTCTGACTCTAGATATCTTTCTGGAGCCATTGGAAAAGCAACATCAGGAAAGGATTGGTGCCTTAGGGGGTTGTGGGAGAAATGAGGAGGCCGCAAGCCCCATGAGACAGACCCATGCAAATATCCCACAACTCCCCAGTGTCCAGAGCCATGGTTTGACCCCCCTACCTGCTGCACCCCTAGCCACCACCAAATGCTGTGAGATCTCAGCACCTGATCCTGTAGAAAGAACTGCCAGACCAAAAGTCCATCTAGGCAAGGATCCTGCTTTCAACCGCAGGTGTAAGAAGCTGCCTGTCATTTTCCTACCATAAAATGCAGTTAATACACAAGCAAATACATTGTCACAAAGTGCTGAGAACTTAGTTAACTGGGGCCACCAAAATCCTGAAGCGAAAGAGAGAACACACTTTCCAGCTGGTCTGAGTATTAGCCTAGCCCCAGGATGTCTGAATATATATACCTCAAGCTTTACCTGAGCCCAGATGGATTAGAGGTTCAGTTTCAAGCGGCACAGAGAGATGCACTTCCCGAGGCTAATATGGTACCACTACATGACCTCAAATGATACAAGTTGATGAGAACCTACCTTGTCAACTCCTGAGAGGAGATGTTTTACAGATGTTTTAATATGGTTTAATAACATTAACTGTTTTGTCACTAAGTCTCAAAGGCTTTTTTGAGTGACTAGTGTGGAGTGATACTTGAATGCACTGGAAATTCATTCATCCCCTGCAGACAGGTGGGGTTAATTCAGACTCTAGTAGAAATCTGAGGCAGGAAGGGGGAAAGAGAATAAACACATGGAAGAAATGGATGTTTAAAGGCTGACTGCAGAGCTGAAGTGGACAGGTAGACTTATGCTTCAATATCTCTTTTTTTCCCTGCAAGTGTTCCAGATTTTTTTGTTGCAAACTAAAAACACCTGCAAAGGGCCTGCAAGCTTCAAATCCCACTTGTACTGCATGGAAGCAGTTGCTACACTTTAAAAGAGCTCAGGGTTATTCAGTGCACATTACAGGCGGCAAGTCGTCTGAAATTTAACCTTAATCACTGTGGGTAATCAGTGAATAGGGCTCCATTCAGGCTACAAAAGCAAACACAGAAGAATCTGAAAATACTGAAGCTTCTTAAAGAGAAAAAATCTGAGTTAGGGATGTTCTTGGCTAAGCCAAAAACATCATATTTCATTAAAAGACCAAGTGCTCAGATTATACACTGCTCAAACATGCTTAGGTGAGAAGTGTCTTTGTCTTTCAAAGTGGGATACAAATACTTCCATCTTTCTGCTTTCAGACGGAAGAGGCAATTTCAACCTGAATAAGTCTGATTTTAGATGAACAAAGAAGCCAAATCCTTTTTCCAAAAAGAATCATCAAATATGAGAGAAGAATATCAAAACACTACAATTAAGACGCCTGCTTGTCTCCTTCAATATTAGTGTCTTTAGAGAGAGTTATTGTATGCAGAAGAGAAAAGCATTATTTCATAGAATCATAGAATCAGTAAGGTTGGAAGGGACCTCTGGAGATCATCTAGTCCAACCCTTACCAGTACTTTCAAAAAATGGTGGAGAAAGCTAGAGATAGGAGTGTGTCTTTTGCAATTGGAGCCCAGGGCAGATAGAAAAGACATGGTCTGCCTTGATTTTTTTTTTCTTTCCAATGGAAAGATGCTAATGGAGGGACTGAAAAAGACTCCTTGTACCTAAGGGGAAAATCGAAGTTAAACTCTATCTGAACTCTCTGAAATGGAGGGAAAAGGGAAGTCTTTTACTATCAGGATACATGACTCTGAGCATTCAAGAGCAACTCTTGAACCACAGCTAAAGTGTATTTCCACCAGTGGCATGCCTGTGTTAGCACAGGGCCCGTTGGGTAGCCTGAACCTCCAGCCACTAAGGGAAATGGGCTACTAATCCTGACCTGTACCATCTTATCTCTCTAGATGCATAGCCTAGTTCCTCCAAGGTCATAGGGGATCCCTGTGGAACTCTTGTCACATCTTACCAAAAAGGCATCACTGGTGCTCTTCATTCTCCAGCTTTCTGATGCAGTTTGTGCATGTTTTGTGGCTCCTGCATGTGTGAAGATTTGGGTACATGGCTCAGAAGATCAGGAAAGTTGGCCATAGATGATTTATGTTTAAAAGCTTTGAAGCACCCTTTTCTATACCTGCCCCATATGTCTTTGTCCTGCATTAATTCTACTTCATTAATTGCTTTGCTTTAGCTGGAAGCCTAAGGAAGAAAGAAACAAGTGAAGCACTTCCCATGGAAGCAACAAGTATGTCAAGTTGCCCATAAAATGGGTCATTTGTCTTACTCTCAGATTTAGAGAAAGTCAGTGAGCACATTCTGTCAAGTGCTGAGGTCTCTGCAGGGACTGAGTCCCTCCTGATTAGCTCACTTCCCAAGAACTTGTATCCTGGCTGGATGCAACCTTCAGACCACGCAGGAGTGAAACTGTTGAAAGGAGGAGGTGTGTGAGGGGGATGTGTTTCTTGCATTGTTTCAGGGCAAAGTCATAAATCTCCACACATTAAGATCTTCCATATGCTGCTTTTTCAATATCAGCTTGTCACCTCAAGCTGTCTGACATGCACTGTTGGATGGGTCTGCTCTGCTCTCCAAGTTTCATTCACATCCCACCCAGACTCCAAAAAAGGTTGAAAAGAACAGTGGAAAAGGCAACACAGAAGGGAAAAAACATGTTGCCCTTGCAAAAGACAGCAGTTTAGGGTATCAATATTTTCCAGAATTGCATCCTATTGACTCATTTTCATCCAGCTCAGTGGCACAGCCTGCAAATCAGCATTAGGGATGAAACACTGCCATAAGAAGAATGACCTAAAATCAAATCAAAACCAGATTATTTTGCTGTGTTTTTAAAGCAGTCAACTACTACCTTCCCCAGCTCCCCCAAATTTCCTTAGACATCTAGCATCCACCTAAGACTTAGAGATTTCTGACTTCATTCACAAAAAAAGATACTTCGGAGTTCAGCAAGGCAGCTAGCATGTAGCAGATGTATTATCAGAGTATTTATTTTTTAGGTGGACAATATGAGTATGCATAGGTCTAAACTATTCTGTTTTTACTGTGATATATCCTTTGGTCTCTACGAATGCTCAGATATGAAAGTTATTGAAGTGGGAGGAAATAGAGCCAGCAATGGGAGAAAAGCAACATTGCAAACTTGAGGTGGGCCATGGGTTCATCTCAAATCCTGGCATAGGTCTCAGAAGGTTGCCAAGTTCATATCTGAAGCTCAGCTTTGCAGATGTTTCTGTTCTTTATGGGATGCACAGAATTGCCAAATACTGGATGCTAAAATTGGCATTGGTTCTGCTTCAGGATCCCACTCCACAGCTTGAGTTCCTCTAAGCTCTTGGGTTTGGGGGATGTGACTATTGGAGATGCAAATACCTAATTGTTTATGAGCAGTGGGCACCATCAGAACAAATATTTTTTTCTCTGCTTTTTCCAATGTTCTGATTTTCTAAAAAAGATGTTTAAAATGAGCAATTACAGTTGTAGGACTTATTTCCACATGATATTTTAAAGTCCAAGAAAGAAGTGGGTTAAAAAATAGGTAAGAAAAATTCATGGAATATGGGTCCACTGGTAACTAAAAAATACAATAGTCTGAATCCAACCTCCAATTTGACAGGTCTCTAAACAGCTGGTTTCTGAGAGGACATTATAGGGAAGGATAACCCTGTACCTGTCTTGGTTTTATACTGTCCCTGCGGTACACATTTACTACTGTGGGAGTAGACACATTGGAGATGCATTGGAGACACTGCTGATAGAGAGAGATCTGGGAGAGATGGCTTGTCTTATCTAGTAATAACAGATTGGATATCACTTCAGGGATGAATCTGTATTACAAAGCCGGTACCTCAATTGCATGGGCCAGATATTTAATGAAGATTTTCCCAGCTCCACTTTCTATGCAATTTGGAGGGAAACAGGGCAGAAAAGAGAAATATGTCTCGTTTTCCCCTTTAAAAAGTCCTCCCAGAAGAGGCATCATTCAAACTGGAGGTTAGTCCAGTTCAATCTGGAAAGTTAATTTTTTCTTTCCTCCAGATAGCTATATTTAGGCTTATGGGTAGGCCAAACAACCATGGCCTTCTGTGTGGTTTTGTTATCTTGGTATTTGCAGGCAACACTGCTGTGTTATCTGAGAACTTGCAGCTCCTGCAACTAGATCCATCTGTGAAAGTGGTGATGAGCAATAATTAATGGGAATAGGAGGGGGCTGGGCTGCAGTGACCCAACAGTCTCTTCTAGCTCCCTGTGGCTTTGTTCAAATCCAGCTAAGGAATTTCCTTGCCTACTACATTACTAGTCAGAGATACAGATCCCTGCGTATCAGGGTGCAACACAAGATTTGTCTACAGGTACAAGGCCATGGACATATATGTCAAATCCTTTTGTACATGGAGGGCTCATTTTTCTGGGATGATGCAGGTTCTGCATTCTCCTCAGCCCTTGGCCTCTGCCAGCTACCAATGGGAAGAAAAGAAAAAAAACAAAAATCTTTTACTTTGCTCCACTTGGCCTTAGCCCACCAACCCCTTCCACATAGAGTTAAGACCAGCTGTCAAGCACTAGTGGATTTTATTTCCTTTCCATGATCATTCCTGTGCTGAAGCTGAACTGATAACCTTAGAAACTGTCTTTTAGGGCTGGCTGTGGACCAAGAATGTAATTTCACAAAGAAGTGCTGAGGTTTCAGAAACAAGGTTTCACTCCAATGTGGAATGAAGCTGGGACATTTTAAATGCTGTCAAGAGACAGTGCGTGCCCTTGCTGCCTCTGGCCCCTCCTCAAATTCCCCACCTTTCTCCTGGAGAGCATGAGAAACAGCAGTTGGGATGGCTCTGGAGCTGGTTCTCTCTTGCTGTTAAAATCTGCACACTCAGAAATTGATTTGATTTTGGGGTAAATGGTTAAAAAGTAAAATAGATGAAAAGCAATCCAATTTCCTGCATCCCAGGGCAGAGGTTTTCATTTTCTGGATCAGCATGGTGACCATCCAGCAAAATCTGCCTTTGGTAACAGGGGTGAGCGTGAGGGAGTTCTCCCCAAGGAAGTTACCAGCTAAACTGCATTAGTTGTCTCCAGCCCTTTAAACTCATCTCATTCCTATGCCACAGACTCTTGTCTCCTCTGCTGCCCCAAACACTGAGTTCACTCTTTATGTGGCCTTGTCCAAGTGAGGGGCAGAGCCATCTAGCAGGAAGCTAGCAGCCAGTGGACAGGGAGCTCTTAAAAGGGCAGTAAGGAGAGATGGCTCTGGTTTGCACACAGAAAACTGGTGATACTCAGACAGAATCTGAGGCTGAACCTCCCCGCTTCAAATTAGCATCTACCATCCTTCTTCTTCTGACTAGAGCTGCTACTGTGGGTAAGAGACACTTTTTTTCTGAAGCCAATACATTTCTATGAAGATTTTCTGTTTTGATAACAGCAAATAACAACCAAATTGTCAAAAAACTTGAACAAACTCCACTGTCAATCATGACAAGAAGGTTCTATTAGTTCCCTGGCAGTTAATGCTGCCAAAAAATACCCACCCTGATGATCAGTTAGTAACACGGCCAATTGGATCCTGTTACAAAAGACTGGACTGAGCTGCAACTCAGCCTAACAATGAAGAGCCTTTTTTAATGCTAATATGCTTCCAGGAAACATTCTGGAAATCCACAGCTATGCCATATTGCTCTAAGACTCATATGTCCCCCTTAACCCTGCAGCATCTCCTTGCTTCTGAGAAAGGGAATCTTGAGATTCCCTCAAAATCCCTCAAAAATTGCATCTTTTTTTTCAGGAAAAGGTAAACTTGCAGTAGAATACAGCCCAACATGCTTCTGTGTTTGTTCACCTCCCCCCATTTCTCCTCCCAAGGGTCAAGAGAAATACGGAAAAAGTAGAAGACTTCAGATTACCAGCTTCATCAAACAGACATGGTTCTGCCTCTGCTGAGAGTTTCTAACCCTCACAAGTATTTTTAGCTGAAAAAAAGGGCTGTTAGAAGGCAAAGCATTAAAGGGCTTCCATATTTATCTGGACACATCACTGAGTGGCTTACATATGTTCCCTGTTGCTGATCTGCACTCTATTAGTATGCTTAGTGGCTCTGTACAACAATAGCCAGCCTTGCATGGTATTGCCATGTTTCCAGACAAGTAAAAATGCGATTAAAACTTTGAAGGTTTGTTTATGGCTTGAATTTTCCCTCAGTGCCTTTGTTCCTTTGCTTGCGTGCATGAGAATATGTGTTGAGGGGGAAATAATGGTTCCTAAAAGAAATAAAAAGTTTGTAGAATGGTTTCTGCTAGCTTATCTGACAGTAGCTCATCAGCCCCCAAAGGAGAAACTCAGGTCTAGACTGCATAATATATGTGTGGGCATATGTGAAGGAGATGAAGAAAAGAGAAAAAGTGCAATATTGTTCTTTAAGTGGCTTATTTCCTTCTGCTCAGATACCAAACAAAATTTTAATGATGAAACCTGCTAACAGCTGGGGCTAATTTGGAGGTTATTTTTATGGCAAGAGGAACAAGACAATAAAAAGCCAGCCCCAAATGTGGCTCAATTCAAGCCTTTGTCCCAGCAGACCCTCTAAAATAGTTGTGATTCGACCTCTGCTATCCCCATTGCATCACTTCTGCCTGGTAGCAGTCTGTGTCATGCGGATGCGATCACACGCTATGCCTCTCCTCCAAAGGATGCGGCAACCTCTGTAGCTTCCATCTTAGAAAATCACAAGGAGGGGCTAGGGCCTGTAAGGTTCATTTGGGGACTTCCTGGAAAATATGTCAGTGACTACATTCATACGCCATCAGATTTTGAAAATTGTTTCTTTTTCTCTTTTCTGTTGCTCTGTGCCTCTCCATCTCCATGTGCAGTGCGCTACAATGGAGGAATATTTGCTGTCCTAGCGATGTTCAGGGCTGGGGAGAGTTTCATAGCCATGTGTTACCATACGATGCATGGCACCTGCTGTGACATGTGGCTCACTCTGCTGGGACTTTCAGAAGGACTGAGCCCTACTCAATGGCCTCTTTTATGGGATTACTTCCACGTGGACCTGAGCTCAGGAGATTGATAGAGTTGGATGGTTTGGAAAGGCTGATTTTCTAGCCCTAACAATTTTTGTAAAAATGTGTGTTTGAATCCCATCCCTGCCTCATGATACATACACAGGCTCTTACCAAATATTGTAACATCACATAATTTTTACAGTTTGCATGACTGGAAAGCACTGTAGAAAGGAGGTCAATACTCCTCATCTTTCCACCTCCGTTTCTCCCTCCGACTTACTTGCACTGCCCCAGCATGGGCTACTTGTGCCTGTACCCAGGGTTGCCCCAGGGAGCCAGCAGTGAGGCATGTCACAGAGAAAGAGTCTCACCAGCCAGCGCAGGGTCTTGCACCATGGAAGCAGCCTCTGGCAGAGGGAAGGAACGTGACAGACACAGGCTTAGTGTCCTGGCACAGCTTCTAGCTTAAATAACCACCACAGGTCATTAAACTAAAGCCATCGGCTCCAGGGATAGAGGAGAGCACCAGCTGAAGGGCAAAGAAAGCCTCCTTTCATGAGCGAGAACGAGCGCCTCTTACGATGCTGCCATATAAAATCATGCAGCACCTGTTAGATCTTTTCTTGCTTTGCTCTCAAGGCACAGGAACAGCCTGGCTCTGTAAAAGCCCTGATGTGTTTGTTTTCATTCTGAAGAGCTAATCCAAACCCCTCTCCTCCCAAAGGATGAGGAAGGAGGGGTTGGAGAGGGTATTTTTATTTTTTTCCTTCTACTGGGGAAACAGGTTGGAGCTGTTAAAATAATTGGCAGTAGTAGATTCCTGCAGATTTCTTTGGCTGCATTTTAAATGGAGAGGTTTTCTTCTTTTCCCTCTCTCCCCTTGTTTTTTTGTCTTCTGATTTAGCCGTAAAATTGCCACTTACGACATTAGCAGTTGCAGAAGGCAGGAGTTTTCCTCATTAAAGCGGCTCCCCTTATGGGCTCTGGTAATGTCATTTAGTGGGAAGGACTTTGCCAAAAGTCCATAAAACCAGCTGAGGACTCACATGGCAGTGTCAGGAGGTTGCTTTCTTGGTTACTTTGGTAACACACAAGCACAAGTTTCCCTCTCTTTTCAGGACAGGGAGACAAGCCCATTTTGAGACGTATCCCCCATGTCCCCCTGCCAGTCTTGTGAAGGAGTCTTCAAGCAAGCAGCAGTAGATGGAAGAGGAGGATGACAAAAGGCCGCTAGCCTCGAGCCTCCAAAGCTCGTGGCCTGCTGCGTAGCTCAGGCTTGGTGTGCAGTCCTGCCTGGCTTCTCCTGAATTCAATTAGGGACCAGCAGCATGCAAGTATGCAGATTTCCCAGCCCTCAGAGCCTACATATCATTTAGGCCAGTCCCAGGGATCTGATCCTCATATGGTTTTCGCAGCAGTTTCATTCCTCTTTTTCTTTACAACGAAAGATTTCAAAGGGTTCCTCAGACCCCCAAAATTAGAAGCTGTACTGTCAGAGGAGATAAGGACTGCTGCCTTGTCACATTGCTCCTGTCTCCTGGTGGATGTACCCCTCTCTGACAACACCTTGTGCTGAGCTGATCAAATCCTCCCTGCAACACCTCCACATAACCCTACAAAATAATTCAGGAAAAGAAGAGAGTGAGGAAAGAATCCTTCCCAAGCACACCACCAGCCTGCTCAAACTCCTCTTGGTGAGTTAAACAAACCTTGAAAAGCAAGGAAAAATAATAATAATAAAAAAACCCAGAAGCTGTTATAACATGGCAACTGCTGTGACATTATCAGAACTCCTTCATCCGATGCTGGTTTTGACTCTCTTGGTTGCAGAACATTGCTGGCCAAACCAGAGTCACTGGCATTTCTGTCTTGCTTTTTTCCCCTCCATGGAATTCAGTCTAAAATTGCACAATCATGCTTGTGAAACGGACCCGATTTTGACCCTGGGAGTTGAACACGTTCTGCTCTGGGGAGACACACAAGTGAAGAGCTGTGCTCCTTGGCTGGGCCTGCTCTTCAGTGAAACACAGAGTGAAGTACAGCAGCTGTGAGCGGTCAGAGCTGCAAAGCCCAGAAGCACTTCCTCCTAGATCCTTGCTTTGAGACTCTAGGAAATCTCTTGTTGAGAAGGAAAACATCTGAGAGCACTACTTTAAGGAACAGCAAGATACTTGTTTATCATTGGAGATGGGACTTAATGTTCAGTGGAGGTGTTTGGAGCACAATGAGCAGGTGAAGGACAGGCATTAGCATGTACACTCATGAGAGTCAACCCTCTCTCCCCCCAAAGTAACACTAGAAAAAATCATATTAGAGTAAAACTGAGTGAAGCTTTCATTCTGACTCCCCCTCCATCTAGACCACTGTAAGCCTCTGCTTTGTTACAACTCCATCAGGACCATCCCTCACACCCCTTCTCTCAGATCATCCATCTCATCAATCTTCTAAAAATCCGGCTCCCACAGCCACAGCAAAGGGGTCAGAAATGCTGGAGGGCCCTCTGCTGTCTCCTCCATCATCAGCTCCTCCTACTCACCCTTGGAACTTTCCTCCTCTCTGGCAAGAAATTTTGAAAGTCAGTTCCATGGCTTTATGGACAGATCTATATAAAACAGTGACTCAGGGTGCACTCAGTTGCTGGCAGAAATGCATCAGTTACAAGCCAGTTAAAAATCATGAAATAGAATAGTAATAATTAAATAGAAAAAGAAAACATTCTGTACCATAACTTTTGGATGTAAACTCTTCCAGACATGCAAGCAGTTTCTGCCATGTTGATTTTAGAGATAGACCCAAAGAGTTTCTTTATGGATCTGTTCTGCCTCAAAGCCCACAGGATGCCTAGAGGCAGCATTTTTCTGTCTGTTTGTCCAGGATGCCATTATCTATCTACTTTCATAGTAAAGCTGATGTTAAAATAAAAGGTGGTGGGGGTGAAGTGGGGTGAAGATGAAATTTATTCAATAGTTATTTCTAAGCACCAAATTCACAGCTGCAAGCAGGGATTTTAATTCCATGGTTTCAAGATGGTCCAGAAAGCTTCCTGTTCTGAATGCCTGGAGGACATTGTTCTGCTCATTGTCAAAAAATGCAATTATTTTTGTCACTTTAACTTACAAGTCTGGGTAAAAAAGAAAACTGGTAGCGATTTCAGATGCTTTTTTCTCCTCCCAGAAATTAAAATCCATGCCTGGACTGGTGCCTTTGAATTTATTTATCTTTTTAAAATTAAAAGAACCGCTTAAAAAAACCCAGTAGCTACTGAATTTTATTTTAGCTAAAAGTTTCTGGTAAGTATAATGCCAGGAATTTTTTTTTTGAGTGTGGGAACTTAGGGGCAAGTTGGTGTGAGAAACTTTCCCAAAGAATTTGTGTAAACCACACCAAAACCCCACAAACTCAATCAGTCTGGAAAGGTCTGGGAGTGAATGGAAGATGCATCTGTAGGCAGGCTGGGGACACTCCACAATTTTCAGCTGTCTGCAAGCAGATACGACAGCTTCTGCACCCCCTCAGGTGACAGACGCTTGGTGTAAAAACTGTCACAGGATTTAGGAGCATTCGATCCAGCCCAGGCAGCCTTTTGCAGCTTTCCAAGGAATCTGAAGGGAGTCTGAGGAACTGAAGCACTCCTCCCTCATGGGCAGTCCGGACACCTGACTCCTGTAGGCTGCTGGGAAAATCCCAGCCAAGTCCTGTTAATATTGGAGGCAGGCATCCAGACCTTTAGGCCAGAGGGCAAGTGAATCTTTGAAACTTCAATGTGGGCACAAAAGAAATATCCATGGATGATGTACTTGGAATATCTCAGCTGCCAGCTGTGACCAGGACTCCGGAGGCCAAAGCACAAACCAGGACAGACTTGTACAAGCATCTTTAGCGATGTGAATCAGAAAGGAGATGTGGGAAGCTTGCCTGAAGAAATGGAGAGCACAACCTCCCCCTTAAGACAAGGCTTTTTTTTTTTTTTTTTTTTTTTTTTTTTTTTTTTTGGGGGGTGGGGGGGTGGCGGAATCCAGAAGAATATGAGATTCTCATTGCAGCTCTACTCATTGCATGCCCTCTGGTCTAGCATCCCATATCCTCATCACTGGAACAGGAAAGTTTTCATGCTAGTGCTTGGTGAGATATCAAAGAACCTTTCTTCAGGCCTGCACAGGGTGCTGAATGCCTCAGTCTACCCTGAGGGAGTTTTGAAGCCTGAATACCCTAAACCTTAACCTTATGGGCACTGTCACACATTTTTTCTCTCTCTCTTCCAGGCTGGACAGAGGAGTGCAGCCCTGCTTGTTCACGCTCATGCAAGTCCCAGATCTCTGCATGTCTCTTGATGGTGCTGATACCTATCTCAAAAGCTGAATCTCTTATCTGGCTGCCATTTTTTCTCCTCTCTTGACCTAACACTTCAACTTTTTTCCTGTTCTAAGGCATTTGCAACAAATCTGTCTCTCTTGCTTTGTTCTCTAAACTATGTGACCATGGGAATTTTTCCTGACCCAGCTGGCAGCCCACATGCTCTTCTCATTAAAATTTGGCTCTTATCTCAACTGGATCTTTAGGCAACATCCAGGTGAGCATGGTTGGGGAAGCACTTTCATCCGCCTTGAAAATGCATATGGTATTGCTTCCCAGCCTGTCTTTTGCTGGGCTAGAATCCTTTGTCTCTGCTAAAACAACACCTCTCTCCCCTCTCTACTGCCCCTCCTTAAATCAGTCTCATTTATACAACTGCCTCTCCAAATCCTTTTTTCAGGACACACACAGAAGCAGAGCAAAACCTGAGGAGGTTTGCAAATTGGCTAGTGAGGGAAAGCCTGTAATAAATCACAGAGGCTGGAATTTACAGCAAAAGGTATTTTAGGAAGCCTGAGTTCTGACAGAACCTGTCAGAGCATCTGGAATATTTTAGCCACTCAGAACCAGTTCTGCATTGGGTCCCATCCTAGATTTGTGCGGCAGCTTTCAAAGGACCCTGTGTCATATGGCTGAATGGGCCACATCTGTTTTGCAGCCCAGAAAGTTCTTTTAAAGTTCGTCAGACATCTCCCTTGCATCAACTGGAAGCATAGTACTGACTGTAACCTGTGCCCACCTCTTGCACTTGCACCTTGATAGAGCCCAGAGGAGGGGCTAGTCACTGAAATGGTGTTTGATGGAAGCTGCTGGGCAGTCTGCAACCCTTCCTGTAAGGCAGAACCAAGTCAGGAATACTGGCCAAGGGGATCAACACCAGGTCTCCTTGGGACCAAGCTTTGTGCTCTTGCGGATCTGTAGTCATTTCTGTGAATTCTCCCAGGCCCCTGTGTCACCCAGAGCCCTAAAGTACCTGGAGGTTGTGGCCCATGGAGTCAAGAGGGTAGACCACTTGGGAGCCTTTGCTTTCTGGCAAAAGCTTATAAAAGCTTGCAAATCTCTCATCAAATGTTTGGGAGAGCAGGTGGTGTATCTGCCTGTCCCTCCAAGCCTACCTGGTGTAGCCAGCCTAGAGCTGCAGTGAATAAAACAGGATGAAAGATGACTCAGAGGCAACAGTTCTGACCAAAGAAATGTGTATCTCTAGCTGCTTCCCAAAGGTGCCAACATTAGCCCAGAGGGAGGCTAAGAAGCCAGACTGGGGCTAGGAGAGCCATTTTTTAACCACTGAATGAGAGTCACTGCAGAAAAAACTCTTGCATTTGTGCCTAGGGATGACTGCAGTGGAGGGCTGAGAAGCAAGTTGCTGTGTGCATGTGCACACAAGAGACTGAACGGAGCGCGCTGTGAAGTGTTGATTGCATTTTGAAGAATGTAGTTTAAGATCATTCTGGGGATTTCCCTACTCTGATGAAGAATTTAATTTCCCTCTGCAGAATGGGAAGAATGAGCAAGAAGTTGTTCAGGACACTGAACAGAGCAGCTACAACATGGAGGCAGTGTCTCCTGGCAGCAGCTGCACTGGGTTCAGCTACACTGAGGTATTTAGGTGTACTGCCTGTTCTTAGGGTCCTGACTTCTGCAGGTTACACCTTTGTAAATTTGGTCGTGATAGAGCTGGTGTCAGGCATTGCTGCTAGATGGACAGTGACGGACTGCATATCTCATGCTAGGGAAGCAGAGAGAGGGAAAAGGTTATCTTTGTGAGTTAAGTTAGAAGTGCAAGAGCTTTCACTGACAGAGCAGATGGCAAGACCAAGCTTGCCAGACCTCTACCCATTTCTGACAGAAAAAAAGATATGCTTTTCAAATCAGAAATCTTCTTGAGTTAAAGTGAAAAAAGCAGAAACAAAAAATATGCACAAAAAGCATATCCTAACTCTGTGAAAAATATTTTCCCAGAAAAAAAAAAGGATATCTCTAAATACGAAAAAATCTTGGCACCAGCTGTAACAGTCCGGTTCATAGGGTGAGTTCTGAAAAGAATTTCACCTCAGTTGTGGCATGAGGAGATAATTGGAGAGGCTTTGAAGAGCAGGGTGAGACCTGCTTAGTGCATCTTAACACAATAGCCCAGGAGTGGGAGAGCTCCATTCAGCTCACTCTTAGTAGCGCCCTGTGTGACCCTGCATAAGGAATTTAATGCATCTCTGCCACAATCTTCATCTACACAACAAATGATAACAAAATGGAAAAAGTTCCTAGTTCATTAGCCAAACTTAAAAATCTGCATTAAAAATATGTAGTTTGGGATTCAGCTGAAATGCTTCTAGTAAAGGATCGACAATAATAAAACATTTGTTGTATTTTGAGATAAAAGATAAATACTCTATCCAGTCCAAAACAAGCCTTTTTGTTTAATTTTCAAGGTTTTGAAAAAGGTAGAGAGAAAAGTATTATCTCTAGTCAATAAAAATTAAATATAGATACAACCAAGTAACATTTCAAAACAAAAACAGGAACCAATCACAGCAAAAAATTTTTTTTTACTTGATAAAAAAATAGCAGACAAAAGGGAAATAATTTAACAAAATTCGACATGAGCAGTGTTAGTTGAAGTTAACAAGCATTTTTTGAAGGAAATTAATAAAATAACATACACATTGAGAAAAAATCATCAGTGTAAAACCAACAACATCTCACAACCTTGAAGGAGTTTGCGAGAGGTAAGTGCAGTCAGACCTATGAAATCTTTAGAAACTAAGAGACGAGATGGGAAGTAACGTGTCTGAAAAAGACAGGATTTGATTGTCAGAGCCCTGTTCTCACAGAAAATAAAAGGCTTCAGTTTCTGTACAATTATGTACAGACAAGACATGTGTTTTCACTGCATGGCACCAAGCCTGGAGTATATTTTTTGCTCCTGATTTACAAGGAAAACTTGGCATGAGGGTGACCCACACAGCAAAAAGCGGGCAGATTTAAGACAGATGCACGGAATAGTCTTTTAGATTCATAAACCTTTTGTGGCAGGCATAGCCAATTTTGCTCTTACCTGCCTACACGGTACCCGATGCAGTGGAGTTCTGAGCTTGGCCTGGGGTTCTTATGTTCCCCCCGTGGATTTACAAATGAAAACCAATTTGTCTTTGTGCCCTTCTGCCTGTGCTGAGATTTTTCAATAGCAGGGCTTTTGGACTCTCTTGATGTATGAGAAAAAGGTGAGGTTTGGCTGGGAAGGGAGAGTTCTTGATTACAACAACTGCTGCGGTTTCTGCTTTGGGAATTTTTTCTCATGTGTTTTCTCCCCATTCTTCCTTCTAAGGCTGCAGGAGTAGGAGGCTGGGAAATACGCTTTATATCAGTTCTCTTTTGGACAGTGGAAGTTCAGAGGGATGGAGACTGATTCTGCTTCTCAGAGGCACCCACCTGGCTGTGCCCGCAGCAATTCAGAGCAGTCACCAGGCTTGGAGACCGTCAGAAACAGAGGTTTTGCACTTCTCTCTGCTGCTCCTGCCTCTCCCACCTTCAATGCTGAATCCCTCAAGACCATTTTACAGCTAAGTCAGCCACATCACAGGCAGTCCATAACCAGTAACTCCTGATGACTCTTATCCCTCACAGAGAGAGATATCTCCTTGCTTCTTCTTGACATGCTGCAGGATTTTTGCACCACTAGCCTTCATGTCAGTGGACCTCCATTGGCAAAGGGCCCATTCACTCTCTTTCATGAGTAATAACGTAACCAACACAGAGAATTAATGTTGCTCAGGAGGTTGGCAGTTAGTACCAGGAACACCTGTGCCCCTTTCAAGATTTAATCAAGATCTACAAACAAGCCAGAGAAGAGACAACAGGCTTTGAGTAACAAGCTGACTAGTTTGACATTTTCTTTTTGTATTCCCAGATAAGACCTTCCTCTCACGAAAGCAGACAAGCACAATTACTCAGTAGTGGAAGTACCATTTCAAACCATAAAATCTGAAAGCAATGTTTTTCAAGCAGGTCTCCAGGTGGTCTTATCTTGTGAATATGTCACAAAACTGTACCATAGAGAGCTCTGTTCTTCAACAGTTCGAAATATCAAGCCTGTCTCATGGAGGAGAAAAAATTGATTTATTTTTTTTTTTTTGCCCAAACTTCACTAATAGTAGTCAAGCTCTATGCTGACATTTGAAATTTTCAAGGAACAACATGAAAAGTTGGCTTCTGTGCATTCAGGGTGACCATGTGTGTGAAGTACCACACTCACAGAAGTATGATGCATGTGTGTGTGTGTGTGCGTGTGTGTATGTGTGTGTGTACATATATAAAAAGTATACACATGCAAACACATACATATATGTATACATTTTATACATATAATGTATATATGTATATATATACACTGCAACTGCAATGGACTGAAAATTCATGCCCAAAATATTTATAACTTTGGCTTACCTCCCAAGCAGAGCAGCCCTATTGCAGAAGCTCTATTTGTGGCAGTGGGATCTACATACTCCGTTTTAGTTCTAATCCTAGGCTAGCTGGCAGACACGAGGTTTTACAGGAAGCAGAACAATTAATCCATGCTGAAGAGCAATGTGGAGAGTTTCCTAAGTATAGCGTCCCCTCAAAAATATGAGGGCTCAAATTAAACCCCTAAATCCTCTTTATCAAAGTCAGCCAAGATTGGAGATGTTAAACTGATTATGTGGCCAGCCCCAGCAGCACAGCCTCTTAAAAGAGTTGGAAAGTTTTTGGGAGAAGGCTATGAGGGAAGCATAGAAACAGTACAGAACAACTAAAACTACTGATGTGGAAATCTCCCAGAGCTCAAAATCTGAGTCAAATTCTCAGAGATGAGCTGAATCCACACCATTCAATCAAGAATTTGAGGAGACTTGGCTCTTGCAGTGAGACCCTGGATCATCTGTGAGGAACAGAAGAATGAGTTCCTAGCTGAGGCAGATCTTCAGGTTTATCCTGAATCTGAACTGTTGTGAATTCTTATTCCTTGTCCCCTCAGCAATATTACCTAACGTGGTGTGTACTATTTGGCCCATGATACTCACATCTCTGCTCTTCCTTCCAAAGCCATTGCTGCAACTAGCTCTGCTCTAGTTCTAGTTCGTGGGCTCTATTAAACAATCAAAGAGGGGTTTCATTACATTTTGTGAATATTGGCTTAGGGCCAAGTTTAGACTTGAGTTCTGTTAAAACTTTCTTGCAACAGAGAAGTGTGGCCAGATTCAGACTTATATTTGGACACATCTCTCAGTCAAGGAGAAATTTCCAGTTGTTTGGATGCTGAGTCAGCAGAAATATTCGGGCTTAGCAAAGGTTCTTTGTTTTTCTTCCCCTTTGAAAATTGAAACAGGCTCAGATTTTGTTGCAGCTTTGGACAGTGGTTCATATGGCCTCTCAGCTGAGATTTCTAACAAGAGATTGCGAACTGTACTGGGAGTTTTCTGTAACCTTGACAATTGGCCCAGAAAGAGGGAAGCTGAGAGCTATCACACTCTTTGCATACAGGATCCTGGAGGGACTTGCAACCAGAGGTCCTTCTTACTGAACTGAAGCTCCCAGAGTCAAGACAGTGAAGGGGAAGAATCCAATGAAAACATCTCATGTAGACAAGTTCTTCAATAATATTTCTCCACTGAACAATCAGTAGTATGAGGGATTTTTTTTTTTGAGAAATTCTGAGGGAATTAATATTATCTGGAGGGAGATTTTCTGATAACATAAACCACAGATTTTGGCACCAAAATTCACATTTGTGAATCCTAAATCAGGAACAGGTTCACTAGCTTCTCCCTTCCTAATGCCCATACAGTAAAGAAGGATCACAGAGCTGGAAATTGAAAATCTAAAGTATTTCACTACTGGTGGCTGCCACAGTATCTTCTGCTTCTATCAACTGACCAAAACCTGAAGGCTTGATCTCACATGCTGAATAGCTATGTACTGACAAATATGCCCACCTGTCCATAACCTCTTCTGGCTTAGATCCTCAGCAAAGACTCAAAAGTAGTCCAAAATTGTCCTAAGTAAGATCACTGTCATTTGAAAACTAGGGAAAGATACTTCAGAGAAATTAATGGTCTATCTGAGGGACTAAATCAAAAAAAAAAAAAAAAAAAAACAACAACAAAAAAAAAAAAAAACACCACCACCACCACCACCAACAACAAAACACCCACAAAAGTTAAAAAGAAGCATTGCATGCGGAATAGAATCTTCTTGTACTGATATATGAATGATCCTAGACAAAAGCCCTCATGTCATTATCACTGAGAGTTGAGCACCTAAGACTGGGCTGTAATTTCCTCCCAATTCAAAGTATCAGATAAAAAAAAGGATAAAAACATGGATCCCTTTTACAGTCTTCTCTATGCCCTGACTTCTTTCCTCCTTTCTTTTTTTCTCATGTGGGACTTTTCAAGAAAAAACAGTGTCTCAAACATTCTGGAAATGGAGCAGTAGATTGGGGAAAAACATGATCAAGAATTTCCTAGGTCTCTGATGGGGTGGAAATTCTGTGAACTGCAGCCCAAGCAGTTTTCATGCACCCTCAGAAACCTGTAAATGTTTTCAAAGAATATTTACTAGTAATCTTTTCACTAACATTTGCCCAACTCATTTGAAAAGCAGAATTAATTTTCTATTAGAGGAGCAATTTCTAGCAAGGAAGCCACAATCCCCTTTGTGCTGGTAAAAAAAAAAAAAAAAAAAAAAAAAAGTAAAGAAAAAGAAGAAGAAAAAGCAAGAAGAAGAAGGGGAAAGTGAGGAAGAAGATGAAGAAGAAGAAAAAGAAAAAGAGAAAGAAAGAGAAAGAGAGAAAGAGAGAGAAAGAAAGAAAAAGAGAAAGAAAAAAGGAAAAGGAAAAAAGAAAAGAAAAAGAAAAAGAAAAAGAAAAAAAGAAAAAGAAAAAGAAAAAGAAAAAGAAAAAGAAAAAGAAAAAGAAAAAGAAAAAGAAAAAAAGAAAAAGAAGAAAAGAAAAAGATGAAGTGTGTGTGTGGGGAAGCATCTGTAAACCATAGTCTACAATTTTGGCTTTGGAGCTCAAGATAATAAGACCACTGACTGACAAATTCCAAGAGTATTTTCCTATTTATATTGGCTTATATTTATTTGTTCAATATGTGAGGATGTGATTCCTTGCATTAATCATTAACTTGATAGAGCTTTTCCTGCTTCCTTGCCAAGATTTAAGAAGAAAAAAAACACACATCAAAAAGAAAAAAAAAATCCAAAGTTTCCATGTTGATATAAGTAGTATTACATGGAATAAGCTCCCCCCCGCTCCCCATAGGAAAGGGCAGGACAAGTTGTCAGGACAGGCTTGTAGTCTAGAGCTGTGTTGAATTTTATTTATATTGTTGTTGCTGGGAGATATGCAAAAAGACATACAGATGCTCTCCTCATGGAAACAAACAGGCCAAGTTCAACTTGGATTTCAGAAAAGGTCTGAAGAAAGCTCTGTGAGTTGTATTGCCCTTGCACTCATTCCTCCCTGTGGGATAACTTAAGTTATCACTTTGGTTTCTCTATAAAGCTAGGCTATTTGAGACTCAACCTCCAGGCTGGGACTACAATGATGGACATGATCGTGGCATACTCCCTGACTCACCCGTCTTCTATACCTATGGCAGCCTCTCCGGAGATACCACTAGCATAATAAGTTGCTTAGTACTATAGCAGCAGGGTCCTAAGACCTTGACTATACTGGAACATAGTGTGTCCTATGTTTACTGGAGCTGTCACTTGTAGCTCCATTTAAAGTTACATTCCTGGTTTTGCTTTGTGTACAGAGAGCAAATCTAGTCTTGACATCCCTCATAGCACAGCATGCACTGTGTGTCCAAGTTCCTCTTCTGAAAAATAAAGATAGTATTTGTCATGTCTCTCTGTAGTGGAATGCTGATCCATTTCAAGCCCCAAAGAGTTGCTGTAGTGTGGAAGAATAAGTGAGAGGTGCCATAGTGACCATAGTATCCAGCTCCTGAAGAGGCTGAATTCTCTTTGTTTAGTGCTGGGGTAGATAAGTACGTTCATCCAGGACAAATGTGGAATTGCTTCCATCAGTTCTGAGCACCAGTGGGAGGAAGAGAGCAGCTGGAGAGGTACCTTCCAAGAAGCTGGATGAAAAATGAAAAGGGAGGAGGGGAGTAAAGGTCCTATATTGGGTCCAGTTTTCATACTGGCTAAAGTGGAGTGAAACCTTCTAAAAAAGGAGACTTCCATCTAGAAAAAAGCCATACTCCAGGAATAGTCTTGAAATAAACTGTCAGAAGCATCTATGTGAATTAGTAACTAAAAGGTGAGTTAAAACACAGGGTTCATCTGGTTTAGGTAAGTAGAGATGATTCTTGTCTTTAACAAAACCTGAGACAATTGCAGGGAGAAAGACAAGAGATCTATCAGCTGTTCATATGACTTAGCCTGGTAAATGAAGGAGCTTTTGAGAAAGGTTCTGACTTCATGCAAGCAGCCTCCTCTGCACAATAAACATTCTGATGAATGGCTCCCAGGGCCAGAAGGAGGGAAGGTAATGTTTTTTGTCTTGCTTTTCTGCTGGTAGATAGAAGTGGCTTAAAGACTGATGATTTCCGTATGCTTGGGGAACAGGCAAAACATAAGCTCTATCTAGGCAATGATGTCTTCTCCTCTTACCAGAAAGAGATATGTGTTCTGATATGCGTTACTCAAGCAGTATACCCACTGACTTAAAATTCCTCTCACACTTTGAACTGAATCATCCAAGTGAGGAATGAAAATCTCCAAGGCACACAGGACTTTTCTCTGCCCATGCGGGATAGCTCATTGCACCATGTTCTTCAGAACTTGGACTGGTTTGGGGTTCAATGACTCAAACAGGTTTCCATCACCTCCCTTAGGAGAACAATCTACTCTTAGGAAAGTATTCCTCAAGCTAATTTTTCCTTTGCTCAGTCTCATCCTATTGCTCTTAATTCTCCTCCTCACATTTGTGTTAGCCCCTCTCCACCCTGGACCTCCCTGAATGACTGATCTTTCCTCTTGGATGATCTTCAGATATTTACACATCATTATTTTTCTCTCCTACTAAGTGGTCTTGTAGCCCATAGTAATGCTTTTACATCATAATGTTTTGGGTCTTGTGTTTATCTGGAGTCATTTTCTTCTTTTAATAAAAAAGTCAAAAAATATAAATGGAAAACAAAATCAACTAAACTCACTCATGAGTCACATGTGATCTGCCCAAGTGTCTTCCACAGTGCTTTTATTTATGGATGACATAGAAAACTTTAAATTTTAACATAAATTTTAACTTAAATTTAAATTTACAAATGAAGGAGCATAATGGAAATGTTGGTACCATCTTATCTTTTCTGACTCTAATGCAGAGGCATATGAACATGCCAGGGATTCACGAGTGTAATACTTCCACCCTGTGAAAACCTAGTTCAGAATAAAGAAATACTCTTTCATCTTGAGTTTATTTCTTAGAACTTCTTTTGGTTTGTTAATAAATGTTCCCATCATTACTTTACATGTCTAAAATGTTGACCTTCCCAAAGGATTCTTATGTTCTGGACATTGGATACATCTGCTCCTGTACTAGCAGCAATGAATGCCAGAACAGAGGCACTTCACATCCCATTTAACAAATATTAGTTCTTTGAACAGGAAGACAAGAAGGTGTAAAAAAACGTAAGGAAGCCAATGAAGGGATCTCCATGATTTTGGAACTGGTTAGACATGTATGTTTAGACATTAAGTGACTCTACCCTCCACTTCTCACAAACAAGCTCGGGTGACTTGCCTAGCTTGCATTATATCTAGCTTGTAGACATCTAAAATTAGGGCAGGGAGAAACACTGAAGGGCGTGAGTTATACTTTAACTGACCTCTGTAAAATGGGAACTTAATAGCAATGCCTCCTAAGGAGATAAATATCTTGCAGACAATCACTGTGAAATGTTCAAATACTTCAGAAACAGAGGCCATATAAATAGCTGCATTAGATGGATAGGATTGTGGTTCATTCCTCCTTTCTCTCCATGGTGTTTTTGACTTAATTAATTCATGCACAAGAGGTTTGATACCACTTATACAAGCACTTCATTTCTTCCTTTGGAACGGGTCATGATGGCTATTTCACAGCAAACACTAAGGCTATGCAGAAGCTCTGAAGCATAGTGCTGAAAGTACAGCTCCACAATTTTCAGTCCTGGGATCTGTGGATTATTCCTAAGAGGGCCATGAATGGTGATGACAGTAAAATAGTTGATCTCTGCCATAGTACAACCTAGTCATGTGACATTTCTGACCAGAGTCAATGCCTTTGTTTGAAAACTCATGAGGATACACAAACTAAATCACCATTGTCACTACTGTAGGTCACTACCATCACCACTATGGGAGGAAGGATGAAGCAGCACAGTGAACTGGAAATTATCCAGGATCTGTCAGTCAAAGATTTAGGACTTCAGTGTTCAGGAACAAAGTTCATCTCCATTTCTCCTCATAGGATGCAATGATCATACCCTTAGTATAAGACTGCAGGCCCCAACTGCTCAGATGTTATCACTTGCTGACACTTTTTCCTGCAGCATATTACATTCTTTCTAAACATCTGTTTGTACAGAAAGATGTGTTGAAAAGACTGTGGTTATTCATTTACTCCCATTTTGACACGGCACTGCTGAGTGATTATATTAACAACACTGATGAGTTTTCTTTACAAAGGGAAGCCCTGTGGAACAACATGAAACAGTCATTGTTATAATTTCACTGGAAAGAAAGGAAAAAAAATCAAACACCAAAGAGCTCTAGCTCACAGCACATCTCCACCCAGCATCAAAAAGGCAGGTCAGCAATCTCTGAACAAGTCCTAATTAAGGCAACAAATCTGCAGAGAAACAGGCAGTACCAGAGGGACAGGCTGCCTGGTCTGAGAGCAGTCCAACTGTATTCACGCACCTCAAGGTGTAAAACCCAATTATTCTGTTGGAACGGAAGTGGCTTGGGCATAGCGCTGCGTGATCACAGCTGAACTTCTTCTGCGCTTGCACTAGATAGGAGAGGTTACAACTCATGCAGAGATCAGGAATTCAAGAAAACTGCACTCTGCTGCAGGTCTGGTAACCCATTTGTTACCTGCAAAAAACCAGCTGTGTGCACTTCCAGTATATATTTAGTATTTCAGTTTCCTCTCCTGTACAGAAGTAAGAAGGGTGATTTGAGGCAAATCTCTGAAAATCTTGTATTGTTAAAACCTTCCAGGCACAAGCTATGCGAATGACAGCCATGAGCAGCTTGTTTGATCATATCATTGGTTACCATTTGGAGCCTGCAGCCTTTCTGTGGCCTTGAAACTCTGCATCTCCAGAAAGCATGTTTCGGGAGCATTTTCAACCAGAACAGTGAAGTTCCAGCAAAAAATCTTCTTAAACTAAGCCTCCTCTTTCTCTCTTTTTTTCTTTTCCTTTTTTTCTTCTTCTTCTTTTTTCCTAAGTTGAAAAGCAAAGGAGATTTAGAAGAGCTTTGTTTCCACTACTTTTATTGTGAATTTATTGCTCATGAAAGGGACTAGATTGATAGCTCCTGCAGTTTAGTTTTATTTACAGAAGAGCAACTGCAGAGACGGGTGCTGGCTGATCCCTGAGGGGCTGGGTTCCAGGCCTTGTGCAGGCAGTCATCAGGTGGCACCCCCATCATAAACCCAGATCTCCTCTGAGCTGGCATGCTGGGCTGATACAGTTGCATCAGTTTTACATGCCACAGCCTGTACAGGATCACCTCCCCTGCAGTCATCAGCAGGGGTTTCAGACAAGGCTGCTTTATGGACGCTGAACACTACTTTAAGCCCAGTTCCTGGAGGACAGGTGGCCCCTATCACAGAACCACCCCTATCAACAAAGTCCAAGAGCCTTCTAGGGCAAGACTATCTTGAAAGCTGGGCTTTCAACCACAAGTTCCCAGGTTTTTCTCTATTCCCGCCTCTGGAGGAGCAGAGTAAATCTGCTGTGTAAGAGTGCCACAGGCTGAAAACTACAACTTACACAGGGCCGGAAGCCACAGTAGATAATTTCCTGGCTTTCAGAGAAGTGAACTGCTTCTTCCCCACAGCACCCCAGTGACAATCTCCATAGAGATTAATGGTGCAGAGAGAAGTGCCCTCTGCCAACAACTGTGCTGATGGGAGAAATCATTTCTCCCTTATAGTTATCACACCTCTCCTTCCAATGGAATGTCTCCTGTTGTGTGCTCCCTTAGCCGCCTGAGTCATCATGAACTGGATTAGTTAACTACTTAAATAACAAGGTTTTTGAAAATCTGGTCCAGTTGGATTGGAAATAGGTTGGGGAACTTTCACATAAGCAGCTCTGCTGCCAGGTGGATCTAACAGAGAACATGTGTCCACAAATTGGACTCATTTTCTCTTCTAAGGGGTTCATGGCTCAAATACCACATTTCCCAGGGAAGTACATCAGGAAAAGGCTGTCCTCTTGTTAATTGCATTATTTCTTTTCCTGTGGCTAAACTCAGAAGACTTCCCCAGGATGCAAATCCCACTCCTCTCCCCTTTTCAGAGAGTGCCTGTGTAGGAAGGTTCCCCATGGAAAAGCATTAATTTGACTGGCTTTAGGAGATGGTTTCAGAGTGATCTTAGAAATTTGTATTTTTTTAGTTTTGTTTTCAAGTAGAACACCCAGGAACAAGGACCATCTGAGACTGCAGATTTACAGCACAATCTCTGTGTTGAGTTTCTTTCTTTCTTGTTGAGAGCTCTGTTTATGAAAGAAGCGCTGCACAGGAAGGATCCTGTAAACATACAAAGGTGCCCCATGCAGCCCCAGACATCACGCAGTTGTGACAGTAGGAAAATATGTGTGAATCACTGGCTAGTGCTCACAGCAAAAGCTTACCCCATCAGTCTATATATGATGCAATGGTCTGTCCTATTCCTTTAGTCCGCATGCCACTGGATGGTCAGGCACAACTGTGACCAGGACATTGAAAACACAGCGTCCCAAACTGAGAGAGAAGCCGTGTAACTGCAAGTGTGTGACTCAGCAGGGCCCTGGCTCATGAGATCTATCAAAAGCAATTTTCTTTGGTCCTTTCACCATGGTTCTTCTTCTGCTGCATGCCTTGACAAAATCATGTTTCATGTGTCAAAGTGGCAATGTTCTTCTATACACATATTCATCTTTAAGGCCAGCTTGAGTCACTTTAGGTTTTCCCAAAGTGCTGGGATAGCAGCTAATATCTCAGAGAAGAGCTCCAACTTGCAAACAAAGCACTAGGCAAGTCAATATACTTGTGCCTTTTGGATGCATATCAGGCACTCAGTGCTCTGTGAGACTTGGCTACAGCTTCTGAATTCTCTCCCAAGGAATTCATCAGTAGAGATACGATCTCTTTCCTTTGTATGTGCAAGTTTATATTTTGCTTTGGACTCAGCATCCATACCAATATCATATTTGATTTTTCATAAATCCACCTCCAGTAGGTGAATGGATAAATCAGAAGGAAGCTAATCATACCATTTATTTCCCTTTCCTCTTCAGCTGTCAATCACTTCTCCTCTTTTGTGACCCAGAGTTCAGCTGTCTCAAGATTTATTTATATTATAATTTTTGTGTTAATTAGATTTGGATTCCAGTTTTAACAAAAGCAAAAAATGCACTGCCAAGGCTGGGAAGCAGGACTTATATAGCTGTTATCTGAGTCTAGCTAGGGGGCAAGTGATACTAACTTTGCTAGAGGTTTCAACAGGCCTAGAAAAAGGAAGATAAAGAAAGAGAGTAAGATAAAAGTGGAGAGGGAAAGAAAACACAAAATCTCTCTCAACTTGCAGTTTTTCTAGCTTGCCTGTTCTATTTGGGGGGGAGAGCAGATCTCTGTGTGCTCTGGCACTTTTCAAGTTTTATTCAAATTGGCATACGTTTCCCCACATCTGTGTGTCTTATCATATACATGCCAGCATAACAGGAAGAAAGCCATGCATTCACATCATTGGTCCGCTGTTTCTTTACATGTGTGCACATATGTGAAAAATGGATGTGTGAGGCACAAAAGAAATGGAGGAATGTGATCAAACTACTGCTGTCTGGTACACTATGGAAGCAGCTAAAGGCACTGAATAAATTTTGGGCCCACTGTAATATGCATTCTACAGACACAGGATAAATGTTAACTCTAACTGGCCTTTCTGTGAAAGCACTCAATTTTTTTTTTAGTCTATCATTATAGTTTCATAAGTGGTCTGCCATTGGGTTAGGTGCTGCACAAGTCACAGTGAAAGGGCAATTCCTGCATAAGAATTACAATCTATACTAAGAGGAGGGGAAGGAGGAAGAAGACAGAAGAATGAAGGTTATAGATGGCTCTGAAATTGTTGTAAAGTTAGTTGCTGAATAAAAGCTTCTGGCTATATATTCTAGCTTATTACCAAACAGTCTTCTTTCTGAACACATGAAACACATGCACATCTTCCCATGTGCACATGTAGGTCATGGTGAGTCCAGGCACCCTCTTCCAGACCTAGCTGTGCTGCTTGGAGGTGGCTGGCCCCTGATTGCTACTGGCAGAAAGGATCACATGAGCACTCCCTAATCTGCTTCAGTGCAGAGTCAGCCAGCTCTGCACAAGCAGCTGATCCAGGTAGTGTGAGCTAATCCAGCTGACTTTTGCTTGAAGTGGAGCTGACTGCCAGCAGAGCTGCGGGAGAGGTAATCTTTGGCTGGAAAGCTGCGCCAAGCATCTGCAAGCAGTAATGGCTTCAACTGACACAGCCACTTGCTGGCTGAACATCTGCTCACAGCTATTTATAAAAGATAATTGGTTCATCATCATGGTCATGTGCCTGACTGGCGTGACACAGAGCTTCACTCATGACACTGCTGCCTGAGACTGGTGTTGCCTTTTCTTTCCTTTCCCTTGTCTTCACCATGAAAAATGGGCTGGCTGGGCTCAGGGCGGAGCAGAGAGGGGAGCAATAGGAGAGGATTGCAGAGGGGCATTTATCGCCTTTTTCTCTCTGTATTTCACCTGTATGCACACAGTATCACCTTATACCAGCTGGGGCACAGTCATGAGGATGGGAGCACCTCAGATGAGGCTGGTTAGCAGAGCACAATTTCTCAGGAAGCTTTATGTTCGGGTGCAGGCTGCTTAGGTAATTGCTGAAGTCCCAGCCAAGTCCCTATCTTCAGGGAGCCACATTTCCAGTCCGTAACACCTTGGCATTATTCTGCTCTCCTGAGTCAAAGAACTGAACAAGTCAAAAGTACAGAAACATGGAACAAATTATAGATCAGCTTGTTCAATACCTCCATCTTCTCTGACACTTTTTCTTGTGGGATGTTTCTTTTTCAAAATTATGAAGTTATTAGGCCTGTGTGTAAGGCATGATAGCTCAGTTCAGAGGGGGCTGGAAGTAATGGATTACTTTTCTATGTCTCCTCCCCCTTCTATGTTAATAATGGCATCCTATTGCTTTCCTTCCCCAGATCTTTATTCCAGCCTTTGCTTGATCTCGGAGAAGCATCTTTGCACCAGGAAAAAAAGCAAGTCCTTCCAGAGAAGAAGTCATCTAAATAATAATAATAATGAAGTATTACCTACTACTCACTGATCCCTCTAGGCACAATAATGAACACTGCTGGGGGCTGAACCCTCCAGGAAGGGGTTAATCAGCAGTATCTTGGGTCTTCAGAATATTTTGGAAGGAAATGACCATTCATGCAAGGAGACTGGGTGGGAGCTAATTGCTGGATGGTAACAGCACATGGCTCACATAGCGTTAAGCTTGCATCACTCTTTCCATTATAAATCCTGAACCCATTTGGGCTCCAAACTATCAGCTCAAGGATGAGCAATATTTATTTTCAAATATTGTGCAAAATACTTTGAGTCTTTTTGGAATCCCAGGGTGATGTTACGGGAGGGGGAGGAGGGGGGAGGCAGAGTCAGGGAGGAGAGTCCTCTTTTTGCATGGCGTCCAAACAGTTTTGTGCCTCAAATTCCAGACCAAAATGGGCTTAATTTTAAGCAAATATTTATTCTTTCTTTAGTCAGGAGGGCTGAGGCAGAAATAAAAGCATCAGTGTTTGACCTCTAGCAAGCAAGTTCAGGCTGCACAAAAAATGCATGTGGTGGATGAACCAGACTCCAGAGGAGAATACCGTGCAGTGGCCTGGAGCTTAAACTAACAACAATATTTATTTCGTGGGAGCTCTTAAAGAGTGCCCTCAAGTTGTGCTTGGTGTTTTACATGGATGCAGAAAATGTCAGCCCCCCTTCCAGTCCCAGTATCTAATTATGATATTGTTCAACCACATGTAGTTCAGATGGGCCTCAATTTTTCCAGCAGATCAGGGAGCCAGTGGAAGTAGGGATCTGACAGATTGATGAAGAGTATGAAGTGTATGATCTTTGGAAGCTGTTATGATTTTAAGAAAATTCATCATACCTGATAGTCCTCAGTTGTGTATGGATCAAACCTCAAACTTATTTGAAGTTTGGGGATAATACTCATGTTCCTGGGTGTATCTGTTACTTCCGAGAATCATTTCCAGTAGGAACAAAGAGGAGTATTAACCTTTCCTCTTTTGCAAGTCCACACTAACTGGTACTGTATTGCCATGGCCTGTTACTACAGCTAGGACCCCAAAACCTGGAGCCTGGTGTGGACTTCCAGCCTCCCAGGCCATCGTGCTATCTTTAAGCATGCTGTACTGAGTAGCAACCTGATTTTCACTCAGATAGTAACTGAGGAGCTACAGTTCAAGCAACACTGACAAAAAGTTGGTCAATGCCTCTATTTCTCCAAGCACAGGAATCACCTCTACAGAGTAAGGATCCTTTTCTTTTCAGTTCAGAAATCTTGTCTTTGGAGTCAAGGTGGGATAAAAGTGCAGCTGCTTACTTGAGACATCTTCTAAAGAGCCATAAAGAACTGAAGATGTTGCCTAGCTGTGTCCAGTTCCCAGGGGGGATGGGACACTCTGAAGGCATTGAGGTCTGTTTTGAAGTCAAATATGAGACTGGCTTTTGCTGGGGAGAAGGGAGTGTTAGTCACTAGACTTGCCTGGGTGCAATGAAGTGGCAAGGACACTTCCAACACTTGGAAATCAAAAAGTCTGTAGAATTGTGTAACCTTTAGACAGCTTCCATGGAAACCAGACTACACGGGGCTCAGATTTTGCTACTGAACAACTGCTTGGCCCTGCAGATGACAGCATAGTCTCTGAAGATGCTGAGTGCATCCAAGCCTTACCCTACAGTAGCTCTTCTTACAAGCATCACTGACCTTCAGGTGAAATATTGAAGCTTTTTGTTTGAGTAAAATTCTTAATTCTCATTATGTCCTGGACCTATACAAACTCTTCTGCTGTCTAACTTGCTTCCTCTTTGGGCACTTTCTGCTAACTTGAACAGATTTGAATCATACCTTCAAAGCCTTCCGCTGCCATTCAGTTCAAGGCCATCATTTCAAATTTTGCTCTCAGATGAGATATAATACCTCAGGCAGTGACCCACACATGGACAGCAAAAGATCAGACAGGCAGCAGCTGGCCTAGGCTAATCATCAGTATTTACTGACACAGACTTCAGTATAAATCCCTTTGCTGATCTGATCTGTTTATAATGCAGTGTTGGTTAAAACAAATGTATTGTCTTTTGGTGAAATGCTACATAGTTCCTGCCCTTGGTTATGTAATATTCATGTGATCACAGAAAAGAAATGTAAATTAAGTATACCAAAAACATAAATAAGTTATAACTAATAGTATAATTTAGAGACTGTATTTATACAGAAAGCCCCCATTACATTAAGAGGGGAAAAAGTCCTTATTCCCTTCTGCCCTCTTTTCTCAAGAGTAAATTGACTAACTTTGCCATTCTGGCTTGATTTAATTTAGAACAAGGATGGCTTGCTGACCTCGCAACCCCCTTTTCCATTTCCCTCTCTTTTTCCTTGGACACACTGTTCACCTTTTCTGCATTAAAAACTGTTACAGTTAGTTACACTGTAACAGTTACACTGTTACACTGCTTAAAGCAGAGTCAGCAAATACTTCAGCAAGCTTTTTGCAGTGACCTATATCCTTATTACTCTGTTTGTACCACAGGAGCACTGAAGAGTAGATCCACATGTCTTTTCGGGGGGTCGGGAGGGAGGGGTGGAGACGGTTATAGGAAGCAGCTAACACCAGGCAGAAATGCAGAAACGATGAAACCGCTCTGCTTTTCAGTCTGGGTTGAATCTCTGATCTTTCCATATGTTTTATTTTCAGTTGCTATCTACAGTTAACATGCAATAGCACTTGCTTTCACTGATGCTTCGTACCGGGTTTTCAGTTTGGAAAAAAATCTCAGTTTAAGAAGAGAACTTCTTCCTCCATGATTAGAGTGGCAAAATGTCATCATATCAAAGTTTCACCCTTTAGGAGATACTGTAGGACCTGAAGGACCAGAAAGTTTAAAAAGTTATTTGAAACCTGAGCTTTGCAAAGGGAAGACACATTTTCTTGGTTTATAGTTCAGGAACTGCTGCCTGTCTTTATGGGACAGAGAGCTGGTGGCACACAAGAATGCCCCAAAGCCACCTCATAGAGAGTCTTAGGGGCTTTTTGTTTGATTTGGTTTGGTTTTAAGGCAAAGAATATTTATAAGAGTGTAGACTTGACTCTTTCCTTTTGAGATACTAGCAGCAAAATTCCTGTCACTTTCAGACTGGTTTCTTCAGATCCCACAAGGAAAGAACAATATTCTCCATGAGAAGTTTTCCTCTTACAATTCCTTCTCCTTCCCTGGAACATCTTCTCTTCCAAGCTGAGATAGCAGCAGCAAAATTTTGGGGGAAAAAAAGTTCAACACTAGTGATTCTGGCTTTTTGTTTCTCTTCCCTGCAGTGGCTGGGAGAACAGGCAGCAACATCCAAAAAGAAAAATAGATGTGGGACTGGTCTTAGAATGATCACATACTCTGTTACACATGCTACTGCCAGTATCTGCAAATATTTGTGTGATCAGACTCCACAGAGTTTAGAGCAATAAGGACTGATTTGCTCTCCCACACCCCCCCCCCCCTTTTCCCTCCTTCTCTATTACTCCTCCACCCCTGCTGTTTCCCAGTCCTCCCAGGTTTCAGGATGAGATACACATTTTATTATTCAGTCAAAACACTTGGGTGACCTTGGAGGTGGAAGTGTCTGGCCAGATGACATCCTAGCATTTGCTCAAGCACACCCTTCCCTCTTCCACAGCCCCTGTAGATTCTGCAGATCATAGTTGTTGCTGTTTTTATATATTTTCTTTTCTTTCATCCCTCTGCCCAAGAGCATTTAAGTTAAAGATTTTTTCCTTTCAAGGTTTGTGTCAATGAATGGCTGAAGAGTGAAATGCAAGTCTGCATAGAAGAACCACTGGCAAAATCCTTGAATGCTGTGCATGCGTGAGAAATGTCAGGAGCAGTTAGCTAAAAATGAATAACCTTGATCCAACCCTGTGATACTTCTCCTGCCAAATTCTCCAGTGCTCACTGGATGATCCAGCAGAGCTTTGGCAAGGCTCCCTATTAAAGCTTTCTTCCTCCTGTTTACCTGCTGTCCAGTTTAATTGGGAAACTGAGATAATTCAATAGGAAATGTTCATTAAGGCTTCAGGTCATGCTATAAACAGCAGGCTAGAGTCAAAACAAATCTAGGCCCACCACGACAACAACATGGTATAGCCCTGATTCAGGATGGACCAGGGTGGGGGTGGGGTGAGGGGAAATCACTGATTTTAGCTTCCTCTGAGATGTTCTTGTCTCTGTCTGCAGGGATGTGGAGCTGTGGCTCATTACAATCAGCTGAGTGTCTGAGCGCCTGGCACACAAGAATGGTGAAAGCATGCTCCTTTGCCAACTGTGCAATGACTGCTTTCATCTCCCTGGATAGAGCTGGATAGACCACCATATGCATTGACTATATCACCACTGATCAGACACATCTCAGGAAATCAGGCAACTTTGCTGATGCACATCAGGCCTAGTTTGTAACCTCTCTTGGCCTTTTGCTCATTCTGCTGTCCTGAGACCTGAGCTGTACCAGTCATTCCCAGTTGACTGGACCTATTGCTACCTATGTACAGCTCAGGCTATGTTCAGCTTTCATTTTCCTGATGGTCAAGCTGCTGATTTGCTGATGCCACCTAAAGGATGTGTTACTTGTGGAGAAAGGAGTTATTTAAAATTTTTCCCATCCATGATTTCCATGTCCCACTCCGCTACCTGACAGTACATGTCCTTGTTATTCAAGAGGCTCATGCTGCCAAGAAGGCTCCATTTAACACTGTCCAAAGAGGGACACATTACTGATTTATCTGGAAGTGAGCAATAGCAATTAAGCCAAAGTATGGTAAAGATCTCACTCACAGAAAGGAAGAGTGTTGCTCAGCCTGTGACAAATCCTGTAGACCAGGAGTAAGGTAGGTAAGGGTAAAAAAAAAAAAAAAAAAAAAAAAAAAAAAAGTGTATTTTCCCCCTATTTAAATATCCTTCCCTTCTTCACTCCATCCTCCAGCCTGAGCTGCAGGGAGAGGCAGCAATATCTGGCAAGAAATATTTCACCAACTCTTTACTCAAAATGTTGCTTCTGTGTTGCAAAGCATTTAGGCACTTCAGGCTTACCCTGAGACCTTATTCAATCTTCCAATTTACCTCAGCTCCAGGGAATAAACTCAGCTGGTGGGAGCTATCCCAGCCACTAAATTAGGTAGGCAGGTAGAGTCTTCAATGTGTAGTGGAGGCACAGGGCTGAGCTTAATTCCTCACTCACTGGAGATGAGACAAAGAGCTCATGAGGTTTCGGTTCAGACTTAGATTCCAAGACTTTCTCTGCGTAACCTTAATCCCTTCAGTGCAGGACAGAATCAAGCTAAGAGAAGTCAAGACCCACAATAAAGAAAAAGACTGGTTGTGCATCATTCTCTTTCATCTATTTCCTTTGCTTGTTTTGTTTCTCTCTTCACGTTGCAAAAGTATTATGCAACGCAGACCTGTCTTTTATCTTTGGAACATGCCCAATGAGCTCCACTTCTTATAGCAACCTTAAAACACACAGTGGGAGAACGCATTTGGTGGGAGAGAGCTTTCTGAGCCAGTCGGCAAAGGCAGGAGTTCTAGTGGTTGTAAGGTGAAGTGAGAAGGTAAATTAGAAAATGAGCTGATTTTCAGTTTGAGTATAATTAATCACTGCAAGACATTTACCAAACACTTGGTGAAATCAAGGCAAGGAGTTGTCTTAAAATTTGCTTGCCGGTTCAACCACAAAATTACAAGCATAAAAGCGAGAATTACTGAGTGAAGCTTTTTGGCCCATGAGAGGGAACAGAACAATTAGATGATCACTTTTTTGTTTGTTTGTTTTTTTCTTTTTCTGGCTGTATAATCCATGAATCTTTTTAGGAAATATGAATAAAAACTTTAAAAATATAATTTTTAACAAATCAATTTAAGTCAGTAATCGTAGAATATCTTCAGCTTTCTGAGATGGTAGCGCAGACTTTACTGAAGGATGGCTTAGAAAAAATCCACCTCAAAAAAGATAGAGACGAGGAATGAGGTGAGATGAGTGGATGTGAATTTTTTCTTGTTTTCTTTTTCAGCATGTGTATAAAACACTCACCTAGACTCGCCTCTTCACTAGCATCTATTTCAAGACATGAGTAGGCTTCTTTCCCCCTGCTTCTCTTATCTCTCCACTCAGTGCATCATGCGCTGAGATGGTGGAGCATCATGCTCTACCAAAATAAAATAAAACAATGCGTAATTGTCAAATTGTCTTGAAAGCTCCTTTCACTGTCAAATCCCTTCTTGTTTGACATACACAGTAAATGGGTTTTCAAAGAGTGGAAATTAAATAATCATCCTGGTTTCTCCATCACTCAGATTATGTTTCTTATGCCATTCCCCAGGAGCGTTTTGTTTGATATATTGCTATCTATGCTTTGGAGTTTCCAACAAAACTTCTTTCCAAGAACATCAGACTTAAGATCCATTCGACTATTCCAGCTTCTGCACATCTGCTCTAATTTTGTGTCTTTGTACATGTACATGTGGATTCTAATGCAGTTTTTCAGAGATCACTGTCTGCCTGGGTGCACAAGAATTTGCATGGTTAGACCTAGGGAGAAGAATGACTTCATGTTGATCAGATTTAGGGTAGGAATTTTATTAGCTACATAGAGAAAATTCCATTCCCCCTAAGTTCTGGGGCAGCAATGATTGGTTGTCTTTAGAGGTGACTTTTATTATTGCTTAGTTGCTTGACAGATAATTTGGTTGTTCCTCTAGATTTCTGTAAGGAATAAGTTAAGGGTGTCCACACTGCTATACTGGGAGTATCAGCTAGATTGCACCACTATCAGTTTCAAGGCCTTCCCATGCACAAGTAATGTGGACAGACTGCATATTTGTCCTCAGGATCTCTCTTACACCTCAGTATAAACACAGTCATTTGCCCTTGAAGATGTCCTTCAAGGATATCAAGAGGGCTCTTAGACAGGTTCCTCACATCTGAGGGTCCTGGTTCACCTGCAGTTTATGTCTTGTCGCATTCATGCCGTTGCAAACATACCACCCTCTAGGTTACATTGTGTTTTGTAGTAAAACTCTGCAAATGTTTAGCTTCTGAGCCCCATGGATTGAAGCAAACCATTCCAGAGGTTTCAGGCCTCCTTTGCAGAGCATCCATTGAATCTAGAAACCAGAGAAAGCTGAAATACAAAAGACAAGTTCCTCCTTGGTGTTGCCAAGGAAGCCACTTGGGAAGTATTTTCGGGCAAAGTCAATATGGTGGAAGCATGACAGCACAGACACTTCTAGGACACCATGGGAGAAGCCTGCCCAAGCTATGCTTCTACTTTGTCTTGGCCTGCGACACAATACAAGAAAGTTGGTGCATTTATCTCCACTAGCAAACTGCTAGTTTAAAATGCATTTGAAGTTAATACAGACAGTAATTTGTAGAGACATATTCAAACTTTGTTTCAAGTTCAGGACAGCTGTAGGGAGTACTGAGCTGTTCAAAAGCACAGATAATTCTTTTAATATGAGTTATAAAATCAAGATGTGAGACTGAAATAATTTTTATTGAGGTGAGCAGTGCAGGCTTTGAGCTTCGCCAGCAAAAAGCCGTGCAAACAAATTAAAAAAAAAAAAAGAAAAAAGAAGAAAGAAAATGGAGATGGTGCAAGAGGATAACAAACTACTCAGAGTAGAATGGTTTTATAAAAAGGGAGATGGAGGGGAAGGTATGTCTGAAGCCCAAAATCAGCAAAAATGTGTTTTCCAGAGCAAAAGAAGAGCTAGGAAAAGGAGAGCTATTTGTTCTCTATACAAAGCAGTCCTGAATAGCACTGCAGCAAAGGTGAAGTGTGACGGGTACCAAAAGGAGGCAAAAATGCACAAGCCCTGGAGGGTGCTGTGGCTGTAGCAGAAGTTTCAGTTTGGCAGTGACTGAAAGGAGGAACATGACTGTGTATATTCTAGGGTACTAAAGTTTCTTTTTATGGCTCTGCTTCAGAGCTACAAGATTAAGGTCCTTTGGTGGAGGAAATGGGACACAGACATGCCAGTAGGAAGCAGGGAGTGAAATCAGTCCAGTCTACAAAGGAGTTCATGTGTCATCATCCTCATAGGATCATTTGACTTCCTATTTTTTCCCAGAAATTATCTTCAGAATGCCCCAATGAACTAGGGAAGCATTCACTGTGTTTTTGTGTGTGCAGTGAGTAGATTCAGTAATTACCCTGTGAATTTCCTTTGTCACTACCTACAATTTTTCAATATGATATTGATTTCTGTCTGGCCCTTGGGTTACTTTGATCAACTAGATCATCTCCTTCAGTTTACATTAACCAAGAACTTGGATCTTTCTTCAGTGGATGATAAGAGTCTGCAAGTTACTGGTGCAGATTTTATTACTGGATGTTAGTGGTTCATTCTGCAAAATTCTGAGTAAGGATGAAGAAATTCCAAACTAATTATGTAGCAGAGAAAAGGAGTAAAATTCATCGAAGAAACAAATCCTTGCAAATTGATCACTCAGCTGATGGTCTTTTTTTCTCTTCACTCAGATGAGCAGGACCCTATGTGGCTAGAAGAAAAATTTCCCAATAAAAAGCTTTGGTTTTGCCTACACAGCATAGACTGATTAAAGGCCTTTTGCTGTGTTGTTATCCTTTCATTAGCATGAATCTAATAATAATAATATCACCACAAGTATATTTACATTGCTGATGCCAGAGGGCCTCCAGGCAACTTAATAAAATGCAGCTCAAAGAGTGCTTGATCATTAATAGGACACTATGCTGAAATAAAACTGAGAGCAAGGGTGAACTAAAAGCCAGGGACCCATCTCCAAAGCATGTAGGCTAACAACAAGCCAGCTAAAATGTCTGTTCTCTTTCAGCAGCAGTTTCAGAGCACTGTGTATGTTGAACACAATGGATGTGTTAGCTATTGGCATCTGCAAAATAAACAGATCCATATATCCCAGACTTAGGCTTCTGAAAACAAGATACTAATCTGTCTCTGCTCAGAACTCTCCAGCTCTGGGATTTATCATGAAGCCAAACCTGTTAAAGAGAGAGCAAACCTGATCCAAAGTTGTGAAAGGCAACAGACAAGCTCCAAAGATTTCAGGTGGATTTTGATCAAACCTAGCTTTCTGTTGCCTTTCCCTCTTACTTTAGCACACAAATAACCCATAGGATGATTTTGAAGGCAATATCTCAGTTCCTTCATGACATTGAGAGGTTTTATTTGACAAATCTAAAGACATAATGTGACCTTCGGTTGTTATGCATGTGCCATGGATAACACATTGCCAGGCTCCATATCTCCCCTTCTCCAGCACTCAGTCACTGTCATTTGCACTTCATAGCTTTTGAAATATTCCTGCTCAAATAAGGAGGAGGGGCCACATAGATTAAAATCTCCAGTTGTGTCTAAATGGCAATGAAAGAAATGTCTCTTTCCTACTGGTTTTGACCAGGATATTTCATGTTTCACTTTTATTCCTTTTTTATTGTGACAACTGGGATGTTTTCAGTGATCTACACTGGCAAAACAACTTGTTGTAGAGGGACACATCAAGAAAGAGCACATTCAGAAGTAAAGGAGATGGGGATTGCATTTTATATTTTGAGAAATAACAGAGAAGTAGAAGGGAGAGACATGCTGATGAGGCAGAAGCCCATGGAGCTGAGTTGCAGGGAGGGAAAAAGACTTTGCTCCTGTGGAGATTCAGTTCTGTCTTAACCTCCACCTGCTGTGGACTTTCCCAGCTTGTCCTCCATTTCCCCTTGCCTTTTGGATCCCATCCCTATCCTCTGTGGGAAAGTGCTGGCAGCAGACAGCTGCTAGGGACTAGATCCAAGAAGTGGCTCCATGCTCAAAGCCAGATGTGTGGCAAGAAAACATGGATGAGGAGGCAGAGAGGAAAAGAGTTGGGAAGGATAACGCTGAACAGCTGGAACAGAAATAGTGATGGAACTGTTTATCTCATGCCTGTGACAGGGGAGGTGAAAGGACAAGAACTGTCCTAAGCTGAGCTCTGATAACCAGGTAGTGCCCCATTTGCTACTGGGGTAGATGTGATGGCTGTCAAGAGTAAATGGACATTTCACTCAAGTCTCTTGCATTATAGGTTTGAAAATTTGCGGGGGAAGGAGGGTTACTTGTCTGGCATTTTTCCAATGCAGAAGAATAATGCAACTCCATAAAAGTTTTCACGTGCTGCTGTAAGCAGATTCGCTGATTGGATCATGTCCCCAGTCTTTTAACAGTGCAATAAAGGGACCACATCGTGCAGCACAGACTTGACTACACCAAAGTGCTACTGAGTGAATTTCAGGATTGTGCTAGGAAAGTTGTTGGTGAATAGTACTCAAACCCAAGGAAGTTTACCTCCACACTGATTCTGGGGAGTCATTTTTGCAACATGTCAAGATAAATATCACCCCCCCCCCCCGCAAAAAAAAAAAAAAAAAAAAACTTTTTCTGTCCAGTCACATGTTAAAGATGGAGGTTTAACAGTGTCTGCTTGGCACCAGACTAATTGTTTGAGATAGCTGCCACACACAAAATGGTTCCACCACCAGGTTCAAAAGACATCAGAAGAGTGATTTTTTTTTTTTTTTTGATATGTGAATTGATTCATAATTAAATCAGGTATAATTAGGGAAGATGATAATTACAATATGGCTGGTGAGCTTTTTACTGAAATTCTCCTTGGCTACACGAGTCTAAAGCTGTTAGCTCAAGATCCACAAACTGTGCCTGGAAACACAGTACAGTTAGTTTGAGTGTGGATTAAAAGAAATATTATTAAAAAATTAGGGGGAACTAAGTAAAAAGTTGAATTTTGGAAAAAGTAAAGGCTGGTACAATTAAAAAAACTAAAATTTAACCACCATTTGTAAAATGCTGACCATTTGGAAAGTGTACAAATGCACAGTGGAGAATTTCTCTATGAACTCTAGATGTAGCAAGTGCAAGACACACCACACTGAGTGATATGTATTGTGTTATCTGACAAAGATAAAGGCAGGCTCTACAGATGATGTATTTTATGGTACAGGCACATGATAAAAATGGGCAGAGCTAAGGCTGAACTTTTCCACTGTCCCTCTAAATTACCTCAAAATTAGTGTTACATGGACAATGACTTTTTGCACAGGATGTTTTATTTTAGCTTTAATCTCAACTCCCTCCCTCCCCTCCACCACCCTGGATCTCTGGGAATGAGAGTGGTTCTCACAGGAGTGCTTTCCTGTGACCCAATTGTCTAAACAAACAAAAAACATAAAAGGGGTCCCACCTAAGTCACGTCATGCTAACTCAAATTATTTTTCATCTTCCCTGAAAGGGGATGCCAAAAATACACATTGTTTGTTTGTGACCAATGATAAGTGGACCATGTGGTCTCGCTCTCAAGGAGTACGGGGCCAAATCACAAATGAACTAAATATCATTACACACGTTTTTGTCTTCAGCAATCTCAGTAGAATTTTGTTTTCTCAACTAATAAGAGGTGTACATCTCTCCCCCCGGAACTCTACATGCCCTCGTATAGAGAGGTGGCAGCAGGACTCCATATTGCACACAAAAGGTGTCTGGCAAAGGGCTAGTAACTTAGACACTTATGGGGGATCCCATAAGGTCATGACAAGGGACGTTGGTATCAGTAAGCCACATTCCATATCATTCCATGGATGTAAGGAAGGAAGGAAAGGTGTTTTTTTTTTTTTTTTTTTTTTTCTGCCCAGTGAATTGTCTCCTTGCCTTTGGCACACAAGAGAAGTAGCTGAACTTCGTTTACCCCCATTTACTCTCCACCACACCCTTTAACTCTGGCTCTGATTTGCAGTCAGTATCTCAAAACTTTACAGAACAGAAATGAAGCCACAAAGTCCTCGGGGCAGAGGCATCAGCAGCTCCTATGTCTGTGACACACAAAAGGTGGAGTATAATGGAGGGGTATTGTTGGGTCACTGTTGAAATTCTTGAGTCATGATTTTGTTTTGTATGAGATTTTATATATTACTATTTGCCTTGAGGCCAGCCTGTTATTTATGAGATGATTTTCATAGTTAATTCATGAGGAAGAACATGAGCGTCAGGTATTCAGGACTGTCTTCATATCATGCAATCCATTGTTTATCTGGAAAGCACATTACAGCCTGCTTGTTATTCTGTATTGGTTATTTGGCTTTGGAAACTGTGGCCATCCAGTTAGGAAGGGGGTACAACATCCTGTAACTCTTCATCCAGCACAGACCAGTCAATCCACTGCCAGATGCTATCAGGCATTACTAGATAATTATTTATCAATATCATGTGTTAAAAGGAACAAGGAACAGACAGAGAAGAGCAATGCAGCTCTCCTTTCCCCCCTTTTCTCTCTCTCTCTTGCTCTTTCTCTCTCCTTTTCCTACCAAATCCAAACATTCTCTTTGAACAAAAGAACTTTTGTGGCTTATTTACAGAAAGGGATTTACGGAATATCTCTACAACGTCCTAGAAATAAAGTAAGATCAGTTTGCCCATAATATCATTAATTTACGTCCTTGTTAAAAACCCTGTCCTCCTTACTGCGGATCAGTGAGTACTACAGTTTCCCCTAAAAGCAGGCAGCATCCAAACCAAACCCTTTGTGTAACCACTGACCACTCTTAACTCCATCAGTTCCCTCACTCCACCTGTCTTTTTCATCTTCCCTATGGACAGATTTTCCCATTAGCCAAAAGGAAGTTTTTTTTCTCTCTTTTCATATGTCAGCATAAGGAATTAAGTGTAGCAGGGAGATTCTGCCATGTTAAAGGTCAGTTGCATAAGTTCTCTTAAATGGCAATTAAATGATTCTATGACAAACAGGATGCACTTGGAGTGCAGACATCAGCTCCGACCTTGGGACCTGGGAGAGTCTGGGAAAGAAAAAAAAATGCTTTGGGAAAATAAACATAACACCCCAAACTGTAAAAGCAGATGAATCAGCAGAGAAACTCTATAATTTTCCCTACATCTCTAGGGAAATGCAAAATGTAGAAACACTTTAATTTCTCTCTCAAAAAAGAGGCTGTCTGCAGATCAGCTGTTCATCGTATGCTGTTAAAAACAACCTGTCAAATTACCCAGTCCAAGTCCTCTGAGTGAACAGGCCTTTTCTTTAACAATTTGAGGGTAGAAAAGTCATTTTAAGGCCACATCTGATAAGAGACACATAACTCTATGAGATGGGTCTGGCAAAGAGGTGACAAAGTGATACGTGAATAAAAGAAGGAAGAACAGCCCTGCTAAGGAGAGTGTGGGAGAACCTTTCCTGAAACTACTGCTCCAGGCTAGTAGTTGGACTGAAGCCTCAGAGAAGAGTATTTAGGCACACGTGATATGGGCCTCATGAAGAGAGCTGGTCTTATCCACAGACCCTTGCATGATACACTCATTACTCATCTACCCCTCCGATCGTCTTGGATATATATTAGCAGGAGACGAATTAGCATAGAGGGCTCATCTAATACTTAATATTTTCCTGGATAGATTTTTGCTGCCCACCAGCTAGTTCCAGACTTGAAAGACCTGAAGTGGATTTCAATGAGAAAAAAAGCGAATCAAGATTTTCTCTAGACAACATTTGTCCTGAGTAAGTATGTGAGATGTATAGTGTTCCTCAGATGAAGTGCCTGGGAGCAGGAAATGAAGGAGATGCAATACAGGCTGATCTATGATAGAGTCTCCTTGGAAAAAAGTTCTGAGTTTGCAATGAGAGCAGACATAAAAGGGGGAGGGGTGTGTGGGGGATAGTGTAGCTTCAGTTGAGCACAAAAGGGAAAAAGAAGAAATAAAACAAAGAAGAAAAGTTCCTTGGTCTTTCAAGGGGAAAAAGAAAAAAAAAAAATAATTACTTACGAAGGGCAAGTAAAATCCCAGAAATCTCAGGACAGCTGGACAACATGGGGCTGAGAAGGGCTAACAGCTTGGGCAGTAGCACAGCGTAGGGCACCAACAAAATGATCTCAGGAATGAGAGAAGAGTCCGAAACTGCAGAGGTAAAGGCACAGTCCAGGACTCCCACTCTCCTCTCCAATTCTTTCCCTGCCAGTGAGAACAGCTAAGACTAGGTAACTTTGGAAAATATGAAGAGGGAATGAGGAAACAAGATTGGCTCGTCAACATCAAATTTCAAGGCTAGAAAGCAGAACTGAAGGGGATCCAGAGGCTGAGTTGCTGACCTCAAAGAGAATCCTGAGGGATATATCAGCCATGCAAATTTCAGCAGGCAGAAGGACATCCTGGCAGGAGATGCTGTGGGGAGGGAGAGATTGAAATGAAGGGAAATGCTCTTGTCTAAACTAGGGCTGATTAATGCCTTAAGAACCAAGAGTCTTCTCTCTAGTTTTGCAGTGCACAGTTATACACCAGTCTATCTATGGCAGCAGGTGAGAAATAGGTGATAGGCAGTAGCCTGTTGGATCCTTCAACAAAAAATCAGATCTGGCATGAATCACCAGTTTCAGAGGTTCAAGAACAATGGTGGGTAAAAACTCCTCTGTACTCCCTCCTTTCTGGTCTTATTTTTGAAGTTCCAGCTTGGGAATGGAAGCAGAAATGCTAGAGGAAAGCTTGTTCGTGTTATGTTAGCCTGATATTTCTCATAAAGACATTTCTACTGTGCTAGTGGAGCTGGGAGGCTCTGCCGGTAAACTGCTTGGGGCTGAGCGGAACTAACCCAGCAGGTGATAGTGATAATGTACTGCATCAGTTGACACTTTGATCTTGACACCCAGTTCCACACTTGAGCCCTTTGGCCAACTGAAGCATCTTGGCAGCAACAAGTATACAACTGAGGCACTGTAACCTGGGGATTTCAATCTGCAGTCAAGATCCTATGCACAGGAATTTGGATTTCACCTGGGATGAAAAATGTGAGGCCTCAGCAAGAACAGACACCACACTCACCTTTCTGTGGCGCCGCTCGTCAAAAATGTCCCAGAATAAATATCAGAGTTGCTTTATTTTGGCTAGAGAGAAACAGCATTTAGCTACATTAGATGGAAGCTTAAGAACTGAAGAAGAGCACAGCATCCTGTTGGAACAGAAGAGGGAGTGTGAGGCAGAAGAGTGTAGATCAGCAGAGCTGGAATTCAGCCAGGATGCTGGCATTTGCACCAAAGCTACAATCAAATATACTAGAGAATTTCTAAAGACCAGAGCTGGTCAGCAGCTCAGATTTGTATCTATCAACCCCCAGCAATCTAGAATACAAAGCAAGGGTGTTGACTGACAGTTGATTCAAGGAATAAAAATGCCACCTTTCGTTACACTGCCTGTAGCAATCAGCCAACTCTCTGTAGGTTTCCCCTCCAAGCAGCAGTCCCGTTTCTTTATGGGATTTGACAAGATTACATGATCCTGGGGATGAGGGTAAAGGTCTCTTCTGAATCATGTTGGTGAAATAGCAGAGTTCTCTATCCTAAAGTATAAGGAGGGATAATGATTTTTAACTGGAACAACCAAGCTCAATGGAAAAGAAAATTAAACAAGTATTAGAGGATCCAAGTCCTTCTGTAGCTCTGAGGTAGACTCAGCAGATCCAAACTACTTGCAAGTCCAGACTAGGAAATAGAAATCCTTGTTTTAGCTTTTTCTCTTCAATAGTTTAATTGGGGGTTATTTTGGAATGGCAAATTTTTAAATCTTCCAAGCTTTAAGAGTTGTTAACATAGCCAAAGTTTAATGGACAATAGGAAAGGAAGGATTTATAGGGAAATAGATTCTACATTCTGAGGTGGATGCAGGGCTGTTACTAACAATTATTTACATATCTAAATGTTCTCCATGTACACATCAGCTAATCATGTCTCCTTCATGGATTTTTAACCAGTCAGGACTGGTGGCAGACAGAAAAACTCATTTTAATATGAGAAACTGAGGCAAGGAGCAAATTAAAATAGTATCTTCCAAGACTGCCAAAAAAACAAAACCAAAACCTAAAATCTTGTACTCATTTTGGAGAATAGTTCCTCTTCAGGTCAGTACAGTTACTTCTCTGGTTATAATGCTGTCCTGTAAGACCCCACCCTGTGAGCTTTCTCATTTTCTTCTGAGTCTATAAAACCGTGACAACGGCAAAACAAGAATATCCCTTTGTAACAGGGAGGTAGGGTATTATATTTACTCTATTTGCAGATAGACATCAAGAGAAGATAAGTGCAGGGTGAGAAGAAAGAGAAAGAGGCTGCTTTGTTCTTGCAGGGTTTGCTCAACAAAGTCCTGACGGTTTCAGCGATAGTGGATGCTGCGTGTTTATTCCAATAATTTATGGTTTAATTAATTTTGGGGTGAGATAGCGAACATGTTCCAGTGCCAGATCAGGTGAAATATGATCCTAGCATTTCAAGAATTTAAGTAGCTGAGGGGGTTGACTGAATGGCACCTGAAATCCAATAAAAACCAGCACAATAGGAAGGCCTGGTATCTTAATGGAAGATCTTTGATAATTTTAAATATATTGAGCAGAGTGGAAGAGGGGCGTGGAGCAGGCTAGATTCATCCAGGAGTTCAGACTGCTGTAGTGCCTGATGAAAACAAGGCTGGTTTTCCTCGCTTGGAGTTCTGCACCTGACCTAGTGCTTCAGAGAAAAATTTTGAAATAGCAGTAAACCTGTAGAACTCAAAAGCTGCCAAAACATTGAACCAAGGGGGAAAAGGGGGGGAAAAAGGCGGGGGGGAGAAGATTATTTGAAGCTTCTCTCTATTTGCTTCTCAGTTTGAGGGGAAGCTGCATTCAGTTGTCCTTCAGAATTTTACTCTTCTATCAGGACAACTAGGAACACACCACTGTTATTTCTTCTTAAATAGTGATATATTTTGAAAATCCAGATGTTCAATTAGGAAATCCCAGAAACTGAAGATTTAAGAAACACCCCAAATATTGTAAGACCGATTCTAATATCCCATGTGTTCATAACACTATATGCATAATTTTACGTGTGACTGCCTGTACATCTTTCACTGTTCAAAACACATGAGATATTTCACAGCTTCAGTACTCTGCAGCTTCCATAACTATATCAGAACAACTCAAAATATTTGTTTTCTTCTTCGAAATAAGGAAGTGATATTATTCACTGTTTACGAATGAGGAAGCAGGTCACCGGACAGAGACTTGAAAGAGTAAAAACAAAGACTGAAGCCCACATCTACTGTCTAAGTTACTGCTCTAACCACTGCACAGCTCTTCCCCTGAGAAGAGGGGGAGGAACCTGCTGCAGCAGTGCTGAAGTGGGATCTTGACAGCCCTGGGTTGGATCCCTGGCTTTTGCAGTGTATGTGTAGATATGGTAAGAGCAGGAATTTAAACTGCTCACCAGAAATGCCCAGATATCCAGAGGAAAGTAGGAGGAAAGAGAGAGTTTGGAATTACTTATAGTATCTCATTTTATAGAGAAGGGGACTATATAGATTACTCAAGCCAACCCCAGTATCACAGCTCCCTTGCTGCTTTCACTTTTATGATAGGAACAACCCTATCATGTCTTTCACAGAAGCAGACACCATAGCTGGGCATCCCAGGCCTGTCCTACAGGGAATGCTGATTTGTGTGGACATGTGGGATGTCTCAGCTTTAACCGACAGCATCAGAGCAAGGAAGTTAGCGATCAGTCTCTGGAGAGTCTGTTCTTCTATCCACAGAGTTTGTCCCAGCTAGTGACCCGCAGTATTTGGCAGGGGGGAAAAAAAGTAAATAAAAAAATATTTCCTTTCCCATTTCCTTGTGGATTTTCCCATAAGTTGGTTAGGTTACAGCTTGTGCTGCATCACACATGTACCTTTTCATTTTAGTGTCTGGTCCTGACCTTTGCTCACAGCACTCAGTCTCCCATGCACACCCTGCTTACTCTCCTTTTGTAATTTATGGCACACACTGTACACCCATTTCCTTCTGCCCTTAACTCTCCTGCATGTGTTCTTGTTATCTCAGCTGCTCAATAGATTTGCCGTATTCTAGCTAACTTCCAAGCCAGTACATGTAATGGCCTCTCTCTCTGACAATATTCCACTATTCATGAGGGATTCAGCCCAGTCTATGAATTCACACAGCTTGCTAGAAATTCTCAGCCTGGCCTACAGCCTCCCCTCTTCAGCAAGAGAGAAAGAGATCTGTGCAGGACTCATGTCTTGCTTGGCTTTTGGGGGCTGCATGATTTGTACATTTTTTTAAGCTGTCAGTCAGATCTCAATGTAGACCCTTTCCAAACTGAGAAAGTAGCACTGAACATGGCTTTTCCTCAAAGGTCTACTCCTTCTTTGGAGGCAGGTGCCATTTGACTTTCTTTGGTTAACGCTTCCCGTAATACTTAGAGCTATAAAAGGGAACTTTGCTGAATAAGCTCCCCAATCTCCTTCTGATTGGGCTCAAGTCAGCTTATGAATCTGTAGTGAGAATTTTTCTCCTCTGTTCTGGCTTTGTAGAAAGTCGTCATAATGTTCCAGTCATTTCCACCGAATTTCAGTTTCCCACTTCTGCAGACTCTCCCTCTCTGCCTCCCCTAGCCAACAAACACCTCAGACTGCTTCCTTCCTCATGGAAGGAGAGATCTGGAGAGTGCTCCCACTGAAGGGCTGGGGAGCAAGAGAGATGCAACAAGAAGGGATATGGGGACGCATGGCAGTTGTGCAAAGGGAGGCAATGCTGTGGTCAGTTGATGTGTCCAGCAGTTTAGAAGCATCTCTGCATCTAACTAAACCCCATCAGTGGGGATTTGTTACCTGAGCAGCAGTGAGGCTGATCTGTAAGAAGAAGAAACCTAGCCTTGCCTTGTTTAGCAACAGAGAAGCTGGAGCTCTGGGGATCCTGCAGATGAACTTCTGAGGATCCCACTCCCCCTTCTCTCTTGGTTCTCTGCAGCAGTACATGTCTTAGGGTTCTTGATCGTATAAAAGTGTTGGTCTGAGGCCTTCACTGGCCAGCTTTCAATTATTAATCTTGTGCCTGGTACAAAAGGATCTGATGAAGGAAGCACAGCACTTGCTCTTCTTGCTGGCTGGCCTCAGAAATCCCAGTCTGAGTCCCACCCACATTCCCTGTTCCTCTCTCTCTGCCCACAGACCCAACCCTGTATCACACATCTGCCTTTCTGCAGCTGGCCAGGAAGGGATGAGGGTCTGCATACTGACTATGTAACTCTGCCCTTGTTTATCCAGATGGCTTTTCTGTGGCAGAAGTTATCCAGATGATAAATGCACTTTCCTTTCAGGATGGGATCCATTTCCTGGGATGCATCACCTGGCTCTTTCTTCTCAGGTCATTTCTCTGAGCATCTAAACAGCTGTCTCACATTTCTGGTGTCTTTTTGTATTTAGTTGAAGTTAACCGTGGGCTTTGGAGAGGGAGGGGAAGGAATGAGAGAGGAAGAGGAAGGAATTCTCAGAAGCAAATCAAGATGAAGATACATGTCTGTGCTTCAACCATAGGCGTATCCTACAGAATGGTACCCAAAGAAGCTTTGATCTTGTGTGCCTACGGTGTTGCTGGTATCAGAGAATGATTGTGGTCTGAGCATCTAGGGCAGATTGAGACAAAGTATGGTGAAGACCATGCTGTTGTAGCCTTGCTGAAATACACAAATCTCCTCAACTATTGTCAAGCTTCTGGTCATGTTCCTCTTAATATAGCTCATCAGATAATTTGCCTTATTTTCAGTCACAGTACACTGCTGATACAACTACAGCCTGGCATCTACCATAAGCCCCATGTCCTTCTGTCTTCAGAGAGTTGCTTCACAGAAAGTACTAACATATGAAGTTACTCTGCTCTGTGGAAACTTCTTCCCAAACACCATGAAGTTTCTGTTTGTCCAGGCTTCAAGTTTATCTGTTATACCTTGAAGTTCTACCATTTGAAACATCAAACATTTTCCCTAATTTAGTATCAACTGCAAATATAATGGGAATTCATTCTGTGTCATCATTCAGGTGACTGATGAAAATATTGACCACAAATTGACATTAGGGATATTTCATTAGTTACTAGCTGCTACTGGTGGATCTCAAGCCATCGAATGCTACTCTCTGAGCTCAGCACTCCAGAAAATTTTAAATCTATCTAACAGCTGGATCATGCAGCTCACAATTCCTCAGCCTCAGAGTAAGAATGCTGTGGCAGACTGTTTCTAAAGCCTTAATAAATCAAGCTATACTACATCCACTGTTCTCCCCTTGTCTGCATAGTCAGTCATTTCATTACAAAGGGCAATCAGGTTGATTAAGTGTGATTTACTCTTGGTAAATTGATGTTGATTGTTCCTTATTTCTTACAACATATTTTTTCAGATCTGATGTCAGCTTTGGGGCTTTCCATTAACATAGTTCTTAGAGGCAGCAGTCTTAGTCATTGGCACACGTCAAGGAAATCTCGTCTTTTTCCCTCCCTCAAATAAATGGAGCATTCAGGTTTTACTTCTGCCTCTTCTTATCCCATATGGTTACCAATAGAAGAAATTAAGATTTTTACATTTTAGCAGGGTCTTCTGTTGTCTGTGCAATATTTATTAAATACTACTTAATGAAGCCTTCCAAATTCCTGAGAGGTTATAAACTAGAGAGACAAAGATACTTCAATATTGTTGCATCAAGCCTCTATAACAACATCAGGAAGATAATTTCCTGACTTTCTAAAAACACTGAAAAGGTCACAGCACATAAGAGAATGTGAATTTAATGAACCTAACTGACAGTAGCCTTTTCCAGCCCATTTTCCATAGGCATATGATTGTCATGCTTTCATTTCAGACCCTGACAGTAGAATATGGTGACTCATATGAAAGAGGCAAACTTAGTCCTTCCCCACCTCTCTCCTCCATCATTGGTTCAGGCCTCTATGCGCTTTATGCTGAGCATTCGGTTCTTCACTCAGTGAAGTCAAATTGACATCTGGACAATTATTTCAGTGGCCTTAAGTACTATGTAACTTGTTGGAGAAGCTTTACTTTTCTTGTAAAGGCTAGTCAAAAATAGAAAGGTATTTGAAAGTCACCAACAGATTAGTGTTTACTCTGGCCTACCCTTTGGCAATAGAAGAGACCTGGCTGTACAGCAGATACTCAGAGGAGTATCATTGCCCTTCCCAATTAGAAGTTAGAAAGGTGTTTGTCAGGTGGGACCATTACTCTGAGTCTTGCCTTAATTTTTTTTCATTCTTCTTCTAAGAAATCGGTAAAATAACAAAGAAGCTGATAAACATCCTACCACTGTTACGATTACTGTTTGATTTCCATTCCTGATGACTTGGGGCACTAGGGTCTGCAGATATTCATGCTGTGAAATAATTTGAAAAATTCTGGTTTATTCAGCATATTAATCATGGAATAGAATTATCTGGTGCCTTCCTATCTGCTAATTTGAGGAAGATTCCTTACTTTTATGTATGCTTACTTGGCAAATGTATATTTGCCTGTCTTTTGACTTATTTCTGTTAGTTTTAATCAGGGCAATAAAATCCAAGATCACTGATGACACTTCCAAGTTGAAGGCAACTGGATTGCAGCAGTTGTGTCATCAAAAAACAGCTCTACATAGAAGCAAGAGACTGAAGCACCTCACCTTCTACTGCACAGATGACCATTGCTCTCACTAAAGGAGAGCTATAAAAAGGATATCACAAAAACAAGATGTCAGCTCCTTACCATAAAGCCATCTATCCTCCAGTTGATTCTGGCACAGAGAGAGGAAGAAATGGATTCTAGTATCTTCTTCTCGTATTGCTAGGCAACGTGCAGCACTGCTGGGAGAGGCAGGTGTCTGTATTCAGGGGCTTGCCTCCAGATTAAAACCAGATATATATCAAAAAGAGCATCTACACTTCTGTGGCTTTTGGGAGATGTGTTCATGTTCTGAATCTGGTTTGCAGAGCCAAGTGCCTGGAACCAGTTTCATCCAGGCTGTCTGTAGAAGCAGCGCTCAGATGGGAACCAGTCATTTCTACCCAATACCCAAGTTTTCTTGCTTGCACAGACAGCTGACTCTCTCCAGACAGGAGCCAAAAGAGCAGCCATCATGTGCGTAGTGCAGACAGTCAGGGAGTTAAGCTTTCACTAGAATTTCTAGTCTCATCCATTCATGAGATTACAGGCAAAGCCAAAACTCAGTGTGATATTGCCAAGGGTGAAGAAAATCAATAGGCTGCAGTATAGACTTACATATAGAGACATACCAAGTGTGCTTGGATGCATGGTTCCGAAATTAAACAGGGGAAACAAACAGGTCTCTGTTGCAAGCCTGAGAGTTGTTTGCAACATGCTTCTCACTGTGCTTGTCAAATTGCCCTGGCTGACTGGAACTGTGCCACCTGCATAAGAACAGCAGCCTCTCCTCCCCCACCCCCCGCCTCATCTTTGCCACCTCCTTCCTCTCTTCAGGGAAGGCAGAACTGATAAATGCATCCTACTAAGGGCTGCATCCATAATTGCAGCTTGTTCCGACACTGCAGCTAGGGCATTTCTTTCAGCCTGTCCCTAACTTGGTCAACTGACTAGAAATGCATTTAGTCCTCTAGGTTCAAGCAAAACTGCAGAGATCTCCATGATGATGGTGAAACAAAACGAGCACATCCATCTTCCTAGGAGACATAATAAATGCAGATATTTTCTATCACAGGAGGAACGCAGCCCATGTCATGCAGGTAGTAATGCAAAAAAACAATTAATTTTACTCTGGAACAGAGGTAATCAGTAAAGTCCTCCCAAAACATTAATAACTTGGACTTGAGGAGGAAAACTGCAACAAGAAACAATTCTTGTTGTTATAGCAAAGAAACAAACAAACACCTAAACAAACAAATATAGAGGAATAAGAGGAAAAAGCTGCTTCTTTTTGCAACTTTCCACTCAGAAAAAGACCTGGCATCATAAAACTAGCAATGTTTCAGGGTCCCCTTGAAAGGCTACATTCTCCTCCCAGGCTAGGAAAAACATAAAAGGTTATGTGTAATAGCACCCTCTGGTGAATCCTGTTACAAGAGTATCCCTGGCCCTATGAATGGAAAGAGGGATACAGCTGCAAGTCATCCCAGAAGACAGACGTAAGTATAGGTAACACTTCAGGGATGGGGAGGGAGGGGGGAGGAGAAAAGAAGAGATACCCTGCTCTAGAAGCTAGTGACACATATCCATTTGATCCTGCCAGGAATCCCCAGCTGTGCTGGCCTCCTGTGAAACAGCTGTTGAGGCACCTCTTGTTTAAACTGCAGAGTCTGTTGCCTTGAAGAGAGAGGGTATGCTAATATTTCCCAGGAACTGCCTTGTTTTCTCTTTCCTTCTTGGCCCTTTTCTTCCTAGCCCATGAGCTTAGAGACTACCCAGGTAGATTGGGAGAAGCAGTACAATGCATTCAGCTGGAGAATAGGTTCCATAACCAAGGCTCACTGAAATTACCCAGAGCTAATTTGGGCTCTGGTGAATGCAAAGTGTGTGCCAGCAGGGAAAGAGAACATGGAGTTTGCCACCCAAGGTGGATTAAACCAGCTTGGAAAGTTTCACAAGAGAAAGCATTTCTTTGAGACAGTCTGAGCGGCTGGCTGGTAATTCAACCATGAGGAGATCTGGCCTGTATGCAAGTCAGCAAATAATACATATGCTTACTCGTGCATTTCCTTCTCAGAGGAGAGAAGAAAGCGGAGAAAGAAGGCAGCTCTGTGCAGGAACAACATTTCCAGAAGCAGAAAAATGCTTTGACTGCATACCCATATTCTGCACTTTCTAAAGGTATTTTAAGGCCATCAGAAATGTATAGAAAGATGGAGGGAAACCAGCATAATCCCTTCACAGAACCTTTCTATTAATGCACCATTTCCAGAACCAGCAAGAGATTCAGCCCCCAGATGCAAGCCCATCCTGTTCTCTCCATATTACTGGTTTATAATTAGAGTGCTGACCCTGACTCTTCCCTCCTTGTTGCAGGCTGCCCTTGGGGTTCTGCTCAGCTTCTGGTGTGCACAGCTGTAGCATGCTCAGCTTTGCTTGAACTACTCCTGACAGGAACATTTAGGCCCATGTTAGGACAGCTAGCTTGAGTATGAGCCTTCCCCTCAAGACTACTCTAGATCCTGGGCTATTTTTTCTTCTGTGTAAAAAGTGTGCATGGTCAGCAAGTCTGGGCTTAGATACGCACTTAATCCCTATTGTAGACACATCTTTAGAGACCAGGATTTTGCAATGCAACTGTCAAAACTCTTTCTTTTAATAGATTTTTATACTCTCTGTTGTTTCCGGAACTTCTTCTCATCACAGACAAATGCTTTCTGCATGAAGACATCCCCTTAGACTTGTGGAAGGGATAGCGCTTCTCCTGATGTATGATTATCTGGCCTCTCACAGGGGCCATTGGGAACCTGGATGGCTCAGTAGCTAACAGATCAAAATTTGAATCTAACCAGCTGGCCCCTCCTTTACAAGCCACGTGTGCAGTGAGAGGGAGATGGGTATATGCTCATCTGATGTGGGTCAAGTTGTAGCATTGGGAGGCTCAAGGGGTGGATGTTGCCCATGGTCTGCTGCCTACCTCCTCTTCTTAGAAAACAAGCTTTATTTTTAGACAGGCAGCTGGCCAGAGTTAGCAGTGCAGCAGGCAGCATGCACTGCTCTTCAAACACCCTCCTGGAGTAGTGTTAGGGGTGTTCTCTCATGTTCTCCTTCCCTTCCCTCTGTACAATTCCAAAATGTTTTGCTCCTTAGCCTTCCTCCCACATCCCCTCAAGATCATTTTGCTCCTAAAATCGTATGATTTTCCCAGGTCTGTGGCTCTTTCCCTGAAGAAGGGCTTTTTCTTTCCCTCAGGGTGGACTTAGTCTTGACTGCACTGAGGAAGACAACATACATAATGGCCAGAGTATATATTTCAGAGGAAGATACCAGTAATCTGGCTAGGAAATAAACTGATTCCTAAACCCAAAGACAAGAGAGAATTCAAAGATTTTTTTTTTTTTTTTTTTTTTTTTTAAGAATTGCAGATACTTAGAGACTTCAGTCAAAATCAAAAGGTTGATTGTGGTGGATGCTATATACACAGAAAAGAGAAAGTCCTTCCACTGGTGGTTCCATATAAATGGGAAACAAGCTCAGAAGGGGAAAGTACTTCTTCAGAGCCCTCCGGGAGGTGAGGGAAAGACCTAGAAATAGAAACTAGCTTCCTTGATTCTCAGTCTAATGTAAGGGGTCATCTCTTCCATAATACCTCATTTCCCCCCAAAAGATATTCCTAACTGAGACATTCCTGTTACTCACTGGAAGGTCCACACTTTTTCAAAAGGTTGTTGTACTTGGCTCAAAGTGTCTAGTGACAGAAAAACTCATCAGTTGCTCCTGCTTGCTCTAAAATCTGCATGCGTGTGCATGTGTATGTGTATCTGTCTGCAGAGCCAAGGAACAAACAGGATATTCAGTTTCTCACTTTTTTTTTTTTTCAGTTTCTCCTCATGAGGAGATCCTCTAGATCAGATCATATTGCTATTGTTTTCTGGACTCTGTCTTTTAAAATATGAGAGAAGACTCATGAGCAATATATTACTCAGCATCAATGATTTTCCCTTGATTCACTGCACAGAACAGCAGTAGAGCCGCAAGAGATCACCTATTTCTCTCTAGCATTTTCTTCTTGTTTTCCTGCACAAAGGGTAGGTGTGTTTGACTGAGATACCTACAATGATGCTGAGGTGATTTGCAAAATCATGTGGTTAACTTGAGAACCGTTCCCTATCCAACTACACCAATGAGTCATGCAGAAATGCCGATGGGTAGATAAAATGGAGGCTAACTTTGTTCTTTGAAAAATTTGACTCCACCTGAGAAGAGAGGACTAGCAAAAGCCAACCCTCTCCCATTCCCAATGAAGTTCCTTACTGAGCTGTATCTTAAAGTAGGTGGTATATACCATTAACAAAGCCTCTCTCATCTCCTGCTAGCTCCAACCAGCTGCTGGATGAGCCCTACTGAAAAGAAAGCTTGCTTTCTAACTCTGCCTTCTTTTATAGATGCCTCAGTTGCCTAGCCCCACTTCTCTACCTCCCTGTTCCCCTCTGCCTTTAATCAGCCTGCCATTTAGCTCACCTGGGATGCAATTAACCAGGAAGCTCTGCTAAAGAGTTCATTACAGAAAGAAATTGCTACCTCCAGTTCTGAGCTTACACAATCACAATACTAAACCTCCCACCAAAATGGCCTTCCAGGTACAGAACTACATGTCCCAGAAAACTATGACCCTAGCGTTTGGATTCACAGCAGTTTCCCAGTTGGGAAAAAAAACTGTGTCCTACACAAAATGACACATGATCAATGATGATGTGTTTTAACTCTCAGTAGAATAATTTACAGGCACAGAGTTCCAGTTCAATCTGAAAACCAAAACAGAAAGGTCCATTAAAAATCGATACAAAATTAACTATTCCACCACATTTTGCACAGCATAATTTCTAACTGAACATTTGAGTATTTATTATTCCAAACCAGCTACATCTTTTTATACTCAGGATTCCCCATAGAAGTTCAGGGCTTGTAAACCTTTCCACCCCACTTTTATTTATGAGAGAGGAAGCTGAGGAACATACAATTAAGAAATAGGGCCGGGAATAGAGCTGTGTCCTGCCAGTGTGATATTCAGCATCCAAATTATTAGACAATAATGTCTCTTCTGTTTGTTTTTCTTTTTGTAAAATAAAATATTTTTTGTAAGTAATCAAGGGAAGAAAAAAACAAAAACCAAACCTCATGAGGCATAGCCTCGAACTCCAATGTGTTACAATAGCTGGGACAGATCCTCCCAGACGGTGGAGGGTCATATTGCAGCTGGCACAACTCTGCTAATGCTATGCAGGATGGATCCATTTCTGGGCACTTCCCCTTCATTCAGTAAGACTGAATTGCATCAGTATCAGTCACCCATACCCATTTCCACACTCCACACAGCAGAGCTACATGCTATTTTCTTCCTTATGATTATGCTTTATTATTTCTATTACATCAGTGCCTGGAGGCCTTGGGATAGACCAGGTCTCTATTGTATTCATTGTTGAATTTACACAATGATGTACAGCCATGGCAGTGAAGTTCCTGAAGCACAGTATGCTATGAGCTGGAAAGACATTTGGGGTAATAAAAAAGGGAAGTTAATGATAACATGTTCCCAACCAAGGCACGGTGAAATCATTGTGAATTCCATTATGGGTAGGTGATTTAGCTTTTAGGATGGTGCATCACTGCAGGGAACAACCTTGATGTAAGTGTCATAAAACTTGGCACAGTGTCAAACCCATACGCAACAAGGCTACAGGGCCAAAGTGTTTTGGCAAATCCTCCCTGAGCCCTTCCTTTCCCTTCCAAGCTTATTCTTCGTCAACTCCCTATTGCATAAGCTGTGCTTAAACATTGGAGCGGTACACTCATTGTAGCTGGGATACCACAGCGTTAGGGCAAGGATAGTTCTTGGGTTTTCTTCTTCTTTTTCTTTTCTTCCTTTTTTTTTTTTTTTTTTTTTTTTTTTTTTTTTTTTGAAAAAAAAAGTCCTCTGTGTTTCCTGGCTCTTGTGTGTTGAAGTCACGCCCTTGATGTAACTTCATTTTGGTTCATTTTTCTTGTCATCTAATTAAATCCAGCTCCAGACAGAGTTCTGTGTTAGCAACAACAAGAGCAGAAGGCAGGAATCCTGAGATCTAGGAATTATCGGGAATGTCATGGCCTGGAAAGTGAAAAATCAAAGTGGACATGAAGGAGCACAGGGGAAATGGAAGAAGAAAGTAAGGAATGGAAAAGATCCCTGATGATTTTAAGGTCATTTCAGTCGCTTATCAGAATATTGATAGTTCAGAGTAGATTTAGGTGGGGTAGAGGAATGCAAGTTCCTCCAGCCTGAAAAAACAGCTGTACACAAGGCCCCAGATGAGTCCTTGCCATAATGCCTTTGACGTTAACAGAATTACATCAAAGATATAAAAGTCCCACAGGATGTGAAATCAAATTAAGTGCTATATACTTAGGAGGTGGAGGCTTCGGTAGCAATAGAGATGGGGGCAATCCAAAAGGGAGCGTCTAAGGGTCATTTCAAGGACTGAGCCTCTCTAAAGTGGTACAGTGGTAGTTCAGGCACCTGCTGGGGAGAAAGGAAAGGAAGTAGAAAAATCTACTTGATTTTGTACCCTGGTTCATAGCTCTCTTGTTTCTGGCTGTGGAAGCCCCAGACCCCAGATGGAGGAGCAGTGTTATAAAAAAATTAATCTACCAGACTAAACAGAATTTTAATGCAGAAAATAGATTTTTCTATGTCATGAATCTTTGTTTCATGAAACTTTTTTAATGCTGCTCAGCTATGTGACATTTATTGAATGGCCAGAGCTGACGTCCTGTATCAATTATCTACCTGGGTCTGCAAAAAATGGACTCCCAAGAGAACATGCTGTTCGGCTAGAGTAAAGCAGGTAAGAGGGTGGAAAACAATATATTAGGTTGTATTATGAATGAATCTCTTTGAATCAAAAGTTCATTATTTATATGAACTATATATATTTCATTATTATAAATCTAACTATTTGCATATTGGCTTTTGCTGGGCATATCTGCACTCTGCAGATACTTCTTCTGTATGGACAAGAATCCTGATCCTAGCATGGTGAAATACCAGGTGTAATAGTATTTGTGGTGGCTAAGAATGGAGGAAGCAGTAAGTCTCTGTCACCACAGTGAATATATGATAATGAAGTGATTTAAATGCTGAAACAGGGTTCAAGACACCTCCTTCTAAGCAATTCTTTGTCCTTAGTACCTCATAATGATAAGGACTTGAAAGGAACATGTCCCACATGGTTAATATTTCTTCTTCTCTATGCTGTCATTGTTAATATTTATTTGTATCTGATTAGCTTCTAGGTCAGCTATCATGAGAAGAAAGGAAAAAGTAGCTGTTCTGGAGTCAGACCTACAGTCTGTGATCCTGTATGCTGTATCAGACTGTGAAAGTGAAGGAAAGTAAGAAACTGAATGTGGTCTCTCCTTTGGGTTCTCATCTCAGCTGCCACAGTTGGTAGTTCAGGGATTTTCTTAGCTGGATCTTTCATCTTGACTTGAAATACTGTTCATTATACTCCTTGCTTTCCACAGACACCTATTTTGTCAGCCAACTGAGTAACTAAGCACACTTGCTGTAAAAAGCATGGTTCAATACTTGGTCTGTATTGTTACCCATAATCCTGTGATGGCTGGTAACTGATGTCTCAGATACTGGGTATTTGCAGGAGAAAGGAGACTTGCATCACCTCAGCTTGAATGCCTAAAATGTAGGCATCTAAAGTTGAGCTAATCACCCTAGACTCTCTTTATACAGAGGGTAGAAAAATGGGTTCCTTCCAAGGGCTTTCCATCTGTCTCTGAGACATACAGTCCGAGGTGAGATGAATTCCCCCTCAGGGTGCACATCTATCTCCATAGATAATAAATGTAGTCTAGAATTGTAAATTCAACCTTTCTCATTGTCAGCGAAATCAGGCTGTTCAAAACCAAGGAAAATGGATATTTCTTCACCAAATGCGTATCTAAGCCATTGACACTGCCGCAGGACCTTTACCTATGTTCAAAATCCAAGTAGAGAGTTTCTTGGAAATTAAATAATCTTTCTGAAATACTGCCTCTGACAGAGCCAGAGCTACAGCCAGAGCTACAGCCAGAGCCAAACCCAGAACCGCAGAGGACTGGAAGCAGGAAGGGAGCTCTGGAGAAGGTTCGTAACACATTTGCATGGCCCTTGGTGTACCGAGGCATCTGCTGATCACTGACACCAGCACAACCGGACTTGTGCTCTGATCCCAACATAGCTGTTCTTGTGCTCATATCTGGAGGCCTAAGGAAGGACGTAAGAGCCTATCTCATCACCCTGAGAGAGAACTACTTCTTGAGGAGCTCCAGCATATCAAAAATGGTTTTCATTTTTAATTTTGGAGGAAAAGGACAGATATTATTATTGCCTATGCAGTGGAGATTACTGTTTGTTTTTCATCATTTATTTATAAGGGGGAGTGGGTTAGGAGAAATTAAAAGGCCTTTGGCCGGTTTCTGAAAGGAAAAACAAAAGCAAAACCAAAAGCAAAAAAAAAAAAAAAAAAACCATCAGCCATCCATCCTGAATCCTGGAAATTCCAGTGCTGCTGTCTCAGATCCCTGGACATCTTGGGGAAACCCTGCAATTCAGAGAAATCCCCCACTTCATAGCAGTTTCCTGGTGGCAGTAGGAATGCCCAGAGCATGTGGAGTTGCCAAGAGCTCTGCCGCTTGCCAGCAGGATGTTGATGAGGCCAGGGAGACAGGACTGTTTTTGTTAGCAAACCTCCTGGCCACTTGGAGGACTTCTGTTGAAATAAACCACTCCCAGGATGTTCCGAACCAAGGTACATTGTTTCCTTCCCTGCCCCAAAGAGGTCATGGTTCCAGCAGAGAACAGGCAAAATGTGGGAGGAAAGATGAGGCCCAGCAAAGGGAAGAAACTTTCCTGGGGTTACACAACATGTCAGGGTTAAACTCAGGAGAAGAATCTTCATCAGTTGAGTCCCAGTACAGCACCTTGTCCAATGTTCCTATCCAGTTCATCAAGACAGCCTAATAGCTGACTCCAGGCATTAAGGGAAAATGGTTTCTCTTTGAAAAAAAATCACCTTCTGGTGCTTTTCAGCTGCCAACACCCTCTACTCCTTCTCTGTTTTTATTTTTTAGATTTGTTTTATTACCATTATTCTTACATCACTATTTTTGCTTTTTTTTTTTCCCTTATATGACTCAATTCACTTAGGCAATCTCCAAAGTTCTTCCCCAACATTAGCACATAAAATCATTTCTCTTGTGAGGAAGTTAGGAATATACAGTCATTCAAGTTGAAAAGAAGCAATGGAACTACATGGATTTTTTTTTTCTTTTTCTACTCTTTATTGCTTTCTTTCCCCTTCTACTGGTTAGTTCTGCTGATATAAGATTGGCCAGTGTTTACTTTATGAATGGAAAATGGGCTGGTTGCTCTTTGCCAGCCTCCAATTTTAGTTTGTAATCCAGCCCTCTTGATGCCATGATTCCTCAGTTGTCACAGCAAGAGGTTTGTTGTGAGGATGTCTATAACTTGGTGGTTAGTCTGATGCTGGAGCTATATTAGGCTAGTCAGGAAATGCAAAGTGCTCTGATGAGAGTGAAGCAAAGTAGTGCCAAGTTGAAGCAATGGACATTAGAAGATGTCCAAAAGATCCAACAACAAAATCCTGCAGAGCTTGGTTTGCCATCTTTTAGGAAAAGAGAAGAGTAAAACCTAACAAAACACTTGTAACTGTTGCCTTATAAATGAGGTATGCAACTCCTTAACAAAGTTTGCATCTTTGGAGGTCATTAGTGTTCCAGATGTATGTGGGGGAGGTATATTGGCTGTTAGGAAAAAAGGACTGACAGGCTGGATGAAAGACATCTTGTCTTTATATGCCAGGCACTAGTTTAGCTGTGTTTCAGGGATGACTTCTCAGACTACTAGGAGGGGACTCTGTAAGTCCATGTTACTTTTGGATCTCATGCTGAGATGGACAGCTAGCCTGAGTCCTAACTCAGTGTCTTCAGAGCTAATGTCTTTCCAGTTTTCCACTCGATCCTCTGGACACATCTATGCTCTGCTAATGGTGGCCTCAAGACTGTGCTTGTCTCCTGCCCATGTGCCTTTGACTGTGGTCTCTTGCATAGCTGCAGAGCATCCTTCCAGGCAGGTAGGACTCAGCATGGTCAAATCTGCCAGCTGGATAGAGCAGGAACTGGCATGTCTGAAGAGGCGGTCTGCAGGCAGGTCAGCAGCATCTGTGAGGTAGACCAGGTTGCAGGGTGTAGGTTGCACCCAGCACAAAATAGACACAATATGTAGTTTCTCTCTGCAGTGGCTGAGAGGTCACAAAAGGTGACAGTTTTATTGTAGAGTGATGGTGGCAATAAGGCAAAGTAATGAGCAGTTGTAAATGATCTCCTACACCCTGTTAGGCTGATTCTGGGGGTTGCAAAGGCATTTAGGAAATGGTAATCCATTCCTCAGAGATCTCTGTTTTGCAACTGACTGCTGTGGTCAATGGATCTTCTTTAAAATGTCAGCGGTCCCATGAACTCAAGGGGGATGAAAGTACAGGTTCCCTTGTTTCTGAAAGTCTCACTCACCTTCCCCTCATCCCCTGAGTACAAATAAATGCTTTTGTTTAGCTCCTAGTCTCTTACAAGAAAATTCTCCTCATCTCTTAAAAGTCCACCTAAGCTAGACCTGCATATCAGTCCAAGTTCACTGACAGCTACTGGTACATGTTTGGAGCAAAGCAGAGTACTATGGAGGAGAAGGATGATTTTCTTTTTCCATAGTCAGCTGAGATCAATCATCTATTCATTCAGGAATCCATCTTCTGGTTGAAAAAAATTTTCTGTGCGTCAAAAGAAGACAAAAATCTTTTGGGGGAAAAAATGTATGAATGTACATTGAACTCAGTTCATTCCATATCTCAGAGATATTGTGAAATAAATAATAAGGGTGTAATTCTAGCAGCCTTGACATGATTTTAGCATTCATACTTTGTCTATCATCTCATCTCACCCTTCACAAATTATACACCCTTCACAAATTATTCAAAGTACTGTACATTCCCTCTGTACTCAAAATGAGCTTCTCTGGGACTTTGGTGTTCAAGGGGCTAAGAAAAAGGTCTCCGATGTTGAAAATGTCTCAGTCCATCTTTCAGAACTACTTTGAAAGATTTGCACCTGTCTGACCATTTCTGACTGTACATGTTACAAATTCCTAGACTAGGTTGTTCGTATGTTTTGAGATCTGTTAACCCCTTAACACAATGCATTTAGAAAGGGAGGTAAGAAATATCATTTCTCTTTTAGCAAAGTATCAGTATCTCTCTAAGGCTCTGGGTAATGAACCTGCTGATCCAGAGAGTTCTGTTAAATTCAGAGGAAAAGCAGCTTTATGTATATGATGTTACAAAAGAATAATTAATTTAGGGAGGATCAAGTGGCTGCCCCTGAGCCATTTCCAGATGGCAAGTGATGGCTCCATGCAGCTTCCCATCCTGGCATGGTGTAGAATGGAGAATGGCTATCAGAAAGCATGCAAAGTCCAGCAACCTGATGCCTTATATCACCTGTGCTAAGAACCAACAGCCCTTATGACCAAAAAGGATGAAGTGAATTCAAAGAGGTTGTTTCCACTGGTTGCTACAAAATGTGATGGTCTGGCTACAGCTTCCTGCTGCAGACAGCTGAACATTCAGAAGAAATAGGAAAGATTTTTCATGTACATGTCACATTTCCTGTAATGTTTAATTAACCACTTACTCTTGGCCTTTTGGAGGCATGGTTCTGGGCTGGCTGAAGATGGACACTCTTGTGTTCATCAAGTCTGTACTTTTCTGCACCTGAGCATAACCTGGCATTCAGAGCTGGGACATTCTGTCTTGGGGTCCTCATAGTTTGTGAGGGAGGTTCAAAAAAAGTGATTGATCTTCTACCACTGGACAGCTCGGACCATCCAGAGTTAAGCAAAGACAAGGCTCAGCTCTTCTGTATTTCTTGATCTTTTAAATTTGGACTCTGTACTTAGCTATATAAAGAGTAGCTGTTTACGGGATCCATGAAAGCAGCAAAATCATAAATCCTATTGTCATTGTGCATACTCCCTATAAAGCAATATCCACATGTAATCCTCTTGTAGCTCATTCCACTGATATGTTGTTTGATGCTTGCAGAATCAAGTTCCTCTCAGGATGTTTGTACAGAAGTGAATCATGACAGTAATCCAGATTTATGGTGCTTAATTACTTACAGCCAATGTGACTGCATCTGCCATACTTGCTGAGATATCTCCAAAGCTTGCATTGGGCCAAGCTGTCTAAGGTTTATTTGTTTTTTTCTCCATCAGACCTCATACAGGCAGCACTCCCAATGATTTCAAGAGGAAAGGTTCCAATTTTTGCATTTATCAAGTTAAAATCAGATGCTGACCAAAGGGAGTTTGCTTGCTTATGGAATGAATGAAAACTAACTCAAGAGAGAAGATCTTGTTTGTCATATTATGCTATCACCTTCTTCTAGCTGATTTGCAGCAACTGCCTGTTAATATCTCCATTCTCATTTCAATCCTGAAATGCCCTGCAACATCACAGGGCCTTGAACACTTACATTTTTTAGGTTCTTTTGAACATCTAATCTTCTCTTAAAAATTCCCTCCTGTTCTCTAAAATCTGTTTGTACTTCAAAGCAAAAGGTAAATGCTGGGGCCAAAGTATTACACTGAAAACTGTGAAAAATTCAGAATTTTTGTCCTGAAGTAAATCCTGATATTTGAATGTTTGTTTTTAATCTCCCATTGAAACAAAGAATTGAAATGTCAAGACTTTTTCACTAGGTAGAAATTTTGGAAAAACAAACAAACTTTTTCTGGCAATGTCAAAGCATTTTATCTGACATTTTCAAACAAAACAAAGCATTTCAATATTCCTGAAGTCAAAATGATTTCTCATGTTGTGTTAAAATCACCCCCAAATTCCCTGTTTCAAGTTACATCAGTGTTCAAATGGTGCTTCCCCCCTGCATTGTGGTCTTCTGGGACATGACTGTTCTTGCAGTATACATTCTGGGATTATGTGAGTTGTTTCATGCCTAAAGAGGCTAAAAACCCATCTAGATTATCCTCCTCTGCAGAAGGCAGCACGAGAAACATCTGCACTGTATTATAGGATGTCAGTGTCCCTTCTACTGAGAAAACGTTCTGAGCTTTAACCCTGCACTGTCACTGGAAAGTAATTTAATTTATTATTGAACTTATCTGACTCATGTTTTGGGCCAATTCAGAAACAAAATTTTCTGACTCAGGACAGTGATTTTTCTCTTTCCTGGTATATATGGATTTTTCCCAATTCTACTTATCATTTTAACAAAATAAAAATATTTCTGCAGAGGCAAGTTTCCCTTTGATTTTTGAGTTAAAAATGTTACTTATGTTTATTCACCTCCTGGAAAGCTGGAATCCTAGGATTTTCTCGAGGCTCAGAACAAGAGTCCAGATTTAAGGTCACTCCTGTCCCATCAGCAACTTAAGACACTTTATCAGGTTTCTAGCTTTTTAGTTCTCAATCTGAGCCCACCTTGCTTCTAAGGGGAATGTTTCATAACATGAGTCTAACCAGAAGTCTGAGATGCCTAAAAGTTGGTAGATCTAGTTCTAAGGAGGTGGTGCACAGTTGCCGGTGAAGGTCCTAAGAGCACAAGAACTCCAAAGTAGGCTTGCAAGTTCTAAGCTCTGCAGGGCTGTGGAGTTTTAACTTCTTTTTTTTTGATACCTTTCACTTGTTCACCACTTTTCCTGCTCAGTTCCACCTTCCTTGTTCTCATAGTCCTCGATGAAAAAGCAACACCTGGTGACCTTCACATGACAGCATCAAGAACAAAGTAGTTTAGATATTCTGTCTCCTGAGATTTCAAATTACTGCCTTCAGATGTGGAACATTCACAGTACTTTCACTCCTTCTGACCACTGCATAATGAGAGCTCACACCCTCTGTAAGGCATTCATCCTACAGACTCTGGATACAGACATAACCTTTCCAGAGTAATCTGACAGAGAAGTGCAAACTAAAAAAGATTAGACACCTAGGTTCCAGGCAGAGTAAGGATCTTAAATGGGCTTCTATTGGGTTATATATCAGTGATATATTGCATGCAACTTAAAACTCTGAATCTGCAGCAAACTCATTCACATTGTATTTATGAAATTATGGCCACATATATTTAATGACTGCAGGCTATGACTGCATCTTCCATCACAGAGAGCAAGCACAAAATGCCATATCTTTTAAACCGACTCCTATAACAGCTAAACATAACCATTATCTGCTTAGGCAAAATCTAGGGAAAGATCCATGGCCGTTATTCGGGTAAATACTGCATTTGGAATGTATTGCCCTTTCCCCCTCTTTGTACATTGTCAGCCAAGGAATGTGAGCTTCTGGCATAAGGATGAGTGGATTATATCTTTCCACACATATATATATCATCTCATACATCCTGTGTGATAGCAAAACATAAATAACAAATACTAGCAATAATCTCATACTTCCCATACCTGATATTCTTGTGGGTGCTGAGCAGTTTACCATACCTTGTCTAGCACCATCATACTGCAGAATCTGTGTGAAGTGACTGTCAAAGTTGGCTCTGCTTTGCAAGTGGCTGTTTGAGGGTCTTGTAGTCTCATTCCTTTTGTAGGTGACCTTTTAATTTATGAAGTAAACCCTAGAAAATGAAGAGCTAAAAGCACAGCTAGTTGTGTGGGTCATTTCAAGCAGGTTGCCATCTCCTTCTTTGATATTTTGCTGGAGGTAAGTTATAAGGGACAGGGCAGGTAACACAGCCAGATTGATGACATGTTCATAATGTCTAATGACTGCAAGATACAGATTTCCATGAGATCACAGTTACTCTCACACATATTCATTACAAGGAAGAATTTAGGCAGAGGATCACTTTTTTTCTCCTCTGGCACCATTCTTGAACAAAAGTAGAGAGAGCACAAAACTTTCTGTGTGTCAACTGCTAACTTGGCACTCATTTCCAGAGAGTCCAGAGTATTGTACCCTGCCCCTGCAAAAGGATTCATGCACACTTATCCAGCAGGAGACAGCTTTCACCTCTGGACACTCCTTTCTTTGGTCATGTATGCAATGATTTTGGTATGATATCAGCTTAGTTCCCCATCAGATAAGTAGATGGTGATTCTCTGTTAAGTAGAGCTGCTCTGAAATATGCCCAGAACATCTGGAGTGGAGTTCTTCATGAATGTTTTGGATTTGCCAGATCTGTACCCCATGTGAAATGAATATTAAGAAATATTTTAAAATAGCAAATATTTCCCAAAATATTGTGAAGGAAGTAGTGGTTGAAAAATATTTACCTGTCCTACAAAAGCTATTATCAGGACACATTCATCTACGTAATTGTCTCTTATTAATCATTCTACGTAAGAGAGGAGGAAATCAAATTCATCACTGTAAAATTACGTCAGATCTGGGGGAATCAGTTGCTCTTCCAAGCTGATCTACTGCTGTGATTAGTTGTGTATCCTGTTCTCATCCTCCAAAAAAAAAAAAAAAAAAAAAACAAAAAAAAGGAATGGCTTATAACAATTGTAGAGATCATCTTCTCACAGTACCATGGCTCATGTTTCCTTCCTATGAAAACAAGATCTGTCTTTGTGAGGAAAATAGTTCTAGGCCTGGGAAGAGGAAGAGGAACATTGTTCTAACTCCAGCAAGTATCAGTATCTACTGATAAACAAGAAAGTAATTCTAGGGTCAAACTGTAAGGGAAATATTAGGATGTTTTCAGGAATCCTCGTAGATTATCTCCACCAGAGGCAAGAGAAAAACCTTGAATATAGGAAATATTGTTCAATCAAGCCCTGTGTTTCTTTAGCTGTAAGTCTGTGATGCTGATGCAGAGCCACTGGAAAAAATTCTTTATTAAGTCAGAGATAGTTTTCTTCAGTCCTTCAATATCCCTCTGGACATGTGACTTCTTTTTCCAGTCCATTAACCATAACATGAAGCAACCATGATCCATAACATTTATGGATCTGACCTCCATAAATAAACTTTGGAGCAACTGCATAGCTAGTAGTTCTAATTATGCAGACCTTAAGAAGATAAATAAATCAAAAAAAAATTTGTTACTTGCCCCAAAGATCTCTCCTCTTCAGCTCAGTGGATGCAAATTCTCCATCTTACCATTTTTTTCTCTCTCTAGCATCTATGAGCTAAGAGCAACCACAATGAGGCTGTCCCAGCAGTAGCACTGGGCTATATGGGGTAGGGATGGTTGAGGTCTCTAGGCAACTAGGAGTAGTACTGTCACTTAGATGCCCACTTCTCTGCATTAAGTAAAGAGGGCCTTAATACTTTGATTTAGTACCCAAATTGGGTGGGCTGCCTACCTTCCCATGCCCTCCCTTTCTCTGAAGTGCACACATGAAGAACATCTTTGTACAAGGTCATTCAACTTAATTTATTAGTGAGGAGATGCATATTAATGAGGGCAGATATATAACTGATATCGAGCCCAGGACCTCTCCTACAAAATACTTTGGAAAACCACCGTGTTCCCTGCTGATTTTTGTTCTGTGGTGACAATCAAGTGTATGAGCTGCTCTGAGGAGAATTGTGGGGAAGTATCCATTGTTGCTGGATTCATATGATTGGAAGCTGACTGCTGTTGTGGTCACTTTGGTGTCACTTGAGGAATTGTTTTATGGAGAGATGAGTCATGTTATTGGTGGAGCAGAACCTGACCTCAGGGCCTGCAAGCAGTGGGAAGAACAACCATTGCACCACCCTCTAATAACACACAGACCCAGGCAAGAGTACTGACCAGCCAAAATAAATTAATTGCATCATCTAGTGGATATTGTGTTATATCAAAGCCTCATTCTCCCTTTAATAAGGATAGCAAAACTATCTCTATTAGTTGCTTTTACTCCAACTGGCCAGCTTGCACCTTCCAATTGTGAAGGTACTAAGGGCAAGAGCTGATGTGGGGACGTATCTCATTCCAGAGGCCCTAGCAGACTGTATTCCTTGTTCTTTGAAGTTATAAGAACTTTGTGTTTACTGGACATGCTGAAGTATATCCAAGATTTTTTAAGTCCTCGCTTACTGATTTACTTTCTTTACTGTCATTCTACCAGACAGTGCTTAGTAGCAGGTGAGGCATTAGGCTAGGATGGAGAAGTAGATGTGGTAGAAATCCCTCTCTCCTTCTGTCATGAGCATGTTCCAGGACTGAGAGTCCACTGCATCATGTGGGCTTTTATGGGACAGAAAATAAACACAGAAAAGGAACCTTTGGACTTCAGACCATTTGACCCTCAACCAGACAGGTTGGAGCAAACAAGTAATGGAGGGATAGAGTCTTGGTAGAGTGAACTGAATAACTTGTCCTGACCCATCCTGGCAAGGATAAAGGTGTGAAGCAAAACAACATTTAGGGTTAGAAGCACAGATAAGAAAGAGATTGCCAAAGAAGGTGAAAATGGAGATTCTGGCACAGAGCTAAGGTAGCACTGTCAAGAAGTGAAGAGCTGAAGGAGCAAGGAAGACAAAGTTCTGTTAGAAAATCTGTCTCTTCCTCCATCGAAACCCTTCAGAATATACCTGGTATTCATTCTCTAAATTTCTCTTATCTCTCTCTTATAAATCCTTACCTGGATTCACCCAGCAGCTTTTTCCATTTTCATCACCCTTTTCCCAGCTGCCCTCCACCCCACCAAGTCCACTGGCTTCTCATGCAGTTTCCATACTCCCCTGTACTTTCCTCTCAAGGCTCTATGTCTGAACTAAAGTTCCTGATCCTCCCTTTTAAGTCCTGAAACCCAGGCTATTTCACTGACATCTCTGGTGCTTTATACTTAGTTACATGGTTCCCAATGGGTTGCTCTTAACAGGGGTGAGACATTAGCATGGGAGAGGAACAAAGTAGAATTCATGTTCAGCACAATATTTTTATGTCCAGTAGAGAGAATATGATATTGCTTAACATATCCAATGGTATCACAAGCAATTCTGAAATTCATACCAGACTGGGACTAGCACAGCTGGAGAAGATCTATAGTAACCATGATTTTGATGATCAGTTAGTTCTGTCAATATCAGTAGCAACAAAAATTTCACTTTGGGAAATCTGGACCAAGGGACTGAGATATCTATTTTCTACTGAATCACTGTGACATGTGTAGCTAAATCCTCTCAATGTCTCAGCCTATGGTATCCTCTTCCCAATCTAATTTCTCATTCTCTTAGGCCTTGAAATAATAATCTCCTTCTATTGCACCAAATGTCCAGTGCAACTCATTTCTGCAAGACCTTTCTGTACTTGATTGCTTTAGGTACAATCGCTGACTTACTTATTGGGGTGCCTGTTGAATACAATAGAATGGACCAGGTGCATACATTCAATCTCTATTAACATAATACCATTAGCAAGTCTCTTCTTGCATGGTTCTAGTGGGAAACAAATGCAAGATGAACTGCAGAAGAATCCTATAGCGATGAAATCAGCTGGGCCAGGCACTGAGGACAATATCATCTGTTTAACTCAGAGACTAATGATTGTGGGCACCAGCAAGTGAATCCCTGGGAGCACAAAAGACCAGATGCTCCAAATCCTCTGAGGTT